>NC_060123.1:584275962-585529295 GCF_021461395.2 Schistocerca americana | reverse complement strand
AGGGTAGCGTTGTGCGGAAGTGAAACGTGGACGATAAACGGTTCAGACAAGAAGAGAATAGAAACTTTTCGAATGCGGTGCTACAAAGGATTGCTGAATATTAGGTAGTTAAATTGGACAATTAGCGAGGAGGCGCTGAATGTAATTGTTGAAAAATGAAATATGTGGGCCAAGGACTCATTCTGAGGCGTGATAGAATTTGGCATCTGTAACAAGTATCGGTGGGCGGTGGGATATAAACTCTAGACCTGGGGTCACCAAACTACGGCCCGCGGGCCAATACCGGCCCGCGAACACCATCAAACCGGCCCGCGGTAATGGGCCAGACATGCGTGGTATCCGGCCCGTCGTGATTTATTTTTTTATTACTTTCAAACCTTGCTTATCGAGCACATTCCACGACGAGTGATGAACACAACGAGCGAAAAAAAAGGAAGAAACTAACCTGCTTAACGAGCATTACTTCGCATAAAGAATCTGTTTAGTGGTATTTTTTCAGTCTCGAATAATCATTTCAAAAACAACTTCCTGGCTTATACGTCTTGGAACATTACTTAGGAACAAGTGCAAATAACACAGGTTGGTGAAACGTGTCATGTACATAAAAGCATTTAAGCAAATAAAAGAATCAAAAGATTCCAAGTTAAACAGTACACTTAAATTTGACGTAATATACAAAGTGGGGATATCACAGTATTTGTTAATGGTTGATGAGATATAATTACAGACGTGAGTACACCGTGGTATTGATATATATGCCTGTAATCCTGGTGCTATAAATCTTATTTACATGTTATAGTAGTGACATCTTATTTATATGACGTAAAGATGACATAGTAATGTTAACAACTGGATCAGCTACCACATATGAAAGCCATCTTAGGCAATTTATAACACTGGTAAGTAAACTTTACAAATATGGATTGTTATACGATTATATCACTTGTTATGTATTTCACTGTTATTATCTAACTTGCTTTCAGAAAACACTTGATAATGGCACTTTGAAGCCTAAACATGATTGTGTAAATGTAAATGCAACACTGTAAATAAACATCAGCCTAATCGCAGTACTGACTTTAAAGAAATATGTTATGACTGTGGCTCCGCATTATGAAAAAATTATATAGTATTTCTTTGTACCAATGTAACTGAAATGAATTAAGTCCACACCTCAAGATCAAACAAAAAACAATTCACTGCGTAATGCCTACTTGCAGTGCCACTCAACATCAGCTCGTAAAGAATGGCAGAAGTGGTAAGCGCCACAAAAGCTTCTCAACTGTACCGCGAAGTTCCCAGCGGTACTGGGGTATTAGGCCACAAGAAAACTTGGACAAAATGCAGCTAGGCCACGGCTCTTGCAGCTTGGTGGAAAAGCCAGTGTGGCCCTTAGGCTCAAACGTTTGGAGACCCCTCTTCTAGACAGTAGAGGGAGGTTAAGGCTAGAACACAGTAAGTAGGTTCAAATGGTTGAAGATTTCAGTAGTTATGCACAGGTGAAGAGACTTGCACAAGATAGCCTAGTGTTGAAACCAGCATGTAACCATTCTTTGGACTGGAAATCACAACTACAATAACCTTCTATTATGTGTCAGTATTTCTAGCCACTTTGCGAGCAAAATGGCGCTGTCAAGTGGACAGTATTTCACCGTAGGTCGAACAAGTGTTTTGAAACAAGCTAGTTATCAGTAATCTTGACGAACTGCCCATCTAGCAACCAAGCTTGTTTCGATTAACAACTGCCTGCCTGAAATTTCACGCTTAGTTTTTCAAGTAGTTCCTGATGTTTTTGTGCGTCAAATTTAGCGTACTCTGCCACTTAGATACGCAACGAAAACATTTACACTACTGGCCATTAAAATTGCTACATCGAGAAGAAATGCAGATGATAAACGGGTATTCATTGGACAACTATATTATACTAGAACTGACATGTGATTACATTCTCACGCAAATTTGGTGCATAGATCCGGAGAAATCAGTACCCAGAACAACCACCTCTGGCCGTAATAACGGCCTTGATTCGTTTGGGCATTGAGTCAAACAGAGCTTGGATGGCGTGTACAGGTACAGCTGCCCATGCAGCTTCAACACGATACCACAGTTCATCAAGAGCAGTTGGGATGGGCTGGGTTGTTGTGGGGCAGGAGAGCAGACAGCGAGGTCATCGGTCTCATCGGATTAGGGAAGGAAGGGGAAGGAAGTCGGCCGTACCCTTTCAAAGGAACCATCCCGGCATTTGCCTGGACCGATTTAGGGAAATCACGAAAACCTAAATCAGGATGGACGGACGCGGGATTGAACCGTTGTCCTCCCGAATGCATCAAAAATAGTGACTGGTGTATTGTGACAAGCCAGTTGCTCGGCCACCATTGACCACACGTTTTCAATTGGTGAGAGATCTGGAGAATGTGCTAGCAAGGGCAGCAGTAGAACATTTACTCTATCCAGAAAGGCCCCTACAGGACCTGTAACATGCGATCGTGCACTATCCTGCTGGAATGAAGGGTTTCGCAGGGATCGAATGAAGGGCAGAGCCACGGGTCGTAACACATCTGAAATATAAGGTCCACTGTTCAAAGTTCCGTCAATGAGAACAATAGCTGACTGAGACGTGTAACCAATAGCAACCCGTACCATCACGCCGGGTGATACGCCAGTATGGCGATGACGAATACACGCTTCCAATGTGCGTTCACCGCGATGTCCCCACTCACGGATGTGACCATAATGATGCTGTAAACAGAACCTGGAATCATCCGAAAAAATGACGTTTTGCCATTTGTGCATCCAGGTTCGTCGTTGAGTAAACCATCGCAGGCGCTCCTGTCTGTGATACAGCGTCAAGGATAACCGCAGCCATGGTCTCCGAGCTGATAGTCTGTGCCGCTGCAAGCGTCGTCGAACTGTCCGTGCAGATGGTTGTCTTGCAAACGTCCCAATCTGTTGACTCAGGGATCGAGACGTGGCTGCACGATCCGTTATAGCCATGCGGATAAAATGCCTGTCATCTCGATTGCTAGTGATACGAGGCCGTTGGGATCCAGCACGGCGTTCCGTATTACCCCCCTGAACCCACCGATTCCATATTCTGCTAACAGTCACTGGATCTCGACCAACGGGAGCAGTAATGCCGCGATACGATAAACCGCAATCGCGATAGGCTACAATCCGACCTTTATCAAATTCGGAAACGTGATGGTACGCATTTCTCCTCCTTACACGAGGCATCACAACAACGTTTCACCAGGCAACGCCGGTAAACTGCTGTTTGTGTATGAGAAATCGGTTGGAAACTTTCCTCATGTCAGCACGTTGTAGGTGTCGCCACCGGCGCCAACCTTGTGTGAATGTTCTGAAAAGCTTATCAGTTGCAAATCACAGCATCTTCTTCCCGTCGGTTAAATTTCGCGTCTGTAGCACGTCATCTTCGTGGTGGAGCAATTTTAATGGCCAGTAGTGTAATATTATTCCGAGTTCTATAAGCTCCAGAAGAAGAGAGTTTTAGAATGATCAAACGAGCACTTCACCACCCACATGTCTCGGAATGCGTTTTATTATTATTATTGTTATTATTATGTAAATCTCTTTCCCAATACTTGTGAACAGGACAACGCTTGCTGTGTGTACTGTTCAGTCTGTCGACATGCCTTGAGACGTTGTTTGAAGCTTAGATCGTACACGCATTCTCAACTTAGTACAAGAAGGGTCGTCTGCACGCAAAGTTGCCCGACGAATTGGCGAACACTACAGCTACGTCACATTATATCTTGAACGTTAATCTGAGACACATGGCACTAGGGAAGAACATATTTGTTAGCTGCAGAGATGACCGGTACCTACAAAATACAGTATGTACAGGAAGCACAGCGAGAAATGCATATTTGAACATAAGTGCAGATACTAGCCAAGACTGCACATTGCGCTGTTGTATTCGGCCATGTGTGGCACCTATGCAATGTCTTAAACACGTTGCAAGTGTCAGTCAGGGTCAGAACAGTTTTCCGCGTAGTTGTGGATCCATTACGTCGGAATCAAAGTAATTCGTACGTGGGCAAATAGTCGTTGCTCTTGTGGTGGTTAGTTCTGTAACCAAGTTGGCCGAAGCGTTTGGTGATTCAAGAGGCACCGTAATCAAAGATTTCTACCGCATACAGGGAGTTCGGATAGACACCATTTGCTACGTTACAACGCGTAAATGTATCTGTATCCAGTGACAGCGATAGCGTGCCACTGAATAGGATTGTTATGAAAAATACGAGGACGACAGCTACCGAAGTCACTGCAGAACTGTGTGTCCCACTCGCGAATCTTGTCAGCAACAAAAGAATTCATATCAGCGCACACCCCGCTGCAGAGTAAAAATCTCATTCTGGAAACATCCTCCAGGCTGTGGCTAAGCTATGTCTCCGTAATATCGCATTCGGGAGGACGACGGTTCAATCCCGCGTCCGGCCATCCTGATTTAGGTTTTCCGTGATTTCTCCAAATCACGCCAGGCAAATGCCGGGATGGTTCCTCTAAAAGGGCACGGCCGACTTCCTTCCCCATCCTTCCCTAATCCGATGAGACCGATGACCACGCTGTCTGGTCTCCTTCCCCAAACCAACCAACCAACCATCTCCGTAATATTCTTTCTTCCAGGAGTGCTAGTTCTGAAAGGTTCGCAGAAGAGCTTCTGAGAAGTTTGGAAGGTAGGAGACGAGGTACTGGCAGAAGTAAAGCTGTAAGGACGGGGAGTGAGTAGTGCTTCGGTAGCTCAGATGGTAGAGCAATTGCCCGCGAAAGGCAAAGGTCCCGAATTCGAGTCTCGGTCCGGCACACAGTTTTAATCTGCCAGGAAGTTTCACATCAGCGCACACTCCGCTGCAGAGTGGAAATCTCATTCTTGAATATGAGGGAGCTCCACAAGCAAAGAACTGCAGGAGAACTGGAATCCAAAACTAGTTATGACTGATACTCAAGCCTGTAAAAGGAATCCGTAGTGCCCGGAAGCCATAAAACGTGAACTATGGACCAGTGGAAGAATGTCATTTGATCGAATGTGTCTTGTTTCTCATTGTTTCAATCTTCTGGCCGAGTATACGTTTCAAGATTGAAACATTGTTGGGGTTCAGTGATGATTTGGGCAGCCATATGTTAATATTCGATTAGTCTCACGGTTACTCTGCATAATTTACTGCCCAGGTTTATGTGACCATTTTGGTTGATCAGTTCCATCCCTTGGTACAATGTTTGTTCAGCAATGTTGCAGCTGTGTTCCGGGACGACAGGGCCCCCATTCAGACAACTAGTATCATTTGTAAGTAGGCTGTAAGTACGCTGTTTAGGAAGTAGGCTGTTTAGGTTTTTATGTTGGTAATACTACGTAGTGCTGTGCATGAAAATCTCTGACTGCGCTGTGTGCAGTCTGTGGTTGGTTGGACTCATTGTTGGAATATTCGCTAGTGTATTGTTGGGCTATTGGATGTGAACAGCGCACAGCGTTGGGCAGTTGGAGGTGAGCCACCAGCAATGGTTGATGTGGAGAGAGAGATGCCAGAGTTTTGAGAGGTTACTATAAGCGGACGATCTGGGCGTGTGTCCTCTAGAAAAAGGAAATTCGTAAAGATAGATGTCATGAATTGGCAGTTATATATATGATGAGTTTTGAACATTATTAATGTAAATAGATAGTCTGTTCCCTATCAAAATCTTTAATTTGCTAACTATGCCTATCAGTAGTTAGTGCCTTCAGTAGTTAGAATATTTTATTTAGCTGGCAGTATTGGCACTCGCTGCATTGCAGTAGTTCGAGTAACGTAGATTTTTGTGAAGCAAGTGATTCATGAAAGGTATAGGTTATTGTTAGTCAGGGCCATTCTTTTGTAGGGATTATTGAAAGTCAGATTGCGTTGCGCTAAAAAATATTGTATGTCAGTTTAGTGATGATGAGAATAAGTAAAGAGAGAAATCTCTTGAGTACGTTTAGTTTTACTCAGCTGTTTTTTTAGCACTGTCATTCATAATTGTTCAAAGAGGACGTTTCACATTCAGGACTGGTTTTGCGAGCACGGGGTGAATTGTCGCCAGCACCCTGGGCACCACAGTCATTAGCCCTCTGCACTGACTCGCATATCTGGTCTACTTTGGAGAGAAGAGTGCGTGATGGCTATCCACTTCCATCATCTTTGCCTCAACGTGCCACCATTTTGCAGTAAAAATGGTATACGATTCTGTTGAAAACCTTACAGGACCTGTATTTATCCATTCAGTGACGACTTGAAGCTGTTTTGAAAGCAAACTGTTCCCTACATCGTATTAGGTATGGTAATGTATTTTTGTCCACGACCTGTAGGTAATGAGGACACTGTAATAGAACTTTACGTTTTGGAGCAAAATGGAAGGACTGTGTGGATGCAATCGTGTCCACGTGATCAATGCTGTCATTGTCACCCCTTGGCGTCTACCACGTAGAACACGATTGGGGCATAGCAACACCCGTACAAAAAAATGAGGGCAATGAAATACCTTGAGTGGAAGCTGGATCAATGGTGTCCAGTTCTTATCACCGACGGAAGCGGGATATGTCTGACGCCTGATAATCGTTGTAGAGTAGTGTAGTGGCGGACACATACCACTGCATGTTTCGGGCATTCCGTCTCAAGGATTCAGTGTGGAGGTGGGACACCCATGTTTTGGGCCAGTAACATGTATTGATGTTGAACTTCTCGTATCACTGTCGAGATTACTTTGAAGGGTGAGTAGTACCCAGAAAGAAACTTCAACCTACTGTTCAGCACAGACGTCAACATTCTGGCAAAGGCTCTGTCTATCAAAACGAGCGCTCCGCCTCGAAGTCGTAAACAGATTTCTCCAGGAGCCAGACCCGACTGAGTATGTGTGGTATGAGTACTGTAAGACCTTCGGTACACACACCATCAGATTATTTGACTTGTTGCTCTAACAAAGTAGGCGAGTGTCAGCTATAGGTGGCGTGTTTATCTTCTGCCGTTAGGTCAGATGATAGAAATGCCACTTGCACGCTTAGAGTAGCAGATCGACGGTGGCCAACTTTAAACAGAACTTGATTAATTTTCACACACATTTATTAAAATAATAACAGGCATAAAAATAACTTAACTTGGTTCTGGATGCTATTTACAATTGACAGTCTGAAGTTCCTTTGGTCTTGGTACGTTAATCTTATTCTCACATATCTCTGATACTTGACAAAAGTGTTTATACATTTATCTTCATGGCTATGTACAGGAATATGGTAATCTTATTAGGCACAGACTGAAACTTGACTATAGACTGGTACAGACAAATGCAGACTAATGCAGACTCGTACAGACTAACGCAGACTGACTAATCGGAGGTCTGTACACTCGTTATAATACCTCGTGCGTTCATGTATCACTGCGCGAGTGTGATCCGCGAGGAGAAAAGGTTCTACGTTAGCAGCAATCTCATTGATTGCGTTACATATTAATACGCGGATCGGCGGAAGCAGAATTTGGTCCGTCTTTATGGCAGCGCCATCTCGTAGAGTGGAGACGCACGAGCGCTGCGCCTGCGCTGTTGTGCTTAGCGGGGCGCGCTCTAGTGGGAAAGTTGCGTACGCGCTGACTACGCGGAACTATGTACACAACAGTATGCTTGTCTTCAAATGAACTTCGTCGTGCGAACCCTCCTTACAGAATGAACGAACTAAGAAGGGCCGCCGCCGTCGACGAGTGAGACGTTTAGATGTCCGCCACATTCTACATAGCATCCTAAGGAGTATCCAAGCATGTTACGCGCACAAATCATGAGGAGTATCAACACGGCATTGATACTGTTTCACAATCATGGACTTTACAACAAAGTTTGTCATTTTATTGTAGACACCAGCACTTTTTATATTTCACTGTCACCTGTTATCAAATGTTGTCATATGATGAAGGAGATCATTTTGTTCTATGGATGAAAATGTGCGATAAAAGGTGAAGGTGATGTATAATAGATGTGGAAAAGTATAAAAACGTAGAATAAAACCACAAAACGTACCAATGATGCATGACAGAACAGATAAAAACGCTTAAATCCAAACGAGTTTCGGAATTAACGTAATTTCAGAATTAAACAGAGGTCTAGAGAAGATGAAGCAGGTATCGAAAATTTCTTTGGTAGATATTAAAGGAAATACATTGTCTCTTGCAGAATGCAGAGCTTGAAAACCCAAATGTTAATATTTATTTATGGAGTAGATCGATGTCCAGAGTAAATAATTTCGGATTAGATTTTAAATTTGCTTATCAGCTGTAGATAACCACTGGATTGACAGCAAAAACGTGAGATTGAAATTGGTGAGGAAGGTTTCGGTGAACGAAACTGAGTTTTTAATTAGGAGATTGGGATTTATTTTAAAAGCAAGTTTATAGTGGATATGTATTAACAGTTCTGAGTTACGGCGATCAAGGCTAACACGAAAAGCGTTAGAAGTTGAGCAATGGAGAGTTGCATGTTGGAAGATACTAGGAGCGTCGGACAACAAATAACTGCATCAGGAAAGAGACTGTGGTGAATGACATTGTTATGAATGTAATAAAAATCATGTGTATGGGATATGTAACCAAGAAAATTGTTCTTTGGTGGGTTCTAAGAGATTGAAACAGTTTGGCGGAAACTGAGTAAACGAAACTGTAAAGCATGCAGAAAAACATAACTGCGTGAAAGCAGTAAATCGTGGAGAAGTCTGGAGCAACCAGCTGGCCTACAATAATTGCGAAATGGCTGCCGGTCGTGGTGATTGTGCTCTAAATAGTCTCGTAATAGCGTGGGTAAATATCACTGCAAACCGTTGCTGCACGCTGTCTGTTACACGTGCTCTCAGACTTATCATTCAGGTGCTATTCAAAGTCTATAACGAGCCTCTCTTTTGGTGATCAGTCACCGGTAGCAGCTTATACAACTGCGATTACAGATAGTGATAAATTCATAATACGCTCCAACCTCAGAGAATCGAACTGCAGTGAGATCTGTGCATCGATGTTTTCTATCAGCTGTCG
This sequence comes from Schistocerca americana, assembly GCF_021461395.2. Taxonomy (NCBI): domain Eukaryota; kingdom Metazoa; phylum Arthropoda; class Insecta; order Orthoptera; family Acrididae; genus Schistocerca; species Schistocerca americana. The sequence goes on along the minus strand of NC_060123.1, from coordinate 585,520,260 downwards.
AGTACGCATTACACCAGAAGCTACTGCTGAGAATGTGCGTATTGTTTCTATCAAATCTGACATTGATGACAAAGTTTTCTACACAGTAAGTTTTCCTTCATTTCCACAGTTCGTCATAGATATTGCAATTTTCACAGCGTTAGTCTACAGCAGATGTCTCGTTACATGCAGGAAAGAACTACTACTGATAAGTCTTAATATCTTCAAACACTATCAGCCTTTTGGTAGATTAATCTTTTACTTCTACCTATTTTTCTGTCCTACTTGGCACGTGCAAAACGCAGTTTACGATCACTTAAACTGCCGGTGACGTAGAGACTGGTGGAACAAACAGGAGGTTCCTGTACTCGATGCTATCAGAGTTCTTGAATAGAACGGCTAGCCAGAAGCTAGTAATTGACCGCCAACAGGTCAGGGAGCAACCCGGATCGAAACCGTAATCACAGACAAGGTGAACCCTATCGGTGGGGTGTCACAAAGACTTTAGGAAGTAGCGGGATTTTATGGGCAAGTGTGGAGCCATGGACACAGTGGATGGGCCCACGTAACACGTTAGAAGAGGCAGCAGCACACTCTGCGGAAGCAAGTAATGGCTGCGTTTTGAATCACAACCATCTCCGAGCATTCCTCCATATCAACGCTCGGAATGAACGGGAAATCTGAATCACTGTCATATATTAACAGATACTAAATCCATCATCTGCTTGCGATAACAGACGTATTTTATCTAATTTTTCGTAGTGTCTCAGTCATTGATTTATTCTAGCAGAGTAAATAAGCTAAAAAAAAAGACATGTATACATATGCGGGCAAGCAAATGTTTGCAGTTTCAGGGAAACTGGATGAGATGTTATTGAAGAGAAAGACCTTCACAAATTTAACAAGGCAATAACGCGTTCGTCCACCTCTGGCCCTTATGCAAGCAGTTATTTAGCTTGACGCTGAGTGGCAGAGTTGTTGGATAGCCTCCTGAGAGGTATCGTGCCAAATTCTGTTCAATTGGCACGTCAGATCGGCAAAATCCCGAGCTGGTAGGAGATGCTTGCCCATAAGGCTCCAAACATTCTTAACTGGAGACATATCTAACGATCTTTCTGGCGAGGGTACGGTTTGGCAAGCACGAAGGCAAGTAGCAGAACATCTCGATGTACGGAGGCGGGTACTACCGTGGTGAAACGTAAGCACAGTATGGTTTGCCATGAAGAACAACAAAACGGGGCGCAGAACGTCGTCGACTAACCGTTGTGCTGTAGGAGTGTAGCGGATGACAACCAAATGGTCCTGCCATGAAGTGAAATAGCAGCCCAGGCCATCGCTCCTCGTTGTCGGGCCGTATGATGGGCGACAGTCTGGTTGGTATTCCACCACTGTTCAGGGAATCTCCAGACACGAATCAACCCGGCATTTGTCTTAAACGATAGAGGGATACCGAGGAAAACCTAAATCAGGATGGTCGGACACTGGTTTGAACCATCATCCTCCCGAAAGCGAAAAAAAAAAAAGTGGTTCAAATGGCTCTGAGCACTACGTGACTTAAACATCTGAGGTCATCAATCCCCTAGAACTTAGAACTGCTTAAATCTAACTGACCTAAGGACATCACACACATCCATGCCCGAGGCAGAATTCGAACCTGCGACCATAGTAGCCGCGCGGTTCTGGACTGAAGTGCCTAGAACCGCTCGGCCACCGCGGCCGGCTCCAGACACGTCTTCGTTGGTCGGCGGGGCCTGGAATCTCGTTGACTTCAGTATAATTGTCCTCAGTGTTCAATATCGCTTCGAACTTGGCCTGATGACCAACGAAGATGTGTCAGGGGATGTCCCGGACAGCAGAGGTATACTAACCTGAATTTAGCTCACCATACTGCCCAACAACCAGAAGCGATGTAGTAAAGAGTACAGGAGACAGTAGCAATGATGTTTATTGCATATCCATACTTCGGTCAATGTGTGGTCTCCTGCAGTGCAGTAAATGTAAGTGACTAAAATCTGGATATGCAATAAACATCACTGCGACTGACTGCTGTACCCTTTCCTATTTGAAATGAATCCTGTCACTAAGCCCAACGGTGTCCCGATAGAAAAAAACATGATAAAACCAGGAGTGATGGTTTGGAGCGCAATTTCTTTTGCTAGAAGGATCTCTGTGATTCTTATCCGCAGCACCCTTACAGCACAACGATACGTCGATGATATTCCACGTTCCGTTTTCTTCCCCTTCATCGCAGGTAATCCTGGGCTTACATTTCATGCCCACCAGCACACGGCGAGAGTCTCCACTGCTTACTTTCGTGCTTGCGAAACCGCATCGTATCCAGCAGTCTCGCCAGATCCCGCCCCGAATAACAACTTTTGAAGCGTTATGGTCAGGGCCTTCCAACCACCATTATCACGATCTATCGCGCCAGTTGGACAAATTTGGCATGATATCTCTTAGGAGGACATCCTACAAGTCTATCAATCAATGCCAAACTAAATAACTGCATGCATAATGGCCAAACGTGGGCCAACACGTTATTGAGTTCCTCAATTTCGGAATCTCTTTCTCTTGAATAAGTCATCCAATTTCCCTAAATCTGCAATCATTTCTTTGTGTGTAGAAGTACGTCACGCCTACCAGTTTGTTTCCCATTCGGGTAATTCCATCGTGGTGCGTCGTTTTTTGATGTTTGAGTGTACTTTAACTGCGAAGTAAACTATCGTCATCTATGAATCATGCTAATTTCACGAGATATATGTGGAACGGTGTAATATGAGCTTCTCTGTTCTTGGAATGAATACTCTTTGAATTTTATTGCCGGCCGGGGTGGCCGAGCGGTTCTAGGCGCTACAGTCAGGAACCGCGCGATCGCTACGGTCGCAGGTTAGAATCCTGCCTCGGGCATAGATTTGTGTGCTGTCCTTAGGTTAGTTAGGTTTAAGTAGTTCTAAGTTCTAGGGGAATGGTGCTCTCAGAAGTTAAGTCCCATAGTGCTCAGAGCCATTTGAACCATTTGAATTTGAATTTCATTAGCTAACAGCACTGTAATATGACATGCAGCACTTAAGGCGTCTGCCACTGTGGGATGATGACCACTTGTTTGATAGTTTCCCACTTGCTAAACGAACCATTGGCCTTGGATCTTCAGTGTCTCTTCCATTAATCCAACCCAATAAGTGCATCGGAGGGCAGACCAGTGCTCAGGAGTTGCTAGTATGAAATTACTTCGTCCGTGGCTAACCTACATTTGCTTTGAATATTGCCCTATTGTGGCATGTGCCTTCCACTATAATTACCATTTTGTAGCCGTACTACTCGTGCAACACGCGTAATCATACACATATTATGGTTTTGTCTGCTTCTAGTTATTTTAAGTGATCAGTATTAACCACAGTTATAAGTAGCATTAAAATGAAAATAAGACAGATGTAAAAAAATAAGTGATCTGTTTATTATTTCAAAATTAATCTGCGTAACTGTTACTGTCGTATATTTATCCCTCCGTGAGACAAGACTTCCGATGCCTTCATGGAAAAATGTTTGCGCCTACCTACTGAACCATGAATGTACACGGGCGTGCACCTCTTCATGCGAAGCTATTTGACTGCCACGAATGTCTTTGCTCAGGGCTCCAAAAATATGGAAATCGCATGGGGAGAGATCGGGATCGTACGGAGAATGTGTAAGAGCTTCCTGGCAGAGCTTCTGCAATGTAATCAATACAATGTTGACAATGTGGGCGGGCACTGCCGGCAACAGAATGATGCCTTCCGTCAACATTCCTGGGCATATGACCTTGATGGCACGGTTGAGCTTTTGCAAAGAGAGCACCTACCTCTGTGCTTTAATTATGGCGTCGTGGTCCAAAATGTCAATGAGAAGCACGCCCTTGCAGTCAAAGAAGGTCATCATGACTTTCCCAGAGCTGCCGAGCCTATTGTTTTGACTGCGCTGCAGAAGTTCCGCTGGAAGCCCTTCCTTACGCATCCTCCAGACAGTCCCGACTCCTCACTAAGCAATATTTATTTATTTTTAGAGTCCTGAAGAAAGACACTGGCTGCCGTCGATGTGCAGCGGACGAAGAGTTGCTCACCTGGGTACAGTCCTGTTCGATAGGACGCAGAAAATGTTTTTCCAATCAGAAATTGGACGCTTCGTCTCAAAGTGGGATAAATGTATTAACAATTATGGCAAATATTGTTGAAATAACAAACATTTTACGAACTATTTTCATCTGTCTAGTTTTCATTTGACTGCTCATAGAATGATGATAATAATTCTTTCCTGCAATTTACTCACCGTTGTTTCATTTTCTGACCGATGGTCAACAGAGGCATGTATCGATCCTGTTCAGGGGGTCCCAAAATACATCACAGTTTTTTGGCTTTATGGTTTCCTTGTGTACATCATCCGTGAAAAGTGTGAATGAGCTCCCAAAGATATAATTTAGATCGTTAAAATATATCGAGTACTATAGCGTTACTTCAAAAAAATGGCTCTGAGCACTATGGGACTCAACTGCTGTGGTCATAAGTCCCCTAGAACTTAGAACTACTTAAACCTAACTAACCTAAGGACATCACACACATCCATGCCCGAGGCAGGATTCGAACCAGCGACCGTAGCGGTCGTGCGGTTCCAGACTGTGGCGCCTTTAACCGCTCGGCCACTTCGGCCGGCTATAGCGTTACTGTAACACATCAAAGATCCAGTCATGTACTACAGTCAGATCTTTTTCGTGTGAAAATTGGATAGCGAGTAATAAAAACAGATTGACTTTGTTAGATGTTTCACACTAAATTTCGCAGTACTATAATAAAACTTATGTACTCGCAATCATCAGTTTAGGAAACTGCAAGAACAAATAGGACGTGAAGAAGAAAAATAAAGGGAGGCTATCAAGGTCGTTATATATGGTACATAAAGTCGGTTGGACGAGGAAGGAGAGAAGAAACTGGTCATGGCGTTGAAGAAACCATCCCAGATTCCGTTGTAATTACTGCGAGAAACTTTGTGAGTTTTCAAACACTATTTTCCAGCTGACATTGTAACAATACCCCCTAAAACGAGTACAGGGCAATTTAAGTATGACGGAGACAGGTAAATATATGAGTTTAATGTCGGGAAGCGGGGTCTGATTAACGACAGACTCAAAATCTGTAATGTAAGACAAGAAAATTTCTTCGCATCCAGTATCGTCTCTTTCTTCTGTGTCTTGAGCTGTCGCACAGATGTCAAGGGAAGACCATATAGTGCCTAGTGAAGGGAACAGCAAAAACGCTATAATTACGACGGTAATTCGTTGCCATCTTACCTGTAAGTAAATTTACAGCTCGCTACATCAGTGTGGGCTCACGAGACGCCATTCCACTGTGATGATTCTGCTCACTCTGTTGCCTGAAGCAAAGTTCGCTGCGTGTTATCAACGCGGATTCCACTTGAAGTGACACGTTCGATAATTACCTTTGATCACTGAGACTAATCGATAGTACGGTGAAATTTCACTGTCCACAGTACATACCGTTAACGTAAGTTTACTTCACACATGCTACAGACAGATTGCACGAAGTAGGTCTCTTAGTTTTCCCTCACTTTCACCGAGGACAGCGTATAGCTGTATTCCTTCTTGTTTAGAACGTGTAGTGTGTCAGCCTATAAATTTACTTGAAATGTTTCGAGCTTAACTCTTTCTCCTCTACGAAAGAGTGGAGGTTCGGAGTGGAGGTTCTTCGCCAGCCCATATGATTATGATAGTCGTTAGCGTTGGACACACCTTCACTGTTGAAGGTCGCTTCGTCAGTGAACGACAAAATCGCAGCGCAACGAGTTTGCATGGTGCCACACTCATAAAACTGCTGTCCAAATTCGACACTAGGAGAAAATTCGAGCATGATAGGATGAATCTTCCTGTATGTGACAACAATGAAATTCTCCAACCCGTGGTCTCTACAACGTCTTCCATTATTCCATGCTCTTTGAAAACATTCGTTTCACTCAGACACTGTTGAGTAACGACCAGTGTACTGGGATATGGCCGATGCCTGTTTGCATACCTTCACCCACAGAGTTAGTTAGTTCGTTAAGTGTTCCACTAATAAATCTCACGGTAACCGTTATGATGTGGAACGTGTCGGGTGCGTAAGAAATGCACACATGAATCAAGATTTTTTTAAGCTTAAAATTTGTGTTACCTACCCCATTCCTTTAAATGGCATAGAATGCATATAATATACCTATAGATTCATTTATTCATATTCAAGAATTCATCTATGGTATAGAAGGAGTTGTCAAGGAGATATCATTTCAATTTATTTTTGAAACTATTACTGCTATCTATCAGATATTTTATTTCATCTAGTAATTTATCGAAAAGTTTTACAGCAGCTTATTTTACCCCTTTCTCTGTCGAAGCTAGCTTAAGTAGGGGATAGTGCCAGTCTTTCTTTCTTCTGGTATTATAATCATGAATGTCACTGTTGTTTTTAAACTGATCCATGCTGTTGAGAACAAATTTCATTACTGAGTAAATGTACTGTGAAGCTGCTGTAAGAATTCTTAACCCTTTAAACGGACGTCTACAAGATGCGCGAATATGAGCTACACATATTATTCTTACCACTTTCTTTTGAGCAGTGAATACTTGCTGCCTAAATGTTGAGTTATCCCAAAATATTATTCAATATGACATCAGAGAATGAAAGTATGCAGAGTATTTTAGACTGCCAATTTCTGTATCCTCAAATTAGGGAATTATTCTGATTGCAAAAGTTGCTGAACCTTGTCACTTTAGGAGATCCAAAGTATGAATTTTCCAATTAAGATTCTCTTCTATATATACACCAAAAAACTTAGTATGTTCTGCCCTGGATACTGACTTCTGTTGGTGTGTTACATTTATTGAACGAAATTTACTTCTTGCGGTAGAAATTTGGATTTACTTTGTTTTTTCAAAGTTTAGAGCACGCCCATTAGCAGAAAACTAAACAATAACTTTTCCAAAGACATTATTTGTATCATTTTCTGTTGGAGTTTCTTTCACTGGATTAATAATGATGGCTGTATCATCAGCAAACAGTGTCAGTTTAGCTTCTTGTTTCAGATAAGAAGGGAGGTCATTCAAAAATATCAAGAACAGAAGGGGATCCGTGATAGAACCCTGTGGAATACCTAATGTAATTTCACCCCAGTTAGATGTTCAGACAAGTGTACCCATTTCGTCTCGTTTCACTATAAAATCTTAGTTCAATAGGCAAAATACTAGACGCTGTCCCCTATGGAGCGCTAGTATGAGACAGGTATTGGGCGGACATGTGAGTCTACACAGCTGACGGAAGAGGTGACGGTGACGTGTTGTGTATGTGCCAATCTGTCGTATGAACCAGCACTATCAATCAGACGAGTCGACGTGGAGATAAATAATAGAAGAAAGGACCTTCCGTGTGTAAGTAGGCTGTTTAGGTTTTTACATTGGTAACGCCAAGTACCGCTCTCTATGAATATCACTGGCTGTGCTGTGTCCAGTCTGTGGCTAGTTTGCATTGTGGTCTGCCATTGTAGTGTTGGGCAGTTGGCTGTTAACAGCGCGTAGCGTTGGGCAGTTGGAGGTGAGCCCCCAGCAGTAGTGGATGTGGGGAGAGAAATGGCGGAGTTTTGAAATTTGTAAGACTGGATGTCATGAACTGCTATGTATCTTATGATTTTTTCAACACTATTAAGGTAAATACATTGTTTGTTCTCTATTAAAATCTTTCATTTCCTAACTATGCCTATCAGTAGTTAGTGCCTTCCGTAGTTTGAATCTTTTATTTAGCTGGCAGTAGTGGTGCTCGCTGTATTGCAGTAGTTCGAGTAACCAAGATTTTTGGTGAGGTAAGTGATTTGTGAAACGTATAGGTTAATGTTAGTCAGGGCCATTCTTTTGTAGGGATTTTTGAAAGTCAGATTGCGTCGCGCTAAAAATATTATATGTCAGTTTAAGCACAGTCATGTATAATTTTTCTAAGGGGACGTTTCATATGTCGACCCTTAGCCGAGGATACCTCACTGGAATCTTCTGATTTTTTTCTTGTAGTTTGTGTAATAAGTGTAGCTATTGTTTATTGCTAGCGCGTAATTGTAGAGAGAATCTCCTTTGTAGTTGCAGTCTTTCATTGTTGTACAGTAAAACAGTTGTCGCATGCATGTAGATTTGCACCAAGTATTTCGCAGCTGCGCTTGCAATTAACTAGATATTATTTTCAGTGCTATGTTAATGTGTTCTCTTATTTTTGCTCTTCATATTGTGTTTTTCTGTGTTGTCGTGTGAAATATTGTGACAATAATGGCATGCGAAAAACGTAATACTAGGCTCCAAAGTAAACTGAGAAATGACAGTGAAGACAAAAGCAGTGTGTTAGCGCCACCATGTAATGAATTAACTAATGTTCAAAGTAGTAATTTGGTAATTGTGCATAGGGAAATGGAACGGGCTGCAAATAATGGTGTAGGCAGTGAAACAATTAGTGTACAGGGAAGCATTATCGATCGCTCTGTCGGCAACAGCTCGCCTCAGGATTCCGAAATGACAGGACACAATTTTGCAAATACTGTGGAGTCAGGTTTTGCGTCCTCACCGTTTTCTCAAATAAGTCAAGACACATTTTCTGCTTTTCAAAATGCGAATATTGCCGGTCCAAATGCACTGCCGAATAGCACTGAGGAACATGTTTCAGACACCAGTGCACTGTTATTACAGTTAATGCAACATACGGACAAAGGCTACAAAAGTTAGACACAACGCTTGAACAAAATCAGAAACAAATGGGACAAAATCTTCAAAAGTTAGACACAATGGAACAAAATCTTCAAAAGTTAGACACAATAGAACAACACCAGAGACAAACACAGCAACAGTTAGACACAATGGAACAAAATCAGAGACAAACACAGCAAAAGCTTCAAAAGTTAGACACAATGGAACAAGTTAGACACCACACTTGAACAAACACGTGAAGATTTAACTAATGAGTTACATAACATTGAATCGAAATGTTAAAAAGTCTGTAATGACGTAAAAACGCAAATTTGTGAGCATTTCTAACCTATTTTTTCGCGTCATGAAAATGCATTACAGAATCACGAAGCAGCCATAAAAAAACCGCAAACTATTGTTCGTGAAAATCACGACACCTTGTAAGCTAAACTTGACTCAGTTGCATCTACCGATTCGGTTACGCAACTTTAAAAAACTCAGGAAAGCTTAAAGGACACAGTAGATACGATTTCAACACAAATGGACACTCTGAAACTTGGTTCAGAAAAACATACAGATGAAATAATTTTACTATCGGATAAAGTAGCAGAACTTTCAGATCAGTTCACTAACTTATCTACAAAGGTAGATGATGATCTGAATGACACAAGACCTGTAGCCATCACTGACACAGAAGAGTATGAACAAATTAAGAAATTCAAACAAAATCAGAATCAAATTAATACGCAATACAAAAGAGAAATCCGGGAAGTACAAGATCAGTTGGCACAAATAATACAAAAATTACATATTTCAGAGGACACTCGCGCTCCAACACGGGCAGAGGAACTTAGAAATACGGAAAAGCCACAAAATAATAACACAGGGCATTTCGGAAATTATGAAAGAAATTGGCAAAGTGCACCGAATTTTGAGATGGAACTGCCGACACGACGTACCAATGACCGATATGCTACTCGCCAACACGATGATTTTGACTATAAGCTGTACATTACTACACGTAAATTCAAAACATTTAAGAATTCTGGCAACGACATTCATCCACAAGCGTGGCTCCATCAATTCTCTCATTGTTTTACTCCCAACTGGTCATTAGAGCTCAGATTAGAATTTATGTGTGGCTACTTAGAGAATGAACCAGCTGAAAGAATGCGGTCGGTCATTCACGATTGCCACAGTGAAGGAGAATTTTATCATGCCTTCCTCTCAGCATATTGGTCTCAAGCTACACAAGACCGAGTAAAACATAACGTCATAATGATAAAACATTTCGAACAATCTGAATTTTCAGTCTTGTCAAATATTTTGAAGACATGTTGCACAAGAATCAGTACCTGTCAAACCCATACAGTCCCTCAGAACTCATCAGCATTTGTTTAATCAAACTACCTGAACATTTACGACATATTATTTTGGCAGGACGTGGCAAAGATGACATTGAAGCTTTTCAGGGACTGTTACAAGAATTGGAAATTGACACTGACAATTGCGGAACGCGAAAACAGGAACACAACAATTACAGGTCACATTCGTCACAATTCCGCGATGAAAGAAATAATAACTGGACACGAAAAGACTATTCTCACAACACAAATCGTGACCAAAACAGACTCCACCCATATGATAACAATTGGCAGACTAGTAATAATTACAGGGAAAGATCACCTCTCCGCTGTAGTGACTATCACAGAGACAATCAGAGAAACAGACAATATGGGAACCAAAATAATTATTGTCAAGGGAGACAGAATAAATTTAGACGCAACGGTCCAGCCCGCAGTTACGATTCAGGGAGAAATTCTCCACCACGTGACCGACAAGAAAGAAACTATGGAATCTACCGACATGACGTCAGACGATATGATCGTAACGACAGACCTGAATTACATCAGAACTGGTGGAATTCAAACAGGGCGGGGCCCTCTCTACAAGGTGAATTTGTAGAATTTAGGTCTCCAAATCCCAATAACGACGCGCGCCAACAAAGAGAAAATAAGCAATGACTCATACCGCTGGCAGCCACAAAACGTACTTCTGAAACTGACGACGCAGCTGCCGTAGCTAGTAATTACGTAAAAATGGAAGATATTAGGGACATCTTACTCCAGGAACACGACGTAAAACATAACATCATTGCATATCCTGTGATTCACATTACAGTAAATGACGTAAAATTTACGGCAGTAATTTACCCTGGCAGTCCCTATTCAGTAATTAGTGAAACAGCCTTTATCAAATGCAACAAATCGAACGATTGTCCCACACTTCCGTTACGTAAGATTAAATTACAAGGTGCAATCTTTGGAAGAAGTGTAGATGTGCGCCAACAAACCAACTTAGAATTCTTCTCTATGAACTTTCTTATTGTTCCATTATTGTCGACGGAAATTATATTGGGAGTAGACTTTTTGAATGAATACAAAGCAATCTCAAACTTTCACGATGCTGAAATAAGTTTAGAGAAAGAAAGTAAGTCAGTAGCTATGAAATTTGAAGATTGGCTCTCAAACCATGACGAAGAAATCAATCGGCTTTACCTTCTGTTAGACAACAGTTCGGAATTTTCGACGGAACTTGACACTAACAATCGCTCTGCAAGTACTGACAGGGATGATATCGACGGCACATTTGATACTAATGAGTTAATTCTGAATAAAATTCAAACAATTGAGAATTGTAATGACACTGATAGGCAAGACCTTTTTGAGATTTTACAAGCACATTCCACAGTTTTTACTAACAAAACAGGAACAATCAAGGGATTTCAATACCAATTTCGTGTTTGTGAGCATACTAAATTTTGTGTTAGACCATACGTAATTCCGGCGCTTTATAGGGACCGTGTTAGAACAGAAATACAATCTATGCTTCACGAGGGCATTATTGAGCCTGCAGTAAGCTCATACAACAATCCATTACATGTTGTTGAGAAGAGAAATGGATAGATCAGGCTTGTCTTAGATTCGAGACAAATCAAAACTATCATTATTCCTGAAACAGACAGGCCGCAAATGTTGGAAGAACTTCTTCAAAATTTTAATGGTGTAAAAGTGTTGTCTTCCATTGATCTGAGATCCAGCTTTTATCAGATCGAACTTCATCCAGAGTGTAGAAAATACACAGCTTTCCTTTGTTTCGGCGTTTGTTTCGGAAACTTCCTTTTGGTTTGAACATTTCTTCGACAGCATTCATTCGCGGACTAAATTCCATATTACCTAAGTTCTTAAAACGTCACATCACTTTATATGTGGATGATATTCTGATAACAGAAGCCTCATGGGAACACACAATCGCATCCACAACAGCGTGTTACATATTTTTGCAGAATCTGGACTTACAGTCAACTTGGAAAAGTATGAATTTGGTAGGACAAAGGTGAAGTTTTTGGGTCATATTATTTCTTCTGAAGGCCTGAAAAGTTAGAAGCAATCAGAGACATTCCAGTTCCATCCACAAAAAAACAAGTCCACAGTTTTCTAGGTCTCATAAATTTTTCCGTCGTTTTCTGAATATGCAAATTCTAGTTACACCAAAACTTTGTTCTCTCACTGGATTAAATACTATTTGGAACTGGGACGAACAAGCACAGTTGGAATTCAATTCGTTGAAAGAAGCCTTACTTAACGCGCCAATACTAGCTCATCCAGATCTGTCACAAGATTTCTGCCTTAGCACGGATTCTTCTAAAGTCGGTCTTGGTGCCCATTTATTTCAAGAAGCCATAGAAAATGACACTACTGTTCAGAAAACCATTGCTTTTGCTAGCAGAGTGCTAACAAAATCTGAAAAAAAAATTTTCATTGCTTAATTAGAAGCTTTAGCTATCGTTTGGGCATTTAACAAATTCCGTTTATTTCTTTCTGGTAAGCACATAAAAGTATACAGTGATCATCGTGCATTACAATTTCTTATGTCTTCAAAATTAAATCATGACAGGTTAAAACGTTGGGCATTGTTTCTGCAAGAATTCCACTTCACAATCGTCTACATTCCCGGCAAGGAGAACATTGTTGCGGACGCACTGTCACGTGCACCGGCTGGGCTTGAGAAAAGTAATGCAGAAGGCAACCTCGAGAAAAATTTCAGTATTCTTTACATTCGGAAAGTCGCCCTTGAAAACTTCATCTCCACAGCTTTAAAGGGCATTGCTCATGAACAAGATAAAGATCCGATTTGGAAAGACATCAAAAGCAAATGGCATGAAAAGACACAGATTCGGCATTATTATCTGGTTAGAAACAACATACACAGTGTCATTGTGTGTGTACATTCTTGCTAGTTAGTTGCACGATTACGTAACGTCTATAAGGCTCACATACTTAGAACATTTACCAGTACTGCTAATGAGATTTTAATGCAAAATTTTGTTTTACTTGAAAATACATTCTGGATTTAAAGTACTTTCTGTGAGATACCAGATGACACAGTGGTTAGTTTATGTGATAGCTACACGATTTTATCACGACACTACTAATGAGTGACAATTTACAATGTTGCTTTTGCGGTGTTTCTGTTTCATATCTGCACAGTTTTCTGAATTATTCTGGAAAGTAAAACATGTTTTAGTAGTAACTTTTGTGGTATAGCTATAATGTGACAGCCTTTTTCGTAGCACAACAATACGTTACAGCACAGTACTTTCTTCATCACGGCAATAAGCATAATAACTAAGATATCTATACGCAAAGCATTTCACTTTTGTTTATCATGAGGTAAGTACATTGACTTCTGCAGCACTTAGTTTTCGGAGGACAATAACTACGTCACTTCCACAGAGATTATCTTACAGCAACACGCACATTTAGCGCTACAGGACACGTATTTGAGTGATTAATTTTGTACTTAAATCATTTATTTTTAAAGATATTTGTACAATGATACAAAGGTTTTCCGTGATACATTTCATTCCATTGCTGTAATCTGTAACACCTTAGGGTATAATTACATTAATCCTCAGGGGGTACACGCTTATTTTGTGTACCATGTGTTTGGCAAGCACAAGGAGCCCTAGCTAATATGGTATTTGCTTATACAACTTTACACATCGGTACCATATTTCTCTAACACACAAATTACACAGCTATCTGATCATTTAACTGAGAGATAAACATTTTTTTACTACATCAGTGACACATGTTTACGCAATTACACAGTTGGGTAACTTCACACTTATGAAATTGTATTTTGTCTGTACCTTGTGAACTGTTCATATTTTTTTGGAACCATTGTGATACTATGAGAGCTTTCAATGATGTATTTGGTAAGGGAGCATGATTTTAAAGTACGTTTGAGGTAGATGACACTATTGAAATGAACAGAGATTTTTTTTAGGTTTTGACATTATTGCGGAATGTTACGACGTTTTTGAGATTTGACTGAAGTGTTATGATGTTATTTTTGCGACGACGATGTTTATTATGCTGTTGAGGTATGTTTATGATCAATAAGATGATGCTACCATATATGAGGAATTTGATTATGCTACGTATTTATTATGATGAAATATTGAAGAAGAGTCGACGAATACGTATATGAATAATGAGTAGTGGTTAGGGACTCTGATTTGTGGAATAGGATGTTGGAAACCAAGAATCGTGCTTTAAGAGTTATGAAATGCGTGTAAATGCGTGAATGCATCACAATGCCGACAAAAACGTTTTGAATACTGTTACATTCATAGGATTTTGTTTCTACACATTTGCAACGCAAATTCTCGACCTGTGAAATTTTTTGTATGAGACTGTCACTCTAATGCAAACTGGTGTCGTAAATATTTCAGTAAGAAAGTTAAGTGACCACCTGCACGTAATGAGTTGTGGGCACCCAGATGTGTGACAGTTGCCTGGAAAAAAGCCATTAGTGTGTGCCTTTCAGAGGCATAGGTAGAGAAAAAAAAAGGGCCATTATCCTCGCTATTGACATTCTTTTGTAGAAAGCATCGCAAATACGACACGCTCAAACTTGAAAACATATGATAACACTGTGGAGCTCTTAATTTATGATATTTACTGAAATGCCTAATGAAATGACGAGAAATATTTTTATGTCTATACACCTGATTATGACTACTGTCTTTCTAGTTGAGAGATTTTTTTTACTACCTTATGAAATGCCATATGGCTAATGAATGATGTTTCATGCCTTCCTTTGTACATATTTGCTCGTTTTCTTTAATATCTAGTTTCTAGCTGCACTGCAGCATTGGTTATTATAAAATTTAATAGATGTACTAATATCACTATTTTCTGTCTACAGACCCAGTAAAGAATACGTTTATGATATACTTTCTTAGAAAAGAGACCACAAATAGACATTTCCCTTCACAGTAATTGCATAAATAATTTTTTTAATGACTTGGTAACTTTCTTGCAGAGTAAGTTTTTGCGATGCATCACTCTAGTGTTAAGATGTGACATAGGTATTAGACATGGCCATTTTTAGTGTAATATTTTTTATGCTTGAGCTTTGTCATGTTTAGGTATAAGTTATTTCATTTGCTGCTGCTGTTAGCCAGGCATAGTGTTACTGAATTTGACTTTGTATTACTCGGTTAAGCCAGTTTTACTACTGATTTATTTTTATTGTTTGCTGCACATTGCCTTATATTAGTTGTGATACTGCAATTGCTCTGCTAATTTATTTTAGTGCTGCTTGCTTTGCCAATTTGAATTTTTTTGTCATTGCTGTTTGTGTTAATTTGTTATGTGCTGCAGCACTGCCTCGTCCCTTGGTATATATATCTGAGCTCAGTAGATTTAAGTCAGCTTAAGAGGGGGTAGACTATATAAGAAACTAACTATGATGAATTGGAAGAAATGCATTGAGAAGCTATAAGAAAATGGTTTGGCAAAAAAAAGTAGTGTACAGTGGAGAAAAACTATTTTTGAAAGTGGATGTGAACAAAATACAGAAATCATATTTGGATAGGGCTTTTTGGAAATAATGAAGAACGAAGGGAGATCTCCAAGAAGTAAAGAAAGTTTTGTTTGCAAAATACTGCAGTAAAACAAACCCTGTCCCTTCCTTGTGTTATCCCACTATGTGTTTGTGTACCCTTGGGTATTTGAGTTCTTCCTGTCTTTATGTGTTTATCTGATGAGAGTTACATTGTAGAATTTTTCTGATAATATGTTATTTACTTTGTAAAGATGTTTAGACATTAATTATTCTGTTTTGTTTTAATGCTCATGTGTGAAGTTGATGTTTCAAAAGTTATTCTGATCTTTTATGTATTTAGTTATGTCATAATTCCTGTAACACTGATGTACATGTTTATTTCTATTCTTTTGTAAAGCCTCTGTACTACAAATGTTATGTGTACTGTTCTGTTCTTTAATGATGTATTTAGTGCCTTTGTAATTGTATTCTCATGTCGTAAATTTAAAATTGTAATTGACACCAGTTCATCAAATGAAGTAACTTGTAAGCATTCATTTCACTGCACACATTTCTGTTGGTCATAGTATATGCACAATATGTGAAAAAAAAGAGGACTGTTAGTGTTTGGACGTGTGTTGATAATTCAGCAAAGGACTGGTCAACAGCACTGCTGGTTCTAAGCACAATTCAAAAACTTTGTGAGTGCACAAGTGGTGGTTTATGGACTTGCTATATTCTCCACAAGACTCTTCGATGGTGATTGTGCACCTGCACAGTCGCAACAGATGGCTGTTGGCCATCTCTACAAGGACTATAATGGGTCCACATCTTTGATGGCCGACCAGTACCATTGTTTCTACAAGGACTACAGTGGGTCTGCATCTTTGATGGCCCACCAATACCATTATATCTACAAGGACTACAGTGGGTCTACTCTGTGACGACCTACCTACCAATATTCCTCAAAGCTTCGACTGACTCTGCGGTGGGTTTGCTCTGTTGTGGCCCATTACCTGTCTGCATATCAAGAGTCAGCATTGTCTTTCTGTTGGAAGGACATCACTACTTCTTCAAGACTGCATGGAAATCCACTACTTCCGTGTGCATTTTCTTTTACTGCTCAGACTTTGAGAAAAACACTGCTATTTTACTGTGATGAATGATCAGGACTGTCTTTATGGACTGTGAGAAAATTTTAGCTTATGACCAACATTGTATCAATAAGTGTGTGCATTTGATTTCTCTGTTATTGTAATTGTGAAAAATTTTAACAAATATGTATTGGCCAGTGCCCAAAAACAATTTGTAAAATTTTTTGTGGAGAGCATTGGGCTATGTAAGTAGGCTGTTTAGGTTTTTATATTGGTAACGCCACGTACCGCTCTCTATGAAAATCACTGGCTGTGCTGTGTCCAGTCTGTGGCTAGTTTGCATTGTTGTCTGCCATTGTAGTGTTGGGCAGTTGGCTGTTAACAGCGCGTAGCGTTGGGCAGTTGGAGGTGAGCCGCCAGCAGTGGTGGATGTGGGGAGAGAAATGGCGGAGTTTTGAAATTTGTAAGACTGGATGTCATGAACTGCTATGTATATTATGATTTTTCAACACTATTAAGGTAAATACATTGTTTGTTCTCTATTAAAATCTTTCATTTCCTAACTATGCCTATCAGTAGTTAGTGCCTTCCGTAGTTTGAATCTTTTATTTAGCTGGCAGTAGTGGCGCTCGCTGTGTTGCAGTAGTTTGAGTAACCAAGACTTTTGTGAGGTAAGTGATTTGTGAAACGTATAGGTTAATGTTGGTTAGGGCCATTCTTTTGTAGGGATTTTTGAAAGTCAGATTGCGTTGCGCTAAAAGTATTGTATGTCAGTTTAAGCACAGTCTTGTATAATTTTTCTAAGGGGACGTTTCATACGTATTTTAAACTACCTATGAACGAAGTTAATTAACTGTCCAACTTGTCTTTGACGACATGCAACATGACGTATTACAAGTCGTCGTGAAGAGATTCCAACCAACGGGGAGGAGACGAGTGTCACGTCTTGTCAATGAAATCGGTTTCAAAACCGACATGAATTGCCGTTCTCAATAAATGCAGGCCCATCTCAACCAGTTTCGGAGCGACCATCAGCAAGAGAACTGTTTGCAAAGGTCCTTTGGACTCGGATACCCTGCATAAGACCAATGTTCATAGCGGCACTGAAGCTGAACGTTTGCAGTGCGCCAAGGAGCTATCTGTGGGCGTTTAGCTTGGTTTGAAGACTCTCGATCTGGCCTCTCTTCCAGTAGTGCTAAACGTCTAGTGCACCGGTAGCTCAATGAGGCATTTAGCCGGCAGTGTGTGAAATGTTAGCACAGGTTGGATATGGTCCGATGATCTTTCGTTGATTTCTGTACCAAGACTTGAGTCCACCAATTCAGGTTACAGTCAACATGAACCAAAAAGTTTATGTCGTCATTCGCGTTGGCCAAGTGTTTCTCTTTATTCCGTAGCGTCACACCTGCCTTACGAAGTGACAAAATTTTTGTTGTTTTCTGCTAGTGAGTGACAGTAAGCTGGTGGTAGAACGTACCACTGCTGGACTAAACGATACTTACAAAGTAGCTGTTGAAATGTGTATGAGGAACTGAATATGAAGGTAGATCGACTGGATGATGGCCTGAAACAGAAACTCGGAGACACACTAGTTGTAGAAACTGAAGCAAATGCAGATCAAACAATCCCATCGTCGCAGAATGTTCCATTCTCCGAATTAGGGCTATTTATGAAATATCGATATTTTTCCTGAAGCGTATCCGTATATAGTCTTTATACTTTCCTCCAGTATATCGATATCAGAATGGCAGTATCGAATGCCGATATTTTTACTTTATTTTGTATTTTTTTAACAATTTTTGGTAAATATTTTATATTTTAGCAGAACATAATTTTACTTTCACTGTGACAAGGAGTCCTAGTACCTTTTGAACTTTCATCGCGTCCAACCTTTCTCTTTGACTGTGTGAAGCAAGTATATGTGGCACAAAGTAAGCCGGATTGCACTGGGGGGGTGAAGGTGTGAATGGAATAATAAGGTTTCCGATGTGAAGAAATAGTACACTAGCAGCATTAAAAAAACCATTTTTAATTCAACTAGTGTGCTATTTCTTCGCATCATCATTCTTTGAAAACAATTGCTGAAAATGATAAACTAAATGACAAGAGTGGTCTTTACGGTGGGCGGAGACGTTTGAAGGGAAATGCTGACGTAATCGGCAGTCGGCGCTATAATCTGTCCACCATAAGAATAAACCTGGCCTAAACAAACACAAACGCAATGATTGGTCAGAAACCGCAGCACACGTGCACTGGTGTTGTTACGTTCTTGGAAGCAGGTTCTACTTATGTATTAGATCTCTTATTACTAAATTATTCGTACATTTACGTAGAAAACGCTTGAGTCAATTTACTAAAATAGCTAATATGGAAGGACTACAGGGCCCTCTACTCCTTGTGGTGAGGACGCCGTTGCCATGGATTATGAAGCGTATATCAGGTGCCCTCTAGTTCGTGCAGAGAGGACGCCGTCGTCATGGTAGCAGCTGGTGTGTTCGTATGGTGTTATCTTTGCCTTGGCCACGGCGTCCGTTGCCGTGGTAGCGGTATGTCATGGCTCTTCATCCACAGAGAAGTTGTCACTTATTTGAGGCTGTGGATATATCGACAATCAAGGATTGTCGGATCGTGCAGCCACGTCTCGATCCCTGAGTCAACAGATGGGGACGTTTGCAAGACAACAACCATCTGCACGATGTAATGATCCCGATAGGAGGGAAAAGAAGTATGGAAGTATTCGATACTAAGGATAAATTGCGATTTTTCAGTAAATTAAACTCAAATTAGTTAAATTTCTTGTGGGTGTAATTATGATGCAATGTTTCTCAATGTCATTAATATATAATATTTCTATCCAAGAGAGACTGAAAAAGCAAGGTACATTTATTTAAACTGTTTTAACACGAATATTTCATTAGGAACTGTAATGTTTTGCTCACATAGGCTTATTCCAAGTGTCAACGTAGGTGACTAAGAAATTGCATGTAATAAAATTTTGCCAGGAAAAACTTATTATTCACTACACTTAGTATGAAAAACAAATAAGTTTAATAATACTTTTGTACTGTATACTCACGTAATTTACCGATTTGCACTTTTTAACCCCAATATTATGCAAATGAGAAAGGTCATATACAACACTTTGTAATCCAGCTATTTCACTTGGTTGACACTTGTAATTATTTGTAAAATGCACCATTTATGGTTCTAATCCAAACACCAGAGCACCAGAATCATTTTTAACTATTTCATATAAATAATTCATCTAATAACAATTTAATTGACTCTAAAAAAAGAGATAATTTGTTGATCTCTTTGGAAGGTTATAAATACGAGCACTGTCAAAGACTGGTAGGAAGTTGGCTCAGTGTAGTTGTGAAAGTCACGTCGGTCAGTGTTTTTAGTGCCAGCTAATTCCATTGTATGTAAACATATTTGGATCGCAGAAACAAAGAGGTTGATGCACAAGACGTAACTGTTTTGTCAGAGATGCCATGTAAACTTTACGTGTGTTTTTTAAAGAGGAATAAAAACGTGTGATGACTTTTATAAAACTACTAGGTGTCTCCAGCCTTACCTTTTTTTTAAAATCCGGACCTCTTATAAATATATAATACCCCAGACAACAAAAGTGAAGAGCTATAAACTTTAACTTTGAAACAGTATTATTCAGCGTTGTGACGACCACCCTGTAAACATCTTTGAAATGTTTTGATGAGAAGTTATATTCTCCTAAAGCATGTGACATTTTATTTACTAACATAAAACTGAATTTTCATCATATTAAGGCAGGGGGCCGTTACAATGAACAGTTCGATGACGTTTGCAGCAGGATGGACTATCAGCTCGGAGACCATGGCTGCAGTTACCCTTGACGCTGCATCACAGAATGGAGCGCCTGCGATGGTGTACTCAACGACGAACCTGGCTGCACGTATGGCAAAACCTAATTTTTTTCGGATGAATCCAGGTTCTGTTTACAGCAGCATGATGGTCGCATCCGTGTTTGGCGACATCGCGGTGAACGCACATTGGAAGCGTGTATTCGTCATCAACATACCGGCGTATCAGCCGGCGTTATGGTATGGGGTGCCATTGGTTACACGTCTCGGTCACCTATTGTTCGCATTGACGGCACTTTGAACAGTGGACGTTACATTTCAGATGTGTTACGACCGGTGGCTCTACCCTTCATTCGATCCCTGCGAAACCCTAAATTTCAGCAGGGCAATGCACGACCGTATGTTGCAGGTCCTGTACGGGCCTCTCTGGATACAGAAAATGTTCGACTGCTGCTGTGGCAGCACATTCTCCAGATCTCTCACCAATTGAAAACGACTGGTCAACGGTGGCCGAGCAATTAGCTCGTCACAATACGCCAGTCACTACTCTTGATGAACTGTGGTATCGTGTTGAAGCTGCATAGGCAGCTGTACCTGTACACACCTTCCACGCTCTGTTTGACTCAATGCCCAGGCGTATCAAGGACGTTATTACGGCCTGAGGTGGTTTCTCAGGATCTATGCACTCAAATTGCGTGAAAGTGTAATCACATGTCAGTTCTAGTGTAATATATTTGTCCAATGAATACCCGTTTATCATCTGCATTTCTTCTTGGTGTAGCAAGTTTAATGACCAGTAGTGTACTTAGCGATGCTGTCTAAACAGTATACCGTACATAAAACTTTGTATACAGAATTGTAACTGAGCAAATTAAAGTATAAAAACAACCTGGAATCGAACCCAGGACCTCTCCAACAGGCAGAACCGCAAACTATCGCAACCGCTGCACAACAACTAGCTCTTAATTTCTGTTACTAATCAGTGTGTTAATGTGTCCATTTAGGGTAGTTAGTCGTGTAGTCAGTCAGTCTTCCGCATTTATTGGCCGTAAAAAGTTCTTAATCATGTACAAAGCATTCGTATTTAATTTTTTGATGACAAAGTCGAATGCCCTTCTGCCCATTCACGTGTATTCGAAGAATGTGTCTGGTGATCTTCGGAATTGGTGATATTAATGAAATTCTCCATGGTGATTCCTCCCTTTGTAAATTTGATGCACAGCTTTCCTTTTCCATTTATATATTTAAGTAAACCTAATTCTGTAGCCTTACTCTCCAGCTACAGTATTCTACAGGTTAAGGATGCCGATTTATAGAAACAGCTGGTTGACTCTAAGCAGCCATCTTGTAGAGCGACATGGTCGCTCGTTCGCAGGACACCCGAGCTTTTCGCTCAATGTTGCTGCTTGTCGCTGGAGTGTCGCATATCCAGAAGTCGCTCGCTGTTGGTCGCTTCTGTTGCTCACGTAGAAAACGGCCCTAGGTCCACTCCGACAACACGTCTTTCTATTCCAGCATCTCAAGCGATAATAAAAAAGTATTATAAATCTATGGTCAGGGATGCTTTATCAGCAATGAGTAGCATCGCCCACAAAGAGTTTATTCTCGCAATCAATTTCTTTGGCTGCCGCAAGTACCTTAATTCTCAAGCGCGAAATTCGTTGATTACCATCTGTGCCATGGAGCAGTCAGCATAAGTGATATATACAATCCATCTCTAAAAAATGGTCCAAATGGCTCTGAGCACTATGGGACTCAACTGCTGAGGTCATTAGTCCCCTAGAACTTAGAACTAGGTAAACCTAACTAACCTAAGGACATCACAAACATCCATGCCCGAGGCAGGATTCGAACCTGCGACCATAGCGGTCTTGCGGTTCCAGACTGCAGCGCCTTTAACCGCACGGCCACTTCGGCCGGCAAATCCATCTCTAAATCAGCACATTGGTTAAGTCATTTTGTGTCAGTACACTCATCCGTTTTGCGTCCTAAATCAACAACAACGAAATGACAACAACCACGTTCACATGGTGCACGCTTAGCTTCCCGGTTCGACGAACGTTCAGGATCCCTACTGCATATCGAGTGGTACTTAATGTCACCTGATCTTAATCTCATGGAATATGTCTGGAACTAATAGGAAAAGCGATGATACGAAGCAGCCAGTATTCCTGTAATGCAACACCTTTACTAGATGCAATACCTTCTGCTGAGTATGTCATACATGCAGAAACATGTAGACTCCGTCTTTCACCGATCTGAGGCCGTTATCAATGGTAACAGAATGGTAGAGTAAGACGACCCAACCTCTTAGGCGAATAAAAAAATGGGTAGCAACTAATTTCTACGGAAAAAATGTGCCGTAAATATGGCGGCATAGCTGAGATCATGCCATGCTCCGCAGATGAGGATAATGCTGAAGGACGTTTCTCGCTGCCAACGAGAGGGCGCAGAGAGCAGCAAAGGAGCATGCTGCTAGCGCAACTGGTGTCGACGAAACGATAATTAAACCAAGACCCTAGGCTGCCGACAGGCGTCGATATACATCAACGGAGACGGTTGAAGATGTGTGCTCCGATCGGGACTCGAACCCATGATCTCCTGCTTACATGGCAGACGCTCTATCCATCTAAGCCACCGAGGGCACAGAGGATAGTGCGACTGCAGAGATTTATCCCTTCCACGCTCACCCTGAGACCCCCATTCCCAACTTAATGTCCACACACTACATTCGTAGTGCCCCTGTCCATTACACTCATTACTCGCGGCAGGCAATCTTACTGAGTCCCGTAAGAGTTCGGGCAATGCGTGTGCATCCAGCACAGAAGAAGAAGGTCAATGGCCAGTTAGCCTTGACTATATGAAGATGGAACGGGCAGGTACTTTTTTCAGATTCTATAGTAATGTGTTACTACAACTTTAAACTTGGCACAATTCAGTGCACCTTTAACCCATACGGACACAGACGCTGATTTATTTACTTTACGGCGATTCCTCGTCCTAAGAACCAAAGGCATTGTAGACATGTAATAAGATGAAGCTTTATACACTGTAAGGCACGAACGATTTCGCCCCCTAAATTTAAGCGGCATTACACTTACTAATGCCATATTCATATACTTCAGACTAACAGACCATTGACCTTCTTCTTCTGTGCGGATGCACACGTATTGCCCGAACTCTTACGGGTCTCGGTAAGATTGTCTGCCGCGAGTAATGAGTGTAGTGGGCAGGGGCACTACGAATGTAGTGTGTGGACATTAAGTTGGCAATGTGGGTCTCACGGGGAGCGTGCAAGGAATAAATCCCTGCAGTCGTACTATCCTCTGTGCCGTCGGTGGCTCAGATGGATAGAGCGTCTGTCATGTAAGCAGGAGATCCCGGGTTCGTGTCCCGGTCGGGGCACACATTTTGAACCGTCCCCGATGACGTATATCAACGCCTATGTAGGGTCTTAATTTAATCATCATTTCATTCTAGAGCGCTGCATTGTCGCCGATGATATCTGTTCTTTCGGACATGTCCGAAAGAACAGATACCATCTTCATATGGTGTTGACGAGCTGATGATCGGGACAACCGAGTGTAGTGTGGGCTGGAGGAGCGGAACAAGTCCTATAGTTGGAGTAACGGCCGAGGAAGGCGCTTGGAGGCTGCCAGCTGAGTGGGAAGACGACAAGGTGATAGCGGCGCCTACTGCTGTTTGAGAAGTCTGTGATTGGAGTGCACGGGCATTCACTAGACGTTGCGCAGTGTGCGTTGGGCTCAAAACCACTAAAGCGAAACTTTCGTATTTACTATTCATATGTATGTGTGGCGTCTGTTCTGTTGGACATGTGCGACAGAAAAAACACCAATCTGTTGATTGATAATGTTGCTATATGTATAAAATTTCGACTCCAGCCGCTATTGGGCACCAAAATAGTTCCATGGTGATCGTTGAATGTTTCAGATGAATCGGGGCTCGAACCTGGATCTCCCGCTTAATGAGAACGGTTATCTTAACCGCCGGGGCCCCCTGGACACGCTTCTCATCCGAACCAAATTCTTAACTTGTCACACGCTAACAGAATCCATTGTCCATTCACCTATTTCCTCACAACGACTCCTGTATTCCCGCACGCGGCTCAGAACCTGCTGTGCATCCGCAATCAAGTTACTAAGATGACCATACCTATAGATATATTATATACACATCTGTGGTGTCCATTTGTCGGGGATATCCTCTTGCGAGAATCCAGGCGTCGCTGTAGCAAGTAGGTGTTTGGAGAGAGGACGCTGTTAGCATGTGACAAGTTGAGAATTTGGGTCAGATGGAAAGCGCGTCCAGGTAGGCCAAGGCAGTTGAGGCAATGGCTCACATTAAGCGGGGGATCCGGTTCGAGTTCCGGTCCAGCACAAATTTTCAACATTCACCATGGGATTAATCCGATGCTCGACTGTGGCTGGTGTCGGTCTTTCCTTCAAGACACTTGTATATGTCAGCCCTCTGCTTCGTTGTTTTGACACTGAATTGCCTGAATGCGCCTCCCGGAAGTGCATGTGGAATGTTATGGAATTTGGAAATTTGTGGTAAGATTTTATGGTCCCTAAGTTTACACACTACTTAATCTAGCTTGAACAAACTTACGCTAAGGACGACACACACACCCATGCCCGAGGAAGGACTCGAGCCTCCGACGGGGAGAGCCGCGCGGACCGTGACAATGCGCCTAAATTCATGTGCTGCTATGCGTTCGCAATGCAGCACTGGTTTAAAATTCCAGTTTCTCAATATGTTGCCTCCTGATCTTTTGTTCAAGGATTTCTTTGCCTTAAGTTTACCCTGTGTGCAAACCTCATTATTACATTGTTGTTTATTGTTTATTTTATTTGCGAATAAGCCCATTAGGACTAAGCCAAGTTCTTTGAGGTGGACTTCTGTCCTCCTTTGTGCCCATGTTTCTTTAGTTCTCCTCCTGTGAGCTTTCCTTCTCTCTACAGAGCAAGTTATGCCAGTCTTCTTCGGTTTTTCCTCATGGTCAACTTGACATTTGTAAATTTTGCACCAGGAGACTTCGCTGTTTTGGAAATATTGTGGAGTAATACCTACTAATTACATGTAAGTTTTGATCTCGACAACCCATTCCATAGTGTCGGTATTGTCTTTGCTGCTTTTATCACAAAAATCTGCTGTTTGTTTCGTAAGTCCATCTGGGGTTATTCTTTTAATGTCTCCTTAGAATATTAATCTGTGTTTTCTAATGTCTTTATGGATACTTGTGTATTGTTTGATTTCCTAATAGCTTCTCAATCGATATTGTTCATTTAGAAGATCTGAATACAGATCTTTATTTACAGTTACCCTTTCCTTTTTCTTATTGTTTTCAGTGTGTGTTTCCCTGATCAAAATTAGTGTTTCTGATACATAAAGGAATTCTAGTTTAACTACTGTTTTGTAATGTCTTAGTTTTGTGAGCTTGGAAATATATCCATTGTTGTAGATATTTTGGGGATTCTCCTGTGGTTTCCGTCTTTTGGCATCTGCTTTCGTTAGCTCTTGTTTCAGTTCCATTTCCCTGAATGGTTTCACCGACATATTTGAATTGTGGAAAACGTTTTATTTATCATATTTCGTTGCCATGAATTATGGTGCTTTTTGTTGCAGGTCATGATCTCTGACCTTCCAAGAGATATAGCGAAACTTTTCCTGCAGTTTCTTTCAAGAGTTCAGTCTCTTGTTGGGCTGACGAACGGTCGCGAGTTAATTTTGATAAATCGTTTACATATGTTAGGCGGCCTATAGGTAACATGCCTCTACCTAAAGTCGCACCGTCCTCACTGACTACAAAAGAAGAAATACAAGACAACCCCTTCTGCCGGAAAAGTGGACAATTTTCTGGGACTGT
Source organism: Schistocerca americana (assembly GCF_021461395.2). Taxonomy (NCBI): domain Eukaryota; kingdom Metazoa; phylum Arthropoda; class Insecta; order Orthoptera; family Acrididae; genus Schistocerca; species Schistocerca americana. The sequence continues at coordinate 585,493,827 of NC_060123.1, read as the reverse complement.
GATGGCGTCATTCTCGTGGATGTGATACCAAGAGGGTCAACTATCAATTCAGAGGCATACGTGAAGACTCAAGAACCGTTTCCGTCGCGTTCGAACGGACAAGAATCCAGCAGAAATAATGCTCCAATAGTGGACGCCAACACATATGTCTGAGAACCCGGAAACGCATCGCCAAACTGGGTTGGACATCACTGCCTTATCCACCCTACAGTCCCGACCTGTCACCCTCGGACTACCATCTCTTTGGGCCGCTTGAAGATTCTCCACGGGGAACACACATTGAAGATGACGAGAGTGTCAGTCATGCAGTGAAAACATGGATACGCCTACAGGACAAGTGCTTTTACTAGCAGGGTGTGGTGTCACCGCCAGACACCACACTTGCTAGGTGGTAGCCTTTAAATCGGCCGCGGTCCGTTAGTATACGTCGGACCCGCGTGTCGCCACTGTCAGTGATTGCAGACCGAGCGCCACCACACGACAGGTCTAGAGAGACGTCCTAGCACTCGCCCCAGTTGTACAGCCGACTTTGCTAGCAATGGTTCACTGACAAATTACGCTCTCATTTGCCGAGACGATAGTTAGCATAGCCTTCAGCTACGTCATTTGCTACGACCTAGCAAGGCGCCATCATCTTGGGATGCATGTATAGTCAGACCGATGTTCACCAATTATGGATTAAAGTTAAGCATTTCACCATCTGCGTCCGTTTTTCTAAGTTCTTAATTCCTTGTCATTTTCCAGACCTCACGCCAGCCTGCGTGAGCTTAAACGCGTGCCTTTCGGCTTCCTCCAAACCCCGTGAATTGGCTCCTGCCAATTCACAACACAGGGAATACCTGCTCTTCCTCAACGTTGGCGTACGGCCAAAGAACGAGATGAAGATTACGTAGAAAAATATGACATGGACAAGATATGTTGATGTATATTGCCACCAAATTCTGACTCAACTATAAAGATGTTCTGAGATAAAAATGTGGGTCGTTACTTATCGAACGACCCTTGTAATATCATTAGGAGGAGAAGATGGTACAACGGGAGTAGAATTCGTCATTAACAGAACGGAAGGGCAGAGGGTGTGTTACTGTGAATAGTTCAGTGAAAGGGTTGTTCTCATCAGAATCGGCAGCAAACCAACCACGAAAATGATAGTTCAGGTAGGGTGTATGATGACATCACAAGCAGAAGATGAAGACCGAGAGAGAGTATATGAGGATATTGAACAGGCAATTTAATACACAAATGGAGTTGAAAATCTGATAATCACGGGAGACTGGAATTTGGTAATAGAGGAAGGAATAGAAGAAAAGATTACGAGAAAATAAGTTCTTGGTAGAAGGAATGAGAGAGGAGAAAGATTATTTAGTACTGCAGTACTCTGTTCAAGAATCACAAGAGGAGGAGGTATATTTGGAGAACACCAGGAGTTACAAGAAGATTTCAGTTCGATTACATCACTGTAAGACAGAGACTCCGAAAACAGATATTGAACAGGAGCAGATGCAGACTCATATCACAATTTAGTAATGACAAACAGTAGGCTGAAGTTTAAAAGAATAGTCAGGAAGAATGAATGCGCAAGGAAGTGGGATACGGAAGTATTTACGAGTGAAGAGATAAGCTTGAAGCCCCTTGACAATATACTGCAGTAAGCATTTCAGTTGAAGAGGAATGGATATCTCTAGAAAGGGCAATCACGAATGCTAGAAAGAAAATGGTAACTGCGAAGAAACGATGAGTAGTAAAAGAAATATTTCAGACGATCGACAAAAGAAGGTGGTAGACAAATATTTAGGGAAGTTCAAGAATCTGGAAATACAAGTCATTTACGAATAACCTAAAAAGCAAGAGTATGGAATCTAAGGCGAAATGACGAAATGATAAATGTGAAGAAATCGAAAAAGAAATGGTTATCGAAAGGACTGACTCAGCGTACAGAAAAGTACGGTAAAATTAAAAGCAAGGTCAGGAACATTAAGAGTGCAATGGGAATTCTACTGTTAGAGGAGAGAGCAGATGGGTGTAAAGAGTACGAGGAGGGGGTGGGGGGGGGAGTTTTCTGATGAATGGAGACAGGAAGAGATAGGGGTAGAAAGGGAAGAGATTGGAGATCCATTATTAGAATCCGATTTAAAAAGACCTTCGGACGACTTAACACGAAATGACACAGAGGAGATTGATAACTGTCTACGAGAATTTCTAAAATAGTTGGTGGAAGGGCCAAAAGAAACGACTTCTCACATTGGCATGTAGAATGTACGAGACTAGAAATTTACCATTGCGCTTTCAGAGAAGTATCATCCACAAAATTCCGAAGATGCCAACAGCCGACAAGTGCGAAAATTATCGTGCAATTAACTTAACACCTCATGCATTACTGCTGCTGTGAAAAATGATAAACAGAAGAATGGAAAAGACAATTGTGGATGTACCAGAAGAGGATTAGTTCCGCTTTAGGAAAGTTAAGGCACCAGAGAGGCAGTTATCATGTTGGGGTTGATAATGGGAGCAAGACTGAAGAAAAGTTAAGCACATTCATCGGATTTACGGACCTGGAAAAAGGGTTGGACAATGTTAAATGGTGCAAGATGTTCGAAATTCGGAGAAAAATAGGGGTAAGCTTTAGGGAAAAACGGGTAATATACAATGCGTACAATAGCAAAAAGGAAACACTAAGACTGGAAGGCCAAGAACGATGTTATGACATTAAAATGGGTGTAAGACGGGTGTAGTCTTTCGCACACACTATTCAGTCTGTACATCGAAGTTTTAATGAAGGAAATGAAAGAAAATTTGAAGAATCAGATTAAAATTAAAAGTTGGAAGAATATCCATGATAAGATTCGCTGATAACATAGATATATTCAGTGAAGGAGAATTACAGGATCTGCTGAATGGAATGAGCAGTCTAATGAGTACTGTCTGTGGGTTGAGGGAAATCAAAGAAAGACTGAAGGTAATGATAAGTAGCACAAATGAGAACAGCGTGACACTTATCATTAGAATTGATGTAGACGATGTTAAGGAATTCTGCTGACTAGGCATCAAAATAACCCATCAAGAAAGGAGCAAGGACAGTTGGGGGTACACTGATTCCGCCATGGGGGGGGGGGGGGGGGTACGGGGTGACTGCAGGAATGGCGTTCTGCCATCCCTCACACTAACGCTGCCAAATCCGTTGTAGCCACGCTGACCCTGCGATCGTTGCGGGACTATGGCGTAAGCGAAAGAAAGAAAGAAAGAAAGAAAGAAATGACTACATTAACCATTGCAGCTGCATACTTTCTTAATGGCTAATACTATGGACAAAGTTAGTATTTGCTACTCATCTACACTACAAGTATACTGAGAAGCTATGACCTCTACAGCGTTATTTGTGTGCCAGCAGATCTTATAAACCTACAGTGTTGGCCTGACCACCGAGCTAATCCCATTGGACGTACTCCTGGCTCTGGGCTGGCCCAATTACTTTACTTCGCTGCTGTCCCAAACATATTAATGGTTGCTATTACCGTCTACATTGTATTCTATAGCTACTACAGACTAAAACCCCAGATCACATAAGAAACAGATTGACCATCCTTACGGTGGAACAGGCAACCGTAAAAATAGTTTTTTCATCGATCAACAGATGTCGTAGGTGACGCTACAATGCTAACTGACCTGTCCATGTCGCGGAATTGGCAACGCTGTATCTTCGGTGACGTGAACGACGCTGATTTGTGTTCGGCTAGAGCGCTGCGGGCGAAATCCATTCGTCACACAGCTGACTGTAGCTCATGATCGGCTGTGGTTTCTCCCGAGTTTTCAATCGAAGAATGTAGAATAGCTTCTGTAATTCTACAAACTAAGTTTATTCCTACTGTAGGGATATTTCTCACAATCATATGTGAAATGAAATAAATGAAAAGTAACACACAAACATTTCTCGCGAGTTACTGTTTAAATGCAGACTGTATTGCAGTCGCATAGGTTTTACACTCGCCTTCCATGCCATCTATTTCCTCTTTGTTATACAGCTCTTCTCATATGGCTTATGAAAATCTTCTCAACGTCTTTGAAATTTAATCAATTAATTTACTGACAAATATTGCACCTAGCAGTGGGTTTCGCGTCCTGACATTACCGAAATATCGCAGGTTCGAATCCTGCCTCGGGCATGGATGTGTGTGATGTCCTTAGGATAGTTAGGTTTAAGTAGTTCTGAGCTCTCGGGGACTGATGACCACAGCTGTTAAGTCCCATAGTGCTCAGAGCCATTTTTACCGACATAATTATTTATTTTGCATAGAGTATCTATAGGGATTAGGTGAGTTGTAACGACAATATATTTTTCACTTTGAGACTGTACATAAGTTTAAGTAACAGATTTTGCATCCTTTCTAAGTATTTCTGTAAGCGTTCATAAGTATAATCACATTTGCATATGATTACTGTTAGTTGTAAACGAATATAATTTCATGTACGCACTTAACAACGATACTTTCGAAAAAAATAAATATTCTGAAACTTTAAATATCGTGAGTAAAAAACAAATTCTGTGATTGTAAACATCTTAACTTTGCGGTCAGCACATCAACTATTGTCAAAAGCAGTACTGTTTTGCTCAGATTTAACACATTACTTCTTTCTAGTCAAATGCAGTAGAGTGATCAAGGAAAGGCAACGAAACTTATTTGTGCAGCCTAACGGAACATCTTTATTTGGTACTTAAATACAATATGAGTAAACTACATATTTTTTTATAATTTTCTGTTTTGAGACAGTTCTACTACATTTTTAGTTCAGGATTTGTCCGTCTACTCCTTCCACAGTTGATATACTCGCAGGCCCTCGGCAAGACGACTTGATCCACTACCATCGGTACGTCAGAAACAGCTGTACTTTACAGACGCCAAATGGTGGAGAGCTGCACGCATTCGGACTATGTTGCCACATATTTCACAGAACGGAGTGCCATCTAGTGGTTGATGCCACAAGTAATGGTGTGACGCTGTTGCCGCCTGGTGGCCGTTCCCTGACAATGGTTGCCTGCTAGACCAAGCGATGGGGCAATCTGTTTCTTCTGTGATCTGGGCTAAAACTCTAAGTGCTATTGCTAGTCCGATATTTGTGACACAGCTATCACCACCCCCACCCCCCGATCCAGGAGCGCGGCGGATCTCAACCATAACAGCAATCGTCCATTCCGCGGTCCTCACGTGAAATGTATATTAGCGGTAGTAGAATCGTTCGGCATTCAGCCTCAAATGCCTGTTCTCTATAGTTCCTCAGAGGTGTAGTTGTCTCTCCTCCAGAGTTCCCCATTTGCATTCACGATGCATCTCCATAATACTCGCGTTATGACTGAATCCACTGGTGACAAATCTAGCAGCATGCTTGGTGGGGATCCCATACACTCGAGCACTACGCAGGAATGGATCGCAAAGGTGTTCAGTACGCGCTCTCCTTTGTAGATGAGCTAAACTTTCCTAAAAATTTCCCATCAAACCGAAGTTGACCATTCACCACTCACCATTCACTGCTACCGTCCTTACGTGCTCGCACCATTTCACACCACTTTGCAAAATAACGCCTAGATATTTAATTTAATTAAAGCAGCACACTACAAATATTGCTTTTACATGAAACAGAAGTTCTGTCTGATTCATCCTGTATTCTTCTGCTGTCACTCGACGATACTTCCATGTGCACTACGGTGCTCTCAGCAAACAGCAGCATATTCCTGCTCACTCTACACGTTAGATGATTTGTAAACAGTATAGAGAAAACAAGCACTCTGTCATCAAGCCACAAGTGGCCCATCGGGACCATCCGACCGCCGTGTCATGCTCAGCTGAGGACGCGGATAGGAGGGGCATGTGGCCAGCACACCGCTCACCCGGTCGTTACGATGGTTTTCTTTGACCGGAGCCGCTACTATTCCAACGAGTAGGTCCTCAATTGGCATCACGATGCTAAGTGCACCCCGAAAAATGGCAACAGCGCATTGAAGCCCGGATGGTCACACATCCAGTGCCGGCCACTCCCTACAGTGCTTAACTTCAGTGATCTGACGGGAACCGGTGTATATACTGTGGCAAGGCCGTTGCCTGTATAGAAAACAAGAGCAGCCCTATAACAGTTCCCTTGGGCACTCCCGTCTCTGGTGAACACTCGCTGTCGGGTCCTAACACTTAACGCGTCTTCCAGCCTTTAACATATCTGGGAATTTAATCCGTGTGCTTGGACCTTCGTTAACTATCTCCGAGGGGGAGGGGTGGACTGTGTCAAACGCTTTCTAGAAACCAAGGAATATGGAATCTATCTGTTTCCCTTCATCTATGGTTCGCAAGATAACGAGCGAGAAAAGGACAAGCTGAGTTCCACACGAGCAGTTCTTTCTAACTCTGTGCTGATTTGTGGACAGATGCTTTCTTGCCTCAAACAAATTGATTATATTCCGAATTCTGCAGCATACCAGTATTAAAGATATGGGTCTGTAAAATTTTGAGGTTCATTCTTCTGCACTTCTTGCATACAGGGGTCACCTACACTTTTATCTAATCGCTTGAGACTGTGCGCTGGGCGAGATATTGCATCGTAAGTTAGGAGCCAATGCAGTAGAGATATCTCTCTAAAAACGGACTGGGATTCCGTTCGGTCTGGGCGGCTTATTCTTTTACTTGACTTGCTTCTCAACGCCAGGGGTGCCTATTTCTACGTTCTCCGCAGGAAAGTCTGTGTGACGGCCAAGCTAAATTAAAAACTTCAGCTTTCGTTTTGTTGTTTTCTATAGTCATATCTGACTGTTCGACGAGTTACGGGATAGAAGTCGTCGACCCGCTTAGTGATTTTGCTTAGGACCAGAACTCGACTTCCCGGCAAGATCTTTCATTAACGTATTACAGAGGAAGTTGTTGTACGCTTCGCGCATCGATCTTTTTATAAACGCGTAAATTTCTACTAAATTTAGCCTGTCTACATTTCCTCGTTCTCTTTTGTCCCTAGGTTGTAACAAACTCTTCTCTGTCTCAGCATTTTCCGAATTCAGTTTTTAAGCTGCGGTAGATCTTTTCCGTCCGTAACCCAAGTACTCGGCACACATTTCTCCGGAACGAGCTTTACAATCAGTTTAAACCTTACTGGTAACTCCTTAAGGTTCGCTGTATTGGAACAAAATGATGCCCATTCATTGTCTAAGTAGGATGCCCACAACTGCTTATCTTCTATTACCAACACGCCCGGGTTCCCGGGTTCGATTCCCGGCGGGGTCAGGGATTTTCTCTGCCTCGTGATGGCTGGGTGTTGTGTGCTGTCCTTAGGTTAGTTAGGTTTAAGTAGTTGTAAGTTCTAGGGGACTGATGACCGTAGATGTTAAGTCCCATAGTGCTCAGAGCCATTTTTTTTTATTACCAACACAAATACTCTCCTGGCCATATTAGTGGGTTTACTAACTGTAGTAATCAGCGTCGTTAGAATAATATCATGAGCACTAATCATGATCACAAAATGATGCCCACTCATTGTCTAAGTAGGATTCCAACCACTGCTTATCTGCTATTTCCAACATAATTACTCTCCTGGCCATCTTAGTGGATTTATCGACTATAGTAATCAGCGACGCTACAATAATATCATGATTTCTAATCCCCGTCTCTAAACTGACAATGTTGATGGGGTCAGATCCGTTTTTAGGTACAAGGTCTAAAATATTTCCGTTGCTTGTTGGTTGTCGAACTTGTTGGTCAAGACTTTTTCGGAAAACGTGTTAAAAACATACAAGACTATCAGTATGTACCACCTGCACTGAATCCATAGATGTCTCAGACTATACTAGATACGTTAAAGTCGTTTTCAACTAATAACGCATGATAGGGTTACATCTGCGCTACTGAGCTTAGACTTTCTTTGTATGATTCTACAACTGTTACGGCGGAATCGAGTCGCCAGTAGAAACACTCGTAGGTTATCTTGAGTTATCTACGCCGGTTACTCATGTCCAGATAATTTCAGAGTTAGACGTAATTTCAATAGAGACAATATTCTTGTCCACTACAATGAACACGCCCCCGTCTATGGCATCTTTCTGTTATACGTTCCAGGCATCGTTAAAAGTTTCGGAGCTTTCTACTTCGGTTTTCATCCAGCTTTCGGTTTCGAGAATGATTTGAGCGCGAGAACTTTCCTGGGGGAGGGGGGGGGGGGGGCATATACACAACAATACACAACCAACTAACCACATCCAAATATGTTCACTGTTTCACCTTCTCTTAAAATTTGCGCAGCATCGCGTTAGAGTGAAAACTCCATCTTTCAAACTTTGCTACTAAATTTATCATCGAATAAGTTTGAATCCTGCTATCGACGTGTGCCTTACATAATGGCGTTCTGGTTTACTGTTCGTAGAATAGCAGAGAGGCGGGATCCACTTCAGCAAATGCAGGAAATAAGCAAAGGCGATGGAGGAAGTGCTGCTACCCTCGGCCTATTCATCTGGGATGAAATTGAGGAGTAGATGGGTGAGACCACATTTGCTATTTAGTTATTAATTTCTGCTGCTTGTGAGTGTTCTGTCTCTTGTGCCCGTTTCCAGAGCCATTTAAAATTGTTTCCACTGTTCCTTTGTTTGCACAGGTCCACATGCGAAATTTTATTTTATTTTATTTTTTTACTGTAGAATCCGAGTAAAATGAGGAGTGGAACGGGATCTCTTTTTGTTGACAATGGAGATAAACTTTCTTTCTCTTTTACAAATATGGAAGGAACATTTCCGCCAATTCCTTAACGCTCTAACTTGTGCAAGAGTACTCATATATAGTGTAGTCAACACAACCAAATGATTTTTCTTTAATGAATAAAACCTGATCTAAACCTTTCATGTAGCCCTAAATCGGACCAACAGAACATCTTGTATTTTCCGTTCAACTCCTTTTTGGAGCCAAATTGCTAATCACTAATGCGTATCATTGCCTCGTACGCTGCCCCCCCCCCAAAAAAAAGCTTCGATAACACTCATACAAGGGTATTTATGTGTAAACATCTACATCGTATTAGTCTCTAACTTTAACAGGTCCCGACACTCGGCTGTATTTTGATATTCTCTCCGAATAGCTGCGATCCAAGTTTATTCATGTCTGTAAGTCCTTGTCCGCCTCAATTAGAGAACAATATAATTATGGAAATGTCTTCCACTGTGCTTCATATCTGCTTGTCATTACACTTCTCTATACGTTATGTTATAGCGACGGATTCGTCAAATCCCTCCAGAACGAGCGTAGTCGATGGTGAGTGTATTTAACCGCACGTTTGCTCTATCCTGCGCTCGCCCGTTTCTTGCTGTTCCACATGGTAACTAGGAGTTGCTCGCCGAGATTTGAAAGTACGGTTAATAGTATTATGGATGGAGATCTTCAAGTGTGTAACGTGTGCGTGCTAGTTTTGAAAACTTACTGCTTTCCTCTGCCTTCGTGGTCGAGTGTTTACGTCTTTAGAGTTGGCACATTTCTTACATCTACTGCTTTGGTTTGTGGATGCAGCCAAGGACCGGAGTAGAAAGATATTGTGAGCACCTTCTATTATGTGTGACTAAAGCATTGGTTGTGTTCTGGGAAACACTTGGTTTTTGAGCGATGCTTTGTCATTCAGATTTAATTTTGGTTCTTGCGCGTTATGCTGTCTGACTTACATTAGTTACCGTCGTATTGGTCTGAGTCCTCAATATGGATCAGCATTCCAAGCTAGTAACGTATGCCTGAGTTACTTTAAGCCTAGTTGTAAAACGCAATATTTTGTTTGAAAATCTTTTACTGTTTGGTGCAGTCATGGCTGGCCGTTAAAAAATTAATATTCTTTAAACTGTGTTTTTCTTTTTAAAGATCCATGTGTTAAAACTGCTTTTTAAGTGTCGGACTTCTTTCAAACAGTTATGGGTTAGACTGCCACAATTATTTTCAAGATTGCTGAGCCAAAACACATAAAAAGTTATATTGTTGATAGCTAAAATCTGAGAGGACCTTATGAGATCAATCGGCGCCCGATCTGCAGTTCGTTTCAGTTGTTATCTTGTAGCTACGTGGTTTTAAATATTACCCTGTGCGTGTTTCAGAGAACATAATCTGAGCTGAATAAAGAAACCGAGCGATGTCTGGACTAAACTCATCCTGCAGACCTTGCAAAGCATTCATGAGTGTACGTCATGTATAATTCCCAAAAGATGTAAATTGTCACCCTCAAATACTACACACTGGGTTAAAATCCAAACGAACGCAAAATCTCCAACATTGCCGATCTTTTACAGAAGCTCGAAATCTAGCGCGCACATCAATGCGAGATGCTTATAATAGCTTCCACAACGAAACTTTGTTTCGAAACCTGGCAGAAAATCCAAAGAGATTCTGACCGTAAGTAATGTATGATAGCTACAAGAAACAGTCAATGCCTTCTCTGCGATAGCAATGGAAATACCATCGACGACAGTGCAGCAAAAGCAGAGTTACTAAACACAACATATCGAAATTCATTCACCAAAGAAGAAGAAGTGAATATTCCAGAATTGGAACCAAGAACAGCTGCGAAAATGAGGCACTTAGAAGTAGTGAAGCAACAAATCACTTAATAAAAGTAAGTCTTCTGGTTCAGATTGACAACCAATTAGGTTCCTTTCAGAGTGTGCTGATAGAACATCTCCATACTTAACAATAATTTGCAACCACTCGCTCGAAGAAAGATCCGTACCCAAAGATTGGAAAGTTGCACAGCTCACACCGATATTGAAGTAAGTTAGTAGGAGTAATCCACTAAATTACAGGCCCATATCATTAACGTCGATATACAGCAGGATTTTGGAACATACACTATTTGATCAAATGTATCCGGACACCCCAAAAAACTTACGTTTTTCATATTACGTGCATTGTGCTGCCACCTACTGCCACGTACTCCATGTCAGCGACCTCAGTAGTCATTAGACATCGTGAGAGATCAGAATGGGGCGCTCCTAGGAACTCACGGTCTTCGAACGTGGTCAGGTGATTACAGGTAGCTGTGTCATTCGTCTGTATGTGAGATTTCCACACTCCTAAACATCCCTAGGTCCACTGTTTCTGATGTGATAGGGAAGAGGAAACATGAAGGGACACGTGCAGCACAAATGCGTACAGGCCAACCTCGTCTGTTGACTGACAGAGACCGCCGACAGTTGAAGAGGGTTGTAATGTGTAGTAGGCAGACATCTAAGTGGACCATCACACAGGAATTCCAAACTGCGTCAGGATCTACTGCAAATATTATTACAGTTAGGCAGTTGGTGAGAAAACTTGGATTTCATGGTCGAGTGGCTGTTCATAAGCCATTCATCACGCCGGTAAATGCCAAACGACGCCTTTCTTGGTGTGAGCAGCGTGAACATTCTACGGTTGAACAGAGGAAAGACGTTGTGGGGTATGGTGAATGCCCGGTGAACGGCATCTGCCAGCGTGTGTAGTGCCAACAGTAAAATTCGGAGGCGGTGGTGTTATGGTGTGGTCGTGTTTTTCATGGAGGGGGCTTGGCACTATCACAGCACAGGCCTTCATTGATGTTTTAAGCACCTTCTTGCTTCCCACTGTTGAAGAGCAATTCGTAGATGGCGATTGCATCTTTCAACACGATCGAGCACCTATTCATAATGCACGGCCTGTGGCGGAGTGGTTACACGACAATAACATCCCAGTAATGGATTGGCCTGCACAGAGTCCTGGCTTGAATCCTATAGAACACCTTTGGGATGTTTTGGAACGCCGACTTCGTGCTAAACCTCACCGACCGACATCTATACCTCTCCTCAGTGCTGCATGGCGTGAAGAATGGGCTGTTAATCCCCAAGAAACCTTCCATCACCTGGTTGAACGTATGCATGCGAGAGTGGAAGCTGTCATCAAGGCTAAGGGTAGGCCAACGCCAAACTGAATTCCAGCATTGCCGATGCAGGGCGCCACAAACTTGCAAGAGATTTTCAGCAATGTGTCCGGATACTTTTGATCACATAGTGTATATAGCGTTTGAATATTATGAATTACCTCGAAGAGAATGGTCTATTGACGGACTTAGAAAACATCGTTCTTGTGAAACAACTAGGTCGCTTAAATTGCGTGCTTATGGAATATCGTCTCACTAACGTGACTGGATTCGTGATTTGCTGAAAGAGAGGTCACAGTTAGTCATCGAGCAAAATAGAAGTGATAAATGGCATTCCCGAAGTAGTGTTACAGTCCCTCTGCTGTCCCTTATGTATATCAACGATTTAGGAGACAATCTGAGTAGCCGTCATACGTTGTTTGTAGATGATGCTGTCGTTTATTGTCTAATAAAGTCATCAGAAGACCAAAACAAATTGCAAAACGATTTAGAACAGATATCTGAATGGTGCGAAAATTGGCACTTAACTCTAATTAGTGAAACGTGTGAGGTCATCCACACGAGTTCTAGAAGGAATCTGTTAAACTTCGGTTACACGAAAAAATCAGTCTAATCTAAAGGCCGCAGATTTAGCTAAATAGCTAGGAACAACACTTACGAACAATTTAAATTGGGAAGAACACAAAGAAAAATGTTGCTAGGAAAGCAGAAACAAATACTGCGTTTTATTGTCAGAACACTTAGAAAATGTAACAAATCTACTAAAGAAACTGCCTACACTACGCTTGTCCGTCCTCTTTCGTAATACTGCTGCGCGATGTTGGATCCTTACCAGAGAGGATTAACGGAGAACATCAAGAACGTTCAAAGAAGAGCAGCGCGTTTTGTATTATCGGAAAAAAGAGGGGAGAGTGACGCGGGCATGATTCAGGTTTTGGAATGCACACCATTGATACAAAGGCGTTTTCCGTTGCGGCGGAATCATCTCACCAAATTTCAATCACCAACTTTCTCCTTCGAATGCAAAAATATTTTCTTGAAACTTACATAGGAAGAAACGACCATCATAGTTTTAAGGAAAATCAGAGCTCCCGCGCGCCGTCCCGAGAGCCGAATAATTGACACTTATTGTAAAGGTGGTTCGATAAGCCCTCTGCCAAGCACTGAAGCGTGATTTTCAGAGTATCAATATAAATGTAGAAGTAGATGTGGATAACACTTCCCACAAAAACGATATGCCACGATTAACGAACACGGCGCTTACAGTAAATAATGTCAGCACGCACTATCCCTAGCATAACTAGAGGCAAATTGCTTACCTCACGTCTTGTAAAGATGTAGCTGCCGTCACAGTTGGTTTCTAACTCCGCTGCCGCATGCTCTGACGCGCATGCAGTAAATGGATTTTGTATCTGTTTACAGAAGCAAAAAAACTCTAGAAAAATTTTCTGAGATACTTCTATCATTACCCATGGCAAATTTTCCGCATGATAATCATTCTCAAAAGACACCGTACAAATCTCCACGCGATCATAGAATCAACATCAGATCGCACAAATATGCTTTCCGAGGCAACTTTAACAATTAATTCCGTCTTTGCGCGGAGTTGCACTTAACACACTAATTTGCGTGTTGCCACCTCGAAAACCGGTCGTAGACTGCCACGGATTAACACATCACACTAGTACGTCATCGGAAGCAATTTTTCAACAATCTGTTCCGCCTTTACATGAGAGCAGATTTTGTACACGGATTCATGTATTACCTGCTCGGAAACGGATCGTGATCTAGTGGTGAACTATCTTAGCAGTTTGACACCTGCCCTGTCAGGGCGTGTTTGTGATTGCTCCATCCTTCACATCAATAAGCACTTAACGGTAGCTATGATCAGTAATCAGTGTTTACTGGTGATCTGAGTGATATTGAAGTTATTATTAACAATTTCTCAGTGCAAGCAGCGTTATCAGAACGGTTGTAGCTGTATATTACTATTCGCTACTTGGCGGCCAGCGTTGTAGGTGAATCCCTATCGTGTCTCTCTGCTCCAGTGCCATAAGGCTTTTTCTCGCCCAATCATTCTCACTCTATGTGACCAACTGGCGCGTCATTCAGCGAGTCTGCCTTGTGATCTTACGTACTCGCTAGCCTCCTGTAACCCAATCTTCCTATACTGTGCATTAAAAACTTAACAACACAAATGTAATAAACTTATGAGGGATCAGGCATAAACGCCACAACCTCGTGTCAATGCCTGATTATTAACAAAATGCATTTGTTATCATATCCTTGAATTGAGATTTAACACTGGTAATTAACACATCTGCCGAAAAAAAGAAAATTTTCGTGGTACATGTAAATTCTGTCATTATCAACGCTCACACTGTTTATCAGTAAAATGTTTAGAAGATTCATTAGTAACTTTGAGATCGCTCTTCCATTATCTCCACAGAAATCCAGTTGTTCTTTATTGTAAATATTGCTTAAATGCAGCTGAAGCGAATAAATGTTGTAAAAAAATCTGTCTTCATTCTGGGTGTGTTGAGTTTAGCATCTTATCGTTCCCACATGTATGCTACCTGTCATTTTAATGCTGTTGCTTTCTGTCTACAAGATCGGAAACAAAATTTTGTATAGCACTGTACGACTCAGGTTGATTCAGCAACCATCCTTTCTCAAGAGTATCAGTAAAAAAGTTAAAATGACGTCCATGCACGAAGTTAACTTGGTGTTGCAGGAACCACCCACTTGCACTAAACCTCCAGAAATGTCTCAGTTTAGCCAGTGAGTCCGTAGAGGATGGTACAAGAGGCCCACAGTATGACTGGTCGTGTTTTTCCATCCGAGTTTTGCGGAGGTCAGTTAAAACAATCCGTTCTTGGACTATCTTAGTGACTCGTCGTGCGAGATTCTTTCTATGTTTCCTACGTTGTGTCCCTCGCAGAATGAGCATTGTTTGTAAAGTACAAGTGCAATTCTACTTCGTGTGATTGTAAATAATGCACCGGGTACCTATATTATTCGAAGTAACGTTAGAAACTGATGCCATTATGATGTATGTATTTATTTATTGAACATATTACATTGATAATATCGTCAAATTAATAATTAGTAATTGAAAACTAACAATTTCCTGAGAGCATGGCCTTACGCAAAAACTAGATCGGAAGGCGTCCTAGCCGGCCGCTGTGGCCGAGCGGTTCTAGGCGCTTTAGTCCGGAACCGCGTTGTTGCTGCGGTCGCAGGTCCCAATCTTGCCTCGGGCATGTATGTGTGTGATGTCCTTAGTTTAGTTAGTTTTAAGTAGTTCTAAGTCTAGAGGACTGATGACCTCAGAAGTTAAATCCCATAGTGCTCAGAGCCATTTGAGCCATCTGAACAACATAGGTTTTCGAGTTCCTCGCATATCCTGCAAGAAAAAATGGGGGTTCCCATTTGAAATTTTAAAAGTTGCCTCGCGCCCCATCCCAGGCGGCTGGGATGGTGGACTAATTTTAGCACCAGCAGATGTCCCCTTCGGCGGGCCGCTGTGGCCGAGCGATTCTAGGCGCTTCACTCCGAAACCTCGTTGCTGTTACGGTTGCAGGCTCGAATCTTGCCTCGGGCATAGATGTGTGTGATGTCCTTTGGTTAGTTAGGTTGAAGTAGTTCTAAGTCCAGGGGACTGATGACCTCAGATGTTAAGTCCCATAGTGCTTAGAGCCATTTGAATCATTTTCGTCCCCTTCGAAAATAATCAGCTTTGGATTCTACACATATTTTCGTGTGAAGCTTATTTTTCGGGTTGTTGTGGTTTGTCAACTTAAAATTTACACCCTGTATAGTGCCCCTGCGAATGTGGTAGCGTTAGAAAACGTTAAACTATTCGCACTGTTCCTGAGCGTTGTGCAGAGCATTCGTGACATATCAGACAAAGGGAACTTGACAAGTCGGCCTCGGCTGAACATTGTCTAGAAACCGGGCATAAAATACTACTCGAAAACCGAGAGTTTTGGCTCAAACGCCATCATATTGGGATTCTGTTATAAAAGAAGCGGTCCGAATAAGAATCAACAGCAACTGTTTTAACAGATACCAGGAGTACGCACTTAGCAGGCCATGGGGACGGGCTCTGGACATTGAGCGAAAGCAAAGACGTAGGCTTGACGCTTGTAGGGACGCAGCAGCGGCAGTTTCAAACGTGTCGCCCGCCCCTCGCGTCATGTGACGTCACTCGGTGCCGCGACGGAACGGAGCCGCTACTAACTTTTCCAGCTTGCCTTCTGTGCACGTATGACTCCGGCTCCTCTCTGGAAGGTACCAGACATTGACATTGCATCTATATAAGCAGAACACCCAGCCAGCGGTGGCTGTCGCTGAGAAGACAATGGCATAGGCAGCTATCGGAAGCTAGAGCGACGCGGCTTGTAAACCAAGAACATTTTACCAGAGCATGACATCGCGAAAGCATTCTAGGACTTACAGTGAGTTCAAAAAGTAGTCGTCTAGTTGTAATTTTTTTAAAAATCACTGAGTACCGATATATGTCACGTGAAAGGAAGGGAACATAAAGTGTGAACATCCAGTTATATGCAACGAACTTTGGTTGTGAACATCCAGTTATATGCAACGAACCTTGGTAAGTCATTTTTATTGATGGACAAGGAAATAAATACATCCATAGCGATAACAACTTTGAGAAAATGGAGAATTTATTCAAAGGCTCCTTGAAAAAGTATTCGTCCATTCATTTTTTTTTTTAAATTTACAATCTGAAAATATGATTTCAGTTACAAAAATTATTATTTAGTGGGGTTTCCCTTTGCAGCTATTACCGCTTGTAGTCGTCTGGGCATCGACTTGACCAAGTTTACCGTCAGAGAGGCTGGAATTTTGTCCCATTCGTCTTGAAGTGCTTCTTTTAAGTCTTTCTTGTTAGAAATGTGCCTTATCCTGATGCTATCTTACAGTACTTTCCAAAGGATTAATCTCTGGGCTCTGAGGAGGGGTGTTAAGTTGTTTTGGGGTATTGTACAGGAGCCACAGCCTTGTATTTAGAGGCGTATGCTTTGGGTCGATATGTTGTTGAAAAATTTAATTTCCTTGCAGACCTAATTTTTCGGCGCTAGGATTCAGATTGTCCTTTAAAATGTTGATATATATACATGGTGATTCATTTTACCTTCTACAAAACGTAATTTTCCAACACCTGCAGCACTCATACAGCCCCACACCATTAGGGAGTATTCGTCTAGCTGCATATCTTTTAGAAAACAAAGTCTGTGTAACATGAACTGTTAACCGTTGGCACATTCTTCTTACGCCACGCCATTCGCCTGCCATCCTACCCGAATAGGTTATATTACTCTATTCCAGAAGTCTTCCTTTTTGGATCTATGTTCCATCGCAGAATGATGACGTTTCTTTCGATTCTGTTCTCCGACCCAAAATTTCTTGCGCGCTACCCGGTCCTGATAACCAATACGTTTCGGAGGTATTTCTGATTGTATTGGCACATACCTTCTTTTCCCTACACTCTAACTCCCCAGCCAACTTAAAAACGCTGATTTTAGGTTTCTTCGTCGTATCCCTCATGATAAATATCACGCCTGCATCAGTCAAACTGTGAGGGCGTCCGGTACCTGGTTGGTATCTTAATGATTGTGTTGCACAAAATCGATCTATTATCGACTGAACCGTCGATCTAGGTCTATCGACTACTTGACCAATCTCGTAAGAAGATTTGTACTCATTATGTAAGCGCAGAATAAGTTTCCTTTCGATCAGCGTCGTCTCAGTACCCTTACGGCCCATAGCGCTAATTACACTCTTTCGGTGGCTTTCAGAACAGGCCGAGCACGGCTGACTCTATTGTGTGACGTGGGTCAGCGTTATAGTTTAACCCGTAACTGGTACACCTATAAATTGTAACACATAAGGTACATCTGGGTCCTCGGGACCCACCCAAGTTTTGAGTATATTTTGGTAAAAAAAACACATTTAAATGAAATTTAAATATGAAACTTTTATTAATGTTTTGTTACTAATGTTTTAAAACCACATTCCTCATTTATGGTCATACCTTAAAGATGTTACAAAAAAGGACAATAAACTGCATAAAATACGAAATGTGAAAAATATACTTTTGGAAAGTCCTGCACATCAGTTACAAATAGTAAGATAGACAACTGAAACTTCACGTTTAAACACAAAATGTACTATGCTTCACAACAGTAAGCCAGAAGAAAAGTTCAAAATCAATATAAAAATTTCTGCAGGCACAACTTTTGGATAAATTTTAGTACATTTCTCAGCTAAATGACTATGTGATCTTTGAAAATAGCAGAAATTATGACAAAATATTAGGTTTCAATTATACAGCATCTTCACCAGTCCATTTCAGTTATTTCATTCATCCAGACTACCGAAACAGTTTGGACATAAAGCAGTGGAACATTCCAAACATAATGGTGTTCGACATCTGGCACACGCCCGGGATGCTTTCCTGTCTTTTTTAGATGGGCACACTGAGCATCTTTTCCTCTTCGATTTAGTAGCACCAGCTTCACTGTGAACCTGGGATGTTCCTGATGCCTTGGAGGGGGTCATGCCTAGAATATCACAAATGGAATTTCGGATATCTTTTCTCAAAAATGGAGAATCCAATCTTCTTTTCATACAATCACTTATGAGTTGTGTACCTAGTTCAATGAGGAATTCTCTGCGTGTCACATCATCAGTATCTTCTTTCCCATGGTACAAAACAAAAGCATTTACACCTGCTATATCTAGCATAGTGTAGAAGACTGCCATAGGCCACCGCCTTGTTCTTCTAGAAGTCGTGTAATTATGCGTCTTTTCGTCAAGTGCGTCAACTCCACCTTTTGTTTTATTGTAGTCATGGATTATTTCAGGCTTATTTTCCACCATACATTCTCCATGGTGCATTGTCGATATCAGGTTGACAACCTTGTTCTTTTTGGGGACGTGTGAAAGTATTGTTACAGAACCAGAGTATCCGTAGATTGAAGAAGACACATTTCTGCCCTTTGCTGTTGAAAAGCTTGGTGGTAGCTCAGCCTTGTTCTTTCTCATGGTGCCAATATAAGTCAAATTACAGTTCGACAACTCATTGACCAACTCCACACTTGAGAACCAGTTGTCCCCTGTCACATTTCTGTTACTTCCCTTGATTGGTTCAACCAACCGCATGACAACAGCTGTTGGTAAGAGGACACGGCGCGGGATGGCTACAGCTGATTTTCCCGAATATATCTCTGCATTCAAACAGTAGTGCATTTTGGCATCAGCTAGAATAAATATTTTTATACCGTATTTCCGTGGCTTGGATGGAATGTACATCCTAAATGGACATCTACCACGGAATCCTACAAGCATTTCGTCAACAGTGACGTACTCTCCGACTGAATAGTTTTCTTGACAAGCTTCTATCAATGAATTGAAGAGCCAAGAGATGTGGTACAGTTTATCTGTGAGTTTCCTTGCGTCACGGGTTGCTGCATCATCAAAACGAAGGCAACGTAATAAAAACAGCAAACGTTTCAAGGGCATAGTTGCCCTAAAAATTGGTCTACCAGTGCCGTTTGTAGCATATAAACCATTCAGATCTTCGTTGTTTGACTTGAAGGCTCCCCACAAATAACAAAGACCTATGACAGCTTTTATTTCAGTACTGTCTGTTAGATTTGAAAAAGAATTCTTTTTTGACTCAGGTGGCAATGACATAATCTTTTCATTGGTTCTGAGTACTACCTCTGCAATCATTTCTTTGCTGAAAAGTAGTTCCCAAAATGCTAGAGGGGTCTTTTCTGTTACCTGTCTAGCTGCATTACGTATGCCAGGAAAGTGAATTGGAGCAATGATGTTGGTTTGAGAGGTTCTTCCACGTATGCTGGGTGTTGTTGACCACTTGAATCTGTTTCTTCCATAGATATAATTAGTTCCAGATTGTTCGTTGTTACTGTCTCCATCATCACTTTCATCACTTCCAGTTTCATGTTCACTAATTTCATAGTCACTGTCGCTTCCACTTATGTCTTCAATATCACTGTCCAATGGTTCGTTCAGATTATCTGTAGTATCTTCCTCGCTCATTTTTCTGAAGCACTACACCGTAAATCCAAGATACCGGAAATAATGCCACGAAAAGAAAACTTTCACTAACGGTACACCTGGGTCCACGGGACCCGATCACCTTTATAGAAACAAAACTAACAAAGAAACGCCTGCAACAATGTTGTGGGCTGGTAGCCAGTTGATTGTTAGGAGAGTACAGGGAGAGGGAAGTCAGTGCTACCACACACATCACGGAGCTGGAAAAAAGAAATTTCGCTCGGGTCCCTGGGACCCAGGTGTACCAGTTACGGGTTAATCACTGCGCGCAGAATTTCGGCATGTTCAGATGGTGGACGAATACTTTATGAACTAGCTCTTGTATTACATTTTCTATTTTGTTAATCTTGCTGTCGATTTGGATGTATTTCTTTCCTTGCTTTTCAACAAAAGTGGCTTACCCAGGTACTTCTTACATGACTGGCTCTTTAGATTTTGTATACATTTCTTTTCATGTTACACAGACTTTGTTTTCTAAAAGATATGCAGCTACTCGAATACTTTTTGGACTCACTGTATAACTTTAGGTATACTAATCATCTCCTTAATATGATCACTACAAAAAGAAAAAAAAAACACGTCACAGTTTCCTGTAATGACGTAGCACAATCTCCGAGCTGACTGTTGGTTTGAACTCTGTAAGTTGCTGCTACAATGCACTGTATTCCTAGAAGTGTATCAGGGTACCGTTAGATGTCTCTGTCTTGCAATAGCATCGGCGGTTTCATCTGAAAGGCACTGGTACTTCAAACTACAAAATAATGAAATTGTTGTTTCAGGTGGAAACCACTGTAGAAATCATTAGTACTCAGAGGGTTAAGCAGACATTTGCGGATCTCATAACGCCGCACTTACCCAGATCCCGGTGCGTCCGCTGTGGTGGGTACCGTTGCCACAGCTACTGACGTCATCCAAGGTCTGCTACGGTGCCGGCGCGTTGCCAACTGGCCACACAGCTGTTTTTAGACAGTTTTGCGCTGTAGACGGCGGTAGAGCGCTGTCACTGTGTTACACGAGAAGCAACAACGCTCTAAAGGTACGTGACACTCGTAGGGAAATGCGGCACTCTTTTAAAACACCATGAATTCCGACGAAATCTTGCGAGGTGAAGTAAACAACGCCATGCACTAGCCGCCATATGCAACGCACTCATGCGTGCTCGGGAGCCATTTCGCGCGATAACAGTAGCGTCCACCGACACGGAATGTGGCCTCACATGATTGCTGTTGACAGAAGTTCGTTCGTAATAATTACGTGCGTGTGAAAGTAGCTATTCACGCGTTTAAAATTACATTTCAGTGCCTTTTAATTGTGAAACTCACTTAAGATGACGTGCTGTATGCAACAGGTACACGAAAGTGCAAACTGTCGACTGCAGTTAAGATCGATCTATTAAAAACTTGTTCAATATAGAGGAATGGTGCCTCAGTTCTTCAGACAAGTTTGAATACAAAAATAATTAAATGGTGAGGCAGGAATATTATTGTGGACCTTATGTCAGTCCCAAATCAAGTGTGTAAAGTGTTGTCCAATGATGGCAACTCTTGGTGAGATGTCGGTAAATAGTTTAACATTAATTTCAATAGATAACTGCAACTGTACGTGCAACTCGTTAATTACATTTCATTACTGTGTTCAGTTAACGTGCCTACTATTAATGTGAAATGATAACTGGATAAATAAACAACTAACAAAGGAAGTTATGCATTTAAGAGTAGGAAACCATTTATATCGCAACTCTACGCAAAACAGGAGAGAGTTGGGTAACTTTATTCGTTCTCAGAACGTAGAAACGGCCTATTAACTTCGACGCGGAGTGTGTATAAGATATGCCTGTAACTGAAGAAAGTTTTTCGTATTGTCTTACAAAATTTTTATAGACATTAGGTAAAAATCAGCGCACGGGACTGAAAGTGACAGGCATCAATTTGCTTATTTAAAGAGATAAATAAAGTTGATAATTAGTAATATTGTAAGCTTTCGTGACCTATATTTACTTTCCTCGTGACTTATTGCAGGCGTTATTGGCGTTGTTCTCAGCCTTCCGTTTCGTTTCTTGCTGCAGCTAACTGTGGCAGAGACCGTGAAGATGGCCTTTAAACGTTAAATAACACTGTAGTTGTTTGGTGGACGATTATTTTAGGACTTATGGGAGTTCCACAACTCTACAAATATGTTCTAATCATGCAGCAGCTCCACTTTCAGTTTGGTTTATTTCCACAAGCAGTTCGACTAGTGAGTAATCATCGTCGGACTGTATAAAAAGTTGTGTCCGCATTAGAACTGAAAGCCTCCTAGGCTCGGCTTACAATTTTAATTCTTGTTTCCTTCAGTCGACGGAATCAATCCAATTTGCGATGTGGTTCGAATTATGGACGTAAAGGTTCTTGAACTGATTGCAAAATCTCAAGTAAAGCAATTCAGATAGACTTTTTTTCTAAAAAAGGTGATCTCAGAATAACATAATACCTAATTAATAGTTTATACCAGTGGTTATTGTATTACTTCTTATTGTCATTCATTGTAATACTGTGTAACGGAACTGGCTCTGATGATATTAAACTTCAAGCCTTGTTATTCCAGAGACTTAGGTAAAAAAAAAAAAAAACATTATGGTGAGTAAACTACCGAATTTTTAAAGTGAATAACCCAAAGTATTTATCTCAGAACTGTAATGAAGTAACTTTTAAGCACTCGAGAACAGGAAAAGCCCGTTTTGATACCAGATACTGTAAAAGTTATGTTCACAATTAAAAAGGAAAACCCAAAAAATATTGCAAATCGCAATCCTTTGATAAAATAAGTTAAGCAGATCGTAACATTGACCCTAGGTAATTCAAAATCTAAGTAAACTCACGCCAACGTTGCAATATAACGAGGGTCAGAATGTAAACGTAAGTTCCTGTCATCATAGCGTTGTCAGTTGCATCAGTTAGAAAAAAAATAATTTATACTGATTGGTCGGAGCCAGAAACCTGATGACGGAGCCCACAACTCGCGCAAATTTCATAAAAACCAACTTTCAAACACGTAAAATTCCCCCTCATTATTCAACACACACTTGCCGATGCACATACACCAGAAAAGCACGTAGAGGTACATATAATGCCAAACAAATGAAAAACAGGCAAAGATTACAAATAGTAGTGGTAGGGAACTATGTGTCTAACAGTTCGCCGCTGTATCTCCGAGGATGTCTCCCGCAGTCGGAGACGAAACGTCAGGGGAGAGCTTTATACTTCGACCACGGCCTATCAGTCAGGAAGTTTTAAGTGAAGATAAATACTTGAGCTTAGTTAGTATGGAACTACATTTATTGAACGGCACGTATTTGATTAAGTCAGTGTAATTAAAATTACGTTAACAATTACTTGGCCGGTTTGCAGAGCTTTTGCGGAGAGAGTGTTTTATAGTGATGCGATAATATAATGTTGCTTATTTGTGCTTGCTGGATGATGCCTTCCTGCGTCGTCCGAGCTAGGCCACTTGGCGAGGTTGTAAATGGTTCCTTAATATGAAAATACATATGTGCACCTTGACGTATGCGTAATCCATACGGTGGATATAACATTCCTCCACTGACTCCCGCTGGATATAGATTCATTTTAAAAATGAAAAAATTTCTCCAGCTGTATTTAAGGCGTCGATTTTATTTTGGCAACTAGTTTCAAAATTGTAACAACGTCATCTTCAGGCCCATACACTTGTTGACGTTAACTGCGTGCGGCTGATACTATTAGTCAGTGAAGTGAAACTTCATACTAGTTACTAACCACCTTCCACACGGAGTACGTCCGTATTCTCACCACTGACTTCTAGTATCAGCCGGACGCAGTTGACGTCAACAAGTGTATGTGCCTGAAGATCACGTTGTTACAACGTTGAAACTAGTTGCCAAAATAAACTCGACACCTTAAATGCCGCTGGAGGAATTTATTCATTTTTAATATAAATTTATACCAGCTGACGTCCCACTGTCCTCCATTTCAACTGTGGATGTACGAGGGATATACACTCCTGGAAATGGAAAAAAGAACACATTGACACCGGTGTGTCAGACCCACCATACTTGCTCCGGACACTGCGAGAGGGCTGTACAAGCAATGATCACACGCACGGCTCAGCGGACACACCAGGAACTGCGGTGTTGGCCGTCGAATGGCGCTAGCTGCGCAGCATTTGTGCGCCGCCGCCGTCAGTGTCAGCCAGTTTGCCGTGGCATACGGAGCTCCATCGCAGTCTTTAACACTGGTAGCATGCCGCGACAGCGTGGACGTGAACCGTATGTGCAGTTGACGGACTTTGAGCGAGGGCGTATAGTGGGCATGCGGGAGGCCGGGTGGACGTACCGCCGAATTGCTCAACGCGTGGGGCGTGAGGTCTCCACAGTACATCGATGTTGTCGCCAGTGGTCGGCGGAAGGTGCACGTGCCCGTCGACCTGGGACCGGACCGCAGCGACGCACGGATGCACGCCAAGACCGTAGGATCCTACGCAGTGCCGTAGGGGACCGCACCGCCACTTCCCAGCAAATTAGGGACACTGTTGCTCCTGGGGTATCGGCGAGGACCATTCGCAACCGTCTCCATGAAGCTGGGCTACGGTCCCGCACACCGTTAGGCCGTCTTCCGCTCACGCCCCAACATCGTGCAGCCCGCCTCCAGTGGTGTCGCGACAGGCGTGAATGGAGGGACGAATGGAGACGTGTCGTCTTCAGCGATGAGAGTCGCTTCTGCCTTGGTGCCAATGATGGTCGTATGCGTGTTTGGCGCCGTGCAGGTGAGCGCCACAATCAGGACTGCATACGACCGAGCCACACAGGGCCAACACCCGGCATCATGGTGTGGGGAGCGATCTCCTACACCGGCCGTACACCACTGGTGATCGTCGAGGGGACACTGAATAGTGCACGGTACATCCAAACCGTCATCGAACCCATCGTTCTACCATTCCTAGACCGGCAAGGGAACTTGCTGTTCCAACAGGACAATGCACGTCCGCATGTATCCCGTGCCACCCAACGTGCTCTAGAAGGTGTAAGTCAACCACCCTGGCCAGCAAGATCTCCGGATCTGTCCCCCATTGAGCATGTTTGGGACTGGATGAAGCGTCGTCTCACGCGGTCTGCACGTCCAGCACGAACGCTGGTCCAACTGAGGCGCCAGGTGGAAATGGCATGGCAAGCCGTTCCACAGGACTACATCCAGCATCTCTACGATCGTCTCCATGGGAGAATAGCAGCCTGCATTGCTGCGAAAGGTGGATATACACTGTACTAGCGCCGACATTGT
The DNA here is from genome assembly GCF_021461395.2 of Schistocerca americana. NCBI lineage: Eukaryota > Metazoa > Arthropoda > Insecta > Orthoptera > Acrididae > Schistocerca > Schistocerca americana. Next base: position 585,468,550 of record NC_060123.1, on the reverse strand, counting down.
GCATGCTCTGTTGCCTGTGTCTATGTGCCTGTGGTTGTGTCAGTGTGATCATGTGATGTATCTGACCCCAGGAATGTGTCAATAAAGTTTCCCCTTCCTGGGACAATGAATTCACGGTGTTCTTATTTCAATTTCCAGGAGTGTAGAATCGTCTGCCACGTGTCAGGTTTACAGTTTTTATAGTATGCAGAATCACAGCAACTTGCCGGATATGAAAATGTATTGCGTCTCGTTTCGCCTCACATGTCACATCCGTGAACTCACATTTAGAACACCCTTTAAATAACTACCTTTATGGTCTAAAGCGGGCGAAGACGCATTAGCTTGTAAATGAAAAATACATAACATCAGTTTTTCGCCACTTAATCACATCAGCGAAAACAACCTCGTGCATAAATTATCAACGTAGCTTTTAGCTTTTCATACGATTTGAAGCTATCTGATATTTTCTTCACACAATGTTCATGGCAATATTAAGTCCATAAAGTATTCAGAATGTGGATGTTCGGCTCTACTTGGCATACGGTTCATTCCGACACGACTTCGACATGCTACTGTCTCTGCGCGTTCACGCAAACTCACACACACACACTTACTGATCAACTCTCCGACTGTCGATTCAGCACTCGCTCTCTCCACCTCCTATGGCAGATCATTTTACTCATTACACTTAATGTAGTTACCACAAATATTTAATGCAATCGAAATATTGCCCAGCCAAAAGTAAACATGTTAATAACCAATATATGCCCTCACATAATTAAAGTGATGAATCGTTATAGTACACCTTATTACAAAACGAACACGTCAACCGGCTAAGATAAGTGGAATGTACCTATACTGCAATGAGAAAAGAAAAGAAAAAAGTAATACAACTCAATATCATCAGTGCCTTCACAACTGCTGATTTTATACATCCTCAATTTGGGATAATCTTAATGGCTAATCACATTTGGCGCAAAAGTTAATATCGCTGAAACAACCCCATAACAACGAAAGACGTAATTTAACTACTTCCCACAACTTGCAGATTCCCTGTAAGCCTGCAGGATACTAACGGCTGTGCATGGATATCTTTTAAAATCATCATACATACAGCACAATGCATAAATAGTACATACATCACCATAACAACAAAAAAACAATATTTACATAAAAGCAGTCCATGAGGAAATGTATTTCACAAAAGGCAACAGTTAGGTTTTAGATTCACGAAACACACATGATAAGCAATAGCTCCTTTTTTGTTATGACCTCAAATAGTTCTGTATTTTCAGTAGGTACAACTTTCAATAAATTTGTTGACAAACAGTTGCTGCTCTAAAAGTGCCGTGAAAATAAACAAAATTGCTACTAGAGCTGTTTTGTGTTTACAAAACGTCTAAAGTTGCCGCTGTGTTATAGGCAGAAAATTGTATCGAAGACAAGCTGTAACCACAGACTGTTAAACTGACAACTGTGAAGTGACATGCTATTAAAAAGATCAAGATCAATCTGTATTTCGACACGGGTTTAAGTTGGCGATACCTTTTTTGTTGCTGGAGTAAGCGTCCCCTCACGTTTTGCTGATGTTATTACGCACTATCCGGACGGAAAACCCAAGCTTTTGTGGCTGGTTTGATGGTTTTCTTATCGATTTATGAGCTGAAAACGTATTGGAAACCAGATTAATCACAGCAAAACCTCTGTGAGCTGCTGTTCATAAGCACCACATGGAGAGACCAGTACATACGTGTCTATTGCACTGTGTTGCGTGCTACCTGAAACTCTGTGTTCTGATGTACATTTCAGGACACACTTTTTAAACTCTGTCTGCGCAGATGCCTGAAAACAAATACACTGAACACGGTCATACATCCCGGATCTCAGTGCACTGCCTCTGGTAACTTCATTCTTACTTTTGTAATAAGTGAACGAACAGACTTGGTAGTCACCTGATAACAGCAATGAGTTGTTTTGAGATGATAACGTAATTAATTCTAAGGACGTTAGAGTTAAGTGGAAAAGTATGTTTAAGACTTAGATTTCACGATGACTAACTACATTCATGCATTCTCCAAGCAATATTGTCAAGACTCTTATAACATTTCCACAGATTTTAGTCCATCCTTTTAACTGATTTACTTACTTGCAAGCAACTATGAAATAGTTCTTCACCTTCTTCTTTCACTTCTTGTTTTAGCTGGTGCCATTACTATTATCAACAACAGAAACCTAGGTACCCAATTACATCACATTACTAGCTGTGTACGATCAGCAATTACGGGCAGCTAATAATGTTAAACGTGTGTGTTTCAGTTAAGAGAAATCATTACATTTAATTTATTAGGACATGTACTATACTGAGACATGTACACAGATATTAAAAGCTAGCCATGAAGGGCTTGTTCTCCATGTTCATATTTTCCAAAAAGAGAAGACAGTGAATAGTTTCCTTTGAAATGAAACTCTCATTCACGACAGAACAACCAGAAATATTTTAAATGATTCTTTTGCAGGTGACAGAATGGGAAATACTTTTTCTTACTTCGGCAAACTGGCCGGTGAAGATTGATTATGCAAAGACAGTCACTGTTGTATCTATATGCGCATCATTATGGACATTCTGCTTTTCGTCTTTGTTCAGGGGGATGAATTAAAAATATGTGTATAGTAAACCGAACAATAAAAAGATAGTTACATCCCCACAAATGCCCAGACACAATAGTGTATGTTTTTCTGAATGTAAGTCGGTTTTCTAATGATCAAGAATTTGTAGGGGTGTGTTTTCAGTTCTACCAAATGAACCATCCAAATATTGGTCCGATGGCTGTAGGTCACCCATGTCTTTTGGTGAGGAGCGCGACGGGGTTTTTTTGGCTGAAGTTCTCTGGACAACCTCACATTCATGTCTTTTAATAGCGAGTAACCGGCAAACTACTTCCTCTTGAAATTAAATTTTTTCGGAAAGTTGTTCCAGGAAAAACAGCGATCTATTAATACTGTTGCACTTAAGTCGTTAATTTTTATTTTTGGATGACGTATTTCGATCATGTAAGAGATCATCATCAGATTCCACATTCCTTGATGACCGTAGGAACGTTTGGCGTAGAGCAGACCAATCTGTGTATTTCTTCACAGATGGACCTGCTCCACGCCAACATTTCCTGCGGTGATCAAGGAATGTGAAATCTGAAGATGATCCGTTAGAAGATCGAAACCGAACACAAAATTAAATAAATGTGGTCACGACCATGTGATTGTAATAAGTTACTTCTGTTTCGTTGCACAATGTATTTAAATTTGGAAGTCTAAATGCACACCTTTTGTTATCTGACGCACTATTCAGATTACCATACAATGAGCTGACGCAACATGCATGCTGCATAGTTGGTGACCCTTCACTATTAATTACCTATTCGATTACGAACGTGTGACGCTCAACAGACGTAACGGTGGCTAACACTACAAACAGCATCAATTCAAATGCCATTAGTCCTATCTGCATCTATGTGTCTTTGAAATCGAGGAGTTCATCGTGTGCTTTCCTTTCTAGCCTAGAATAAACGGTTATTTCACGACGGAAAAGACATATGATACATCAGAAAATGATGACTTCTAAATCTAGTGTAGGTGTGGCTCTAGCTAGTGAGGACCGGGAAACAACCACAAGGCCAACGAAGAAAGTGACAGCTCAGAATTTTATATTCAGTAATGTTTATGTTATATGGTATGCAGTTGACTAGTTGTGATACCATACTCTGGTGTTACTAATATATTAATTTTTGCCATAATTTCATTCGTGGTTTTTTGTGTGTCTTGCGAAATACGAAATAGACAATAATGATAACCCGATATAAAGCTGCTGTCCATAACTTTTGCTGGAAGTAGCTGCAATTACTTCAGAAGTTCGTATTTTCGCCAGGTGGCGCTTTCTCGTCTGCGACGTATTAATTTGTTCTCCATTATCAAGATTCCTTGCAGACAACAGACACTCGTCAAATTAAGTGGTAGAATTATTTACGCAAGAGCTAAATATTGTTTTCGTTATATTGCAGACTGTAATACAACATAGTCAATAAGCAAGTCCTTAATGTTCTCAAATTTTTTTTTTAGAGGGAATGTTCAGTCCAATTTCATACACTTCTACAAGTATCCTTCTACAACTATTTTAGAGCCCTTTCTTCTCCATGTAGTTATCGCTATTTGTGTTCCTTCACATTTCCGAAAAATGTCCAAAAGTTTTTACCCATCCTTGCATCACCATTTGCACACATTTCTTCCCTGATTTTCTGCTTGTCGAGTCAACAGTAGTGAGTACTCTGCGACATGAAGCGATTACTCGCTGCTATTCAAACAGCAGCGACAAAAATCGTCCCACGTGACCTGGCCCTTGCACACATTAGGACTGAGCCGACGAAGGGCAAGGCGGCGCACCGGAGGAAATACTTAGAGACGCAGTGTGTGCGCATACGCTCCTAACACTTCCGCGATTTGGTCGCGCAACTTAATATTCTTAATATGAGACGCAATTGGCGTAAGGTCTTTCACAGTAGCTATTTGACAGAGCGACTCGCTGTGCACCCGCCGCTCCCCGCGAATTATCACGACGATTTAGCCACGTTTGACCCTTTCACACCTGGCGATCTTGCAGCGCGGTGGGAAATGGCGGCGGTAAACAGTTGCCGCCTCGCCACTTTGTGCTTGCGTTTGTCGCTTGTTGCGCTTCGTAATTGTCAAATCCTGTGTATTTCCTGTGTCTTCTTCTTCTTCTTCTCCTTCTTCTTCTTCCTCCTCTTCCGTCATGCATTAGGATTTCACTCAGCCTCTTGAAGGTACACCTGATCCATCCATCGTTTTGCAGGCCTTCCAATGTGCCAAAAATGTAGTGGTAACCTTGATTTGTCCATTCGTAACAGATGGGATATCCATTTTTGTCGGTATTCGTCAACTTTCCCGTTTGTATCAAAAATATTTAATTCCACCTTGATATCTATATTTCTTTTGTGGTCTAGCTTGGTGTACCCTGCTATGTACCTGAGGAATTTCATAAAGTTATGTCAGTACCAACATCACCATATGGAAGTGAATCTTGGGTAATGAAAAAGAAAGATAAAATGAGCTTACAAGGCAATGAAATGAAATTCCTCCTGCCTTGTTTGAAAGATTTTTGTGCACCCGCTGCAAAAGTGGCTTTCGACGTAGAAGTTTTCGCCATTGAGACAGAATGTCGGCCTGTAATTTGCGGTTCAGAAAATAAGGATTACAGCAATAAGATCGAAAAACGTAATGCTAGGAACTCTGAAAATCCAATCCTTTCGTTGGCGTCTGTACTTTCTCGTCAATAACAAAATAAAATGCAACGCTTCCTCGTCAGAACACAATTCGAAACTGATTCCCACAAGCAACAGGCACATTTCGCAATAATTGGTAATTTGTGGCAAGTTCTTATGGGACCAAACTGCTGAGGTTGTCGGTCCCCAAGCCGCCACACTACTTAATCTAACTTAAACTGACTTACGCTATGGACACCACACACACCCATGCCCAAGGAAGGACTCGAACCTCCGATGGGGGGAGCCGCACGGACTGTAACAAAACGCCCTAGATCGCGTGGCTACCCTGCGCGGCACACCTCTCGCTACAGAGCTTTAGCCGCGCTGTTCAGTCGCGTCCCCGGGTATTCAACAGCGCGATAGTCACACAGTTTCCACGATTGAACTGCACTGCTTACACGGCACGACAGAGTTACCGGTGTGAAAGCACTGTACATTGGTAGGTAATTTAGTTATAGTCACGCAGTCTTTCCTGTAGATCCATTTTGCAGTCCTTCCTTTTGAAGGTATCACGTAGCTCGTGAATCTTAGTTCACAGTTGGATTATGACGAGGAAAAAGACAAGCTGCTGCTGTTACACAATACTTCAAAACAGAACAAATCAGAATAGAAAAGCTTATACGTGAACCACAGAAATACTTGCTTTGATGTCTAGCTTTCTGAGGCCAATTCATGAACTAGTTCTGTTTAGACCGCAGTCATTTCCCTGAGGTTCATGAGCTAGTGCGGAAATCTTTATTTTTTGAATGGTGTAATGCCCAAAAACCAAATAGAAGTGAACAAAAACTCCCTGTGTTCTTGAGATAAGTTTTAGTCAAAAAAAAAATGGTTCAAATGGCTCTGAGCACTATGGGACTCAACTGCTGAGGTCATTAGTCCCCTAGAACTTAGAACTAGTTAAACCTAACTAACCTAAGGACATCACAGACATCCATGCCCGAGGCAGGATTCGAACCTGCGACCGTAGCGGTCTTGCGGTTCCAGACTGCAGCGCCTTTAACCGCACGGCCACTTCGGCCGGCTAAGTTTTAGTCGAATTGCTTATAAAGTAAAGATGTAAACAAGAGCCACATGTTACTTTGCAAAATAAATTAGAGAAACTGTTGTTACCATTCGTAGCTTGAGCATACGATCCAGCAGCCGAACTTGAAGGCACGTCCATTGAGTCTGAAAAAGTGTTAAAGACGCGTCGCTGGCCTCCGACGAGTACAATGGATATGAAGCGCTTGCTTTGTAATACCGATGACCTTCGAGTTTTCGAGCTGGAGGAATGTGAATTCCTAGGAAAAATGCCTCAGTTTGCGAACACGCTTCAAATATTTTACCTCAGAGATAATTTGGACTTGGTGAGATATTTTTAGTTGCTTGGTACATCGACGTGAGGAAATAATAGAGTGATTCACTTGCAGGTGTTTATGTTCAATCACTCTTTCCTTTGCCCATCGGTCACTCTGCACAATGCAATGTTGTATAAGCTTGGAAACATCAAGTTTCTTCATTTTGTGTGATTGTCTTTTTACAACATCAGTGCTTGATTAAAGAGGACATGTCCAGTTCTGCAGGATGCAGCAACTAAAAGAGAGGTAGCAGGAGGGATTTATGTGTATATGGTAAATCCTTTTCTCTGTAAATATGTTTTGAATAAATTATGAATAATGTTCACCGACGTGCAGTCTTCTAGATGGTGTTTCCATAAAAGTGTGCAAAAGTTTAACAGGACATAGAGGATGCTCCACTGAACAATTTGAGGTAGTGAACCTGTGGTTGGAGAAACCAGCTGAAGGAGATAATAGGAATAAAATCACATTAATGTGTACTTTTCTGTTTAGACTAGCTACAGTTAACTTCAAATATCATCAGTGACATGATGAACGTAACATTTGTACTGTGTCTTACAAAATGTACTGAAACTAATGGACATCAACCTCAATGAAAGCATGACATCGGTGAACAAGTTTCTGATGCACCCTAACAAATATTCCTGGTGTTTCAAATAACATCACAGGTGCCTACAACGCTTGCAACTTTTTCCATCTATGCATCCACTCAGGACTCATACACAAGTGACTTTAGATATGCCCATAGGTATATTCTCGTAAGCCATGGAATAGGAGCTCCCCTTTCAATCCAGCAATTAGGAAGTACAGTAATGAGATGGTTTCGGACATCCACATTGAAGTGAGGTGGTGCACCATCATGTTGTATCCACAACTTCTAATCAACAGCCAAGGGTATGTTCTCCAACTACTCAGTAGAACTCTTTGCATGAACCTCAAGTGCAGATGGCCATCAGATGGCCAGTTAGCAGATATGAGTAGTGGGACAACAATGACACACCTCACTCTGCATCACTGCCAGATTTATCCAAGAAGGCGGATCCAAGATGGCGGCGATAGATGTGGCAACATTGCAATTGGTATCTCCACTAACCTAATCCCCTCCCCTCCTCAACCCCTCTCCAAGAAAATGGCGGAAAGTTCAAATTTTGGTGGGAAAAAGGTCACTTGCACTATCTCCACTAACCTACTAAGAAAGTGCATAAAAAGTTCTCGGTTTACTTGCCGCGTCAAATTTGGATAAAATCCCAAGCTTTCGATGACTACCTCCGTCATCTTCGTCGGGGGTAAAACTGTTGTCGTGGACCGGTGAGGCTTCCGCTTTTATAAGCAGTGGACGGCTTCTCATTTCGAAGAACGAGCGTTGAACAGTGCTCCCTTACGTCCATCCTGCTTCTTCAGGTATGTTGACGATACATTTTTAATCTGGCCACATGGCAATGAGGCACTGCAGCAGTCTGTTGAACATTTGAATGGTATACATCAGAACGTAAGATTTACAGTGGAGGTGGAGAAGGATGGAAAGTTACCCTTCTTAGATGTACTGGTGGAGCGAAAATCAGATGGACGTCTCGGACATTCTGTGCACAGAAAACCGACGCATACAGATTTATATCTAAACGCGCGTAGTTTTCACCACCCAGCTCAGAAGAGAGCTATGCTGAACACCTTGGTACACAGAGCAAGGACTATTTCGGACAAGGATCATCTCGGCTCCGAGATTAACCATCTGACGACGGTATTCATAAAAAATGGTTATTCTGATCGTGATATCAGATCTACTCTGGCGAAGAAACCAAGAAAGGACGCTGTTCGAACAGATCAAGAGGACCAACACATCGCGCGGCTACCATTATAAGGTGCAACGACCAGCAAGATCGGCAGAGTCCTGAGCCGGAAAGGAATCAGACCAGTCTTACGGCCACCCAGGAAGATTAAGGAAATGCTGCGACCCGTGAAAGATAATCTTGGCCTGAGAGTACCGGGAATTTACAGCATTCCTTGCGAGTGTGGCAGAAGTTATGTGGGCCAGTCTACAAGAACTGTCGCCGATCGCAGTGTGGAACATCAGCGTCACCTGAAATACAGGTATCTAGAAAAATCAGCGGTGGCTGAGCACAGTTTGTTAAATAAACATACGATTTTATTCGATGAAACAAGACTACTTGCCCACGCTTCAAACTATTGGGACTCTGTCATCAGGGAAGCAGTTCAAATTAGACTCTGTGAAATTAATTTCAACAGAGATTCCGGTTATACACTCAGCAATGCATGGAAGCGCGCAATTGATATAGAAAGAGCGCAGAGGGAGACTTCTTACATTCCTCGCAGTTCTCCGCCTGTTGCGATGGATGGCGCTGCAAGCAACGCTGGATAAAGAGCGCAAGCAAAATCTATGGATATAGAGGCCGCCACCTCAGTACGCATTGGTTTCACCGTGACGTCATCCAGCCAATGAGAAGCCGTCCACTGCTTATAAAAGCGGAAGCTTATCTTAAAAGATAGATTAAGGAAAGGTAAACCTACTTTTCTACCATTTTTAGAGTTAGGGAAAGCTTTGACGATGTCGACTGGAATACTCCCATTCAAATTCTGAAGATGGCAGGGGTCAAATACTGGGAGCGAAACGCTATTTACGATTTTTACAGAAACCAGATGGCAGTTATAAGAGTTGAGGGGCTTGAAAGGGAAGCAATGGTTGGGAAGGGAGTGAGACAGGTTTGTAGCCTATCCCTGATGTTATTCAATCTATATATTGAGCAAGCAGTAAATGAAACAAAAGAAAAATTTCGAGTGGGAATTAAAATCGAGGGAGAAGAAATAAAAACTTTGAGATTTGCCAATAATACTGTAATTCTGTCAGAGACAGCAAGGGACCTGGAAAAGCAGTTGAGTGGAAAGGACAGCGTCTTCAAAGGAGGATATAAGATGAACGTCAACAAAAGCAAAACTAGGATAATGGAATGTAGTCTAAGTAAATCAAGTGATACTGAATTAATTAGGAAATGAGTCACTTAAAGTAGTAGATGAGCTGTGGTATTTGGGGAGCAAAATAACTGATGATGGTCGAAGTAGATGTGATATAAAACGTAGACTGGCAATAGCAAGGAAAGCGTTTCTCAAGAAGAGAAGTTTGTTAACATCGAGTATAGATTTAAGTGTCAGGAATTCTTCTTTGAAAGTATTTGTATGTGGTGTAGCCATTTTGGTTTTATTGTGGCTTTTCCTGTCTGGTTTAAGAATATCAAAGAATAAAAAAATAATAATGAGTAATGATAAAGGTATGTGAGTAGTTTATACAAACTTTCAAACTTTGGGCGCTTGACAATGGCTTTTGGTGTAAGGTCTGTTCATTGTGACTGATTTTTCTGAGAATATCGAACTTCGTAGTTTGTTGATTGCAATGTTTTAGTTCGTACTGTACCTTTGATATAATTTGTAACGTGGAACCTTTAGCCATGTCAAACGCCGTTTTATTGGAACAGTAGCTTGCAACACAAACTAAACACAAGATTAAATAATATGACTGTATTCACAAAATATTGTACTAAACTAAACCATATAGACACCTACTTTAATTCTGTCACTGTGTGGAACTATGAGTAACTCTAGTGAGATTGCGTCATAATGGCAATGTGCCAAATAATTATCTGCAAAACAGAAAAGGTGCTGTCTTCTCAGCAAGACAACATAACTGCTTGATTATTCTAATGTTTCAACGATTGCACTCCACAATCGATAAAACCACATGTACTAATTAATATCGTCTGTAATTCATTATTTATATTCTGAACTTATAACTATGTTTTTGCTATATTTTGTCACCCATTCTGCAAATGTGGCTTTAAATTGCCCTATGAATTGGGAGGCGAAACGACGCCTCTGCTGGCGAGCAATTCACCCTAAAGTACATTCAATGTAATATTTACATACATATTGAAATACATACATATTGAAATTAAAGATCACCAAACTCACGTTGAGTGAACAGTAGGACTGAACAAAAATGACTGACAATGCACAATGCATCTTGTAGAGGGTATAGTGTGGACGTATTGGAATAATTAATGTTTGGTGATGGTTTTGAAGTAATTCACGTGACATGAAAACTTTGTGGAAACGCGTAGATTTACTGGAGGCTAGTTTATCCCAAGGAAGTATTCAGAGTTGACCACGGCCGGGTTGGGGAGCGGTGAAGGGAAGTGACAATAGGCAACTTAAGACGGCTCAAAATCTGAGAAAGTGGTAACGAGGCCCAGCCCCCAGCTACCTTAAGATGAGTGACAGTGAGAGGGTGTGGTTGACCCCACACTGGTGTACCGGGAAGCAGACAGAGAATTTGTACGCCTGATGATAAATGTCCGTCATCCTGTTTTCAGTGAAACATGCGAGAAAGCCGTGCAAAGCTATGGTGGGGCGTTCAACAGAGGCCAAAATATGCATGTTCGTGACTATAGCAACTTTACGCTGAATTCAAGGTCCACAGAGTCTGAAGTAAATCAGGCAAAGAGCGACAGAATGAAATACGCCAGCCTCCGATGGGAACATAGGACCAAGGAATTTAAAGTACTCTCCTGGGAGTCAGAATTCCGGAAAAATTGGTGTTTTGTGCAGGCGCTAACATTGATGTTTGGTATGGGAGGAGCTAAATAGCAGAAGTTGAGAGGAAGGGAAATTTTTTGGGAATTTGTTCACTTCCCAGAGCAGGCATTGGCCAGCATTGGGATGCAACGCATAATTAACACGACTTGCACTGCAATTGGTGTAAGTGATTTTGCTGGAGGGGAAACCGAGTTGAAGAGCGGACCTCTGTAGAGGTCTTCCGGTTCCCAGCTTGCCTAGAGTACAGATGTGGTGTTCTTTACTCAGCTTGCCTGAGTGAGCGTCTCTGCAGTTTAGGATTTAGCAAACGGAACGATTGAGCTTGAAGATAGAAAAGTTTTCATTCAGCTATGTACTGAGCAAGATAGGTAGAAGAGAATAGACGAGCGCAGCCTTTCAGTACCACGAGGTCGGCCAACATCCGCACAACGACACCACTCCGCCACGCAGAATTCGGTGATATTGCGCCCGCTGCAACTTGAGTTAGGCGCCACTGATTAATTTGTTGGATCACGTCAGTAGAGTTTCCATGAGGGTTTCATAGGCCGTGTATTGTAGAATTTTTCTCGCACTTCGCATTACGCATGGGTCAGTCGATAGTTACTTTTGAGTTATCACTCTTTACTCCACGCAAACGCAATTTATTACCACTGCCTGTTAGGAGAGTCGTGTAATGTGATGATTGAAGGTCGTGAGTTAAAATAAATTTGTGCTAATCGACTGAATCTGTTTTCAATCAAGTAGTTGAAATCCCAAGTCACTTTCTTAATTAATTTAATACTCAGCATTGGCATCTGGTGTTCAATAGCTGAATATAACATCAATGTGCACCCCATTTTAATTAAAAGGGATCAATTCTGAATCAATTAATGTCAACACTGCCACCGAAGTTCAATCAGGAGTCACAGGGTCTTATTACTTTCTTTGCATTATCCAACATTCCAGCAGTTTTGCACTCTGTGTTGATCTGTTAGTCAATTACCTGGGGTGAACACACGACAAAACCAGATAAGTGATGGGTGGAGTGTTAGATATGGCTGACCCATGCCAGGATACGACACTTTGGGATTTGCTAGGAAGTAGTCTTGAAAAAGGGAATTATTCCACGTGGTCCATTGCTTAGCCATTTTTAATTGAAAAACGGGTAGCATTAGTTACAATAAGTTACATTGTCTTCTTCATGTCCTGTCCTTTCAAATTGACATTTATAGGTGCCTGAGCATTGTATTTTTGATTTGTTGGAGTACTTATGATGTGCAGTGCCGTAATCAGCCCATGCTAAGCACATAGAACACAATCATTGGTACTAGCCTTTTTGTGGGAATTCTTCATGAACTGTTTGTCGAGTTACTGCTCACAACCAGTGTATCAATTTGTGTCCTGATATATGTTTTGCGTTATCTAATTATTGAGTGTAAGGGGTACCTGGGTTTTGAGTAATATAAAAGTGCAAATAATAACGAGGGGAGAAGCGAAGACAATGGCAGATTATAATCAGACTGTTACTCAGGAGAACATGGGTGACAATAGGGAAATCTCTACCGATGAGCGTGACGAACGCGAGATGCAGCTTCGTGAAACTGGGTCTCACGACTGGTTTAGTCCGCTGAACAGCAAGGACGTTGATTCAGGCAGTGATAAATCCATAAGTATGGGAGATCCAGCCTAAGAAGCCGGAGTGTGTTGGAACGAAACGGTGTCAGACTATTATCAAACGATTCATTCACAAGTGATCCGACGGGGGCGCAGAGACGGTACTCCTATAGATATCGATGGGTTCCTCAGAACAGAGGAGAAGAGTCGCATTTTCAACCACAAAAGAACGAGGATCAAAATGCGGCTACTCTCAAAAATATTACGGACCTGTTGCAACAGATGCAGACGGTGAACTTAGAGCAGAGCGCCAACCTTAATGCCGAAATGAAAAAGGCGAATTCGGAGCTGAAAGAGGAAGTAAAAGAGGAGGTAAATAATCTCGGCATCAAAATAGAGAAAGAGATTGCCATCATCAAACGAACGACAATTGAAGCCAAATTAATTGTGAAAGCTGCAAAGGAAAATAGCGAGAGAAACTCGGGACTCCACCCAAAGCACGGCTAAAGTAGGAAGGGTCGTGTTATCAAGGCTACAAAGCCGGATAAAACGTTTCGAAGAAAAGCAACAAGAAGAACCGGACATAGGGCCTAACGAGATGTTGAAAAAGGAGGTGGCGATATTAAAAAGAAATTTAAAGGACGAAGTAAAACGTCTCATTACAGAGACATCAGGAAAGGAGAAGGGTGTAATTACTCCGTCGACTGAACCGTCACTTGCCGGAACACAGATAGCCGCTTCACGGTGTGACAAAGTTGACACTATAAGCAACGGTAGCCACGCCTTCATTCACAGCTCTGAGGCAACGACCGAGGTAAACACGGACAGCGCGCAGCAGTCCAGTGAGCACAACTGCTGTCGGCTGATTAGATGTACCGAACAACTGTCGAACATACAGAGGGGGAGAGATGACGATAGCGTGTCGGAACGAATTTGTCCTCGTCCCGAAACGTAAGAACGGGCGAAATGATAACTGGAATGATAACCGGTTTACTACAAGCATTTTGCATCAGTCTGAAAGTTCCATCACTACAAGGACGAAGGTAATAGCTTGCATCCAAAAACTTTTATGGGACAATTCGGGTTATCTTTGCCCCCACACTGGTCATTGATGTACCAGCTGGATTTTGTGTGTTCCCGTATGGAGGGCGCGACCGCTGAGTACATGAGAAATGTAGCGAAGACGAGCGTCTCGTTCGAAGAATTCAAAAATGCCTTCTTGGGCAAGTATTGGCCTAAAGAAACCAGAGAAAGGATCAAACAAGAAATTATGATGTCCAGAGGGGGCAGGGTACCGGAGTCCGGTCTAATTTTTTGAAAATATGACAAAAAGGAACCAGTACCCAGACAATCCATGTAGCAGTGCGGAAATCATCAGATTATGCTACATGAAACTTCCCATCTCGTATCAACAATCACTTGCCGGTCGTTGTGGTTGCGATACTGAGGTATTTAAGGGCATTTTGCGAAAACTGGAATTCGCATTTCAAGAGGAACAGGCGCGGGAGAAACGCCGACAGCGTGAACAAAAATACAACCGCCGCAATAATGGACCCCGGTGGGGTAGTTGGCCAGCACCGAACTACAACGGCCACAATCAAAATAAGAGTAATGGCAACTCGAAAAGAAGGTACACGGAAGAAGAGCGGCACTCTCCGGTGCAACATAGTAAATCACAAAGAACCTGGGGCGGTAATCAGCATTCGGGAAGGAACAGGAATAATGGTTACCAAAATAACAACCAGGAAGAGGTCGAAGTCCGCCCTCCGAAGCCTGGTCCATCCTACCTTAACGGGCAGGATTACGAATGACTAGACCAGAGCGAGGACAGAAGCTGCAAAACGTACGTAACCTCGGAACTAGTCAGTACCATAAACATTATCGAATACGAGGATGTCACCGAGTTACTCCTCGAAGGAAAGGAAGGGCAACAAAATAACGAAATACACCCAATAGTCAAAATCAAAATAGGTGACTTAACGGTGGCCGTTATAATTGATTGTGGAAGCTAGCTTTCAGTGATCTCAGAAGAGGTATTTAAGACATGTAAGAATGTGCTGAACCCACCGACTCTTGCCACACAAAAGACAAAGGCCAGGGGTGCATTACTTGGAAAGAGTATAGAAATATCTCAACAGACACGTTTATAATTCAAATGTCAGGGACATCAGTTGACTGCTAATCTTTTTGTCATTCCGAAACTGTCCACTGATATTATCATTGGTATGGATTTCCTATCAACGAACGAAGCCATAATCGATTTGGGTCGAGGAGAAGTCACATTAGGAGAGGGTGACAGAATCCATCTTCGTTTCGATGAACAGGCAATCCCGGGGCAGGTACAAAAGAGCTGTCTCAGACTACAGGAGTCAACAGGTGAAACCGACGGCGGACAGGACAACCGAGATAGTACTTCGAAAGAAGCACAGTTAGTAGAAATACATAAGGAAATAAGCGAGAAATTGTAGGGCATAATGGTCATAAGAGACGCAGACAATGTGCTAAAAAGGAATATTGAAGTTTTTCTCCCCAAGACGGGCTCCATAAAGGGCTATCAATATAAATTAGACGTAAAGAGCCACAAACCGATTAGAGTACCTCTGTACCCGATTCTGTGGTCGTACCGAGATCGTGTTTTTATCGAACTCCAGCGGATGCAGAGAGAGGATGTGATGGAGCCAGCAAAGTCACAATATAACAGCCCGCTCAGGATCGTAGACAAAAGGAACGGGGAAATTCGACTTGCGTTAGATTCCCGGCAGATCAATACGATCATCGTTCCGGAAACCGACAGACCCGAGAGGTTCGATGAGTTGCTGCAGAAATTCCATGGAGTTTCGGTGCTTTCCTCTCTGGATTTGAAATCCAGCTTCTGGCAAATCGAGTTGGATCCAGAATGTAGAAGGTCACGGCCTTTATCGCATTTGGTAGATGCTATCAATTTAAGAGACTCCCCTTTGGCCTGAATATTTCCTCTGCAGCCTTTATAAGAGGATTAGGAACAATTTTGCATGAGGGGTTAAGGGATAGAATAACATGTTATGCTGATGATATTTTGTCATGTCATCTCAAAGGAAAGCATTATGCCAGACCCAGAGCAGATGAGGGCAATCGCAGAATTTTCAACGCCTACCACAAGGAAACAGCTGAGAGGCTTTCTCGGTGTCGTGAATTTTTACAAAAAATTCATATATATAGAGGCATTGGCGACACCACGACTGTGTCAATTAACCGGAAAGAATGTGGCGTGGTCATGGGACAATGATGCAGAAAGCGAATTCAGTATGCTAAAGTCAGCCCTGGTAAAGGCTCCGATTCTGCCACATTCTGATCTGGCGCATGACTTCTGTATGGGCACGAATAGCGCGAAAACCGTGCTAGGCGTAATGGTCTACCAAGAATATGAAGGAGATTGAACAAAGAAACACAAAACGATCGCGTTCGGGGGTCGGGTGCTGAGTAAAAGCGAAAGGAACTACTCAGTAACCGAACTGGAGGCCCTCGCGATAGTGTGGGGGCTCCAGAAGTTCAAGTACTTTTTATTCGGACGTAAGACACGTGTCTATACCGACCATCGAGCTCTGGAGTTCTTACTTACGGCCAAATTAACGCATGGGAGGCTTGCGAGATGGGTTGCTGTCCTCCAGGAATTCAATTTCACAATAGTCTACGTACCGCGACCCACAAATGTAATAGCGGATTCACTATACCTTTCCCCTCTGGGGACAAGCGATTATCAGGCTGAAGAACAGGAACAAGAACATTTTTCCTTGTTCTATCTACGAAAAGTGGCATTTGAAAGTTATATCACGGTGACAATGCGTGATATTCGGCGAGAGCAAGACGAAGATCATGTGCTGACAGGAATAATAGAAAAGTGGAAAGATAGAACGCAAGCCAGACTTAGGCAGCATTATCTGTTAAGAAAGGGGGTCCTGTTTTACAGAAGAAATCCGGGTGAGACGTTGTGGGTTGTGTGTGTGCCAGAGGAAGTAATAAACAAGCTCATCTGGTATACACATCTCAGTTATGCTCACTTCGGACCCAGGAAGTGCTTCTTGAAACTAATACGCGTCTGTCACTCCAAAAACATGGAGAGACGAATACGCAAGATACTCGTGGTATGTAAGAAGTGTCAGAAGGCGAAAACAAGTACTGTATCCATGCAGCCGCCTCTGTACCCCATTATTCCGGAGAAATTAAGACTAACAGCGGCGACGGACTTGATGGGTCCGTTACCAACCACACAGAGGGATTATATATACATCATGGTGGTCTTAGAATTAACGTCTAAGTACGTCACCCTAATACCATAGAAAAGAGCAACTGGGACAACGGTGAGCAGGGCGCAACGTAGAGATTTCCTGGCACAGGTAGGGCCAGTAGAGTATGTTTTGTCAGACAATGGGCCGCAGTACAGGTCGGAGGTATGGAAGAGAACACTTGAAAGTCATGGAATTAAACCAGTTTTCATATCCCGCTCCCACCCCAGTGCTAATCCCTCTGAAAGAACAATGAAGGATTTACGAAACCCTTGCAGATTGTACTGCAGTAAGAAGCACGCCACATGGGACATCTTCATCAAAGATTTCCAGGAAGTAATTAATGAGATACCCCACAGCAACACACTGTTAGCTCCAATTACTGTACTAAAGAACCGGGACCCGCCGGACACGCTCCGTCAGTTAGTGGAGTTTCCTCCAAGAACGCGTCAGCGACATGCGACCGTCGTGGAGGAAGCCCTACAAAATATCCGACGTGCAGGCAAGAAGCGCAGAGCACGAGCGTATAAAGGGGCGCGAGTACAATTTGTGGTTGGGGAAAAGGTACTCATTAAGACACACCGGCTGTCGAACAAGCAAAGGAAGTTGTGCCACAAATTCTTCGCCGCGTATAGTGGGCCTGTGCGCGTGCGAAGAATAGCGCATGCGAACGCATTGGAAGTAGAATCCGCCGGCCGCTGTGACCGAGCGGTTCTAGGCACTTCAGTCTGGAACCGCGTGACCGCTACGGTCGCAGGTTCGAATCCTGCCTCGGGCATGGATGTGTGTAATGTCCTTAGGTTAGTTAGGTTTAAGTAGTTCTAAGTTCTAGGGGACTGATGACCTAAGATGTTAAGTCCCATAGTGCTCAGAGCCATTTGAACAATTTGAAGTAGAATCCATAAAAAAACAGCAAAATCACTGGGAGTGCATCCGATAGCACATGTAAAAGCATTTGTGGAGTGATGAACTGCAGACTTTGTACATGGAATTGTAGTAAATATAGGCTTAGAATAAGGATTTTTGTTAAAGTGTCTTGTTTGTTTGTGTATGTACTGATCTTAGTGGTAGAATGTCTCGTTTATATGTGCCGATATTTTGTGTTTTTATTATTAATAATGATATCTCGCCTCTCGATGTTGTGAAAGTGAAGTGCACTAGATTATTTTGTAAAAACATATGATTAAAGAATGGAAAACAAGTATTTCTGGGCGTACCCCTAGAAAAAGATAGATTAGGAACTCTGTAAATTACAGAAAGTTTCCCCGTAATTGTATCTCCGTCATTGGAGAACATATTTAGGGTGGCCAGTCCCGTATGTCGCTACGAGGACGCACCGCCGTATCTCGTATGCCCCTGAGTACGTAGGAGGTGTACAGCTATGCACAGTTGCATGAATTAGCGCACCTACTGCATCTTAAAATTAACCGGATGAAATTATCTACAGAGCGAACAACAGCATTTTTTTTTTTAATGGACTTGTAGTCCGGGGTGATATGTTACAATACAGCGTCACCGGTCTATTGCGGTCTAACTGTGTTGGTGAGGCAGTAAATTTCCACAGGGCAGTGACTCCGTTACTGCAATTCGCTTTGGAGGTGTGACGGTGGGACTTGTAGTCCCGTACCACCCTCTGACGGTGATAGTACTACATGAGTCAGGCAGAAAATTTTTGCCTAACATGGGCGGGTGAAGGTGTGCCGCCAGGGCAGGGGTGAGATGAACTACTACGCCAGAAATACTTGTTGATACCAAGATAGTGTAACGACTGCGAGTGTGAGCAGTGAGCTATATTTGTGTTGTGCCACTGTGACATTGCTAATCCGAAACATGTTCACAGGCCTTATAAAACCATTCCAGACAAAAGGAGAAAACAGGAAGAAAATAGAGGAGAAAGAGGTGTCGCAATAGAACACGATAAAGGACGCTATCCAAACTTCCAACAAAAGTCTTTGTAAGAGTGACACATGTCTAAGTTTGCTGTGTTTTACACATGTTCGCAGGCACAATAAGAGGGACGTCTGCCACATAGGGAATTCAGAAGGAAAAAATCAAGATTAGAGATAAAAAGTAATAAATAGTAGATATGTTGTCGGCTTGGCCAACACCGTGTTAGTCCTACGAATTGGTAGTTAGAAATGGTGATGGGATCCTGTCCAGATAATCTTGATTCCCTATCCTTTGATTGTGTGTGTGCGAATGTCTGTGAAGCAAGTTGTCTTGTACATTTTTTATGTTTATGTATAAAAAAGTTCGGTTACATTTCTATTTTAATTGATCCTGAAGTTGATTTGCAAACAAGAAAATCATTCCTTTTGTAATGAGACAATTTAATTGTCTTGTATCAAATGTAAAAAAAAAATGTATGGTACTGATGTTTAAACATGAGCGCCTTCCATGTACTAAAATTAGTTTTCTTTGTGTTTTCAGGTGGAGTAACAGAGCAAGAGGGAGTTGAAGCTTCGACACCTGGCACACCACACACGAGCTGACAAGGAATGAGGACGGCAGCCATGAGGGGAGCACACACCTGACGATGGTGATGGCATGCAGACCACGCCCTGAATCGAAGGGGGCGGTGGTCAACTCAGCAACCAAGGAGAGGTGAGATCCAGCACCTCTGTGTACGACAAAGAGGTCGGTCCTGGTCTCTGAACACTCTGTACACGGTGTGGATCGGGGCAGCAATGAAAAGGACCAGAAAAGTTTCTATATTTGTTGCTCGCCATGTCAGATGGAGCGACAGCCCAGCTGACCTTTTGTGCCTAATGACACCAACTTTCAGGATCTGAGCTAAAAGTAGGCTCTCGTCTGATCACGGTCCCTCCCTTGCCCTAAAGCGTCTATAGAAGGAGCAATGACCTGTGGCTGATGAACCGATGGGATCTTGTGCCTGTCGGACAAGATGTCAACAACGAGCTCTTAGGTGAGAGCCATCCTGCCTCAAGAAGATTCAGGTGCATGTGGCGCCATCTCGATAATCGACGTTGCTCTCTTCTCAGCCGTTAGCCATCCCTCAACTTGCTAGTCAGAACTAATGGCACTTCCGTTCCTGCAAGAAACATGTGCCATGTGTGTGAGTGTGTCAGTGTGGATTCAAATGAATAACACGCGCCTCAACGAACGTAAAGTACTCATTTGTTCTGTTTATGAATTATGTTATAAGAAGGTTATGATTTTATAAATGTGCCATTTGTTAAAACGTTATATATTTGTCATGCCACGTTTCTTTGTGTTAGAATAAGATTTCTTACTTATACAAATACACAACAGTGGTTGCTCAATACGCAATTATTCTTGTCATTTTAGTTGTGTTTTATAGATATGTATCTATAAAAAAGGTACATGAGTGTACACAATCCAGACACTGGACTGGGCCAGACCTTGTTGAATTGTGTAAAGATGACACTTACACCATGCACAATATAAACGTCCAGAAACAGTGAGACAAAAAAAAAACCTTTATTTATAAAATGTCAAAGGGACGTTCAGATATGATTGAATAAGCAACCACTATCAACTTCACAAAATGTTACACGAATATTGTTCATGTCTGCTTTTAGTAATTTAAGTCGAGTAGGGATGAATAACTGAGAGTGAATGGACCTTAAGCTATAATTGTGGGTCTTGCCATTCAAATGACAAGCACAGAGGTGCTTAAACATGTGTATTTGCCCTTTTCACGTGTGTCCTTGTAACATAATCGTAGCCTTCTTTTGAGTACTCTGACCAATAATTGTCTCAGGAATCGGCAGAGATTAAAGTAAAATTAAGACTAAATAATGACCACGTCTTTAACAGTAAATCCAGTCACTGAAGGCAGATACCCTAGGAATGAGTGAGAGTGTGCATCAGAGAGGAGGCAGTGGTAATCAATCGCCTGTAACTAATCTTGAAAACAGATTAAGATACCAGTTACGGAGATATTAATTTATTACCACAGGTGGTAACACCATAGGAGTCATCACCTGTACCACAAAATTGATTTGAAGAGAGGGGCTATGTAAGATGGCAAGAACTATGCCCCTTACATGAAGTAATTAAAGATCACCAAACTCACGTTGAGTGAACAGTAGAGGTGAACAAAAATGACTGACAAGGCACAACGCATCTTGTAGAGGATATAGTATGGACATATTGGAATAATTAATGTTGGGTGATGGTTTTAAAGTAATTCACACAGCATGAAAACTTTGTGGAAGCGCGTCAATTTACTGGAGGCTAGTTCATCCCGTTCAGAGTTGACCGCGGCCGGGTTGGGGAGCGGTGAAGGGAAGCGACAATAGGCAGGAAGGCTCAAACTCTGCGAATGTGGTAATGGGGTGTGGCCTCCAGCTGCCTTAAGATGAGTGACAGTGAGGGGGAGATGGTTTACCCCATGCTGGTGCACTGGGAAACAGATGGAGATTTGTACGCCTGTTGATAAATGTCTGTCATCCCATTTTCAGTGAAGCATGTGAGAAAGCCGTGCAAAGCTACGGTGGAGCAGTCAACAGAGGCCAAAATATGCGTGTTCATGACTATAGCAACTTCACGCTGAATTGAAGGTCCACAGAGTCTGAAGTAAATCAGGCGAAGAGCGACAGAATGAAATACGCCAGCTGCGGATGGGATCATAGGACCAAGGAATTTGAAGTACTCTCCTGGGAGTCAGAATTCCGCAAAAATTGGTGTTTTGTGCAGACGCTAACCTTGATGTGTGGTCTGGGAGGAGCTAAATAGCAGAAATTGAGAGGAAGGGAAGTTTTGTGAGAATTTGTTCACTTCCCAGAGCAGGCATTGGTCGGCGCTGGGAAGCGACGCATAATTAACGCAACTTGCACTGCAATTGGTGTAAGTGATTATGCTGGAGGGGAAACCGAGGCAAAGAGCAGACCTCTGTAGAGGTCTTCCGTTTCCAGCTTGCCTAGAGTGCGGACGTGGCGTTCTTTACTCGGCTTGCCTGAGTGAGCATCTCTGCAGTTTAGGACTTAGAACGATTGAGCAAGATAGCTAGGAGTGAATAGACGAGCGCAGCCTTGCAGGCCAACGTCCCATAGTGCTCAAAGCCTCTCATAGCAATTATTGTATTTCAAATATCTTTCTGTTTCAGATTAGCTTTCCTTGTACGATGTGTCGTCCTTTGCAGTTCATTTACATAATATATACAATATTATCGCAAGGGTGAGTATTGTCTTGGTGGTATGTGTAACATACATGTTATTGTGTATCGATGTCACTGTTCCCCGATTTGACAACCGATATGTGGGCATGTTCACTCATGCTTTGTTTATTTTCGCTGTTAACACTGATCTTCCTAGGTCATGCATCGCGTGATTGAAAACCTGTGGATTTACATTCCACAACATGAGTTTCGTGGAGGCATGCATGCAAGACTTTGGACGACAAACTGCTGGCATCGATCCTTGATT
Source organism: Schistocerca americana (assembly GCF_021461395.2). Classification (NCBI taxonomy): domain Eukaryota; kingdom Metazoa; phylum Arthropoda; class Insecta; order Orthoptera; family Acrididae; genus Schistocerca; species Schistocerca americana. The sequence goes on along the minus strand of NC_060123.1, from coordinate 585,446,030 downwards.
TGTCCAGGTAAGGGTGGCCATCGTAATCCGAGAACATTACATTCCCTGGAGTCCCATCCAGAATTCCTCCACCTGTGGAGTTGTCTTCAATGAATTTGTGCGACGCGACAGTAGGTCCAGTGGTTTTCCAGTTCCTTATTTTGCACAGTTGCATAGCAGTAAATATCATTAGGCAATGCGCTACAAATATTATTGCACTTTACATGCAAAAGTTCCATCGCACTCACAGTTTATCTGGCGACGTACAAATAATGTTTGTTATCTAGTTTTTACATAAATATTTCATCGCGATCATTCTCATAGCGATATATAAAGAACAGTTTTAACTATTTTGCACACATACTTCATCGCCATTACAGGCATTGCGATGTATGTAGAGCATTTTTAAAGCAGTCTCTTTCACATAAATGTCATGGTTTTAAACATTTTGATACTTATTAATAATTCTGATCACATTTACATACCAATGCATTACATTTTGCTTTACATCAATATAGATAATTACACATAAAAAATTACATTTTGGCTTTATATGGAATAGAAGTACTTACATAATCTTACAGACATTACAGATTTTTGAAACAAATTTTGCAGTCGCACATTGATGTCTCCTGTAACTGGAAACATTAGACACATCTGGGCACACCAGCAAACAAGCCCAAGCGCACTTATACTAATGGACAAACGTCTAAAGCAACATACTAAAACAAAACCTACAGAATTCTCGCGTTACGAGTGTGTGTAGAGTGTGTGTATGGCCTTGGCTTCACATAAATATGTGTTACGCAGTATGAAGTGCATCTAATCAGTTCCTAGGTGATAAACTTTGGTTATCGTGTGGTTTTGTGTATATGTCAATGAGTCATGAATAGTCCTTGACCGATGATACAGTTAGTCAATTATGTTGTCTCAAAAATAGTTTCATCACACTAGTGTAAATGTCATAATTACATGTGCGTTACAATTTAGGCTGATGTTGTTCATGTACGTTCCACGAAGTCGAAATATCTTCTTTCTTCTTCTGCTGCTGGCTGGATCAGATGAAATAAAATTTCTTATGCTACCTAATTTCCTCGCAGTAGTACTGAGAGGTACGTGTGTTTTATAAATATACAGTTTACTCACTCATTACTAATAGATATAGGCTTACTGCTCTATGAGCAGAAAGCCCAATGATTCCATTTGTTTTTTTGTTCTGCAACAGGTATGCACCAGGATGCGGTATGTTGACAATTGGCCATGGACTATCGTACAGTGGACGCTACTTCGCGTTGCACCGTTTTAGTGCACAAGATTTGTGATGAGTACACAATAACACTTGCTTGCGTACCTCGAATTCCTACTTTCGCTTAATAGTGCTAGAGTAGCGCTTGTTTTGTATTTCTTCCCTTCTTCTAACTACAGTTTCGATTATTCTTAGACTAGGCTCATCCAAGAATTGCGCCCGGAGGGCGTGCCCGCGCCCCGCGGGCGCTAGGCAGTGTAGTTTAGCGCCCCGTCCGCGACCGTGTGTCGCTGGTGTCGGCATAGGAGAGAGAGAGAGAGAGAGGGAGAGAGAGAGAGAGAGAGAGGGGGGGGGGGGGGAGCTGCGGAGCGAGTGAGACCGCACAGCACTGCTCTTGACTGTCCCGCGGTCAGATGAAACGTAAACAAAATAACAGAGTAAGCGCACCTCTGTAAAAGAGGTCGATGAGCGGTAAAACAAGCGAACCATTTACTGTCTAGGCAGCAAATAATGTTCGCGTGGCAGAATTACTGCGCAAAGCTTTAGAAACAATATCCAAAACTAGAATCGAAGAATAACTTAGTAGTTTTCTGACCCACAGGTTGATTCAATTAGTGCCGGCCGCGGTGGTCTCGCGGTTCTAGGCGCGCAGTCCGGAACCGCGCGACTGCTACGGTCGCAGGTTCGAATCCTGCCTCGGGCATGGATGTGTGTGATGTCCTTAGGTTAGTTAGGTTTAAGTAGTTCTAAGTTCTAGGGGACTGATGACCACAGCTGTTAAGTCGCATAGTGCTCAGAGCCATTTGAACCATTTTTTTAAGATTTTTTTTTTTCAAGTGCTTGAATCGACTGCACTTAATCAACAACAGTGTGATTCTCGCCTTGGAGTGAAATGTTCAAAGTAATTAAATGACCAGTAAGGTCACTCCAAAAAGTCAAATTTGCCACCCACTTAGGATCACAAAGTAGTTCTTCTGGGCGTCCTTTCATTTCCAAAAAGGTATTTATTTCGCCCCTCAAGGAGAAACACCGATGAAGCACCTTTCCTCTGCTCAGCCATCTTACTTCGGTGTGGTAAGGGATGTCCGGGTATTACGCTTCGATATCAGCCAGAAATTCTTTAAATTGGCGATGTGTGAGTCCATGCGATCGAAAATAATTAACCGTTCGAAGAACTGTGCCCATAACATTTTTTATGTTGACAATCTTCGCACAAAGTGCCTGGTGGTGTATCAGACAATGGATTGCCGCGAATTAGGAACAGCCAACTTCAGCCATTTTTGACCTGACAAAACTCAGAAATCCAGTGCGTATCCCTCGTAGCGCAAGGGTTCCATCCATTGTTACACTGGTCAGGCGTTCTCATTTAAACCCATTGACTATAACACGTTTTCTACGGCTAGAAAAATATCCAAACCCGTGGTTGTGTCTTTTAATGGTATAAGGTCGAGAAATTCCTCTGTGACACGCAGATTGTCGTCGACACCTCGAATGAATATGACGAGATGATATGTGTCCGCAACTTCCGCGGACTCGTCAAGGGTGATAGAAAATGAAATGGAGTTTGCCGTTCTATCCATTCATTGCTGCTCCAAATGGCTCAAATGGCTCAGAGCACTATGCGACTTAACTTCTGAGGTCATCAGTCACCTAGAACTTAGAACTAATTAAACGTAACTAACCTAAGGACATCACACACATCCATGCCCGAGGCAGGATTCGAACCTGCGACCGTAGCGGTCGCTCGGTTCCAGACTGTAGCGCCTAGTTGCTGCTCCGTATCTGAGGTCATATCTTTAACTCGGCGACCAACAGTTTGAGGCGAAAGAGCTATGGTTTTTTTTCACATTTTTGCTGTGGGGTCTGCTGGACAAATGCAAGCCGCCGAGTCGACCAGAGAATCTTTGATAACATTCCCAGCAGCAAAGGGTTTCCCTGCTTTCGCAATTCTCAGCGAGCATTTGTAGCTTGCGCACAAACTTTGCCCACCTGTTTCCTGCTCCTACCACGGCAAGAAAGAACATACAATTAATTTTGTACAATCCTGTTTTTTAAAACACTTTTATCATTTTAACAATTAATTGTTTCATTCATTGAAACTCAAAACAAAGAAAGATAGGTTTTAGGTGCGTTTTCCACCAGTTCCTCTGAAACGCGGCCTTAGACGCTGGCGAGGACAGCGAAATGTGGTCGCAAAATAAATTTTTATCTATTGGAATATTTGCGTTTCAATTAATTGAAAACATAGATGAAACTACAACATATGTTTTCCCATACGTAAAAACACAAATATACAAAAATAAAGAATGACTCTTAATGACACTTTGCTGCCCGAGAGAGCATTTGTGAAGGGTTTTCAGAAAGTGGCAAAAAATAACGCACCTGAAACTTCTTCTTATGTCTGTGCGGCGCGATTTAATGCAACCCAAATACAAAAATTAACCGAAAAGAAATGTTCCTTGTTGCTGACAATCTGATATTCGATAACTGGCACATTGCTAAGTGACATATCGGATTATAAAATATAGTTTTATTTGTCATATTCATAAATAATAAAGAGTCATACGATAGGAAACACTTAGTTCACAGTGATGCTGCTTGATATTTTATTTCAGTTCTTCAAGCTTTCACTGGCGTTTCTCTTGCGACAAATTTGCGAACATATTTGTGACAGGTATTCAAAAATGGTTAAAATGGCTCTGAGCACTATGGGACTTAACATCTGTGGTCATCAGTCCCGTAGAACTTAGAACTACTTAAACCTAACTAACATAAGGACATCACACACATCCATGCCCGAGGCAGGATTCGAACCTGCGACCGTAGCAGTCGCGCGGTTCCGGACTGAGCGCCTAGAACCGCGAGACCACCGCGGCCGGCATGACAGGTATTAAAGTGGCGTTCAATCGAGTACTTTTTTAAATACATGAGGTTTCAATGACATACTAAACATTTGGCACGATTTTCGTCAGCAGTACAAAGGAAATTAATTTCCCACTCAGTTTAAAATAGTGCGGACGCGCCGCTCCTCATTCTTTTTGTCTGCTGCTGTTGACCATCCATCTCGTTCCACTGTGGCCTTACGTCTGTTGACTAACGGCATTGTTTCGTACCAATGCTTTTAACCGCTGCTGGTGTGGCGTCTGTCGTCCGTAAGAAGCGCGCGTACAGGGGCATAGTGAGGCGCGGCGGGCGTTCCGCACGGTCAGCTAAGCGACACGGCTCGGCCACTGCGACAACATACGAATTCGCCAGGGGCGCTGGCCGCGGACGATCGCGGGCGCTAGCGCCCCAGGGGCACAGTTTGGACGAGCCTGTCTTAGATACTTTAAGTTTATGACTGAACGCAGTTACTAATAACTGATTGCGTAGTCAAACGTCATACAGATTTTTTTCCTTTCCTTATTTGTAGGCATTACGTTATTCTGTAACGGCATGTTTTGTTTACTAGACAACGGTGCCTAACTGTACCGAAAGCTTTCTAAAAGTCAAGAAATGTATAGATCCAAAATTGACAATAACTGTGAGGAAATAGGAGTCTTGAATGAAAGAGATTAGAAGTAACACGTGCATGTGAAAATTTTTGCTGGTAAACTTTAAAAACCATGTATCCATAGATGTGTAACACATTATAATGAAGCGGGTGACGTCCGGCTGACCGTCAACAGAAAATACTGGAAGGGAGAGTGGAAATCATAAGAAATGCACAATAAAAAGCAAACAGAATAGGACCTGTGACGACTTTACCAGACAACCAGTAGTTACAAGAAAGGATACTGCACGAAGAAATTTGGGGACTTCGCAGCATTGGAGCTTAAGTTAAACCTTTAATGAAAACAAGGAGCAATAACAGGGGAGCAAACATAAAAGGCATGTATAGGACGGTCCCAGGCGGGAAATGTGGAGGGAACATCAACCACATATGAGTACCCAGATGCATGGGAAATGCCAGAGGCCCGTTGTCGTAGAGTAACTGTGATCGGAACTTTTTATGGAAGTGCACTATCCTGACAACTGCTGAATACATACACCAAAAAATTACTCGAATATCTTGTCAGAGCTCATATTGAATAAGTTTGTTCTTTGAATTTACTGTCTAGAAAAATGTGAAGCAGTAAATACTAACTTAATATATATATTAATAGCAGTATTCATGTTATAACTATAATTATTATTAATTTGCATAAGACATTTTGAGTTTTACGAAATAATCATCAGAAAAATCCCAAAGAAATATTTATGTTTGTGTTTTTAACAACTTGGTAAGCAAACATGGCAAAAATCTCTAATCATACTACTTTAAAATTTCAAGGTAGCAATTAATGAACTATGAAGTTACTGTTGATGTTAATTACATATGACAGAATACATTGTGAGGCATAAAAATATGCAACAACAGTGTGTACGTAGATTGCGACGTGGTAACTAATTTCAGTTTTTGTTACTCTTACGTTACTGTAAAGTAATAGATTAATTATGTTTGAATTTCGTACGGATGCACTGATGCAGCCAGAATTGGAAACTTTCTGCAGTTTCTCAATTAGTTTTACTAGGTAATACTAGGAAGGTAATAGTCACTTTGATCATGAGTGGAGGGCAATAGCGACTTTGATCACATTTGTCTATGACGTCTCCTCCTCCGTTCTACTCCCCCCAACCATGCCCTCCAGTCATCATTCCTCCCTCTGTCTCACGTCTCCCCTTCTCCTGCATCACTTCTCCAGTCCCTATTTTACTTCGTAGAAACAGGATTGCAGAATTTGCTATTGCATGGAAAGCTTATTATGTAAGTGTAGATCAGATACGGCTCAAATTCAAAGATACAGTATCGACAGCAATTGATAGATTCATACTGCATAAGTAAATAGGAGACGGGACTGATCCACCATGGTACACTAAACACGTCAGAACACTGTTGCAGAAGCAACGAAAAAAGCATGCCAAATTCAGAAGAACGTAAAATCCCCAAGACTGGCTAAGTTTCACGGCAGCTTGAAATTTGGTGCGGAAGTCAATGCGAGATGCTTTTAATGGTTTCCACAATGAAATATTGTCTCAAAATATGGTAGAAAATCCAAAGAGATTCTGGTCCTATGTGAAGTACACCAGTGGCAAAAAACAGTCAATACCGTCAGTGCGCGATAGCGATGGAAATGTTACCGATGATGGTGCCACTAAAGCGAGGTTACTAAATACAGTTTTCTGTAATTCGTTTACGAAAGAAGACGAAGAAAATATTCCAGAATTCGAAATCAGAACAGCTGTAGCATCAGTGCCATAAATGTAGATATCTTAGGTGTTGCGAAAAAACTCAAATCACTTACGAAAGACAAGTCTTCCGGTCCAGATGGTATACCAATCAGGTTCCTTTCAGAGTATGCAGACACAATAGCGCATTACTTAGCAATCATATACAATCGCTCCCTTGACGAAAGGTCTGTTCCTAAGGACTGGAAAGTAGCACAGGTCACACCAATAATAAAGAAAGGAAATGGGAGTAACCCATTGAATTACAGACCCATATCACTGACCTCAATTTGCAGTAGGATTTTTGAGCATATACAATACTCAAACATTATGAATCACCTTATTGATACATAAGAAACACGGATTCAGAAAGTATCGTTCTTGTGCAACGCAGCTAGCTCTTTATTCCCATGAAGTAATGAGCGCTGTCGACAAGGGATCTCAGATCGATTCCATGTTCCTAGATTTCCAGAAGACTTTTGATACCGTTGCTCACAAGCGACTATTAACCAAATTGCATGCACATGGAGTGTTGTCTCAGTTGTGTGATGGGATTCGTGATTTCCTCTCAGAGAGGTTACAGTTCGTAGTGATAGACGGTAAACCATCAAGTAGAACAAAAGTGATATCTGGCATTCCGCAAGGTAGTGTCATAGGCCCTCTGGTGTTCCTGATTTACATAAATACTATAGGTGATAATTTGAGCAGCCCCCTTAGAGTGTTTACAGATGACGCTATAATTTACCGTCTAGCAAAATCATCTGACGATCAATTTCAATTACAAAATGATCTAGAGAGAATTTCTGTATGATGCGAAAAGTGGCAGTTGACACTAAACAAAGAAAAGTGCGAGATCATCCACATGGATACTAAAAGAATTCCGATACGTTTTGGGTATACGATAAATCGCACAAATCTAAGGGCTGTCAATTCGACTAAATACCTAGGAATTACAATTACGTGCAACTTAAATTGAAAAGACCTAATAGATAGTATTGTGGGAAAGGCAAAACAAAGACTTAAAAAATGGCTGTGAGCTCTATGGGACTTAACAACCTAGGTCATCAGTCCCCTAGAACTTAGAACTACTTAAAAGCGGTCGCGCGGTTCCAGACTGAAGCGCCTAGAACCGCTCGGCCAATTCGGCCGGCAAACAAAGACTGCGTATTGTTAGCAGAACACTTAGAAGATGCGACAAACCCACTAAAGAGACAGCCTACATTACACTTGTCCGTCCCCTGCTGGAATAATGCTACCCGGTGTGGAATCCTTACCAGGAGGACATCGAAAAAGTGCAAAGAAGGACAGCTCGTTTCGTGTTATCGCGCAATAAGGGTGAGAGTGTCACTGATATGATACGCGAGTTGGGGTGGCAGTCACTGAAACAAAGGCCGTCGAGATCTATTTACGAAATTTGAATAACCAACTTTCTCTTCCGAATGAGTAAATATTTTGTTGACACCCACCTACGTAGGGGGAAATGATCATCATAATAAAATAAGAGAAATCAGAGCTCGAACGGAAAGATTTAGGTGTTACTTTTTCCCAAGCGCCATTCGAGAGTGGAATGGTAGAGAAGTAGTATGAAAATGGTTCGATGAACCCTCTGCCAGGCACTTCAGTGTGAATTGCAGAGTAACCATGTAGATGTAGATGGTAAGTAACATCATTCTCGTCCAACGAGTCATCATCAAAGTTAGTTCGTTCTCAGTACTTGGGGGAGGGGAAATACAAATGTAAAACATACTACGAGCAATTCTGATTGAATATAATTGGCTGCTCTGCTAGATTTTCTGCATTCGATAAAGCTGTTGCGAACAGTGTGTACCTAAGCATATGTACACTCCTGGAAATTGAAATAAGAACATCGTGAATTCATTGTCCCAGGAAGGCGAAACTTTATTGACACATTCCTGGGGTCAGATACATCACATGATCACACTGACAGAACCACAGGCACATAGACACAGGCAACAGAGCATGCACAATGTCGGCACTAGTACAGTGTATATCCACCTTTCGCAGCAATGCAGGCTGCTATTCTCCCATGGAGACGATCGTAGAGATGCTGGATGTAGTCCTGTGGAACGGCTTGCCATGCCATTTCCACCTGGCGCCTCAGTTGGACCAGCGTTCGTGCTGGACGTGCAGACCGCGTGAGACGACGCTTCATCCAGTCCCAAACATGCTCAATGGGGGACAGATCCGGAGATCTTGCTGGCCAGGGTAGTTGACTTACACCTTCTAGAGCACGTTGGGTGGCACGGGATACATGCGGACGTGCATTGTCCTGTTGGAACAGCAAGTTCCCTTGCCGGTCTAGGAATGGTAGAACGATGGGTTCGATGACGGTTTGGATGTACCGTGCACTATTCAGTGTCACCTCGATGATCACCAGTGGTGTACGGCCAGTGTAGGAGATCGCTCCCCACACCATGATGCCGGGTGTTGGCCCTATGTGCCTCGGTCGTATGCAGTCCTGATTGTGGCGCTCACCTGCACGGCGCCAAACACGCATACGACCATCATTGGCACCAAAGCAGAAGCGACTCTCATCGCTGAAGACGACACGTCTCCATTCGTCCCTCCATTCACGCCTGTCGCGACACCACTGGAGGTTGGCTGCACGATGTTGGGGCGTGAGCGGAAGACGGCCTAACGGTGTGCGGGACCGTAGCCCAGCTTCATGGAGACGGTTGCGAATGGTCCTCGCCGATTACCCAGGAGCAACAGTGTCCCTAATTTGCTGGGAAGTGGCGGTGCGGTCCCCTACGGTACTGCGTAGGATCCTACGGTCTTGGCGTGCATCCGTGCGTCGCTGCGGTCCGGTCCCAGGTCGACGGGCACGTGCACCTTCCGCCGACCACTGGCGACAACATAGATGTACTGTGGAGACCTCACGCCCCACGTGTTGAGCAATTCGGCGGTACGTCCACCCGGCCTCCCGCATGCCCACTATACGCCCTCGCTCAAAGTCCGTCAACTGCACATACGGTTCACGTCCACGCTGTCGCGGCATGCTACCAGTGTTAAAGACTGCGATGGAGCTCCGTATGCCACGGCAAACTGGCTGACACTGACGGCGGCGGTGCACAAATGCTGCGCAGCTAGCGCCATTCGACGGCCAACACCGCGGTTCCTGGTGTGGCCGCTGTGCCGTGCGTGTGATCATTGCTTGTACAGCCCTCTCGCAGTGTCCGGAGCAAGTATGGTGGGTCTGACACACCGGTGTCAATGTGTTCTTTTTTCCATTTCCAGGAGTGTATGTTGACAATTTAGGCGTCCCAAACACGTAGTGGGATTATTTCGTATTTTGACGTTCCGTGGAAAGAATGTTTAGTATTTAGTCGTGTCGACAGTTAAAATGATATTCTATTTTATTGCTTGAAACTGGTGCTATATCTGGGAGTGAATTCATATATTTGTGAGAACAAATGTAAAACTGTTTGTGTACTTGATATTTACTACAATTTCGTGATATTAACCCAATATATAACAAGTAGAACACGCTGACTTATGTTCATTGTGTTTTCTACGATGTGAGCAGCATATGTTGTTGCAAATACTGTAGGGATTTTCTCTGCCTCGTAATGACTGGGTGTTGTGTGATGTCCTTAGGTTAGTTAGGTTTAAGTAGTTCTAAGTAGTAGATGTTAAGTCCCATAGTGCTCAGAGCCATTTGACCCATTTTTTGCAAATACTGTTCAACACACTGTGAGTACAGAAATTGATGTAACATAGTATGACATTTTTAGAAACATGATAATTACTTGAAACCCTCACTGCCGACAGGTGTTGTTGATATAACTCGATGGGGACAGCTGAAAATGTGTGCCCCGCCCGGGACTCGAACCCGGGATCTCCTACTTACATGGCAGACGCTCTACCCATCTGAGCCACCGAGGACACTGATCAATAGCGCGACTGCAGGAACTTCTCCCTTGCACGCTTCCCGTGAGACCCATAGAATTATATCAACAACACCTGTCGGCAGCTGAGGGTTTCATGTAATTATGATTTATTCTAGAGAAAGCTGCACGGTCATCAGTAGTATCTGTTCTTTCGAGAACAGTTACTGTGTTCATATATATATATAGTTAAAAGGCTACCCAGCCATTGACCTTCGTCTGTACGAATGCGCACAGGTTGCCCGAGCTCTTACGAGAATCGCCAAAGTGTGCGCGAGTAATGAGTGAATAGGCAAATGTCTATTAGGTAAATTACGTATGTAGAATTGTGAACAGTTCGTACTGTGGATCTCACGGGAAGCGTGCAGGGGATATGTCCTTGCAGTCGCGCTATTCACCTGTGTCATCGGTGGCTCAACTAGATAGAGCGTTTGCCATGTAAGCGGAAGATCCCGGGTCCGAGTCCCGGTCGGGGCACACATTTTCAGCTCTCCCCATCGAGTTATATCAACAATACTGTCGGCAGCTCAGGATTTCAAGTAATTATCATTTATTCTAGAGAAAGCTGCACGCTCATCAATAGCATCTGTTCTTTCGAGAACAGTTACTGTCTTCATATACATTTTTGGAAACGTTTCAGGATTAATGCCACTACATCAACCAACGTTTCAGGGAGGAGATGGCAATGCATAATGTTCTACGTTAGTAACTGTATAGGTATTGTCGAGTGGCTAGAATAGCTTTTTATTTAGCAGGAGAACTTTTGTGAAGTTTAGAAGGTAGGAGATGAGCTACTGGTGGAATTAAAGCTGTGGGCACAGATCGTGAGTCGTACTTCTCCAGTTCCGGCACGCACTTTTAATCTGCCAGGAAGATACGTGTTAGCGCACACTCCACTGAAGAGCGAAAATTTCATTCTGGAAGTTTTTTGTTTGTTTCGACCGTAGGTCTAGTTGAGGTTTACATTTGTTCTTATATACCTGGTAAACATAATTAAAGTAGCGACAGAGGAGGGATAGTTGCTTATACTACCAATATTATTGCTCTCTGTGAACGGTCGCGCTTTTCTCATTCGTGATGTAAACAAATGCAAGAAAAAAATCATCCAGTTCCTTAACACAAGAAACATTTTAAAATTAAATAAACGATGTACTCAAGATCATGGCACTCGAATACACTTTTTCTAGTATAACTTTTGTAACATTTCTCCAGGAGCACATAAAAGTAGTTCAGAAGCACAGAGATCTTGGTTAAATAATAAAATTACGAAGAAATATGCAAAAAATTTGAACTACACAGAAAACCATAGAATTTGCACTTGCAGATAGCAAAAAGGTTACAATCCAATGGCACATGTTAAATAAAACACAACAGACAGCTAAGAAAACAATAGACAAAAAAACAAAACAAAAAACAAAACAAAAACTAAATTCATTGTCCTCATAAGAAGAGTGCTGAAGGAGAACTATTTTATACACACATCCATATAGTCAAGACATATGACACACACATTTTATCCGAGAACAAACAATCTCACTCGCGCACTAATGTATGAAGTTAAAAAAATAGGGAAAGATAATAAATATTACATTAAGAAGAATAAATTAACAAATGCAGAGGAAGAGGAAAAGTACATAATGTAGCACAAGAATGAAAATATAATTGAGATTTAATCAGGAAACTGATAGAAAACAAGTAAAGGGCATCATCAAAAACAAGGAAACTCATAAAAACAAAGAGAGATAGTACGAAAGCATTAGCGCTTATGTCAACTAAGAAAGAAAACTAAATAATTGAGGAATGGCTACAAAAGAAAGTAATACGCTAATACTCATTAATATACAGGGGTATATGGATGAACCAAGAGAGCTATTAAAAAAATGTTGAAGTACATATTCTCAGAATCGCTCAGAGTATAATGTTTCACCTTTCTATCCAGCTCCCCCAGGGTACGGATAAGGAACTATCAGGAGTTAGGTTTGAGTAGTTCTAAGTTCTAGGTGACTGATGACCTGAGATGTTAAGTCCCATAGTGCTCAGAGCCATTTGAACCATTTTGAACTAGTTACTAAAATACCATCCTTCACAGAGCAATGGCCGCCGGTAGCTGAGTGGAAGCGTGACAGAATTTCAATCCTAAGGGCCTGGATTCGTTTCCCAGATGGGTCGGAGATTTTCTCCACTCAGGGACTGGGTGTTGTGCTGTCCTCATCATCATCATTTCATCCCCATCGACGCGCAAGCTACCGAAGCGGCTTCAAATCGAAAGACTTGCAGAGGAATAGGGTAGCAAAAACACCATCTCAGGCGCAGATAATTTCCTGCGGGAACTGAAACACCTCAGAACTGTGGGTACCGAGAATGGCAGATTAGGTGAGCTCTCCACTTCACCACAACAATACAATCTGTGGAGACGGAAGCAGTCACTGCCTTTAAACCGTGCACTGGCGCACTATCGGGAAAAAATTTGACGCGTACTGAAAAATCGCGGAGTAAAAACAGTCTTTTGTGCGCCCAACAACTCTGCTGTACAAAAAGTAACGTTCACCATTCCAGCAGCAGGGGATATGCGATTCTTCAGTTTCTTCTAGCACATTTGTTGATCGAACAGTCCACAGTTGTACTACCGGTTCATAATATACAATGAGCGTAGTACTTAGGCGATCAGACATGGCGCTTTCGTCAAATGCCCAGACGAACTGAGCTCCTGAGTCGTCCAGCAAAGTTTGGTAGAGTTCCAACAGTGAAGCTAGTCTGACTGAATTAGTGAGTTTGATGGTAATTTGATTGTGTATTTATATTATCACTTTTGGTTCAAGGTACGTTCGTGGGACTTACAATCCCTTACCGCCGTTCGACGGTGTTATTCCAGTCCTATGGGAGGCGCTGTTGGCTTCCTGTTACTGTTTCGTTTATTGTTGTTCATCTGGAGAGTCTGGGTACACGTGTCTGTATCCAGTAGAGGTATTCGTTCAGGTCTGATGGTAGATAACTTTCGTTTTTCTTAACCATGGTCACTGTCCGAGTTCTCTAATATTGTGAGGGGGCGGGATAGCGAAACCAGTCTCTTGGTTGAGTTGTTCGAACTGATTGTAGGCCTGCGACAGCATTGCGAAGTGTGACCAATCCCGTATAGAGCTGACGGGCTAGGTCTTTTTTAGTAATGACGTGTCAGTTTCCTTATTGAAAGTGGTGGTTCTAGTAAGAGGGGGAGCGTATAGGCGTCAGCGGACGACTTCGCTCTGTATACGTTGTAGGCTAGTCGTTCTGGTTTACTAATTGTTGCCAACGCCATGCAACCGTACATTACGCTGGCGTGGACTGCCGAGGGAACGGCCAGGGGGGAAAGGGATACAAGTCGGGTGTGCCCCCACAGGAGCTCATTTCGTCAATGCACATGACGATGGAGACATGTCTAACCGCCGAAATATTGTGCCCATTGGACACTATGAACCGGCTGTACACTGGTGGACTGTTCGATCAGAGAGGGATATGTTTATTTTTCTCTCATTCCTACTCTTCTTCCTTCCCCCTCGGTTATTCGTTGTTCTGATTCAAAGAAGTTTCCTTTAATTTCTGGAAGTGTGAACTGTGTTCTGGACGTAGTGTCTTTGACTAGTAATCAAAAAGTAGTGGGTCTTGGGTTCGAATCCTGCCACTGCTTAAATGTTGAATAAAAATCATCAGCAAGAGTAGCCGAAAACTTTACGGATAGTAAGTCATCCTCGTTCTGCCAACGGCCTTAACAAAGAGGCCGGAGGAGCGGATAGATTTTCAGTGCACTCTGTTACCCTTTGGGTGGCTCAAATGGCTCTGAGCACTATGGGACTCAACTGCTGTGGTCATAAGTCCCCTAGAACTTAGAAATACTTAAACCTAACTAACCTAAGGACAGCACACAACACCCAGCCATCACGAGGTAGAGAAAATCCCTGACCCCGCCGGGAATCGAACCCGGGAACCCGGGCGTGGGAAGCGAGAACGCTACCGCACGACCACGAGATGCGGGCTACCCTTTGGGTGGAAAAAGACTCTGACAGACGGAATACTCACCAATGATCCTCGGCATGAGCATGCACGAGGCAGTGGGAACCATTGCATTGAACAAACATAAAGTGTACCAGTATGACATATGGACTGTAACTGAGAAAGTATCGTAACGATCTCTCCGTTGACAAAAGATTCCGAACTCTGAGATGGGACTGCCAATGGGGAGGTGATTATGAGAAAAAGACAGAATGACCAACAAAAGGATATCGTCCTGCGAGTCGTCGCGTGGAATGTCGGAAGTTCTAACGTGGAAGGCAAGCTAGAAAATCTGAAAAGGGAAGTGTTGTGGCTCACTATACTCGTAGATATAGTGAGCATCGGTCAAGCCAAACGGAAAGAAGGCAACCATTTGTGGTCAGACGAATATAGAATACGAGGGTCGTTCGATAAGTAATTTATTTATTTTTATTTCATTGACAGTACAGAGTAACCCACCGCCTTGAAATGTAAGGCGGGCCGGATGCTTCTGAATCCAACCGCAAAACACTTCTCAATACTACAATGTTATTGGTATACAGCTGTTAATGCATTTTTTAAATAATATAAAGAACATAATATAAGAATAGTAATGCCCCACATTTTTTAAAGAAAAGGCCATTAATATAGGTCGACAAACGTCCATGTTAGTGCGTCATATTTGATGTTTGATCTGTGCGCCGGCAAAGTTTCGAACCGTTCTGGCAGATGGCAGAGCTGTAGTACAGCGTGAGAATGGCGTATACATACGGCTCACATTATAAGCAGCGTGCGGTTATTGAATTTTTGTGGTGAACATCCATAAACGTTTGTGTGCAGTGTATGGCGATGCTGCAGTTGACAGGAGTACAGTTGGGCGACGGGTAAAGAAAGTTACAGCTTGAGGAAATGCAGAAACAGAGCTCTATGATCAGCCACTCTCGGGACGTCCTGTCACAGCCACTGCTCCAAACATGCTGAATCGTGAGGACGCCGACCGGCGCGTCACAACTCGACAATTGGCTCCACAGTCGTCGGTCGGTCAGCATTGGAAGAGCGTCTGCAACGATTGAGACTCTCGGATATTGAAAGAGGTGCTCATGATGGGTTCCACGAATGCTCACAGCGGACCACAAGATTCAAAGAAGTGCCATTTCATCTGAATTTTTGCAGCGTTTTGAGACCGATGGAGAGGCGTTCCTGTGACGGATGGTTGCTGGGACTGGGGAGGGGGGGGGGGGGGGGGGGGGGAGCTGGGTGCACACCTTTGCGCTGGAAACAAAAAGGCAGTCCATGGGGTGGCACCATCCTTACTCACCACAAAAGAAGAAATTCAATACAGCCCCCTCTGCCGGAGAAGTCATGGTGGACACTCTTCTGGGATTGTGATTAATAATCATGGGATACTGGAATGCGGTAGTAGAGTAAGGAATATAAGAAAAGATTCGAGAGAATAAGTTCTTGGTAGAAGGAATGAGAGCGAAGAAACATTATTCAGTACTGCAGTACTCTGTTCAAGAATCACAAGAAGATGAGGTATATTTGGAAAACGCCGGGAGATACAGGAAGATTTCAGTTAGATTACATCACGCTAAGGCAGAGAAACCGAAAACAGATATTGAATTGTAAGGCGTATCCAGAAGCGGATGTAGACTCATATGACAATTTAGTAATGACGAACAGTAGGCTGAAGTTTAAAAGAGTAGCCAGGAAGAATGAATGCGCAGGGAAGTGGGATACGGAAGTATTAACGAGTGAAGAGATAAGCTTGAAGCCCTTTAACAATATATTTCCGTAAGCATTTCAGTTGAAGAGGAATGGATATCTTTAGAAAGGGCAATCATGAATGCTAGAAAGAAAAACGTAGGTACAAAAAAATGTAACTGCAAAGAAACGACGAGTAATAAAAGAAATATTTCAGATGATCGTCAAGAGAAGGAGGCAGAAATACATTTAGGCAAGTTCAGGAAATTGTAAATACGAGTCACGAATAGCCTAAATAGCAACTGCTGGGAAGCTAAGGTGAAATGACTAATTGGAAAATGTGAAGAAATCGAAAAAGAAATGATTGTCGAAAGGGCTGACTCAGCGTACAGAAAAATCAAAACAACCTTCGGTAAAATTAAAAGTAAGGGCGGGATCATTAAGAGTACAATGGGAATTCGACTGTTACACTCAGAGGAGAGAGCGGATGGGTGGAAAGAGTACGAGAGGCAGGGGGGGGGGGGGGGCTCGTTTCTGATAACGTGGGACAGGAAGAGATAGGGAAATGAAGGGAAGAGATATGAGATCCATTATTAGAATCGGAATTAAAAAGACCTTCGGACGGCTTAACGCCAAATGAGACAGGAGAGATAGATAATTGTCCATGAGAATTTCTAAAATCGTTGGTGGAAGGTCAAAAGACACGACTCCTCACATTGGCATATAGAATGTACGAGACTAGAAATTTACCATCGCACTTTCGGAAAAATATCATCCACAAAATTCCGAAGATAGCAAGAGCCGACAAGTGCAAAAATTATCGTACATTCTGTGGTGTCACCGCCAGACACCACACTTGCTAGGTGGTAGCCTTTAAATCGGCGGCGGTCCGTTAGTATACGTCGGACCCCGTGTCGACACTATCAGTGATTGCTGACCGAGCGCCGCCATACGGCAGGTCTAGAGAGACTTCCTAGCATTCGCCCCAGTTGTACAACCGACTTTGCTAGCGATGGTTCACTGACAAAATACGCTCTCATTTGCCGAGACGATAGTTAGAATAGCCTTCAGCTGCGTCATTTGGTACGACCTAGCAAGGAGCCATTATCAGTTGCTATTGATCTTGTGATACGTGTACCGTCAGACCGACGTTCACCATTTATGGATTAAAGTTAAGTATTCCACCAGCTACGTCCGTTTTTTCTAAATTCTAATTTCCTTGTCCTGTTCCAGACCTCACGCCAGCCTGCGTGAGCTAAAACGCGTGCCTTTCGGCTTCCTCTATTATTAAGGTGTTGGCTCTCCTGCCAACCCACAACATAATCAATTTAACAGCTCATGCAATATAGCTGCTGCGCAAAATGATATACAGAAGAATGGAAAACAAAATTGAGGGGGTGCCATACGATGATTAGTTCCGCTGTAGGAAAGTTAAGGGACCAGAGAGGCAGTTATCATGTTGGGGTTGGTAATGGGAGCAAGACTGAAGAAAACTTAAGCACATTCATAGGACTAATGGACCTGTAAAAAGGGTTGGATAATGTTAAATGGTGCAAGATCTTCGAAATTCGGAGAAAAATATAGGTAACGGATAATATACAATGTGTACAACAGCAAAAAGGAAACACTAAGACTGAAAGGCCAAGAACGATGTTCTGTCATTAAATGGGTGTAAGACGGGTGTAGTCTTTCGCACTGTACATCGAAGTTTCAATGAAGGAAATGAAAGAAAATTTGAAGAAGCGGATTAAAATTAAAAGTTGGAAGAATATCCGTGATAAGATTCCCTGATGACATAGTGAAAGAGAATTACAGGTTCTGCTGAGTTGAATGAGCAGTCTAATGAGTACAGACTGTGGATTGAGGGAAATCAAAGAAAGATGGAAAGTAATGATAAGTGGCTGAAATGAGAACAGCGTGACACTTAACATTAGAATTGATGTTCACGATGTAGACGATGTTAAGTAATTCTGCTGTCTAGGGAGCAAATTAACCCGTCATGGAAAGAGTAAGGAGGACATAAAAAGCAAACTAGCACTGGCCAAAAGAGCAGTCCTGACCAAGTGAAGTCTACTAGTATCAAACATAGGCCTTAATCTGATGAAGGAATTTCTGCGAATCCACTACCACGCGCCAGAGTATCCGAACGACCTGAATTGTGTTCCGCCTGATTTGTCTGCAACCAACATAACGTAGCTGTCTAGCGGGTCCTCTAATCGCTTTGCAGTACAGTCGTTCGACTATACAAAATGCACTAGAGACCACTAGACAACACTGTTCTTTAAGGCAATCAGTGCGATGTAACATCACACTAGAAAACACGTAATTAGAGGTGAGTTAGTCCCTAACGCTTGTACGGATTACAATGATTTTCAAAAGCGTTACCATCACATTACAATCTGAAACAACTAACTGTGGCACATAAACTATGTAGCAACCCTTAAACAAAGTGAACGTTTGCATGAACAAGATATTCCGAGACAATGTCTGGACTAATAAACGTCTATGACAGTTCGAAGTATTTTTCCTCTGTATAAGGATTTCCCGCACCTGCTAAATGTCCCAGTGACGACTGGTTTTTACTTAAACTGGTCGTTAAAGGAACTGGTGAAAGAAAACGCGATAAACAGTGATAAACGCTCTATAGAAATCGCAGCATTACTGGAGTATAATCAGTAACGTCACTGTACTAATTATTCATGAAGAATTATTTGCCCACATGTTTCAACTATAAATGATATGACGAAATTTTATATTCTGGATCTGAACAGAAACCCAGCAGACGTAGTCACTACTAATTAAAATACACTTTCGCACCTGCCCGGGATTTGATCATGCCAACGGTCATCAGTGCTCACTAGCCGTTCATCATGTTTCTCCATCTTTTTTCATGGTGGACTATTGTTCTTTTGTCACTCGATTTCGTCGCATACTGTTTTCACAACGTAAATTTTGCGACACCATTACGTGTTCATGAAACAGCTTCCAGATATGACTTCCAAAGGACGCTTAATTTATACATGAAACGCAGGCAGCTGTGGCTGAGCGGTTCTAGGCGCTTCAGTCCGGAACCACGCGGCTGCTACGGTCGCAGGTACGAATCCTGCCTCGGGCAAGGATGTGTGTGGTGTCCTTACGTAGTTCTAAGTCTAGGGTACTGATGACATCAGATGTTAAGTCCCATAGTGCTTAGAGTCATTTGAACCATTTTATACATGGAACGGTTAGAGACTCTTAATCAATCTCTCCAGATTTTTCCAGCTTCCAGATCTGACTTCCAAAGGACAAATAATATATATACTACACAAATTAGTCTTGTGATTATATTCAATAAGTTTTCTCATTATTTACAATGTGTTTTAACTTAGCATCATATTTCGTGTTAGCAGAATGATACCAGGTTAGTGATAAAGGGGGACTTTAGGGAACTAATCTTACCTCTTCAGATACATGAGCACATAATTAAACAACGAAACATTGTGACAGTATGGAACTAGACATTCATCAAATTTAATATTCAAAGCAGAGGGTGTAATTCCTGATTCTTAGAAAAGCGTTCCAACACTACAATAAAAATACACCAAACCAAATGCAAATCCAACTGGCATCTTTCGTTTTCAAACTGCTGTCAAAAATAGCATGGAGAAGTACTGCGAGAAATAATTACCAAGATTGGGTATTTCTATCACATCCTGAAAGAAATAAAATACAAGCAAGCTTGAACATAGGATCAATAATCGAAGGAAGAGAAGGAACGAAGCAATATGCCATCAGAATATTGTGGAACGCAGAGAATTTTTTTTTTTACTCAAGTCGTTTTGGATTATGTGCTCGGCGTCAAAATGGGTTCAAATGGCTCTGAGCACTATGGGACTTAACTGCTGAGGTCATCAGTCCCCTAGAACTTAGAACTACTTAAACCTAACTAACCTGAGGACATCACACACATCCATGCCCGAGGCAGTATTCGAACCTGCGACCTTAGCGGTTCCAGACTGTAGCGCCTAGAACCGCTCGGCCACTACGGCTGGCGTCAAAATGGGAATAATGATCAAGTACAGGGATTAGGAGCAGAATCTATTTAAATATCAGGTGATGGAATGAAAGTGGAAATAAAGAGTCTCACTCATGCTAAAATAATGTCCGTGATTATATTCAGAAGTTGCGAATGGAATAAAGGAACTAACATAAAGGTTTCGAACAGTGATAAATGTGTGGAAGTTATAAATCAATTGTCTAACATCACGCTGCTTTAAGGTATCAGTAATGGGGATTAGAAGGCAGAAAAAAATTTGTAACATTAGTGAAGAGAGAGGAAAGTAACATAAATGTTCTTCAAGGGAAAAGAAGTAAAAAAGGAAAGAATCTGCTAAAAATAAAATTTGGACGCATGCATAAAACATAACTGAAGAAGTGAAATCACGCATGTAACTAGTAAGTCACCTAGTTCCAGTTAAGATATCATAAAAAATGAACTGCCTTTATTGAAAGGCTCTTCACTGACAACACGAATGTGCGTATTCCAATCATTTTATTAGAACTGTTGTAAAACACTGAGATACGTACGTTTCGAGCGTAAAATTGAAGGGAAAACGTGAGAAAGATAATATGTAGAAAAGGATGGATGGGTGCTGCTAAATAGAAAGATAAATACGTCAGTCATGAGTAAGTAGGTAAATAAATGTTGAAAAAAACTGCGAACATAAAATTATAAAAAGATATTGAAATGAATGAGCAGCTTTTAACAATGAATCTGTGCCAAAAATGGAGGTAATTTACTGTTTCTAATGGTAGGAACTCTATTATAGACATCCCATAATATGTCGACGTCTATTTCGTCCCCTTCAAAGAGAAATTCCTGTTGCACTTTCGTATTCTTATTGTACACACAGGACAGCAATCTAATTCTATTAGTCAATAGGTACTTCCACTTATGCAGCCCAAAAATCCAGATACATGACTTAGAAAGTCGTAGAAGTATTTGTTGATAAGGAATTTTTTTTTTACTCCTTGAATTTCAATTTAAGATCCTATGAGCTCACTGATGAAAGAGACTGATCTGGATATGAGCTCCACTTACACGTTTTACGGGGTCACAAGACTTCGAAAACTAAACAAGGATTCGTTATGTACGTGTTCACTTTACCAGATAGTCTCATACTTTATGTTTCATCGTACATACTGCGAAACCGGTATTTTCAGTCTCGGTCAGTAGCTATACAGACATGGCGTTGGATAATACGATTAAATTTAGCACAAGTCAAATTAACATACGCCAAATTAACACACAATTTGTAAATTTGCTTCACTCCAAGATATCACAGAGATGCTGACAAATGTGCGATAATAGTTCATATATAACATTCCTCTTCAGATGTAAAGAGAGACACTATCGTTCTCCGTCTGGTTTTTCTTCATCGCTAACTGAAGTCTGGGATCATCTCTTTCGGCGGCACCATTGCACGATGCCCTCTACGAGCCAGAACGCCATGGCAACGAGCAACAACAACGTCAGGAGGTGAATACAGAGTGTGTAGTCCCCCGTCTCGTCACGGACGTAACCTGAAAAAGAAAGACAGGTGATGGTTATGATCACTATTCTAAGGTGCTTAAACTACTCACATCAACGAGATAAAAAGCTAGCCACACAGCCCAGGTAAATACGTTCTGTAATACTCACAGAGCGCATCGTGAGTCCCTGTAGTAATAGAGTGCTGCTTCTACCTTCATTTGAATGAGAATCCACGCGCTCTTCACAGAAAACCACCAGAAAATTAAAAAAAACTTAATTAGTTACGTATCATTAAGTACTTCCAATAGGTGGAAAGGCGAGTCGGACGTAACAGGTATCACTAAAGGGTAATCCAGATATTGTTTACTGCCAATTCGATGTCGTCGTGAAGTTTATTTGCGAGGACCGGTTAGATCCCGACGCATACGTGGATAAAATTTCCTTTGGGTGGCTCTGTTTATGTAGTTTTCAGTTCCACCTTTCGACAGACAGTGTCCCAGACGACTTACCCATGACTGACGTATTTATCTTTGAACTCTCCCTATATAAAAGCAAATTTCTTGGGTATACATAACTGGAATTAGATTTCCATTACTCATTTACGCATTTATATTTCCTCAAAAATTTTCTCGACTTACGCCTTTCCCTCACACTAATGTCCAAAGACTGGATACGAGTACAGATTAGCTGCTTAGACTTGCACAGTTGCTGCTAATTTCTTACCGCGAAAACGAGGCCAAATTGTGCACGCCTTACTTCATTAGTCAATATGTGGTTCTACACGGTAATTTTAGTGCCATATGTGTATCATTCATCAAGTGCACAGTGAGTTAGCATTCAGAAGTTACTTTGGATTAGATCTTCTGCTGGCTGCAAGGATCTTATTTCACAAACAGCTTACTGCTAAAGCTGGTCTGCTTCCTTGGAACATCACGCTTGTTTGTTTTACACTCAGCTTCACTTCACAGAACCTAGCAATTTCGAGCCTTACAGGAACGCGTTTCTAGAACTGCTGGAAGTTTTACGGTTTCATCTCACAATACATGTACTGCTTTTCATAGTTTGCTTCAACTATTTAGAAATCGGGCTTGGTTGTAGAATAGTGTAGGTTTCTGCATACGGTTCTGATTCAAGGTTAAATGTCACAAGTTATTTTAATAACTCTCTCGAACTCATAATTAATAAATATAGGTACACCACTTTGAGATGACGAAAGGCATGGGATGGGAATATAAACAGACACAAATGGCAGTTGCACCTCGTACACAAGGTATACAAGGGCAATGCATCCCGTTCCGGAAATTGATAGGGAATTCAATATTTCGCAATCCACAGTGTTAGGACAACGCCGAGAATACCAAATGTCAGGCATTACCACTCATCACGGACAACGTAGTGACCGACGGCCTTCACTAAACGACCGAGAGCAGCGGCGTTCACATAGAGTTGTCGGTGCTAGAAGACAAGGAACAATGCTCGAAATAAGCGCAGAAATTAGTGTGGGGCGTACGACAAATGTATCCGTTAGGACAGTGCGACGAAATTTGGCGTAAATAGGCTGCGGCAGCAGACTGCTGACACGAATGCCATTGCTAACAACACGACATCACATATAACGACTCTCCAGGACTCGTGACTACATCGGTTGGACCCCAGACGACTGGGAAACGGTGTCCTGGTCAGATGAGTTCCGGTTTCAGTTGGTAAGAGCTGATTTTAGGGTTGGTGTGTGGCGCAGATCCCACGAAACCATCGACTGAAGTTGCCAACAGGACACTGCAAGCTGTCTGTGGCTCCATAATGGTGTAAGCTGTGGTTGTATGGAATGGTCTAGGTTTTCTAATCAAACGAAACCAATCATTGATTGGAAATAGTTGTGTTCAGCTGCTTGGAGACCATTTGCAGCCATTCATGAACATCATGTTCCGAAATAACGACTGAACTTTTGTTGATGATAATGCACCATGACACCGGGTCGAAAGTATTCGCGACTGGTTTGAATAACATTCTGGTCAGTTCGAGCGAATGTTTTGGTCACTCGGATAACCCGACATTAACCCCTTCGAAAGTTTGTGGAACATAGACGACAGGTCAGTTCGTACACAAAATCCTGCACCGGCAACGCTTTCACGGACGGCTATGCGGGCAGTCTTCTTCTTCTGTAGTGGTCATTCCAAGGATTGGTTGGCAACAGCTACAATGGCAGCTTGTCTCCATTCTGTGCGTCTTTCAGCTTTTCTCTTCATTTCTTTATAGGTGTTACATCCCACATCTTTCACAATTTGATCCATGTACCTCAGTCGTGGTCTTCCTCTTGGTCTTTTTCCCTCGACATATCCCTCTATGATTGTGTTCAGGAGTCCTTTATGTCTTAATAGATGGCCTGTAAATTGCACTCTTCTTTTAACAATGAAACTCCAGAAGCTTCTCTTCTCACCAGCTGTTTCCAGAACCACTTCGTTTGTGACCTTGTCGATCCATTTTATTTTGAGTATGCGTCTATAGCACCACATTTCACACCAAAACAAGCCACCTCTAACCTGTTTTCATTCTGTTATGTAACAAGTTACTTCATTTCTCGAAGACAGTACGGTTTCCGGCACATGCGGGCAGTATGGCTCTATATTTCTGCAGAGGACTTTCAATGACTTGTTGAGCACATGCTACGTCGTATTGCTGTACTACGGCGGGCAGGAGGTCCGACGTAATATTAAGAGGTATCCCATGACTTCTCTCACCTCAGTGTATAACACATTCATCCATAATGATTGCTTCGTAGTATGAAAAATTATGTTGCAGCACCAGATTTACAGCTAACGAAAGAAGAAACACGTACGCCGGTCTAACACGGAAAGAATTAAGGTACCGTTACCCATGCTCAACAGCGGCAAAAACAGCTGTCACAAAAAACCAACATTCGTGTCGCAGGTATCGACTGATTTGTTTTTCCAAAGATGTAGTGCTCTTTAGCCTCAGCTCCTGTCCCATATTAACAGGCTTACAATTTTAAATAATTAATATTTACAATTAAGAGTTTTACAATTCTAAATAACATTTACTAAAAATTAAAAGTAAAGCAGATACTCGTGTCACCAAACGTTTCCCACAAGTCCTATAAAGTAATGCCGGAAACCGTACTGTCTTCGAGAAATGAAGTAACTTGTTACATAACAGAATGAAAACAGGTTAGAGGTGGCTTGTTTTGGTGTGAAATGACGTCTGATGAGAGCCTAGCAGGGGTGTTGTAGGTTTGAAAGACGTTAATAGTGAACCCCTCGGCCAGTGGCTAGACATGACGTCACGAGCTTCGTTAGCAGTTAGCATGATGACAGTTATGGTGATACATATTTTCGATTTGGAAAGTTTAATCACTAAGAACACAGCCGAGTACAATACACCAGAATAAAGAGCTCAACGAAGCGATTAGTTTCATATGTAGCATCACTGCGGAAGTGAAAGCCAAGGGAAATTACAACCGTTATTTTTCCCAAGGGCATACAGCTCTACCATATGGTTAAATGTTGATGCATTCCTTTGGGTAAAATATTCCAGAGGTAAAATAGTCCCCCATTCGGATCTCCGTGCGGGGACTACTGTGGAGGACGCCGGGGGGGGGGGGGGGAGGGGGGGCGAACTGACTACCTACAGGTTGGAGCGTGGAACGTAAGATCACTTAATCGGGGCGGTTAAGTTGGAACATTTAAAAAGAGAAATCGATAGGTAGAAATTAAATGTAGTGGGGATTAGTGAAGTTCGGTGACAGGACGGACAGCAATTTTGGTCAGGTAAGAACAAAGTTATAAGTACGGAATCAAATAGGGATAATGCAGGAGTAGGTCTAATCACGAATAAGATAACAGGAATGTGGGTTAATGTGTTATGATCTGCATAGCAAATGCATTACCACTGCCAAGACAGACACGAAGCCAACACCCATCACGGTAGTGTAAGTGTATATGCCAAAAGCTATGCAGATGATGAAGAGATTAAAGAATGAATGATGAGATACAAGATATTGTTCAGATAGTTGAGGGAGACGAGTATCTCCTTGTGACTGGGGACCGGAATTTGGTAATAGAAAGTGGAAGAGACTGGACAAGAAATCGACACCAGGAAAGGAAGGAAAGGAAAAATACTATGTGAGTATCGACTAAGAGAAAAGGAGAAAGAGAGAAAACAGCCTGGAAGAATTTTGCGTAGAGCATAATTTAATAATTGTTAACATTTGGTTTAAGAGTCATGAAAGAAGGTTGTTCACGTGAAACAGACCTACAGACGTCGCAAGGCTTCAGATTGCTTATGTAGAGGTACGAGGGAGATTCTGGAAACAGATTTTAAACCGAAAGACATTTCCAGAGGCAGAGGTGGAAACTGACAACAATTTTTTGGTTATGAATTGTAGATTAAAACCGAAGAAATTGTAAACTGATATGAAATTAAGGAAATGGGTCCAGGATAAGTTGAAGGAACCAGAGGCCTTTGAGAGTTTCAGAGTGAGCGTTAGGAAATATTGACTACAACGGATCAACGTTATAACCTAGAAGACGAAGGGGTAGCTTTGAGAGATAAAATAGTGAAGACAGTAGAGGATGAAGTAGGCAAAAAGAAACGACCTAGTAGGAATCCATGAACATCAAATGAGATATTGAATTTAACTGGTTAAACGAGAAAATATAAAAATACAGCAAGGGAAGCAGGGTAGAGAGAATACAAATGTCTAAAAATGAGATGAAGAGGAAGTTCAAAATGGCTGAGTAGGAATGACTAGAGGCCCAGTGGAAGGATATTCACCTATGGGAGAATTAAAGAGACGTTTGGAGTAAGTCATCTGTATGAATATCAAATGCTCAGATGGAGAAGCAGCATTAAGCAAGGAAGGGAAAGCTGAAAGATGGAAGGAATATTTAGAGGAGCTATGCAAGGGAAAATGAAGGCAATATTATGGACAGGGAAGCGGATGTAGATGAAGATGAGAAGGGATATATGATACTGCAAGAAGAATTTGATAGAGCACTGGAAGACCTAACTTGAAACAAGCCCTCTGGAGTAGACGATATTCCGTCTGAACCACTGATATCCTTGGGCGAACCAGCTGTTACAGAACTATTCCACCTGGTGTGCAAGGTGTATGAGATAAAATACCGTCAGACATCAGTAAGAATATAACAATTCCTATTCCAAAGAAAGCAGATGGTGGC
The DNA here is from genome assembly GCF_021461395.2 of Schistocerca americana. Classification (NCBI taxonomy): domain Eukaryota; kingdom Metazoa; phylum Arthropoda; class Insecta; order Orthoptera; family Acrididae; genus Schistocerca; species Schistocerca americana. Next base: position 585,419,231 of record NC_060123.1, on the reverse strand, counting down.
ATGTTCGCGTATTACCGAACTATCACATTAATAAGACTTGACTGCGAAATGTTAGCACTAACTGTTTAGAGAAAATGGAAAAAATTTTAGAAGCGGTATGCTACGGATACGTCGTAACACTCGAGGAAATATTGAATCTACAACTTAGAACGCTGTTACTGAAAGGCAGACTTTCGTTTATGGCTTTTGTAGTTTTAGAGAAAGCGTTTGATAATGACGACTAGATCACTCTCTTAGAAATTCTGAAGATAGCAGGGATAAAATACAGAGAGCGAAATGCTATATACGAGGGTTGGAACATAATAGTGGCAGCTATCTATTCACAACCGATAGAAAAGAGTAACGTGTTTGCACCTGTTACTGTGCTTCAAAGAAGTCACCAGCGTTGTGTAGAACACGTTGCCAGCGATGTGGAACGCATAGTATACCGTTAGCCGAGCCTGTTCTGTTGATGGTGCGAATGGAGCGGTCTACTGCCTGTAGAATCTCTGGAACAGTTCTGAAGCGAATGCCACGAAGTCGTTCCTTAATCTTCGGAATCAAATCAAAGTCACAAGCACTTAAGTCTGGGAAGTATGGTGGATGGTACAGTACTTCCTAGTCCCATCGACAGAACTGAACATCCACAGCTTGCGCTGTATGCGCCCGCGCATTGTCGTTCAAAATGATGGGTGGGTTGCGCAGAAAGTGTCGCCGCTTCTTTCGCAAAGCTGGTCGCAGGTGATGCTCCAAAAACGAACAATATTACTGGGCAGTGACGGTCTGCCGTGGGGGAACGTAATGCGTTAGGATTGTAAGTGGGCTGTTTAGGTTTTTACGTTGGTAACGCCATGTAGCGCTCTATATGAAAATCACTGACTGCACTGTGTGCAGTCTGTGGCTGGTTTACATTATAGGAATTTGCTATTGTAGTGTTGAGCAGTTGGCTGTTAACAACGCGTAGCGTTGGGCAGTTGGAGGTGAGCCGCCAGCAGTGGTGGATGTGGGGAGATAGATAGAAGAATTTTAAGAGCGGACGATCTGGACATGTGTCCGCCAGAAAGAGTAAGTTTATAGGACTGGATGTCATGAACTGTTATAAATATATTATGACTTTTGAACACTATTAAGGTAAATACATTGTTTGTTTTCTACCAGAATCTTTCATTTGCTAACTATGCCTACCAGTAGGTAGTGCCTTCAGCAGTCAGAATCCTTTACTTAGCTGGCAGTATTGGCGCTCGCTGTGTTGAAGTAGTTCGAGTAACGAAGATTTTTGTGAGGTAAGTGATTCATGAAAGGTATAGGTTATTGTTAGTCAGGACCATTCTTTTGTAGGGATTATTGAAAGTCAGATTGCGTTGCGCTAAAGATATTGTGTGTGAGTTTACGCACAGTCATTTATAATATTTCTAAGGGGACGTTTCAGGATAACACTATCACCTTCGTACACGAGAATCACCATAACTTTAGACCGCTCCATTGGCACCATCAACAGAACAGTCTCTGCTAACAGTGTACTACCCCTTCCACATGGCTGGCAGCGGATTCTATACAACGCTTGTGACTACTCTGAAGGAAAGTAACAGGCGCAAACATGTAACTCTTTTGTAAAGGTTGTGAATAAATAGTTGCCATAATTTAAGTTCCAACCCTCGTATAAATTGAAGAATGAGAAGTTAGTATACCTTTTAGAGGTTTCAGATCTACTCAAGATTTATTGTTGCAACAATACGAATCGAGAATATGAAATGTTTGCATTTATAGATAAATAGCACAAGCTGATCTGAGGTACCAGGTATCGACCAATGCTAAAACACCCATATAAGTACATGGTATAAACTCCACAGGCAGCAATACAGACGCAGGCTCTGGCATCCACTCGATAGTACAGATTGCGAATAGTGTCCTGGAACATGTTATGCCACGCCATCTCGACCTGTTCACATAGTTCCGTAAGAGCTTTTGGTTGACGAGTCGTACTATTCATTTCTCATCCCATCATATACACACGTGTTCGTTTGGAGATAAGTCCAGAGATCGTGATGACCAGAGAAACTGCTGCACGTCTCGGAGAGCACATTGAGTGTGGGCAAGCATTATCCTGTTGGAAAAAAACGGCAACTTCTTGTTGCAAGAACAACAGAAGAATGGATCTAACAATATTATGAACATACCTAGCGCTGGTTAACGTCCCCTCCAGAAAGGCTTTTCGCACCCCAGACCATTAGCTCTGGAGCTGTGTGAGTGTGTCTTGGACCGAATGCTTTCTATGAGACAGCGTTCATCAGATCTACACTGTACGCGCAGACGACCATCACTAGCGTGACAGCAGAATCTGCTTTCATCGGTAAAGACCACAGCACACCGTTCCATTTTCCAAGAGATCCTCCGACGGCATCAGCCTAGCCATGATACGTCTACGCTGTGGCGTGACTGGGAGATGGGATAGAGGTGTGTGTGCTCTTAGTCCCACTTTCAATTATCAGTTCGCAACAGCTGGTGTTTACACTTCTGGGCTCAAGAGCCCTGTTATCTTTGCTATGGTGCTGTTAGATCTACCAATGGCCCCCTTACAATAAGACGATCTCGGCTGGTGTCTGTGCTGCATGGACATCTAGGACCTCGTGTACAGTTGTGAAAATATTCACATGAACACTGATATGTACAGGTACCATTTAGTCGGCTGTGCTGCTTGCTGTCATATCACGAGGAAAAGCCAGAATTTTGTCGATGATACCCCACGTATTCCATGATTCCTCATCTGTCGGTTATCTTTTTGGTATCTTCTTAGGTGCGTTGTGGATCTCTTTGTGATGGTTTGACTGAGTTTTCAGAAAGTTGAGAAATGATGGCCCTCTTAATGGTCACATATGTGGTCTACACTGCAAAGAAAGAAGAGCTTGTATGTTGCTTTGAATGACCGGAGAAAACATCAGTGAAACACTGAAATCAACACTTTCTCGACAAAACCCATACCGATTTCAGTATTCCTCAGACACTGTTACATCAGCATTATGTATAATGGCCATTGGTCAGAGATCCATAAACAACCCTGGTTCTAAAACATTCCCAAGAAATATTTATTGGCGAGACCTATTTCTGTGAATAAGTTTGGAGCACAGCATTGTATGGTAGTGCAACATGGGCTGTGAGAAAACCAGAAAAGAAGAGAATCGAAACATCTGAACTGGGATGCTGCAGAGGAAAATTTGGTGGAGTGATAAGATAAGGAATGGGGAGGTTTTCCGCAGTATTTGAAAGGAAAGGAATATATGGAAAACACTCACAAAAAGAACGGACAGGGTGATAGGGCATCTATTAAGATATCGGGGAATAACTTCCACGACACTAGAGGGAGCTGTAGAGGGTAAAAACTGTACAGGAAGACATAGATTGGAATGCATCCCGCAAATAATTGAGGATGTTGTTTACAAGTGCTACTCCGAGATAAAAAGTTAGCGCAGGAGAGGAACTCGTAGTGTATCGCATCAAACCAGTCATAAGACTGTTGGCTCAAAAAAAAGGCCTGTATATGTTTGTGTGTACGTCTCTGTGTGTGTGTGTGTGTGTGTGTGTGTGTGTGTGTGTGTGTGTGTGTGTGTGTATGTGTGCGTGTGTCCGTGATGACGGCTTCCTTACCTATAGCAGGTCCGACAGTGAAGAGCAGGATACCGCAGGAGACCATGTTAAAGCCGACGGCGGCCGGCAGCTTGTGCTCTGGGCACACCTCGGCCACGCACAGGTTTATATTGGCGAAACCGATACCTCGAGAGACTCCACACAGAGCGTTCCACACGCACAGAGCCACCATACTAGAGGACGTGGCGATCACTGCGCAGAGGAACAGTGGTCAATGCGAAAGCCAAGTCAGCGTCACTAGTGCTTTTCATTCTAAGTTTCTATGACTAAATGAATATACTATGTGTAATAGGAATGGGAAACAAAGAACGACAGGAATGTGTTTTAGCGTAGTTTTGAAAATGTAAGTAAAAACAAACTTTAGATGGAAATTTAAGTAATTCAGTTCACTAATATTAGAAAACTACTTTTTTCAGTACTGAAAACAAGCCTCAAATACGCAATAATTAACGTAACAAAAGGAAAATGTAATGCATCAAATATAATTATATCTTAGTCCATAACAGAGAATGTAGTAACAAGGAAAATATTGCAGTCAGAAAACTCAAAGTGCACAAGCATGCATGAAGCGTCACTCTGTGCTGACGGAATATCATCATCTTAATCATAATCATTAACAGCGTCATCAACATCACACAAAACAGTTCACACACATCAAACACGTCTGTTTGAAACAGAAGCCTCTCTACCATCTTCTAACTTCCCATGTTTGCCTGTCCTCCAGCACACTGCAGTTTTTCCCTTTCCTTGGATCTTTTCCTGTGATCTCTTCAGCAGTCTGACTCTGTCATCCTCCTACTGTTTGCAGAAATCTTAGTCTCTTATTTCCTTGGTATTCCTATCCTTGTTCACGTGTGTATAACATTCTTTCGTCTGTCCATCTCTAAACATGTCATTTTGCTGCAATCTGCTATGTAACTTTCCTCCATTATCCATATTACGGAAGCATATTATAAAATAGGGACATTGTACTTTTCCGCCTTCGGGGCTCTCGTGCGATCAAAATTTAGCTACTTATGCTGCTGAAAATTCAATTGTTCTTCTACCACTTTTATTGATCTTTTTTCTGCTGTCAGCTTCCTTAGTCGTACCACATAAATCCTTGACAAAACTCTCTATAGTCTTGCAAAGTTCCCGTATAAAACAAAATAACCGAGTCAGTCTGATGATTGATCTGCCCAGAACACCTAAGTGGGGCCGAGTTCAGCTTTCATAAAAAAACAAAACTGAACGCAACATATATAGAAAACTACTAACCAGTGGTTTCTTTCTGCTGTCATGTTTACCAGATACACATCAAAACTGCCATGAAGAAAATCATAATTCAATACAGACACGCGAATCAAACATACATTTTCCAAATCAAGTAATGAAATTTCGAAAAACAAACACTCATCATTGCGCTAAGAATAGCCAAGGTGTTGTGTGCACCAGTGAATGAACACAAGCATCCCCTCCATGTACTGACCATAAACCACACAACAAACATGGCTGCTAATGTAGTTCAATGCATACTGAGTAATAGTTCACATCACAGCCGCCCAAAGGACACCATGACTGCAGGCACAAGCTATATTTTTTGTGAACACTTGCCTGGCAAGCCCACAACTAAATCTATTCCAAGGAATGAGTAATAGCGGATATTGGCTTCCCTTGATCTCGCAGCCGCAAACAGTGCATCAGGTGGCGCCATCCCTTTGAAATTTGATACCTGTGAAATTCATGTTTGTGTGTGGTCTCGGAACACATGCACTATCTCAAGTGGTTACTTCCTGTTGGCCAAAGCAGAGGATGGCGGCATCTCCTTAGATCAATATCTGGGAAATTCCTGTCGAAACAAATGTACTCTCTCTCTCTTTCTCTCTCCCTGAGGTGGTTACTTCCTGTTGCAACATTTGACTCAAACCCATAGACCAAGATGCTCTACTCTCTGCGGTTGAAAAAAATCGATAACCAATCTTAGAAGGGGATGCTGTTGTCCACACACCTCGAATTTCTCACACAGAATGTGGATTTCTCCCTTTTACATAAGTAATTTTTGAAGACAGAAGAAATCGAAGCATAAACACGTTTTCACATCGTAAAGTATCGTTACTTGTTGTGGAACTCGTGTGCAAGAGTATGTCATATGCTGTATTTCCTCTAAATATTCTCTCTTCACTTAAAAAAAAAATCTGTTCACATCTGCTTACTGTCTGCTATGTCATGCACCACAAGACTAGAATATTGAACTTATTTTTGGCTCATGAGGGAATACTTGGAGCATGCTCTGCCTCCGTCACTTGATGTGACCTTACTTTCGAACGTCTTAAGTTAGTAGCATAGAGGAGTCGTAGATATCAGGTTAATACTACATATCACTTTAAAAATCGGTTCTATTATGACGGCCATCTCTCCCTGTTTAGGTGGGATATGGAAATTTCGTTAAAATATATCGTCGCAATGAACAAATGCTTGATTACCACTTAAGACTAGTGAATTATACCTATGGTACTCTCACCCTCACCTCCACCTGCCCAGTGGTACGTCGTTGATAACAAATTGATTGACTAATTAAATTGATCATGAGAGTTCCTTTGCTTGATGAGTAATTTCTTTCCTGCAGTCGTAATACATTCGCCAGGTAACCTTTACACACGCTTCTGCGATTTCTCTGGAGGGCTTCCCACATACTAAGTAGTCACTTTGTTCATTACCAAACAGGATGGTAACCGTCGCCACATATCTGAAGATACCCATCACTAATTATGCTGGAAGTTAGTCACGTCAGTCTTGACAAAACTCTACCGTCTAGTGAGCAAGATGTATGAGACAGGAGAAATACCCTCAGACTTCAAGAAGAATATAATAATTCCAATCCCAAAGAAAGCAGGTGTTGACAGATGTGAAAATTACCGAACTATCAGTTTAATAAGTCATAGATGCAAAATACTAACGCGAATTCTTTACAGACGAATGGAAAAACTGGCAGAAGATCAGTTTGGATTCCGTAGAAATGTTGGAACACGTGAGGCAATACTGACCCTACGACTTATCTCAGAAGAAAGATTAAGGAAAGGCAAACCTACGTTTCTAGCAGTAGAGAAAGCTTTTGAGAATGTTGATTGGAATACTCTCTTTCCAATTCTGAAGGTGGCAGGGGTAAAATACAGGGAGCGAAAGGCTATTTACAATTTGTACAGAAACCAGATGGCAGTTATATGAGTCAAGGGACATGAAAGGAAAACAGTGGTTGGGAAGGGAGTGAGACAGGGTTGTAGCCTATCCCTGATGTTATTCAATCTGTATATTGAGCAAGCAGTAAGGGAAACAAAAGAAAAATTCGGAGTAGGTATTGAAATGTCCTGTGACGAGGGCCTCCCGTCGGGTAGACCGTTCGCCTGGTGTAAGTCTTTCGATTTGACGCCACTTCGGCGAGTTGCACGTCAATGGGGATGAAATGATGATGATTAGGACAACACAACACCCAGGCCCTGAGCGGAGAAAATGTCCGACCCAGCCGGGAATCGAACCCGGGCCCTTTGGACTGACAGTCTGTCGCGCTGACCACTCAGCTACCGTGGGCGGACGGAGTAAGTATTAAAATCCATGGAGAAGAAATAAAAACTTTGAGGTTCGCCGATGACATTGTAATTCTGTCAGAGACAGCAAAGGACTTAGAAGAGCAGTTGAACGGAATGGACAGTGTCTTGAAAGTAGGGTATAAGATGAATATCAACAAAAGCAAAACGAGGATAATGGAATGTAGTCGAATTAAGTTGGGTGATGCTGAGGGAATTAGATTAGGAAATGAGACACTTAAAGTAGTAAAGGAGTTTTGCTATTTGGGGAGCAAACAAACTGACGATGGTCGAAGTAGAGAGGATATAAAATGTAGATTGGCAATGGCAAGGAAAGCGTTTCTGAAGAAGAAAAATTTGTTAACATCGAGTATAGAGTTAAATGTGAGGAAGTCGTTTCTGAAAGTTTTTGTATGGAGTGTAGCCATGTATGGAAGTGAAACGTGGACGATAAATAGCTTAGACCAGAAGAGAATAGAAGCTTTCGAAATGTGGTGCTACAGAAGAATGCTGAATATTAGATGGGTAGATCACATAACTAATGACGAGGTATTGAATGGAATTGGAGAGAAGGGTGCTTGTGGCACAACCGGACTAGAAGAAGTGATCTGTTGGTAGGACATGTTCTGAGACATCGAGGGATCACAAATTTAGTATTGGAGGGCAGCGTGGAGGGTAAAAACCGAAGAGGGAGAACAAGAGATGAATACACTAAGCATATTCAGAAGGATGTAGGCTGCAGTAGGTACTGGGAGATGAAGAAGCTTGCACAGGATAGAGTAGCATGGAGCGCTGCATCAAACCAGTCTCAGGACTGAAGACCACAACAAGTCACTTAGAATTCTGGTATTCTGCTCCCGAACTAATCCTGCTCGGACCCGTCGGTCTATGGAGGCAATAAAATGCCTCACTCCCGCCTCCACCCAGACGATGCCCCCGCCCCTACTCCCACCACCGCCACCCGGCCGCATACGAACAGCAGCCACAACAGGGACAAGAGCCCCTGACGCATGCCAGGGCTCTACCGGTCCCAGCCAACAAGGTGTTGCTCGCTGTGCCAGACTGTTGTTAATGATTCCGGACTCACAAAGTTGACCTTCCCTTCTCAGAACAGGGCACTTAAATACTGCCAGGGTAAATACCTGAATGTTGAAAAACATGCTTCACCTCCTGTCACCTGCAAAATGAAACGTTCTGAGATGTGTTTTCGAAGTACGCCAGAAAGGCTGACCCAGTGAATAATAGCAAAATACCTGTGTGCTGGCCACCCTATCCCAAATGTGTATGAGGGTGCAGACTGGGTTTCCCTCAGAACATAGCCTTGTAAAAGCGATCTTATTGGCTTCCAAAAAGTAGTGGCTGAATGCTTCAAGAACTCAAATGGGAATCCCTGGAAGGAAGGCAATGTTCTTTTAGAGGAACTCTATCGAGAAGAGACATTTGAAGCGGACTGCGGAAGGATTCTACCGCTGCCAACATACATTATGCATAAGGTCCATGAAGATAAGATACAAGAAATTAGCACCCATATGCAGGCATAAAGACAGTGTTTTTCTTTCACTCAATTTGCAAGTGGAACAGGAAAGGCGATGATTAATAGTGGTACAGGGTACCCTACGCCACACACTGTATAATGACTTGTGAAGTATGTACATAGATGTACCCGAAAATTTAGTCTACCTATTAAGATGCCTGTCAGTCCACCAATAGACCCACAAAACCCACATAAGAATGTTGTCTCGTATTTATCAAGAAAACAAAAGACGATACTTCTGCTGCTGATAGTCTCTCGGCAAAATCTTGCAATCACTATGTGAGACATTTGTGAAAGGTAGCCGGCCGAGGTGGCCGAGCGGCTCTAGGCGCTACAGTTTGGAACCGCGCGACCGCTACGGTCGCAGGTTCGAATCCTGCCTCGGTCATTGATGTGTGTGATGTCCTTAGGTTAGTTAGGTTTAAGTAGTTCTAAGTTCTAGGGGACTGATGACCTTAGAAGTTAAGTCCCATAGTGCTCAGAGCCATTTGAACCATTTTTTTGTGAAAGGTAACATGTTTGCCTCCAACACTCAGAAGAAGTGGTATAGAGCTCACCTCTCAACTCTCCTTTCGTCAGTGTATCGCTTACTTGCCATATTCTCACGAATCTTCCAATCTTCGACACAATATTTTAATCCACCTGATTTCTACATCTACATCCATACTCCGCAAGCCACCTGACGGTGTGTGGCGGAGGGTACCCTGAGTACCTCTATCGGTTCTCCCTTCTATTCCAGTCCCGTACTGTTCGTGGAAAGAAGGATTGTCTGTATGCTTTTGTGTGGGCTCTAATCTCTCTGATTTTATCCTCATGGTCTCTTCGCGAGATATACGTAGAAGGGAGCAATATACTGCTGGACTCTTCGGTGAAGGTATGTTCTCGAAACTTTAACAAAAGCCCGTACCGAGCTACTGAGCGTCTCTCCTGTAGAGTCTTACACTGGAGTTTATCTATCATCTCCGTAACGCTTTCGCGATTACTAAATTATCCTGTAACGAAGAGCGCTGCTCTCCGTTGGATCTTCTCTATCTCATCTATCAACTCTATCTGGTACGGATCCCATACCGCTGAGCAGTATTCAAGCACTGGGCGAACGAGTGTACTGTAACCTACTTCCTTTGTTTTCGGATTGCATTTCCTTAGGATTCTTCCAATGAATCTCAGTCTGGCATCTGCTTTACCGACGATCAACTTTATACGATCATTCCATTTTAAATCACTCCTAATGCGTACTCCCAGATAATTTATGGAATTAACTGCTTCCAGTTGCTGACCTGCTATTTTGTAGCTAAATGATAAGGGATCTATCTTTCTATGTATTCGCAGCACATTACACTTGTCTACATTGAGATTCAATTGCCATTCCCTGCACCATGCGTCAATTCGCTGCAGATCCTCCTGCATTTCAGTACAATTTTCCATTGTCACAACCTCTCGATACACCACAGCATCATCTGCAAAAAGCCTCAGTGAACTTCTGATGTCATCCACCAGGTCATTTATGTATATTGTGAACAGCAACGGTCCCATGACACTCCCCTGTGGCACACCAGAAATCACGCTTACTTCGGAAGACTTCTCTCCATTGAGAATGACATGCTGCGTTCTGTTATCTAGGAACTCCTCAATCCAATCACACAATTGGTCTGATAGTCCATATGCTCTTACTTTGTTCATTAAACGACTGTGGGGAACTATATCGAACGCCTTGCGGAAGTCAAGAAACACGGCATCTACCTGGGAATCCGTGTCTATGGCCCTCTGAGTCTCGTGGACGAATAGCGCGAGCTGGGTTTCACACGACCGTCTTTTTCGAAACCCATGCTGATTCCTACAGAGTAGATTTCTGGTCTCCAGAAAAGTCATTATACCCATTTCGATGAGTAGGAGGTGTCCCCACCAAGTGTCACACCCCTGTTACTTATCTCGGAATCCCATCATGTTCCTACAGCACTGTTACATTAATTATAAGGCTATCTACTCCTCCACCTGTCACTGACTAGGTAAAGAGGTATTACAAGAAGAAAAATAGCGCCCTAACATACAGGAAGAAAGGCACAATCATGCAGAGTATACGAGAACGGTACAAAGAAATTCAGAAGCATAAAACCGACAATTCATCAACCTCGAATGACTGTCTAAAAATATCACCCTGTATGTGTTGTAATCTCCTTTATTGCATTCCTGTGATTGCTGTGTGAGAAATACAACAATGTAATGGTGTCAGAACCTTCAATGATAGCTTAGCATTTCGTGAGAAATAAAAGATAATGGCTCTGAGCACTATGGGACTTAACAGCTATGGTCATCAGTCCCCTAGAACTTAGAACTACTTAAACCTAACTAACCTAAGGACAGCACACAACACCCAGCCATCACGAGGCAGAGAAAATCCCTGACCCCGCCGGGAATCGAACCCGGGAACCCGGGCGTGGGAAGCGAGAACGCTACCGCACGACCACGAGATGCGGGCTATGGTATTTATGATGATGGGGTATATCCTCATGGCTAGTATACATATGTGTAGATCTAGTTATTTATTCTGAAGCAAACCCAGTGCTTTCACGCTTATGCAAGAATTGTATGTCGAGAGCCAATTAACCAACAGGTACAGACCAAACTAAATCAATGTCAATGTTTCCTCTAGCAAAAGCAGTCATCTTAGTACCTCTCACATTTTAATCTGAATTCTAGTGCAACAGATTGTAGTGCAACAGTCTCTAGGTGGCTTTCTGACAGGATTTGTGATCACTCGCCTCCTACACCATCACATCTTAGTGGGCAGATCACATTCCCCTTAAAAATTCATGCAGGTGAATTCGAGCCTTACGTATTCATCTTCTTTAACTCGACAAATTGTCAGTTCTTAGGGTATGGCTTGCTTCCATTAAGATATCACCAAATGAATCTGTCCTGGAGTGCATTGTTAGCCTACAGGCTTCCATAGCAAACAGAGCTGTCCGTGCTCAGTGGTCCACCCGGTGCTGGCAGGGCCTGGCGTGGTCTGCAGACATGGTTGGCAGTGTGTCCAGTGCTCTCTGGCTGACATATGTGCAGACAGTCAAAACAGCAGCTAATGTATCACACCTCATTCCAATCCTCGATACTTACAGTTATCATAGAAACTGGGGGCAGGAAGAACAGACACGAGCTCCACCTAAGTGGGAGAGGGGAGGGTTCAAATGGCTCTGAGCACTATGCGACTTAACTTCTTAGGTCATCAGTCGCCTAGAACTTAGAACTAATTAAACCTAACTAACCTAAGGACATCACACACATCCATGCCCAAGGCAGAATTCGAACCTGCGAGCGTAGCAGTCGCTCGGCTCCAGACTGTAGCGCCTAGAACTGCACGGCCACTCCGGCCGGTGGAGAGGGGAGGGGAGGAGCCTCGTCTCCTACAAACCGAGTAAATAAACAATATGCAAATTGAATTTAACAGAATGTCTGCTGGAACGTAATTGACATCGATTTGACTTTCATGTTGTGAGATCTTCTACACAAACAGCTCAGCACAGAGTATTTTACAATCAATTTCTGGATGGGGGAGGTGAGGGGGAAGTGGGCAAGGTGAGGGGATAGCTGAGGGATGTCCCAATAGGGGGAAAAGTGGCTCAGAACTGAACTAGGGAGGGGGTGACAAAGAAGTGTCCCTTTTCCCAGAGGTAGGGAGGAGGAATAGAGAGGTGGGGGGTTTCTCAGAAGGAAGGATTATTCTCAGGGTCATAAAACAACTGCCATAGCGTCATAAACCAATTAGCACAGCAGTGGGTTAAGAGGAGGAGGAGGGGCATAATTTACTGCAGAATGTATGCTCTCCCTTAATGTATGCAACCCCTCACAAATCAAAGAGAACCAGAGCTGGATTTACTCCATTACTGTTGGGACAAAAAATGTTACACCTCAAGAGGAAAAGAAAACAAATTTTGTCCAAGGACAGAAAACGAGGTTAGCGAATGAACCATAAAATACAATGCTATAAGTTGTGTAATGTTAAAAGTATTATTGTCACTGAGTCCAATATCAGCTAATGGGAAGTGAACCTGGGGACTATAAGGAAAGACAGTTTCAATCACTTTTATTTCTAGAACGAGATTTTCACTGTGCAGGGAAGTGTGTGCTGATACGAAACTTCCTGGCAGATTAGAACAATGTGCCAGGCTGAGACTCGAATGGGCTGGTGCTCTACCAATGGTGCTACCCAAACAAAGCTCATGTCATCGCCTCACAAAGTAGGAAATAAGATATTGGCGGTAGTAAAGTTGTGAGGCCAAGTTGTGAATCATGCTTGGAAGCAGAAGTGGTAGAGCACTTGCTCACAGAAGGAAATAGTCTGAGCTCGATTCTCGGTCTGGCACACAGTTTTGATTCACCAGGAAGTTTCACTTGTTTTATTCTTAGGATACTCTCATCAGTAGACACAGTGGGTGCCCAAAAGTAGGGAAACATCACGAGAAATGTATGGTTGGTAATAAATGCTGTTGATAGCCAAGATTGCAGGTTTTGCTGTTGTGTGTGACCACGAACGCCACTTACACACTGTTCTCAATACGGTATAAGTATCAGTCGTGGTCAGAATAGTGTTCTGTGTAGTTGTGACTGCACTATGTTGGTGCTATTTGTATTTGAACATTGATAAACTGTTGGTGCTCATTCGGTAGCTGCTTCCATAACCATGGTAGCTGAAGGCGTCGTGTTTCAAGAGGAATTGGATTGACAATTTATATCGCATACAAGGAGAGCAGGAAAACACTGTCAGCTAAGTCACAACGCAGACGAAAGTGTGTGTTGAGTGATTGTGACAAACGGTCGTTGAAAAGGATTGTGACGAAAGATAAGATGACGGCAGCTGCAAAAGTTACTGCAAAATTGAAGCTTGACTCGGAGATCCTGTCATCACTGTAACAACGCGAAGGGAATTCCATAAAAAGGGTATTGAAGGGTAAGCTGAAATTCCAAAGCACTCAACAGTGATGCAAAGACCCATACCACGAAAATAAGGTACCGGAGCCCAAAAACGTGGACTATGGAACGACTGAAGAAACTCATTTGGTCTGATGAGTATTGTTTCAAACCATTTGTGACTTCTGGCTAAGTTTGAAGGGTGTTCAGTGATGATTTGGACAGTCCTACAGTGGTATTTCATGGTCACTTTACACCCGAGCATTATGTGACCATTTTGGCTAATCAGATGTATCCTGTGATGGAGTATTTGTTCCCCGATGGTGATGCTGTGTTCCGTGACGCTAGGGCTCCTGTCCAGGACTAGTGTTGTGAGCACAAGGATGAATTTTATCATGTATATCTACATCTACATCTACATCCATACTCCGCAAGTCACCTGACGGTGTGTGGCGGAGGGTATTTGAGTACCTCTATCGGTTCTCCCTTCTATTCCAGTCTCCCCAGACCGCCTCGGCAACCAGATCTCAAGACTTTTGCGCCTTAGTAATCTACTTTGGAGTTAAAGGCGCATGATCGCAATCCACCTCCATCATCATCATTACCTGAATTTGTCTCTATTATGCAGGTATAATTGTTTATGATTTCCTTGAAAACCTTACGGGACCTTTATTTATCCATTCAGAGACGACTGAAAGCTGTTTTGAGTTCTAACTGTTGCCATTCACTGTATTAGGCACGGTAATATGTTTCTGGTCAGTCCATATTTTTGTCCACTCACTGCTGCAACAAGCACCCTGTAGTGCAGTACCATGCGGAGCCACCGAGGGCATAGAGGATAGTGCGACTGCAGGGATTTATCCCTTGCACGCTCCCCGTGAGACCCACATTTCCAACTTAATGTCCACACACTACATTCGTATGCCCGTGCGCACTACACTCATTACTCGCGGCAGACAATCATGCCGAGTCCCGTAAGAGTTCGGGCAATGTGTGTGCATCCGCACAGAAGAAGAAGTCAATGACGGGTTAGCCTTAACTATGTGAAGATGGTATCTATTCTTTCGGACATGTCCGAAAGAAAAGATACCATCTTCATACAAATTAGAGTGGTTGAGAATGTATCCATATTTAAGAATTAATTTGCAATGTGAACGTTAAGTGACTTTATCACTCAATATGATCCATCGAACATCAAACTAACTAACTAAGTAACTGCTATCAGCATCACCAGTGACAATTGGTTCTATGACAGGAGTCAGATCTCAGTAGATACAATGTTGGATTTAAAATCATTGAGCTGAATAAACTTTCCTCATAGAAATACAGACAAAATTAGCACTTTTCGTTAATGTTGTTTTAAACAGACTCTGGCTTGCTGACCTGAGCAAGTGATTCCACAGAGGACGGCAGCGACGAAGAAAGATAGGCGTGCGCTGACCTTGAGGCAGTCTGTGATGGAAGGCACCGTGAGCCTGGCCACGACGTCGCCGGCGGCCATCATGGTGAGGCAGAGCGCCGTATCGGACAGGGAGAGGTGTAAGCGGCGTTGCAAGTACATGGGCATCAGCAGCGAGAAGTTGACGCCCACCGTGAACATGCACCCCGTGCCGAACATCACGTTCAGGAACACCCAACTCCGGAGCAGGTCCAGGTCCATGAAGGTGATCACCCGACGCCACACAGGCTGCGGCTCTGTGAAGTCAAAGAAATAATTTAAACACAACTGCAAATTTTTATGGCAAAAATATTATACTTTGTGGAGTGGATAAAAACTGTTTTCAGCCTTCACAACAGATAAATGTGGTATTTTGACTAAAGTTCAGTCTTGATCACACCATTTATGTTTCAATGACATAGGTAACCGGTTTCGGTTATCTTTACATAACCATCATCAGACCAATGTTGACTTCGTAGCAGCTGAGGAGAGCTCCGCCTACCATCCTAAGGGAGCCATGGGTCTGATGATGGTTAAGTAAAAATAACCGAAACCGGTTACCTATGTCATTGAAACATAAATGGTGTGATCAAGACTGAACTTTAGTCAAAATATAATAATCTATTGATCATTGTATTCCAAAAAATGTTTACCAAAAAAGATAAATATGGAATTGGGGTCCCTATAATTACAAGGAAAGAAAAACAATAAATACACACATCAAAAAAAGTTTTGGGACACCCCAGTTCCCAGAACTCCGGAAGATAGACTGTGAATATTGTATCACAGAAACCGTCCCTTTGAGAGATGTCACTAAACCCTCCCAAAGATGGAAACAACCATGTATGAGCAGCGCCTATTAGACGGAGGGGGTCCGACAACCGATCAGTTCCAGTCATTCCACTAGGAAGGAGGTACACGGCTGGTGTTGTCTGTAGTTCAACTATGCCTAGACGGTCAATACCGCGGTTCGATCGCGTCCGCATTGTTACTTTGTGCCAGGAAGGGCTCTCAACAAGGGAAGTATCCAGGCGTCTCGGAGTGAACCAAAGCGATGTTGTTCGGAGGTGGAGGAGATACAGAGAGACAGGAACTGTCGATGACATGCCTCGCTCAGGCCGCCCAAGGGCTATTACTATGACCACTACCTACGGACTATGGCTCGGAGGTACCCTGATAGCAACGCCACCATGTCGAATAATGCTTTTCGTGCAGCCACAGGAACTGTGTGGAATAGGCTGCATGATTCGAAACTTCACTCCCGACGTCCGTGGCGAGGTCTACCTTTGCAACCACGACACCATGCAGCCTTCGGTGAAATTAAAAGCAAGGGAGGTAACACGAAGAGTGCAGCAGCAAATCCCCTGTTAAATGCAGAGGAGAGAGCAGACAGGTGGAATGCCTCTATGAGGAGAGAACTTGTCTGATGACGTGATAGAAGAAGAAGGAGTCGATAGGGGAGAGGTAGGAGATCCAGTATTAGAGTCAGATTTTAAAAAGGCTTTAAAGGACTTAAGATCAAGTGAGGCAGAACGGATACATAACATTTCATCGGAATTTCTGAAATCACCAAGGAAGTGTCAACAAAACGACTATTCACCTTTGTGTGCAGAATGTATGAGACTGGTGATATACCATTAGACTTTCGGAAAAACATCATTGACGGAATTGCGAAGATAACAGTAGCCGACAAAAGCGAGAATTATCGCACAGTCAGCTTAACAGATGGGCCCAAACAACATGCCAAATGGACCGCTCACGTTCTCTTCACCGATGAGTGTCGCATATGCCTTCAAGCAGACAATCGTCGGAGACGTGTTTGGAGGCAACCCGGTCAGGCTGAGAGCATTAGACACACTGCCCAGCGAGTGCAGTAAGGTGGAGGTTCCCTGTTGTTTTAGGGTGGCATTATGTGGGGCCGAAGTACGCCTCTGGCGGTTGTGGAAGGCGCCGTGACGGCTGTACGATACGTGAATGCCATCCTCCTACCGATAGTGCAACCATATGAGCAGCATATTAGCGAGGCATTTGTCTTCATGGACGACAATTCGTGCCCCCATCGTGCACATCTTGTGAATGACTTCCTTCAGGATAAAGACATCGCTCGACTAGAATGGCCAGCATGTTCTCCAGACATTAACACTATCGAACATGCCTGGGAAAGATTGAAAAGGGCTGTTTATGGACGATGTGACACACCAACCACTCTGAGCGATCTACGCCGAATCGTCTTTGAGAAGAGGGACAATCTGGACCAACAGTACCTTGATGAACTTGTGGATAGTATGCCGCGACAAATACAGGATTGCATCAATGCAAGAGGACGTGCTACTGGGTATTAGAGGTACCGATGTGTACAGCAATCTGGACCACCACCTCTGAAGGTCTCGCTGTATGGTGGTACAACATGCAAAGTGTGGTTTTCATGAGAAATAAAAAGGGCATAAAGGATGTTTATGTTGATCTCTATTCCAATTTTCTGTACAGGTTCCGGAACTCTCGGAACTGAAGTGACGCAAAACTTTTTTTAATGTGTATACAAAAGAACAAAGGAATAAATGAAAGTACTAGCATGGTGTTTATACTGAAACTGGAGACAAGGTGTGTAATTTGGTGTGAAGGCCCATTGTAAGACGCAGAAAGTATAAAAATAATCACACTGGACGAAATTCTGCACTCTAGGTCTAATCGTCAGCATTGCCGCGTCTATGTTATGGTGTCCTGGATTTCATTCCCTGTCGGATCGGATGTTTTTTTCACTCTGAATTATTTTGTTGTCCTAGTCATTTCACCTCATGATCATCAAAGTGCAAGTTTCTGAAGTCGAGTAAAACAGGTAGAAATGCTTCTAGCCATTAAAATGGCCTCAATTGGGTTTCTTAAATTATGTCATCACCCGTCGAATCCGATCACTACAGATTAGGTCCAATCAGGCTATGAAACTGATTGCTACATGTCACCTGCGGTTTCAAATGGGCTTAGATATTTTCTTTGAGACTGAGATACGGTGACTTAGCGGGCGAATCAAGAAGCAATAGACTGTCTCAGTGTTCATCAAGCAACGGATGTATATGTTTCGACCTGTGCACAAGACATTTTTACCCAGGAAGACTGGAGCGAACAGCATACTTATTGTTATATATGAGGCGGAACTATGTGCCTCATGGAAAAAGGGTGACCCGGCTGAGTGACGCAATTTGACTCTTAGTCTGATCACAATGGGTAGCCATTACTTGCACGCGCTGATCACGTAGGCTGCAATTAAATACTTAGCTTTAATTCAGCATCAGCGGTGAACGTCGATCTTCACTTTGGACAATAATATTTACAAGTGCAGTTATAGACTGAACTACGAATACCTCTTTACAATTCTAGTTGCTTCACACATATACAGGGTGTTTCAAAAATGACCGGTATATTTGAAACGGCAATAAAAACTAAACGATCAGAGATAGAAGTACACCGTTTGTTGCAATATGCTTGGGACAACAGTACATTTTCAGGCAGACAAACTTTCGAAATTACAGTAGTTACAATTTTCAACAACAGATGGCGCTGCAAGTGATGTGAAAGATATAGAAGACAACGCAGTCTGTGGGTGCGCCATTCTGTACGTCGTCTCTCTGCTGTGAGCGTGTGCTGTTCACAACGTGCAAGTGTGCTGTAGACAACATGGTTTATTCCTTAGAACAGAGGATTTTTCTGGTGTTGGAATTCCACCGCCTAGAACACAGTGTTGTTGCAACAAGACGAAGTTTTCAACAGAGGTTTAATGTAACCAAAGGACCGAAAAGCGATACAATAAAGGATCTGTTTGAAAAATTTCAACGGACTGGGAACGTGACGGATGAACGTGCTGGAAAGGTAGGGCGACGGCGTACGGCAACCACAGAGGGCAACGCGCAGCTAGTGCAGCAGGTGATCCAACAGCGGCCTCGGGTTTCCGTTCGCCGTGTTGCAGCTGCGGTCCAAATGACGCCAACGGCCACGTATCGTCTTATGCGCCAGAGTTTACACCTCTATCCATACAAAATTCAAACGCGGCAACCCCTCAGCGCCGCTACCATTGCTGCACGAGAGACATTCGCTAACGATATAGTGCACAGGATTGATGACGGCGATATGCATGTGGGCAGCATTTGGTTTACTGACGAAGCTTATTTTTACCTGGACGGCTTCGTCAATAAACAGAACTGGCGCATATGGGGAACCGAAAAGCCCCATGTTGCAGTCCCATCGCCCTGCATCCTCAAAAAGTACTGGTCTGGGCCGCCATTTCTTCCAAGGGAATCATTGGCCCATTTTTCAGATCCGAAACGATTACTGCATCACGCTATCTGGACATTCTTCGTGAATTTGTGGCGGTACAAACTGCCTTAGACGACACTGCGAACACCTCGTGGTTTATGCAAGATGGTGCCCGGCCACATCGCACGGCCGACGTCTTTAATGTCCTGAATGAATATTTCGATGATCGTGTGATTGCTTTGGGCTATCCGAAACATACAGGAGGCGGCGTGGATTGGCCTCCCTATTCGCCAGACATGAACCCCTGTGACTTCTTTCTGTGGGGACACTTGAAAGACCAGGTGTACCGCCAGAATCCAGAAACAATTGAACAGCTGAAGCAGTACATCTCATCTGCATGTGAAGCCATTCCGCCAGACACGTTGTCAAAGGTTTTGGGTAATTTCATTCAGAGACTACGCCATATTATTGCTACGCATGGTGGATATGTGGAAAATATCGTACTATAGAGTTTCCCAGACCACAGCGCCATCTGTTGTTGAAAATTGTAACTACTGTAATTTCGAAAGTTTGTCTGCCTGAAAATGTACTGTTGTCCCAAGCATATTGCAACAACCGGTGTATTTCTATCGCTGCTCGTTTAGTTTTTATTGCCGTTTCAAATATACCGGTCATTTTTGAAACACCCTGTAGATCAACGTTCAATGCATAAACTGTATGTGGCGCCTTCCTAGGTCGTAGCTACTGACTTAGCTGAAGGCTGTGCTAACTAGCGTCTCTGCAAATGAGATCTCTGAAGCTATACAGAGTGAACCATTCCTATTAAAGTCGGCTGTAGAACTGGTCAGTGCGCTAGCTTGTCTCGTAAGACCAGCCGAGTGGCGGCGCTCGGTCTGCTAGCGTCGACAGTGGCGACTCGGGGGTCCGATGTGTACTGAAGGACCGCGGCCGATTTGAAGCCTACAACCCAGCAAGTGTGGTGCCGGGCTGTATGCTGTATTTCGTCTAATTTCGTCATCGCCGTCCGTGACCGAGTGATACACTGAGGGTTGTAGTATATTTCTAAAGTCATTATTTAAAGCTGGTTTTTCAAACTTTCTAAGAAGGCTGTGCACGAGTAAGTACTTTTGCGTCCCACAGATTGCGCTAGTGCGGCTTATGTGCTCCTGCCACATCAGACGGCATGCATTTCTGGGAGTTTAGTTGAGCATAGCGACACCAGAGTCGACAAATGGTGTGCAATGTTAGTGAATAGGAGTCTGACGTATGGAACTGAAGCGGCAACTTCGACTCAGAGTCACTGACAATGCAAGGCTACAGGGGATGTGTTTTACTACACGTATGTTAAACACTTGTGGCCTAAGGGTAGCGTCTTCGACGAGTAATTAAAACGGTTTGGGTCCCGCGTTTGAACCCCATCACTCCTTAAATTTGGAATAAAAATAGTCATCAATGGTGGCCGAAGACTTCCGGTACAAGAAGCCACCCTCATTCTGCCAGTGGCCTTGTTGAAGAGGCCGTAGAAAATTGGACAGAGGTTCTCGGCACTCACTTGCGATTGGGGGGGGGGGGGGGGGGGGGACTGACCCTAAAGGCGGAAGAATCGGCAATGATCAACGGCATGAGGATGTAGAAGGCAATGAATACCACTACTTTAAAGACACATAACACGTATCCACAGGACACGTGGCTTGTAAATGAAAAAGTGTCCAGATGATATCTCCATTGGCAAAACATTCTGGAACAGTCCCCCATTCGGATCTCCGGGAGGAGACTACCAAAATGGAGGTGACCATGAGAAAAAGACTGAATAACCAACAAAATAATGAGGTTGTCCCAGTCGGTGCATATAATGTCAGAAGTTTGAACGTTGTAGGAAAGCTAGAAAATCTAAAAATGGAAATTCAAAGGCTCAATGTAGATACAGTGGGAATCAGTGAAGTGAAATGGAAAGAAGATAAGCACTTCTGGTCAGATCTGTAATATTTACAGCAGTAAAAAATGGTATAAACCGAGAAAAAAATGGCTCTGAGCACTATGGGACTTAACATCTATGGTCATCAGTCCCCTAGAACTTAGAACTACTTAAACCTAACTAACCTAAGGACAGCACACAACACCCAGCCATCACAAGGCAGAGAAAATCCCTGACCCCGCCGGGAATCGAACCCGGGAACCCGGGCGTGGGAAGCGAGAACGCTACCGCACGACCACGAGATGCGGGCTATAAACGGAGAAGGATTAATTACAAAAAGGAAGGTAGATGAGAGAATAGTTACTGTGAACAGTTCAGTGATAGGGTTGTTCTCGTCTGGATCGACAGCAAACCAGCACCGACAACGCTATTTCGAGTATGCGTGCCGAGTCGCAAGCGGAACATGAAAAGATAGAAAAAGTATATGAAGATATTGAACTGCTTCAACTAGTAGTTCAATACGCAATGGAAGATGAAAATCTTATCGTCATGGGGCACTGGAATGTGTTTATAGGAGAAGAACTAGAAGAAAGCGTTACAGGAAAATATGGTCTTGGTACTATATACGAAAAAGGAGAATGATTAATTGCGATCTGCAATAAACTTCAGTGATAGGAAATACTATGTCCAAGAATCACAAGAGGATGTGATATAGTTGGAAAAGGCAAGGAGATACGGGAAGATTTCATTTACGCAACTTCATGGTCAGGCTGAGATTCTGAAATCAGATATAGACTCACAATTTAGTAATGATGAAGAGCAGGCTGATGTTTAAGAGACTAGTCAGGAAAAAACAGTATGAAATGAAATTGTATACGGACATAATAAGAAATGATAAGAAAAGCTAGAAGCTCTGTGAGGCTCTAAATACTGCGGCGACAATGAATAGCTGAGTAGGAAGTTCAGTTAAAAAGAAATGGAGGTCTCTAACAATGGCAGTCAAAGAAGCTTGAATGAAAAGTATAGGTACTAAAACTAAACTTCTCCCGAACAGGCCATGAAGGCCCAACGGTACTGACCGGCCGCCGTGTCAACCTCAGCCCACAGGCGTCACTGGATGCGGATATGGAGGGTCATGTGGTCAGCACAACACTCCCCGACCGTATGTCAGTTCCCGAGACCGGAGCCGCTGCTTCTCAATCAAGTAGCTCCTCAGTTTGCCTCACCGGGCCTGAGTGCACCCCGCTTGCCAACAGGGCTCGGCAGACCGGATGGTCACCCATCCAAGTTCTAGCCCAGCCCGACGGTTCTTAACTTTGGTGATCTGACGGGAACAGGTTCTACCAATGCAGCAAGCCCGTTGGCCAAAAGTATAGGTACAAGGATGAGAAATGCGAGGAAACCATGGATAACAGTAGAAATACTTCAGCAGACAGACGAAACAAGGAAGTTCAGAAACTTTCAGGGACCTTCAGGAATATATAGATGCAAGTCGCTTAGGAACGAAATAAACAGGAAGTTCTGGGAAGCTAAGCTGAAATGGCTGCAAGGAAAAGTGAAGAAATCGAAAAAGAACTGATTGTCGGAATGCCTGACTCAGAATATAGGAAAGTCAAAACAGCCTTCGGTGAAACTAAAAGCAAGGGAGGTAACATTAAGAGTGCCGTAGCAAATCTCCTATTAATTACAGAGGAGAGAGCAGATAGGTGGATTGCCTCTATGAGAGGAGAACTTGTCTGATGACGTGATACAAGAACAAGGAGTCGATAGCGGAGAGGTAGGAGATCCAGTATTAGAGTCAGATTTTAAAAATGCTTTAAAGAACTTAATTTCAGGTGAGAAAGAACGGATCGATAACATTTCATCGTAATTTCTAAGATCACCGGGAATTGTCAACAAAACGACTATTCACCTTGGTGTGCAGAATGTATGAGGCTGGTGATATGCCATTAGACTTTCGGGAAAAACATCATTGACGCAATTCCGAAGATAACACATCATTGACGCAATTCCGAAGATAACAGTAGCCGACAAAAGCGAGAATTATCGCACAGTCAGCTTTTCAGGGCATGCATCCAAAGACGAAAATAAGAGAGACCAGAAATGTGAAAAGCGAAAAACTTAACATCAAATCAAGAAGTAGGCGACGTCTTGGAATTTCGCTCTCTAGGCAGCAAAATAACCCACGACGGATGGAACAAGATGGTCACAAAATGCTGACTAGCACTGGAAAAAAGAGCACTCTTGGTCAAGTGAAGTCAACTAGTATCAGACAGTGGCCTGAATTTGGGGAAGAAATTTCTGAAAATGTATATGTGGAGCACAGCGTTGTTTGGTACTAAAACACTGACTGCGGAAAAACCGGAACTCAATAGAGTGGAAGCATTTGTGATGTGGTGCTGCAGCAGAATGTTGAAAATTAGTTGGACTGATAATGTAAGGAATGTGGAGGTTATCGTTAGAATCGCTGAAGAAAGGAATATTTGGAAAACACTGTCAAGATGAAGAGACCGTATGATAGGACACCTGCTGAGACATCAGGGAATAACTTCCTTGTCAGTAAAGGGTGCTGTAGCGGGTGAAAAGTGTAGGTGAAGACAGATATTGTAACACATCCAGCAAATAATTGAGAGTGTTGGTTGCAAGTGCTAATCTCAGATGGAAAGGTTGGCAAAGGGGAATAAATCGTGGAGGGCTGCATCAAACTAGTCAAAAGGCTGATGACTCAAAAAAAAAGTAAGTCGTTAACTACGCGATTAAGTAAGAATACAATTAATTCAGTCTGTTACACAGAAGGTGGACGTTGAAACATCTGGCAGAGTTTGACAAATCGGAACTAATACGTTGGCAGGGCTTCTCAAAGGATCAGGAGACAAAACATTTATAATGTCGAAGCAGTACACCAAAGTAGAGTATACGTTTGCATCAATGGCTGAATTAGAATGCATATTCATCACTAACTCTGCAAAGCAAGTCTTCAAAATGAGGCTCGAAGTTACTGAAACTCAGTAAAATGATTTGACTGTCCGTATGGCTAGATCTCATTGTGTTAATCTTCAGATGGAAGCTGAAAAGGCAACGAAATCAGTCATTGGTCGTATCTGCGTGTAAATTCAACTCAGCAGCTCATCCGCTCAGAGGTGCCTGGATTCTCAGCTGTTGTGATGTGGAGAAAAAGTCTGGTGGTGGACCGTCTAGGAAGAGCCCTGGCGGTGAAGTGAATTTGTACCTACTGCTTCCTGAAAGAAAGACTCGTATTTCCACGCTTTCATTCACCGCCATCAATCTTTTTGACTAAATTATAGACATTCGGAGCGCCGGCCATAAAAGGGTACCTTAAAATGAGCTGGCCTCCTTCTCTGACACTGGTTTCATGAGGGTAACCAATAATATGCTCCATAACACTTGGACTGAAAAACTGCATCATACTCTCTTTCCACCTCTATTGCCAGTGACGTGAGATCTCGACAGCAGAGTCGAGTTTATCTCTCTAACTTTTCAACTATCTATCTTAACCACTCCTGACTGTTCTTGTATGTGTTAAACATTTCGTTTTTGAAGTGCCTGAGTTCGGTGGCATCCCACCCCATCAAAGGTAGCCTAGCTCCCAGGTTCTCCTTCCACCTGCTGATCTTCTTTGTTGGGAGTGGTGTGTATCAAAGAAGCTCTCCTTTCTATGTACTTTTAATAACAGCGTTCTTCTAGGACTCGATGAAAACGGTATTTGTCCTCTTACTACATTCAGGTTGTTAAAAACAAGACCCTGTAGTAGCCATACGCTTTGAGGGGATCGTATCTATATATTGACTTCCGATGAGTGGCACCCCATGGGTGGTTCTTGAAAGCAAAGCCAGATGACCAAATGACACTGAGTTCGTCACTGGCGATGAGAGAGTTCGCAGCTCATGGTCTAGTGGTTAACATTGCTGTCTATGGATCACAGGGTCCCGGGGTCGACTCCTGGCCGGGTTGGAGATTTTCTCCGCACAGGGACTGGGTGTTTGTATTGTCCTCATCATTTCATCATCATCATCACTATTCTTGACAGTGGCTAGATTGGATTCTGTAACGAATTGGACTGTGTAAAAATTGGGACTTCGTACGGGCACTGATGCCCGCGCAGTTGAGCGCCCCGAAAACCAAACATCATCATCACTGCCGATGAGCCCTTCTGTGAATTCTGCAAAGGGGCAGCATATTCTATTGGCCCACATGATCAGCTGCATCTATGCACATGCAGTTCACTCAGCGTAACGTAACGTAAAAATTGGAGACCACCGAATAGACAAAGGTACGGAATTCTGCTCCCTAGGCAGCTAAATAACCCATGATGAACAGAGCAAGGAGGATATAAAATGCAGACCAGCACTGACAAAGAGGACACTCCTAGCGAAGAGAGTTCTGCTAGTATCAAAGATAGCCTTAATTTAAGTATGAAATTTCTAAGAATTTGCATCTGGTGAAACGCATTGTATGATAGCCAAACATGGACTGTGGTAAAACCAGATCAGAAGAGAATTTAAGCATCTGGTATGTGGTACTACAGATTGCTAAAAACTGATAAGGTGAGAAATGAGAAGGTTCTGCACTGTATCGACAAGGAAAGGAACGTACGGAAAAAAGGAGAAGAATAAGAGACAGGATGATAGGACATCTTTTAAGGCATTGGGGAATAGCCTCTATGGTACTAGAGGGAGCTGTAGAGAGAAAAAAATTGTAGTGTAAGACAGAGATTGGACTACATCCCCCAAATAACTGAGGCGGCAGTGTTCCGGCGTAACCACGAGCACCGGCACGAAGACGAAGAATGCAAGACCAGAGAGGGCGGTGAGACTACGTCAACCAATAGCACGCTGACTAGGACGTCACCACTATAGAAGCGACCTCTACAAGGAGAGGATATAAGAGCCGCTCCTGCCAGCCTCGGCTGCACAGTACTAGAAGGCACAGTACTAGAACCGGCCTAGAAGAGAGCGCTACGATAGCAGTTAATAGGGATCCATGTCCAATGCTTGTGTGGACACTGTCTACAGCGAAAGACACTGACTGATTACATGTTGCCCACCGCTTGCGACGCCATTGTAAATTCAACGTTAAGTATTGTCAATATTACTTGATTGCAATAAAAACTATTAATGTGATTTGCTTGAATTACTGTATGGGTTTCCGAGAACGCAACGTCCTTAAGGCACCCTAAAAGCGACAAGTGGGCAGGATCCCCCATTGGCAACGGACCCTGCACCTGACAGCCACGGAATTTTTTGTGTTTTCTTTTTGCTGGTGCATTAATTTCTCTTGTCTTTACTTTGCAGGGGCATTCACTTGTTTTAATAGTTTTTTGTCGTGTTTGCTAATCAGTGTTTTCATGTGGGTATTTGCAGAATATTTCTTTGCTTTTATACTTACTTTGTTTGCTTGCTTGTCTTGTGTGATTGTTCCATTTGTCACTCCCAACATGTTCACCCCACCTATCCCGCGCCATGCTCAGGCGCCACAAGCGTTAAATGCCACTCATCTAATGCAGATGTTTCAGTTCCAGACGTAGCAGATATCTGCACTACTCAACACGGTGCAGCAGCTACTAGCCAACGCTGCGCACCCGACGGAACACGCACCACCTACAACGACACCTTTTCGACAGTTTTCTGAACAAGATCAGGAATGGCTTGTACGTTTTTCCCAGTTTGAAGCACACTTACTAGCTCACAATGTACCAGCTACTGTGAAACTTCCACATCTATTATCTACAGTAGGAAGTGCAGTGTTTGCGCTTCTACAAAAACTCTTTCCTAACGCCACTCCGAATGAACCTCCTTACGACACACTGGTAAAATCACTAACAAACTATTGTCACCAACAAGTAAATGTGGCATCAGCTAGGTATCAATTCTTCAATTGCAAAAAACGGTAAGAACAAACTTGTCGTTGTGTACAATGTACCTGGTGTCAGACTCAGAGAACAGATTCTGAAACAGTCTGGTGCATTATTTCAGCAGGTAGTGCTAATACTAGATCAGCACCATTCCGGTGCCTTCTCAGCTCATACAATGAAGCCGGCCGAAGTGGCCGAGCGGTTCTAGGCGCTTCAGTCTGGAACCGCGCGAGCGCTACGGTCGCAGGTTCGAATCCTGCCTCGGGCATGGATGTGTGTCATGTCCTTAGGTTAGTTAGGTTTAAGTAGTTCTAAGTTCTAGGGGACTGATGACCTTAGATGTTAAGTCCCATAGTGCTCAGAGCCATTTAAACCATTTTCCATACAATAAGGAGCCAGCTATTTGTCGTGTTGAGTCCACTGTTTCCGATGGGCCCATTCTGTGGCGGCAGCAGCTCGCCATACGGAATAAACACCTCTCCACTCCGCATAAGCAGTTCGCTAAACAGTCGGCTACGCAGGCGAACAGAATTCTTTCCCTCAGTGTTATTCAAGGCACAAACGCTAGCACTGCCTATCCAGACAAGCTCAGTGTTACGCTTGTGGTATGAAAGGACATGCACAATCAGTATATTTGCAACGGAACAAACATAAGAATTCGGCCCACTGACAAAAATCTTGTCACTAGGCCGCTGTCATTAATGCAGTATATTCAAAGTCTGCAAGACATTTGCCAGTTCCTCCAATATCACAGAACTGCAGTCAGTTTTAGAGAAAAATGAACTATTATATTCGGTTCATACCGAATGCTGCACAAATGGCAGCTCCATTGCATCCCTTGTGTCGCAAGAATGTCCGCTTTGTTTGGACAGATGAGTGCCAAGTAGCTTTTCAAAAACTTAAAGATGTACTTCTCAGTGATCGATGCTTATTAGTTCACTTTGATCCTGACAAACCAGTTGTACTGCAAGCTGATGATACCTCTTACGCAATCGGTAGAGTGCTTTAACACAGAAATGGTGATAAAGGCAGGCCTATTGTTTTCGCATCAAAAGTGTTGTCCAAAAGTCAGTGTAACTATTCACAAATTCAGAAAGATCCTTTGGTTATTGTGTACGGTGACACCAAATTTCACCGGTATTTGTATGGCAGATCACAAGACTATGAAGTCCTTGTTTCATCCTGAGCCGTCATAAAAATTTCTGTTTTGAAGAGCGCACTGCAGTGCGTTGTGTGGAGCAGCCGCCCTCCGTTTCTGGCGGTGGCGCCGCTGTGGCAATCGCAGCTTTGGTGTCTCCCTCTGGTGGGAAAGGTTGCCTGTTCGCGTGAATTTAAGGAGCACTATGAGCTCGTCAATAGGTCGGTCTGGGTCTGTCTCTTGTCCGAATTTGTGGCGCGGTGAGATAACTCAACGAGTGGTCGCCCGGTCGGGGGCTTAGTCCCTGCATCTGAGTCTGAGCGTTAGGCCGCCAGTCTGCCCGAGTTGCTCAGGCAATGCTCATTGGCGGTTGGATCGATCGGTTGGTCGGTCGCGCACTGAGACACAAGATGACTTGTCCGCCTTGAGCGTCGGCACATGTGAGGTCGGGCGTCGCGGCCGACACCAGAGCAACAGGAGTCAACCCACGGCATCGGTCTGCGACGCCGCGAGAAGGGAGATCAGCGCGCCTTCCTGCGTCCGTTGAAGCGGCTGGCAGCGGACGGTTCGGGAGAGCGATTTTGGGTGCTGCGCCAGGTCTTCGCCAGAAATCGCAGTTTATTAGAACTGATTGCTGATATGTTATCTACTTGTTAAATTCTACTTGTTTTCTTGGTGAGGTCACCAACCGCTTTGTTTTGGGGTCGGCCCACGATTATTCTCCGTTTGCCCACCGGCGGGAAGGTGGTTATTTATGAATTGGGTGGTCCGTTTTTCCCTTGTGGAGTAGGGGCGGGTTAGAGTAGCCGGCGGTTCGGGTTGTTCGGTAATCGCCCTATCAATCTGCCGTACATTAATAGCTGCCCCTGTTTGTCGGATTCGGTGGGTTAACGAATTTATTGCTTGAAGTGTAACGGCCTAATTCCTGAAATATGTTTTTATCTTGCCTATCATCTTGAGAGTCGGTATATGTGTACTGTAGAGCATCTTTGGCCAACCTTGTATAATTTTATGTAAGATTACATTTCGTGGGCTTTTATTTAAATGGTCATTTTAGTATATAAAGTTGCCACCCTTCCACCGTGAGACTTTTCTTAGAAGTTAATATTAAGATGCACCGTCGGTGGCAACTTAATCGTTTAATTTTAGTGTTTTGTACCATTTCCATCCCTGCTACTGTTCAAAATGGCTCTGAGCATTATGGGACTTAACATGTGAGGTCATCAGTCCCCTAGACTTAGAACTACTTAAACCTAACTAACCTAAGGACATCACACACATCCATGCCCGAGGCAGGATTCGAACCTGCCACCGTAGCGGTCACCCGGTTCCAGACTGTAGCGCCCAGAACCGCTCGGCCACTCGGGCCGGCCGCTCCTACAGGGTGCATAATTTGTGTGCTTGTGTGAATTGTTAAAACTTTTACTTAAGGTAATCTGGTGTGTTGCAGATTTGCATCTGTTTAGTCTTTCAGAGGTTGTTGTGAGCGGTCGTAACTACGGTTGTGTCAAAAGGGAGCGGCAAGCTTCTCAGCCCGAAAGCTCATACACTCATAAATTTGTTTCTTTCTGCCTCTGAATAAATTGTAACTTGATATTTAGAGGGTGCTTTCTGCTTATAATTTTAAATCTGTTTTAAAAAATGTTTTTAGGAATAAAATTTCCATTTGTTAAAAGCAATTTCTTTTCGATTTCATCAGTTACTCCTTGGGAACTGCTTCCACACTCACATAGTGTGATTAAATGTGTTAATGTTCTTGGTGAATCGCTAGTAAATAAAATAAATTTTTAAGAATATTCTTTGAAATTAAATCCACGGTTCACATCCGACGAAACCCGTTCCTGTACGAACTGGCCAAAAATTGCGTAGTTGGGTTTTGTTGTTGTCTCAATACTAGTACGAGACTGTATCGTCCAACAGCTCAACATGGTAATGCGGACGCACTTTCCTGTCCTCCCATTGGTCCTGATACAGGCTTTGACGCTTCTGCTGCATCTTGTTGTCAGAGCGATGCTCAAGACTCTGAATTGCTTCAGTCTTTTACGCTGACCTATAGGAAAATTGCACAGGCCACGGAAGCTGATTCAGATTTGAACATTTTGCTAAAATATATTGGCATATGTTGGCCTCGTTCCTTGCACAGAATATAGAACTCCGTAGTGCGTCAATACCTTGAACGTCGGCATAGCCTAGCTATACAGAAAGGAGTAATTCTTGTTCAAAATGACAGTGGACAGTCACATGTGATGATTCTTAAGGCTTTGCAAAAGAAGTGTTGTAGTTACTTCACCAAGGACAATGGGGGATTATTCGTACGAAGCAGTTAGCGCGTCGACACTGTACTTGGCAGGGTATGGACGCGCAAATACAACAGATGACATCGCAGTGTTACACATGTGCGGAAAATCAGTCTGCTCGGCCACAACAATTCTCTGCTTGGCCAAAGTCACAATGACCATGGCAACGTGTGCACATATACTTTGTACTACTTTTTTTGGAACACTCGCTGGTTGATTGTGGTTGACTCGTATCCTTTTGCTGTGCCAATGAACACGACAACGTCACCTAGCACAATTCAAGTGTTTTCCTCTGTTTTTTACCTAGAAGGCATACCTGAATTAATAGTGTCAGAGCCAGCCGTTCTGGCCGAGCGGTTCTAGGCGCTTCAGTTCGGAACCGCGCTGCTGCTGCGGTCGCAGATTCGAATCTTGCCTCGAACATGGACGTGTGTAATTGGTTAGCTAGGTTTAAGTAGTTCTAAGCCTAAGGGACTGATGACCTCAGATGTGAAGTCCTATAGTGCTTAGACCCATTTGAAATAATAGTGTCAGACAACGGCCCTCAGTTCACATCAAATTAATTTGAAACATTCTGTGAACGCAATGGCACACAGTATCTAACTACCGCACCGTTCCATCCACAGTCAAACAGCGAAGCGGAACGCTTTCTCAGAACCTTCAAGCAGCACATGGCCAAACTTCGCTTCGCACGCACCATGGATCAAGCATTGCAACTGTTTCTCGCCTCACGCCGTTCGCATCCACGAGATGGACCATCGCCGGCGAAATTGCATCACGGCCGCCGTCATCGGACACTGCTCCAACTGCTCCACCCTCCTCAGCACCCCGCGTCGAAGGAAGGCCGCCAGTATCGCTACACACTGCATGATATTGTCTTTTACAGGTTTTTAGCGGCAGCAGACGGTTGACGCGAGGCGAGATCGTCCGTCTACTTGGCGCTTGCGTGTATCTTATTTCAGATCCAGATGGCTTGCAGCGCCGACATCAAAGTCAACTTTGCCTCTGTCACTTGCACGATCATCTTTCAGTGTCTCTTCCCCCAGATTCACGGATCCAGAGGACAGCGCGGCCACAGCAGTCGCCAGAGGGTGTCACCACGACACCTCGGGACGACCCCATGGAGACGTAGGCTTCGCCTTCTCCGCCTGCTCTCGTCCTACGAATGGATCTGGACCCGCCCTCACCGCAGCATTCGCCGCCTTCTTCATCTGGTTCATGGCATCAGTAGGTGGACATGTACCCTTGTCGTCGTTTTCCAAGGGACGTTTCCACCAGAGTGAAGGCCGGATAGCGAAAGTTTGATGCGATGCGCCCACACTTCTGCCTCCCCGCCGTGGTCGCACTCCCTACAGGGCGACGGTCAGCCGCTTTGGGGAGAGGGGGGGGGGCGGGGGGAAGGTTCTGCTGTAACCAAAAGCACCGACACGAAGACGGCAAGAGCAGAGAAGGCGGTGTGACGAGGTCAGCCAACAGCACACTGACTAGGACATCACCACGACAGTAGCGGCCTCTACAAGAAGAGGATGTAAGTGCCGCTGCTGCCAGCCTAGGACGCTCGGTACTAGACGGCAAAGTATTAGCAGAGAGCGCTACGATAACAGTTATTAGTGATCCATATCCATTGCTTGTATGGACACCGTCTATAGCGAAAGACGTTGACTGTTTGCATGTCGCCCATCGCTTGCGACACCATTGTAAATTCAAAGTTCAGATTCGTCAATCTCACTTTATGGTAATAAACTATTAATGTGATTTGTTTGAATTTTTTGCATAGTTTTCCGAGAACTCAGCGTCCTGTAAGGGATCCGTGATCCCACGAACATAGATATTAGTATCCGACACCCAGGTCGATAGTGCACAGGAGTCGATTGTCGAGCGCTGCCAGAGGCAGTGAGGTGAGTGTAGAGTGAGCTGTAGTACTGGAGAGACGGGCAAGAATGGTGGTCGAGTGAGTAGTAAACGGCGAATTCACCGGAGTATGACAAATGAGCGCGTCCCCCTGATCGTTGTGGGGTGGACCCTCGCCGATACTGATTCGCGAGTGATATGAAACCAAAAGTGACAAGCGCCGAATTACGTGTTTCGCGTCAATCGCGTCGGCCAGCGACAACCATGGATTTCAGTGAGGCTTGTTGTGAATGTTAACCATCATCATTACGGATGACGAAGTACTTGAAATCAGCAACCAATAAAAAGATATAACCGTAACTAAACGTGTAAGGCGAAGGTAGCAACTGCCTCAGAATTTGTGTGTTAGTAGAAAATATATATCAGTTTGTAGATCGCAACCTTGATGATCTTCAATAATAGACAAACTTTCAATCATTAACTATTCCGTCTCAGAACAGCCACACTCGGTTGAAATACCCCCGAAACCACAGCAGAAAAACCGATAGTCTTTCATCCATTAAGCACACGGTTATATAATTATAATAATTAACTATTTGGCGGCTTCGGTAAATTACCCAAAACCCAATAAAGGACAAAACGGGGGTGTTTCAGTCATTTAGGCAGTCTATAAACGATGAGTGTGCAGGACCCCACAGGCAGGTTGTCACTGCTGTTGTGAAATGGAAAGGTTGGCGGGCCATATCAAACCAGTCATAAGTCTGGCGACTAAAAAAAGAGAAAAAATAGACAAGGAGCTGGTATGGGCAGCGACTGCAAACACTTCGTAGCGTCACCAAATCAGGATCATTAATGGTTTGATTGCCGGGATTGTTTGGACGCTGGTGTGGCTGGTCCAGGAACTGGAAATGGCTAATATCAGTATGGTTCTATATAGAAGGTGAATTGGAAGTTGCTGTCACCAACAGGACAGACAGATGATTTGTGAGTTGGAATTGGCCATCAAAAGTAGAAACAGTTGGCGCTGGAGAGCCTCCACTTGGAGACGGAGCTGGAAACGTGGAACAGCAGCAAGACGGTTCTGCTGACGGACAGTCTAGACAGAGTGTGCTTTCCAGCCGACCTGTGGCATCATTCTGGCAGAAGCAGGGTATAGTGCTTGCCTTCGTATGTCCAATGGACACAGTGTCGCTGGGAGTAGGGATGCGCTAGCTGAAGTATAGCTTGCTGTACGGCATGTGGACAGCACTGTGTAGCGAAGGCTTCTGGTGCTTTTTGTCGTCCAAACCGTTTAGCCTATGCTGACATACTTAAGTAACCAGAGGTTTACGTTAATGAAATGCAGCGAGACTGCTGCTAGGCATGGAATTTGTAGAGCAGTGCTGTATCTGATTGAGTTTCATCCTTATGGATATGTTTGCCTATTACTGTTGTTCCTTTCCTTTGTGTCATTGCTATGGGATTTACGTTTCGTTAATGTCATGCTGTGGATTGTACCTGTATCGGCCTATTGTCTGTCTGGTATGTGCTTAAGGAGTCTGTCATAGTTGGGTGCATTTTATGGTTAGATTCTGGAACAAGATCTTTGATTAGATTCCTTTAGGTTCTTCTGTTGATATGCAAGTGGCTGTTGTTTTATGTGTTAACTGGTCCTGCCTTGATTGCAAGGTTTTGATCTCAGTTAGGCAATGCGTTGATCATTGATTCTGTTTATTAGGTTAACGCTGTCACATTTTGTATTTCGTTTTTCTCTTTTAATAAAGCTGAGCGTTCCATAGAGGCAGGAGGTTTATAATTATTTTACTAGGTATCAAGGTGATTTGATTTCTCATTTCTGCTTTCTCATGTATGTGCTCTGATTTATTGTGTTGTTTAATAAAACTGATTCACACTTTGTTAAGAGCCTATATAATCTCCAGCTACTTTCCACTCCCACGGTCAACCTGCGCCACGAGGCTTTCTCGTTAGCAATGTCATACATTGTTTGGCCAGAGTCATTTGTAAGCAATCTCCTTTGTAGACTGATAGGATTTACCTAGTAATTTTACTGAAAGACGTGGTGCTGTTATTAGCACTCAGTACTCTTATTCAGCAGAATGAGGGTTCGAAGCCGTCCTCAGACATCCAGATTTGGGTTTTCGATTATTTCCCCTAACTAGTTAATGCAAATGCCACGATGGTTCCTTTGAAAAGGCCTTACCAGTTTCCTTTCCCGTCCTTCCCAAATCCAAGCTTATGTCCTGTCCTTAATGACCTCATTATCAGCAGAGTATTAAACTCTAGAGTTCCTTCCTTTCTTTTTTCTTCTTCCTAATATCCTACAAGTGAACGAAAGTCCACCACCTGCTTTACTTGTGACTGAGCCTGTGTGATCGTCCCATTTCATTTTCCTAGAAATTGTTACACCCAGCTATTTAAACAAACTAACCAATTCCATGTGAGTCTGTGCATCACCGTGAATCACCATCAGCAGCGACTACCCTTTACCTCCAGCCAGAGCAGAAAGCAGAAAAGGACTGTTAAATTTGAAAGTAAGTTCTTGATTATCAGTTATTTATAATAATGTTGTTATTATTCATTTATTAATATATATGGCTACACTTTCATTTTGTTATCTATTTCTAGAACAGTACTTAAGATCTCTGACCCGCCCAGGGCACAAAGGTGTTCAACATACAGTTGTCTGCACCACCACAGCAGCAGCAGTCCACAGGCAGTCTTCCTGGTTCACCATTCCTGGTACTACCTTCACAGCAATCGCTGCCAGAACTTCATCAACTCGCAGAATACTGCTATTCGCAAGTATATATAATCTGGTGTCTAGTGAGTCTAAGCATGTGACTGTTGGCTTAGCAACTAAGAGTGACTCGATTAGTAACTGAAGTAGAAAACGTTCAGGGTGTTGGGACTAGAGTGCAGTGTCGGACTATCTGGGTAACATGATGGGGTACGCAGACAATAAGATGACGTCGAAATACAGGGTGATCAAAAAGTCAGTATAAATTTGAAAACTGAATAAATCACGGAATAATGTAGATAGAGAGGTACAAATTGACACGCATGCTTGGAATGACGTGGGGTTTTATTAGAACCAAAAAAATTCAAAAGTTCAAAAAATGTCCGACAGATGGGGCTTCATATGATCAGAATAGCAATAATTCGCATAACAAAGTAAGACAAAGCAAAGATGACGTTCTTTACAGGAAATGCTCAATATGTCCACCATCATTCCTCAACAATAGCTGTAGTCGAGGAATAATGTTGTGAACAGCAGTGTAAAGCATGTCCGGAGTTAGGGTGAGGCACTGGCGTCGGATGTTGTCTTTCAGCATCCCTAGAGATGTCGGTCGATCACGATACACTTGCGACTTGAGGTAACCCCAAAGCCAATAATCGCACGGACTGAGGTCTGGGGACCTGGGAGGCCAAGCATGACGAAAGAGGCGGCTGAGCACACGATCATCACCAAACGACGCGCGCAAGAGATCTTCCACGCGTCTAGCAATATGGGGTGGAGCGCTATCCTGCATAAACATCGTACGTTCCAGGAGGTGTTTATCAGCCAGGCTGGGGATGATGCGATTCTGTAACATATCGGCGTACCTCTCACCCGTCACGGTAGCAGTTAGCGCCGTCTGTCAGACATTTAGTGAACTTTTTCTTTTGGTTCTAACAAAACCCCATGTCATTCCAAGCATGTGTGTCAATTTCTACCTCTCTATCTACATTATTCCGTGGTTTGTTGAGTTTTCAAATTTATACTGACTTTTTGATCACCGAGTATGACTATACTACACACACATAAAAACCCATGTTTTGGCAGGAAGGATTCAATAGTCGATATGTATTGGGAAGCTGTACTTCAATGAGCCGGCCGCGGTGGCCGTGCGGGTCTAGGCGCTTCAGTCTGGAACCGCGGGACTGCTACGGTCGCAGGTTCGAATCCTGCCTAGGGCATGGATGTGTGTGATGTCCTTAGGTTAGTCAGGTTTAAGTAGTTCTAATTTCTAGGGGACTGATGACCTACGATGTTAAGTCACATAGTCCTGAGAGCCATTTTGCACTTGAATGAACTTCATACGATGTGTGCATTTACATAAATGGTAGAAAGACCGAGTAAAGTGGCGAAGTACCATTGATACCCCAATCCAACCAGATGTAGGATAGAGGGGAAACGAAGATGATGATGAATTGAGTAATGTGAATTTGAATGATTAATACTGTTTGTTAACAATCGCTACAGGCAGATTGAGCATTGGTATCAGCATGTCAGAAGTGTGTACCAAGACTTTGTGAACAGTTAGCATGACAGTGGTGTAAATATGAAGCAATTAAGAATATAAATGCTTGTATTCACCCAGTGCCCAAGTTTGCAAGTGTAGAGTGGTCACTAGGATCTTAGGCAGACAGTACATAGTATAGACCAACACTGGATGGAACATAAGAGGATTTTTCCACAGAGGTTATCCGAAGAGGTCAGTTGCGTCAGATCTTCCCTTCGAAAACGGTCAAAGAACTGCATTAAGTCGCATTTGCGTCATCACATTGGCACAACAATAGAAGATACTGGAAGCCTTTCTAAATAATGACGGCAAGTTTCAAATAAGTACAGCAGAGGCAGTGGAGGCATTGCTTAATTTGATGAAGGTCTGAGCACTACGATGACACAGCTGATAGAATAGCTATATAACGGCGAGGTCACCTAAGGCAGTAGTTGACCAGCTGTTCTCTGCAGAAGCTCACGGAACTGCAACCGCTGAGTGCAGTTCCCTAGTCAATAAGGTTTTAGTATTTCGTAGGTAAGAGTGTGTACGACGATACTCACTGTGCTGGACTAGGCTTGAGTCCTCTTTGCCAGTTGGAGGCAGACGCTTGCTGTCATCGACAGACATGGCTGTGCTCATGTCGCCCAGCTCTGAGGCAGCTAACGACGCCATGGACGTGTCACGCCACGGTCGCTGAACCTTGGCCGACTCTACATCTGCAGCAGCGCCACTCGTGGCCCCGCCTGGCTCCACTTTCAGCGGCTTCAGCTCGCTGGCAACTGGTCGGCGCTCGGCGTGCCACTCAAGCGGGTGGAAGAGGAGGCTGCCGGCAGGAAGGTGCATGGCTACGCCTCCCAGGACCAGCATGGCGCCGCTGAAGCCGTAGTTCTCCAGCAGCAAACGCACCAGGTGTGGCATCGCCATCTGGCCCAGGTTGATACCCGCTGTAGATATGCCGACGGCGCGCCCTCGCGCCTTCACGAAGTACATTTTGACTGCTAAGAAGGCAGAGGGCGCGAACAGACCACTGCCAAGACCTGTGCAATGTGAAGCAAACGTAGGTAACTCTGAACCTGATGTTTTCCCAACATAAAATCTCTATCTACCAGCGGATTGAAACAACCAATAAACTGTTTTATCTTATTTATTACAAAACCTTTTAGAAAGCCTGTAACTGGAAAGACAGTAAAGCTGTTTGTAAAATTAAAAACAGATAATGAGAAAAATTAATCATCATACATTTTCAGTTGCTGCCAAGAAGCAAGGCGGGTATTAGAAACAGATTAGCATAGACAAAGACGCTGTTCCTAGATAAAAGAATTCCACTATCAAATAATGGCCTTATTTTAATTTCTGAAAATTAGCGCTTAGAGCGCAGCAGTGTATAGAAATGTATCGTTGACTGTCGGCAATCCTGAAAGGAAGTGAAACAAGGTATTTGACATTTGGTGCTAAAGAAGGGCGTTGATAACTAAGTCGACTGATTAAATATTAAATTTAGAGGTCCTGACAAGAATCTGAGAAGTAAAAAGCGTGTGGGGAACACTGAGAAGATGTCGACAGACTATGGATATTAGTATAACAGGGAAAATCTTTCATAGTAATAGTGGGAGCTGTAGAAGAGAAAAAGTGTACGGAAAGGCAGCGAATACAGCCAGCAACTAGCTCAGGATGTTGAATGCTACTCTGAGATGAAGAAGTGGACACATGAGAAGATGTGATGGTGGATAAGATGAAACTGGCGGGAAGACTGATAAAATACCCTAAGAATAAAAAGAGAACACCCAAATTACATACACCTGTTTAGAGGACATGTAACATCTCATTTCGTCCTGATAATAGCAGCTCTACATCGCTGTATCAACTCAAAGAAAGCGTTGGAAAAACCTACCTAATCCACGACTACTCAACCACCTTCAACAAGTCACACGGACCGTGCTAAATCTGGGTCCAAGACAAGCACCTCTCCCATATGTCGAAAAAATGCGTGACACACTGAGATCACGTGATATGTCAAGTACTACAGTCACCGTCATGTCGATAGAGTGTCCTGCAATCCATTCTAAAATGTCTCAGGAACCATAGCGGGTGCTAGAAGACGTTGGGCGCAACAACACAATGCATTGTCTTGTTGAAGCTGCAGGCGAACCAGCCGTTACACGTCATTGGACAGTAGGTTCCTCTGTCGATCGCTGTTGACACCAGACGTAAGAGTATCTCCAGTCGGTCCCATGTTAACAACCGTCAGACGAGATCTATCTGTGCACTGTTCGCAAGTCGGTTGCACTGTACTATGTGGTTCTCAGCCTAACTGCAGCTGTTGACCATGTACCAATGTGTACCTCGACGTATCAGTCCAAGGGAGCTTTCCCATTGAGCGAGCGTCTCATGACCGTTTTACTGAACCAATTACTGTATCCCTGCTATTTGACGCACAGTGGACAGAGATATATGTGTTGTGCAAGGACAACAAAAAATCACAGGGTGAGGAACCCAAGGCCATCCAGATTATGTTCGTAACTATAAAATATAACGAAGTGCTGTTTTCACGTGCTTATAACGCTCGGTTTGCTAATTTTTACTTTTTTCCCTTGGAACTCTGAATTTTTTTTTCTATTTCCTTTTTCTTCCTCCATTAGTTATGTTTTCCCCAGGTCTGCTTTAACTTCCGTGATCCAAGTTATTGATTTTTTTGGGTCTCTGCCAAAAAGGTTGAAAATTCTGTTTGTTATTCTTTTCTCTTCAAGCTTTTTCAGGTGCCCATAACATAAAACACTTCTCTTTCACATTGTGCCTCATATTCTTTCTATTCTTTCATAAATTGTTTATTACCTCTTAATTTCCGTTTCCCACTGTCGGGGTTTGGTCCCAAGGCTTTCATGTTTTCCTTTCCTTCTCTTCTATTTTATCTAATTGTTACTCTGTATTTATCGAAAGGCATTCTGCAGCAAAACGGTATTCTGGTCTAATGACGGCGTTGCAGTAGCAGAGGTTTGCAATCAACGACAAAGATTTCATGTTTCACAAGACTTCTGTTAATGTAAAAGTCACTTCCACTTTCCTTGCCCTTACTAAGTCAGCTTCTTTGTTCAAAAACATTCTAGCATTATTTCAACTAGAAATTTAAATGCTGTAGCCTTTTCCATTCTTCCACTATCAACTTCCATGTATTTCGGTGTCTCTCTTGTTTAGGAGATATAAATGTGTTGTTGCATCTTCTATACGTTCAGTTAAGAAGGCAAGATCTTCTGCAAAAGTCAAACAATCATTTCTCAGATTATCCCTTTTTCTGTTAATAATGATTTTTTTTTAATTCCTTCTTCTTCTACTCTCTTCTTCAATTTTCTGAATACCATTTTTAGTACTCTCTTGAAGTGCAATGATTTTAATCCATATTCTTGTCTTACAACAGTTTTGATCTCAAAACTTCGTTAGTTTCACCTAAAAATTTAATTTTGCATTTCGCATTTGTGATTCTGTCTTTTGTGATTGCAATTGACTTATTTCCAGAATGAGATTTTCACTCTGCAGCGGAGTGTGCGTTGATAAACTTCCTGGCAGATTAAAACTGTGTGCTAGACTGAGACTCGAAATCGGGACGTTTGCATTTTGCGGGCAAGTGCTCTACCAACTGAGCTACCTAAGCACGACTCACGACCGGTTCTCACAGCTTCAATTCTGCCAGTACCTCATCTCCTACTTTCCATACTTAACAGAAGCGCTTCTGCTAACCTTGCAGAACTAGCACTGCAGAGTGAAAATCTCATTAGAAAAAAATTAGCTAAGTTTGGGACAGTATATTCAGAAGACACTTGCTTCAGGAAGA
This sequence comes from Schistocerca americana, assembly GCF_021461395.2. NCBI lineage: Eukaryota > Metazoa > Arthropoda > Insecta > Orthoptera > Acrididae > Schistocerca > Schistocerca americana. Next base: position 585,378,761 of record NC_060123.1, on the reverse strand, counting down.
CAGATGAAGAGACATGCCCCAGGTCGTTGCAGAGAGCCGCAGAGAGAAATAGGTTCTACAGAAGATCGTCCTATTCTGAACACTCCTTGGCTCTGTTCTAATCGCTGATCTAGTTGGCTTTCAAGCCTGTTTTGTAAATCTTTTGAAACAATTTTGTTAGTCACTGGTAGAAGGGGGATTCCTCTTTAGTTGTTGAGGGTCAGATTTATATCTTTTCTTGTGAATTGGATGAATTAATGCCGCTCTCCAAATTTCTGGTTTAGCTTCTGTTTCCAAGCATTTTGAAAGAATCCGTGTCCTTTCTTGACTCTGCTAGCATTTGAAGTGTTCTACATTGCACGAGTTACTGAATTCTCCCCATGGGCATTTTTTATTCTTCAGATCTTTAATGATATTTTTGGTTTCCAGTCATGCTAGGAGATTCTGAATTTCTGCAAGTGACTATGTCCCAGAAATTTTTCTTTAGGTTCTTCACGAGTTAACAAAGGCTTGAAATATCTTGCTAATATTTCACAGTTTCCTTGATTTTTTTACACTTAATGTACCATTTTCAATTTAGAAGCACAATTTGGTGCTTGGTAAGTTAGAAGACTTTATTTCAAAGGATTATAAAATTTATAGCGGTTCTTGGTACTATTCTTTTGTAGGTCTTTCTCAATTATTGATAGATGGCTCCTTTTAAACTACATTTTGAGTGGCCTTAAGCGTTTTGATTTTTGACACCTTTGTTATTTAGAGCTAGTAACACTGCTGTGCCCCTCCAGACATTGGATGCAGTTCCACATCGGGCAACTGTCACATCCAAATGCTCTTGTGTGTCTGAATATTGCACCATTCGACCAGCTGGAAAAATGGATACTCACAATACGGACCAGTTCAGACTTTGTCAGGTGCTAACAACACTGAATCACACGAGTGCACGGTATCCTCATGTCTTTCACAATGATTACTCGACAGATGAGGCTGTTCACGTCCCTTGTACATGTTACCATGTCTGGTGACAATAGTATACGGGAACAACACTAATTTCTTGTGGTATCCATTCTACATGTCACAGAGGATTGCAACTCTTAATCATTAACGTACCATCAGTAGAGTGTACATGTGGGAAGTAACATTGACATGTAGTCAGGTATTGTGGTTGTTTTACTATTTTTGTTACACAGTATAATTACCTGATTTGAATACATTTCCAGTTGACTTACCTCCTTAGCTCTGTATTTTAACGATGTGGTTTTGGATGGTAGAGCTATTCAATATTTTTTTGTTGATTACCATAGGCTGGCGAGTAATTGCTGCATAGTCACTGACAGACATATAAGTGCTGATAACAAGTTTCCTTTCAGAGGCTGTGCAGTCCAGAATCGGTACCCCAAACAGGCACAACCACGACGAGAACTGAGACAATCATCCCACCGACACACCAGCTTGAAGATACCTATTTGGTAAAATACTGTGTAGAGCTGTGCGAAGAAGTCTTTATCTGTTTGCTGCACATAATCGCTTGATAAGAATCTTTGACCTTTCAAGGTCTCTTTTAAAGGACTGAAGGCGTGATATTCGCATGTGGAGAGATCAGACCTGCAGGGCAGGTGCTCGAGTGTGTCACGTTTGAGTCACACTGATAAGGCTGGGCTCTCAGATCGACTGGTATCTTGTTTCGAATTAAGACCAGCACAGAATTTGGCGTGCCATTCCACGATGGTTGTTTCGTACACACATGCTGTCCCATGTACGTTTTTCATTTTATGATGGATGTCTGCCAGAGTACGTCCTTCGGCAGCCAAGAAAAGAATAGCAGCAAGTTAGTACTGTTTGGACACATTTGGTGATAATGTTGCCATCGTTAATGTTTCCACATCTACCACACAGACATGAGAAAGACTTGAATGCCATATTAGCCTACATGTCAGCGCTTATGTATGTGCATCAGAGTTGCGCTATGTTGCATATACGCTCCAGCAGTCCAGTAAATGGAAACTTTTTGATCACCTCCTATGTATGTGTGGGATGTTAGAGGTATGAGAGCAGGTATTTCTTTTGGGGACTGAGGACAATCTAGTGAAGGACGTTTCATCATTATTTAGTTCATTTTCAGACTAATAATTATATTATGAGCGGTATGCTTTTAGGTTGCTTAGTACTTCTAAGTCCGCATTGCACAAGCAAGCCATTAATGTCTATTTTCTGCGTGGCAGCAGGTCAGGTATTCTAGTGACAGGGATAGTGCTCTTTGTGGCACAGTTATGAACATTCAGAAAACATCAAGTAGTAAATTATGTTACGTGTTTGTAGGAAGACTGTTGATCACCAAGAAAAAGCAACTAAAACACGGAAGTGGGTACATTTTAAGACATCAGTGATCAAAATATCTATACCTATACGCCCAACACCTTGTATATAAAAGAGGACCTAGGAAAAAATTCCCTGATATAAGACAAACATGCTGGTGCAAACCCTATATCGCAACCAGGCAATAACAGTGACATAAGGCAAAAATACAGTACTTGAGAAAACTCGAATTAAAGAATTAATTCCATAAAACTTATATTGAAATAATGTAAGCTTCCCTTAAATTTCAAGTAAGTATTGGTGGCAGTAAATGGCTTTATATTTTTCGTACATATTGGGGGAATTACCACAATTTTTTCAGTGACATAAACTAAAGATGCTGTGTTTCTACTTGTGTCACTTTTTTCCCAGGGTGCGATATGTTAAAGAAAGACACTCAAGGGAAGATCGATGAGTATCACTGAAACGTACAAAAGAACAGCATGCCACGAACAGTTTTAGGCATGTGAAATGAATGCATTGTCTTGCAGCAATAATTGGTTTCTTGGTTTTATGTTACTCTGTCGTGCCCAAGAGATCTGTAGGTAATCAAAGTAACATGAATAGAAAGCAAGAAGACGAGCACGCACGTTTGACATGGAGACCTAAAACTGACTTGCAGACCTAAAGTTACAACAACCTATGTGAAAACCAAAAGCCAACATGTGACTAGAAATAACTGTATCGTGCAGATAAGGTTGATTTTAGGACGTCGACACATCACATAACGCTGGCGATAGATAACAAACAAAATAGCTAAATACTACGAAATAATGTGAATACTGCAAAGTCCCATCAAATACAAATGAAGTGCTATTGTGTCGCGATCCGTCATTCTATTGTACGACTACATTGACGACCTCCTTTGGCATTAACTCAGTTTCTCCGACTGTTCAAATGGACTTCTGGCTCGGTACCAAATCATTAACACACTGAAACTTCCAGACAGATTAAAACTCTATTCCGGACGTGGATTCGAAGTTGGGATCTTTACCTTTCGCGGGCAAGTGTTCACCGACTGAGCAATCCCGGTACAACTCACGACCAACTCTCACGGATTTACTTTTACCAGTATCTCTTACCTTCCAAACTCACTTTGACTGAACGCTATTTCTCAAACACTGTCTCTGAAAGTCATTCAGTGCGGGAAAAAAATTGTCGACATCGCTATCAATTTGGCAGCATGTAATTTCAACGATAGACTAACAGACATTACGGAATAATGGACGTACTCAAATCTGAGATCCGACCAGTCTGTTACAACTTGTACGAGAAAGAGAACGAAAATGTATCGAGCGACCGGAGCAGCATATGACAGAAGCTGCCAAAGCGGCGCGTAGGACCACCATGGTCATGAAGAAGATGGACGACGACCTCCTTTGGGATCTGGAAGGATAACTCTATAGTCCAGGGATCGCTGACTGTTAACTCAGCTACCAAAAATCTAGCCCAAAAGTTTAAATGCGTTTTTCTTGAGAACAGATTTTTCAAATTAGGGGGAAGCATAGCTTCGGAACGGTGTATACAATTTTGATCGGTATTTGATGCTGGCATTTTAAATCGAATTCTCTATCAGCGTACGTAGCCGTTTTGTGATGTCTTCGTAAGTCTGTTTTCGGTGCAAACTTTTATCTCGATTTTGTGGATGAATAAATTGAGATTTGTTTCAACACGCCACAGTTTTGTTAGAATTTCATATTTTTCAATTATCCTATGTGTGCTCATATCCTATGTGTGCTCATACTTGGGGACAATATTATGGAAATGGAAGAGGATGTAGATGAAGATGAAATGGGAGATAAGATACTGCGTGAAGAGTTTGACAGAGCACTGAAAGACCTGAGTCGAAACAAGGCCCCGGGAGTAGACAACATTCCATTAGAACTACTGATGGCCTTGGGAGAGCCAGTCATGACAAAACTCTACCATCTGGTGAGCAAGATGTATGAGACAGGCGAAATACCCTCAGACTTCAAGAAGAATGTAGTAATTCCAATCCCAAAAAAAGCAGGTGTTGACAGATGTGAAAATTACCGAACTATCAGTTTAATAAGTCACAGCTGCAAAATACTAACGCGAATTCTTTACAGACGAATGGAAAAACTGGTAGAAGCGGACCTCGGGGAAGATCAGTTTGGATTCCGTAGAAATGTTGGAACACGTGAGGCAATACTAACCTTACGACTTATCTTAGAAGAAAGATTAAGGAAAAGCAAACCTCCGTGTCTAGCATTTGTAGACTTAGAGAAAGCTTTTGACAACGTTAGCTGGAATACTCTCTTTCAAATTCTGAAGGTGGCAGGGGTAGAATACAGGGAGAGAAAGGGCATTTACAATTTGTACAGAAACCAGATGGCAGTTATAGGAGTCGAGGGGCATGAAAAGGAAGCAGTGGTTGGGAAAGGAGTGAGACAGGGTTGTAGCCTCTCCCCGATGTTATTCCATCTGTATATTGAGCAAGCAGTAAAGGAAACAAAAGAAAAATTCGGAGTAGGTATTAAAATTCATGGAGAAGAAGTAAAAACTTTGAGGTTCGCCGATGACATTGTAATTCTGTCAGAGACAGCAAAGGACTTGGAAGAGCAGTTGAACGGAATGGGCAGTGTCTTGAAAGGAGGATATAAGATGAACATCAACAAAAGCAAAACGAGGATAATGGAATGTAGTCAAATTAAATCGGGTGATGCTGAGGGGATTAGATTAGGAAATGAGACACTTAAAGTAGTAAAGGAGTTTTGCTGTCTAGGGAGTAAAATAACTGATGGTCGAAGTAGAGAGGATATAAAATGTAGACTGGCAATGGCAAGGAAATCGTTTCTGAAGAAGAGACATTTGTTAACATCGAGTATAGATTTAAGTGTCAGGAAGTCATTTCTGAAAGTATTTGTATGGAGTGTAGCCATGTATGGAAGTGAAACATGGACGATAACCAGTTTGGACAAGAAGAGAATAGAAGCTTTCGAAATGTGATGCTACAGAAGAATGCTCAAGATAAGGTGGGTAGATAACGTAACTAATGAGGAGGTATTGAATAGGATTGGGGAGAAGAGAAGTTTGTGGCACAACTTGACTAGAAGAAGGGATCGGTTGGTAGGACATGTTTTGAGGCATCAAGGCATCACAAATTTAGCATTGGAGGGCAGCGTGGAGGGTAAAAATCGTAGAGGGAGACCAAGAGATCAATATATTAAGCAGATTCAGAAGGATGTAGGTTGCAGTAGGTACTGGGAGATGAAGGAGCTTGCACAGGATAGAGTAGTATGGACAGCTGCATCAAACCAGTCTCAGTGACTGAAGACCACAACAACAACAACAGCATGTGTGCTCAAGCAAAATATATTGAAAATGGCAAACAAAAATTATTTTGTTACGGGTCCAAAGAGGGGGTGGGGGGGCATCGGGAATTCCAGCCAAGGACCAATATTCCGACTGGAAGGGGATCTTCCACCTTGTGGTGTCGTCACTGCGAGCATCGGATGTGGACACAAAAATGGTCTTTTTAATTAAGCACACAAGTACAAGGAATAAAAATATATCCTCAGATTTGGCATTACCTTTTATTTTACTTGAAAAAGGTTAAGAAAGTCAGCTATTTTTGACGCGTTCAAAGAACGCTACGCTATTAGCCAACCAGGTTTCATCTGTGATGGAGGTAATCGATAAAAATAAAAAAGTGAATGTAACACTTACTGCTTGTTATTGTTATCATAATGCACATTGAGCTTCGAAAGTTGAAAATCGGAACACTGACGTCAGTCACAGAACCTCAAACCACTATCAGTAAGGCGTTAGCAAAAATTAAATAGTGCCGAAGACATGTAGCTTAGACCAGCAACGATAGGAAAACTGCAACTTGGCTTTGAGAGTTATCATTCACCTTGTGTATCAAAAGCAGGTCGGGTGTATGTATGCGGACGACCAAAATATGGGATGGCAATGTAATGATGAGGTCGAAATACAGCAAGAATTGTGTGGAGGCATAGTTGCCCATGGATCTTCAGTTATGGCACTCACGTAATGGCATCCACAGACACAATACGTCGGTATTTAACTTCAGTTTGATTGTACTGGCAGTCGGTAGCCCATTACTACATCCCATGTAGTCAGACGCCCAAGGAGCAAACGAAATCTAACCAAAATAATATTACTTCTGTTAAAGTCTACGTGTCTAATTGTATCACACGCTGCGTAAGGTGCTTCTCTGGATCAGTGTTGTCTTCCAAGCACATGGTATCAGGCCTCACACTACTAACATGCAGTCATAGTTAAACACCATCCATGGCCTGTCCGTCACAGAATGTATCATCAACGATGACCAAGAGTTTCTTTTTAGAGCATAGTGCCCACTGTACTTATTTATAGCCGTCTTTAAGCAAACAGAATACGATATACAAAGGAATTGACGACATTAGCTACCAAGGGGCATTGGCTTATGTCAACGGGACAAGTTGAAAATTTGTACCATACTGGGATTCCAGCCCGCTCTCAGTCGCCACAGTCACACGTAATACCCCAGCATGCCTCCCGTCACACCTAAATTCTCAACTTATCTACATACTAACGATGTAGTGCCACAGTCCATCAGCTACATTACTCAAAGCATCTCGGCAATTCCCATCAGTGTTCGAGCTTGTTTGCATCTACACTGAATGTATCATTAGCCATATTCGCCTGAATTATGTATGTGGCTTCTTTTCTTATGGCCATCTCTTAAGTAACAGACACCATTTTGATCAAATCATTGCCCACTGGCAGCTAATGTAGTTAATTCTTTTGTGTCTTGATTCGTAGATGCTGAAGGATCAAAATGATGACCGTCCTTTTGGAAATGACAGAAAGAGTAGACGCCACATGTATAATTAATGCGAAGATGGCCTATGATACCTTCAGTTCAGATGCACACCAAGCTCTAACTCTTATGGGAATTGATGGGATCCTATGAGTCTGAAAGAACAGACACCTCATGTAGAAACAGAATACTCCACTGACTCACGAATTACACAAAATTTCTCTTAATGATGTGTCCAGCGAATGAATTCGAAATGTAGTCGGTGGACTAAAATGAAAGACCAAAATACGTCCAACACGCTAAGTGCTTTGTTCGTACTGGTTTTAGTCTGATACTCATGAAACTGCCCTAAGCAAAATGAAAACGATTTCAGCTCATTCCATTCCAAATGGAGCGCTAATAGTCACTTCAGGATGGACGACGGACACATTACGAAATTAGACGAGATTAACAAAAAAGTGACAGGGCAAAAATACAATAAAGAAAAGAGGAAAATAATAAGGAAAGGTAAGATGGGCAAGGAAACATTAATGGTCAGAGGTAACTGCGAGGAATGAAAATAATCGCACAAGTTTTGACAAAGTAAGTAAATTGGCTCACTAACCCAAGAGGATGCTGTAGGTGATAATAAACTGGATGAAAGAATTGGCGATGCTGGTGAGAACGAGCCCCACCACTACAAGGCAGCCTCCGCTGAAAGCCACTTGGCGTATACTGAATGTCTTCAGCAGTGGCCCTGTGACAATGCCTGGAAAAGATGTACATAGTTGCATTTAGGAATTTATACGCAAGAAGCATACATTATTTGTCGTTAAGCGATCACAGGCATCAATTATGATGGAACCGTCAAGAATTGTAATTAATTTTCAAAGTAGTTTTGCTGGCAATGTTTGTTTCATTTATTTTCTGGGCTCAAACACAGAGATGCACAGGAGCGTCTTTATCATCATGGCATTAGACGGGATCAGCGGCCGGAGCGCGGACATAGGGTCGGGCCGTCTGTTAGCACTACAGGAAGCTATGACGTCAAGCGCCTAAACTGTCAACCGAATACAACCTTGCTCTTACTTGGAGTTCGTGTGGGCTTGTATCCCGACTTTTGCAGTCGACATTCGTGATTTATGGTTTTGGTTTCGTTACGTCTCTCAAATTATTCCTTTTGTTTACTGGTCATCGACAAAAGCGGAATACTCGTGCGCGCTTGCCGTATAACTGCAATCTCCATTTGTTTTCTTTAATCATTGTTTTACTTTGCCTGATCGTCTTATGACCTTCAAGTCCTCAGTCACTTTTAGTCAAGACCTATACAAGTCCAAAACTATTCTATTTTTTATTTCATCCATTATAAATCGTTGCGCCGGCCGCGGTGGTCTCGCGGTTCTAGGCGCGCAGTCCGGAACCGTGCTACTGCTACGGTCGCAGGTTCGAATCCTGCCTCGGGCATGGATGTGCGTGATGTCCTTAGGTTAGTTCGGTTTAACTAGTTCTACGTTCTAGGGGACTGATGACCACAGCTGTTAAGTCCCATAGCGCTCAGAGCCATTTGAACCATTTTTATAAATCGTTGGTGAAAGTCGGCGCCTTTAAAAATAATTTTTTTCTTATAAAATAACTTTTAATTCTGCTGTTACCGATTTTCTTTTACTTAATTCTACTACTTCGGGTTTCGGGAGGTTTCCCATTCTCAAATGCATGTTTTCATGTATTATAGTATTTATGAAGGAATTGTTGATTTGCATTGTTATTCCGTTACCTTTACTGTAACGTATAAACATGCTCAGTTTTGTAATTAATGGTGCAATAGTTAGTGGTAAAGTTGCGACTTTCATTTTTCTTCTAAACTTCTCATGCAGAAACTCACACATGTTAGAAATAACTCACACAATTTACAGAGCAGAGTGTGCCCTACGAAACATAAAATCAGAATAAAAAATAGACACAAAGACGTTGTCTTGTTCATTTTTAGGCGTCCATTTTTGTACAGACGCAATTTTACAAGTAATATAGGTTATAAACTGATTTTTCGGTTGTAGTAAAATACTTATCATCTCGTTTTATTTCAAAGCATCTTCAGGGGTCATTGTAACAATCTGGTTTTCTTACAAACCTGTTTCTTAAGATCGTAAACAACTCTCATATTTAGTAATAGTGATGTAAAATCACAGAGAACTAAATAGTTGTAGAGACCGCTGAAGATTCTTCGAAATAAAACGAAATACCTGTGGTCTGAATAAGACTTCTACTACAGTCAAAAAAGAGAGTATATAAACTAATTACTTGCGATCACAAAAATATTTTATTTGTAGTCATCAGATGATGCCACAGATCGACCACAGAATATGTATATTATTCTTTAGGGCAGACTTTATTTTTCGTATCTGAATTATTATTTTCATTTGTATTCGTTACAGATTACTTACCAAATACACCCTCTGTACTACAGAATGGTATACAAACTTGTGGACGATCTGTAGCATAATTTATGTTTGACTATGTGTGAAATATCTTTGTGGCATGTACGTTTCGGTTTTTCAACTTGTGCTGTACGCAGAAAACGCTCTCGTCTACTCAAAAAGTAGTCACTCTGATTTTCTTTGGTGATGCTTGAGTTTCAAACTTCTTTCACCTTATAGGAAACATATCACGAGAACCCATGGAAAAGTCATTGCTTCTAGACAACAAAGATACTCCTGCATGTTATCCCATGTCCGCAAATCAGATAAAACAAGTCTTTATGTGCACAGAATGCCTTCGGCTGGTATCCACCTACCTCTATGTTCACTCGATCGTCCCATACAATCCTAATCCAAATTTGGCATCAGCTCCTACATGACAAAGCGAAAAATCTTGTGCATCGAGCTAATGGACTGTGACATCTGTAACATTATGTGATTGCCTTATCATTTTAAATCATTCACTAATCGAGCAGTCGCTCGGCAACAGCTATTGACAGCACATAATGTTGTGAGAATGTAAAAGGTGAACGACCTGTGACGTAACTTGCTTATTGTCGAAGCGCCGTCAGAGATGCAGTGAGTTATTGACTTTGAAAACCGCAGCGCGAAAAACGGACAGAAGAAGAACACTTTTACACTTTTTTTTATGTACGAGATATTCTCGGTGAACAGTTACTTATTTTTCTCTTGTCTCTTGTAACTTGTGTCGGACGCGCATGTCTTGCCGCCGTATTATTATCGTTAAAAATAATATTATTTTAGTGTAAAGTAAAAGTGCAATGCTGAAAGTGCAATACTGCATAGCAGTAGATTTATTGTGCGACGTGTATGTGAAAGCGTCAAAGGAATTATTTTCATTACGAGAAGAGAAGTGCCAGTCAAAACGGCATCCATGTTACATCCTTCATTGCAGTGTAAGTTCATCTATTAATTGCCATAAATTCAGAGTTAAATGGAACTGTTGTATGGACTATTTATTTATTATAGAATCTATGTCTCACTCCTTTATGAAGTTCTTTAATTTTCTTTATGTTTCTGCCAAATAGAGAGTTCACAGTCACGAATTCTTTCGTCGAGATCGGACGGAAGTTGCATGCGGCGAAATATTTTCTCCGCGCCATATTCTACTGGTAAATGCATGATAAACTGCGGTCCCTTAGGAAATTCATGCTGAGCTATCATAAATAATTATATTTTGAGTAGGCATTTACTCTCCTCTGCAATGCAACTTCCGACTGATCAGACGATCCAACAAGAAACAGCAGCACACGGTCGGCGTTCGCAAAAATATGTCCACCGCTGATTATAGCTATATGTTACAGCACAAAAGTAAACATATTGTTATAATTAGCGACTACGAACGGGGACATATATAACTGTATGTTTATGTATACACATTACGTAAATATATCGTTATACATCCCTGCCACCACAAATAAACTTACACACTTGCTGACTGTTCCTTGTTAGTAGGTCGCAGCTGACAGTCTTCCACTGCACTACGCACCTTTAGTTCTAGAATACCCTATTAGAAATCATCTTCTGTGAACATTTTCTTTTAATTGCATCATTACAAATTTTATGATGTTGGACAGTCTCCAGACATTCTTCACCAACATCTCCGTGATAGCGCATTGATTTTATGTAATCCAAAAATTCACCAGCAAGGGTTAAAAATCGTTCTGAAAGACTTGTATGAAGAAATTCACTTTAATTAAAGATGAATTCTGAACAGCATAGATTTGTTAATATATATGTCATTGTAGCTTCTTGTATTTTGTAGCCAAATATCGCTTGTTGTATGTATACTCTGCAGACTCAGTTTCCAAAGTGAAAGAGTTTTGCAAAATAATTTCAATTGGTAAGACTTGCAGCAGAGCTTGAAGCTTGTAAGACACTCACCAGAGAACTCCATGACAGCCATCATAGAGTTCAAGATGACGGCAGCACTGGTCGTGTTCAGGCCCAGGGACAGCAGCTTGTCTCCAAACAGCAGGCTGAATGTGGATACGTGGGACTGGCCCGTCATCTGGCGTGTGACACAGAAAACAAGGTGGTGCTCACAATGACGATGACCTCATGACGATGGTGTAGACTGATAAGAGTAGCCAGGCAAGGAATAACAAAATGAAAACTGCACGTGTAACAACTTGACTGGGACACAATGACCACATGCCGCGGAGTTTACAGTCGCTTGCCTAGTACTCATTTTTTGATTATATCAGTGCTATGGCATTATGATAATTCAAACATAACTTACGACTTACTTTGCAGCAATATAAGTAAAATAAAAATTAATTACCACTTTCTAATAATTTTATTTACATCCCGTTCCTTCAAATTTTATACCTCACTACCTATTCTGTTTCATAATTGTTTAGTTGAAAGTATACAGATATACGGTTACAAACATGGTAACTACACGGTTCTCAAAATTACTGCCTTGAATAAACAAGAGTATTAACACACAAAAGAATTGCTAAACGCGTTACGGGCAATTTTCTTTTCGGTTATGGAAGATTAGGCGATGGACTCCACATCCGCCTTCAGCAAGCTACTGTACGGTGAGAGGCGAATGGCATGCACTGTGTAGCGTATCAGAGTGACCCACCCAGCCCCCTCCTCTTTCCTGTTATATTCGTGAATGATGCTTGGAAAAAAAGGAAAACGTTACGTATAAATCCGGATGGTATTGATTTAAACGGTAATGATCAAGAAGAAGTAACGTATTTCCTGTTTTCGAACATGGTTTGTTGGAATTTTGTAAACTTCTTTGCGATACATAAGACCATTCTTGTAGCACTTCCCGCTTACAGTATGCTAACTAGTATGAGAGAAACTCACAGCTCCTTATCGAATATTTTCTGTCTCTTCCGTGCATACAATTTGGAAAGTGTTACAGAAAGTCGAACAACATTTAAGAATTGACTGAACGATGGTTATGAAAGCGATCTATTTCGTGTTTGAATTATTCTATATTATGATTCTTCCAATAAAAATGGATGCAGTACCGACAAACATTTAAGTGGACGTTCCACCTTAAACTGTTACTAGATACTTGAAGATTATGAATGAGTCCAATAACTAATCAACGATCGCATAGTCAAACGACATACAGATTTTTGTTAATCCTATGAAGATTATGACTGAATCCAATAACTGATCAATGATCGCCTAGTCAAACGAGATACAGATTTTTTTTTACCTATGTGCTTTGTGTAATTGCAGCGAAAACTTTCTGGAAGTCGAGAAGCTTTCCAGGATTAGCTCTCCTATCTTGCAGTTCTCGTAAATGTATGTGACTTCTGAGAACAGGGAATATATGACCACATGATTCTGAAGTATTTTAGGTCCAAATTTAAGTACAGCAGTGAGAAAAAATGAGCACTGAATCAAAGAGATGGGAGCTAATGGATGTTGTTGTTGTTGTGGTCTTCAGTCTAGAGACTGGTTTGATGCAGCTTTCCATGCTACTCTATCCCGTGCAAGCTTCTTCATCTCCGAGTAACTACTGCAACCTACACACTTCTAGAGACTGGTTTGATGCAGCTTTCCATGCTACTCTATCCCGTGCAAGCTTCTTCATCTCCGAGTAACTACTGCAACCTACACACTTCTCAATCTGTTTAGTGTATTCATTTCTTGGTCTCCCTCTACGATTTTTACCCTCCACGCCTGCCTCCAATACTAAATTGGTGATCCCTTGATGCCTCAGAACGTGTCCTACCTACTGGTCACTTCTTCTAGTCAAATTGTCCGACAAATTCCGTTTCTTCCCAATTTTATTCAGTACTTCTTCCTTAGTTACGTAATCTACCCATCTAATCTTCAGTATGATACTGTAGCATCACATTTCGAAAGCTTCCACTCTCTTCTTCTCTAAACTACGAGGGTTGGAACTTTAGTAGTGGCAAGTATTTCTTTACAGCTCGTACAAAACAGATACTTGTTTCAAAGTTTTAGTGACCTCCAAAGTAGTCACCAGCATTGTGTATAACATGTTGCCAGCAATGTGGAAGGCGTAGGATACTCTTAGCAGTGTCAATTGTGCTGACAGTTCAATCGGCGATGTCTACTGCCCGATGAATTTGGGGCAGTTCTGAAGCGAATTCAGTGAAGTGTTTCCTTCAGTTTACAAATCAACTTGAACTCACGAGGGCTTAAGTCAGGGGAGTGCAGTAGGTGGTATAACACTTAGCAGCCCCATCAGTCAAAGAAATCAGTAACAGCTTGCACTGTACGTGTTTGAGGATTGTCCTGCAAAATGATGGTGAGGTCCTGCAGAAAGTATCATCACTTCTGTCTCTAAGCTGGGCGTAGGTTGTGGCCCAAAAAATGACCATCATAGAGACAGAAGTGATAAAACTGTCTGCACTACCTGACCATCATTCTGCAGGGCGATTCTCAAGCACGTACAGTGCAAGCTGTTACTGATTTGTTTGACTGATTGGGCTGCTAATTGCTATACCACCTACCGCACTCCCCTGACTTAAGCCCTCGTGAGTTCAACTAAATTTCTAAACTGAAGGAACCACTTAACGGCATTCGCTTCAGAACTGCTACAAATTCGCCGGGCAATAGACCGCGCCGTTCGAACTGTAAACACAAGAGTATTCTATGACTTCCACATAGCTGGCAACGGGTTATACACAATCCTGGTGACTACTTTGAAGGTCAGTAAAACTTTGAAACACTTATCTGTTTTGTATGAGCTGCAAACAAGTAGTTGCCGCTATTAAAGTTCCAACCCTCGTATTTATCGTCATTGTTTCACTTCCATACATGGCTACACTTCATATTAATACTCTCAGAAACTTCCTGACACTTAAATCTATACTCAGTGTTAACTGATTTCCCTTCTTCAGAAATGCTTTCCTCGACATTGTCAGTGTACATTTCATATCCTATCTACTTCGACCACCATCAGTTATTTTGCTTCTCAAATAACAAAACTCATCTAACACTTTAAGTGTCTCATTTTCTAACCTAAGTCCCTCAGCTTCACCTGATTTAATTCGACTACATTTCATTATCCTCGTTTTGCTTTTGTTGATGTTCATCTTATATCCTCCTTTCAAGGCACTGTCCTTCCCATTAAACTGTTCTTCCAAGTCCTTTAGCGTCTCTACCAGAATTACAATGATATCGGGAAATCTCAAAGTTTTTGTTTCTTCTCCCTGGATTAGAATTCGTACACCAAATTTTTCTTTTGTTTCCTTTACTGCTTGCTCAATATACAGATTGAATAACGCTGGGGATAGGCTACAATCCTGTCTCGCTCTCTTCCCAATCACTTTTTTCCTTTCATTCCCCTCGGCTCTTATAACTGTCGTCTGTTATCTGTATAAATTGCCAAATGCCTTTTGCTCCCTGTATTGGAATACCTGTCACCTTCAGAATTTGAAGGACAGTATTCCAGCCAACATTGTCAAAAGCTTTCTCTAAGTCTACAAATGCTAGAAACATAGATTTGCCTTTCCTTAGTCTTTCTTCTAAGGTGAGTCGTAAGGTCAGTATTGCCTCACGTGTTACATTTCTACGAATTATAAACTGATAGTCCCCAAGGTCGGCTTCTACCAATTTTTCTATTCGTCTGTAAAGAATTCGTGATAGTATTTTGCAACCGTGACTTATTAAACTGATAATTCGGTAATTCTGACACCTTTTAACACCAGCTTAATTTGGTATCGGAATTACTACATTCTTCTTGAAGTCTGAGAGTATTTCGGTCTCACACATCTTGCTCACCAGATGGTAGAGTTTTGTCCTGACTGGCTCTCCCCAGGCTAACAGTAGTTCTAATGGAACATTGTCTGCTCCCGGGGTCTTGTTTCGACTTAGGTCTTTCAGAGCTCTATCAAATACTTCACGCAGTATCATATCTCGCATTTCATCCTCATCTACGTCCTCATTCATTTCCATAATATTGCCCTCAAGTACATCGCCCTTGTATCGCCCTCTACGTACTCCTTCCACCTTTCTACTTTCCCTTCTTTGCTTGGAATTCGTTTTCCATGTGAGATCTTGATATTCGTACAGGTGGTTCTCTTGTGTCCAAAGGTCTCTCTAATTTTTCGGTGGGCAGTATCTATCTCACCCCTAGTGATATATGCTTCTACATCCTGACATTTGTCCTCAAGCCATCCCTGCTTAGCCATTTTGCACTTCCTGTCGACCTCATTTTTGAAACGATTCTATTCCTTTTTGCCTGCTTCATTCACTGCATTTTTATATTTTCTCCTTCCATCAATTAAATTCAGTATCTCTTCTGTTACCCAAGCATTTCTCCTAGCCTTCGTATTTTTACCTATTGATCCTCTGCTGCCTTCACTATTTCATCTCTCAAAGCTACCCATTCTTCCCCCGTTCTTGTCAATCGTTCCCTAATGCTCCCTCTGAACTCTCTGCAATCTCTGGTTCTTTCAGTTTATTCAGGTCCAATATCCTTAAATTCCCACCTTTTTGCACTTTATTCTCTTTTATTCTACAGTTCATTACCAATAAATTGTGGTGACAGTCCACATCTGCCCCTGGAAATGTCTTACAACTTATAAACTGGTTCCTAAATCTCTCTCTTACCATTATATAATCTATCTGAAACCTTCCAGTTTATCCAGGCCTCTTCCACGTATACAACCTTCTTTCATGATTCTGAAACCAAGCGTCAGCTACGATTAAGTTATGCTTTGGGCAAATTCTACCAGTCGGCTTCTTCTTTCATTCCTTACCTCAATTCCTTATTTACCTACTACTTGTCCTTCTCTTCCTTTTCCTACTATCGAATTACTGTCCCGACGACTTTTAAATTTTTGTCTCCTTTCATTATCTGAATAATTTGTTTCATCGCATCATACATTTCTTCAATATCTTCATCATCTGCCGAGCTATTAGGCATATAAACTTTTACTACTGTGGTAGGTATGGGCTTCTTGTCTGTCTTGGCTACACTGAAGCGTTCACTGTGCTTTTCTTAGTAGGTTACCTGGGCTCCTATTTTTTGTTCATTATTAAACCTACTCCTCCATTACCCCTATTTGATTTCGTATTTATAACTCTGTATTCACCTGACCGGAAGTCTTGTTCCTCCTGCCACCTAATTCTCACTATATGTAACTTTAACTATCCATTTCCCTTTTTAAATTTTCTAACCTACCTGCCCAATTAAGGGATCTGAAATTCCACGATCCGATCCGTAGAAGGCTAGTTTTCTTTCTCCTGATAACGTCGCCCTACTGAGTGTTCCCCGCCCGGAGATCCAAGTGGGGGATTATTTTACCTCTGGAACAATGTTCCCAAGAGAACGCCATCATCATTTAACCATTCAGTGAAATTGCATGCTCTCGGGAAATATTATGGTTGTAGTTTCCCCTTGCTTTCAGCCATTCGCAGTACCAGCACAGCAAGGCCGTTTTAGTTTATGGTACAAGGCGAGATCAGTCAATCATCCTGGCTGTTGCCCCTGCAACTACTGAAAGGCTGCTGCTCCTCTTCAGGAACCATACGTTTGTTTGGCCTCTCAACAGATACCCCTCCGTTGTGGTTGCACCTACGATACGACTATCTGTATCGCTGAGGCACGCAACCCCTCCCACCAACAGCAAAGTCCATGGTTCAAGGGGAGAAGATATGGATATATGTGAACAATTTTGCAGATCAACTTTCAAAGCGAAAGTGTGAGGTGTTTGGCTGACAGGCGACAGAAAGTAGTGGAAAGGAGAATGAAAAACATGAAGAACACACAGCAAGAAACAAACTTAACGGGGCCTGAAATCATTCATTGCACCAGACAACCCACAATTACAACGAAGTGGTACTGCTAGAAGAAACACGGGGACAGTGTGGCACTGCAGTGAAGTCGAACACCAAACGTGAACATGGGGCAGTAACAGTGGACGGAATGTAGGCTTCTCTCATAGGGTGGTTACAGAAACGGATTACAAAGATGGTACCAACTCCAGATGAACACCTACTTCCGGGAACAGTAAGACTGAGGATCCATCATCCTATAGTTCTGGTCTACAATGTTAATAGAAGTTTATTACATTGACAAATCCGCCCCCGGTAGCTGAATGGTCAGCGCGACAGAATGTCAGTTCTACGGGCCCGGGTTCGATTCCCGGCTGGGTCGGAGATTTTCTCCGCTCAGGGACTGGGTGTTGTGTTGTCCTGATCATCATCATTTCATCCACATTGACGCGCAAGTCGCCGACGTGGCGTCAGCTCGAAAGACTTGCACGCAGCAAACGGTCTACCCGACGGGAGGCACTAGTCACACGATAAAAAAAATATAAAAATTAATAAATAAATAAAAAATCTGGACAAATGTTGAATATGTACATAAATAGTCTCGAACAGTTGTATAGCTGAGGATGCTCTGGCAACAGCGTGCATAGTTGCCAGATTGTCGTTCTTGTTGCATTCTTCTGATTTCTTCAGTGACATCATCGATGACTCAGAGAATAGCGCGAAATTCAAAATAGCTGAATTCTGCTACACGATTCCCTCCACTGCTACGGTGTCACTGTCGAAGTAGGTGAGTTGTCCTAAATATAGATTGATAAGAAATGAAAAAATCAGAGATGGTTCCTTATTCTGCTGCCGTGAATTTCAAGGATAGTTTGTATGACGTCATAATCCAAGACGGCGATCCGAGATGGCGGACCAGGGGATGTTACCACAGGCTCTGTGATGTCGTAATTCGAGAAAGCTATCCACGGTGATGAGCTGATAATATTAGCCCAGCCAGCAAAGTTATCAGATTTCCCTGGTGGTATGTCATTAGTGTCCGATGGCGGGCAGGGTGGCTACTGGCCAGCCAGCCTGGTTGTCAGATTTCATATGTTCTAAGGTAGAACCTTGTCGTGACAGGAAATTAAAAAAGGAAAAATCATTTTCTCCACTCCTATGACGTTAAATTGCATTGTCTTAAAGCACTGTTACCACTGCTGGTACAGCACAGGAAAGTTTATATCTTTTGTTATAAATATTTTAGCATACAACCATTAATATTATGAAAATAATCTACAGCAACATGTTTTCGGAGCCAGGTTTCCATCATACGGCTTTCTAAGTTAATCCTACTTAAAATGCACTTCACAAAGCCCTCACGATCAAAATATAAAAACGTTAAAAATTAGATTTTGTCCATACTGGATGAGAGGACGTGGTTGTCGATGTCAATGTTAAAAAATATATCGGCTCAGCCACTTGTTTATAGTGTAAAACACTAAGATTGACCCGTTTCGGAAGTCAAGCTTCCATCATCAGAATAATAAAAAGTAAAAGAACCTGTTAAAACTCGCTAAAATGGAACATGCACCAGGCACAATAAAATTGATAATAAAATTAAAACATCGTGGCTACTTCCCTTGTTGAACACCATAGGCGACACCATTTTACAGTTTTTTATATTTTGACGACTATGTGGAGATCCACCTTGGAAGACACGGCTGCAACAACGGAAGTAGCCGCGATGTTTTAATTTTATTAGCAATTTTATTGTGCCTGGTGCATGTTCCATTTTAGCGAGTATTAACAGGTTCTTTTATTTTTTATTATTCTGATGATGGAAGCTTGACTTCCAAAACGCATTAATTTTAGTGTTTTACACTATAAACAAGTGGTTAAGCCGATATATTTCTTAACATTAATAAAAATTAGGTTCCACTAGATTGTCTTAATGCTCTTTCGCATGTTGCCCCACGTCCTCCAAAGCGCTGCTTCCATAAGGCGGTACACACCGGTCTCATTAGCTAACTGTCCGTGTACCACTAGTTCATAAACATACGTACTTGTGAAAATGAGTGGAATTTGAGAAGCTGGTGCGAACAAAGTTTTTTCTGCATCCGGGAAATTAGGCTGAAGTAACTTTCAGATATGATATATCAAATGCAAATATCTTCCGTTCTAAGAAATTTCTGAACATTATTGACGAAAGTAAACTAAGGCCAGCTAACTGCATAAATCCACAGCTTATGGGATGAGCTTAAGGCATAAGCAATGCTTTTTATTTCTTCCGATATGAAATCTGACCAGGTGACAACTTTTGTGTCGCTTGTTAGTGCAACTGGTATATGGAATCAGCTTGAGGTATTTTACGAAAGGCGATATGCAGTGAGTACTATTTATAAAATGTTGCGCTATGACATTCCTGCCGAGTATACCAGCAAACCTGAAGGATTAGCACAGTGTTTTGCAGACGATGATGAGGTAATGGAGGTACATATAATGCAGAATTTTTCAGTGGAATTCCGCCGGAATGTGGTTCGATTGTTACGGCTTGCGACTAGTACGTCGAAAGCAGATCAACGTGGAGAGTTTAACAGCATGGTGACTGGAGGAAGGGCATCGCTTGTCGTAGACTGAAGAAACGGCACGAGAATTCGCTGCCGAAAATGGTAAAAAGTCAGTATTCACAAAGTAATTTATTCAAATGTTCTGCGAACAGGGGAATACTGTTTGCTATTACTGTCAGAAAAAGGTCATTATAAGACCAAGAGCGGCGAAAGAATATTTAAATTCTCACGACAGAAACACGAAAATAAACATAAAGCTGCAAATGGAAAAATTTCAAACACTTTTGCTACTAACTTTAATCATGTTTACCCTGCTGATAGTGCTGCATCAAAACCAATGACCTCATACAAGGAACGTATTTTAGTCTTTAAATCATTATTGACTGTAACTACACTAACGTTAAACATTACTAACATACCTTGATGACAATTCTGTCACAGAGAACTGCAACTCTAATCATATATATATACCTGCCGATGGTATGTACGTGTACGAAGTTAAATGGCATCCGACCATATCTTCTTCGTGAGTTTTTTTGTGAGATGAACTCGTTTCTTGGAAACGTATTCTCCTCGCCTCTTCTCAATACATGTGTGTATCTAGGTTTATATGGTTTTCAGCGTTTCTGTAAGTTGCTTGGGGATTCATCTTCTGTCAGCGATATCTAATAGGTTGTTCCGTAGTGTTCTGTCAAACCATTTGACGTCTTTCGCTGATACAATGTATATGCTGATAAACTTAAAAGAAGCGCCGGTAATCGTACAAATACAATGGAAAACGAACGTAAGTGGCTCAAAATGACACAATTAAGAATATTGGAACACATGAATGTTCCACTACACCACAACAGCACGGAATGAGGAAACAGATTTTGGCCCATATCCCAGTGGACTGCCTAACGGGATGATAAAGGCTGGGTCCCTATATCAGTGGACTGTCTAACGGAATGCTAGAGGCAGCATCGTAACAAGTTCTCCAAAAACAGTTACCTGATTATAATGGTTAACACATCCATGCTAATGTCTTGTTCCTGAATTCACCCATAATAGGATACATCACATAGCGATGTACACAGAACTTTCAGTGTGGTATGTGTGGGATATTTGTGTATGTGTGTATATATGTATGTATGTATGTGTGTGTGTGTGTGTGTGTGTTTGTGTGTGTGTGTGTGTGTGTGTGTGTGCATAGCTTGGTATTATTTTGCTATCAGTGGACATAGAGATCTCTTGCACAGTACTTTTTGCACTCCCCGTCATGCAGTCTTAAAGTAAATCTCGTTACCTTAAAAGAATTTCGACAGATGCGGCACACTGTCTTTCAACTTACGTTGCCGATCGCGGCCGCTAACACTATTATCCAGCCCCACCCTCCGTCGGGTGGGACTAGTTCGTAGTCCACAGTCCCTGCTCCCTTCATCACTGCATCTGAAAAATAGAACATAAATAATTACGTGAATTTAAATGTTTCCCTGAGACATTTAAGTCTCTTTTTATTGTCTACGATAATGATCGAAACAGACTAAATGAATTAAAATTTGTGCTGCGGCCGGGACTCGAACCCAGGTCTTCTTGCTTCCTAGGCAGAAATGCTAAACATAACATCACCATCCGTGCACCACTTGTTCTTAAACACACGTAATAGTGAAAAATGAGTGACATATTAGGAGCTGACACGAATGAAGTCTTTTCTGCATCCTGAAATTCGGCTGAAGTAACTTTCAGTTATGATATATCAAGTGGAAATTTAAAGTTTGTGTTGAGGAGCGCTCTCAGCTTCAGTAGTTCGTGCAGCAATGTTCACGATCTTACTGCGGTGGTGTAATGGTTAGCATTTTTGCCTAACAAGCAAAAAGACCCAGGTTCGAGTCCATGCTGCAGCACAAATTTTAATTCATTTCGTCTCCTTCGATCATTAATAACGTGAAAATTCCATCTGCTTATTACCAAGTTTGATGAACTTCCTAAATAAGGCCACATGTACTTTAGCTCCAAGTCTGTGTAAGGCGTGCACTAGCGACAAGCTTGAAATTTGGGTTCGAGTCCCCCTCCGACACAAATTTTCGTTTGTTCTACAGCTGATGCGAAACCATAAACGTAGTTTTCGACTTTATCGTTGATATTACTTATACTCTGGAACCAACTGCACATAAGAACTATAAGAGCTGTCTAACTGTATGTTCTCTTGATGCCTCTTCTCTTAGTTGTGTACGGAAGTGTTGCCGACCTCACGACGGATATGATGGAAACCAACTGCCTGTTCGCAATTGTACTGTCTCTCTCTCTCTATTTGGGATAGTAGCTAGTTAGGTAAGGGGCTGTAGAAAGTTGGATGAGTGTCTAATAGCTGCCTGAGAATGGGTAACACGCTCTAGGTGTTCCGATGATCAGATTTTTGATTTAAAGATTTTTTGGAAAGCGTCATGGAAGAGTATGGGGAAAGGCGCTGAGCGGTGGTATTACGATGTTCACTAGTGGGACTGTTCTTATTTCTTTTTCTTATAAAATCAGGTCTGTAGTGGTTTATTGTGTACGCTTAGTCATTCAAAAGGGTCTTCTTTTCTGCTTTGGTTTTTCGTATACGATAATTTTCCTGTAAATTGAAATGTGTTTTTTCTTGTGTTTGTTGTGATGATTTCATGCTATCTTCTCTAGAAGTAGGCTTGTGACTATGTACTCTGAGTTGCCGTGAAAATGTGGAGCGGTCAGTCATAGACTAGTAGGCTCACTTGTGTTCTTTGTATCTAGTATAGAATGTATCAGTTTCTCCAACATAACTGCCATCACAAGCGTTATATTTTAATTAATATATGTTATAACTACTTTCTGTTATAAGTTTAGGTCCTTTGTTGGTTTTGATGTGTGGTTTTGGACAGAACTGTCTGTTGTGTATGCTGCATTTTTCCAGTGTCTTTTGAAAATGTTCATGATTTTATTTGTGTATGTGTGTCATTGCGTACCGCTTGTATCTACTTTTGTATTTCCTGAGTACTATGCAAATTCCAACCGGAAAAACGAATAACTGTAAATAATAATAAAGTTTTCTAATCTGCCAATATCGCTTGCAGAATCCGAACAATATTTCCCAGATTAAAAGATACCTTAATGTGAAAGAAGAAATTCACTTGGTGCAAATAAAATACATTGCAGCATTCATAAAATGAATGTTTATATGCTTGCTGCGGATGATGGCTACACAAAACAACTTATCAAATTTAAGTATTTATCTGTGTAATACAGGGAAGTGACCAGAAGAAATGATTTCAGAGTAGATTTAAAAGTGCTTAGCAGTTGAGGACAACCATTAGAGTGAGCTAAGAACGTAAACAAATAGTTTATTTGGTTCGAAAATTTTGTATAAACCAAAAAGAGCTTTTTAAACTGAGTTTTGTAATGAATCTGAAACTAAATGTTTGTAATGAATATCTGTTGTCAGTTTTGAGTTTTGGATGTGAGGCATGGAGTTTTCATACGTAATTCATAAAAAATTATGTGTTGGGAGAGTTGCATGTTGATAAACACTAGGAGCGACAGGGAAACAAACAGTTGCTTCAGGGAACACACAGAGATGGACGATGTTATTTTGAATTCAGCAAAAATAACGTGGCTGTGCTTGGGATATGTAACCAAGAAAATTCATGGGGAGAAACGCATTGAACTCAACAGTTCTCGTGCAAGATAGGGCCCCACTGCACATCGCTCGTGCAGTTCACCTGATTCTCCGAAACACATTTGGAAACGATCGAATTACCAGCCGAGCTTTTCCAAATGCCTGGCCAGCACGATCAGTTGATATCACTGGTCTGTGACTTATGGTTGTGAGGCTACCTGAACGACAGGGTTTACCATGGGAACATTCACACATGCGCTGATCTGAAGCGCAGCGTAACAAGAGAGGTAGCCAGCATACCTATGGACGTGCCTCGTTCTGCTGTGCGGAATGTAATCCCGCGCTTTGAGACTCTTCTGCACACTGAGAGGCACCATATTGGGATCCTTTTGTAGCAGTAATGGTACTGGAATGTAATGGTATGGCGTACCGTAGCGGCACATGTCCCCATGTCCTTGACATTAATGCTACCAAGTTTGATACTGGTACGGAAGAAGCGTTAAATAGGGAGTTAATAAATACAATTTCTTAAACATTATTTCTGTTTATCATACATTGTAAGTAACGTAAAAACAAAAAATATAAAAGGTAAAGTAGTTTTCACGAACAGACTGGAACTCGGTATCGTCACATTACCAGTCCTCATTCTTTCCACCATTCCAACCACTGAGTGAAAGTCGTACTACCATAAATGGCACATGCCCCGCCCGAGACGCGCCATAAATGTTATTTTATTATATAAGTCGGGTTACATGGAGTTCCCATTTCCGTAACCTTAATTTCTGGCCATGCCCTTGATACATCATAAATTTGGACAAAGAGGGTGATGACCAATGGGCGCGGTCCCCTTGAGAGCTGTAGGCGACTTAAACGTGAGGTGCTCAGGCAGCGCGTTGAAATAAAATAACTTCAATTTTCTCCATACTATAGTGAAATGTGGCTTTCCTTTCAACTTTAAAAGCAATTACGATATATTAAAAAATGGCTCTGAGCACTATGGGACTCCTGAGGTCATTAGTCCCCTAGAACTTAGAACTAGTTAAACCTAACTAACCTAAGGACATCACACGCATCCATGCCCGAGGCAGGATTCGAACCTGCGACCGTAGCGGTCTCGCGGTTCCAGACTGCAGCGCCTAGAACCGCACGGCCACTTCGGCCGGCTACGATATGTTAGCTACATTTACTATACAGTAACGTATCACCTAAACTGAACCAAACACAGTGTTGCCAGTGACCACATTTTTCACTGCTAATTCTTCAGATTTAACGCTATAGAGTATTTCAACATTATGTCAGTAATGAAAAAATAGACCCTCTATCACCAACCTGTGATATGAAACTATAGTACACGAAAGAAATCAGTTTTTAATGACAATTTGTTCCCTCAGATTCGAGTGAGAAATATTACACTGGTGTTCAAAGTTAAAGCAACAAACTTAAATTTTGCAACATTGCTGTTATTTTGCCACAAAACGTTATAAACGGGGTCAGTAAATTTGAAACAATGTAGAAAACGTAGGCAATTACAACATGCAGAGCAACAGACAAAAATGTTTTTCGTTCTTTTTCAACTTACCGGGTTTACACACATTCGACAACTGGTTAATGCGCTCAGTATGGGGTGTGACCACCTCTGGCAGCAATAAAAGCCTCACAACTACGGTGCATGCTGTGTATGATGTCATTACTCTTATGTCGAGGCAATAACGCCAATTCTTCGCGCACAGCTGCTCGCAAGTCTTGGAGAGTGGTTGGAGGATGCTGCCGCGATGCAACCCGTCTCCTAGTCCATCCCAGACGTGGTCTATGGGATTTATATCGGGAGGGCGAGCCAGCCACGCCATGCGTGCAATATCTTCTCTCCCCAAAATAACGTCAGCCACCTGTACTCTATGAGGTCGAGCATTGTCGTCCATCACTACGATGTCTGGGCCCACAGCACCTCCCAACAACCGCACACGAGGTCCCAAGACCTCGTCACGATATCAGACAATAGTTAAACCCTGATGATTCACTCGCACAAGCTCACGAAGAGGCGTTCGAGCAGTCAGCACAATCCCTGCCCACATCATAACGAATCGTCCTCAATATCGCATTCTTTCCACAATGTTTGGATCCCGAAATCGTCTTCCACGTTCCTTCTAGATGCGAACCTGCTATGAATCAATCTCCAGACCAAATCGGGCTCATCTGTGAAAAGAAAATTGGCCCACTGTTTGAGTGTCCTGGTGGTAAGTTAACAACCCTAGACGTTCCCACACATAAAAGAGATCTCCGACAATAAAGGCCACTCTGTCGAAGCCTTTTGTACACAGTTCGCCACGATACAACACGTCCAGTGGATGTTGCGTGGTCAGATGCCAGTTGCCGTGAAGTAATAAGGCGGCACTGTCATACCCTTACAGCTAAGTAACGGACCTCTCTTTCTGCTGCAACACGTGGTCGGCCCTGCCCTGGTCTTCGGGATACAGTTTGGATCTCTATACACTGTTACCACATCCGAGAAGCAACAGAACGATTCACATTAAGCCATTGGGTCACATAAGTCTGCTACTGGCTGCTTCCATTCTTCCTATGGCCGTCACTGCAGAGAGTCTGGTAGGCGTCTTCTCTGTGCCATACTGCACCGTCTCTGAATCTTTACACAGCGATTACGGATGTGGCACTACCCGCACACACTAACCCGTTTGATAAGTGCCCTGACGGCATTATTGATGTGGTTTTCTCTTGATCGGTATGCGATAGGAAGGACTTCTGTTGACAGTTTATATGACTATATCGAGAACTAGACATGGGATGGGGAAATAGCGGTTTGTTGCTTTAATTTTAGACAGCAGTGTATACACAGTAGTGAAGACGACTCGCAAACACGAAACGAGCTGTTTTTAATTTTTTTAAGTGAAAGGAGAACTTCTAGGCAACGGCCTTGCTGCAGTGGATACACCGTTTCCCGTGAGACCACCGAAGTTAAGTTCTGTCGGGCGTGGTCGGCGCTTGGACGGGTGACCATACAGGCCGCCATGCACTGTTGTCATTTTTCGGGGTGCACTCAGCCTCGTCCGCGGCTCGTGGTTGTGCGGTAGCGTTCTCGCTTCCCGCGCCCTGGTTCCCGGGTTCGATTCCCGGCGGGGTCAGGGATTTTCTCTGCCTCGTGATGACTGGGTGTTGTGTGACGTCCTTAGGTTAGTTAGATTTAAGTAATTCTAAGTTCTAGGGGACTGATGACCATATACGTTAAGTCCCATAGTGCTCAGAGCCATTTGAACCACTCAGCCTCGTGATGCCAATTGAGTAGCTACTGGACCGAATAGTAGCGGCTTCGGTCAAGAATACCATCATAACGACAGGGAGAGTGGTGTGCTGACCCCACGCCCCTCCTATCCGCATCCTCCACTGAGGATGACACGGCGGTCGGATGGACCCGGTAGGCCACTCGTGGCCTGAAGACGGAGTGCTAAAGGGAGAACTTCCATCAGAAAACTACCACAGCAGTTGATGTAGCTTTGCTTCATTTACACACAGTATTTTTCAGTTTAATGAGCTTTTATTGTTCACAGCAAGAAAATCGGAAAATCATTTTTTCCTGTATTGCTATCAGCAGCATGTAGGACCTGTTAGTTACTTTCGCGTGTGATGTTTTTTCTTGTTACCGCTCACTATACGTTTCTAACTTTTACATTATATCAACCAACTATGTACTTGTAGATAAGCCCAGAAGCTAAAATGCACAATTAATGACATAAAGAACAAGTATCCACTGATAACATTGCAGTTTAGTCTAATCTACAAACCAACCAATCAAAACGAGTCCGTTAGCCTTTGGCTCAAAACACAGATGTTTACTCGATTTCAGTAGGGCAGAGTTCGCGCATGCGCGCTAAATTTTGGCGCATGTATTCTGTATACTGTCTATTCTGTGTCGTGGTGATGGAGCAGAAAACAGCCGGTTTGTAGACTGACTCAGTCTAGTTGCAAACTATTGAGACAGACCACATGCTACCGCACACTCAGGTTTATCGCTCAGATGCTATCCAAGGTCATTGACGACTCATGTAGCAATCAAAAACCAGTAGCAACTTATCTGTACAACTGAGATTACGGACTATGATAATTTCGTAATACCATCCAACTTCAGATAATGGGACTGCAGATGAGATTTATACACAAGTGTTCTCCATCACTTGTCGAATAAACGTTACACCATCACTCTCATTTATTACTCATATTCATTTCTGAAAACATTTCTGTTATATAATATATGCTTGCCGCTTGGATTCCTACCACAGTATCATGTATTCAATGTCACATCTACGATGTCGCAGCTCCAGCAGTAAATGATGACCTAAACCACAAGGTGGCTTTCGATGTGCTGCAGAGAGTATTTCCTTAGCTGCTGTCGTTTCCCCACACTCTTGTCCCCTTCGGGAATGGGACGGAGGCGTTTGAAGTTAGGCGTCGAATCCACTCGAATTCTGTGATTGTTCTGTCATGTTCATTTCGCAGTGTAGGGTTTAAAGAAAGCATTTTGGTGCTTCTCTTATTGGAAGCTACACTCTCAGAATCTTAACAGTCATACACACCATTTTGCTACTGCAACACTTTTAACGTCTGAAACGTGAATTGGAGGACCATTCCGCGGTGCTCCCGCGCTGACGTATCATACTGTCATCATTTGTCTGTTTCTTTTTCTTACCCGATTATTCAGGAGAAAGTGGTTGGGGAATGTGTGCGTACCTTTCATCAATATTAATTATTATGTGTTGGAGACGAGCTTTTCCACCCAGTAGGTTTTCTTTCATTTCAACCGTTCGTTTTAGGTACTGCTATTTTGACAACGCTAGTCTACATCACATGTCTCATAACACACTGAAGCACCAGAGAAACTGGTATAGGCACGTATATTCAAATATAGAGACATGTAAACAGGCAGAATACGGAACTGCGGTCGGCAACGCCTATATAAGACAACAAGAATCTGGCGCAGTTGTTAGATCGGTTACTACTGCTACAACGGCAAGTTATCAAGATTTAAGTGAGTTTCAAGGCGGTGTTACAGTAGGTGGACGAAAGAAGGGATACAGCTCCTCCAACGTAGCGACGAAATGAGGATTTTCCCATACGACCATTTACGAGTATACCGTTAGTATTAGAAATCCGGTAACACATCAGATCTCCACATCGCAGCGGGCGGAAAGAGATCCTGCAAGAACGGGATCAACGACGACTGAAGAGAATCTTTCAACGAGACAGCAGTTCAAATGGTTCAAATGGCTCTGAGCACTATGGGACTTAACAGCTGTGGTCATCAGTCCCCTAGAACTTAGAACTACTTAAACCTAACTAACCTAAGGACATCACACACATCCATGCCCGAGGCAGGATTCGAACCTGCGACCGTAGCAGTCGCGCGGTTCCGGACTGCGCGCCTAGAACCGCGAGACCACCGCGGCCGGCGAGACAGCAGTGCAACCCTTTCGCAAATTACTTCAGATTTGAATGTTGGGCCAGCAACAAGTGTCAGCGTACGAACCATTCAACGAAACATCATCGATATTTGATTTCGAATCCGAAGGCTCACTCGTGTTCCCTTGACGACCGAACGACAAAAATCTTTACGTCTAGCCTGGGCCCGTCAACACCGACGATGCACTGTTGATGACGGAAACATGTTGCCTGGTCGGACGAGTGTCGTGTCAAATTGTATCGAGCGGATGGACGTGTACGGGTGTGGAGACAACCTCACGAATCCATGAACGCAGTTGGAGTGATATGGGACCCCTGATATGTCTAGATACGATTCTGACAGCAGACACGTACGTATGCGTCCTGTATGATTAACTGCATCCATTCATGTCCACTGTTCATTCCGACGGACCTGGGCAATTCCATCAGGATAATGCGACAGCCCATACGTCCGAATTGCTACAGAGTGGCTCCAGGAAAACTCTTCTGACTTTAAACACTTCCGCTGGCCACAAAACTCCCCAGACATGAACATTACTGAGCGTATCTGGGATGCCTTGCAACGTGCTGTTCAGACGAAATCTCCACCCCCTCGTATTCTTACGGATTTATGGGCAGCCCTGCAGGATTCGTGGTGTCACTTCCCTCCATTACTACTTCAGACATTAGTCGAGTCCACGCGACGTCGTGTTGCGACACTTCCGCGCGCTCGCGAGGGCCCTACACGATATTAAGAATGTGTACCACTTTCTTTGGCTCTTCCCTGCATACAGGAAATTTCTATTGTTAGCTCTCAATATGGTCAAAACATGTCAGTATTTTGATCCCTTCGACAGTTTACTCTTTTGCTTGAGCCAGTTTTTCTAGACTACTCGGCGTAGGTAGAACACAGTTTATGATCACTCGCACTGGCAATGATGCAGAGACCAGAGGGTGCAGTGTCTGTTCTTCGAGAGGGGAGTATAATTATTTATTTATTTATTCGGTATCTTTAAAAATACGGGTAAATGCAATTGTGTGTTCCAGTATGCAAAAATTGTTAACTTATTTTTTACTTGAGAATGAAAATATGACAGTATTATAAATAGCAGCGGCGTATTTGTACTTTGAGAGCATGGACTCAAATATTGAAGTTATTGTGGACCCGCACAACACTCGAAGAATACTCCTATTACCATCATATTCAGGCTATGGTAGTCGAATCCTGGCTCTCGGCGTAAAATGAAAAGTAAAATCTGAAAACTGATGTTGCTCTCGTCTGCGGCTCGTTGCTATGAAAAAATGTTTGTTTCAAATGTTAAAGCGAGCGATGTTTGCGCTTCCGCTATGATTTCGTTTTTTAGATCGACACGTAATGGCATCCGTTGAAGCAGTGGCGAGCCGGCCGAAGTGGGCGTGCGGTTAAAGGCGCTGCAGTCTGGAACCGCAAGACCGCTACGGTCGCAGGTTCGAATCCTGCCTCGGGCATGGATGTTTGTGATGTCCTTAGGTTAGTTAGGTTTAACTAGTTCTAAGTTCTGGGGGACTAATGACCTCAGCAGTTGAGTCCCATAGTGCTCAGAGCCATTTGAACCATTTGAAGCAGTGGCCGCTATTATTGTGGCGCCGTAAACGTCTTAAGAAAAAATCATCCAACGCAAGGAACATGACAGAGGGCTCACCGTACATCGAAATAACTCAAATATAAACTGTAACTTTCTATATTATAAAGTTAGCAGCATTTGCTTACAGTACTTGTGTACTACAAGATGTCTGCTTCTTAAGCCCAGAAACTAGCGAAGAAAGAGGAAGAGAAGAACAATCTAGGAGCGTTCTTCTGCCTTATTAACATCATAGAAGTTATTACATAAATAGTTTACTCCTTGATACAAAGGTTAATATTTGCTATAAAACATGGATATTTTGCGCCGCCTATGAGATCGATGAAACACATAAGATTCGTGTGCATTTTTCCCGTCGTCTGTCACACTTCTCGTTCTAAGTTTTTTGTCTTAAATGTCTTTACGACGCAATTGTCGCTGGGACGGCACAAGGAACAAACAGGAGTTTCCTCTAATCGATGATGTCGTTAGCGCGTCGACAACCCATTGAACGATCCGAATTGAAAAACATAAAAGTTGGCAAGTCAGTGACTGTACTACCAGTGACGTATATTTAATGCTTTACAGAACTATCGGACGAGTGCGGGGCTGCAGTATTTCAAGTCAGTGGTCCGGCCACGTGGCATGCCCGCAACAGCAGTAGCAGCAGCAACTTGCATCTACATCTACATCATACTGCGCCAGCTACCTAATGGTGTGTAGCGGAGCGTACTTTCGGTACCACTATCTGATCCCTCCAACCCTTTTCCACTCGAGAATAGTTCTTGGAAAGAATGATTGTCGGTAAGCCTCTGTATTGGTTCTAATTTCTCGAATTTTCTGATCGTGCTTAATACGCGAGATGCATGCGGGGGAATGTAATATGTTGTCCGACTCATCCTGAAAAGTGGTGTCCTGAAATTTCAATAGTAAACCTCTACGTGATGCACAACGCCTCTCTTTTAATATATTGAAAAATCCACCTCAGTTGCGAAAATTTGCCGCTGCCAAACAACGCGTGGTGAAGTGATGCCGGGGCTGGACTTCAGTTAAGTAGCTTTAATTCGACATGGTACCACGGTACCACGGTAATGTTGACTGTGCCTTACTCTGGCTTGTTATAGTAATTTTATGCTTCTGAAGAAGGCTAAATTATTCTAGCCGAAACCTGGGTACAGACCAGAAAATTTTCGCAACTGAGGCGGATTTTTCAATATATTAGTCTACCACAGTTGCTGACGGGACTGCAATATGCTAAAAATTCTTACACCTCTCTTGTAACGTCTGCCAGTGGAGTTTGCTTAGCATCTTCGTAACGCTCTCTCGCCAGCTAAACGATACCGTGACGAAACGCGCCGCTCTTGGATCTTCCCTACCTCCTCTATCAGTCCTACCTGATAGGGATTGATGAACAATACTCAAGAATCGGGCGAGCAAGAGCCTTATAAGACACTTCTTTCATGTATGAGTTACATTTCCTTAAGATTCTTCCGAAGAATCGGAATCTGGTGTCTGATTTTCCCACTGTCTGTTTTATATGGTCATTCCCGTTAAGGTCGCTCTGGATAGTTACGCCTAGATATTTTACGGTGGACGCTGTCTCCAGCTGTTTGTCATCCAAAATGTCCAAATGTGTGTGAAATCTTATGGAACTTAACTGCTAAGGTCATCAGTCCCTAAGCTTGCACACAACTTAACCTAAATTATCCTAAGGACAAACACACACACTCATGCCCGCGGGAGGACTCGAACCTCCACCGGGACCAGTCGCGAAGTCCATGACTGCAGCGCCTTAGACCGCTCGGCTATATTTGTCATCAATATTGTAACTGTACAGTAGTGCATTTCTTCTCTTATGTATGCGCAATATATTACATACTTCTGACGTTTCCTCGATATCGATACTCGGGATGGCCAAGGAAGCGAAATCAAAATCGGATACTAAATCAATCATCTGTCTGTAACAGCAGGTGTAGTCTGTCCAGTGCTTTCTTCACTGTGTCTCTTTCGTTTTACTGCAGCAGAGAACACACTTCAGCAGGGAAGGAAACCATCATTCTCTGCTGCCAAGGTAATTTCGCAAGATTTATGGGGAAGGATGTAATATGGCGCTTTACTCTTCTTGGAACGAAAACTGCCTGAACCACACTGTAACACACACACAGCACACTCGTAGCGTCTGCCACTGTGGAATGACGACCGTTTTTGTGAAGTTTTCCCACTTGCTAAATAAACCGTTGACCTTGGATCTTATCTATCTCTTCTATTAATCCAAACTGCTAAGCGTCCCAGCCTGCAGACCTGTGCTCGAGTGTAGATAGAACAAAGCTACTTTCTTCGTCGCTCATTTATATTTACTTTGCATTCTTGCTCAGTCTGTCGCTCCACATGCATACTGCAACATATATTACGGTTTGTCTGTTTCTAGTAATTATAAAGGCATAATAGTAATAATAATTATAATAATAACAATGTGTGTTTCAGGAATTTTATGCTCAAAATGTTTCATTCGTCTAGACTGACTGGCAACGGCAAGTTCCCTGCACCACCACGCGTTGAATCTCTTGAGGGCTTTCTATATTTCATTACAGTTTTTCAGCTTTTACACTTCCCTCTGTACATCGTCGGCAAACAGTGTCAAGCAGCTTCTGACGATATCCCTCATGTCGATAATACATATAGTGTAACGTAGCGTATCTATAACACTATAAAAACTCCTGTTCGACAGCCCAGTGAGAACTTGTTTTGTGAGAAAAAGATAGCGAGTAATATAAACAGGATTTGCTAGGCATTTCACACTAAACTCCTCTAAATTATAATAATACTGCCAGGCTCTTAATCAGCACTTCAAAAACAGCAATAACAACTTAGACAGGAAAGAAATCATTGGTTGCCATCGAAGTCGTTACATATGCTGCACCAGGTTCTTTGAACCGGGAAAAAACTGGTAAAACAGGTCAGATCATTTAAAAAACGATCCCAGCATTCGATTCCACTGTCTGCCAGAAACTAAGTGATATTTTAGTAACTATGATCCAGTAGGTATTTGAACAACGCTTCTTAAAACAGGTACATAGGATGCAGCGTGTGTCTGTGATAACGATACTGACTTTCAGGACTGGCGGAGAAGGGTAAATATGACAATCATGTAGAGACAGCGACCTGCTTAACAAATGATTGAAAATTTCTTCGCATCCACTATCGTTTCTTCGTTCTAAGTTGAAATATAGGTCTCAAAGGATATGTACGAAGTGCCACGTGAAGTGAACAGCAAAACAACAATAATTACTACGATCACTCTTTGCAACCTTACCTGGAAGTAAATGTTCAGCTGCATTACATCAATGTAGTCTCCCGATGTGCCATTCCACATTGACGAATCTGCTCGTTCTGTTGCCTGAAGCAAATCTGCCCGTGTGTTATCAACACGGATCCCACTTGAAACGCTTCGTTTGATAACTACGTTTGATCATTGGGACAATCGACAGTACTCCGAAATGTGCTTGTCCTGTGTACAAACAGCTATCACAGATTTAGTTCACAGTTACGAGAGAATGATTTCAGCCAGCTGGTCGTGTAATTGTTCCACACATTCACTAATGACAGAATATAGCTGTATCCTTCCTTTTTCTGGATCTGTACCATGCTATCCTACAAATTTATTGAAATGTTTCTTGATTATCTCGTTTGTAGGTGGCGTTAGGATTCTTTACCAGCCCATGTATGACAGTTGCCGACGTTGGACGAACCTTCTCTCCACAAAGATGTCTCGTTCGTTAACGACATAAACAAAGGTATAATTTATTGTTCTGGCTCAGTTGCACAATTTTTGAAGTCGATTAAATGTGTCGATCAATCTGGATCATCTTCAGACCTAGAACAAAGCAAAACTAAATATGAACCATCTAATATTTTACAATAGTACTGAAGAAAAGAATTGTACGTAAATGTAGAATTACCTAAGCAGTTGCATTAGCAACCCATCTTGTCTATTCAGAACAACATGTCAGAGCACTGTATTTTGCCCTCACTGCTTCCTTCCCCTCCCCCAATTAGCCTCACTCCATTTCCCCTGCACCATCCTACCCCTACCTCCAACAACTACCTGCTTAAAACATCGACCACAGTTGAAAAAAACAGTACTATGATACATTGTTCTGAAGAGACGTGACGGTTTGGTAATGCAGTTATTAGGTAAATTCTACTTTTATGTCCATTTTCTTCTTTTCTACTGTTGTAAAATATTAGATGGTACATTCCTAGTTTTACTTTGTTTTAGGTCTGAAGACGGTCCACAATGATCGAAACATCTAATGGAACTAAAAAAAGACAGAACAATAAATGGGAATATTTTGAATATCTACTCGTAATTGCTGAATTCGCTCAAGGCCGTTATGTCGACGTTTTGCAGTGCTGATGAAACGGCTGATTCCACAGGCGGAGAAAACAAAAAAAAAAAACGAAAGCGCCTGTCCCTTCGGAAAAGGAAATGGATAGCTTTCCACGTCAAGCACCACTCTCCAGGACGTGATATAGTTTGCTTTCCAATTCATGCACTATAGGGTGAAGAGTTCTGGACAGGACTGTGCCACCGCTTTCCAAACAGTCCTCTTCAAATCATGGCATGCGTGATCCTCGCAACGACCTATGCTCTGTTATGAAGACACCCATTTCAATCAGAACCTGACGAGTAACAACCGAAGTGCACGAGTATGGCTAAACCCGTAGATGCGCAAATTTTGCGTGCCCATTTCGTCTAAAGTCACTATAAAACTGAAGTTCACCAGCCATAATATTAATCATTGTTCACTTTGGAGTGTTGATGGACGACTGGTACCAGCCGACATGAGAGGTTAGGTGACGTGTTCCGTATTTGCCAGGTGGTTATATGGAACCAACGCCGTAAGTTGGGTCTACGTACAGATCTCAGAGAATGGCAGAAAGGACCTATCGTGTCTCCGTGAATGAAGTTAGCTAATTGTCCAACGGGTCTGCACGGAAATGTCACGTGGCGTAAGAACAGTGGTGGTAAACACATGCCAACTGACGGGAACCGGAGGCCAGTATCACGTCTTGTCAATGAAAATCTCATTCAAATCTGAAAGGAACTGCTGCTGCCGATAATTGCAGGCCCATTTCTACCAATTCCAGGGTGAAGATTTCCAAAGGAACTGTAATCAGTAAAGGTCGCTAGTTGGGTGTCTCACAAAAGATCGTTGCTCACAGTGGCACGTAAATCTGCACGGAAATCTAAATGGAGGCGTCTTGCATGGCCAGAAGAGTAAGACTTTACTTCTTCTTCAAGTGGTGCTAGGCCTGGAGTGCTCCGCTGCCCAATGAGACGTTCAACCTACAGTCCGTGGACTGTGTAGTTCAAGTTGGATACGGTTCGATGATTTTTTGTTGCACTATGACATGAGCCCACTGATTCAGGTTGCAGTCAACATCAACAAGCATGTTTACGACATTGTTTTCCTATGCCTAGAATTCCTCTTTACTCTTTATCGTCGTAAGGAGTGTTCTGCGAACACTCCCACCTTACGCGATGACGACGACCGTGTTCAAAGTGCTGCACGCACACCCACCGGGACTGACGAATATTCATGATCCCTATTGCACTTCCAGTGGCACATGAAGTCACTTGATCTGAAACTCGTAGAAAATGTCTGACACTAATTATAAATGCGGGCAAAACGAAGCAGTCAACATTCCCTTAATGTGATAACGCTAGGGGATGTAAACTTACGTGGCTTCAGATGGGTGTGTCATGCCAGGAGAAACATGTGGACTCTCTCTCTCTCTCTATCTCTCTCTCTCTCTCTTTCTCTCTCTCTCTCTCTCTCTCTATCTCACTGTCTCACCGAGCTAAGGCAGTTATCAAGGGCAGGGATGCTCTTACACGGTATTAACATGATGTTTTCTGTGAGTAATTGATTTCTGTATCGGTTTCCTTATATCGTGTCCCTCGAATCAAATTAAATACATCACTATGTGACAGAAAAGCACGATCCAACGTACGAGAGCACTAGATTCTGTCCACGTGTATTTCCCCACAGTCTGCCACTGCACCTAACGATATGTGCAGTGTTATTGTCGCAGGAATTAACACATATGATGCCGTGTAATGTTCCGAATACTGTTACGTCCTTTGCGACAAAATAAATTTTCTTCCCGGGCATGGCTTCTTACCCTCATACGTCTCGAAGTTTGTCGTTATTTTTCTGTTACATAGTCTGTATTGTTGGAAAATCTTTAAACGCGTTCGACACAGGATGGGACAAATAATCGACCGTGGCCTTGTACTAGGAACGGTAGGAATGTGCTTGTCTCATTTTTGTGAAACTAGAGCTGTGTATATGCAATATGTATGGGAGAAACATTGTTACCAAAAAATATCGAATCGATCTTGACAGATTTACTTAAACTGTACAAAATGCTCAAATGAACATTAAGATAGACAGCAGCTTATATATATTTTAATATCTATAATATTCTAATGTATGTGTGATATGCAAAGGGCAAACATTGTTACCAAAAATCTCGTAAAGTACTTGACCAATTTACTTCAAATTTTAGGAGCCGTAAACGTGTGCCGTAAGGATGCGTTGAACACCCGGTCTATTTTGTAAATACTGTTGTGTTAAGAACAAATACACGTAGTGCAGGTGGATGTGTGCTGTATGTTTTACTGGACAACGTGTCATTTTTTATGTCTGATGATGCTCCTGTGAGAATGAAATGCGTCACAAATTAAATAAATTAAAAAAAAACATTTTGAAACCGAGCTATTCTTTCCTGAACATCTCAGGAGGTTGTTGCTGTGCCACGAGCTGGAAGACGGGGTGGTATTTCAAATTTTAAACAATACTCTACTAAACATTCAACTGGATATAGACTACATATTTTTCACAGAACAATGTACAGGTTTTCAGTTAAAATCGACTGCAAGAAACCAAATGCTCTGCTGTAAAAGTTTGCCATTTTGTTTCCTTTCTTGCAGACAGTTTTATCTACGATTGTGGGACATTTAACCAATTAGACAAATTGTTTCTGCCGTACATATTGTTTCCCATCACATACCTTATTCAACATAATGTCTATAAACAACGATGTGCTGTTTTGTTTTCTTTCGCACATACAGTTTTTAAAGAGAACAGGAAATTAGTGTTTCTGACTTAGTGGGTTATTACTAGAATACTACTAGAGAATCAGAATTCTCAGTAACAACAAACAAATCTCAAGGCAGAGTACTATGGGTAGGTTGGTGTGCATGTGAGTGTGCGTGTGTGTGCGTATGTGTACATGTATTTGAATGTATATGAGGGTGAATCCCCTAAAACTTGCACCGCAGGTTTAGCGGAAACTGAAGTTGCTATTGATCTGAGGTTTTCACGTAATGGATTGGTAGGGTCTCGTATTTTATCGAACAAAAATAAATGTTCAAATGGCTCTGAGCACTATGGGACATCTGAGGTTATCAGTCCCCTAGACTTAGAACTACGTAAACCTAACTAACCTAAGGATATCACACATATCCATTCCCGAGGCAGGATTCGAACCTGCGACCGTAGCAGCCGCACGTTTCCAGACTGAAGCGCCTAGAACCGCTCGGCCACAGAGGCCGGCTTTTATCCCACAAGCAGACTGTAATCACACTTACAAAATGTATCTTGTATGCAAGCACGCACTTTTAGATGGAACAATGCCTTTTGCCACTAACAAACTAAAAGTGGAGTGTCAATAGTTTTCCCCTTCAGGATTCTAGTGCAATTCGTTCACGAGGTACGTATTTTGAAAAATCTCCACACCGACACTTGTTTCTGCCATTCAACCTGAGTAGTTGCTTGGTACGATCTTTTTCATATTTGCTTACAGTGTTCTTGTGTTTTCCTTGAGTTCGTTGTGACTTGTTAGTTAGTTAGTGTGTGACAGGTCAAGCAGTAGGTCGTTAAGTGGAGGACTAGGTTTATCAATGCAGACAACACCGACATGCACATGGTGTATGGAGAGTTTAGGAAGAATGCAATTCGTACTTGTACGGTGTTTGCTAGAAGATATCCTAACAGACATCAACCATCTCGTCAATTATTTATTAACTTCTTCAACCATTTACGTGATAGTGATAGTGTAACACATAGACAACCTAACAGAAAGAAAAAAGTGACGGCAGAAAAGTGAGAAATCAATGTTCTTGCTGCTGCTCAAGAGGATCCGCGCGGGAACTTCAGCGCAGCCGCATGTAGAAGTGGCATGCGTCAGACAGCTGACCTACGCATTCTCCATCCCTATGTTCCATCCCTATTAATCTCTCTCCATCAGGATCTGCATGAAACAATTATGAGAATCGAGTTAACTTTCTTACATGGGCATTACGACAGGATGCTCCAGATGTAGCATTTATCTTGTTTTAGAGATGAAGCCACATTTACCAGTCATGGCCAGGTAAACTACCGACACAAGCAGTATTGGTCTGCTGGCTTCGTTAGGTGGAACGTCAGCGTCCATAGAGTAAGTACATATGGTGTGGCATACTGAATCATCAGCTCATAGGCCTGTTTTTCATAGACGGAACACTGAACGCACCCAAGTATCGCAGCCTCTTAACAGACCGTCTTCCATGGATGTTAGAAGACGTTACCCTGCTGACTAGGAGGAACACGATGGCTGTCCAGCCCATAGTGCGCCAAGTACTAGAGCATGTTTTCATATGTTTTCCTGAATTATTTCCTAATCTTTGCACTGCATCCAGAGGACCTGTACCTTGACCGGTCCATTCTCAGGGTTTCACACCTGTAGACTTTTCTCTGTGGGGATAGCTGGAAGACGGTGTCCACGTACCAGCTACACCCAGTGAGATGCATCGACGTATTTCCGCAGCCTGCTCCGACATCTCCGCTGAAATTATACCACGTGTACAACAGTCGTTCCATATCAGAATGGGAGCGTGTATTGCCGCTGCCGGTGGTCATTTTGAACACAACCTGTGGTGGTCAATTGCCTCGTTACTGAGCAGAATCCAAGTAAGTAGTGCATGCACTTTCGTTGTTGTTTAGAGTGTTCTACCACAGATATTGTCAAGCTTTGGTGCGGGACCTTTTCAAAATAGGATATCTAGTAAATGACTCGCATTAGAATCCTGCAACAAACACCACTACACCCTAAATTACCCTACTTTTAGTTTGTTAGTGTTAGTAGACATTGTTCCGTTTAAAAAGGGAATGTTTATACAAAAAATACACTTTAAAAGTATTATTAGAGTCTTTTTATTGGCTAACAATACGGGTAACTGACTACCAATCAACTATGTGAAAACTACACATCAGTAGTACTTTCCATTTTTGCAATATTTGCGGTGCAAGTTTTAGGTAATTCAGCTGCCCCTACCACTGGATGTTACGTTACCTGTAACGTCTGCAAAAACCACGCACGGTATTTTCATATTCTCTCACTCACTATGCGCAGCCTATTAGTCCAACAGAAAAAATGAGCAAGACCTTTTGGTAGGAAATTTATGTAGTTCAGTTTTTACTAGTATAGGCTGTCACTGGAGACCACGGTCGTCGAGTTATTCAAGAAAAACGCGTTTGTAACTCACTTTCGTACGTTTTTCGTGAATAATTCGGAAACTACGACCTCTGTCGAAAACGTATGAAAGTATAGAATTTCACTACATTAAATTTCCTAAACAAAAAGGTCCTGGTTACGTTTCTGTGAGTGTTTATGTACGTATGTGCTATTATATGTTTGTATATGTACACCGAATAGAACTTGTGTCACTATCTGCACATACAGGGTGTTTTCGTAACATCGTACACAAATTTAGCAGAATATAGAGGACTCTCCACTGAACAATTTAAGGTAGAGAACTAGTGATCGGAGAAGCCAGCTTAAGGAGATAAAATTATTGAAATCACGTTACTGTGTACTTTTTTAATTACATTAGTTTCTGTGAACTGCAAATACCATCACTGTCACAATGAACGTACCATTTGTATTGTATCTTACAAAATGTGATGAAACTGAAAGCCGTCAACCTCAATGCAAGCATGACATCAGTGAATAAGATTCTGACACACTCTGACAAATATTCCTGGTGTGTTTCGAATCACATCACAGGCAGCTACAATTCTGGCAACTTATTCAAACTCTGTATCCATTGGGGTCTCATACACAAGTGGCTTTAGGTATTCCCATAGGAAATAATCAAAGCCATTCAGGTCAGGTGACCTCGCAGACCATGAAATGTGCCATTCAGACGGCCAGGTAGAAGGTACGGTCCAATGAGACTGTCGTCTGCAAAAATGGCTCTCAACACTATGGGACTTAACATCTGAGGTCATCAGTCCTCTAGAACTTAGAACTACTTAAACGTAACTAAGCTAAGGACTTCAAACACATCAATGCCTGAGGCAGGATTCGAACCAACGACCGTAGCAGTCACGCAGTCTGGACTGAAGCGCCTAGAACCGCTCGTCCACAGCGGCCAGCTGTCGTCTACAATGCCAGTCCAGATATTTGCAGCAAAACGTGCTTGATGGTGTGATCTTACTACAGCGTGTGGGTTTTCCTCATCCCACACATGGCTATTCTTGCTGTTCGAAATATCATCACGACCAAATGAGGTTTTGTCAGTAAACAGCACGATTTGGAGGAAATACAGTCGATCAATCCATTGTTCGAGGAACCACTGACACAATGCGACCCTTGGTGCAAGGTCAGTCACAAACATTGCAGGAACTCGTTGGGAGTGATATTGGTGGAATTGTTGTTCGTGGAGTACTCGCCACACCCTAGTACGTGCAGCGCCCATTTCACATACAACACGAGTACTTGTAGCTGGGTCCGCTGCAACACATACCAGCATCTGCTCTTCACAGTCGAGAGTACGAGTGGCCCTCATGCTGCCAGGCCCCTCGTTCCTTCTTTCCAATGAACCAGTCTCCCGCATTCCTCAATCGACAGAAATAAACACTCGTTGTGACGGTTGACGCCCGTTAGAAAATCGTTTCTTGTACTGCTTTTCAGCAGCGAAAGCACTGCAGCGTATTTCCCCATACACAAGCTGCATGTCAGTTAGTCCTCAGAAACTGTATCGGTACTGCTCCACCGTACTGTACTGTACGTCTCCAAGTAGCATTAAGTAATGAACGGATGTGTCGTTGATTGGTTCAAATGGTTCAAATGGCTCTGAGCACTATGGGGCTTAACATCTATGGTCATCAGTCCCCTAGAATTAGAACTACTTAAACCTAACTAACCTAAGGACATCACACAACACCCAGTCATCACGAGGCAGAGAAAATCCCTGACCCCGCTGGGAATCGAACCCGGAAACCCGGGCGCGGGAAGCGAGAACGCTACCGCACGACCACGAGCTGCGGACTGTGTCGTTGATTCATAGCACGTTCTGTCATCAGACAAAGTAAATATAACAGAACAGAGC
Organism: Schistocerca americana; assembly: GCF_021461395.2. Lineage (NCBI taxonomy): Eukaryota > Metazoa > Arthropoda > Insecta > Orthoptera > Acrididae > Schistocerca > Schistocerca americana. The sequence continues at coordinate 585,336,791 of NC_060123.1, read as the reverse complement.
CATCCTATCTACAAGTAAAGGATACAAAATCTGCTTCATTACTTCCTAGTAATCGGGTTCGTCCTCCTTATTTCCTTGCAGGAATTAAAGAATGTACGTGTAAACAAGCAGCACACGTGTACGCATGTTAGTTGCACATAATCTGAAAAGTAGTAATGCTAGACAAAGTGGTAGAGAAGTTTACTTCCATATCCCCTTAAGCGGGCTTGTCCGACCACAGGTTCCCTACTTCAAATTTTTGGTGGAACATTCTCTATGCCCTGTTAAATTTTGGGACGCTCTTACAGAAACAACCTATGTAAACCTTTATTCTCAACCGGTTTCAGTTTTAGCAATCATCTTGATGAAAGGCTACACAGTAAAGAAAGAGAAAAACATATGGAATAAACACAGAGAAGCTTTTAAGTCACACATGTGACGAAAAATCATCTGAAAAATACAAAGTTGTACATCGATGGATCAGAATTCAATTCAATTCAAGCAGGATATAGCTGCATGCCTAATACAAACTTCTTCCATAATAACATGCATAAGGTCAATAACATTCAAAACACAATCTAGCATAAAAATACAATAGCATATACTATGATTCGTAGCTGTTGGTAACTAGCAAGTTCAGGCTTACAGAGGCATATATTACACACTAACTGTCAAAAACAATACTGTCAGAGATTACAAAAAACATATGAAGGCCTACAACCAAAGAATATAGGATCTGTGCTTTAGATAAGGCTAGCAATAGTCATCAATACTGTCCATGAGTGGCCATGGATATATTACAGAATTACATAGCGATATTTCCTTTAATCATAATAAAACATTTAATACAACCAAGATTATGAAAATGTGCTGTAAATATCTTTTAATATTTAATCTCTGTTCAGAGCAAAGCTAACAAATACATTCGCATACGCATACTTACCGAGTTCGTGTCGACAATACAGAGAAAACTGAACACAAGGATGAAGTGTATTGTCTAAATGGTGACTAATTTCTAAAATAAACTTAGGTAGTCTTCGAAAAGGTTAGAGAAATGAATGACAAGTAACAAAGCTTTGTATTAGTCAATAAACGCAAGTTGCCATGACCAAAATACTACACAAATAGTGCGTCTTTTGGTCGCTGGGACTTAACAATGACGTTGCTCTGTACCATGTATTCGTTTGACGGAGCACATGTTTTCTCATGGTACAGCTGGAATAAACAAGAATACAAGCATACTATTTGCAGTGGACGAACTTCGTAGGTTTTCCCTCTGATGGGTGGACTAGTGCATCGAACTTCTTCCAGACATCACTCTTCCAGCAATGGAACACATGTGCAATTGTATACACTAATTTTCGTTTTGCACCCTCTACTGCCTGAAACACACATCTTCGTTAGAGTCCAGCTGATGCAAAAATGGGATAATTAGCCCTGTCGCTGCTACTTTACAACAACAAGATCGTTCAGTCAGCTTCTGTACTAACTTAACATTCACATTACACCCATGCACACGTTAATAAGACCGAACGAGACGACGAGTACAAAGTGACTGACCACGAGAGGCCTAGGTACGGTTCGCCTCCTCATACACTCCTCCTCCCGTCACCCCCCCCCCCCCCCCCTACCATTTCATATTTGTTTCTTTTTTGCTAAGAAAACATGGTACCAATTTTCTAAAAATATTAACCATATGAATAAAACTTGTCTCTTCCTTTGGATTCCTCGGCAGTGGACGTTCCTTATTGTCTAAGTTCAAATGTTCAAATTGGATGAATAGTAAACTCTAGCTGAGGATACCTTATGTCCCAAAAACGGCATCTCCCGAAACTTCAGTTTAGCTGTGTGATCTTTCACTGTTTTCACTGTTAAATTCGTTCTCTCAGACGATATAAGTGCTTCTCCCAATTGCAATCAGGTAGGTAGCTACAGTTACACTTAAATCTGACATCTGGAAGTATTAAGTGCCGCAGATTAGAACATATTCAATCACAGCTGCCTTTAAACAGCAATAAACCGAAGATGTTGATTATAACGAGTAATTAATGAACCCAGTAATATACACTGCCGGAAAAAGAAATGCAACGCCCTCAAGGATTGTGTCAGAGGCACCCGGGTACAATATGTGCATACAGAAGGGCTTTAGTGTTGGTGATTCATTTCTCAACGTCATTGGGGATCAAATGGCGCTCATGATTTCTGTCTGTGTGCCCTGTGTTTTGATTCTGCACGCAGTAACTGTGATGACTTGAGAGGTGAGTAATGTTAGTAACATTCATTCTAGGGTGCTAAAATGTGCTGCCAACGAGTACGTACTAGCACTGAACAACATCAACCACTTAATAGTCTTCGCATTGTGGGTATGCGTGAACGTGGATTAACATACCGACGGATTTCTTCACGTGTTAGACATACTGCATCGGTTGTGAGTCGTTTTTTTCAACAGTGGTCTGTGGATCTTTCCCACAACTGGAGGTCAGGTTCTGCATGTCCACGTAGTACTGACGTACGTTAAGAGCGACACGTTTTGCGAGCAGTGGTGGCCGACGGGGCATTACCCAGGGACGAAATCATTGGACATATTGCACGTGCTGTGTAATCAGGGACCGTTGGTAACAGTCTGCTTGCAGCAGTATTAAGAGCCCGCGTGTCTCCGGCCAGGCTTCCACTAATACCACGACAACACCGAGCACGGATACTCTGGTGTCGTGAATAAGTTGACTGGAGAGTGTAATGGTGCTTTGTTGCCTTCATTGAGGAGTGTAGGTACTGTCAACGACCGAGTGATGAACGTATGCGTGTATGGCGCGGACCTGGTTGAGCTGCCTAGTGGGAGAGCATTTGCTCACGACGCTCTGGTGTGGGTCCCCCACCTGTTACAGCTTGTGATCACATTTGGTAAAGCAACATGTGCTCGCTACGTTGCATAGACTGATTCCCCGTACTGCTGCCACTTCTTCGACAAGAAGGGGATATGCTTTTTCAGCAGGGCATTGCACCTCCACATACGGCTGCTGTGATGCAACGTGCTCTTCGTGGTGCACAGATGCCCTGACCAACGAGACTATCTGACCTCTCACCAACTGAACACGTATGGAACACGATGAAGTGGGAACACATACTCACTCGTCCTCCAGGGCAGGCAAAATTTTTTGCCGAGTTGCAGCAAAGGTGCAACTTGCTTGGGACAGTCTACCGCAGGATCCCATTCGGCACCTTTCTGATCGTTTACATACGGGAATACACATCTAAGTTGTCGCCAGAGGAGAATGCATTGCGTATAAATACGACTCTTTTAGCGCCCTCCATTGTGACGTGTGTGAATCATTTGATCTCATTTTTTAGGGCTCCGTGCCTCGATCTGTAGAAACGGAACCCTTAAGGAATCGGCTTTGTTGTCCGCCTGTCTGTCTGACTGTCTTTCTCTCTGTCCGACGGTTATGAACCTCTTTTGGCAGGAACGGATAGACGTATCTAGTTATATATTAAGGTCTATAGACACTTGGTGATGTAAAAGTTTTAAGCTTCTACGTGGCTTAAACCAAAAGTTACGGACATTTATGTCACATATTTCGATACTCTCTAAGTCACTCGTCAAAACCTATAGGTTATGTGGCTGGGTCAAATGGCTCTGAGCACTACGCGACTTAACTTCTGAGGTCATAAGTCGCCTAGAACTTAGAACTAATTAAACCTAACTAACCTAAGGACATCACACACATCCATGCCCGAGGCAGGATTCGAACCTGCGACCGTAGCGGTCGCTTGGCTCCAGACTGTAGCGCCTAGAACCACACGGCCACTCAGTGGCTTCGCCTCTCCGTAGCCCTCAGTGATTCACAACCCCACAACAGGCCACAGCAGTCCACCCACCCCACCGCCGCCCCACACAGAAACCAGGGCCATTGTCCGTTTTGCGGTTCAGCCCCCAGCGGAACCCCCCCCCCCCCCCCCACCCTCTCTCCTCATTAACGTCTCATACCAGAGGAGTGCACCCCAAATGTTTGTGTGGTAGAGTAAGTATGGTATATGCGTACATGCAGACAGTGTTTGCGCAGCAATCGCCGACATACAGTAACTGAGGCAGAATAAGGGGAACAAGCCCGCATTCGCCGAGGAAGATGGAAAACCGCCTTAAAAATCATCCACAGACTGGCCGGCACACCGGACCTCGACGCTAGTCTCCCGGGCGGATTTGTGACGGGAACCGGCACGCCTTTCCATTCGCGAAGCAGCGCGTTAGACCGCGCGGCTAGCCGAACACGCCTGAAACCTATAGCGTACTTCTCTTTGATCTAGAATCATAAAATTCGGCAAGAAGCAAGGCTTCATAGTACAAGTAAAATAAGAAATCTGAAATTTGTTAAACTATAATTATATTGCATAGAAACATCTTTCGCCATTTTGAACATACATTGTTTTTACCGTCTGTCAAAGGCATAACAGACGAACATTAATGCATGCGAACGTAAAATGTAAGTTGTAGTCTTGTTTTAGTAAGTAAATAATAATATTTTATTAAATCTTGTCTCATTAAATATATAAACTGAGGTTCCCTGCTACCTTCTTTTTTCTGTCCGGGCTAGACCGAGGAACTGCTGTAGAGATTTTGATACGGTCTTGAAATTCCTGGGACCAATATCTTTCCATTATCGATGTTGATAACAGGCAACAATCGTTCATATTATCAATTCATTGCATGGATAAACTGTCTACATACATATAACTAATTTTGCATAAAACCATCTGTGTGCGAGTTCCACTCATACTTTGCCAATTGTTCAATCGCATACCCCAACCATGATGAGGTATCTGTCACCTAACGTGTCAATAAAACGACCTTGTCCTTGAGGATGTCGTATTTCTTTTCAGATGGTATATGATTACCAAATCAATGGTAACTTAGGTAATATACCGCATCACCAAATGCGGTTCTAGGCGCTACAGTCTGGAACCGAGCGACCGCTACGGTCGCTGGTTCGAATCCTGCCTCGTTCATGGATGTGTGTGATGTCCTTAGGTTAGTTAGGTTTAATTAGTTCTAAGTTCTAGGCGACTGATGACCTCAGAAGTTAAGTCGCATAGCGCTCAGAGCCATTTGAACCGTATCACCAACACATTTATAATTAGTGTTAACAGCCTGTAAGAAAATTGGGTTGTTTTGAAAATCCACCTTATGCAAACGCAATTAGTTCACTTTTATATTTACCCCAACATGTTTCGACACCTATGTATCATCTTCTGGGGGTCAGATTTTTATTTCTGTAAAATACAATACCAGATTTATAATAATTTACCTGTCCTACTCGTTAGCGTAGTTTTGCGGCAGAGCGAGCGAGAATTTGTTTCATATTGGCTAAGAACAAATTGTCCGAAAGAGGTGACGCACTGCATCTATTGACTGAGAGCATGACGATGTTGATATTTCGCATGGGGGGAGGGGTGGAGGGTGGTGGCATAGCCAATGACCTTGAATATAACAAGCACAATTGCCTCAGGGCCGCAAATGCAGTTGCCGTAACGGTGACGCTGGAATGTGTCGACACCAGTGATTTTCAGACGTGAACCGCCGATTCTTTTCTACGTTCGACTCACAAAACAGAATCGGTCGACTCTTTCAAATTATCAGTTGCAACAACAGTTGCAAAATGGAATCATCACATAGGTTAGTCGTAGCTAAAGCAGGTTACAGACTCCTATTCACTAGGAGAACGCTAAGAAGTAGACGGAAGAGAAGAAGAAAAACCAGAGTTTCATACCTCAGTGATAACGAGGTCATTAACTGTTGTAGGCCTAAGAATTACAATATATGCAATTTCCTTTGATTTGTTTAGATGCTCAGTTCAAAATTGCATCGCCAAATGAATTGCCTCATTATATATCTGTTTTTTGTGCTCATTTTCGTCGTATCTTTGACAGCATGTCATCTGCAAACTAGCCATCAAGAAAATTATTGCGTATTTGTGAGGAACTGTTTCACGGGTAGAGGTTATGTGCGCTTCTGTACTTACATTGTACTACCCACACATGAACATTATTGAGCATATATGGGATGCCTTGCAACGTGCTGTTCAGAAGAAACCTCGACCCCCTCTTACTCTTACGGATTTATGGACAGATTTGCAGGATTCATGGTATCAGTTCCCCCAGCACTACTTCAGACATTAATCAAGTCCATGCCACGTCGTGTTGCGGCGCTTGTGCGTGGTGACGGGGGCCCTGTAGGATATTAGGCAGGTGTACAAGTTTCTTTGGCACTACAGTGTAGATACCAAGAATTGTCATCCATTGCTCTTCTGTCATTATTATTCATTTTAAAGGTTCGTGATGACAGATTACTAGATTGCCTCTTTTTGCGCAAACGGTCACTGAACCTGTGAACGTCCTTCATAGCACAAACTTATCGTAAACGGAGAACGGCCCTGACACTACGATTCTGCAGTATTGAAGAGTGTTGTTACGACCAAAAAAGCCATACAGCAAAACCAAATGAAACAGCACGTTGCATCAGATACTTCCAATAACGACAGAGCAAAGCCGAGACAGACGGGGCTTCGGGCTGCAACATCCGGCTTCCGTGCAGTTCGGAACGTCACGGCTGGCCCTGACCTAGGCATTCTGACACTAAAGACCTTGCTGTCTCGTACCTGCAAAAAAATTTGATGTTCATCACCCACTGACCTAGATGGTACCCAACTGTCTTTACATGACCTGTTTCACACCTACGCATCCAACACAAAATTACAGGACTCAGTCCCGGCACCATCCCGTATAAAATATGTGGGCAAGGACACGCCTTGACTGTAACATACATCAGTGGTGTCCAGTTCTTATCACCGATGAATGCTGGATGTATCTCATATGTCTCAAGCCTGATAATCGTCGTAGAAGAGCTTTCTGGTGAACACGGAGCGATGCACGTGATATGGCTTCAGCGGGGAATCAGGTCAGTCATCTTTTGCACCAGTATCATGTACTGAAGTGGGACATCTTGGATCACCTTCAGGATTAATTTGAGGGCTGCACAATACCGAAACTACTACGTACTGATTTCGGAAGTCATGGAACACCATTAGGATTATTTTGAGGGTGGTATCGAGACACGATCCTCCAACCGACCGTTCAGCACTACAGCTAACGTAATGGCAAACGGCTTATCTATCAAAACGAAAAATCTACGAAGGCTCGGCGTCCAACTTGGAAACACATGGCTCCAGGAGAATAGAATCGCCGAATAGAACGGGCTGCAGTGTTTCTTTTGATGATCACCACTGGGTATGCTTGGCTTCAGCTGAAACTTGTAGTGCGTCGTAGGAAACCCCATAACACAATGAATGACCCTCAGTGGGCCGCTGTCCAGGACTGGAACAGGTTTGAGAATTAACGTCTCAGCCAAACTGTGCACTGCATCCCAATGAGGATCCAAGCATGTCGCTTGCACATATCATGAGGAGTAGCAACTAAAACTAGAGACTAAACTCCGCCCGAACAGGCCATGAAGGCCCAACGTTACCGACCGGCCGCCGTATTATCCTGACCGACAGGCGTTATCGGATGCGGATATGAAGGGGCATGGGGTCAGCACACCGCTCTCCCAGCCATATGTCAGTTCACTAGACCGAGGAGTAGCAACATGTCATTGAATTTTACCCAGCATATTATGACTTCACGTATGTACACTTTTGAGCAAACTCTGCTGTTTTATTTTCAATTCACACACATCTTTCCACCTTTTATATTTCGCCTTCACGTGTTATCAAACGTTTTCATATACAGAACAAGGCGAAAACCTGTTGTAACAGGTGGGCATGAAGTGTAAAACGTTCCAAAAAAGTATATATATTGACACAGGAACATCAAGGCGCACCTATGCTGCATAGCAGTATAGAGAAGATGTCATGCCGTGAAACTGTAAAAATGTTTAGATGCAAGCCGACCGGTACAAATCCATTTTCAGAATCACTGTAATTTTTGGAACAAATTGAAATCCTCAGAAGAAGGTTGATAGATGTTGCAACACGCTGGGGTAAATGGAAGAAACAAATGCACTGTGTTTGGCGGAAGGCGGAGCTTAGATATCCAAGCTTAAATACTCGTTTTATAAATTTACACACCTTTTTCTTGCTGCAATGTATTTTATTTGCTCCAGACGCGATTTGTCTCTTACATTAAGCCATATTCAGGGGATTTAATTCGGAATAATACAGTTTTCTTTTTTATATGCGGTAATTGCCGAGTAGGAAACAGTTCACGTCCTAAGTTTTACAGAATCAGCGTTTCCTCTCATTTGGTCCTGGGTTAGGGGTCGCTCTGTCACTTCACTTAAGAAACATAGGTTCATATTAGAGTTACAATCATTTTGTGCTGTAATTTTCGTGTTTCGTAAGCTACCTGCTGCGAAACACGACTAATAGTCTGGCACTAACTGAAGATTGCCTCTCGAGAAATATAATAGCTGTTATGACTGTGTGTTCGCTTGATGGCTCTGTTCTCACTTGTGTACGTAAATGTTGGCAATCTAACGAAGTATTTGATGGGAACCTAAAAACACGTTACTTCTGTACTCTTTTTATCTCTCTCTCTCTCTCTCTCTCTCTCTCTCTCTCTCTCTCTCTCTCTCTCTGCGTGTGCCAGCTCTTCTGTGTGCACATGAAATTGTTTTCTTTCCATCTTACTATTGTGTTAAGCTATTTGGGAGGGAGGCTTTGCGAGTAGTTGTGGTGGGGATTAGAGACAGTTGAATATGGACCTAATAGCTGCCAGGGTGTATGATCCACACACTCTGTGTGTTTAAATCATTGGTTTTTGGTTAGAAGTTATTTGGAGTGGGTCGTGGAAGAGTGAAGGAAAGGAGGTGTGTGGTATCATCTGATGATCATTTGTTGGAGTGTTATTCTAATATTTTTGTATTTATGCAAACTGTGAGTTGTTTGCCACGAAACTTGGCCATTCAAAAGGGCTTCCTTTTCTGCTTTGATTTATCGTTTACGATCATTTTCTTTTAAAATTAAAATATGTCTTGTATTGTTTATTCCTATCATCTTCATGTATTTTTCTCTAGAAGTGCGCTTGTGGTTATGTTTTCTGACATTCTCTCAAAATATGGAGTAGTTTGTCCCATATTTCTCCCACATTTCCAAGCTCTCACGTGTTCTTTGTATCTGACAGAATGTTCTACGTAGTTGCCCAACATAACTGCCATTACAAGTGTTACATTGTATTTAATACAAATTATAGCTGTTTCCTGCTGTAAGTCTAGGTGTCTTTAGTTCTGGAATGTATTTTCCGATAGAATTCTCTGTTGTGCATGCTCTGTTTTCGTCCCGTTCTTTGAAAATGTTCGTAATTTCATTTGTGAGTTTGTACGAGTATCTGTGTTCGATGTGTACCATATTCAGTTTACTCTTATATTTTCCTTTAATGTAACAGATAAAGTTCGTGTGGAGGAAATAAAATAGCTTGGAGCAAGAGAGGCGTTTAAATTTACAAAACGAGTGTTTACGTACTTACTGTGTATGAAGAGCCGGCCGGAGTGGCCGAGCGGTTCTAGGCGCTACAGTCTGGAACCGCGCGACCGCTGCGGTCGCAGGTTCGAATTCTGCCCCGGGCATGAGTGTTTGTGATGTCCTTAGGTTAGTTAGGTTTAAGTAGTTCTAAGTTCTAGGGGACTGATGACCACCGCAGTTAAGTCCCATAGTGCTCAGAGCCATATGAACCATTTTTTGCATATGAAGGCCACACAAATTTAAATACTTATGTTTGGAATGGAGGGATGTGTCCAGAGGAGATGATTTCAGAGAAGATTTAAAATATGCTTTCAAAGTGAAGATAACGACTGGACTCAGGTAGGAGACATAAATGTAAGACTAAATTGCGTCAGGAAGGTTTCGATAAACCAAGCAGACATTTTAAATAGAAGTCTGAGATGTATCTGAAAAGGAAAGTTTGTAATAAAAGTGTCTTATCAGTCTTGAATTATGGGACTGAGGCATGGAAATTGCATAAGCAAACAATTAAAAATTGTGCAGTGGAGAGTTGCATGTTGAGAAATAGTAGGAGCGAGGTGTAAACAAATAAATGCATCAGGGAACACACTGTGGTAGACACACTGTGGTTTCCCAGAGATGAGGAAAGAAAACCCTGGAAGATGGACTGATGATATTGTAAATCATGCAGGAAATACGTGAATGCGTAGAGGACAGTACATCGTGGTGAAACCTGAAGAAGTCCATTATCCAACAGTAGATATGAAATGGCTCCTGATCGTGGTGATTGTGTCCCAAAATGTTGCTTCATAGCCTGATTCGGCACTTTGCGAACGATTGCGACAGGCCAGCTGTCACAACATTCAAACCTATAGGTTGGTATCTATCGAAGGCCGGTGATGAGGTTCTGTTGGTGTGATGAGGACCAATAACAACTTATGTATACAACTGCGATTACGGATGACGATAAATTTCTAATATCTTCCAAATTCAGATAATTTAATTGCAGTTGAGATCTCCATCATTTGTCCTATAAACGGTGCACCATTCGCATTTATTACCCGTAAGACATTCTGCAGACATTCTTGTTAGGCTTATATCAATAAATAAGACCTAAATGCCTGTCACCAAATAATCTCTGCAATGTCATGTGTACAGTATAGCAAAGGCAGTCAGTAAATAATGATCTAAATCACAATCCGCCTTACGGTGCGTTACTGAGTGTACTACGTCTACTACTATTATAAACCCACTTCCGTCCAATTCTGAAATGGGACGGAAATGTTCCAAGTTAAGCCTCCGAATATGTCCGATTTCACTGACTTTCCTGTCGTGGTCATTTCGCAGTATAGGTGTCGAGGGAAGTAATATGTTGCTTCTCTTGTTGGAAAGTACTCAGAATTTCAACAATAACCCACACCGTTTACCACACTGTAACTCTTGCAGCGTCGGAAAGGTGAATTGGATGACAGTTTCCTTGGTTCGTTACAGCGTTCGCACTGACGAAATACATTGCTGTTATTTCGATCTTCCTATTTCATATGTTCAAATGGCTCTAAGCACTGTCGGACTTAACATATGAGGTCATCAGCCCCTAGACTTAGAACTACTTAAACTGACGAACCTAAGGACATCACACACATCTATGCCCGAGGCAGGATTCGAACCTGTGGCGTAGCAGAAGCGCGGTTCTGGACTGAAGCGCCTAGAACCACTCGGCCACAGCGGCCGGCCCTGTTCCCTATGTGATGAGCCAACATAAGATGCAGCCGGGAATGTGTACTTACCTTCTATCAATAATATTAATCACCTTTTTGTAACTAAGGTTTCTTTCATTTCAATTATTCGTGTTAAGTAACGTAATTTTTACAATGCTAGTCTACATCAGATTTCTCTAGATGTATAGAAAAGTTCTAGTGTTAGCTTCTAATGTCATCGAGTACCGTAAATTTTTGGCTTTGCGACTTCTCTGAACTTCCGTGCTCAGTGTCAACGAGCATCCGATGATGTCCTCCATAATGTTAATATACACCCAGGAAAATTTAAATTTACGCACCAAGAGGGAAGAAAGGTACAAATGCGAAACTTTGCAAAGACGTACTGTGACAACCTATACGCAAATGATCCAAGTTTATTGTCAGTACGCATGACCACTGCCCCTGATGTGGCGCTCCAATCGGGCAGTGGAACATTTTTAAATGTCGCGTAGTGGACGAGTCATACATGTGACCATCAGATCCCGATTTTAGGAAGACTTTATCAGGCACAGAATACCAGGTAGACGCTTTAGACGACATTTCCCAGAGTTAAGTCGGTTTGGGAGGGGCCTAAACACAGGCATGAGAACTGCAGGCTGGTCCACACGCCGTGTGGCTCGCCAGGTCGATCGTTCTGAGTGATCCGTTGGATGATGTTGGGACCAGTGGGCACGAAACGGTACCCACGCGCGACGTGTCGGGTCTAGAGCGACCGGGAAGACGATGAGGCGACGGGATCGAATGAACGTGCGGCAAGCGATGAAGGATGCGACAGTGACTCGCTGCACAAAACAAGCAGACAATACAAGCTGACGTACCGGAGCCAGTTGTTCCACAAACCATATCCAGACACCCTGCGTATTGAAATTTGCAGTACAGGCGGCCTTGTTGTGTACTGCCGTCAGTAACGCGACATTGGCAGCTCCGTCTGCAGTGAAGACAAGCCAGAACGACGTGCTTCGCCACAGACTGACAAATCGTGGCGTTTAGTGATGAAACTCGATTCGTTTTGCAAACGTATGTTAACCGCATACGGGAGTGGAGACTGACTTGTGAACGGAAGCCCTCCACCCCCCTCCCCACACACACACACACACTCTGTCGCGCACCACACAGCCCGCACAGCCCGCTTAATGGTGTGGGAGGCCATAGCCTACGACAGCTGGTTCCCTCTAATTGTACGTGGAATCTTAGCGAGCCAGCTTCAAGTTGATGAGATTCTTCAATCCTTTGCAAGACCTTCCCTACATGAACACACAAAGAAATGAACAACATTTAGCTGCGTAATGGGCTTGATTTAGATCGATGAGGGAAGTTGAAAATTTGTGCTGGACTGGGATAAGAATCCGGGTCTCCTGCTTAGTAGGAGGATGCTCTGACCACTAAGGGTCACGGCGATCATCGCAACTGCACGAAATACCCTAGCACGCCTCCCGTCAGACCCAAATTCTCAACTCATCCACGCACTACTAATGTAGTGCCTCTTGCTAATTATCCTCATTACTCGCAGGATTTTGCCGATTCCCATAAGAGTTCGAGCCAGGTGTGCAACTGCACTGAAGAGATCATTGGCCAGTCACGCCTTAATTATATACGTGGCGTCTGTCTTTTTGGACATGTCTCAGAAAACAGACACCTCATACATAATTAAGGGCCGCGCGGTCTGAGGCGCCATGTCACGGATTGCGCGGCCCCTCCCGCCGGAGATTCGAGTCCCGCATCGGCTATCGGTGTGTGTGTTGTTCTTAGCATAAGTTAGTTTAAGTAGTGTGAAAGTCTAAGGACCGATGACCTCAGCAGTTTGGTCCCTTAGGAATTCACACACATAATTAAGGCGAGACTAGCCAATGATCCCTCCAGTGCAGATGTACACAACGCTCGAACTCTTACGGGACTCAGCGAAATACAGCAGGTAATGGGGATAACGGACAAGGGCACTACATAAGTGCCGGCCGGGGTGGCCGAGCGGTTCTAGGCGCTAGAATCTGGAACCGCGCGACCGCTACGGTCGCAGGTTCGAATCCTGTCTAGGGCATGGACGTGTGTGATGTCCTTAGGTTAGTTAGGTTTAAGTAGTTCTAAGTTCTAGGGGACTGATGACCACAGCAGTTAAGTCCCATAGTGCTCAGAGCCATTTAAACCATCAGCTATTACATAAGTAGCATGTGGATGAGTTGAGAATTGGGGTCTGGCGGGAGGCGTGCTAGGGAAGTCCGTGCAGTTGCTCGGCTGGTGCCTTTCTGGCGCCAGTTTCCATCGATCGTCATTTTGATCTTTGAGTCGACGTCGATGCGTATTTGTCTTCTGCTCGTCTTTGGCGGTGCAGATTTAACGGCAGCGCGTGCGCTCTGCTGGGGAAGTGTGTCGCGATCGGCGGTGAGCGAGAGTCACGTGGGACAGTGTACATAGGCAGGACGGCAAGAGGACGAGTCGGACAACGAAGGAGCGGGGCCAGCGGCTACGGCGTGTTTAGTCTTGAGGGCAGATCCACCGCCCATGGTGATTTGGTTTTCCTAGAGATCGGGAGGACAAGCTCCTTCGAGTCTGTTACAAGCTACGCCGGCCGATTGAATTGGAGTCGATGAGTTGTTTCGGTGAGTTGTGTGTGGCTTAATTGAATATGGCATTGTACTAAAAATCCTTTGCAATTGTTTTAGTTGTTTATCACTTACCTCGGTGTCGTGACTAACTATCTTGACGGCGGTTGAGGAAGTGTGGCTACGCCCAACCAACCGACATGAAGTGTGGTTAAAGACGTAGCTAGAAGTGCAACGAGTAGCAAGTCCGGCTCTGGCGTTTCAAGACACGCCGAGATACGTCCTCTATTCTACCTTGTAGTTCATTTGATAGTGTGGCGTGTAGATGTACGCCGAGCTAATTCTTGCCATCTTAACTTTAGGGCATGATTTTTTGCGAACTTATTAATCAAAGTTTAAGGGCTGGCACTCGCCAAGTAACTCACGGAGGCCAATTTGTTTCTGTTCAGTTGTATCGATCACCTGTTCTCTAAATAAGATTGTGTAATTTATGTCTCAGAATACTGTCTGCTGTTGATGTGGTACAGATAACTGGCAGCGGTCGACCCGAGCATACTGCGAGCAGAGCACCACGGGGGCAGAGGGATATTTAAGGTCCAGTCCTCTCCTTTACATCTTGTGTTATGTTGACACTGTTGCGTGATTCCATCTTTCCGGTGGAGAATTATAGCATGTGAAGTTCAATTGCAGAGCAAAGTTGAGTACATTTCTATGTCATTTCCTGTCTCGTGAATCTCTCGTATTGATTTGTATCCTTGGTCTGCTCGCGTCTATCGATAATTCACACGCAATATTGAAACAAACTCATTTTAGGAGTATTGTCACGTGGTTATGTTCTAGTTGTAATCATTCTAAGAATATCGTTGATTAATCAACTGAGTAAGTAAATTTGAAGATTTCTTTGGTGAAAATAAAAGCACCTCCTTAATTGTTTTAGTCATTTGTATATAGTTTTGTTTAGGAAAGTTGTCTAGCCAAACCTTAAAATATCTGTGTTCTTTCTCTTAATCTGCTCCTCAGCTGATTGGAAGTAATGAGAGTTCTGATGGGAATTGTATGGACATTTGTAATATTTAAGTAAATCTTTACCTGAGTATATTTACCTAGTCATATGATATGCCCTCCAGTATTGCAGGTGATTCTGTAATATTTCTGTTTGCTGATGACACTAGTTTGGTAGAAAAGATGTTTGTGCAACATTGGCACTGTTTCAAATAGTGCAGTTCATGACGTAAGTTCATGGCTTGTAGAAAATAAACTAAGGCGAAATCACAGTAAGACTTAGTTTTTACAGTTTGTGAAACACAATTCAACAAAAGCCGACGTTTTAACTTCACAGAATGGACATATGATTAGTGAAACTGAACAGTTCAAATTTCTAGGTGTTCAGATAGATAGTAAACTGTCGTGGAATGTCCATGTTGAGGATCTTGTTCAAAGACTTAATGCTGCCATTCTACTATTCGAATGGTATCGTTGGAGATTTGCTCCTCAATTTGGTCCTAAGGAAGTAAACAAAAATTTAAGAAAAACAGATTAGAAAATAGCAAGAATAGCTTAGGCAAGAAGAAGAAAGATAATTGGAGGTCAGCGAAGTCTTTAGATATGATCGGCTGGACGAAGAAGGATGGAGGAAATCTCGCCACGGTGTTGAAATCTAAGTGATAATTTTGTCACGAAGTTGCTACCGACAATTCAGTAGCCCTCTTTAAAACGAGTAAAATGCATGTATCTTATTCCCGCGATAATGATATACCAATCTGATGTATGGAACCATGGTCTGGTTAGCGACATACTCAGTATTTGTGACAGAAGAGAACTCCCTCCTGTCCAGTATTGTTTCTTGCCTCTACGCCGAGAGCTGACATTCCGGCCTCAAGGGAAGTCCATGTGGAGCCACGTGAAGGGAACAACAATTGCAACGATAATTCCTTGCTACCTTGTTTGGAAGTAAATGCTCAGCTGGACTACATTTGTGTAGACTCTCAAGGTACCACTTGGCTTTGACAACTCAGCTCGCTCTGTTGCCTGAAACTAAACTCGCTGCGTTTTATCAACACCAAACCCACTCGAAACGCGTCGTTTGATAATTGCTATTGATTAGTGACACTGTCGATAGCACGGCGACGTGTGGTAGTCCTCCGTACTGACAATTCATGTAAGTTTGGTTCACATTTAGTAGAGAGTAATTTCAGGTATCAGGTTCTGTAATTTTTCCGCATTTTCGCTGTATCCTTTCTTTTTCTGAACGTACATGATGCTAACCTATAAATGCAATGTATGTTTTTCTTGTTATCTCGTTCTTAGATTGCGTGGCGGATTTCGTCAACCCACACATGACGGTTGCGAGCACTGGACAAACCTTCACCGTTGAAGGACGTCTCCTGTGCGAAAGACACAAATGCAGCGTAAAAGGTTTGCATGGTGCAACGCTCATACAACAACTGCCCAATAATCATGCCCGGAGAAAAAACCGAATGTGCTTGCACTTTCTTAAAAGGAAATGATTTCCTTCCCTCCTCAAGCACAACTCTCCAGGACGAAATACTGCAGCTTTGCAATTCTTGTATCGTAGGGTGAACGCTTCTGGATGGAATGGCGTCTGAATTCTCCTATCTGTCCTCTTCAAATCGGGTCGTTTTACGATCGTTAAAACATCTATTTAACTCAGACCTGACGAAGTAAGGCTACAGTGTACTTGCACAACTTTACACGTAGAAGCAGGAATCTTTGTGCACACATCATCTGCTTTACTACAGTAACTAAGTTCAACGGAGAAAATATTGCTTAGAAATATCAGTGCCCGTTTTATTAAGATGTACGATGTAAAGTTTTCTGATTCTCAGCGACAAAGACACCACTGTTTCGTATTTATTTGTCAGCACCAGGCCCTCGACTATCAATAAATACCTACTTTCTGGACGAGAACAATGAGCGGTGCAGGTTGTGACACATGGACGACATATGAAAGCTTGCGTCTGGCTGTGATTCGCGCACTGGTAGTCAAGGCGGTTAAGGCTATCGCACACGTAAAGCGGATAATACAGGTTTTCGTTGCCATAATATGTTTAGTGAAGGCAGAATGAATGTTGAAGGGTGAAGACCGCTGGAGCGACCGCTACGGTCGCAGGTTCGAATCCTGCCTCGGGCATGGATGTGTGTGATGTCCTTAGGTTAGCTAGGTTTAATTAGTCCTAAGTTCTAGGCGACTGATGACCTCAGAAGTTAAGTTGCATAGTGCTCAGAGCCATTTGAACCATTTTTGAAGACCGCAGTGGACGACCATCAACCTCACGGACGGATGTAAAACTTGGCCTGGGTGCGTAAACTCGTACGATCTGATCGAAGATTATCCGTGAAAATGATTGCAGAAGAAATCAATCGAGAAACGATTCGTCTAATAATAACTGAAGATCTTGGTATGAGAAAGATTTGTACAAAAATGGTCCTCAAAAATCTCACACCACAACAGCGAGAAACACGGAAAATGTGGCAGCCGATCTGTTAGAGCAAATGGATATCAACCCAGAATTGTTGAGCCGTGTTATCACTGCTGATGAAAGTTGGTTTTTTCAGTACGATCCATGGACAAAAGGCAAAGTTCGCAATGGTGCTCAAAGGGATCACCCAGACCAAAAGAAGCTCGCATATAAAAGTCAAAAGTGATATGCATGCTTGTGTGCTTCTTTGATGCCAACGGAATTGTTCATAAAAAGTTGGTGCCTCTTGGGCAAACAGTTAACCAATAGTACTGCAAAGAGATTTTAGAAAGACTTCGTAAAAGAGTTCTTCATGTCCGTGCCAACATTGCTGATAATTGGATTCTGCATCACGATAACGCGCCGTCCTATATTGCTCTGTCAGTACAGCAATTTTTAACCTCAAAACAAATTTCAGCACTACCATAGCCACCTTATCCACCAGATAACGCTCCGTGCGACTCTTTTCTATTTCCAAGAGTCAAAACGGCAGTCACGGGACACCATTTTCAAACAACTCAGGATGTCCAAAAAGCTGTGACAAGGATCTTGGAGGGTATTGCAGCAGATTAGTTCCAGAAATGTTCCCATCAATAGCAGAAGCGCTGGAAAAAGTGTATGCAATCAGAAGGGAACTACTTTGAAGGGACAACACTAAACTTGACTAAAATCGTAAGCAATTTTTTTTTCACATCAGTCTCATTACTTTATTATCGCACCTCGTATATCATGACAACGAGACTCATCACGGCAGAATGTCTATCTACAACAACGTTCTGCAACCAGCAACATGATACGTGGGGGAGACTAGGGTGCAATTTCTGAGACCATGACAGCCATCTCCCACTTTCTACACCTTGAAGCGGCGCAGCGGCACAACGTCTGTGAATCCGAAGTCATGCCCAGCGCGCCAGTGGCTAACTATTCAGACAAATGAGAAAAATCTAGCTTAGTTCTGATACTAGGTACAACAGTGTATTGTAACGTAGGTTTGTACAGTGATGTACTCCAGAATTATAAATTACTACGTCTATGGTGTAACAGTGCAGCATAGTACAATAGATCAGTAGCATGTGCCTTCTGGATTCCGGATGAACATATTTCTGTCGCGCCAGATGACCGAAGGGTAGTGTGTAGCATTTTTAAAAATTATTATGTATGAAGATATCTTGTGTAGATTTTTGTCCCTTAAACACCTCAATGCTTCGTTATACTATCACATTGGGAATTACGTTAAAATATTACGTGGTATATTCATGCCAACTCATATGCAACATTTGGTCTGTTCTCGTATCTAGATAGCAGACTAAAAGAAAATAGCGAATAAATGTAGACACGCGACAGCAATGTAACTCTATCGTTCAATAGATTCTTTATATTATGGAGCGTGAAAATACCTGGATTACAAAGTTGTAAAAGAAGTATTTATTAGTAAGGAAACACTTTTTTTCTGCTGGCATTAGCTCCATTTCCATTTTATATAGTATCATCTCACTGACGAAAGAGACTCATTTTGCTAAGAGCTCCGTTTCCATATTATACAGTTTCACAGGTCTTCGAGAACTCAACAAGTATTTATTATGTACGTGGTCACATTACCACATTGTCCCACAACTCATATTCCGTCGTAGATACTGAGAAATCAGTATTTTTAGTACAACTTAACAATAGTCAAAACGACACCCTGTTTATAGCTTCACTGCAGTATGAGATTTCACATAGATATCGACGTGCAAGAAAGCTTCTTATATAAGATTCCTCTTCGGATGCTGAGAGAAACACCATCCTTCTTCGTATGGCCCTCTTCATTATTAACTTAAGTGTTGAGTCATCTCTTTCGGCGGCACCAATGCACCGCGCCCTCTATGAGCCAAGATACCATGGCGACGAGCAACAACACAGTCAGCAGGTGAATACACAGAGGGTAGTCTCCTGTCACGTCACGGACGTAACCTGAAAATGGAAGACAAGTAAAGAATGTGATAACGACTCCATTTTACTTCTGAGGAAACAGAACTAACCACATAGTTCACATAAACAATTTCTGTAACACTTGAGCGCAACGAAGTCATCTGAGTCCCTTTAAAAATAGTGTGTTGCTTCAGTCTTCATTTGCATCGGGACCGACCCGCTTCTTAGAGAAAACTAGGAAAATTGAAAAATTAAATTAGTTACGTAAAATTAGTTATTTCAAATAAGAATGAAGGTGGACTGGACGTCGCAAGCGTCATGAAAATGTAAGGCAGAAATTGCTTACAGGGTCTTCGCTGTCGTTATGAAGTTTATTGGCGAGGACCGACTGGATCGCGTCGAATACGCAGATACCATCTTCTTCGAGTGGCCGGTTTCTATAGCATCCAATCCACCTTTCGACCGCCAGAATGTCCCAGAGAGCATCAAATGGAATTCCTTTTAATTTTGCCCATATAAATGCAAATCTCTTCGCAGCCCAACAGTGATATCTGACTTCTTCTACTTATACCATTCATGCATTGTCACATGCTTAACAGATTTTCTTCATTTACGCCATTTCCAGGTATTAATGCCCAAAGAGTGGATGCGCCTAGACTGTTATTGCTTAAGAATATATGGAAAACAAAAAAATGTGTAATCGCAAATTTATTTCATTTAGTGAGAGGTTTCGATCATTATGACCATCATCAGATTTATCTGTCTCCTTAAACTCAAATTTGTAGCTAAGACTACTGTCGTCGCATAATATAAGAATATGATAACATCGAAATAAACACTCGTGGTTTGTGAAGTAGAGCCGTTGTTAACACACTGTCAGCCACGCGTCTTTCGCTACGTTTTTCTTGTATACAGTTCTGATCATTTTTTCTGTAAATGTGTCCATTCATCGCATAGTTTGAATAGCTTATCATCACCGTTCTCAGTTCTCCTAGCAGGAAAACATGCGTTTACCAAAAACTGGAAACTTTTTGAATCAACAACGCTGTGTTCACCTTTGTTCTAAACTCCAAGGCTCATAAATTGTCCAAAAAACTTCAACATCTCGACGATTCGACAACGGAATGACATCTACTGAAAATTCGTGCCTGAAAGAAGACTTCATTTTTGGTAATAGAATAGGTAAACCATGAAAATGAAGTTGTAAAAATACAGACATTATAAAATAAATGTATGAAATAATAATAGTACGGCACCAATTCTAATGATAACATTATAACTTTATTACTATAATATTAATATTACTCCCAGCTTTACAATGTATTTACATTTTCCAGTAACACAAGATCGTACATTGTCTTAGATATTTCTTCTTGTACTTAATGTCTGAATCTCTGGTAGCCATGTGGTCGGTGGGCACGCTCTTTTCTTCCTTCCTGTTCGTACCCCTTCCACAATCCGTCGTGGCGGATACGCTTCTCATATGTACATTGCATATGACCAAATCGACAATCGAACTTGTGAAGCCCGTTTTGTTACTGATGACTTCATTTGTTGCCATTTCCCGCCTGGGTACACAGACCCCGTACATCTATCTCAGCTGCCATCAGGATTTTAATGAATTGGAATTTAACTGTCCATAGACCTCATCCATAAGTTATAAAGCTTATAACAATTGTTTTGAAGGTTTTTGTTTCCTTTCTAATATGTTGCTTCCGTAAAATACCATCTAATAGCCCAATATTGAACTTTACAGAATTTATTCTTTAATTAATTTCCTTACCTTGTGTGCTATCCTGTCTGATTTTTTACTCAAGGTATTTAGCAAGTCTTTGTTTGTTCCCCCTGATACCACATATTTTTATAAATTAATGCTGACATGAAAGCCCATTTCTTACATTTCTCTATTAATTTCCTTCTTCATTTTGCGCCATGAGCAGCTGGTCATCACCGAGTTGTATTAAAAAGATATAGTGCTACCACATATTCTTACATTTGTTGTTCCAGCTGTCCACTAGTTTCTCTGTATGTGCGGTTTAATCAAATATATATTTTGAAAGTTTCTGAGTTTATCTAATAGTATTTGTGTAAAATCGTATAATATAACCCATATGGAAAGATTCACTTTTATTCATAATTTAGCAATAATAAATCACACGACACTGGAACTGAAGGTTTAATGTCTGTTACTGAATACTGGCAATAATTAACTGGTCTAGTCCTTAAAAGAGAGTATAAGTGAAATAATTAAAGAGATTTATCTGGAAGACAACTTAAGGGTGGAAATTTCCAAATTTCATGGTCGTTCGGTATGCTTTGTAACTTGTTTCGTTGAACCTGAGACGTAAGAGCCAACCTAATGGTCACATAACGAAGTGGCGGATATAGCGAAGAATGATTAACGCGTATGCTGTCATATAAGACTGGAGAAAAACATACGTAAAGTACTTAAATAAGCATTCATAACATAACCCATGCCAATTTCACTATTCCTCAGCTAATAGGAATGGCCATTGTATACCGTACAGTTTCAGAAGTAATGTCGGTTCACAAATATTTGAAAAAGAATATTGATCAGGCCTATTTCCAATGTGTTTGGTCCTGTTTTCGTGTGTGTGATGATGATTTCCTTACCTATAGCTGGTCCGATAGTGAGTAGCAGGATGCCGCAGGAGACCATATTGAAGCCTATGGCGGCCGGCAGCTTGTGCTCGGGGCACACCTCGGTGACACACAGGTTTACGTTGACGACGGCGGCGCCTCGAGAGAATCCAGACACAGCGTTCCACACGCACAGCGCCACCATGCCGGAAGACATCGCTATCGCTGCGCAGAAGAACAGTGGCCAGTAGCAAAGCTAAGTCAGTGGCAGTGGCGCATTCTGATATAAAACTAGTGACTAAGTGCTAATATTACGTTTAACAGGAAAATAAATATAACGTGGAAGGGAATGTGATACAGTGAAAATTTCCAAAGGTAAGTAAAAACGAAATAACTTTTGGATCAAAAACAGAAGTAATGGACATCACTTATATTAGAAACCCAATTTTTCGTTATTGCTACGAGGTTACAAACACCCCATAACGAACACAACAAACGTAAAACATTGTGCACTAAGTGTATATTTGCCCTTGATATAGAATGAAGTAAGGAAAAATACCACAGCCGAAAAACTGAAAGTACACAAGTAAGCATGGACTGTCAGTCAGCGCTGAAAGAACCACCGCTATCAACATCACCACTGTCATCACCACAACAATCTGTAATACGGTTTAAAGACACGGAACGAGTCAACTTGAAACAGAAGCTTCTGAAATATCTTTTCACTCTATTTTTTTCTCGATCGTATGCCGGTTGTTTCCCAACACCTGGTAACTTTCCTCTATTCCTTTCAGCCTCAGTTTTTGTCTCCTTCCCAGAAACATTAATTTGGAATCCTCAAAGATGTCACATGTGTCTAAAGCACACTCTCGTCCTTTCAATTCGACTCGTCCTTCATTATCCGTATTCATGTTGTATAAGATAAACTTTGACTATAGCAGTGCTCCATGTTACATTTTTCTGTCTTTGGGGCACATCTGTGTTTGGCCTCTAATAACTTTTAAAGTTCTGCCGTTATTCTACAGATTTCATTTATCTTTTTGTTGCTGTCATCTTCCACAGTCACACTACCTATCTACTTGAACCACTCTACATTCTTGAAGTGTCTCTTTTACTCAAAGTTCCGTCACCAAACAAATTAAAGCGTTTATTTTGATCTCTTACGTTACCACAATATCCAAGTGGGATAGCGTTCGGTTATCACTAAAGAACTATACAGAACGCGAAATACATACGAAACTACAAGCCACTGTTTTTTCTTCTAGGGAACAGCTGAGTGATAAGAGACAAAGTAATAATAAATAAAAATGACCTTCTCAACGTTACCCAGTTTAGTTTAGAAAGGGGTAGTATTACTGCATAAGCCACATTAGAGAAGAAAGAAATGGGACTTGATGCACTTGAAAAGGGTGGAGAAGTCATACGCATATTTTTGAACCTCTCAAAAGTATTTAACATTCTTGACGAAGCACAGCAGTGCCTTGACGTTTCTTACTGTTGTAAGTATTGCTCTTTTTTATATAAATGATTTCATAGAATTTCACAACTGGGTGCACATTATCTTCCTCGATAACAGCAACTTTGTAATAATTGACACACCATCAGAGCTTGTAGTTGAAAAAGCATACAAATTGGGCCCAAGGACTGAAAATGTGATTGTTGGATAAACTGGAAAGTCCAAAAAACTGCTGTCAAAACTACTGTCACTCAATCAAACTCAAAGCTAAAGCGAAGGAAAAACATTAAAAATTGTTTATCATACAGTTCTAAATTCAATCACGAAACATAAACCGTAGGCCTACATAATACCTGTTTAAAAACACAGAATATCGTTTTCTAGCAAGGAAATGAATTTCACAATAAGCTGTATTCAAATGATGCAGAATATAGTCCTACAGTAATATAATGTGAGACTTGGCAGCTATTGATAACTCATCATGTGGTACTGCCACTCCCAATGGACTGTCCTCAATAAGCGTTATATTACTGTACTTCTGTTTGCAAGAGCTTTTAAATTCTGTTAAGAAAGGCACATAGTTCTGTTAAGTAAACGTGTTTCTACATCACAGTTGATACAGAGTCAAAACAATCGCCAAGTGAAGAATTACATGCCCCTCTAATTACTGACATTTGCTGAAAGCCTCGTTTCTGTATCTCGAATCGTACACAAAATATAAGGAATAGTACACTCATTCTCATAACTTAGGGATAATGCTGATACATGGTGAAACAAGGCTCTGGTTGGCGGTTTGCGGGTTTAAATCACCTCAGGGTATGACCATGCGGTTCATCTGACAATCAGTCGTTGCACAGTGGCGCTAGCAGCAGTCCACATACGCAGAGATGGTGCATGTCAGAGTACGGTGCAGCGAGTGAGTGTACAGACGTGCTAATGGTGACTGTGTGTTGAAAATGGCTCAAAGAACACGTATTTATGACGTTATGAGGGGTAGAATACTAGGGTGATTGGAGGCTGGTCAAACACAGTAGGTCCTAGCACGGGCCCTCCGTGTGCCGCAAAGTATGATTTCAAGATTATGGCAACGATTCCAGCAGACAGGAAACGCGTCCAGGCGCTACAGTACGGGACGTCCACAGTGTACAACACCACAAGACGACCGATATCTCACCATCATTGCCCGTATACGACCACGGGAGTACTGCAGACAGCCTTCCACGGGACCTGGAACAATTGTCTCCAGACACACAGTCTACAGACGACTGAACAGACATGATTTATTCGCCCGGCGACCTACAAGGTGCATTCCACTGACCCCTGGTCACGGGAGAGCCCGTAAAGCCTGGTGCCGAGAACACAGTACATGATCATTGGAACAGTGGTCCCAGTTATGTTCACTGACGAGTTCAGGTACAGTCTGAACAGTGATTCTCGTCGGGTTTTCATCTGGCGTGAACCAGGAACCAGATACTAACCCCTTACTGTCCTTGAGAGGGACCTGTATGGAGGTCATGGTTTGACGGTGTGGGGTAGGATTATGATTGGTCCACGTACACCCCTGCATGTATTTGACAGAGGAACCGTAACAGGTCAGGTGTATCGGGATGTCATTTTGCACCAGTATGTCCAACTTTTCCGGGGTGCAGTGGGTCCCACCTTCCTCCTGATGGATGATAATGCAGGCCCCCTATCGCTGCACGTCTTCAAACCCCTACGACACTTCAAGAGCTCCGATAGGCAATGGTGCAAGAATGGGAGGCTATACCCTAGCAGCAGCTCGACCACCTGATCCAAAGTATGCCAACCCGTTGTGCGTCCTGTGTACGCGTGCATGGTGAACGTATCCCACATTGATGTCGGGGTACATGCGCAGGAAACAGTGGCGTTTTGTAGCACATGTGTTTCGGGATGGTTTTCTCAACTTATCAGCACTACCGTGGACTTACAGATCTGTGTCGTGTGTGTTCCCAATGTGCCTGTGCTATTAGCGCCAGTTTAGTGTAGTGCCACGTTGTGTGGCACCACATTCTGCAATTACCCTTAATTAATGAGAATGAGTGCAGGTATACATGTATCGCCTTATAAACGTGCACACTAGCGTAGCCTACAGTGAAATGGCTGAGTTGCAGAAATTTCGATGTTTGGATTCAGCAATGTTCTGCTCGATACTGCTTTGAGCATCAGTAGTGACTGTTGGTTCCACGATAATATTTCGGTCACATCAGATAAAATGCAGGGTTTCGCCAGACCTTTCTGTTGATCGAAACTCTCGTAGTAGAAATACGAAAAAATTAATGTTCGTTGCTAGTGTTGTTTTTAAAAAAGTCTGGGTTGCTGACCTGAGCGGGTGAGGCCAGTGACGATCGCGCCGACGAAGAAGGTGAGTCGCGGCTTGATCTTGAAGCGGTCTGTGAAGGAAGGCACGGTGAGCCTGCCCACGAAGTCGCCGCCGGCTATCATGGTGAGGCAGAGCGCCGTGTCGGACAGGGAGAGGTGGAGGTGGCGCTGCAGGTACAAGGGCAGCAGCAGCGAGAAGTTGATGGCCGCCGCGACCATGCACGCTGTGCCAAACATCACGTTCAGGAACACCCAGTTCTGTAGCAGGTCCAGGTCCATGAAGGCGATCACACGACGCCACACTGATTGGTGCTCTGTGAAGTTCAAGATTTAGTCTAAATTTAAATGGGGATTATTCTACCAAAAAAATTACAGACGTCATTTCGGGTGGACAAAAATCTTCTCCAGTCTTCACACGCGTTGAAAATGAAGTTAGTGTTGTCTAGGATTACAAGGAAAAGAAGGATAATGTCTACAATTGATGAAATGAAAACTGAGATAATGACAAGGCATTTAGCCCCTGGAGTAAAGGGTCCTTTGAAGTTACAGCAAATACAAAAGTAAGCACTCTGAACAAAAATTTAGGCACCCTCACGAGAAATCAGTCTAATAATTAACACCACCTTTAGCCTTGTTAAAGGCCTCAGTTAGGCAGTGAACGTTCACTAGTTTCTTCACCTGAATCGATGCACTGCTGATTAGGTCCCACAGAGCTACCAAAGTGTGGGGATGTTGATTGCTACATTTCATCCGATATTCCAGACTGCTTTAACCACTTTCTTTGGGACTGAGATGTGGTTTATTTCGTGGGTCAACCATGGTGCTGTGTTAGCCACAGTGCCAGAAGACCTGTGTTCAAGACCCAGCCTTAGTCCAAATTTTAATTCATTACTTCAACTTTTATCCTTATCGAAGATACAGTTGAGACTCACATGTATTCAAAAAAATGTAATTCCATCACGTCAGTATATCACCTACTCCTGAGGAACAGTCAGGATTTCCCCATTACATACAAATCTGGGGAGCCGTTCCAGTATGAGACAACCTCGGTAATACTGTCAATTTAAAATGGGGAAAATCAAGATAGTCTGAGATGAGAACTGAAGTTTGGTTCGTAGAGGGCACTGGACTAGAGTATTCCGTGCAGCTGGATATTCCATAGTGCCAGAGTGGTATTGTGGATAGCACATCTGCCCCCTACTTTGGAGACCTGGGTTGAAATCCCATCCTTGGACAAAGTTTTAATTCATTACTTCAGCTTATCAGAGATAAGGTTGAGGCTGAATACGTCCCCAGGAAAATGTAATGACATCAGTTTAGTAAAATTACTTATCATTTTCCAAAAAAGAAAAGTATACATGCAGCTCTGTGAGAGCGACTAGTGTCATCTTTAAAGATGGGAAATCCCACAGCATGCTCGTCACCAAGATATAGACAAGAGGCCAACACTTGGATGTCGAAAATGTTGAAATACGCATCATGGCATGAAGATGTCCACAAAAACATCAAAAAAAACACTACCGGCCAGAAATGCATCATCTACAGACTAAAGGTTCAACGTCTGGTAGAGGTTTCAGTGCACCTGATGAGTTGAATCACTTGGAAGGTCAGTAAACTGCCACTACACTATGCGTTCCCAGACAACGGTCTACCTTCCAAGTTTGACCCACTGAGGAACCGCAGCTCTATGTGCCAATTTCAGCAAAGGCCTTTTGTTAAGTACGTGACGCTATATGCCCGTTGCATGCAGTTCCTGTGATACACTGAGATGACAAAAGCAGTGCGATAATGATATGCACATACACAGATGGCGGTGGCATCGCGTGCAAAAAGTATAAAAGGATAGTGCATTGACGGAACTGGCACTTGAACTTAGGTCATTCATATGAATGGTTTCCAAATGGGAATCGATAGACTTTGTACGTGGAATGGTAGTCCGAGATATAGGCATGGGGAATTGCAATTGCGAAATCGTTGGGGAATTCAATATCCCGAGACCCACAGTGTCAAGTATTTGCCAAGAATATCGTATTTCAGGTATTACCTCTCACCACGGATAATGCAGTGGCCGACGAACATCGCTCAACGGCCAACAGCAGCGGCGTTTGTGTAGAGCTGTCAGTGATAACAGACGAGCAGCACTGTGTGAGAAACCGCAGAAATCAATGTGGGACGTGCAACGAATGTATCCGTTAGCACAGTGAAGCGAAATTTGTCATTAATGAGCTATGGCAGCAAACGACCGACGCGAGAGTCTTTGCTAACAGCGCGACACCGCCTGCCGCACCTCTCATGGGCTTGTTACTATGTCGGTTGGACCCTAGACTATTCGTCAGATGAGTTCCGATTTCAGCTGGTAAGAGCTGCTGGTAGAGTTCGAGTGTGGAGCAGACGTCGTGAAGCCATGGATCTAAGTTGTCAACAATGCAGTTTGCAAGCTGGTGGTGACTCCATAATGGAATCTACTGGACCCTCTGGTCCAATTGAACCGATTATGGACTAGAAATGGTTATGTGCAACTCCTTGGAGACCATCTGCGCTGGTTATGTACTTAATGTTCCTAATGAACGATGGAATTTTTAGGAATGACAGTGCACCATGTCAATGACCCACAGTTGTTTGGTTTGAAGAACAATCTGGACAATTCGAGCAAGTGATTTGGCCACCCAAATCCCCTAGCGTGAATCCCATCAACCATTTATGAGATATAACCGAGAGGTCAGTTCGTGCCTAAAATCCTGCACAGACAACACTTTCTTAATTAGGGACGGCTACAGAGGCAACATGGTTCAGTATTTTTGCATGGGACTTTCAACAGCTTATTGAGTCCATGCCACGTCGAGTATCTGCACTAGGCCGGTCAAAAGGAGGTCCGACACGATGTTAGGGTGTATCCAATGACTTTTCTCACCTCAGTGTGCTGCACATCATGAAACTGAACGAAGTAGACCTGTATTCAGTGAAATTCTTGTCGCATTTGAAACCAATTGTCGTTGACAAGACTGGATATCCATTTATGGTTACTGTCACGATTTCTTTACTACCAGTGTTCTTATACTGCATTACATGGCTGTCAGTCGTACACCATTCCCTGCAGACAAATAGAACAGTCCACATTTACATCTTTTACATCCATACTGTGGCAGCAGCTATGAAGTGCATGCCAGAGGGTAGTATCAATTGCTATGACGTATTCCCATTCCATTCACAAATGGATTGTGGAATGGACGATCGTTTAAATGACTCAGTGCATGATGTAAATAGCCTGATCTTGTCGTCATTAGCAGTGTGGGAGCGATATCTAGGGGTTTGCAGTATTTTTATAGAGTTTCATTTAATGCCATTTCTTGCAACTTTCTAAGTAGGCTTTGATGGGATCGTTTGCAGCTATCTTCAGATGTTGTTTCTTCACCATTTCTGTGACGCTCTCCTAAGGGTAAAACAAACGTGTGACTTTTCGTGCTTCCCCTCTCTGTGTACGTTCAGTGTTCCCCTGTTAGTCCTATTTGATACAGGTTCCACACTTCTGAGCAGTACCCTAAGGTGGTTCACGTGAGCTGTTTGTAAGCAGTCTCCTTTGTAGACTGGCCGTATTTCCCTAGTATTCTACAAACGTACCAGTGTCTACCATCTGCTTTATCTACGACTGACCCTATTTGACCACTCCATTTCATGTCCCTACTAATAGTTGTGCCCAGGTATTATTTTGAGTTAACTCCATAATATTGTAGTCATAGGATACTACGTGTTTCTCGTTTTTTTGAGGTGAAGAATTTTACATTTCTAGCCCTTAAAAGCAAATTGCCGATTATTGCACCACTTCTAAATCCTATGATAGTCCTACTGAATATTTGTGCAGATTTTTTCAAACAGTACTTCTTTAGAGATAACCACATCAGCTGCAAAAAATCTGAGTTTGCTCTTAATATTTACTGTAAGATCACCAATAAAAAATATGTATCTATCCTTACTAACAAATAATCCTCCAACCTGTTACAAATTACGCTTGGTATACCATATGACTGTACTTTAGATAATAAGTGTAGGTGTGCTACTGAACAAATACTTTTGAAAATCAAGAAATACTGCATCTACGCGCCTCGATCCATGGCCTTTTGAATGCATTGTGAGAAAAGTGCTAGCTGCTTGCAAATGATGTGTCTCCGGAATCCATGCTGGTAGGCAAAGAGGAGACCATTTTGTTCGAGTACCTGATTACTTTTTAGTTTAGTATATGTTGCAAGACTTCACAATAAGTAAATTTTAAGAAGATTTTGCGGTAGTTACGCGGATCACGTGTATACTGGTGTACCTGTGCTTTCTTGCAACTACAGGGCACGGTTTTTGATCGAGTGGTCTCCAGTAGATTACGATTAACAGAGGGACTATCTCACCAACAAATTGAATATAGACTCTGTTAGGGATTCCATTACGCCCCTGACCTTTGTTTGATTTTAGCGATTTCAGTTGTTACTCAGCGCGCCTTACGCTTTATCTATATTCCTAAACTGGAGCAGTATTCGAAGATTTTCCTTTGTGAAGGATAATTTGAAAATGGAGTTCGTCATTTTCGCTTTTGTTTTGCTACCTTCAATTTCTACCTTCAATTTCACTTCCTGTCTTGCCCATGAGTTCTGAACACTACCTTTAATAACCATTACATCTAACCAAAACTTCTTTATCTTCTGTAAGAGATATTTCGATAATATTCACCTACGGTAGTCGTTGAAGGCTTAAGAGTTTGCCCTCTTCACAGCTAAATGCGTTTCGTTCAGAATCTCCCTGTCTAAAGGCATATGACTTGCTTTGCACTTATTTTGCAGAGTCTCTGTCTTCTTTTAAAAAATAACTGTATAACATGGAATGTCCCATTATGAACGGATCTGCTAAGTACGTATCTATCAAGTGCGTGATCAACTATTTCCTTGAACCCAAGCCATAGTTCTTCAATGTTTCGAGTGCGTTACTATCCATATTACTTCTTTACCTACTTTCTTAACGTATAAATCTCTCTCAATGTTTCAGTTGTATTTTGTGCTTTGGTAATCGTTGTTACTACGACTTCCTCATGTTCACTGATACCAGTTTCAATGCGGACATCATCAAAAAGGTCACTTCTAACAGTTGCACTGCGTATAAGGGTCTAGTAGCCCAGGATTCATTGTTGGCAGATTTCCAATCACATAGTGTTGTCTGATTCCCTCCTCTACTCTTCTCCCCACCATCCATCATTGTGATGTCAGACACCAAGATGGCGGAACTACGACTATTGTCCTAATTTTAAAATAGTGGGTTACTCAATAATTCAAGACGGCGGAACTACCCCAGTTATACTGAGTTGAAAATGGTAAGATGTAAAAAAATTCCACTTGTACTAGCAGTAGTAGTAGTAATAGTTGTTTTTGTTGTTTCTCCTGCAGAACAATGTTTTATTTTGGCAGCTGCTGGCTGAAGAACCTCACATGTTAGCCATCGCACTGACATGGGCAACACACATGAGAGGTTCTGCGCCACTATTGTGTGTGTGTGTGTGTGTGTGTGTGTGTGCAGTACAATAGGAATGCTTTTATTTTTTATGTAATCAATTGTGGACATCCACAGGCCTCGAAGCTATTGAAATGACGTGGGCAGCATATGGATAGCTGCAGACTGGCAGCAAATCCCTCCACACTGTTGGCCACTACATTGACATGAACCAGCACGCACTGTGATGACAGCCCCAACTGCCACAGTTTATTTACCAGCCACCATAGCTGGCAATAGCAGAGCTCGAATGTGATATGTCGCCTAGAAGTTCTTGCACAGGGTGATTGCCAGACACACCTGACCCACTGTAGAGCATATGCCATAAGTCCATCCCGCTGCATGAAATGCCTGCAGCGAATGTGTGACCATTAAGTGACGCTAGGATCATATAGATCATACTGATAATAAGTTATTTTCTATTGTCAGGAATGCGATGGCATCTCTCTGCAACACAGGAAATCAATAAAGGAATGCTGTTTCTGGCACGCAGTCAGATCGATATATGCTGCCACAGACTGCTATTCAACGTCCTATTGATGCATGTGAATGCACTAAAGTGATGTTATTCCCAGCACACAAACATTTAGAGCTGTCTCTGAAGAGGCACAGCGCCAAGCTAACACCAGTACAGAGAAACGGTCGGAAAAGAAGTATTATAGAGCTTGATGTCACTCATTACAACACACAAGTCAGTCACTACCACACACATTGGATAAATTCGACAGAGTGCTAAGAAATCAACTCAATACAAATCACCTATCTTCCAGATAAACGAATCTATTACAAAAAAATCACCTATGCACATCGCAAACTCACAAAATGCACCGTTGCAGTAGCAAAAGAATATGTTACTTCAAAACTTTGATGTAAACTGAAGACCCGTTTGTTAAATTCTCTAGATCGAAGTAATGAAGTGATTGAGCTTATAACGAAACTCTAAGATGAATCGCCTTCCTCTTAAACCACCACTCAGCCAGTAAAAAGCATGTGTCTTCGTAAATGTCCATAAAGATGTGAGTGATACGTGATACTATCTGAAAGGGAGCAGTAGT
The DNA here is from genome assembly GCF_021461395.2 of Schistocerca americana. Lineage (NCBI taxonomy): Eukaryota > Metazoa > Arthropoda > Insecta > Orthoptera > Acrididae > Schistocerca > Schistocerca americana. The sequence continues at coordinate 585,304,665 of NC_060123.1, read as the reverse complement.
TTCTTGCCTACCTTAAAGCTACTACAACCATAAAAATCAGTTTAATACCTTATATAAAAATACATTGTAGGTTTTCCTTTTCTCCTGTTACAGATATCTAACAATGCAGTTTTGTTCATTACTGTTGACACATTCGCTGATAGATCTAGGAGTTTCCTGACTCAAACGTAACATGTCACATTCTCCATCATCCCAAAACGTTTGTATCACCATCAGAGAAAAACTCTCTAGACCTTTAAATGCTCTGGGATATTTAATGTTCTACATATGACAATGTCAATTGTGTGTGGTTTTCCGAAGATTTGTGTGTACGTAATTATGAGAAATGCAATCACTCTAAAAAAATTATGACAAATGCAATCACTGTAAAAAGTTCCAAAGTTTATTCAGTCTTTACAGAACACACCATTTTCTAACATTTTGACTGTCAGGTGCAATGTAGCTGTGGTATTTAGCACATTCAGATCGTAGTTTAAATAGTCCTCTTTTTATATGGTTAAGACTATCATCAGAGGAGAGGGGAAACTATAGATGTAATTTGAATTCCTACTGTGTATTGTTTTTATGTTGAAATTACTTTAATTCTTACTGAGAAGATCATTGCTAATATTACAGCACATTTAATCAATTTCTTGAAAAATTTATTCCATTTTATATTTTAAACCTTAAAAATGGATATAATTCCAGATATTTCTTTGGGTGATTAAGGACATACGCTTAACAACATTACATCAGAATTTCCATCATTTTCAGAATAATCAGTACAGGTGCTTTAAGTCATTTTTTTTTTTAGGTTAGTTAGTACCTCCAAGAACAAGTGGTAAGAACAAGCTCTTCTTCCCTGAGCAGCAGATCAGATGCTGAAGTCTGATGCATGGATGCAAAACAGTCAGTTTGTACTGGCAGTTGTAGTCCACTTAGAGGAGAAAATGTCAGGTCATAAAGTTTATGACCTGTTAGTGTGAACACTGTTCCAAGCAGAGAAAAAACAGCCGCCACACTGATGTGTGTACAAATTAAGGCACCACACATAAAAATATCTCCACTGATACCCATTACAACCCCGAATATTACAGTGGATACTGAGAGTTTTTGTGTTTTTGTATAAATATGTCAGCAGGCAATATTTTGAAGCTCATTTTCATTGCTAGTCTTCCTTTATACTGTAATGTATATAGCTAAAGTAGCTTTGGAATAGATTTAATTAAATTTATTGGCTTAGGTGACCCTCATGAGCCGTAGACCTTGCCGGTATCTGGTGTTTTGTGTGCCACTACGATGCATCCTACTAATTTTATGAAATGTGTGCCATAGTATTGCATTAATATTCTTTTATTGTTACCACCAGTGTTGATGTATACCATCTTCTCTTTGTTGCTTATCAACCAAAAGAGAGCAAAATCAACTAGAGAAATGTATGAATGTACATCATTTTGTTAATGGCTGTATACAAAGTAATATTTATGAAAAGGTTATTGTTGTTCACATGTCACTACAATTCCCGACATGAAAAACAACATACTACATAGAAACTCCTCACAGCAATGCATATATAGCAGCGTAATGAATGCTTTAGTACAGAATAGGGTATGAGCTGTTACAATAGAAAGTGATAACTGATCATCACATAGTAAACACATGGACGAAGAATATACCAAAGATAATTGAACAAGCAGTCAACGAAATAGAAATGACACTCAAAACGCTTCATATAATCGATGCATCCGATGTTCTTTTACATACATAATTGCAGCACGACGTCTGTTACTACGATAATTCTAAGTCAGTTGTAAAACATACGAACCAAGTCATTTGTGAAACAGAAGAATTGAACCAAAAATCGACTTAACTGATATTCCTTGACAAACATCATTTCAGAATGGCAACTGTTACTGTGCTAATTCCAAGTCAGTAGCGAAACATGCAAATGTAATCGAACAGTAAATTTGTAACACATCTGGATTCAGTGGAAGTAAATTTTTCCTATGGGTAGAGATAAGTAAATCACAAGTAAAGTATAATAATAACCACATGTTACGGGAGGTTGGAATTTCATGTAAGTGTGCTTTGTGGACATATAGTATTTATTTCTGTATTAGCTGATAGAAATTATAGATACATAAATCACTATTGCCAACTGCCAAAAAACGTCAGATAGTAAGAACCAACATCATGAAAGCATGATCTGAGAAACGTACATAAAAACCATGAGCATGATATTCAAATGTTCAACCTAAACCTGAGAAGTAATATTATCTTGACCATAGATCAGGCAATGTTACAAGAGCAACTGCATGATGCATTATAGTAAAAGTTCTGACGCTAAATGTAACACTTCTGCTACAAAATGTAACTGGGTTTTCTCTTTTGATGCTAGTCAATTGTGAGGATGAGCATTACTGCAATGGGCATTTAATTCTAAAGCATTATGTCAGGGCGAAAATACTAAATAAATTAATTTTTCTCTCTTAACAACATGTGGGCAGGGTGGGTTCTTCCTGGGCTCGAGTATGAGGTAGAATTAAACAGCATTTTTACATGTTTGTTGTTGTTGTTGTGGTCTTCAGTCCTGAGACTGGTTTGATGCAGCTCTCCATGCTACTCTATCCTGTGCAAGCTTTTTCATCTCCCAGTACCTACTGCAACCTACATCCTTCTGAATCTGCTTAGTGTATTCATCTCTTGGTCTCCCTCTACGATTTTTACCCTCCACGCTGCCCTCCAATACTAAATTGGTGATCCCTTGATACCTCAGAACATGTCCTACCAACCGATCCCTTCTTCTGGTCAAGTTGTGCCACAAACTTCTCTTCTCCCCAATCCTATTCAATACTTCCTCATTAGTTATGTGATCTACCCATCTAATCTTCAGCATTCTTCTGTAGCACCACATTTCGAAAGCTTCTATTCTCTTCTTGTCCAAACTATTTATCGTCCATGTTTCACTTCCATACATGGCTACACTCCATACGAATACTTTCAGAAATGACTTCCTGACACTTAAATCTATACTGGATGTTAACAAATTTCTCTTCTTCAGAAACGCTTTCCTTGCCATTGCCAGCCTACATTTTATATCCTCTCTACTTCGACCATCATCAGTTATTTTGCTCCCCAAATAGCAAAACTCCTTTACTACTTTAAGTGCCTCATTTCCTAATCTAATTCCCTCAGCATCACCCGACTTAATTAGACTACATTCCATTATCCTTGTTTTGCTTTTGTTGATGTTCATCTTATATCCTCCTTTCAAGACACTGTCCATTCCATTCAACTGCTCTTCCAAGTCCTTTGCTGTCTCTGACAGAATTACAACGTCATCGGCGAACCTCAAAGTTTTTATTTCTTCTCCATGAATTTTAATACCTACTCCGAATTTTTCTTTTGTTTCCTTTACCGCTTGCTCAATATACAGACTGAACAACATCGGGGAGAGGCTACAACCCTGTCTTACTCCCTTCCCAACCACTGCTTCCCTTTCATGTCCCTCGACTCTTATAACTGCCATCTGGTTTCTGTACAAATTGTAAATAGCCTTTCGCTCCCTGTATTTTACCCCTGCCACCTTTAGAATTTGAAAGAGAGTATTCCAGTCAACATTGTCAAAAGCTTTCTCTAAGTCTACAAATGCTAGAAACGTAGGTTTGCCTTTCCTTAATCTTTCTTCTAAGATAAGTCGTAAGGTCAGTATTGCCTCACGTGTTCCAGTGTTTCTACGGAATCCAAACTGATCTTCCCCGAGGTTGGCTTCTACTAGTTTTTCCATTCGTCTGTAAAGAATTCGTGTTAGTATTTTGCAGCTGTGACTTATTAAGCTGATAGTTCGGTGATTTTCACATCTGTCAACACCTGCTTTCTTTGGGATTGGAATTATTATATTCTTCTTGAAGTCTGAGGGTATTTCGCCTGTTTCATACATCTTGCTCACCAGATGGTAGAGTTTTGTCAGGACTGGCTCTCCCACGGCCGTCAGTAGTTCCAGTGGAATATTGTCTACTCCGGGGGCCTTGTTTTGACTCAGGTCTTTCAGTGCTCTGTCAAACTCTTCACGCAGTATCATATCTCCCATTTCAACTTCATCTACATCCTCTTCCATTTCCATAATATTGTCCTCAAGTACATCGCCCTTGTATAGACCCTCTATATACTCCTTCCACCTTTCTGCTTTCCCTTCTTTGCTTAGAACTGGGTTTCCATCTGAGTTCTTGATATTCATACATGTGATACTCTTCTCTCCAAAGGTCTCTTTAATTTTCCTGTAGGCAGTATCTATTTTACCCCTAGTGAGACAAGCCTCTACATCCTTACATTTGTCCTCTAGCCATCCCTGCTTAGCCATTTTGCACTTCCTGTCGATCTCATTTTTGAGACGTTTGTATTCCTTTTTGCCTGGTTCATTTACTGCATTTTTATATTTTCTCCTTTCATCAATTAAATTCAATATTTCTTCTGTTACCCAAGGATTTCTACTAGCCCTCGTCTTTTTACCTACTTGATCCTCTGCTGCCTTCACTACTTCATCCCTCAAAGCTACCCATTCTTCTTCTACTGTATTTATTTCCCCCATTCCTGTCAATTGCTCCCTTATGCTCTCCCTGAATCTCTGTACAACCTCTGGTTCTTTTAGTTTATCCAGGTCCCATCTCCTTAAATTCCCACCTTTTTGCAGTTTCTTCAGTTTTAATCTACAGGTCATAACCAATAGATTGTGGTCAGAATCCACATCTGCCCCTGGAAATGTCTTACAATTTAAAACCTGGTTCCTAAATCTCTGTCTTACCATTATATAATCTATCTGATACCTTTTAGTATCTCCAGGGTTCTTCCATGTATACAACCTTCTTTCATGATTCTTAAACCAAGTGTTAGTTATGATTATGTTGTGCTCTGTGCAAAATTCGACCAGGCGGCTTCCTCTTTCATTTCTGTCCCCCAATCCATATTCACCTACTATGTTTCCTTCTCTCCCTTTTCCTACACTCGAATTCCAGTCACCCATGACTATTAAATTTTCGTCTCCATTCACAATCTGAATAATTTCTTTTATTTCATCATACATTTCTTCAATTTCTTCGTCATCTGCAGAGCTAGTTGGCATATAAACTTGTACTACGGTAGTAGGCGTGGGCTTCGTATCTATCTTGGCCACAATAATGCGTTCACTATGCTGTTTGTAGTAGCTTACCCGCATTCCTATTTTCCTATTCATTATTAAACCTACTCCTGCATTACCCCTATTTGATTTTGTGTTTATAACCCTGTAGTCACCTGACCAGAAGTCTTGTTCCTCCTGCCACCGAACTTCACTAATTCCCACTATATCTAACTTCAACCTATCCATTTCCCTTTTTAAATTTTCTAACCTATCTGCCCGATTAAGGGATCTGACATTCCACGCTCCGATCCGTAGAACGCCAGTTTTCTTTCTCCTGATAACGACATCCTCTTGAGTAGTCCCCGCCCGGAGATCCGAATGGGGGACTATTTTACCTCCGGAATATTTTACCCAAGAGGACGCCATCATCATGTAATCATACAGTAAAGCTGCATGCCCTCGGGAAAAATTACGGCTGTAGTTTCCCCTTGCTTTCAGCCGTTCGCAGTACCAGCACAGCAAGGCCGTTTTGGTTATTGTTACAAGGCCAGATCAGTCAATCATCCAGACTGTTGCCCTTGCAACAACTGAAAAGGCTGCTGCCCCTCTTCAGGAACCACACGTTTGTCTGGCATCTCAACAGATAACCCTCCGTTGTGGTTGCACCTACGGTACGGCTATCTGTATCGCTGAGGCACGCAAGCCTCCCCACCAACGGCAAGGTCCATGGTTCATGGGGGGGCATTTTTACATAAGATAACTTTTACTGAAGATTTGTACAACTGTTCCCTTACTCGATCTTCTGGATGAGAGAGCGGCAGCTGTGTCGTTTGCGAAGCCTTCCGCTGCGTGAGCGGCGGCATCTGATTACGCCCGGCGGTGTGTATCTCGTGTCGCCGTCTCGCCCAGTTGACTGGAGACGCGCCTCGTGCGGTGGCCCGTTTAATTATTGAGAACGAAGTCGTGCATCGGATGGTGATACCTTGGACGTGGCGTCCCAGTGTTTCTCTTCTCTAAGCGGCCGCGTGTGTCAGTGTTGCGCGTCGGCCAGCGGAGCGGCGCGGCGGGGGAAGGCCAGTGTCCCGGACTCGAACAACGGACTCCCGCTTGCCAGTCTTCGGCTGTCAGATCTTCATCCCAGCTCACAGGTGACTGCTGATGTGAAGCCGTCTCCTTCCCGTCCTCGCCGGCCGCGGTGGTCTCGCGGTTCTAGGCGCGCAGTCCGGAACCGTGCGACTGCTACGGTCGCAGGTTCGAATCCTGCCTCGGGCGTGGATGTGCGTGATGTCCTTAGGTTAGTTAGGTTTAAGTAGTTCTAAGTTCTAGGGGACTGATGACCACAGCAGTTGAGTCCCATAGTGCTCAGAGCCATTTGAACCGTTTTTCCCGTCCTCACGAGTCAGCCGGGTACGTAAAAATCAGACTTCAAATACCTTTTAACTTCTGTCTTCTGGCGCCGAGGCTGCTGCTTGCTATTCCATTACAGCGGCGGACTTCGTGCGTCTGTGTATGATGTAGTCTCTTCTTGCATGACGGTCTGCAGCATCAAAACTGACTGAAAACTACTGCTACTTTCTTGTCGGGCCCACTGCGTCTCGCGTATTTCTTCACTTCAGTTCACTGGAGGTGAACGACTTCACGGTCATTGCCTCTTCTGTCACGTTGAAAAGCTTCTCGAAGAATCTTCTTAGGGCGATGGCTTCTCCTGAACTTGCTGACTTCACAGTCATTGTCTCTTCTGCCCTGCCCGCTGTTTGCCAGTATGTAACTCTCTAAACTAAACTAAGTTTTTCATTTATTTTCTAATTTCTACTTCACTTCACATTGATTTCCAAATTTATTTACTTATCGTAAGTACCACTCAACATTATGTATCGATTGATGGTAAGTGGCCTTCGATTTGTCATGTATGGTAGTAATTTACATTACATCATATAGTGGTTACAAGGAACATTTACCATAGACTTATCCTTAACAATAGTGCCACACATGTTACAGATGCAAATTTGTTACATTGGAGTAATGTAAAAGCAAATTAAGTGTCTTCAGTCTCTGGCGAATGAACACTGCATTTTTCACACAGAGCTGTTGTTTGAGAATTACTTTCACAGATGAAATCATTAGAAGAATTACTGCTGTGGAGCTGTGCCATATCTACCTTTGTTCTTCATTGGTTGCTCTTGTATGTGCTCCTTTTGCACTTCGCAACAACGCAGATACATGCTAACATTAGGTGGTATACTTGGTATCAAAAATATTTTAATAAGATGTTATTTCACTAGTTGAAAAGAAAAGTCCTTTAGAAAAACTCGATGTGGATGTTTCTAGTTCTTTATATTCACTTGAAATAGCACCTGTATATTTATATCAGCAACTGTCAACACTATGTACCAAATAGTCTTTGTCCATCTTCTTGTCATTTGCATTACATGATATTTATTGCACTTTTGGTTAACAGTGTCAATCACACTCTTGTGTTATCATAATGTAGTATAAAGTGAGGTATCTTAGTGGTCTCATCTACTGTTACCTCGTTGTGCATCATGGGAATGAGTGCTACAGATTTGTTAAGTTCAGGTACATGCGATACCATACTAATGTCTTCCTGGTACACAAAAACTGCCAGACAGATTTCTCTATTGTTATTGGACAAATAAGAAGATCAGATTTGCTATTATCCTATATTGGGGTTGCTATTCAAATGACTTTGTTCTGCAGCTGAGAGAGAGAACCAGCAGATAGCTAATATACCAGCTACCTTTTGTTACATTTCCATTTGTCCCTTTTGTCACCTCAGTTAGTTTACATACAATATCGAATGGCTTACTAGAAACACAAAACCGTCCTTATGACTGCATGCCACAATATACTTCCAAAAACCCACTGCAGAGCAGATATACCGATGCCAAATTTAGCTGGTTTGTTATGAATGTATTGCACGAATCTGTAACGACAATTGACTGCTTCTAGTTTCTTGTCAATAGTAACAAATTCTTCAAGATTGTGAATATTCATGCTAGTTTTCACAAATGCATCAAGGAAGCTCCTAACCTAGGTGCTAACCAATCTGTAGTTTCCTTATTACCATATCTACTACACCTGAAAAATAATAAATATCTCTTGCAACTCTGCAGGATCTCAAAATCATCATTCCCTTTCCATCACTTGTCAAAAGTTCCAAAACATTTGTGGGGTTCCACCTTTGAGGCCAGTCAAATTAAGACTGCCTAATAAACTTCATTACGAACTTTTAATTTAGCATCCCTATCCCTAGAATAATTTTTTTTCCTGCAGTTTACTGGAAATGTATATGTTTGTAAAATGCACAGTTTCACCTATCATACCAATACACTTGGTTTTATAGAACGATTCAGTTTCCTCCACAATGCGTTTTGCTGCAGTTTTCGGGACTGGAAAGACCTTTATAATATACTTTGTCGGTACACATGATGTCTTTTCATGCATATCAGTTTCCATCCATTTTTGTTTATTTGGCCCTAGCAATAAATGTCTTCTTCAGTATCAAAGGAAGATCTTTCATCACATTCACTTACAGAGCCACTATCATGATCATTCAGTAATGTTACTTCCCCTCTCAATCTCTACACAAGAGATAGTGTTGACGTTTTGCAATAGTACTTATTTGAGCAGGCAAGTCAGATATGCAGCAAACCACTGCTGCAGTTTCGGGAATAACTTGTCGTTGCCCTTGACGAGTTAATGCTGTAGTGACTCTGACATAACGAAGCAAAAGCTAAACAATGACTAGAAAGGTATCAGCAGTTATATGGCTATAAGGTTGGCATTTTCCCATCAGAGGCAAATGTGAGTCTGGTGCATAAAATACAACAGCGTGCCTGTGCTAGGTTTAAGAGGAGCTAGTTATATTATGTAATTTCTAGGCATGGATGAATAGATAATTCTTTGCCAAACCAGCTATTTTATATAACAGCAAATACAGAATAGGTACATCCTTACTGTGTAACATGTGCATAATTGTCATTCCTCATATTACAAATTTTTTTTGTTGCCTTGACATTGAGGTCTTTAGGTCATGCAACTGTTGCTTTGGTCATTATTAGTTTCTTTGATCGAGGCCTGTTTTGTATCCCATTGATGGTTATTGAAAACAATTCTATAGATTTTTCTATGTGTTATAATTGTCATGTTTTCAGAAAGAAATCTGTGATATCTTAGGTGTTTTTTGTAACTGTGCTGATTGAGTCATAAAATATGATAAGACATTAGTACTTATGTATTAGCTGGTACATAAGATAGGCAGTTTTCGCATAGAATTACCTATTTCTCACTGTTTGGAAATTACATAATATATTTAGTTTTTCTTCATTGACTACCTTGATGAGGCATCTGTGGTATCTAATTTGTTCAACTGTTTATTATGTGATGGCAGTTATCACCTGCTGCTGTAATGGCTCATGCCCTCTTTTGTGATAAAGCACTTATTGACATTCTATATATGCACAGTTGTTAATAGTTTACATGTAATATGTGGTTTTTCAAGTCAGAAAGTGGGGTGACATATAAGCAATATAAATCTTTTTCATGAGAATCACTTTATGTACAGTAATTAACCAAACATTTTATGTCTGTATTTATCTACTCGTACAGCTGGTTTTGCTCTCTTTTGGTTGATACAGATACCAATAAGAGGCTACACCACAGGAATTCATGACAATAATATGGATGTACTAATACAGTTCTGTGTCATACATATCGTAAAAGAGACAACTGCTGTTGAATATTGGCTGCAAATAAAATCTGCATTATGAAACAGATAGCCATACTATATGGACAGCAGGTGTATTGTATGACCTGGAGAGCTGTATCAGACCAATTCTTCAGACTGAAGACCATAACAGCTGCAACAACAACAATGGATGACTGTGGAAACACAAGTAATCTGATACTAGGGTAAACTGAATTATTTATCACGTATTATGAACTGCTTTCACAGAAGCAAAACGCATAATGTTTCAGTTTTTCAAGGATAGTGAGTGGACCCATTTTGAAAAGTACTGCCTACTTAATATTGAAAATTAAAGCATGTCCACCAATTTTTGAAACATTATTTACAACATAGAGATCTATGAAATATTATTCCTTCCAGTTTCAGTGTGTATGAGGTTTTATTGTTTCAAAGAAAACCAATGCTACTCCGTTGACAATTTCTAACAAGTAAGCGTTCGAACAGAAGGGTATGAAAAGGTTATGGGTAAATTTGGAGAGGATATGGAGGCCAACAGGAACGGGAAACAACTCTTGGAATTCTGTGCCAGTATGGGCTTAGTAATCACAAACTCCTTTTTTAAACATAAGAACATTCACCGGTATACTTGGGAAGGCAGGGGAACCAGATCTGTCATTGACTATATAATAACAGATCAGGAATTCAGGAAGGCTGTGAGGGACACACGTGTATTCAGGGGATTCTTTGATGACACTGATCATTATTTAATCCGCAGTGAAATTGGGATTGTGAGGCCGAAAGTGCAGGTGGTCACGTCCATACGTAGGAGGATAAGAGTGGAGAAACTTCAGGATAAGGAAATCAGGCACAAGTACATAACAGCGATCTCAGAAAGGTACCAGTTAGTTGAATTTAGTCAATTACAGTCATTGGAAAAGGAATGGACAAGGTACAGGGACACAGTACTAGAAGTGGCTAAAGAATGCCTTGGAACAGTAGTGTGTAAAAGTAGGATGAAGCAAACAGCTTGGTGGAATGACGCAGTCAAGGCAGCCTGTAAAAGGAAAAAGAAGGCGTATCAAAAATGGCTGCATACTAGAACTCAGGTAGAGAGAGAAAGTTATGTTGAAGAAAGAAACAAAGCCAAACAGATAATTGCAGCACCAAAGAAGAAATCTTGGGAAGACTTTGGAAACAGGTTGGAGACACTGGGTCAAGCTGCTGGAAAACCATTCTGGAGTGTAATTAGCAGTCTTCGAAAGGGAGGTAAGAAGGAAATGACAAGTATTTTGGACAGGTCAGGAAAGCTGCTGGTGAATCCTGTGGATGCCTTGGGCAGATGGAGGGAATATTTTGAAGAGTTGCTCAACGTAAGTGAAAATACGATCAGTAATGTTTCAGATTTCGAGGTAGAATGGAATAGGAATGATGATGGAAATAGGATCACATTTGAGGAAGTGGAGAAAATGGTCAATAGATTGCAGTGCAATAAAGCAGCTGTGGTGGATGAAATTAAGTCGGAACTCATCAAATACAGTGAAATGTCAGGTCTTAAATGGCTACACAGGATAACTGAAATGGCCTGGGAGTCGGGGCAGGTTCCATAAGACTGGACAAAAGCAGTAATCACACCAATCTTTAAACATGGAAACAGAAAAGATTGTAACAACTACAGAGGTATCTCTTTAATCGGCGTTGTGGGTGAAATCTTCTCAGGTATTGTTGAAAGGTAAGTGCGAGTATTATTTGAGGACCAATTGGATGAAAATCAGTGTGGGTTTAGGCCTCTTAGAGGTTGTCAGGACCAGATCTTTAGCTTACGGCAAATAATGGAGAAGTGTTATGAGTGGAACAGGGAATTGTATCTATGCTTTATAGATCTAGAAAAGGCATATGACCGGGTTCCTAGGAGGAAGTTATTGTCTGTTCTACGAGATTATGGAATAGGAGGCAAACTTTTGCAAGCAATTAAAGGTCTTTACATGGATAGTCAGGCAGCAGTTAGAGTTGACGGTAGACTGAGTTCATGGTTCAGAGTAGTTTCAGGGGTAAGATAAGGCTGCAACCTGTCGCCACTGTTGTTCATATTATTTATGGAACATATGTTGAAAACAATAGACTGGCTGGGTGAGATTAAGATATGTTTTCAAGTACTTAGGATGCATATTCTCACAGGATGGCAACATAGTGAAAGAACTGGAAGCGAGGTGTAGCAAAGCTAATGCAGTGAGCGCTCAGCTACGATCTACTCTCTTCTGCAAGAAGGAAGTCAGTACCAAGACTAAGTTATCTGTGCACCGTTCAATCATTCGACCAACTTTGTTGTATGGGAGCGAAAGCTGGGTGGATTCAGGTTACCTTATCAACAAGGTTGAGGTTACGGATATGAAAGTAGCTAGGATGATTGCAGGTACTAGTAGATGGGAAGAATGGCAGGAGGGTGTCCACAATGAGGAAATCAAAGAAAAACTGGGAATGAACTCTGTAGATGTAGCAGTCAGGGCGAACTGGCTTAGCTGGTGGGATCATGTTACACGCATGGGAGAAGCAAGGTTACCCAAGAGACTCATGGGTTCAGCAGTAGAGGGTAGGAGGAGTCGGGGCAGACCAAGGAGAAGGTACCTGGATTCGGTTAAGAATGATTTTGAAGTAATAGGTTTAACATCAGAAGAGGCACCAATGTTAGCACTGAATAGGGGATCGTGGAGGAATTTTATAAGGGGGCTATGCTCCAGACTGAACGCTGAAAGGCATAATCAGTCTTAAATTATGATGATGATGATGATGATGATGATGATGAAGAAATTGTGATGAATGTTACCATTTCATATTCTAAGAACCACTATTAGATCTATAAAAGATGCAAAAGAAGCACATTTTACGAGAAATATTGAATGTTAGAGGCTTATGAAGTTATATTTTTATAAGTTAGTTTCAGTATAAGTCACATACAAGATTCTTCACAACGTACAGTTCCTTTATCATTAGGTTTCTGGAGGTGAAGTTTTCTCAAAATGAAGTATGTTTCGTACCTATAGCCCCGTTGCAAATGGGCTCATTGGGAAATGACTCCCAAGATGATGATCTAGTTGATGAAAGTAATGAATCGATCAAGGAACCGGTAGAAACACGATATTTTCATTAGCTAAGATGGATTAAATACGAGATATAATTTTATACAAAAATATTAGTAGTTTAAGATAAAAACATACATGACGTTCGCACGAAATAAAAAATAATAATTTCACGATCTTTCATGGTTAAGAAAGCCCGACTATAAAGAGTTATTCGTAATGAATAAAAGCAGGTCCACAAGATAAACTAAAATAGCAATTCCATATAAGAAATTTCATCATCATTTGCCGAAACCTCGCAGATATACAAAAATTTCCGTTCTCTATGTCTTTTGGTTATTGTTTGGCAGATACACGTAGTCATTCTAACCAGTGCTTACGCAACCAATTCCATTGTTACAAATATATAATTACAAATCTGGATTTCATCACATCGTAAGAAATCAATCTTAATAGTGATGGTAACCTAATATTTGATTATGTATTTGTCGGTATGGATTTTCCTATACAATAGTTTTTCTAATTAGAAAACATATGTTATAGTAGGTAATATCTAAACTGCTACTTTTTGTAGTTCACTGTGTATATGCTTGTCCTACTGTCTGAAAGGGCCGCATAGCTGTCTGCAGAAGGGAGACAAAGTTAATCGTCAGGGAGACATGTAAAATGCAGTAACTGATGAGGTCTGTGAAAGATGATCGTACTTCACGAAGTACGATTTGACTGCAATGAAGCCAGAGGGCGAGACTAGCCCACTGCCCAGACCTGTCCAAAGTGAGATGAGGATTGTCCTACATGCATTACACTACTTGTGAGAGTTGTTACTATTACTTAAGATAGACAGTGCACGTTGTAGAACAACACTGGAAAGAATACGAACAGGATTTGGACCTAGAATATACAGAGAAATCAGCCATGGCGGATCACACTTTCGAAACTGGATAAATAATTGCATTACATCACAATTCTGTCACCACATGGACGGAGGGGTCACGTAAAGAACACGGCGGCTGGAATCCATTCTCTGTAATAACGACAACATTCAGTTCACTACAGTACCTGGCCCTCGCGACAGTGAAGCAAGCATGATGAAGAAATGACGTATATATTGCTTAATTTGGTAACGGACTGGGGACCTGCGATATCATAGCTGGCAGAATGACTATATAAGTACGACTTCGCCTAAAGCAATAGCTGACAAGCAGTTCTATGCGATATCTGACAGGATTGCAGCTACCATATGTGGCTGGATGCTCGTAAGGGTTTTAGTAATTCACAGATTGGAACATGTTCGCCAATACTCACTCTGTTGGACGGGGCTTGGGTCCTCCTCGCTAGTGGGCGGCAGACACTTGCTGTGATCGACAGGTATGGCTTCGCTCATGTCGCCCAACTCGGAGGTGGCTAGTGACGCCACAGACGCGAAGCGCCTCGGCTTTAGAACCTTGGTCGGCTGCTCATTCGCCGCAGCGCCATCGTCCTTGAGCGGCTTCAGCTCACTGGCGACGGGTCGGCGCTCGGCGTGCCATTCCAGAGGGTGGAAGAGGAGGCTGCCCATTGGACCGTGCATGGCCACACCTCCTAGAACGAGCATGGCGCCGCTGAAGCCGTAGTTCTCCAGCAGGAAACGCACCAGGTGCGGCATCGCCATCTGACCCAGGTTGCCGCCCGCCATGGACATGCCGACTGCGCGCCCTCGTGCCTTCACGAAGTACGATTTGACTGCAATGAAGCCAGAGGGCGAGACTAGCCCACTGCCCAGACCTGTCCAAAGTGAGATGAGGATAAGTCACGCTGAACTAGACGTGTCTTCAACATACAATTTCCACGCATCCGGAGATGGGAGCAATCATTATCGTTTCGTATTAGTTTCCACGAAACTTTTATTGAAAACCCGCAACTAGAAAGACAGTTATGTAGTTCTTAAGATTAAACACTAACAGTTAGGTTAATTAGTCATGGTACATTTTCAGTTGCTCGCAAGGAGGTGTGTGAAATCATATGGGACTTAACTGCCAAAGTCATCAGTCCCTAAGCTTACACACTACATAACCTAAATTATCCTATGGACAAACACACACACCCATGCCCGAGGGAGGACTCGAACCTCCGCTGGGACCAGCCGCACAGTCCATGACTGCAGTGCCCTAGACCGCTCGGCTAAACCCGCGCGGCCCTCGCAAGGAGAAAAGTGGACGAATGGAGCAGACTAGCGTAGGGAATGGGGGACTTTATCGCTAAAAATGTCTACTGCTGTCAGTCACAGGCTTTAATTTAATGAATAAGATTCTGAGAATGTACGCCTGGAGCACAGCATTATACAGAAGTGAACCAGTGACTGTCAGAAAACAGAAACGAAGAAATTTGAAACATTTAAGATGTGGTGTCATAAATATTTAGGTGAATTGATTGGTCGTGGAATGAGGAAGCCCAATGCAAAATTTACGAGGTAAAAATCAGGTGGGAAACTTGACTAATGAAAGGGATGTGATGGATTGACGTCTGTTTGGATGTCAATAATAACGTCCATTATATTAGTGGGAGCTGCAGATACAAAAAGTTACGGAAAAGCCAGTGACTGTAATATATTCAACACATAACTAAGGACATTGTGTGCTATTCTGAGTGACTGATATAAGGCAATGAGTCGTATCAGGCCATATCAGTCTATTCAGAGGACTGATGAAATCCTCAACCGATGGAAAGAAAAGAGCAATAAAATTGCAGACATCCGTCTGTAGAAATATAGCACCTAATGTCTTCTGTACACTGACAGATGTTGGAGAACGATTGTGATCCATGACCACTCAACCACCCATAGTAACTCGAATAGATCAGTCGAGTCGGGGTCCAAGGCATGAACATCGCGTCTATGACATAAACAATATCTGTCAATGCGACTCAAATCATTTGACAGTGATAGCACAGTTACCGTCAGACGATGGAGCCTTTCATTAAGTATTCTGAAACGTCTCAGGAGCAATGGCGTGTTCTAAAATACTATAGGGGGGGGGGGGGGGGGCAGTAGCATGACGCTGTGTCTTGTTGAAGCAACAGGACGCCTATGGTGTGCCATAGATGAAGCAACAGATAATACAGATAATCATTATTGGACAATAGTTTCCTGTATCGTTAGTTCGTGACAGCAGATTGCAGGCATTCCAGGAACTCCATTTCATCACATGTTAACAACTCTTATACACAACAATCTTTCTCTGTCAGTTACCTCTTCGAGTTTGGGTCTTGACGTATGTACCAATGTACCATCTGTTCAAGGAGGCTTTTCCCATGTTGCGAAAGACTCGTGCCTGTGTTACTGCGCCCACGACAATATTGCTGCCTTCGGCAATTGCTAGGCGACTACTCGTGTACTCCGTAAGCTGTGGAGCTAAAACAAGTTACCAAAAA
The DNA here is from genome assembly GCF_021461395.2 of Schistocerca americana. Lineage (NCBI taxonomy): Eukaryota > Metazoa > Arthropoda > Insecta > Orthoptera > Acrididae > Schistocerca > Schistocerca americana. The sequence goes on along the minus strand of NC_060123.1, from coordinate 585,288,380 downwards.
TATTACCAGAACGAGTAAACATATCTAAGTGCTGTTTTCACCGACTCATATCGCTCATTGTATCGAATTTTACGACATACACAAACAGATAACTCGCTTTCATCTCGCCAGAGGTTCCTATGACGTAATTTCCCAGCTCGCAATCGCCGTATGCTAGGTGACTCAAGTCGCTAGTCTCCATCACTGCCTCTGTAACAGTTATCTCGCCACTTTAGTCTTGCTGGGCACAAGTGAGCTCCACCAGCGTAGAAGGGAGAAGGAGTACACGAATTCGCTAACATAACAAAGGATTCTCATCATTGATGCCACATTAGCAACCGCTTGAAACAATGTTATATACCAGCACAATTACTTATTGAACACACACAGAAGATAGGACTGAACACTAACGATTCATGCAAAACTATTATGTCATGGGATAGCGATGTGGACAAATACAGATGGCGGTACGCAAGGTAAAAGAGGACAGTGCATTAGTGGAACTGTCATTTGTACTCGGGTGATTCATGTGAAAAGGTTTCCGACGCGGTTGTGGCCACACGACGGGAATTAACAGAGTTGGAATGGTAGTTGGAGCTAACACATGGGACATTCCATTTTGGAAATTGTTAGGCAATTCAGTATTCAGAGGTCCACAGTGTCAAGAGTGTGCCGAGATTAGCAAATTTTCAGGCATTACTTCTCACCATGGACAATTCAGCGGCTGACGGCCTTCACCCAACGGCGTTTGCGCACAGTTGTCAGTGCTAACATTCAAGCAACACTGTGAAATAATGGCAGAAATCAATGTGGAACGTACCACGAACGTATCCTTTCGGACAATGGAGCGAAATTTGGCGGTGATCCCCTATGGCAGCAGACCACCGACCCGAGTATTTGTTAACAGCGTGGCACCAGCTGCTGCGCCTCTCCTAGGCTCGTGATCATACCTGTTGGACCCTAGACAACTGGGAAACCGTGGCTCGAACAGATGAGTCCAGATTTCAGTTGGTAAGAGCCATGGACCTGTCAACGTGGCTGCGCAATGGTTCAGGCTGTGTTTACATGGAATGAATTTGGTCCTATGGTCCAAGTGGAAATGGTTATGTTCCGCTGCTTGCAGACCTTATGTATCCATTAGTGGATGTCACGTTCCGAAACCACGATGTAATTTTTATGGGTGTCAATGCCCCATGTCCCCAGTCCAAAACTGGTCGTGATAGGTTTCAAGAACATTCTGGAGAATTCGAGCGAATGATTTGGTTACCCAAACCGTACGACATGAACCCCATCGAACATATATCAGACATAATCGAAAGGTAGTTCGTGAACAAAATCCTGCACCGGCAACACTTCCGCAATTAAGAACGGCTATAGAGCCAACATGGCTCCGTATTTCTGCTGGGGACTTCCAACGACTTGTTGAGCACATACCACGTCGAGTTTATGCACTACGCCCAGCGAAAGGAGAGCCGACACGGTATTAGGAGGTAGAGCAAGCATTTTGTCACCTAAGTGTACAATATCTGATAATAGTATTAGGACTCCGCTACGTAATGGGGGATTGACCACTAGATGTCGCGAGAGAAAGACCCGCCAGTGTAAGAGTGGCGGGAGTAGTATGTTGTCAACGTAGATGCAGTAAGGGCAGAGTGAGTTGGCAGATAAGAACAGTGAATTCGAATGTTGACTTGTTATTGGATATCACCTTAGTAACAAATCCATCATGGACATTTCTACACTTGGAACGGTCCACAAGTGAAGTTCTCCAAGTCGACTGTTCATGACGTGATTGTCAAGTGGGCACGCGATGGATAAACTATAGTTAAGCGAAGACCAGGAAGACCTCATTTACTGACGTACAGGAAGCATCAAGCGCTGCGAAAGACGGTTGTAAAAAAAGGGCATGAATTAGTCGCAGGAATCACTCGTGAGTTCCGAAGCGCTACCAGTAGTATAGCTAGCACAATGACTGTTTGTAGGGAGTTTAAAAAATAGGTAAGAATGGTCGAGCAGCTCCTCATAAGTCAACATTTCTGTACTCAGTGCTAAGACAAGCTGAGGTGTTCTAAGAACGGTGCGTTTCGACAGTGAATGACTTGAAACTAGTGATTTTAAGTAATGAATCACGCTATACCCTGTCGCATTCCAATGGAATGGTTTGGCTTTGAAGAATGCCTGGAGAGCGTTAGTCACTGTCATGTACTAACAATGGTGAATATAGGAGGGGGCGTTACGCATTGGGGATGATTTTAGTGGTAAATATGTAGTCCCTTAATGCTCTTAAGAAAATGCTGATTGAAGAATGGTATGTGTACATTTAACAGCACTGTGTATTGATTGCAGCGGAGGAACAGTTCAGAGACGATGATGGTCTTTGTCAGCATGACAGTGCACCCTGTCATAAAGCATCTGTGAGGAAATGGTATGTGGAAACAACATTCCTGAAACTGACTGGCCTTCCAATAATCCTAATTTGCACCCAATGATAATCCCCCGAAACAGTGATAACGTCAACTTCGCTCCAGCATACCCTAGCGTCCAACATCACAATCTTCTCTCGTTTCGGCTCTTGAAAAATATTTGGTTGCGGTTAACATTGAGACATCTCACTGAAAGTGTCCCAAACAGATTTCAGTCCGCTATAAAGGTGATGGTTGCACACATTCAATATTGTTTTGCTGAAACCTGGTAAAGAAGGAAACAATGCAAAGAATTTCAGTTTCGTTACTCTGCCATCTGTACAAACTGCTGGAAAGAATGATCTTGAATTACTTCTTGCCTGTATTTCACCCCCTGCTAATACCTCAATAAGATGGTTCTCGTCCTTGTATAATCTGCACTAGACAACTGCTGAATCTTACGCAGTTCACTGAAGATGGGTTTGAAGCTCTTAAGATGACATGGATGATATTTGTCGAGTTATTAGCGGCCTATGACACTGTCAACCACCAGCTACTGCTACTCAAGGTATACAATATGACCAAGGGCTTTAGCCCAACTAGGCTAGTGGCAGCAATTGTGCAAAACAGTAGGTTCTTCGTTGACTTTCAAGGGCAGTGCCGTCGATGGAAACTACAGAAAAACGGTCTTCCTCAACGAAGCGTGTTAGCTCCAATTGATACAGTATGGTCAGTAGATAAGTTACAACACAGCTACAATACCACATACCTAGGAGTGACGCTAGGCAGATCGCTTACTTTCAAGAGACACTGCAGGAATAACAAGTTGAAAGTTTTCACCAGAAAGAATTTGCTAAGAAAATTGGTTAGATCACAGTGGGGCAATCAACCTTTCCCTTACATTAGCCTATTCTGCAGCAGAGTAGGCTTGTCCTGTTTAGTATAATTCATCACATGCCAAACAGTTAGACGTAGGTCTCAACGACACCTGCAGAAAAATAGCAGGTTGTTTGAGTTCTACTCCCGTCGAATGGATTTACAGCGTTTCAAGAATATTCTCAAAAAGAGAAACTCCTGTGAATAAGAAACGAAAGAAAGTGGAAGAAGAACAAACCCATCGCCTTTATGGGCATAAACCGCATTCGCAGCGACTAAAGTCAAGGAAGAGGTTCCTTAGAATATCAAAGGTACTTACTACCAGTGATGAAAATCTCAGGCTGGAAGTTTGGAGTGGTAAAACTCCCCTTCCCTCTGATTGGGAAAAAGTTTCTGGAATTCTGCCTCCAGGACATGAGGAGGAATGAATGACCTGAAAATCTTTGAATACGCTGAGGTCAGGCGTGGGTATTAATTTGGCAAGATGGAGCAACAGTACACAAAACAGTATTAAGTGTGATTCTGGAGAAGTCCAGGCTGTCCAAGCACATGCTTCAGAGTCGACTGTGTCCAGCCTCATGTATTGCAGAAAGTCTCCCTCAAGTGACACAAAATAGACTGTAAATTGCCCAATTTCGTTCAAAGACTAAATTACATGGTAACTGAGCCTCTATGTATGTTTCTGTCACGAGAATAATAATAATTCCATATTAATGTGCATTCATTTGTGCCTGGGTACTTTTTCATCATCATCCTGTCTTAGCTCCTTGGCTCTGTATAGTTATGAGATTTTTCTGGATAATAAGGCATTCCTTGCCCGACTTTTAGTTGAACAGCACTGGTTGGCGAGTAGTTCTGCAGAGTGACCCTTTTATCATCTGTTGCAAACCCATGGTAGTTAAGGGTGGCCTAGGGGTCTTACCGAGAACGAGGTACAACTCTAGTCCTACGTAAAATCACTAAGCGGATCGAAGGCTTCTGTTCAGTCACTCATAGACCAGTGTATTTTGGCCATAGAAGGCAGCAAAGAGAAAGCTGGAGTTTTAAATATCACATTTAAAAAATCAGTCATGAAGGAGGGTCCTGCAGAATACCATTGTTTTGCCGTCGCTTGGTCTCCCGTATAGAGGTCATACGAATAGACTTCCCAGGCGTTGGGAACTTGCTTACATAGTTGTAAAGAAAGAAGTCGCCAGCTTCGATGTAATCCTAAATCGTTTTCACAGAGAGACCTTTAAGGCATTGTCCCCTTAGTCGGCTTATATTTATTGTGAATCTGTCTCACAGTGCGAAGTGCAAAGAGACTGGATAAAAGTGCAGGTGACTTCTGTGTGGAGGGAAAAAGAGCGGACCCGCAAAATTACAGACTAAGACGCTGGTTTGGTGCAGATTCCTGAGCAGGTTTCCTTGAGAAAGGGAGAAAAGCTTCTTGCCACAAATCAACACGGATTTAGAGAGCATCCGTTGTGTGAAAGTCAGCTTGTGCTTTGCTCGTGCGATAACCTGCTAACAAATTATGAAGGGCAACAGGTAGAATGCAAATTCCTAGATCTCCAGAAAGCGTTTGACATGGCACTGCACTGCTGACTCACGGAATAGGCTCTTAAATACGTGAGTGGCTCCAAAATGCCTTACGTAACAGACGGCGAGTCTTGATTAGAAGCAAAGGTCTCGTTATGTATGACTCAGGGAAATAAGACAGGACCGCTCCTTTTCTCTGCATACATAAATGATCTGACGGATAGGGTGAGCATAAAATTGCGATTGTTTGCTGATGATGCTGCAGTGTACAGGGAAGTGTCGTCATGAACTATAGGTGGATACCCTGTGACATAGACAGAATATGTATTTGGTTGGATGAATGGAAGCTTGCTCTAAGAGTAAGAAAAATATGCGGTAAAGCTGGTAGGCAGGAAAAACAGTCCTGTTGGAATATAGTGTCCCTTGTTTGCTGACTGATACAGCCACATCGATTAAATGTCTAGGAATAACGTTGCAAAGTGATATGGAGTGGTGAAGGCGAATGGTCCACTTACATTTATTGGGAGAATTCTAGGAAAGTCCATCAAAGAAACCGCCGATAAGACACTAGTATGACGCACTCTTGAGTACTTCTCGAGTGATTCGCAGACAGACAGATCGGATTAAAGGAGGACATCGAAGCAGTTTAAAAGCGTGATGCTAAAGTTGTCAGCGGTAGGTTCGATCAACACGCGAGTACAACGGAAATGCTCCCTGAACTCAAATGAGAATCCTTAGAGAATAGACAACGTTCTTTTCGAGAAACACTGTTAAGAAAATTTGGAGATCTGGTATTTGTGGCCGAGCGGTTCTAGGCACTTCAGTCTGAAACCGAGCTGCTGCAACGGTCGCAGGTTCGAATCCTGCCTCGGGCATGGATGTGTGGGATGTCCTTAGGTTAGTTAGGTTTAAATAGCTCTAAGTCAAGGGGCCTGATGGCCTCAGATGCTAAGTCCCATAGTGCTCAGAGCCATATGAACCATTTGGTATCTGTGGCTGACTGCATAACGATTCTACTGCTGTCAATGAACACAAGAAAAATTAGGCTCATTCCGAGGCATACAGACAGGCGGTTTTTCCTCGTTGCTTTTGCCGAATGGAACAGGAACGAGAACAGTTAGTAGTGCTCACGCAATGTATGGTGGCTCTCGGAGTGTGCGTGTAGACGATGGAGATGAAGAACGTGTTCCTCAAGGCAGTTGACACTATGGGCGATGGTTTACACCGTATTAACGTACTCATCATACAGGCATAACTTTGATCCGGAGGCACGTGAAAATCCATGAAGCTACAAGAGATGTAGTACCCCGCACGCCAAGCATCCCGATGTGGCCTCATTCAGATTTACTCTTCACGCGCAACTCGCACTTCCTGCAGTCAATTGTAACCTTAACGTACAATACGTCGTGTCGAAATCACAGTCACCTAAAAAAATGAACTAATCGATTCGCCTTTGGATTAATAATGCTCACTATTGAAGGGAGAGACAGGAGGTTTGTGTTTCACGTGCCGTCGACAACAAGGTCATTAGAGACGGAACACAAGCTCGGATTACGGAAGGATGGGGAAGGAAATATGCCGCGCCCTTTCAGAGGAACTATCCTGGCTCACTCTTGAACACACCCTCACATTGTTCATGAGTGTAAAATACCGGAAAAGTATCGTACACACTGGACAAACACGCCAGTACTAAGAACAAAGATTTACGTACCATTTTTTTATGTAAGTAAAGGACTTGCAAGATCGGTGGAAATCACGCACATGTGCAAAAGAACAGTATACCAAGACCAGCGTTAGATATGCGAAATGGAGGGTACAGTCTTGTAGCAAGAATGGGTTTGAAGGTTTTCCGTTGCTCTGTTGAGCTCACGCGATTTGGGGGTGAACAAAGTACATTTTCAAAAAATGATAACGACACACAAGAAAGGAATTACCCGAATGGGTCAGAAATTGGTAGATGTGACTTACATGTACAGACAAACACAGTATTATAATTTCATAAAAATCAGATTATTTCTTAAAGAGAAAGAGCTTTAGAAATTGAGAAAGTCAGTATGCTTTGGTCCACCTCCGGTCCATGTACAAGGCGCTATTCGGGTTGACATTTATTGACAAGAGTTGGCGGATATCCTCGTGATGGATATCGTGCCAGAATATATCCAATTGGAGAGTTATATCGTCAAAATCTTCAGCTGGATGGAGGGCCTTCGAAAAGCCCTCAGTTAGGGAGAGATACGGCGAGCTTGCTGGCCAAGGTAGAGTTTGGCAAGCACGAAGATATGCAGTCAAAGTTCTCGCCGTGTGCGAGGGAGCATTATCTTGGTGAAATGTAAGCTCACGATGGGTTTCGGTGAAAGGGAACTAAACGGCGAGTAGAATATCGTCGCCGTACAGTTATGCTCTAAGGATGTCGCTCATCCTTTCGATACTGTTTGTAGCGAGACTCGTCCGACCAGGCAACATGTGTCCAGACATCAACCATCCAATGCCGGTGTTGGCGGGCCGAGGCGAGGCGTGAAGCTTTATGGCGTGCAGTCATCAAGGGTACATGAATGTGCCTTCGGCTCCGAAAGCTCATACTGATAATGTTTCGTTGAATGGCTCGCACGATGACAGTTGTCGATGGCCCTGCATTGAAACACGCAGCATTTTGCGAAAGGGTTGTATTTCTGTTACGTTGAACGATTTTCTTCTGCCGTCGTTAGTCACGTTCTTGCAGGACCGTTTTAGGGCCACAGCTACGTCGGAGATTTGATGTATTATCGGATTCCTAATATTCACGGTAAACTAGTGAAATTGTCGTACGGGAAAATCTCCACTTCATCGCTACCTTGGAGGTGCTGTGTGCCATCACTTGTGCGTCAACCGTAACACCACCTTCAAACTCGCTTATGTCTTGATAACCTGGCATTCTAATAGCAGTAACCTATCGAACAACTGCGTCAGACACATGTTGTCTTATATGGGCGTTGCAAACCGCAGTGCCGTATTCTGCCTGTTTACGTATCTCTGCACTTGAATAAGGTTGCCAATACCAGTTTCTTTGGCACTTCTGTGTATCTGTTGACGAATCCCTCCGGTAAGTGAATCTGAAACAGTCGACAGACTAAAGGTGGGTTCACATATGCAAGATTAAAAGTGGTCCAACACACTTAGTATTTTGTTCTTCTGGTTTTGGTTTGCTAGTCATACGAAATCGCAGCACGTACAATGACACTCATTACAGCGTATTGTATTTCAAATGGCGTGGTTAACAGTTACTTCAGGATAGTACAGGCAAACACTGAGAAATTAGGCTGACAGAAAAGACAGGAAATAAGAAATTAAACAGACAAAGACAAAGGGAGACAAGCAAAGATGAACGGGCAGAAATGACTGCAAAGAATGAGGATAACAGTACAGAAGGAGTTTTAACAAAGTACACAGAAGGAGTCACTGACCTATGAAGATGCTGTAGGTGATAATGATGTGGATGAAAGAGTTGGCGAAACTGGTGAGAAGGACTCCAGCCACTATAAGGCAGCCCCCGCTGAAAGCTACTCGACGCGTGCTGAATTTCTTCAGTAATGGCCCCATCATAAGACCTGAAAAAGATAAAGATACATTTAAAAATTTCTACGTAAGAAGTGTACATACTACTCAGTTTGTGGCGGTATTCATCAACAAGTATGTTGAAACAGTGAAGAATTCTGATTAAACTCCACAAGCAATTTTGTTGACAGTGCTTATTTAGTATCGTCCCTGGGCTCGAAGAAAGAGATGCGCAGAAGCGTCGCTATCCAATAGACGTTGTCAGCGGTAGAGCCGCGGCCGTACAGCTGGCGTCTGTTCACTTTACAGGAAGCTGTGTCGCCAAGCACCGTGTAACTATTAACGGATTACGACCTTACTGGTATTTGGGCTTTTTATGAACTGCTATTTGGACTGTGTTATTTTGGCAATCGACAGTTGTGACTTATCACTTCAGTTTTGTTCCGGTGCTCAAGTTAATCCCTTTACAGCGACAACACAGGGGGCCGTTGTGCGTGATCAAGGTGTCACTTTTAGTTATTGTTTTATGTAGCCTGATCAGTTTGGGGCTTTCAGGCGATCGAGCGCCTCTGGCCGAAAACTATATACGAGGTGCATTCAAGTTCTAAGGCCTCCAATTTTTTTTCTGATTAACTACTCTCCCGAAATCGATAAAACTGGCGTTACTTCTCGACGTAATCGCCCTGCAGACGTACACATTTTTCACAACGCTGACGCCTTGATTCCATGGCAGCGGCGAAGGCTTCTTTAGCAGTCTGTTTTGACCACTGGAAAATCGCTGAGGCAATAGCAGCACGGCTGGTGAATGTGCCACGGAGAGTGTCTTTCATTGTTAGAAAAAGCCAAAAGTCACTAGGAGCCAGGTCAGGTGAGTAGGGAGCATGAGGAAGCACTTCAAAGTTGTTATCACGAAGAAACTGTTGCGTAACGTAAGCTCGATGTGCGGGTGCGTTGACTTGGTGAAACAGCACACGCTCAGCCCTTCCCGGACGTTTTTGTTGCAGTGCAGGAAGGAATTTGTTCTTCAAAACATTTTCGTAGGATGCACCTGTTTCCGTAGTGCCCTTTGGAAAGCAATGGGTAAGGATTACGCCCTCGCTGTCCCAGAACATGGACACCATCATTTTTTCAGCACTGGCGGTTACCCGAAATTTTTTTGGTGGTGATGAACCTGTGTGCTTCCATTGATCTGACTGGCGCTTTGTTTCTGGATTGAAAAATGGCATCCACGTCTCATCCATTGTCACAACCGACGAAAGAAAGTCCCATTCATGCTGTGTTGCGCGTCAACATTGCTTGGCAACATGCCACACGGGCAGCCATGTGGTCGTCCGTCAGCATTCGTGGCACCCACCTGGATGACACTTTTCGCGTTTTCAGGTCGTCATCCAGGACTGTGTGCACAGAACCCACAGAAATGCCAACTCTGGAGGCGATTTGTTCAACAGTAATTCGGCGATCCCCCAAAACAATTCTCTCCACTTTCTCGATCACGTCATCAGACCGGCTTGTGCGAGCCTGAGGTTGTTTCGGTTTGTTGTCACACGATGTTCTGCCTTCATTAAACTGTCGCACCCACGAACGCACTTTCGACACATCCATAACTCCATCACCACATGTCTCCATCAACTGTCGATGAATTTCAATTGGTTTCACACCACGCAAATTCAGAAAACGAATGATTGCACGCTGTTCAAGTAAGGAAAACGTCGCCATTTTAAGTATTTAAAACAGTTCTCATTCTCGCCGCTGGCGGTAAAATTCCATCTGCCGTACGGTGCTGCCATCTCTGGGACGTATTGAGAATGACCGCGGCCTCATTTTAAAACAATGCGCATGTCTCTATCTCTTTCCAGTCCAGAGAAAAAAATCGGAGGCCTTAGAACTCGAATGCACCTCGTATGTGTATAATATTTCTAGAGTGACGTCGCCGCTGCAGTCATCACCGTCACTATCGTCGGACGCCGTCAGCAGGCAGCCACCTGCAATAGGAGTCATCGTCTGGGGTGTGTTGTGGTAACACTCTATCGCCATCATCCTGGAACGGTGCCTCCACAACTGGGGCTAGAGCCGCTGGGGCTAGGGGTCGCTGACACATGGCATATAACTCCCCCACTGCCGCCGCCGCCCAGGCCCCCATCCGCGATCACAGCAGAAGCTCTTGGCGCGTGGTTCCAGCCGCCGCAGTACGACCCACGAAAGCCGTAGCTGGGGAAGCAGCAGATTACAGCTACGGCAGCGCAGCTACAGTCTCATCAACGAGTCCACAAGTGAGTGTCCGCCGGCCACCTTCTTCACTGCCGAGATTATTACGAACAGAGGCGTACCTCTCCAAGTGGGCCAACAACCAATATACTGCAGCAGGTCAATAAACGCTGTTATCCTGTCATCAAGGGCCATCCGTAGACGCACCCCCGCTATCCCCTTCCTCACGCCCAGCAGAGAACCTATGTTAGAATCTGGCGACTGGCACTGGAATCCTGTGCCTGTTTACATAGGTGTCAGGAAGGCTGCTGAGGCATCGTGGAGGACCGACCTACTCTCCAGTCCTGTTAGGAGTCAGCACGGTGGAACACTTACAGCGACCGTGTGCCACGCAACAGAGAAAGTAACTGCCCATTTCAATTATTTTGATTTCGAGCCAGTTGGGTTGTCCGTTTTCTGTCTTTCGCCTCGATCACTTTTGTATTCCTTGGGTACTCTTTTCTCTTGATTAAATTATAGTCGTGGCAAAGGAACTTTTAGCCGCCGACGATACTGATCAACTTAGGGTTCAGGCAGGTAAATTACAGATAGACGCAAATGAACTCAGATTAGCAGAGAGGGAATAGTCACTCATTCTGGATGGTACTGCTGTGGAATTGGTTATCCCATTCTCGGGGAAACAGGGACAAGATGATTTAACGTTTTTTGACAATTTGGCGCCGGCCGCGGTGGCTGTGCGGTTCTAGGCACTTCAGTCCGGAACCGCGTGACTGCTACGGTCGCAGCTTCGAATTCTGCCTCGGGCATGGATGTGTGTGATGTCTTTAGGTTAGTTAGGTTTAAGTAGTCCTAAGTTCTAGGGGACTGATGACCTCAGATGTTGAGTCCCATAGTGCTCAGAGCCATTTGAACCATTTGACAATATGGCTACAGCGGCCAAATTGGGAGGATGGAGTAAAGGAGCAATTATTACGTGTTGCTAGATTGAAGTTAACACGAGATGTTAGAGCAAATGTTATTTGTAGTGAGAATCTGAGGGAGGCAAAACCATTTGAGGATTTTCAGGAAGGGGTAACAGAGAGATATCGGAACAAGAACTTGGCAAGATATTGTCGAGATCAACTTATTAGAATTTTTCGTAAGCAGGATGTTTCGATCGCATGTTCTGCTGACCATATTCGTAAAATCAATGTATGTACCAACGAGCTCGTGGATGATGATAGAGTTAGCTAGGTAATTTTGTGAGACGCAGAGCAGAGCAGATGGGGTTACAACCAGAAATGCCAAGAAATGTTCGGTTGGAATTTCTTAAGTTCTGAAGCAATGGATACTGCATTATCATTAGAGAAAACTGAGTCATTGGCTAGATCACATGAACATTGGACAGTGTTTAGTATGGACATAAATTGTTTTCGGTGTGGACTAAGGGGTCGTGTACAAAGAAATTACAGACAGCAACGTTGCAGGTGTTGTAAGAAATTTGGTCACTCGGACTGGCAACAATGGAGCAACAATGGAAGTTTCAGTCACAGGGTAAATCCTATGCGTAGCAGTTAAACGGCGCAGGGAGCAGGGTGTTCACTGCGTCACGCCCCCACTGAGAGTTAGCGCATGAAAGAAAGCTGTGTCCGACATTTTTTATGACCGGCTGTGTGGGGGATAAATTAAGTAAAATGATGTTGGATACCAGTTGTCAGGTATTGGTTGCAAGTAAGCAAGCATTTTCGGCAAACAGGTTAAGTGAACCACGCTGGACGTTAAGAGCCGTAGGTGGAGGGCGCGTAATTTCACTCAGTTCTGTAGTGCTGAAGTTCCGAGTGGGGGAGGTTAACTTCCAAATGGATGCAGAAGTTCTCCCCGTGGTTCGCAGTAGGTATGACGTTATTCTTGGACTCGATTTCCTGGCTGCACATCGCGTCATAATTGATATGTAGCGGCATACGGTAGAACTGGATGGAACTTTGTTTCAGCTAGGCTCTGCATTCGGAATACCTTCACTGTCGCAAAGTACGCCCTATGGCCAAGAGAAACCAATTAAACTGCGTACAGGTTCCCTTAAGGTCAGCTCGTGGAGTAGCATGCCGAAAGGTACAGGAAAGATAGTCCGGGTTGAATTTGGTATTGACCTGCCAGTGAACTCGGTGTGTACCGTTGAACCTTTGGTGGACAACGAAGTACTAGATGCAGTCAGTTGTTTTCTGTGATGTAGCACATCCTACGTTCGGGAGGTAGACGGTATGAGGGCTGTGCCTGGCAGTATTGACAATATTGGCCCTGAGGAAATAAAGTTGCCACAGGGTAACCTGGCTGCGAATTTAGGAGTGTTACATGAGAACAAATCTTACAGCACGTCACACAGTGCCGGGGGGGGGGGGGGGGGGTTCTGTCGACTAGTCAATGCTAAGGAGCAAGATAGCGCATGTTGAAACCCAGGATAGAGCATTAGAGGAAAAACTATTGAGTGAGTATGTGGTATTATTTAATCCGTCGCGTCCATTACCCACAACACCGCTTGTTCAGCATGAAATTCCCTCTGGAAGTGAAGCACCTGACTGCAAACGACCGTATTGAGTTCTAAGGCATTTACAGCTGATTATGAAAGAGTTCATAGGTCAGCTATTGAGAATGGCATCATACAATCTAGCTGTAGTCCCTAGCCTGTTCCCATAGTAATTGTAAGAAAAAGTCACGAGATGGTGGAAAAGCATATCGTTTCTGTTGTGACTACAGGTTTCAGAACCAGAAAGTGTTGTCAGAAATGTATCCCATGCCTAATATAAGAGACAGATTGGACAACTTGAGTCAGCATTGGTATTTCGCAACACTGGATTCCAGTAGTGGTTACCACCAGTTAGAAGAAATGCCGGAGGGCCGATCGAAAACTGCAATCTCAGTGCCGACTGGACACTTTTAGTTTTGCTGCAAGCCTCTTGGACTTAACAAGCTCTGGTAAACTTTCAGCGTATTTTAGATAATGTTTTGCACGGATTAAAACCAAAACAGTCCATTTTGTACCTGGACCACTTAATTGTGTATTCAAAGGATATTCCAGAAGTTGTGGAGATGTTGCATGAAGTGTTTGATCGTCTGCACACAGTACGATTACGGTAGAGTTTAGAGGAATGTCATTCTGTAATGAAAGAAATTTGGTATTTGGGTTACAATATAGGGCAGGACGGAATTCGTACAGATACAAAGCTACTTGAGGCCATTCAAAATTTTCCAACACCCATCAAGGTAAACGAATTGCAATCTTATTTGGTACTCGCAAATTTTTGCTGTACTTATGTTCCACAATTTGCAGATATTATAATACCTCTCACTCAGTTGCTACGGAAACGTGTGAGGTTTCATTGGACAGCAGAGTGTGAGGCGGAGTTCCAGAAGTGGAAAGATCTACTAACATGTCGTCCCGTTTTGTTCTATCTCGATTTTGTAAAAATTATTCTTTCTCGTGATTCGAGCGATTTTGCGCTAGGAGTTCTTTTGAGTCAGGACGTAGATGGATAGGAACACACTACTGGCTACACTTCATGGCAGCTCAGTAATGCTGAACGAAATTACACCATTACAGAGAAGGAAATGCTCACAGTGATTTTTGGAATTGGGTACTTTCGTTCTTATCTGTATAGCAGAGGATTTAACATGATAACTGATCACGCAGTCTTAAGCGGCTTTTAGAACTTAAAGATCCAACGAGTAGATTGTCGAGATGGGCTGTGTGGTTAAGAAAATTTGATTACGAGGTAGTACATCAAATGGGAATGTCGCACACTAATGCAGATGGACTCAGCCATAAGATATATGGTTTGGAATGCACAGTATAAGTGAATGGAGGGCAACACAAAGTGTTGCCTGGACTGTCAGCGGATTGCTAAACAACAGCAGTTCTCTACAGAGGATGGAGTATTGTAACGAACGACAAGAATTGTACCACAGTTAGTGGTACTGCAGAGCTTGAGTAATGAAATGTTGTTGCAAGCATATGATTCGATTTTAGTGAGACACCTGAATCAAAGGGAATGGATAGAAGCATAGCACAGAATCATTGGTGATGACGCATAGACAGGAAGTGGATCGTTACACAAAAAAAGTGTTCTGTGAGCAGATCTTAACCACCAGAAAGTTAAACTACAGAGGTTACCAGAAGCTGATAAACCCTCCCAAATGGTAGGGTTGCACATCCTAGAACCCTGACACAAACATCAGCAAGGAATCGTTACGTATTACCCGTTTTTGACCAAGGATTATCCTTGGATGCAGTAATTCTTGAACTCAAGATGCAGTCGCCCTTGGAGTTTTGCAAATCCCCACCACAAGTAGACATCTCATCATTAAAGGATTTCGCTAGGTGAGTGAAACTTACCTCGAGGCAAGTACAAAAAATGAATATGAAGACTTTAGAGAAAAAGGAAAGGATCCAAGTACCTTGTGGGTTAATGGGCTATGTTACCGACTCCTTATGTGCAGAAGGGGAAAACGAAGAAGTTTTGGTCGCGGTATAATGGCTCTTACCAGGTAATAGAGATGAAATCGCCAGTTAATGTTAAATTGCAGCACCCCACCCACCCATCGATAACCCACATAAGCCAAATTCGGACATTTAAGGGGGACGTGAACAAGTCGCCTCATGTGACCCAACTTTTCCGTGGAAGGGGCAAGAGCTTGGGGGGCGGGGGAAGGCGGGGGGAGAAATTATGAATCAACAGGAGGGAAGGAAAAAGCAAAGAGAAGGAAACAGGATAATATGGCGAATCATTGGTATCTGTTAAGTCCTATTGTAGGGTTCTGTAGACGATATGTAGCATCATCTCTGTTGACTCTTGTACTTCCTCTCCTTTACCCATTGTTGTATGTCGTCAGCATTTTTATATGAGTTGTGGCATTGCCATTTGTAGGTGGTGGCCGTATGCCTTGCTGACTCCATTATCTGCATTGACTATGTATAAAATATCTTTGTGATGGTTATCGCACTGTTCTGTTTTGCAACGTGCACAGTGCTCCGCAAAATGTGTGACTGATGTTTAAAATATGTCAGTTTCTGCTTAACATAACTGCAAGAAAACAGTAAGTAAGAACTGTTTGTTTTCCAAATTCGTCATTAGTTATTAGTAAAGATCTATAATTATTTATGAACAGATTAATGCAGCAGCTCACACATCATCATGTATAACTGCATAAAACACGAGGAACGCACTTGAAATGAGAATCACTTCCAAAAACGCGTCCTCTAGGAAATAAATAAAAGAAAATCGTTACAGGTGACAAGCAGCAACAAAATTTATTTTGTAACAGGCAAACACAATGTCTAAAACTATCACAAACATTGTTGGTCGTCTTCTCGGGTTGCTGCATGATCCTAAGTTCAACACGATTCGGAATTTTCGCGATCTATTCCCGGAGGTGCATGGGGAGGAGCTTACAGATGGTGGACAAAAAATTGCAAATTCGGCGAGAAATACATAAATATAAATGCTAGCCGAGCCTGCAGGTCGCGCTGTAGTATTTGATCACGGACTGCTCCTGTCAAAAGTCCTCAATACGTTCCAAGTGTCAATCGTCAGTGTTAGAAGAGCGTTCTGTGTAGTTTTCAGTGCATTATATCAGAGCTACTTGAATTCGAACGTGACCAAATAGTTGGTGCTCGAATGATGGCTGCTTCCGTTACCAAGGTAGCCGAAGTATCTGATATTGCAAGAGGCACCATACCGAAGATTTATACCACGTAGAAGGAAAGCAGAGAAACGTCATATGCTGACTCACAACGCAAACAAAACTGTGTGAAATGGTTGTGACTGACGGTCATTGAAGAGGATTGTGACGGCAGCTGCAAAAGTCACTACAGAACTGAATGTATCTGTGAAAGATAGTTTGGAACTTAGGAAGCCTGACATTTACGACATTCAGTGTCATTGTGGGAATATTTACATAACCGTCACATTCGCAAAGTTTGGGACAGGGACGTGAAACATGGCCGTCATACGAGGCTGAAAAATTGTTTAAACAAGAGATACAGGATAAAATTTGATGTCCCTCTAATAGTTGCTGTAATTCCGGTTTTTACAACAATGATTATGAAGAAGCAATTAAAATTAGGTTGTGAGGAACTCTGGTTAATAAAGGCAAGGGTTTTCCTTCTAGTATGGCGTGGAAACCTGTAGTATCACGCATCAAAACACAGCGTCGGGGCCGGTGTTCTGGTAGGGGTGGCGCCAGCAGCCCAGTTTTGTGGCGTAATTGTGATGGGCGATGCATGTGCCGTGTACGGTATGTGCAACAATATATGGAACGTCGATTTTCAGCCTTAGCATCAGTTTACAGCGTGACTCAGCAGCAGCTTTCTCCTGAAAATGGTGAACAGGTGGACCGCTGAAATATCGACTCATTTTGCTTCTTGGACCTGGCTCTCGTGACTGTTGGCAGGAAAATTTCCTTTAACAAATGAGACGATTAACTCTCCTCCCATAAAAGAATCAAAATTGTGTTACGCAGTGCTTTCATGATGTCCTCATTTGTCATTCTGCTAAAAATTAGATCTGAATTTTTAGATTATATCACAGTCTCAGTTTTTTTACTTATTATCAGTAAGTGACACACGAGACACAGAGGACAACACTTCGGAGGGCTATATTTAAAGAAGCCTGAAATATGATAATCCAAAACGAAACACCAGCCTTAATTTTGGGTTTCATGAGGGATGCGGGAATACCACAAATAAGAAACGAATTTCTAAGCAACTCGAACAATTCAACGCTCATAAACGTATGTGGTGATACAATTTCATGAATCCATTGTTTCACTGAATTACTTTAAGCGTCAGTTAAGTTTCTTGGAGCTAAATAGAGTCCAACGCTTCAACTATTATTTCGCTTTCGAAATGTCTTCTGTGTTGCCAAGAATATTAAATGTTTAGGATTAGGTTTGCCATACCTGCAGAATAAACAGTTTTAAGAAAAGGCAACTATAGTCCACTACCAGTCAATGTCAAAAATGTTCATACAGCTTATTTCGAAATTCATACCTCATCTTCAGATACACAGTGCCGGAAAAAAATTAGTACACCTGGAAAGATGACGTCGATTTTGATCCAATGACAGCATGCGCCACCTGGGAGATAGCAGATGTACTGATAATGGTTTCAATGCAGTCCACCAACAGATAGCGTAGTGGAAAAGCTACCAGAGTACAGCCTGTGTGTATCCTATAATAAGGAATGCTCATAGCCACAAGAATCAGCGTGCTGCAAATGTGAAGCAAGCGGGCAATCATGTCAAAGAGACACTCTCGTGCTTCCTACAGACAACTGAGAGAGTTTGAAAGGTGTCAAATTGTGGCTGTCCGAGTGGCAGGATGGTCCATTCGGAGAACTTCCACACAAGGTGGACGTGCTGCGACAGTTGTGCGACGATGCAATGATCAGTGGTCACGTGAACATTCTGACACCCATAGACAAGGTTCTGGACGTCCACGTACCACAGACGCCGCCAGGATCGTCGTATTGTAAAGTCAGCGGTGGCAGATGGTACAGCTGTCACAGCACAGATAAGAGGGCTTGTGAGCCCAGACGTGTCAACACGAGCTGTTAGAAACCGGTTATTAGCAGTGGAACCATGGGCACAGACACCTCTAGCCAGTCTTCCACTCACGCCACAGCATCGACGTGCAAGGCTGTATTGGCGTGCCATGGTGTTCACCGATGAAAGCAGACAGTTACGCGCAACTGATGATCCCTTGCATGTACCACAAGAAGCATAGTGAGCGATATCTCTTAAAGTGCACTTTTCCAAGACACACTGGTCCCAACCCAGGTCTTATGGTCTGGCGTGTGATAAGTTACAGCTCTCGTTCACCTTTGGCGTTTCTGGATGGGACATTAATCAGCTTTCGGTAAGTGCAGAATGTTATTAGACCAGTTCTTTAGCCGTTCTTGCAACAAGAAGGTAATATGTTGTTCCACGAGGATAATGCTTACCCACACACTGTTCATGAAACTAAACGTGCTTTTCATGATGTGCGGCAACTTCTCTGGCCAGCAACGTCTCCGGACTTGTCTCCAACCAGCACATGTGGGATAGGATGGGACGAGAAGTTACTCGTGCGACTCGTCAACCAACAACTCTAACTGAACTATGTGAGCAGGTCGATCAGGTGTGGAATAAAGTAACCCAGGACAGTATTCACAGTCTGCACGATCTACTCTACTGGCCATTAAAATTGCTACACCAAGAAGAAATGCAGATGATATACGGGTATTCATTGGACAAATATATCATACTAGAACTGACATGTGATTACGTTTTCACGCAGTTTGGGTGCATAGGTCCTGAGAAATCAGTACTCAGAACATCATCCTCTGGCCGTAGTAACGGCCTTGATACGCCTGGGCATTGAGTCAAACAGAGCTTGGATGGCACGTACAGGTACAGCTGCCCATGCAGCTTCAACATGATACCACAGTTCATCAAGAGTAATGATTGGAGTATTGTGACGAGCCAGTTGCTCGGCCACCATTGACCAGACGTTTTCAGTTGGTGATAGATCTGGAGAATGTGCTGGCCAGGGCAGCAGTCGAACATTTTCAGTACCCAGAAAGGCCCGTACAGGACCTGCAACATGCGGTCGTGCATTATCCTGCTGAAATGTAGGGTTTCACACGGATCGAATGAAGGGTAGAGCCACGGGTCGTAACACATCTGAACTGTAACGTCCACTGTTCAAAGTATCGTCAATGCGAAGAAGAGGTGACCGAGACGTGTAACCAATGGCACCCCATATCATCACGCCGGGTGATACGCCAGTATGGCGATGACGAATACACGCCTCCAATGTGAGTTCACCGCGATTTCGCCAGACATGGATGCGACCATCATGACGCTGGAAACAGAACCTGAATTCATCCGAAAAAATAAGGTTTTGCCATTCGTGCACCCAGGTTCGACGCTGAGTACACCATCGCAGGCATCTGTGATGCAGCGTCAAGGGTAACCGCAGCCATGGCCTCTGAGCTGATAGTCCATGCGGCTACAACCTTCGTCGAACTGTTCGTGCAGATGGTTGTTGTCTTGCAAACGTCCCCATCTGTTGACTCAGGGATCGAGACTTGGCTGCACGATCCGTTGCAGTAATGCGGATAAGATGCCTGTCATCTCGACTGCTAGTGATACGAGGCCGTTGGGATGCAGCACGGCGTTCCGTATTACCCTCCTCAACCCACCGATCCCATATTCTGCTAACAGTCATTGGATCTCGGCCAACGCGAGCAGCAATGTCGCGATACGATAAACCGCAATCGCGATAGGCTACAATCCCACCTTTATCAAAGTCGGAAACATGATGGTACGCATTTCTCCTCCTTACACGAGGCATCACGACAACGTTTCGCCAGGCAACGCCGGTCAAGTGCTGTTTGTGTATGAGAAATCGGTTGGAAACTTTCCTCATGTCAGCACGTTGCAGGTGTCGCCACCGGCGCGAACCTTGTGTGAATGCTCTGAAAAGCTAATCACAGCATCTTCTTCCTGTCTGTTAAATTTCGCGTCTGTAGCACGTCATCTTCGTGATGTAGCAATTTTAATGGCCAGTAGTGTACTTCATACCAGAGTCTGCACCTGCATTGCCACCTGTGGAAGCTGCACCGCATACTAAAATGGGTGTTTCGGCATGGATCGATACCTGGTACTTCCGAACCCCTTGTGCTTTTGATCTGTAAATGTAATCATTTCATGTACTCCATACGCTCTCTTAAGCAGAACATACTTAAAATAGCTGAAGTACATGACATGGTAATTTTTCCCTAGCTTGCGCAACGTACCCTTACAGCCATCCCATCAATGGAAATGTTACACATCAGCTGATTTTGACTGTTCACAATATACGTAAGTTAAGTTGTGCGCTGGTACGAATTTACATAAGCTTAAGAAAGGACACATTCCGATTTTTGCCTCCGCAGTACAATGAAACGAGTAAAAATGGTATTATTTAAATATTGAATAACGCCTCTGTACTTACGGCCGAAAAGGTATTATACAAAAATGTTTCACCAAGTTGTTTCTGGCTGTGATAAATTAATTGTTTAATAGAAAAATATTTAATATATGTAACATTAGGATCCGTTCTTGCTTGAAACGTACATGTTCCTGGCTTTTGCCATTACATACTTTTGATAATCGTCAGCCGTATATGATTCACTTGTTGTCTGTCCATTATTTGTGGCTATATCGAAACAGTTTATTTAACAACGAGTTTCATTTGAACGTTTGATAAAGTCAGCAGGACTTAAAGTGTTGCATAGGATGCTGTCGCGAGAAAGGGCCGTAGAAGTATGACTGCCATTATTTATCTGAAAACATCAGAAAATAGTGTAACTGGAGATGTTATGGTGTAACTAAGAAGTACATCGGCCCTCCACTAATGTATGTACTCTGAATGGTGACTGCCCTGTATGTTTTCGTTGTTAATTATATGTGTAGGGATTAGGAAACGATGACAATAAGTATGCAGAGACAACATTGATTATGTTGCGTGATGGTCACAACTACAAACTGGTAGTAGCTGAGTGAGATCATGGTATCCTACTGGATCACACAAAAGTGTCCATCATGTAACTTATTAACTATATTGGTTTCTTAACGTCTGCAATTACTACTATTGTTATCAATCACTGTACATGTTGGTAAGTATCCTCATAATATTTCAGATATGAACCGCAAGAACGCATAGAAATAGTGCTGCTTCTTTCCCCTGACAGCTTCTCTGGGTTCTGCAATGCTTCAGTGAATCGCTCTCTATTGACGGTATGGTAGAGTTCCAGAAAACCGCACAGAATAGCCTCTTCGTCATCCTGAAAAGTATTTGTCACGGTTTTCAGTGGTGATAAGCCTCGTAGAAAACAAGCAACGCCATTCTACGGATCGATTCTTTGTTTCCAGACGTCAAAGATACCATGCATGTTATCTCCGGTCACGATATCCGATGCAGACGAGTCTTTAAGGGCTTTGAAAACCTTAGGCAGGTTTTCACATGTCTTTCTGTCCGTCCCATTGTCCCATTCAGGCTACGTCTCAAACGCTGACCTAATTTTCATTATTTTCTACATGACAGAGAGAAAAGTCTTGGTTGTGCATCAAGCTCACGGTATGTGACATGGCTGCAGCCGCAAATAAACTTGCTGGCTGTTCCTGTCAGTGGTCCCAGCCGAAGGTGTTCCACTGCGCTACACTTCTTCATTTCTAGAATACCCTACCAGTAAATATCTTCAGTGTACATTCCTCTTTTAATGGCTACATCACAAAACACGTGATGTTGGGCAGCTTGCCATGCTTATTCAGCAAGAACCCAATGACAAAGCATTAATTGTTCCAAAAAGCCAAATATTCACCAGTGAGGGGTGAGAATTATTCTGAACGAACTGTGTAAAGAAATTCACACCTATAACAGCTGAATTTTGAAGATTATAGATTTGATGATTTGTAATTTCAAGAATTCTGTATTTAGGTATCGTCTTTGGGATGGATAGTCTGCAGACGTAGTCGGCAAGTAAGATCTGCAGTAGTGTTCGAAGCAAGTAATACACTCACCAGAGAACTGCATGACTGCCATCATGGTGTTCATGACGACGGCAGCGCTGGTCGTGTTAAGGCCCAGGGACAGCATCTTGTCACCAAAGAGCAGGCTGAATATGGAGACGAGGCACTGGCCGGTCATCTGGTGTGTGACACAGAAAACACAGTGATGCTGAGAGTGACAATGATGTACAATACAAAAGGTGAGATAGGTAAGGGTAGCCAGGCAGGGACTATAAAAATTAAAACTGCAAGTGTAACACCCTGACTGGGACATTTGACAACTAGCAGCAGAGTTTAGTCTCTTGCGTAATGCTCATTGTTGGTTAGCTATGCATTGGCATTATGAAAACTCAAACATTACTTATGTATTACTTTACAACAACTTGTATAAGATAAAAAATTAATTCGAAATTAATTAGTTAAACACAATGTTCTTGACACCAGCTGTGTTAAGTATATACTGTATCTACTACCCAACAGAAACATACGAAATTTTTGAGCCGGAACTTGACCCGGTCCTGGATTTCCCACTTATTACAAGCAGTCACCTTTACATCTTCGGCTGTCTGTGCACGCTCTCTGGACCGTACGTCACAGTGTCTACATCCTTGCATTGTAATACACTGAATTTCTTATCTCGCTAGTAGGTAGTAGATCTATACCCAATACTGATAATGTCTATAAAATTCGCATTCAGAGAACCAATTTGGAAGTGTTTCGTATGTCTGTGGAGCTTCAAAAAATGGCTCTAATCACTATGGGAGTTAACATCTGAGGTCATCAGTCCCCTAGAACTTAGAACTACTTAAACCTAACTAACCTAAGGACATCACACACATCCATGCCCGAGGCAGGATTCGAACCTGCGACCGCAGCAGCAGGGCGGTTCCGGACTGATGCGCCTAGAACCTCTCGGCCAAAGCGGCCGGCTGTGGATATTCACCACTATGTGTCCTTTCAGACGTGCATGTAACTAAAAATTAATTAACATATGCTAATAGCTCTCTCTATGCTCTGTTCCTGCGCATTTTATAACTCACGATGTATTCTGTTTTATACCACCGAAAGTACTTCGGTGTAGTATCACAAGTAGTGATAATTCCTTGGTTCCCGAAATACCAGTCCGTCAACAGAACTGTTGAACGGGTTGTGGGCAACTTCATACGAGTTTCTTATTGAATATAAGGAGATGAGCGATATTTAAATCTACGTCCGTTCTTGGGAAGCCACTGTACATATGGTGAGTGGAGAAGGGTACGTACTGTAACAGTTTATCCGAATCATCCCTTCCATTAGTTCTTTCCTGCCTTTTTGCGGCTGGTTCTTGGAAAGGGAACATCGCTATGTTTAAATCGAAATGCAGTTAATTTTTGTTGTAGTGGCATTAACTTTAAAATTAATATATGTATATGAACAACTGTCTGATCAAATTTCAAAGCGAGATATGCACAAACATGTAACAGATCCTGATGAAATGGATGAAGTACGAATGTTAGAAGTAACCAGTTTCCCGTGTTAGAACATAAGGTCTTTCTCATGTCCCTTCCTGCTTACGGTATACTAAGCGAACGCGCAATTGAACTCACAGCTCTTCTTAGGATATTCTCTTCACTTACATTGACACAATTTGGAAAGTTATCACAGGCCGCCGAACAATATTTAAAAATTGATCGATCCATACTAATGTGAGTGATCTCTTTCGTGCAAGAATTACTCTTCATTATGATTCTTCCAATTAATCTGGGTTTACTATATGTAGATTTAGGCTGTCGCTCTGCCTTAATTTACTCTTTTTCGAATGTTAGGTCTGACCCAGTGACTGGTCACTGTTTGAGTCGTCAAACGACATACGGCTCTTTCTATTAACATTACGTTATTCTGTATGCACATGTTGTGTTTTTCTAGACGATGTACCGAAAGCTTTCTGCAAGTCAAGAAACATATCAACCTGAGCTCTGTGGTATTACAGCTTTCACAAATGAGTGTGGTTGTGGCTAGAAGGCTAGAAGGGAATGCGTGAACATATGGTTCTGAAGTATTTTAAATCCAAATTTCGGTATACCAATGACAAAATATCAACGTTAAATAACAGAGTTTAAAATTAATAGATGTATATGAACATTGTCTGATTAACTTCCAAAGCGAGATATGCACAAATACGTAACAGACCGTCATGAAATGGGTGAAGTATGGCTGACAACAAACATCAAATATTGGAAGGGCAGTGAATAACATGAAAAAAATAACCCAAGACGGGAAGCAACAACACAGGAACAAAAGCGAACCTACGATGATTTCACCAGACAACCTACAGTTACAAAGAAGTGCTACTGCTAGAAGATGGACGGAAATATTGCCACACTGAGACCGAAGTAAAACCAGTCAAGGTGAACAAGGACCAGTAACAGACATCAAAAGGCGAAATGTGTAGGTCTTTTTCATATAAAAGTCCCAGAAAGGAGCTTTGGAGACGACATCAATGCGAGATGGATACCAAGGTCCATGAGATAAATCACCTTATGCAAAACAACATTTTATAGATTTATTATTACCGAAATAGGTTTCAGCATTTTATGTATCTTCAGTGAAATCTTTATTTTCTCTCTAAAAAAATTATTTTGCGTTAACATCTTGTGCAGGTTATATGAATCATCGGTAAAATGAGCAATTTTTAGGTGTCAAATAACTTACACTAGTTCACATATGATGTACAATTAATATATATGTCACTGAGCTGAGGCGAGGCATTATATGTTGTTCACTCATTCTGTGGTTAAACATATTAAGTATAGGAAATAAAATTTCGAAATAATATGATATTTTTTTTTTGTTTACATACCTCATATTTTTCTTCTGAATCATCACTCTCTTGACTAGTTTGCTGCGGTTCGTCACGAATTCCTCTCGTCGGCCAACCTTTTCATCTCAGCGTGGCGCCTGTAACCTACGTCCCCAATTAACTGCTGAATGTATCCCGATCTCTGTCTTCCACTATAATTTTCATCCTCTACAGCCCTTTCTTGCGCCATGATAGTTATTCGCCGATGTCCTAACAGCTGTCCCATCATCGGTCCCTTCTTCTTGTCAGAGTTTTCCTTTATTCTTCGATTCTGCGGAGAATCTCCTCATTACTTACCTTATCAGTTCACCTAATTTCCAAAATTCTTCAGTACCAACACATGTCAAATGCTTCTGTTCACTCATGCTCTGGTTTTCCCACAGTCATTAGTCACTACTATACAATGCTATGCTCCAGGCGTACGTTCCCATAAATTTCTTCCTCAAATTAAGACCTATGTTTAGTACTAAGAGACTTCTCCTGGCCCGAAATGCCCTTTTTCGAATGGTAGTCTGCTTTGCATATAACAGCGAAATTCACATTGCACTTTTAATGTTACCGCCGTGCTTCTAATTTCACTGATGGTTGTTTTGACTTTTCTGTTTGCTGAGTCAGTCCTTCCGACACTCATTTCTTTTTCTATTTCTTCACATTACTCATATTACTCATACAGCCATTTCGCCTTAGCTTCCCTTCATTCACTACTTATTTAATTCCTAAATCACTTGCATTTCTATATTCCTGAATTTCTTTGAATGTTTTTGTACTTCGTTCTTTCGTCGATCAGTTAAAATATTCTTCTGTTACCCATGATTTCTTAACAGCTACTTTCCTCGTACCCACGTTTTTCTCTGCGGCTTCTGTGGTTGCAGTTTTTAGAGATGTCCATTCCTCTTCAAATGAACTGCATACTTAGATACTGATTGTCACAGTATCCATAGCCTCAGAGAACTTCAAATGTATCTGTTCATTGCTTAGTACTTACGTATCACACGTGTTTGCTCACTTATTCTTCTGACTAGTCTCTTAAACTTCAGTCTACTCTTCATCGTTACTAAATAGTAATCTGCGTCTATATCTACCTGGCCATGACGTAATCTAACTGAAATCTTCCTGTGTCTCCTCTTGCAACCCTTGAATAGTTTCTCGGGTCCCCAGCCGGGTGATAGCGTTGATATCTCGCAACGTTTCCGGACTTGTCATACTAGCCATCTTCTGGAGAAGTGTCGAGATTCGAGGAAAGCGGGCTATTTATATGCGCGGTCACCCCCCCTCCACTAGATCTCGGGTGGCTGCGGTGGACCAGCGGCGTGCGGGCAGAGGTGGGGATGGCGGTCGCCCCCGGCGGCCGCGTTCGGTTCTGGGTGTAAGCCTTCTGTCTACGTTCGCGGCGGGGGACGTTAACGGGCGCGCTCCCGACGGATTGCCACTGTCGCAGGGTTCCTTGCTGCGCTGAGTTGGTATCCCCCATCTCTGTTGACCAGATTGTCGTGAATCCTTATTTCTATGGATTCTTTGATAACACTTTCCCAGTGCGCCTTTGGCAGAACCTATGAGCTCCCTCGTCCTCGGTGATGGTCGGAGAACGTTTCTGATACTGTATTTGCCCAGAAGTCGTGCAATTTTGGCCGAGAGCGGACCCACGTACGGAAGAAGCGCGAGTCGTTTCTCTTCTTCTTCATCATCTTCTTGTGGGGTTCTCCCTGCTTCCTTCTTCCTTATAAGCGCCCTATTGATCTGCGTTTCACTGTAGCCATTTTGGTGTAAGACTTCACTCAGGTGTTGCAGCTTGGATGGTAGGCTGTCTTTGTGGCAGACGGTGCGCGCCCTATGTACCAGAGTGGTCAGTACTGTTGGTCTTTGTGCTGGATGGTGGCAGCTTGTTGTATGAAGGTACAGGTCTGTGTGTGTCTTCTTCCTAGGTACTGCATGGCCTAGTGAACCATCTGCCTTCCTCCATTTTCCTCGATTTCCATTGTAAATTTGATGTTCGGATGGATGCTGTGGAGGTGTTCCAGAAACTCTTCTAGTTGTGTGGGGACATGGCAAACAGCTACTAGATGAGTTTCTGGAACACCTCCATAGCATCCATCCGAACATCAAACTTACAATGGAAATGGAGGAAAATGGATGCCTACCCTTCCTAGATATTTTAATTAAGAGGAAGGCAGATGGTTCACTAGGCCATGCTGTACATAAGAAGAAGACACACACAGGCCACTACCTTCATACAACAAGTTGCCACCATCCAGCACAAAGACAAACAGTACTGACCACTCTGGTACATAGGGCACGCACCGCCTGCAACAAAGACAGCCTACCATCCAAGCTGCAACACCTGAGTGAAGTCTTACACCAAAATGGCTACAGTGAAACGCAGATCAACAGGGCGCTTAAAAGGACGAAGGAAGCAGTGAGAACCCCAAAAGATAAAAATGAAGATGAAGAAGACAAACGACCCGCGTTCCTTCCGTATGTGGGTCTGCTCTCGGCCAAAATTGCATGCCTTCTGGGCAAATACAACATCAAAACCGTTCCCCGACCACCACCGAAAACGAGGGAGCTCCTAGGTACTGCCAAAGACGCACTGAACCTTAGCATATACAGGAGTATACAGCATACCACACGAATGCGGAAACCAATACATTGGGGAAATATAGCGTTTCATATCTAAACGCTGTGAAGAACATATCACATGTGTGCGACTAGATCAAACAGAAAAATCGGCCATGGCAGAACACAGCTTAACTGAAGAACACCTTCAACTTCGAAAACACGAAGGTAGTGTGCCCAGCATTTGGCTTCTGGGAAAGTGTTATCAAAGAATCCATAGAAATAAGGATTCACGACAATCTGGTCAACAGAGATGAGGGATACCAACTCAGCGCAGCATGGAACCCTGCGACAGTGGCAATCCGTCGGGAGCGCGCCCGTCAACGTCCTCCGCCGCGGACGCAGACAGAAGGCTTACACCGAGAACCGAACGCGGCCGCCGGGGGCGACCGCCATCCCCACCTCCGCGCGCACGCCGCTGGTCCACCGCAGCCACCCGAGGTCTAGCGGAGGGGGGTGACCGCCCATATAAACAGCCCGCTCTCCTCGAATCTCGACACTTCGCCGAAAGATGGATAGTATGACACTTCCCGAAACGTCGCGAGATATCAGCGCTACCACCCAGCTGCAGAGCCGAGAAACCTTCATCAATAGTTTACGCCGGGAAAGCCTACAGTCAGAATATACACTGTTAGCAATGATGTTTGTTGCAAAACTCAGTTAGACTTTCTCCTCTCTCATTCCTTCAACCAGCCCTATATTCTCTATAATCCTTTCTTCTAATCCTTCCCCCTACAACCGCATTCCAAGCCACCATGGCTATTGAATTTTCATCTCTCTTTACGCGCTTGTAAGGCGGCAGAATAAATGAAGGTCAATTTCGCACCTTACATAAGAGTACTATACATCGTAACGAGAAGATGAATATGACACATAACTTACTTTGGTAGTAATGAGCATTTGCCTATAAGTAGGTAATGCAAAAGGGATGACACTCAATCGACGGTATTAACACACCACTCCCATATAATTTGTGTCAATGAGCAGAAGGTGAAAGAAGCTGCGAGAGGAAACGTTATGCATGGAATTCAGTGACTGCACCCCGGGACGCACAAAATGTCCGATTGGCGGAAACGAAATAGGAAAGGATAAAGTGCCGGTATTTCGACGCAGTTCAGTGGTAGGGTCCTAGCAATTAGTAGAGAGAGTTTCCACAAAATAAGAGGAACGCTCCTATTGGTCGAAAAGAACCGTGACGTGGAGAACGAAAGAATCCAGGTGGGGAGAGAGTTCGTTTACGAGAAAGACGATGTGATTTACTCTCACTTCCCGGTTCTTGAAATGTCTTCGTGTTTATAAAGATATTTCGTCAGGTTATGTGTTAGAGTACAATACAGAACTGCTCTAAAAGTTGGCGATATTTGCCATGGAATCCAAATATCCCTTTTCAACTGTCTATAAATTGTGGAAGTCTGAATAGCTACACAAGCAGGTCACATGATTGTCACAACAGCGCACAGACAAATGGGCTGCTAGTGCACAGGTACACACTTGGACCACATCTGAGTTAGAGATCGCGCGTTCTCCTTCTCAGCGCTGGGTAAGTAGCCATCTGTTCCCAAGGGGTGGCCGCTTCATTTACCTGTCACCTACTGAGCCGCGAGCTTCGTAAATTGCAAAAGAAACATTCTCCGCCCACCTCCGCCACGTCATGGAAATGGAGGCGTGCGCACGCTGGTTGCCCTGCAATGTTCTCTAGTGGTTTTACAGAAACTGTTTTGTAAAATAAATTAATTGTCACTGATCTCTTAGCACCATTTAGCTTCATGATGAACTGCCTGTCCTTTTGTTAGCGGTCATAGTTATTCTGACGTTCCTATATTCAGTGAGGTACTGCGCGAAATTCAAATCTCAATGAAAAATGGGGACCGTCATGATTTTGCGTCAGGTGTATGTTGTATCACATATTTCTGCATACGAGATGGAGCTAACATACTGCATTTTTCTTTGAACTTGAGATGTATATCCAACGCCACTCTCGAGAAAAGCGCGTTATCTATTGCACTGACTTCAGACGGTGCGCGCAAACGATAGAGTGGAAGTCAAATATTCATAACATCTCTCCTGTCACACACATGGTTTGAGACATTGAAAGGAATTTTTGGCAAATGATGGTATGCAAGGCGCAAAACATTTTTCCACGTACGTAACATGTGAATTTTTTTTATCTACTGTGATGCACGAGACACTACACTTGTTTTTCATTAAAGTAATGTTATTCTTTGAAGGGCCATTGATAGCTGGTGAAATGAGAAATGGTATGGCTTTGTAACAACATAACTGAAGGAATCATACTTTCATTTTTATACCTAAGCCTCGTTTAAGGTACTAACGTTACTTGTTCTCAACTGTTTGATTAATAGTAGATTGTTTCAGTATCCTGTCACAACTGCAACCGCATCAGCATGACAGTAAGGTGAAACTATATAAACCCCACAGTGGTTTGTGAGAAGAAACCGTCTAGAAGGGAACAAAAAGTTTCAAATATTATGATCCATTCTTTTACACGTTAAGAATGTATCTGCCTGTAACATGTTGTTGATGTTGTTGTCTTCAGTCCTGAGACTGGTTTGATGCAGTTCTCCATGCTACTCTATCCTGTGCAAGCTTCTTCATCTCCCAGTACTTACTGCAACCTACATCCTTCTGAATCTGATTAGTGTATACATCTCTTGGTCTCCCTCTACGATTTTTACCCTCCAAGCTGCCCTCCAATACTAAATTTGTGATCCCTTGATGCCTCAGAACATGTCCTACCAACCGATCCCTTCTTCTAGTCAAATTGTGCCACAAACTTCTCCCCAATCCTATTCAATACTTCCTCATTAGTTATATGATCTACCCGTCTAATCTTCAGCATTCTTCTGTAGCACCACATTTCGAAAGCTTCTATTCTCTTCTTGTCCAAACTATTTATCGTCCATGTTTCACTTCCATACATGGCTACACTCCATACAAATACTTTCAGAAACGACGTCCTGACACTTAAATCTATACTCGATGTTAACAAATTTCTCATCTTCAGAAACGCTTTCCTTGCCATTGCCAGTCTACATTTTATATCCTCTCTACTTCGACCATCATCAGTTATTTTGCTCCCGAAATAGCAAAACTCCTTTACCACTCTAAGTGTCTCATTTCCTAATCTAATTCCCTTAGCATCACCCGACTTAATTCGACTACATTCCATTACCCTCGTTTTGCTTTTGTTGATGTTCATCTTATATCCTCCTTTCAAGACACTGTCCATTCCGTTCAACTGCTCTTCCAAGTCCTTTGCTGTCTCTGACAGAATTACAATGTCATCGACGAACCTCAAAGTTTTTATTTCTTCTCCATGGACTTTAATACCTACTCCGAATTTTTCTTTTGTTTCCTTTACTGCTTGCTCAATATACAGATTCAATAACATCGGGGACAGGCTAAAATCCTGTCTCACTCCCTTCCCAACCGCCGCTTTCCTTTCATGCCCTTCGACTCTTATAACTGCCATCTGGTTTCTGTACAAATTGTGAATAGCCCTTCGCTCCCTGTATTTTACCCCTGCCACCTTTAGAATTTGAAAGAGAGTATTCCAGTCAACATTTTCAAAAGCTTTCTCTACGTCCACAAATGCTACAATTGTAGGTTTGCCTTTCCATAATCTATTTTCTAAGATAAGTCGTAGGGTCAGTATTGCCTCACGTGTTGCAACATTTCTGCGGAATCCGAATTGATCTTCGCCGAGGTCGGCTTCTACCAGTTTTTCCATTCGTCTGTAAAGAATTCGCGTTAGTATTTTGCAGCTGTGACTTATCAAACTGATTGTTCGGTAATTTTCACATCTGTCAACACCTGCTTTCTTTGGGATTGGAATTACTATATTCTTCTTGAAGTCTGAGGGTATTTCGCCTGTCTCATAGATCTAGCTCACCAGATGGTAGAGTTTTGTCAGGGCTGGCTCTCCCAAGGCCGTCAGTAGTTCCAATGGAATGTTGTCTACTCCCGGGGCCTTGTTTCGACTCAGGTCTTTCAGTGATCTGTCAAACTCTTCACGCAGTATCGTATCTCCCATTTCATCTTCATCTACATCCTCTTCCATTTCCATAATATTGTCCTCAAGTACATAGCCCTTGTATAGACGCTCTATATACTCCTTCCACCTTTCTGCTTTCCCTTCTTTGCTTAGAACTGGGTTTACATCTGAGCTCTTGATATTCATACAAGTGGTTCTCTTTCCTCCAAAGGTCTCTTTAATTTTCCTGTAGGCAGTATCTATCTTACACCTAGTGAGATAAGCCTCTACATCCTTACATTTCTCCTCTAGCCATCCCTGCTTAGCCATTTTGCACTTCCTGCCTATCTCATTTTTGAGATGTTTGTACTCCCTTTTGCCTGCTTCGTTTACTGCGTTTTTATATTTTCTCCTTTCATCAATTAAATTCAATATTTCTTCTGTTACCCAAGGATTTCTACTAGCCCTCGTCTTTTTACCTGCTTGATCATCTGCTGCCTTCACGACTTCATTCCTCAGAGCTACCCATTCTTCTTCTACTGTATTTCTTTCCCCTATTCCTATCAATTGTTCCCTTATGCTCTCCCTGAAACTCTGTACAACCTCTGGTTTAGTCAGTTTATCCAGGTCCCATCTCCTTAAATTCCCACCGTTTTGCAGTTTCTTCAGTTTTAATCTACAGTTCATAACGAATAGATTGTGGCCAGAGTCCACATCTGCCCCTGGAAATGTCTTACAATTTAAAACCTGGTTCCTAAATCTCTGTCTTCCCATTATATAATCTATCTGATAGCTTCTAGTTTCTCCAGGATTCTTCTATGTATACAACCTTCTTTTATGATTCTTGAACCAAGTGTTAGCTATGATTAAGTTATGCTCTGTGCAGAATTCTACCAGACGGCTTCTTCTTTCATTTCTCTCCCCCAATCCATATTCACCCACTATGTTTCCTTCTCTCTCTTTTCCTACTCTC
The DNA here is from genome assembly GCF_021461395.2 of Schistocerca americana. Lineage (NCBI taxonomy): Eukaryota > Metazoa > Arthropoda > Insecta > Orthoptera > Acrididae > Schistocerca > Schistocerca americana. The sequence goes on along the minus strand of NC_060123.1, from coordinate 585,255,883 downwards.
GAATTCCAGTCGCCCATGGCTATTGAATTTTCGTCTCCCTTCACTACCTGAATAATTTCCTTTATCTCATCATACATTTCATCAATTTCTTCATCATCTGCAGAGCTAGTTGGCATATAAACTTGTACTAATGTAGTAGGCATAGGCTTCGTGTCTAGCCTGTAACATACTGTCTTCTAAATTTTTACATGGAGGTTTTAGGGACCGGTAGAAGAATTTTAGGCAGGGAGGAACAGCCGCGCAAATAACTTATATTTGACGTCAAATACTGCATGTAGCACGTATGTCCCAAATATATTGCCTTGAAATTCCCAGAGTGTGGTGACGGAATCGCTAAGTATCGTGTATTGAACCTACCGATCTTGGATGTTGGATTTGAATAGTAATGTACGCAAGGATGTGGTGTGTGACGTCAGAGGTGCGTAAACAGAGTGATGAGCGTATCCAGAAAGTATTTTTTAGGTCGCGATATAATTTTTTGAAGTATAAGTAGTGATAACAGACTGACATGTAGGGAAGCCCGAGATCCATGTTCGGTTGGAAGGTGACGCTTTGATCGTGAATTGGCAGAGGTATGGACTGGTGTATTAATAAAATAACTACTTGCTGTGGCACGAGTTTTACGGTTATTCGATTTTGATTAGTGGTTTATTTCCACCATTTCAATGATGTTTTGGGTCAAAGCAAACGGATAATATCGTATGCTTCAAAGCTTCCGGTAACTAATCTGTACGTGTAATTTCAGTTTGATTTCGATCTTTTTGTTGATTTTGTAATTATTTCCATCCATTTTCCATTCAAGTTCTCTGAAATTTAAAATTTTTGCTTTTTTTTATGTTAGTTTTCTATTATAATGATATACAGTATGAACATTAATAAAACCGGCTAATTGCTGGGACAAATTTATGACTGGAAATGGAGGAAAAAAGGTCCTATGAACATGTGTCTGGAAATGCACTGTTGCTACGGTAGACGGCGCTACCGAATGAAAGTTCCTCTGCCATATGCCATGTGTTCCTTGTATGTTGCAGGCTGCGTGATTGTTGCAGCTTACTGTAAGCATTAGACTGGTCCGGTATTCATGTCTGGAACAAGCCGAGACGGTGTTTGTATACGGCCAAGCTGATGGAAACGGTTGTGAGGCAGGACGGCTGTACCAAACTAAATACTCACAGACGCCAAACGCATCACAAAACACTTCAAGTCCTTTTTGGGCGTTTTTGCGATCATTCAAGAAATATTTTACAGTTAGATTTCAACTACGACATAAATAGGAATATCTTTATACTGGGGCTGTTTTTTCCGAAGATAAGGTAATAGTTCCAAACTCAGAAGTTGTTCTTGAACTGAATAATGTAACAGGCCAAAGTAATTTTGCATTTTTAATTAGTAGCATCTTAAGGTCCATCTCACGTCCGTTGAAATTTGGTTATTACTAACAAATTCATCAAACAGATTACTTAATTTACTTACCTTGGTAGCACTCTCACCGTTTGGAGAGTTTAATACTGGAAAACTTTTTTAAGATTAAATTGCAGGTATAGTGCAATTCGTGAAACGCTATGAAAGAATGTGAGGAACAAAACAATGCTGATGTCATTCTTGACTATCACGCAGTAAGCACGCTTATATGGATCTGAAGGTCGGGCTACAACTAGAAAGGACAGAATTAGTGCACAAGCTCCCGAAAGGTAATTGCTTTTATCGGTTATGGAGTCTAAGAGTAAATCTGATTAATTTGAAAGATGTTGCATGGATTCAGCACGTTTTCTTTCGACTTTCGATGCCATGCGCGACTCCTAACTCGACCGGAGCCACCCTCCGTCATACTACACAGTCCCTGCTCCCGTCATCTCTGCATCTAAATAAAATAGGCGACAGAGGGAAGCCAATGCTCATTTTAATATACAGGGTGATTCAAAAACTTTAGGAATTTAAAACTCTGCAACGACAAAAGGCAGAGCTAAGCACTATCTCTCGGCGAATTAAGGGAGCTATAAAGTTTCATTTAGTTGTACATTTGTTCGCTTGAGGCGCTGTTGACTAGGCGTCAGCGTCAGTTGATGCTAAGATGGCGACCGCTCAACAGAAAGCTTTTTGTGTTATTGAGTACGGCAGAAGTGAATCGACAACAGTTGTTCAGCGTGCATTTCGAACGAAGTATGGTGTTAAACCTCCTGATAGGTGGTGTATTAAACGTTGGTATGAACAGTTTACAGAGAATGGGTGTTTGTGCAAAGGGAAAAGTTCTGGACGGCCGAGAACGAGTGATGAAAATGTAGCACGCATCCAACAAGCATTTGTTCGCAGCCCAGGAAAATCGACTCGCAGAGCTAGCAGAGAGCTGCAAATTCCACAATCAACTGTATGGAGAGTCCTACGAAAAAGGTTAGTTATGAAACCTTATCGTCTGAAATTGGTTCAAACACTGTCTGCAGCTGATAAGATTAAAAGAATCGATTTCTGTGATTTTATCCTTGCTCAAATGGAAACAGATGAATCTTTCGTTTCAAAGATTGTGTTTAGTGATGAAGCAACTTTCCACACTAACGGGAAAGTCAACCCTCACAATGTCTGTATATGGGGCACTGAGAATCCGCGGGAAACAACTCAGTATGAACGTGACTCGCCTAAGATGAACGTTTTCTGTGCCATTTCAGCCAATAAAGTTTTTGGTCCCTTTTTCTTCGAAGGTGCTACTGTTACTGGACTACAGTATCTGGAGATGTTAGAGAATTGGCTGTTCCCTCAGCTCGAACAAGAAGCACAACAATTCATATTTCAGCAGGATGGAGCGCCACCACATTGGCACTTATCTGTCCGTAACTACCTGAACGTCAACTACGCGAGGCGATGGATCGGCCGCCAGGCAGCCCGTGACAGAGCACTTCATCACTGGCCTCCAAGAAGCCCTGATCTTACCCCCTGCGATTTTTTCTTATGGGGTATGTTAACGATATGGTGTTTCGGCCACCTCTCCCAGCCACCATTGATGATTTGAAACGAGAAATAACAGCAGCTATCCAAACTGTTACGCCTGATATGCTACAGAGAGTGTGGAACGAGTTGGAGTATCGGGTTGATATTGCTTGAGTGTCTGGAGGGGGCCATATTGAACATCTCTGAACTTGTTTTTGAGTGAAAAAAAACCTTTTTAAATACTCTTTGTAATGATGTATAACAGAAGGTTATATTATGTTTCTTTTATTAAATACACATTTTTAAAGTTGTGGTATTCTTTTTGAATCACCCTGTATTCCTAAACGGATTTTTCTGGCCTCTTCTCATTGTACGTCTGTATCTGATTTTGAATAGTTTTCGGTACTTCTATAAGACGCTTGGGGGATCCCCCTTCTGCCAATGGCATAGCTTGCAGCATAGTCGTCCACATAGGCTTTGACACATTCTACAGATACACTGTAAGTACTGGTAAACTTTAAACTAGATTCGAAAATCGTACAAATACACCGAAAACGAACGGAAACGGCTTACATTAACACCATTTGGAGTGTCGGAATAGTTGAATATTGCGCTGCAATATAACATCATTAAACGTGATAGCAATCTGGCCACAGATTTCAGTGAAGAAGTAATGCCAGAGATAACATAGTCTTAACGTTTTTTAAAATCAGTTCACTAATTGTGACGGCTAACATTTCTACACTGCTGGCCATTAAAATTGCTACACCAAGAAGAAATGCAGATGATAAACGGGTATTCATTGGACAAATATATTATACTAGAACTGACATGTGATTACATCTTCATGCAATTTGGGTGCATAGATCCTGAGAAAACAGTACCCAGAACAACCACCTCTGGCCGTAATAACGGCCTTGATACGCCTGGGCATTGAGTCAAACAGAGCTTGGATGGCGTGTACAGGTGCAGCTGCCTATACAGCTTCAACACGATACCACAGTTCATCAAGAGTAGTGACTGGCGTAATGTGACGAGCCAGTTGCTCGGCCACCATTGACCAGACGTTTTCACTTCGCGAGAGATCTGGAGAATGTGCTGGCAGGGCAGCAGTCGAACATTTTCTGTATCCAGAAAGGCCTGTACGGGACCTGCAAGATGCGGTCGTGCATTATCCTGCTGAAATGTAGGGTTTCGCAGGAATCGAATGACGGGTAGAGCCACGGGTCGTAACACATCTTAAATGTAACGTCCACTGTTCAAGAGGTGACCGAGACGTGTAACCAAAGGCACCCAATACCATCACGCCGGGTGATACGCCACTATGGCGATGACGAATACACGCTTCCAATGTGCGTTCACCGCGATGTCGCCAAACACGGATACGACCATCATGATGCTGTAAACAGAACCTGGATTCATCCCCAAAAATTACATTTTGCCATTCGTTCACCCAGGTTCGTCGTTGAGTACACCATCGCAGGCGCTCCTGCCAGTGATGCAGCCTCAAGGGTAACCGCAGCCATGGTCTCCGAGCTGATAGTCCATGCTGCAACGAACGTCGTCGAACTGTTCGTGCAGATGGTTGTTGTCTTGCAAACGTACCCATCTGTTGACTCAGGGATTGAGACGTGGCTGCACGATCCGTTACAGCCATGCGTATAAGATGCCTGTCATTTCGACTGCTAGTGATACGAGGCCGTTGGGATCCAGCACGGCGTTCCGTATTACCCTCCTGAACCCACCGATTCCGTATTCTGCTAACAGTCATTGGATCTCGACCAACACGACCAGCAATGTCACGGTACGATAAACCGCAATCGCGATAGGCTACACTCCGACCTTTATCAAAGTCGGAAACGCGATGGTACGCATTTATCTACCTTACACGAGGCATCACAACAACGTTTCACCAGGCAACGCCGGTCAACTACTGTTTGTGTGTGAAAAATCGGTTGGAAACTTTCCTCATGTCAGCACGTTTTAAGTGTCGCCACCGGCGCCAACCTTGTGTGAATGGTCTGAAAAGCTAATCATTTGCATATCACAGCTTGTTCTTCCCGTCGGTTAAATTTCGCGTCTGTATCACGTCGTGGTGTAGCAATTTTAATGGCCAGTGGTGTAAATCAGTGTCTTGTGCCTGAACTCTCATAATCGAGTGCATCTTGTAGCGAAATACACTTCGGCTTCAGTGTTGTGTACAAAGGCATAGATCACGTAGTGTGTGTGTGTGTGTGTGTGTGTGTGTGTGTGTGTGTGTGCGTGCGGTAGTCACGTTGCAAAGCGACGTAAAGTTGTTTGCGAATGAAAGGCTTTTGGTAGGAGGATAACGCAAGTGCAGTGTATTTACTGAATACGTCACTGACAAGACGCTTGTACTTTTTCTTGTGATCTATTGTAGTGAAAGTGACTAAAGCGAATTCAGAGCGTCTTGGTTTGCTCGATGCGTAACAATAACCAAAGTACTCAGGAAACTTAAAGTGGAATTAATGGTTGATTATTGGTCAATTGGTCAAGTTGGAAATCTAGAGGATGAAGTGTTAGCCTTCCTTCGGTAGAATGGTTGGTTTACGAGCTTGTGTGTGGAATATTTCATAACTCTTTTTACAGACCTTCTCACACAGCTTAACAGTAAATCTGATTACTCTGAAAGATGTTCGATGTATGCAACACATTGTCTTCCGACTTACATTTCCGAGCGCGACCCCTAATACAATCATCCAGCCCCACCCTCCATCAGGTGGAACTAATTCATACTCCACAGTCTCTGCTCCCGCCATCTCTGCATCTGAAAATAAGAACAGAAACAGTTAGGTGAAAAGTCCGTCACTGCAGTACCAAGTTAAACGGACTCCCTAAGGTACTCCATATACCCTTCAGCTCTAAGTTCGAATTGCCGAAACATTTGCTGTATAAACCTACAGCCATAATCCGTTGATTGTTACGAAGTAAGTAGTAGAAGGTGTATTTCATTAAATCATCTTTTAAAATTTCTTACCATTCAATTCGGGGAAATAGTGGGGGAAAGGTCACTTACATGCATTTGCCAGAACAATCCATAGTTTGACATTTAATTCGTTTTCACGTTTCAGAAATGCAAAAACAGAACAGAAAGACAAAAAAATGATTAACAAGTTTAACCTCAGCTACCTCAAACTGGTATTTTCCCCTTCTTTTTTATTCAGTTACCCCTTTTATATCGACTGATCATGCTGCATTATATGGTACTGCAAGTTATTTATAAAGTTATTATAGAAAGTTCTGTAATTTTGAAATTGTTATCGAAATTAACAAGTATTTTCGCATGTGGCTGTGCTGAAAGTTATTGCACAAATTTTTCGTTACTACTGTCTACGAGACCGACAAACAGATAGTTGAAAATAACCACAAATTCCATCGTAAAAACACTTCGTAACTTTTGAAGGTATATTCGATAATGCGTCGGTGTTTTCAGACTGTCTGCAAGCAATGTTGCGCAGATCGTCTGTATACACACTCGACCTCCCTGTTAAACAGACGTGATATGCATTCCACAAACCTGATCAGAATACCACCGTGGGCCACGCTAGTGTTTTGCAAATAGTTACCTAGCAGTCTTCACACATTTTCCTTCTGCTAGCTAAGAATGTTTTGATTAACAGCTGTCTATCTGAATTTTCATGCTTCGTGGTGTGAGAACTGTTTTCTAAGTTCATCATGATATTTTTGCCTGTTACGTTTTACCTACACTGATAGGTACATGTGCAACTACACTCCTGGAAATTGAAATAAGAACACCGTGAATTCATTGTCCCAGGAAGGGGAAACTTTATTGACACATTCCTGGGGTCAGATACATCACATGATCACACTGACAGAACCACAGGCACATAGACACAGGCAACAGAGCATGCACAACGTCGGCACTAGTACAGTGTATATCCACCTTTCGCAGCAATGCAGGCTGCTATTCTCCCATGGAGACGATCGTAGAGATGCTGGATGTAGTCCTGTGGAACGGCTTGCCATGCCATTTCCACCTGGCGCCTCAGTTGGACCAGCGTTCGTGCTGAACGTGCAGACCGCGTGAGACGACGCTTCATCCAGTCCCAAACATGCTCAATGGGGGACAGATCCGGAGATCTTGCTGGCCAGGGTAGTTGACTTACACCTTCTAGAGCACGTTGGGTAGCACGGGATACGTGCGGACGTGCATTGTCCTGTTGGAACAGCAAGTTCCCTTGCCGGTCTAGGAATGGTAGAACGATGGGTTCGATGACGGTTTGGATGTACCGTGCACTATTCAGTGTCCCCTCGACGATCACCAGTGGTGTACGGCCAGTGTAGGAGATCGCTCCCCACACCATGATGCCGGGTGTTGGCCCTGTGTGCCTCGGTCGTATGCAGTCCTGATTGTGGCGCTCACCTGCACGGCGCCAAACACGCATACGACCATCATTGGCACCAAGGCAGAAGCGACTCTCATCGCTGAAGACGACACGTCTCCATTCGTCCCTCCATTCACGCCTGTCGCGACACCACTGGAGGCGGGCTGCACGATGTTGGGGCGTGAGCGGAAGACGGCCTAACGGTGTGCGGGACCGTAGCCCAGCTTCATGGAGACGGTTGCGAATGGTCCTCGCCGATACCCCAGGAGCAACAGTGTCCCTAATTTGCTGGGAAGTGGCGGTGCGGTCCCCTACGGCACTGTGTAGGATCCTACGGTCTTGGCGTGCATCCGTGCGTCGCTGCGGTCCGGTCCCAGGTCGACGGGCACGTGCACCTTCCGCCGACCACTGGCGACAACATCGATGTACTGTGGAGACCTCACGCCCCACGTGTTGAGCAATTCGGTGGTACGTCCACCCGGCCTCCCGCATGCCCACTATACGCCCTCGCTCAAAGTCCGTCAACTGCACATACGGTTCACGTCCACGCTGTCGCGGCATGCTACCAGTGTTAAAGACTGCGATGGAGCTCCGTATGCCACGGCAAACTGGCTGACACTGACGGCGGCGGTGCACAAATGCTGCGCAGCTAGCGCCATTCGACGGCCAACACCGCGGTTCCTGGTGTGTCCGCTGTGCCGTGCGTGTGATCATTGCTTGTACAGCCCTCTCGCAGTGTCCGGAGCAAGTATGGTGGGTCTGACACAGCGGTGTCAATGTGTTCTTTTTTCCATTTCCAGGAGTGTATAACATATAATATTATACGAGGCTCTACAACTTGCAGAACAGGATAGTAGTGGAGCAGAGCCACTTGTTCTGGTATGCAAGCAGACCAGCCAGTTGGCCTGTTTATCAGGAGTCTAATCTGTGACCCTTACATATAACATATGCTCTGATCCATTACTTATTTAAGCCGCATTTATAATCCAGTTATCACAGTGGTTGTGATTTGCGACCTACTATCATAACATGGCTGCCTCACTCTTATCTTAACGGTTTTAATTTATGGTTAAATAATTACCACCTTTATATTTAACCTTATATTAATAACTATATAATTTATGACCCGTAAGGGTCGTTTCATTCCTTTTCCACTCACTTTAAAAGCACCCCATTCCCCTCTCCCCACACCAACTGGATGAGGCATAAATGATGGGAAATTCAAAAGGGCATTGTCCTATGGTCCGAGGTATAGTAGTGGGGCCTGCATCGTTGTTTTATCTTCATTAGTGTAACTTATGACCCCAATACGAAATCACCATCAATGATGGCGGCCAAATATTATGCCCCACACTTAGTCCAAATGAGTAGTTGTGGCACTGCAGTCGTCTATTCTCACTACTTATACACACAGCTTAACCATCATTTTGAGCTGGACTAATTATTTGTTCTCTGTATGTCGGTCGCTCAACTTCATCATGAAGCATCAGCAGACACCAGCCACCACCAAAAACAATAAATAAATAAAATTAAACTTATTTATAATTATTATTTCTCCCCCACTCCAACGGATTCCTGACGCAGTGTTGCAGGACACTCTGCAACTGTTTTAGTATCCATTGTCTACACTACTTCAGCAGCACATCAGGGGTCTACTTGATAAACTAGTGCAGCAGCAGGACAAACAACAACTGCTCCCAAGCTGTGACTTCCCACTGGTACCATTGTCTGGACTGATTGTCAAACCACTACCATCATACAGCTCACCTATGAAAGTGATGTTGTTCTCTGTAAAGCACAAGTTAAAAGTAAGTTCTAATAAATGTGTGGCTGTAGGCATGTCCTCGCGTCGTGAGTTCAACATAACGGTAATATTTCAAAATCCTCAACTCAATGGCGTGAAAATAGAACAGTTAAAATGTTCAACAACAAAAATACCACACACTCACTTTCAAGAATCTATATTCAGTATCCACTTTGCAGTGTACGAGCATCTTAGATAGTGGGAGCATGTGCATGAGAATTACGTGTATATTTGTACTTATTTGTACACATTACAATGTTAGCTCAGATATTGAGAAAGTGAAAAATAAATATCGATCTCTCCAAATTGTGTTTCATATCACCAGAAGCCAAACTGCAACTAAAATATCTGTACATGTTCATTAAAACATCTGCATATGTAGACCATCTATAATAGGAAAAAGATGTGCAGTCATTGTAGGTCAGTAAGTAAGGTCCTTGCGCTAAAAACAGTTATTCCATTACTATTGTATCCCCAACTATATGGCAATGGCATTTTTAGAGAGAAAAAGTAATTCACTTACAGAAATATTACTTTATGTATTTCCTTATACAACCCTCATAGTGGAGTTTAATAGGAGAAGGTCCATCAGGTTGACATTCTCCATCCAACTGTAAATGCTTATCACAATAATGACACTTGAAAATAAATGTATCCCTCTGAAACAATTAATGCCCGTTGTGAAATCTCTATGAAATATTACGTAATAAAAGGCATCAGCTGTTAAAGAAACAAATAAGTCAAATATGTTCCAATTATCGTATTCTTCCATGTTTCTTCTAAATTTCAGGAAGCAGCCTAGAAACATTTTTAGATTTAAGCCACTTCAACTTGTAATAAGCTTTAAAACTCTCCTTCTCATAATATCTGCCGTCTTCCAGTTGCTGCATCGTGACATTTTGGGGAAGGCATTTTTCCATAGTATTTAGGATGACTGAGCTTAGCACATTTCTCGAAAACAAAAAAGTCTTGCATTCATGATTCACTTTAAGCCGTGACTTAGTGGACGATTTCAAAGTACTGAAAAGTGCTTCAGTGTCTAGATCTTGCAGTATACACTTATCACTATGCCTTATATTAGCAACTAACACTATCGTTCTTCGTTTAATACATTAGCATTGAATACCATAACCTTATTCATTTTTTAAACCCTAGCTATGTTACTAGCATGAGGAATAGTCGTGCACTGGCTGTAGAATCCAGTATGTGCTTCTTTTATATAAGAAATCGGAGATGATACATTTTTTTCTGTTTTTAAAATTTGTATACGTTACATATTAACAACAGCTGAATAAGCGCTCTCCCAGTCCTGTAAGAACGTTCACTGTGAACACATCTAAATCTGCAGCGCAGCTCTCCTCCTCAATGGAGACAGCAATTAATTTTTAGCAGTGAGAATGGCAGCAGTTGACTATAGTCATCCATATATATGTAACTTAGTGGAATATTTTTGTGCAATTCTAGAAAAGACAGCATAGGCACTTGACATGAAAAAATTCTGTTGAATTCAAATTATCTGTAGGGGACTTTCTATGAATAGTTAAACTTTTTAATAAGAGAGGGTGTACTCATCTGCAGAAGCAAACACTTAAAAATTTAATGTATACAAGACACATAATCTGGCATGCTCTAGATAACTGGCTATGTGGCAGCCTTGTGTGTAAAGATTCTATGGAAAAATATGCACCAATCTCGGCATCTATCAGGAGGAACCATCACTCAGTCTATGACATATGCTGCGCATTTATACACGGAAATATGTATGAACCGGACATTCCTGGTGTAGACACTGAACTATTATTTAAGCATGTACATAAATCCAACTATATGTAAAAGTTTATAAGTAAATAAGTGGAAGAACCACCAATATATGTTTTTTGTTCTCTATAAAATTTCCTGGTAAACATATCGTCATCACCATGGCTGACTGGACAAAACACCCGCATCTCGAGGACTTTGTAGTAACCAGCTGTTCCTGCAATGAAACTGAACACAAGAAGAAAAAGAAGAAGAAGAAGAATTAATCACTCCTTCCCAATAACATATAAGCGATAAGTGTTGGTCCATCAGATTGCTGCAAGATGCCTATTATTTTGTCATTGCTAACACATTGTGATGGATCACTTTCTAAACATGGGCATGTATTATCAAAAACATTACTTCAACCGAAATACCAGATGTTACAGAAGATACTGTTTGGCACTGATAGTGTGTTGTACACGATATTCAGCAAAAGCATTGATATACGGTAACTAGAGAGAGTAAAGCTCAACACTTTGTTTATATTTGACGATATTGCTATGCAAAACCAGCTTCAAATAAGGACATATTTCTGTTTCATGTAGCATATGGAGGTTGATCTCTTTTACCCGAGCCAAACACAATCTAGGTTTCTGAAGCAGTTGGTAAAGGCTAATGCAAACCTTGATTAGCTTTCAAGTAAGACAATATGAATTTAAACAGTATTTATCAATCACAGGAACTGACATGACATTCAGTGAACTTATAACCATATGCAGAGACTGCTGGAATAACATTCAGTGCAGGTATCTGGCTATTGAGTAAATCAAGAAAACAGAATGATGGACATTATACATACAATTTCCACGAGGTTTTAAAACATAGTGTACCAATACATAACTGTCTGAAAGTTTTGAATGGTTTCCACAAACACTTCATGCGATGGGTGGAGGCGGAAGAGGAGAAGAAGAAGAAAAAGAAGAAGAAGGTGCTACTACTGACTTTATTAACTATCACAGAGAGAGTGACATAGATGAAACACAGAGGATCAGCAGGAAGCAACTCAGTATATGCTGGTTACACAAGTTTAATAAATAATGCAATACAGGTTTGGAATGAAGAATTTGAAAGACTACCTGGTTTAGTGGATCGAGTAACCTCAAAAACTTCAAAACTCCACAAATATTTTGCGAAAGAGATACTAATATGTGCTAAAGTCATAGGAAAGACAACACCTCAGATGGAAAAATAAATAAAAAATTGAACAGCAGGAATACCAGAACTTTTATTAATCGCATATTAGCCAGTATAGATAGTTCTGGAAAAGGTATCGACATTCAGCACAAAAGAATGGACAGTTTTTCTGCTACATATACCTTACAATGGTCCAAATGTTCATGGCATCAGCCACTGCCCCGAGTATGGCTTCATGAATTAAATCATATCGTCCATATCAGCACTTTGAGAAAGACGCATTGCTGAATAGTAATAATGGAGATAGTAGTTCAAGACCTTTACAGACCTGCATGCAAAACATTTTCCTGCAGACGCATTATAATTCAAGGTTTGGATGACTTGGGGAAGCCAGATCTCGTAGACAAATAAAAGTATGGCTATATTTTAATGGTCACTGATACATACTCAAAATTTGTTTGGGTCCTGCAAGTGAAAGCAAAGACTCGGAAGAGAGTAACACAGATGTCTGAAAAAATTTTGCAAACAGGGATGAATCGCTGTCCTGTAAACCTTCAAACTGATAATGTTGGTGAATTTGATAATAGAACCTTCCGGACACAAATGGACTGGTATGGTGTACGCCACTATTCAACCTTCTCCCAATTGGAAGCAAGTATTGTGGAAGATTTGAACAGAACCATGAAAACGTATCATACATTAAACAATAATAATGGAAGCAACTTATGTTGATTATAGTGTAGCTCCAAAAATGGTACACAAACAAATGATTCAAATGGCTATGAGCACTCTGGGACTTAACATCTGAGGTCATCAGTCCCCTAGAACTTATAACTACCTAAACCTAACTAACCTAAGGACATCACACACGTCCATGCCCAAGGCAATAACATGTGGAATCCGTTGTTTGACATGTGTACCAGTTATGACTACTTTTACTATAAGGATGACGCACATTCAACCCACCCAAAATACAAGGAATTTGCGTCCATTATCGTGATAGACTGCTCAAAGGAAAATGGAACTGTGAAATTGAGGTCGATAGGCGTGTGAATAGATTTTGCATCGTGAGAAAATTCGCCAAGGAAACTGCAGCATATGCATTATTACTACATTATCATGTGATTAATTATTCAACACTCACAGGAACAGTGCAACAAAGTGTATAAAATAACAGATGCTGCAACACATGTAGAGCATTTCTCGATGACACTTCCAAGTGTTTATGATGTTGCTGGGCAACAGTGGTACAATAATTTTTAAATGAACATACTGCCATTTGACTGTATTGTTACAGTAAATGGCGGTGGGTTCATTTAAAAACTTGTAAGAATGAACGTCGTTATAAACACTCAAGGCTTCTACAATGAATACCGGCAGTTTGTATTTAAAGATATTGCCACTCACTGATGCTGTATGTGCAATCACAACGTTCCGCACAAGCGTTGTATCAGTGAAACCATTCAGAGACAAGAAGCGTGGCAAGGCACGAAAATCTGAATTGTAGCTTACGTTTAATTATCATGGAATATGCTGGTATTACCCTGGAATGGCTTGCAAAGATATGACGACATTGCTTCGCATTATTAAACATATACAATAATGGTGTATGTCAAAGGCAGTGTGTAGGATTCATGGATGCATAATCTTTGCAAGTAGTTTCAATTTGAAACTTGGAATCGTACATTTACCCATCTGTCTGGAAGCTTAAGCAGGTGCATGGAGAAGATGTAGTGTTCCATATCCTTCACACAATGTAAAATTGCTTTTTGGTTGGCTGACAAGTAAACAGTGTTTTTTTAACATCGTATTGTTATTCTCATCCTCTGCCAATTGGTTTGAGCAAGCTTCTCCTCCCGGTTTCAAGTAGCCAGACGCTCAATTTTAAATTTTATCTGAGAAAAGCAAAATGAGGTGAAATGTCTATGCCTCACAAATCTTCTTTTTGAATCTCCCAAAACATACGCTCTATTTATAAACATGTGCTATTTTTTATTACGTAAATTACACAATCTGTCCTGCACCCAGGCTTTGTTACAAAGAAATATCAGTAGTCTTCTTTTTATGGAACATAGTTGGTTACTTTAAGTTTTGATTAAGGAAAAAGAAAAATAGATGATATGTAAATTTCAATTGAGTCCTTCTTGTCTCATACAGGATTCTACTAGGTGAGACAGGGGAGGTTATTTCATTAAGTCTAGCAGATGAGCCAGCCTATACACAGGCTAAAGTAAATTTTCAAATTTTGATTGAAATCATCTTTTTCTAGAACATATGTTCCCAATTTATGGCGATAACTTTATTTGGTGACATCCTAACTACGAGGGACCTTCAATAAGAAAGGCAACACATTGTTTCCTGAAAGCTGGTTGGTTTTATTCACGATTCCAATTCAATATATTATTCCCCACTCTTATGCCTACGAAACCCTCTGTTTGAACACAATCCCCGTCCGATACAACGGCCTTATTTACCTAACTCGGAGGGCCAGCATACTCGCACAGAGCCATTCTGCTTGTCGACGTCAGAGCCAACATCTTGCTGCATCTATAACCTCCCCATCATTCGCGTACTGCTTCCTGGTGTAACAAGAAACGTGATTCTGCCAAACAGAAATCGGGAGTTGTTGAGATCCGGACTGCATGGTGGCCGAGGAAGGACATTTCAAGTTTTGTCAGCTCCTCTCAGTTGCGGAGACTTGTGTGAGGCCTTATGTTTTCATGAAGAATGGGAAATTCGCTTGCATTTATGAAGAGACGAGCAACCTGAGTCGTTTCCTCAGTTTCCTGAGGGCAGCACAACACACTTTGTAGTTGATCGTGGCACCATGAGGGAGGACATCGAACAGAATAACTCCTTCAAAGTCCCAGAAGATCGTTGTCAGGACTTTACCAACTGAGGGTGAGGCTTTGAACTTCTTCAGAGGAGGAAAGGTTTTGTGGTGCCATTCCATGCACTGTCATTTTGTTTCAGGTTCCAAGTGAAAAGCCCATGTTTCATCATCTGTGACGATGTTCCACAAAAAATTGCCGTGATCAGCCTCATAACGTGCATGCTGTTCTGCTTATATGATCCTCTGTTGCTCTTAGTAGTCTTCCATTAGGAGGCAGGCAACCTAGCGGGCAAACACCTTCACCAGACGAGTACCTCAACTGTGACGAGTGTGGCAGCACTACCAACAGAGACGTCCAGCTGAGCATCGTGGTGTTCTATTGTAGTCTGTCGATCACCCTGAAAGAGCATGAATGCTGCCAATAGGCACATGGGATATTCGACGGGTTTGCGCGACCTTGTTACGACGCCTTGACCGACACCTCACTATGCTTTTGGTCACAGCCAGGTTTCCATAGACATCCTGCAAGCGCCTATGAATATCTGCAATGTTCTGGTTTTCCGCCAAGAGAAATTCAAAAACAGATCTGTGCTTGGAATGCATCTGTATTACACACATCATTCTGATATTCTTCTTCTACGCATAGCTCCGCCAATTATGAGAACTCCATGAAATTGTCGGGGCTGAAGCGGGAATGTTCCACAAAACAGTTCGCATTTTTTTAAATGGAAACTGGCAGAAGAAAAAAGTGTTGCATTACCTATTGAACGTCTCTTGTTCATTCAACACATCTTCACATCACGTCTAGTAATTACGTACCAATCAGACACGGACGGAAGCCAGTCGAATATCTGCCACATGTTTTCAGAACTTATTTTATTTAGACGACAGTTTCGGCATCTCATTACTCCCGTCTTCAGGCCCTTATACATTCCATGTATAGACAATTAGGTATATCGTTACTTGCATAAATAGACCATCAGTATCAGGATTCCGTAAAATCGTTTTTGGAATGTTTACTTTGAAGACTTGACAACAGTCTTATCAAGTCTTCAAAGTAAACACTCCACGTACGAATACATGGAATCCAGATACTGATGGCTTCCCCCTGGTGCGTTGTCGGAGCCCCGTGGTTGGGACATGGACTGCCGTTCCACTCTCGATGAATGGCGATTCGCCCTCCGCCGCGGGGCTCCGATCCTACACCAGGGGGAAGGGGGAGGGAGAAGCTGTCGCCGATTTGGTGTATATATGGGATTCCCGCGTAATGTCGACGCTTCACAAAATGATAATGAGAGTGACACTCATTGGAAGGTCAAGAAATTTCAATAAAGTCATTCGGATTGAAGATTTCGTCTGTTGGAAAGAGTTTTGCACCTACCCCACGACTTGAAAAATATGTATTTTTACTATCGTGACTATCTTTCCCACCAAGTGTGAACGGGCCAACTTTCCTTGTGTACACTGTTGAGTCTGTCGACATGCCTTCAAGGGTCATTTCAAGCTTAGGTCATGCATGCATTGTAACTTTACAGGAAGGGTTGTCAGCACGGAAAATTCTAGCGACTGGTACCGTGAGACTCACCACACTGAAGAGCTACCTTGTGGTGAGACAGCTGGAGTTGTGTTGAACTAGATGACACACAATGGTTTCCACGCGATCAGTTTGACACCTAAGCGTCTATTACGAACCACGGGATTTATCCGTTACTCTGCTCTGCACGAAAAATGTTGATGAGCAAAAGTCTTGAATGAAAAATCTGGATCAGTGACGAATGCAGGGTGTACCTTGCTTTTGATGATCGTCGTAGAAGGGTGTGATGACGGTCACATACCAATGCATGTTTCAAGCATCCAGTCTCATAGGTTCAGCAGCATTATTTATTTATGCCCAGTGTCTCACATCGTCTGTCGAGATTCAGTTGAATGCTGTACGATCCTCCAACCGACTGCTCAGTTCTACATTCAACGTGTTGACGAAAGGCTCGTCTTTCAAAACGAAAATCCTCAAGCGCTAGGTGTACAACTCGCAAACACATTCATCCAGGAGGCAGAAATAAGATTAATGGAACAGCCTGCAATTGCTGTTGCTATGCACCCGACTTACCATTTCTAATGTTGACTGACACTTTAAGTGCACAATGGGAATCCTTTATACACAAAGAATGAACTACAGAGAGCCATCGTCAAAGAGTGGGACAGGTCTGAGTGTCAACGTCTCGACCACCACGTGTACAACGTTCCAATGGTGATCCAATCACGTTCCTTCAAGAAATCATTAGGTGTATCATCTCGTTCTGTGTATGGAAACGTGTGATTAAAGGTGAGTGTGAATCCCTGAAGGTTTGAATAAGTGTGAATACTTAAATCAGTCAACAACAGGCATCAATGACCACAACAGGACAGAAAAAAATGACATGCCGTACAATGCCGCAAACGGGCTTTCAGATGCAGTGTAATTTCGATGCCACAGAAAATGACACAGAAGTGTTGAAACAAGTTTGTGTAAACAAAAACAAGAATCTATTATGTTTTGCAGAAGCCAGAACTTAAAAATGAAAAATGGAATGTTTATGTAGATCAGAAGGCGTCCAGAGGAAATGATTTCAGAGTAGACATAAAATTTGCTTTAGATCTGAAGACAACCAGACGACTGACATGCAAGAGACATAAACATAAGAGTAAAATTGGTCTGGAAGGTTTCGGTCAACAAAACAGAGTTTATGAATGGAAGTTTACGATCTATCTGAAACGAAAAATTTATAAAGAATGTGTATTATCAATTTTTAATCAAGGGAGTTAACCATAAACGTTTTATACAAAAACCATTAAAACTGTGCAATGGAGCGTTGCATGTTCGTAAATACTAACAGCAATGGGAAAACAAACAAGTGCCTCAGCGAACATATTGTGGTGGACTAAGCCATTATGAATGTAACGAAAATAATACGGAGGTGCTAGGGATATGTAACCAAGAGAACTGGTGGTACATACAAACGCTTTGATGGGTTGCAAGATATGAGAAAAGAGTATGGTGAAATGTCGTCATGAAAATAATATGAGGTCTGAGGGATATGTAACCAAGGGAATTGATGGTTCATGATGTACAAAGGTTCTTTGATGGGTTCCAAGAGATGAGAAAAAAGTGTGGTGGAAGGTGAGTTGATGACATTGAAAAGCATGCTGGAAAGTCTTGAGCAGTCCATTATTCAACAGTAGATTTGAAATGGCTGCTGATGATGGCTATTGTGCTGCAAATAGTAGCATAATAATGATTTCTCCCTTACTTGAGGGCCACAGTCATTTAGGGATTTTTGAATGAAATTTCCGCTGTTTGACTGTAAATTACTATTCATGTACTTCACACAATCGCGATTCCGTCTTTGTAGCCCTTTTGAAGTGCAAGGCGAAACATTAAAAATATCTGATATGCGTGCGTGACACAGAGTCGTCTAAACAGCATATCTGGTGCTTCAAACCAACAGTCGTGTTACATATGAGTATTGTAAAAAAAATACATAATACGGCTGTGCACAATGTCAGCTTTGTTATCCTGTAATACGACCACTGGTTTATAAGACCGTATATACGTGATTTCCACGATGGTATGTCATGCCGGCATGGCAGACATTTTGCGATATTTCATCTCGCACTTGAAAATGGCTAGAAAGTAGAAATCGCGATTTTATGGAAAGAATAGTTATTTATAGTCAAATGGCGGAAATTTCAATCAAAAAGTCGCATTATATGATTACTAGATCTCAGTGCGTACTGTTACGTCGGGCTTCCTGTTACGTGTGCTCTCAGAAATATCGCTGATGCGCTATCGAAGGCCGACGAAGATCCTATCTTAAGGTGATCAGAAACAAGTAGCAGTTTACTTTACACACGATTACGGACGATGATAAATTCGTAATACCTTCCAGTTTCAGATAATTTGTCTGCAGCGAGGTCTACACACTGGTGGTCTCCGTCATTTGTCGAATAAACATTACACCGCTGGCATTTTTACTAACTATGTGTGACTTTTCTGTTGTATTTATCTGGTATGAGTAAATGCGTGCTTGCCTCCTACATTTCTGCCGCAGTATTATGTCAGCAATATTACATGTATAAGGTCACAGAGCCCAGCAATGAATGCTGACCTAGACCACACACTGGCATAGTATGTGTTACTGAGAGTGCTTCGTCTGCTGCTATGACCGGGTCACTGTCCTGTCCCATTTACTAATGAGACGAAAGTGTTATAAGGCTCCGAATAAGCTCGCACTGTCCGATTTTCCTGTCGTGGTCATTTCACAAGCTGTGTGTGAGAGTGTAACATGTTGCTTTTCTTATTGGAACGTACTGTCTCAGAATCGTAACAATAAACAACTCCGTTTCGAGCAATACAACTCTTCAGCGTCGGAAAAGTGAATTGGATGACAATTGCGCCTCCTCTCTTACTAAACCAAACACTGACAAAATATGCTGTTGTTATTTGGATCTTATTATTTCCTATGCTATCATCCTAGCTGCTGCAAGGAATGTATGTATGCCTTCTATCAATAATTTTAATGAACTATTGCGGACAAATGTTCTACACGCTAAGTTTTCATTCATTTGAATTGTTCTTCTAAGGTGTGGTATTTATACAGTGTTGGTCTACACCAGATGTATCATAATACACAGCAAAGAACATGTATTAATGCCTGTTAATATGTTCAAGAAATATTAACTGTTGGTCACTACCTTGATCCCGTCACAGTTTAATCTTTTGATTGTGTCCATTTGTCTTCCCTAAACGGCATAGAGACCGCTGGAACAAATAGGTGATTCATGTGTAAATGAAAATGTTGTGTGACTAGGCTTCCCGTCAGGTAGACCGTTCACAAGGGTGCAAGTCTTCCAATTTGACGCCTGATGGTAGAGTTCACAAAGTGGGTGGCTGGCCAGAAGCAATGTTCAAATTGAAGTGAAAGTCGTAAGCACGAGAAAACTCGCCTGTGATCTTTTGTGAATTTTGCGTTAATCCAGTTTGGTAAGAATCCCAAATAGCAGACCAGGATCGGTAGAAGGAAGTTACCTGCTTCATCGGTGGATTACAATTCCTTCTGTTTATTTTAAAATGGTTCAAATGGCTCTGAGCACTATGGGACTCAACTGCTGAGGTCATTAGTCCCCTAGAACTTAGAACTAGTTAAACCTAACTAACCTAAGGACATCACAAACACCCATGCCCGAGGCAGGATTCGAACCTGCGACCGTAGCGGTCTTGCGGTTCCAGACTGCAGCGCCTTTAACCGCACGGCCACTTCGGCCGGCCCTTCTGTTTGCTGATAACACTAGCTAGGTAGTAAACTATATTCTGTGCAACATTGGGTCTGTTTCAAATAGTGCAGTTCGTGGCATAAAAATAAACTAACGCTAAATCACAGTAAGACTCAGTTTTGGCAGCTTCTAACACGCAACGGTAAGTGATCGTTCGACACGAAAATTATTTTACTTTCCTTATTTTCATTTGCTTATGTCGTTTGGTATTATATTTTGCGGTAACTCTTCCCACTCTCAAAGAATATTTTAGGCTCAGAAACGGAAAGTTGGGGCAATAAGTGGTGTAATTTAGCGACCCTCGTGTTGACTCCTGTTCACTAGTCTGGATATTCTGACATTGGCCTCTCAATATATATGAGGGTCGTTCAATAAGTAATGCCCCGCATTTTTTTTTAAGAAGCTGTTAATATACATAGACAAACGTCCTTGTTGGTGCCCCACATTTGATGTTTCTTGTGTGCGCTGGTAAAGTTTCGAACTTTTCTGGCTGATCGCAGAGCCGTAATACAGCGTCAAAATGGCGTCTACATACGACTCACGTTACAATCAGCGTGCTGTTATCGAGTTCTTGTGTGCAGAAAATGAAACCGGTGTGAACATCCATAAACGTTTGTGTGTAGTGTATGGCGATGCTGCAGTTGAAGAGAGCACAGTTCGGCGATCGATAAAGTAAGTTAGAGCCTCAGGAAATGCAGAAACAGAGCTCCATGATCAGCCACGCTCGGGACGTCCTGTCACAGCCACTGCTCCAGACACGCTGAATCGTGCGGATACCATTATTCGTGCCGACCGGCGCATCACAACTGGACAATCGGCTCTTCAGTTGTCAGTCAGCATTGTAAGTGTGTCTGCAATGATCGAGACTATCGGATAATCAAAAAGGTGCTCACGATGGGTTCGATGAATGCTCACAGTGGGCCCAAGACTCAAAGAAAGGCCATTTCATCTGAATTGTTGGAACGTTTTGAGACCGACGGAGAGGCCCTTCTGTCATGGAACGTACAGGAGGATGAAAGCTGAGTGCACTACTTTGCCCCGGAAACAAATAGGCAATCCATAGAGTGGCATCTTCCTCATTCACCACAAAAGAAGAAATTCAAGACAACCACCTCTGTCTGAAAAGTCATGGTAACAATCTTCTGGGATTGTGATGGCGTCAGTCTCGCGGATGTGATGCCAAGAGAACCAACTATCAATTCAGAGGCATACGTGAAAACTCTAGAACTGTTTCCGACGTGTTCGTTCGGACAAGTGGCCAGCAGTAATCTTGCTCCAACAAGGTAATGCACACCCACACACAAGTCTGAGAGCCCGGGAACACATCGCCAAATTGGTTTTGACGTAATTGCCTCATCCACCCTACAGTCCAGACCTGGTGTCTACGTACTTACATCTCTCTGAGCCGCTTAAACATTCTCAACGGGGAACTCACTTTGAAGATGAGAAGAGTATCAACCATGCAATGAAAACATGGCTACCCCTACAGGACAAGAGCTTTTACCAGCAGCGAATATTTGCTCTTCCACAACGTTGGCGTACGGCCATAGAACGTGATGGATACTACGTACAAAAATAGACCATGAACATAAATGTTGATATATATTGTCACCAAATTCTGACTTTTAACAATAAATATGTTTTGAGAAACAAATGTGGGACATTAATTATTGAACGACCCTGGTATATTCTTTACTGTCGTTTCTTGATGACAATATCAGTTTATTCCCAAGAATTAGCAGCTTTCACTCAGTTACACCAGGCAGCAATCCAAAATGCATTTGGATCGCACTTCCTTAACTCTTGTGCAGAAAGGTGTGCGGTATACTGCTGCATCCATTTTCAATAAGCTACCACAAGAATTCAAAAATCTTAACGTTAATCTACGCGTTTTCAATTCGAAAATGAAGAATTTCCTCATGGGTCACTCCTTCTTTGAAACATTAAGCTGATTCCTATCTTATGTCGTTGATAGCGTTTACTTAAACTTATGGTTTGAAATCTTTTAGGTTCACAAACAATTTATTTTACCCGTTATTACTTTCATGTTGTAATCTCATGTACTGACACGTTCCATGACCTTAAAGATTTGCACCTTTATTTGGTCCTACGGAACTAGACGCGTAAATACGTAAATAAATAGAGATATTAGCTCAGTCAGGCATCTGCCTTTCCCATAACTATATGTTGTCGTACCGCTCACTTCCTATGCATAGTTCTACGCAGCTTATGGTATCTGGAAACGAACAGTAGTAATATAATTACTATAATAATAATGAGCTTTCTAGCGTTTTATGCACAATGTGTCACATATGTCTAGACCGATGGTCAATTCCCCTGAATTAAGCGCCGATCCTGTTAGGATTTCCTATAATTCAACACGATTATATAGACACACAAAGGAATTAAAGACATTATTAGCCAGTGGGCACTGATTTACACTGAGGTAACAAAAGTCATGGACTCGCGATACGCAGTTGGCGGTAGTATCGTGTATACAATGGGATGTGTAAAAGTGCAGCGCATTGGCGGAGCTGTCATTTCTACTCAGATCACTCATGTCGAAAGGTTTCCGAAATGATTATGGCCGCATGACGGGACTATGAAAGCGGAATGGAAGTTGGAGCTACATGTACGGGACAGTCCATTTCGGAAATCATTATGGAACTCTATTTCCGAGATCCACAATGTCAACAGTGTGCCAAGAATACCGAATTTCAGACATTATCTCTCACAGACAAAGCAGTGTGGCAAATCTATTTAACAAGTACTTTATACCCGTTACTGATAGAATGGGATTGTCAGGATCAGTAAATAATGCCCTTGAATATCTGAAACTAGCCTTTACAAATAGCTTTATGTACATGAATATGTCACTCACTTCACCTAAAGAAATAACTTCCATAATAAAATTTTTTAAACAAAGCATTCTAGTGGCTATGATGAAATATCAACAAAGTTAATTAAGGCATGTTCTTGTGAGTTTTCTAAGTTACTTGTGTAACCAGTCAATTATAACTGGGGCATTTCCTGACTGGTTAAAATATACAGATGTTAAGCCTCTATTCAAGAAAGGAGGATAAAGAGATGCCATCAAACTGCAGACCGATTTCACTTTTCCCAGCGTTTTCAAAAATTTTAGAAAAATTAATGTACAGGCAGCTTCTCAACCATCTGACCACAAATTACATATTATCAATAACACAGTTTGGATTTCTAAAGGGTTCTCATATTGAGAAGGCTATTTACACCTACAGTGAAAATGTACTTAATTCATTAAATAACAAGTTACAAGCAGCAGGTATTATCTGTGATTTGTCAAAGGCATTCGATTGTGTGAACCACAACATCCTTTTAAATAAATTAGAGTTCTATGGTGTCATGGGCAGTGCTGCAAAATGGTTCAAGTCGTACCTCAGTAACAGGAAACAAAGGGTGTCAGTGCAAGGGACTAGTGAATTAAGTCATCAGTCATTATCAGAATGGGAAGAAATTACATTTTGGTGTCCCACAAGGATCCATCTTAGGACCATTGCTTTTTCTTGTGTACATTAATGATCTCTCATCAGTTACACTGCCAGAAGCAGAGTTCGTTTTGTTTGCAGATGAAACAAGTATTGCAATAAATAGTACATCGAGTGTAGTTCTAGAAAGCTCTCCTAATGATATTTTCATGGATATTAAGACATGGTTTAAGGCCAACTCACTGACATTAAACTTTGAAAAGACTCACTATATGCAATTCAGAACCTGTAAGAGGTTTCCACCCAGCATATGCATAAAGTATGAAGAAGAGCAGATAGAAGAGGCTGACAGTCTTAAACTCCTGGGATTACAACTTGATAATAAATTCAGTTGGGAGGAGCACACCGCAGAACTGCAGAAATGCCTTAACAAATCTGTATTTGCAATTCGAGTGTTAGCAGACATAGGCGACATAAAAATGAAGAAGATTGCATACTTTGCCTACTTTCATTCCATGTCATATGGTATAATATTTTGGGGTAACTCTTCAAGTCAAACAAAAGTTTTCAGAGTTCAAAAGCGTGTAATATGTATTATTTGTGGAGTAAATTCACAGACGTCCTGTAGAAATCTCTTCAAAGAACTGGGTATACTAAATACTGCCTCTCAGGATATTTACTCCTTAATGAAATTTGTCGTAAATAATATATCTCTTTTTCCAACAAACAGCTCAGTTCATACGTACAATACCAGGAACAAAAATTATCCGCACAATGACTTAAAAGCACTTTAGTTCAAAAAGGGGTCCACTACTCAGGAACACTCATCTTCAATCATTTGCCAGCAAACATAAAAAATTTAGTTACAAATAAAGATCAGTTTAAAAGGAGCCTGAAAGACTTACTAGTGGCCAACTCCTTCTACTCCATTGACGAATTTTTTAATAGAATCAAACGATGTATTGTACATATTCATACTATCAGTACTGTTATTTCAGCTTTA
Organism: Schistocerca americana; assembly: GCF_021461395.2. Lineage (NCBI taxonomy): Eukaryota > Metazoa > Arthropoda > Insecta > Orthoptera > Acrididae > Schistocerca > Schistocerca americana. The sequence goes on along the minus strand of NC_060123.1, from coordinate 585,231,249 downwards.
AAAAAATGACATGTTCCAAATTCACGAGGATCTCCACAGAACGGATCTATGGAACGAAAAACTAATCTAATTATAAGTGAAGTTCATTGAAATTTGACATTTTCTGTTTTCTACTCCATAATGTACTTTGGACTTTCCTGAACATTTTGGTATATAATACATTAAAAGCAGACAATTGTGAGACCTTCAAATAATATTTTGAATGTTGATGTGTGACTGAAATTTCGCGGCTATGCATATACTGCCACAGATGAGCAGTCATATCTTGCAACTACACAGTCTAGAAGGCTGTGAATTGCTTTGTTTTGAGCCGACTGCTACGTCTCAGAAGCTGGCATTACGAATAAACAAATCAGTCCTTTGTTTCTGAAACTAGTTGTGGTTGAAAGTAGAGTGATTATTGGCTACTTTTGTAGTAAGCTAACTTCTAATGCTTTTTATACATAAATAAAATGACTAAGCGAAAAGGAACTTCAAGAATCGTAAATTTGCGGGTAACAGATATGTGAGACCTGCATTTTCTTCTAAAGTACTTGAAATACGTGTGCTAGCAGTGAAGGAAACCACGATAATATTTCAGAAGCGACTAGCCCCTAGTGCAGTGACAGTGGGAAAAGTAATAATATTATGGACAACGTCATTATTGATCTGCAAAACCAAGCTGGGTAACACAAAACTGTCTGACAGTAAGACAATAAAATGTGCTGGAAGACTAACGCACAAAGTAATTGAACTACAGGAATATTATCGGAAGTCCTTTAGAGATAACTGTGACAATTTAGAGAAGATGAGAAGAGCTGTGTGGAGCACTTTCTTTCATCGAACATCAACCAATGAAAAGCCATGTCATGCATTGTGTCCACCATTACTTGGTGTAAATATAGGGAAGCTGATTTTTCTGGCACCCTTCATGAAATAACACATAAAAATTCTCATCCTTTGGCAGTAATGGAGGCAATGCATTTACCGAGATTAGGCAAATTCTCAGCTGCTAAAGAATTGTTTACATGGGAAGACCCAGGAAGTGAATGAGTCCTTCAATAATGTTCTGTGGTGCCATGTGGATAAATATGTGTTGGCCGTATGACTCTAAAGTTAGCATTGTCTGATGCTGTAAAAGCTTTTAATGGTGGGAACTACGAAAGACTTAAGGTTATGAGGAAGTAAGGGGTAAGATTTTGACGGAACACAGCTAAAGGACTGTGGGAACTGAATAAGCTTCGCGTACGTCAAGCAGAGTTAGCTACTCAGCAAATGACAAAAGGAGCAAGAAAGTAAAGGAGGAGGCAAGCACTGGGCTGTTGTGACGCTGAAGAAGACGCAGACAATGGGCCAGGGCAATTCTAGTGCATAAAAGATGCAAATATGTAAGTCTGTATAAGAATTTGTAATAAAAATATTTTCAACCTCAATATCTCTGAACTAAATTTCTTGCAATAAATGATCCGTTTTCTAAAAAAGTACTTATGGTAGATACATGAAATGTTCACAGCATGCCAAGAGTGAGATTCAACACATATGGAACCAGAATAATTAAAATATCCGGAGTTGGTTTGTTTTTATGTTCACTTATTTACAAAATTCTGTCAAAAATTGTCTGAAAAAGAAAGATAACATGCCTCACAATACAATTTTAGTAATAATTCTAGTTCAATGTATCTAGAAAGGTGCATTCAATAATTATGGAAAATTGTAAGTTCCTATCTTGAAAAGTAATTGGTCACAAAATTCGATAATTTAACGTTGGCGGCTTAAGACATAAAATGTCCCCTTATCGACCAAGACCAGCGGCTTTGCTGTGGAGTTGCCAGCAACACTGCGTGAAATAACGACAGCAATCAATGTGGGACTTACTACGAACGTGTCCGTTAGGACAGAGCGGCGAAATCTGACGTTAATGGGCTAAGGCACCAGACGACCAACACGACTGCCTTTGTAGGCTCGTGACCGTATCGGTTGGACCCTAGAGAACTGGAAATCCGTTGCCTGGCCAATTTCAATTGGTAAGAGCTGATGGTAGGTTTCGAGTGTGGCGCTGACACCACGAAGCCATGGACCCAGGTTATCAACAAGGCGCTGTGCAAGATGATGGTGGTTCTGTTGTGGTGGTGTTTACATGGAATGGACTGGTTCCTCTGGTCCAGCTGAACTTATCATTGACTGTAAATAGTTATGTTTGGCTACTTGGAGACCATTTGCCGCGATTCATCGACTTCATGTTCCCCAGTGTCGTGTCACTGGACCACAATTGCAGAACATCCTGGACAATTCGGACGAATGATTTGGCGACCCATATCGCTGACATGAATCCCATAGAACATTCATGAGACATAATTTAGATGTCAGTTCGTGCGCAACATCCTGCGCCAGCAATACGTTTCCATTTATGGACGGCTATAGAGGCAGCATAACTCATAATTTTTTTTACAGTGGACTCTCACAGTCTTTTCGAGTCCATGCCACGTCGAGTTTCTGCACTACTACCACCCAAAGAAGGTATCCGATGACTTTCGTTACCTCAGTGTATATCAGGGGGGCAAGTTCAAAATTTATGCAAGATGGTGATTCGAAGTCAGGTCCCCTGCTTACTAGGCAGATGCGCTGATCATTACGCCAACCGACCACACTGGTCACCACAACCGCGCAGAGTAGCCTAGCACACCCCAGGCACACCAACATTCTCAACTTCCGGCACACATTACTGATGTAGTGTCCCTCTTCATTACTCTCACTACTCGCTGCTTCTCGGTGATTCCCTTAAGAGCTGGAACTTGGTGTGCATCTCCGGCGAAGGGATCATTGATAGTCATCGCCTTAATTATGTAAGTGCAGTTTGTTCTTTCGGATATGTTTGAAAAAACAGACAGCATTAGAACCCAGTAGTCACGGTGAACCTTTATTCATGGTGACTGCAGGATCAAAATTATGCCTGGTCTTTCAGATACGTCCGAAAGAGCACACCCTGTGTACGCTTCGCGACATCCCTGCGTACATCACCGATGAACAGAGCCAATGAACTTCCGACAATGTGCTTCATGTTGATAGTATATTTAGTCTCGCTTTCTTAGAACACTGCAATAGCTCTAGTTTCATAGCACAATGGGAACCTTTCTTCGTGACGATTCGATAGCGAGTAATAAAAAACAGATTGAAATTGATAAGCATTAGACACTAAATTTGGCTATACCGTTCTAAAGCATGCGTACTCTGAATTAGCAAGAAGAAAAAAATTGAATTCAATCCAAATCCTTACACAAGGTGCCACAGGTCTTTTGGACATAGAAGAAGGCAACAAAACTGGTCATGACGTTGAAGAAACCATTCCAGCATTCGGTTGTAGTGGCTGCGAGAAATTAAGTGATATTTTAATCATAATGTTACAGCAGGTATTTGAACAAAACCCCTCAAAAGCAGTTCGAGGGATGCGTCATATGCTGCATGGTAGAAACATTTCGGGATGCTGAGAAAATGTAAAAATTTTATGTAGGTAACCGCGGTCTGGTTAACGACTGACTCAAAGTTTTTTAGAGAAGACTAGAAAATTTCTTGCCTACCAGTATCATTTCTTACCTCTAATCCGTGACCCACATACCTCAAGAGAAGACCGTATAGTGCCACACGAACGGAACAGCAAGAACATGATAGTTACCACGATTAATTCTTACTGACTTACCTAGAAGTAAATGTTCAGGTGGACTAAATCAGCCTGGACCCTCGAGACGCCACTCCACTCCGACGACTCTGCTCACTTTGTCGCCAGAAGCAAAATTTGTTGTTATCACACGGGATGTGCTTTGAAATGCCTCATTTGGTAATTATCTTTGATCAATGAGACAACCGATAACGCGACGGAATGCGGTTGTCCTCTTACATAAAGCTAATGTAGGTTAGGTTCACATGAACTACAGAGTGATTTTAGGCAGCAGGTCCTTTAATACTTCTTTACTTTCACTGACGCTGGCGTGTCCGTTCTCTTTATCAAGCGCACCATGACATTCTATAAATTTGCTGTCCATATATCCCTATCACATTGTTCGTAGGTGGCGTGGCGTTTTGCGTCAACTTACGTACGGTCGTTGCGAGAGTTGGACAAACCTTCACGGTTCGAGAATGTCTGGTCCGTCAGAGGTACAAACAAATAGTAACACGTTTCCGTGGCATAACACTAATGCAACACCTACAAAAATTCCACATGCTGGAAAAGTCCAACTCCGAATGTGCCTGTACCTTCTGAAAAGGAACTGGATACCTTTACTCGCAGACAATCACTCTACAGGAAGTGATGTGGATGCTTTGCAATTCGTGTATCATAGGGTGAATCTCTCTGGATAGGACTCCGTCGAAACTTGGCAACCATTCCTCATCAGTTCTTTCCAAGAGATGAAAGGGAAAACATTAGCAAGCTACGACAGTGTAAACAATTCCTTTTCTGCTAGTGTTGGAGTTGTGTAAACAGTGATAGTTCGAACCTATATTCGGTATACTTCCATAAGCACTACCATATCGTTAAAACTGCGGTCATCATCATGGACGGTGGGGATTGCAGCTCCCAGCCCCCTTGCTCCATAAACTTCGTCAATCCAGCTGCACATTGTCGCAGTGGATACCGATGCACATCATGTATCAATCAGCGAAGCGATTAGTGACGCAAATATCGTTCTCCACAACGCAGACACACACTATTATGTTCCTCCTGTCAAAGCAGCTGTAGCCCATGCACGAACGTCCACAGGACCGCACGGAGTAGGAAGGACACGACGACCAACGAAACAAAATGGAGAAAGTGTTACGCATGGACGCCACCCGAGAAGGCATCATTGCCTACCAACATGTAAGCTGCAATGCTTTCAAGTTATCTGTTTAAATTTGAGCCAGAAACATAGGCGGGCTTCGTCCTATGGCGCTAGGCAAACTGATTAGACGGGAATGTGAGTCATCATTCAAACATAAGATCAGTGTTACTGCGGCAGGGTAAAACTGTGTGAAAATTAAGACTGTGCCATTATTAATGGCCAATGCCTTGAATTAGAGAATTCAAATTTGGAGGCCTATGTTCCGAAGTTATTCAGTACTAAACAAAGCGTCACCAACAAAGCTGCAATATCCTTCACAGAAGATGAATTGCTAACAGAACTGGCGTGTTGCTGCGACTTTATTACCATCAGGAGATTTAACAAAATTATAATTCTGAACAGACAAATGGTAACAACGCCGTGTGCTGTTAGTGTTGTGACATTTAGATCTCATCGGCTCCCACAGTTTGTTTGTATTCACGGAGTTTGCCGTCCAGAGGACGTATATGTAAAAATGCATGTGTGTACGAATTGTACCAACCAGAACTCTGCCTTCTTCTTGCTCCAATAGGTCGCAACTTTCATCCACCACAATTTCACAGACTGAAATAACAATGTTGGGAACTACCTCATGAATTACATTTCAAGTATTATAATAGCTGTGGTGAATTAAATATCGTACCAGCGGGATACAAATGCGCCCAATTCAGTACTACAAACCGATTCGATTTGGATGTAAATCCAAAATATGTTTCGTCCACTCCTTACAGCCCAAAATGGTGTATAAAATCGTCGAATGGAATGCAAGATCGTTCGAGGTCAACAAAGAAAGCCTGCGGCACTTGCTGCTGGAAACTAATCTGTGCCATCACCGAAACATAGTTAAAACGGAACGAACTGTTCACATTCCTGGTATACTCTGTCATTAGAGAAGACAGAGATGATGGCTTCGGAGGTTCAGCTCTGGTGGTAAAAGAAGATATCCACTCTTCAGCTGTTAACGGACACCTTGCATTGTCGGGCTGCAGAAATGTCAACACAATGGGAAAAATACTAGTTGATATACTAGATCCGAAAAAACATCTAGTACTAAATGATGGGTCACCAATACGAATAGTCCCACCAAGTGAAGTCCCAACGACAGTAGATTTGAGCATAACATCCTCAGCACTGTCTACCGGAACTACATGGGAAGTGATACTGGATACTTTAGATCTGGATGATTTTCCATTGCAAATTATAATAAACGAATAACCTAGGGAGACTGTGAAAAACGCAGTCAACCGGAAATGGAACATAAACAAAGTCAGTTGGAACCTACACGGAAAGACTGCTGGAAGACAAACTGAAATCGATTCTCTCTAACGATACAGACTTTATTGCACTTAAGAAAGCATTAGCTACAGCGAAGAAAATTTTAAAAAATGTGTGACAAAGTTTCTGTGCTGTGGTCTGCAAAGAAACACAATAACCAGAATTTAATTTGAAATGTAATTGATTTCACATGTGCCTTATTCCCGCGGTGAAGCAGCATATTGGCGAGTCATTCGTCTTCATGGACGACAATTCGCGCCCCCATCGTGCACATATTGTGAATGACTTCCTTCAGGATAATGACATCTCTCGACTAGAGTGGCCAGCATGTTCTCCAGACATGAACCCTATCGAACATGCCTGGGCTAGAACTAAAAGGGATGTTTGTGGACAACGTGACCCACCAATCACTCTGACGGATCTACGCCGAATCGCCGTTGAGTAGTGGGACAACCTGGACCAACAGTGCCTTGATGAACTTGTGGATAGTATGCCACGATGACTACAGGCATGCATCAATACAAGAGGACGTGCTACTGGGTATTAGAAGCACCGGTGTGTACAGCAATCTGAACCACCACATCTGAAGGTCTCGCTGTATGTGTGGTTTTCATGAATAATAAAAAGGGAAGAAATTACGTTTATGTTGAACTCTGTTCCAATTTTCTGTACGGGATTCGGAACTCTCAGAACCGAGGTGATGCAAACCTTTTTTTGATGTGTGTATAAGTAGGTACGTGCCTTTATATCTAAATTTTATCTTTTGTTGTTGTAATACAAGGGTTACAGGGTGTGACTGAAGCAAGTGTCAGTAAGAAGAGGAACTGTGCTGAGGAAGCACGCTTTGTAATCAGTATCTACCGTAGCTACCATCAATGTGGATAATAAGGGTTCTTTCTGCGAGAAGTTATAACACTTGCGATACACTGAGAGTTACGTCATCTTCCAACAAATACAAATAAAGTTTTACAATGAACAATAATGTGTTCAGGTTAAGCAAAAAGCTCGTTCATGTAAAATCAGTGGTTAAAGAAAAGTGCGTCCGTGAAGTCCCAAGTGGCGAGCTCCGCGTGTCTTACCTTGGGGGTGTGTAAGGTTGGCAGAACACTCATGTCACTGTATAAGATATGCAGATAATCAATTACCGGTCTCTTCAGCTGATCTATTGTCTTTGCGTTATTTTGATACATAAATGTATTGTAGCCGCACTCGAAAGGAAATAGTCGGGCGCAGACAGATCCGGTGGGTGTGGGGGCCAGAGACCTTATGTAATTAGACTGTCTCCAAAGATTTCATTTTTCTGTAAAAATGAATGACTGATCTCATTTTGATTCAGTTTGGCAATAAATGGATAAATTACTTGGTGGGAACAATAGACACTGGAAGTGACAGTAGTATCGAAAAAGATTGGTCCTATAACTCGCACTCGCATTATTGCAATCCACACTCCGATTTTTCTCTATGTTCAATGGCGTTTCTTTTACGGCGCTAGGATTTTCTGATGACCAAATTCATGAATTTTGTGAATTAATGTAGCCAGACAGGTGAAACCAAGCCTTATCACTGAAAAATATTCACTGTAAAACATCAACTCCATGTCGGTTAACAAACTGCTGAAACCATTCGCAATACGTTATTCATTTCGCAACGTCAGTGTAATGGGTCTAATGGCTCTGAGCACTATGGGACTCAACTGCTGTGGTCATCAGTCCCCTAGAACTTAGAACTACTTAAACCTAACTAACCTAAGGACATCACATACACCCATGCCCGAGGCAGGATTGGAACCTGCGACCGTAGCAACAGCGCGGCTCCGGACTGGAGCGCCTAGAACCGCACGGCCACCGCGGCCGGCAAGGTCAGTGTAGAATGTAACTGTGGCACAGCAGTGATTTTATACGGATACATCCCCAGTTATTTGATCACGGAATTATGTGCTGTCGTACGAGGGACTTCAGCCTCTTTTGATAATCTCCTCACTGGTTTTGTTAGACTCTGCAATATGATGTCAGAGATGTCGCCAAGCTTCTGTTCTGTTGAAATTGTGATCCTACCAGTTCGAAGTGCATCATGAACTGAACCTGTTATCTGGAATTTGCTAATTAAATCACATACAGTTACACGATGTGGACAACTGTAAGCAGGAAAACTCAATCTAAATTCCCACCTCACAGCCTCCGTAAGGTTTCCACCTGCACGTAAAACCTCTTCCGCTAAAGACGCTCTCTCTGCAACAATAAGAATTCTCAATATACCCAGCGTACACAAGAACTAGACAATAACACAAGTAACAGCTGCAATGCACAAGCATCACAACTACCCCCGCCCTACAACTGCAGGTCCACGGAACACATACTGGCGAGACTTGAATGTGCTGCCAAACTTACGCGTCCTACAAGGCGAGACAGGCGAAGCTCGCCGCTGCGGAGACACTTGGAGCATGCGCAGTATCTTCTGTTTGATTTTCATGGTCACTTACTGAAACGCTAAATTTTGAACCAGCAATAGCTGCGGAATGTAAGTGGCTATTGGCTATAGCGGAGCAAGAACTCTGATCTGTAGCTCAAGAAATGCTGCTGGAAGACAATAAAAGAACAATGAAGTAATAAACAGCAATACAAATAAATAACTAACAACAATAAATTGACAAGGTGAGAGGCACCCACATGCCTTGCTCATACTGTGGCATCAAGCAGTCAGGCCTGTAAGATGAGTGGTCTGCCAAGCGAGTGGATTCATTCTTATTTATCGAGTAACATGAACTCTCGTACTCACAATTAAGTTACAAATTATCCTCCTGTATGAATAATACGCAACGGAAACGCATGCCTGACTATCAGTAATTTACAGAACTCAGATTGTTCACTACGCACTGGCAATACCACATTTTCTTTTTTCTCTTATTTAACGGCTTTTATCAACACGTGGCCATCGCACTGAATATGAATGGCGCACACATTATAAATTCTGGACATCATGACAACATACAATTCGAAGGAAAAGGCCACCAATCTTTTTCTTTTCACTATCTTATTTATTCCGATAAATTCTATAACCTAAACACACAATTTCTATAACCTAAAACAATAACACATGAGAAATTCCGCCCAGTGGGCATGGCTTTACATTGGCGATCCTCTATCTTATGGTCTCGTAATTATTTAACGCTACCGTGCACTTTCTGGATAGGATGGTGGATCTTTTTTTTTATATATATCTCACACTTCGACTCTCACAACCATCATCACGAAACTTTCCTCCAGACCGAGCGGTACAAAAGGAACACGCATAACCCACTACCTCTGAAACTACCTTGCTACTCTCCAATGCAAACCACACATACTTAAATTACATGACATACACCACACTACAACATGAAATACAACACAGGGAATAGTCACAACATTATCACTTGCAGCTTTCCCACTTCAATTAATATTTATCCCAGTTTCACAAGACACTGCCCCACTTCGTAATTCTACTTTCCTACTATGAGCTCTGGAGATATATGCACGTCTTCCTGTGCAGTGCAAGACAAATGGCGTTGCTGGATAGACGGCTGACTCACCTTGTTTCTCTCTCAGAGTGTTATAGTTTGAATCAAGCGTCACACGGAAACATATCACGCAAAGTAATATTAAGAACATATTCATCACACACACGAGTCCTCAACTGATACCATGGACGAGTACTTCTCTTTATCCTTTGTCTCATTCACAGATTGAGACTCACACAGTACTCACCACGTGGAAGTACTCGCCTCTAATTTCAAGTCCTGCACACGCTATTTCTTAAATATTTCAACTTATAGTACACACGCTAGTAATTCAGCTTAACTTAAGCACACGGAAGTATTTCAACTTATTGCTACACGTGGTTTCATTGTGACCGTTGGTCACTTCCGAAGATTACTACGATCCCATTAATATTACCTGCCTGACATTTAATTCCCCCCACAAAAGTTCCTGAAATAGAGAAATTATTGTTTCAAACTACTCTTAAGTATTCCACATGCATACCATGTCTCCACTCTTTTGTCTTTACAGAGCACACCTAACACAATTCTTAACAGCACAAAATCCAGCGGCAGAGTGCTGAAACATGGCCGTTCTTCAGGTCCTCTCGCACCTCTGCCGAAGTGGGGGAGCACCTTGCTACCGTATTGGTCAGCCACATTTCAGGCGCTCAAAGCTCAGGTAAATTTCATCTCTTTGGTCCCACCAAAGGTGGCCAAAGGATCGTCTCAAAGATGATCATATATTCACATTCACTATCTGCGGTTAGCAGACGACCATACATTCATTCATTTCACAGATCTCACCAAACTGGATGTAGGGATTTATTTTGTGGGAGTGCACATGTGATCAATTAAATAAATAAATGGTCATTCTTTCCCACACTGGTATCCGGCTTCGCTGTATTAATTGAAATTGAGTTATTTTACAAAAAAATGTGTTGTTCTGACAAAAATAATGAAGTATGTTGTACCTATTTTCAATGTCGGGCGGTACTGTACCCTTTCAAAGGTATGCCGACAGGCAAAGAAACCCTCAAACAAAAATGGTGGAAGCAGTAAGTTGAACAGGAACCTGTACTGAACTACAAATGCACTGCAATACACTACATATGGTTCACAGCATTGTACATACAATTCCGGGTGAAACATTCACGCAGTTCAATGTCAAAGCAATAAAGCAGAGGACTGTCAAATCTGAGAGTTTCACTTGGCGAGTCTTTGAGTCCGGCGTGCACAACACAAGGCACCGACACTGCCCGTGCATTCCAGTCACATTCGTGAAGCAACTGGACAACCCGACCGGTCCGTCTTTCGTGCAGTCGGCAATGTTACCTCCGTGTCGTTCTCCCGCTGAGCTTCTAGCCGGCAAGCGCCTCTCTCTGTCATTGCTTCAACTATAGCACTTGTTCCGCCCCCTCCTGCCCACATTTGTCTCGGTTACTAGCTCGTCGAGACCGGTGGCGCTAGCAGCGGGCTCCTTTGATGATTCCCGCGCCCTCAGCGAGACACCTCCTAAAGCTTTGCCAACACCTGCTTAAGCCAGGTTTTCGTATCATCGTTTTCGTTGGTCATCAGGGCTCATTTCGAAGAGGCATTGATCGCTGAAGACTATTGTACTCCAGTGAATGAGAATTCAGGCCGAAGATCTGTCTGGCGACGCCCCAGTCAGTGGTAGGATACCAACGTGGCTGTCGCCCACCATATGGTGCGACAAGCAGGAGTGATTGATTTGAGTCCCACTTCTTTTCGCAGCAGAAACTCTTTGTTGGTCTTCCGCGGCACCTATACAGCACAGCGGTACCTCGACGATAAGACGCCCAGTTTTGTTGCCCTTCCTGGCAAACAATCCTGGGCTTGCATCTCAGCAAGATAATGCCCGCCCGCACATGTAAGGGTTTCTATGGCTTGCCTTTGTGTGTATCAAACACTATGTTGGTCAGCAAGGTCGCCGGACCTCTCCCCAATTGAGAACGTTTGGAGCATTATGACCATAACCCTAAAACTAGCTCGAGATTTTGACGATGTAACGCGCCAGTTGCACACAATGTGGCCCGATATCCCTCGGGAGAACATCCAGAATCTCTATCAGTCAATGCCAACCCAAGTAACTGTTTGAACAAAGGTCAGAGATGTACCAATGAATCGTTGCTAAGTTTGTGAAGCTCTTTCACTTGAATATATCTTCAAAATTTTCTGTAATTGTAATCATTTGTTTATACATGTACATCACATCTAGCGATTTCCGTTCCATTCGTATTATTCCTTCGTGGAGCGTCGTTATTTTCTTTCACAGTGTACATTTAAGTATTAGTCTGTTCTGAAACTATTTTGTAGACTTACATGAAAGTGATACTTAGAACATAAACAGCTTAGAAACGAGAAAATGGAAACTTTTGAAATATGGTGACAGTGAAGTATGCAAAACATCAGAGGGAAGATGCAACTATTGAAGAGGCATTGCCGGCAAGTGTGGCCGAGCGGTTCTAGGCGCTTCAGTCTGGAACCGCGCGACCGCTACGGTTCCAGGATCGAATCTACCCTCGGGCATGGATGTGTGTGATGTCCTTAGGTTAGTTAAGTTTTAAGTGGTTCTATGTTCTAGGGGACTGATGACAGATGTTAAGTCCAATAGTGCTCAGAGCCATTTGAACCGTTTGAAGAGGTATTAAATCAGATCCGGAAGATAAGTCTTCTTGGCTCAATTTCACTGAAAGAAGGGATACGTTGGTTATATACGTCCTGAGGCCTCATTAAAGAGGTAAATAAGTAAAGGAGAGAACTGTGGGGAGAAACGAAATGATCGTGTGGCACTGTTGGCCGTGAGGTCCCATCCAGGGAAGTTCGGCTGCCAGGTTGCAAGTCTTCATCCAGGTGACGCCACATTGGGAGACCTGTGAGTCGCTGACGATGAGATGACGGTGAGGGCGACACAAGATCTAGTCCACGAGTGGATAAATCTCCAACCCCTTCGTGAATCAAACCCAGGCCCGCTGCATGGTATGCAAATACGTCACCACTTAGCTAACCAGGTGGACGTACAGGAAGAGCGAGACTTGAATGCAGTAAAATAATTTACCTAGCAGAATGAGCAGTTTCAAGGAGAACAGCTTCAAACGCTCTTCAGAATGGAGACTAAAATGTCAGAATAATGAATCATTCCCTTACCTGAAGAAATTTCATTAAATTAAAATGTAAAACTCAAGTCTTCGATTATATAACGGACTGTTGTGAAACAGGAAGCAGCCAACTTCCAGAAATGGAATTCCTCCCAATAATGGGTCGAGCCTAAACACCAGTCTCATGCAGTCGGATAGAAAATGAAACGTACTTTGAAGAACTGAAATGATCACATTATCTGGTGAGTATGCTTCGATACATATTGAATAAGCGATCGACTTAGAATTTAGTACAACTACGCGAACACAGAAAAGGCTTACGTATTTTCGACTGAGGCAATACTACCATAGAAATAAATTAAAATAGTTGCAATCTGCTGGTTAAAACAAGTTTTAGAGTGTGTTTCCTTTGTACTAAGACAAACAGTGAAACTATAAATCTTTTCCATCTTAGTAATCCCACTGCCCCAGTCGTAGTGTACTGGAATGTGGTTGGAAAAATTCGATCTCTACTGTGGACTAGTGCGGTGAATGAAAAGTTCGTAAAAATAGCAAACAAAAGTTGAATAAATGGAAATGAACTTACATGTAACTGACTCGCTTAGTGCAAACGTAGTCGGAAGAATAACTGAACAGCCAATCCAATTTATCGAATATTGCCTTAACGTTCCTCAACCAGTCAGAGAATTATACATCACGGATGTGCACTATGATTTGTTACTTATCTGCACTATGTCTAACCATCTGATTTGCAGATGTGTGTCTGTTAAAGATTGTGCTTTTGTTTGGAATAAATGACAGAGTTTTATATGCAAACTGATTGCCGTTATTATCCTTGCCACATGGCAGTCCTCACACGGTGTGTGAAAGCGCAGGTAATGTGTACTTATACCACCATATGTATGTGAATTAAGACTGCTGTGAACTATGTTCTAGCATTTCATGACTTTAAGTAGTAGGTTTACGTTGTCCCACATAGGTAGCCTTATGTTTTCAGTGTTAGACTTCTCTTACCTTGTTTTTAACTGAAGCATACATAATTTGGTGGCAATGCTTCCTTTCAGTATGTTTCAAAATGAAAAAATGTCGAAACCGTAAATGAAATGTGGAATAAGTATGTTCAAATGGCAGAATATTGGTTCAAATGGCTCTAAGCACTATGGGACTTAACATCTGAGGTCTTCTACCCCATAGACTTAGAACTACTTAAACCTAACTAACCTAAGGATATCACCCAGATCCATGCCCGAGGCAGGATTCGAATCTGCGACCGTAGCAGCAGCGCGGTTCCGGACTGAAGCGCCTAGAGCCGCTCGGCCACAGCAGCCGGCCGCAGAATATTGCAGCATTAAAATGTTATGTAGTTTCTAACAGCTGTGAAAAACAACGTTTTCCAATACAATGCCGTATCAGACGTACAGGTAAAGTCACTTATCGTGCAGTATAGAGAGCGGTAAGCTGCGGCCATCCACAATCTACACGAGCATTTGACATGTTCATGCTGCATTATCAGGCCATGACTCGTTAATACCCGCTTTTTAAACAAGTACAACAGTCATTAGCAGTCGGTGACTAAGTATTTAAGGCTTTGGTTGATACACCACCTGAGGAAGTACAGGGTTATTACAAATGATTGAAGCGATTTCACAGCTCTACAATAACTTTATTATTTGAGATATTTTCACAATGCTTTGCACACACACGTACAAAAACTCAAAAAGTTTTTTTAGGCATTCACAAATGTTCGATACGTGCCGCTTTAGTGATTCGGCAGACATCAAGCCGATAATCAAGTTCCTCCCACACTCGGCGCAGCATGTCCCCATCAATGAGTTCGAAAGCATCGTTGATGCGAGCTCGCAGTTCTGGCACGTTTCTTGGTAGAGGAGGTTTAAACACTGAATCTTTCACATAACCCCACAGAAAGAAATCGCATGGGGTTAAGTCGGGAGAGCGTGGAGGCCATGACATGAATTGCTGATCAGGTTCTCCACCACGACCGATCCATCGGTTTTCCAATCTCCTGTTTAAGAAATGCCGAACATCATGATGGAAGTGCGGTGGAGCACCATCCTGTTGAAGGATGAAGTCGGCGCTGTCGGTCTCCAGTTGTGGCATGAGCCAATTTTCCAGCGTGTCCAGATGCACGTGTCCTGTAACGCTTTTTTTTTCGCAGAAGAAAAATGCGCCTGTAAACTTTAAACCGTGAGATTGCACAAAACACGGTAACTTTTGGTGAATTGCGAATTTGCTGCGCGAATGCGTGAGGATTCTCCACCGCCCAGATTTGAACACTGTGCCTGTTCACTTCACCATTAAGAAAAAATGTTGCTTCATCACTGAAAACAAGTTTCGCACTGAACGTATCCTCTTCCATGAGCTGTTGCAACCGCGCTGAAAATTCAAAGCGTTTGACTTTGTCATCGGGTGTCAGGGCTTGTAGCAATTGTAAACGGTAAGGCTTCTGCTTTAGCCTTTTCCGTAAGATTTTCCAAACCGTCGGCTGTGGTACGTTTAGCTCCCTGCTTGCTTTATTCGTCGACTTCCGCGGGCTACGCGTGAAACTTGCCCGCACGCGTTCAACCGTTTCTTCACTCACTGCAGGCCGGCCCGTTGATTTCCCCTTACAGAGGCATCCAGAAGCTTTAAACGCATACCATCGCCGAATGGAGTTAGCAGTTGGTGGATCTTTGTCGAACTTCGTCCTGAAGTGTCGTTGCACTGTTATGACTGACGGATGTGAGTGCATTTCAAGCACGACGTACGCCTTCTCGGCTCCTGTCGCCATTTTGTCTCACTGCGCTCTCGAGCGTTCTGGCGGCAGAAACCTGAAGTGCGGCTTCAGCCGAACAAAACTTTATGAGTTTTTCTACGTATCTGTAGTGTGTCGTGGCCATATGTCAATGAATGGAGCTACAGTGAATTTATGAAATCGCTTCAATCACTTGCAATAGCCCTGTATATGCAGCAGACAACTGTATCAACTAAACCAGTACACACAACTTACCATAAGCTGTAAAAATTAAAGTTTAATTTGATTACCATTGTTGAGACACACTCTGTGGTCAAAGAGAAGCGAAAATAACGCTACCTCTGGCCTGTGCTCATTGTCAAAAATGGTTTAAATGGCTCTGAGCGCTATGGGACTTAACTTCTGAGGTTAGAACTTAGAACTACTTAAAACTATCATCACACACGTCCATGCCCGAGGGAGGATTCGAACCTGCGACCGTAGCGGTCGCGCGGTTCCACACTGTAGCGCCTAGAACCGTTCAGCCACCCCGGCCGGCTGCTCATTATCAGTCAACATATCATCTACGCGAGTTACCATATAGTATACTTGTTAATGGCTCTGTAGCTTCCCCCGACGTTGATGATGAAGGAAAATGGTCATGTCCCTCTGACCAACGGGAACAGTATTTTAGCAAGGCCCACTATATTGCCATCATCAGGTATGCTGATGCACTCACTGGAAACAGGTGAGATCGGAGTTTTTGTTTCGACGTGCCCTCGAGCTCCCCCGCTACCTCCCTTCACCCATCGTTCCACCTGTCAGTCACAGGTGCTCAGTGGCGGGTCCGCTCAGAGTCCGTCTGGGGTTGGTAGTCTGTTCCTGTTTCGGTCATCAATCTGAAGACTGGTTTGATGCTGAACACCACGCTTATCGATCCTGTGTAACTCTCTTCACCTCAGCGTAGCCACTGCAACATACATCCATTAGAATCTCCTTATCGTATTCACCCCTCAGTTCCTTCTACATTTTTAACCTCCCCTACCCTGTTCACTGCCCACCATTACTAAAGTGCCGATTCCTTAATGCCTCAGGATGTGTTCTATCAGTCGACCCCTTATGTGCCACAAATTTCATTTTCTCTCAATTTGATGCAGTATCTCCCCATTAGTTACACAATCAAACACTCAAACATTGGTGTTCTTCAGCAGTACAACTTCTTTACTCTTCCTGTCGTTCATGTTTTACTTCTGTACAAGGCTACACTCGGAAAACAATTTCCTAACATTTAAATTTGTATTACATTAGCGACCATCCGGCTTCACACGGATATCACCATGTGTCTACGGCCGGACAACTTTTTTTTGAACAAGTGCTCTCAGCTCTTAAGGTATGCACTTTAGAGCCCACGTCTATTTCACATTTTTTTCTTCTTTTTCGTCCATACTACCTCTTCTCAAGATACGGAAAGCAAAGAGCTTGGTGTCACAGTATCAAATATGAAGAGCTGCTTATAGCTCCTAAAGTATTCACGTTAGAGACCATGTTTACTGCACCTTTTTCTTTTCAAATATGATTCCTGTCCTACTGCTGATATTCACCGTTCTTCCTGGGACACACTGTAAACACAAGTCTTCCCCATGAATCAATCTGTTAGAGAAAACTGTATCAAAATCCCATAGTATTCCTGAGATTAGCCGTCACAAACGGACAGAAGCACGCAGCTGGGCACTTCAGTTTATAACACCTATGATTACATATATACAGTTTCTGGTCAAGATTCGCTGCTCTCTCGAGTTGTGGTCAAAGTTTGCTGCTTTCTCCCGCCAGATAGCGCCTCCTCTGTAGCTTACAAGTTCGTAGCTCCCGTCATTGTCACGAGATGACACTCCAAACGCTAATCAAGCATGGAACTTCCATTTGAAGTACGTGACACACAGCTGTTTTCCTAAACTTTTATTTACAACTACCTGTTTCGGTATACACCGAGATGACAAAAGTCATGTGACAAGGTATACAGAAGTCTGCAGTATCGCGTAAGAAAATCAGTGCATTGGCGGAGCTGTCATATGTCGTCAGGATGGGTTGATTTGGGGAGGAGACCAAACTGCGAGGTCATCGGTCTCATCGGAGGGGGTTGCACCCCTCTACCATCCTCCACACCTACAAATCCTTAATCTGTCCCATCCTCTGTTATGCCAGTCCTGCCTGGATATCTTGCCCCCCCCCCCCCCCCCAAATTCTATAAGTCCCTCCAGATCCTTGAGCGTCATGCACTCCACCTCGCCTTCCGTATACCCCTCCCGTCCCCCACGCGGATCCTCTATGATCTCATTCCTTTCCCCCATCTGCTCCTATTCCTTGAACATATCCCCATCCTCTACACCTCCCGCCGTCTTGAACCCCCTCACCCCCTAGTTGCTCCTCTCCTCTCCCATCCCCACCCGCTGCTACGTCTTCACCGTTGTGTCCCCCCTACCCTCCATCTCTACACCCTACATTTCCTTTCCCAAGGTGGCTTCCATCAACTCCCCCTCCCGGATGATGGCCTCTCTCCCTCCATTTATCCTTCCTATAAAATCTGATCCTCACCCCCCTCCTTTCCTCCGTCCTTTCCCTGGGCTCCCTCTTCCTCCCCCCTTCCATCCTGTGTTTTCTCCCCGCCTATCCTCTCCCTCTTTCTCCCCCCCCCCCCCCCCGAGTCCTTTTGTACTCCCCTCCTCTGCCTTCCCCACTCCCTGGCACGTCTGCTCAGCACCCCCCACCCCTCTTATGGATCCTCCTCTTCCATTGGATCCTTTCCCCCCCTCCCCCTTCACTTTTCCTCTCCTTTCCCCCCCTCCTTTTTCCCGTCATCTGACCAGTTTCCCCCCACCTGCTCTCGGGTGTAGTATGTCATATTTGTGCCAACTTTTAGCGCAGTGTTTAAGTGAGTGTTCAGTGTTGTGCGTCCTTCCACAGTGTTGCGAACAGATATCATGCTGTCGCTGGGTGTGCTTTTTATATCTCTTGCGAACAGAACCCAGACTGTCGCCGTGTTTTTTAATTGTCTGTCTATTATTTTTCTGCTTCCTGTGTATTTTATTAGCATCATCCACCCTGTGTTTTATGTTTTACGCTCCAGAATTTTCTGCCATTTTACCTTTAAGTCACCGATTTTATCGCCAACTGTTATTATTTTTTTATTACCTTCATCTTTTTAAAACAAATTCTGTAGGCTGAAGAGCGGCGTAATAAGCTGCCGCCAGCCCGCCCCCTTTAGGGGGAATCGAAACTCAATAAAGGAAAAAAAAAGGTCTCATCGGATTAGTGAAGAGTGGGGAAGGAAGTCGGCCGTGCCCTTTCAAAGGAACCATCCCAGCATTTGCCTGAAGCGATTTAGGAAAATCACTACAGGTGAGCCCCTGTTAATCAGACGCCATTACTGGATATCCAGCTGGAATACACTGCCGAATAACTGGCACCACGCAGGGAAGCCGTACCGTACACTGCATGCAGACAAGCTCCACACATCCCCACACAGTGATATGATCTATGGCCGATCTCCCACTATTCTATAACGATCTTGATTGTTCCAGGAATGTAGCGGCTGCAGCAACTGGGATACATCGCCATCGCTTGCCACGGTAATGATGCATGATACCCATACTAACAAATCCAACCTTGCATAAACTATCGCAGCTAGTAAGCCACTACTGCTCTTACTACCCATCCGACTGTCGCAGAGGTTTTTTTCCCACGGCACGAGCCTTGGCATTTTCCCTCTGCTCTTCAAATCGCTACCCTCACTCGCGTTTCGTCCACTTTCTATCACCTGATGGACCGTGTTAATGCGTACTCTTACCCAGACGCATGGATAACATCACAGCCCAGCATCCTGTGATCCACTTACTAGATAACTAACAGGTTGACGGAGGTGACAGTAGAACTTTTGGTTTGGTCACCAAGTTGGTGCGGGCGTGGAGGGGCCCTATCTCTCTTTAACTGAAAGCCTAACTCAGGATGGCCGGGCGCGGGATTGAACCGTTGCCCTCTCGAATGCGAGTCCTGTGTGCTAACCACTGCGCCACCTCTCTCGGGCTGTTCACAGGTGATTCATGTGAAAAGTTACCTACGTGATCATGGCTGTACTGCGGAAATTAACAGACTTAACACGTGTAATGGTAGTTGAAGCTAAGCACATGGAACATTCCATTTCGCGAATCGTTACGGAATTCAATATTCCGATATCCACAATGTGAATAGCGTGCCGAGAATACCAAATTGCAGGCATTGCCTCTCACCACCGGCAACGCAGTGGCCGACGGCCTTCACTTAATGACCCAGACCAGCAGGGTTCGTGTAGAGTAGACAAGAACCAGAGCAATCAATGTGGGACCTACGATAAACGTATCCGCTAGGATAGTGCGACGAAATCTGGCGCAGACGACAAACGCTAGTGCCTTTGCTAACAGCACGTCGAGTTGCTGCAGTACGCCGGCCAAAGAGAGATCCGACACGATGTTAGGAAGTATCTCACGACTTTTGTAACTTCAGTATAAAAGATGAGTTGTTGAGCAGTAACAGTGATTTCTAGTGGGTCACGTAACCTTTTACGCACAGATATCTGTTGGACTACTGTGTGTGTTCAGCAATGCAGAAGAGACAGAGGTTCCCATATTGACAGATGCAGTGACATGCTACTGCTAATTCATCTTTTATATCATGATGATAGTTTCATACGAAAATCGATAGTTCTAAATATAAGACAATTAAAACTACTGCTTGCCACTCATTTCGAAGAATGTTACAGCAGTTGGAAATCGTCTTCAAAAAATGTCCAAATATACACTCCTGGAAATGGAAAAAAGAACACATTGACACCGGTGTGTCAGACCCACCATACTTGCTCCGGACACTGCGAGAGGGCTGTACAAGCAATGATCACACGCACGGCACAGCGGACACACCAGGAACCGCGGTGTTGGCCGTCGAATGGCGCTAGCTGCGCAGCATTTGTGCACCGCCGCCGTCAGTGTCAGCCAGTTTGCCGTGGCATACGGAGCTCCATCGCAGTCTTTAACACTGGTAGCATGCCGCGACAGCGTGGACGTGAACCGTATGTGCAGTTGACGGACTTTGAGCGAGGGCGTATAGTGGGCATGCGGGAGGCCGGGTGGACGTACCGCCGAATTGCTCAACACGTGGGGCGTGAGGTCTCCACAGTACATCGATGTTGTCGCCAGTGGTCGGCGGAAGGTGCACGTGCCCGTCGACCTGGGACCGGACCGCAGCGACCCACGGATGCACGCCAAGACCGTAGGATCCTACGCAGTGCCGTAGGGGACCGCACCGCCACTTCCCAGCAAATTAGGGACACTGTTGCTCCTGGGGTATCGGCGAGGACCATTCGCAACCGTCTCCATGAAGCTGGGCTACGGTCCCGCACACCGTTAGGCCGTCTTCCGCTCGCGCCCCAACATCGTGCAGCCCGCCTCCAGTGGTGTCGCGACAGGCGTGAATGGAGGGACGAATGGAGACGTGTCGTCTTCAGCGATGAGAGTCGCTTCTGCCTTGGTGCCAATGATGGTCGTATGCGTGTTTGGCGCCGTGCAGGTGAGCGCCACAATCAGGACTGCATACGACCGAGGCACACAGGGCCAACACCCGGCATCACGGTGTGGGGAGCGATCTCCTACACTGGCCGTACACCACTGGTGATCGTCGAGGGGACACTGAATAGTGCACGGTACATCCAAACCGTCATCGAACCCATCGTTCTACCATTCCTAGACCGGCAAGGGAACTTGCTGTTCCAACAGGACAATGCACGTCCGCATGTATCCCGTGCCACCCAACGTGCTCTAGAAGGTGTAAGTCAACTACCCTGGCCAGCAGGATCTCCGGATCTGTCCCCCATTGAGCATGTTTGGGACTGGATGATGCGTCGTCTCACGCGGTCTGCACGTCCAGCACGAACGCTGGTCCAACTGAGGCGCCAGGTGGAAATGGCATGGCAAGCCGTTCCACAGGACTGCATCCAGCATCTCTACGATCGTCTCCATGGGAGAATAGCAGCCTGCATTGCTGCGAAAGGTGGATATACACTGTACTAGTGCCGACATTGTGCATGCTCTGTTGCCTGTGTCTATGTGCCTGTGGTTCTGTCAGTGTGATCATGTGATGTATCTGACCCCAGGAATGTGTCAATAAAGTTTCCCCTTCCTGGGACAATGAATTCACGGTGTTCTTATTTCAATTTCCGGGAGTGTATATTACTCTCGTTATTCCTATAATTACTAATTGTATGCACTAACCCAACTTGTGAATTCCTCTATTCATTAGTAAAACCGTATCGTAATTTCTACAGAAGATCTTTCGATTAGCTACGCATACAGACAGAGAAACATGGTGGGGACTTTATAATGTGTACTGATGTTTAAAAATGCCTCTTTTTCAGATATTCTTTCTTGTTGTTGTCTATCTGCTGTTTATATCCTCTCTACTTCGCACATCATCAGTTACTATGCTCCACAATGTACTGAAGTTAAGAAATTTCTGTTTTTCAGAAATTCATTTCTTGCTGTTGCCTGTCTCCATTTTATATCCTCTGTACTTCTCTCACCACCAAATAGCAAACTCACCTGTTACTTTTAGTGACTCATTTCCTAATCTAAGTCCCTCAGCATCGCCTGTTTTAATTCCTCTACGTTCTATTGCTCTTCTTTGTCTTATATTCTCCTTTCAAGATTCTGTCTGTTCCATTCAGATACTCTTCCAAGTCCTTTGCTGCCTCTGTCATAATTATAATATAGTTGGCAAATCTCGAAAATTTTTTATTAGTCCTCCATGAGCCTTAATTCAATATCCAAATTTCTCCTTGATTTGCCTTACTGCTCAATCGATGCACAGATCGAATATCGCTGAGGACAGTCTGTAACGATGTCTCACTTCCTTTGTAGCTGCGGCTTCCCTTTCATGTCATTCAACTCTGTAATTTCAGTTTGCTCACTGTATAAATTTTAAATAAACTTTTTCCGCATGTATTTTATTCCTGCCAGCTTTATAATTTCGAAGAGAGTATTCTAGCCAACACTCTTAAATCTTCTGGTAAATCCACTTGTGCTGTAAACGTAGACTTGCCTTTCTTTAAGCTCTCTTCAAAGGTAAGTCGTAGGGTCAGTACCCGTATTCCGACATTTCTGAATAACCGAGACTAACCTTCCACATGGCCAACTTCTACCAGTTTTAACATTCTCCTGTACATAATTCGTGCCAGCCTTTTGGAACCATTGCTTATTAGGCAGTTCGGTAATATTCACACCGGTCAACGCCTGCCTTCTTTGGAATATTAATTATTAAGTTAGTCACAAAGTCTGTGGGCATTTCGCCCGTCTCATACATTCTGAATATACACTTTCTCGGGACTTTCCATAATATTGTCTTCATTTCCCTTGTAGGGCTATAGCCCTTCTGTATATTCCTATCATCTTTCGTCTTTCTTTTCTTTGTTTAGAACTGGCTTGCTTTGTGAGCTCTTGATATTCATACAACTGCTTCCTTTTTTTTTTCAGTGGGCTCTTTAATTTCCTTATAGACACCATCTATCTTTCTCCTACTTATGCAAGCTTCTACAGCCTAGTATTTTTTGCCTCTAACTATTCCTGCTTAGACATTTGGCACTTTCTGGGAATCTCATTTTCTAAGGGTCTGTATTTGCTTTCGTTTGTTTCATTCGCTGAATTTTTATATTACCTTCCTTCGTTAGGTAAATTCATTGTCTACTGTCTTGTCCAAGGATTTCTACAGAACGTCCTCTGTTGCCTTCATCATTTTATGTCTCAAAGCTACGTCTTCTATTTTATTACTTCCCCCTCTTACAGTCAATCTTCGCCTAATACTCCGCGTGAAACTCTCAGCTAACTGTTTCTTTCACTGTATCCAGGTCCTATGTCTTTAATTTCCTATATTTTATAATTTCTTCAGTTTTAATCTTCAGTTCACAAAGGACAAATTATTGCAAAGTAGGTATTGGAGTCTACCTTAGTAGATTAAATATCACCTTGCACATTCAGAGAACGATTCTTCGTTCACACATTTGCGATAGTTTGAAGTCTGCACCAAATCCTTTCTGCGGTTGTAATGCATGGTATCGCCACGCTATGGACGCATCCCTCGAGGAGAACTTCAGGCTGGACGGCAGAGAGTTCACCATAGACCACTGGAGGTAGGTGGATGGGGAAAGCAATCCCAGACGAAGTCCCCGAAATCACCTGCCGGCAGTCAGTTCATCGGCGATCCATTTGACAGCAACATGAATCCTTGCCGAATTATATGGTGTTACAAAAATGACTGAAACCTGTGGTAAGTTTCTGACTTACGCATCGAAACTAAAGGTTCACCCTGGCGCCAATTGTAATTTCCGAGTCTTCTTGCTGCCTGTAAGGGTCTCCATGGCGTAGCTTACAAGTTGCATATGATGGCAACATTGATCGGTGTGGAAGTACAAGTTGTTTCAAAACGGTTTGAAAGTAGGTGTAAGTTTATAACTTACACATCGAAACTAAAAGTTCACGCTGGCGTATTAATGAGTTGATGAGTCTTCCTGGTGCCCGTACGCGTGTCCATGGTGCAGCTAACTCGCTCACTCGCTCGGCTCAGTCATTACCAAATGTGCGAAGAGTCGAGATGGCGATAACACAGCAGCAAACGACGTTTTGTGTTCTGCTTTTCAACAGGTACACTCTTGTTACAACTGCGCAGCGTCATTTTCGTTGTGAGTTCTGAGCTTCACGTCACTAATCCATGACAGCGTCAGCAGCTTCAAGGCACTATTTGTTTGCGTAAGAGAGAATCCATATACCAGCTGCTGAGAATTTTTCCTGGTTGTATGGCCGTGGTCCATGGAACTCTTCAATCCCTGGCGTTTCGTCCAAGGCTACATTTGACATCTTCGGTGGTGCTCCTGGTTGTGCTGAGTCCGAAGATGTACAACGTAGCCTCGGACGAAACGTCAGGGATTGAAGAGTTCCATGGACCACGGCCATACAACTCGGAACAAGTCTCAGCAGCTGAAACATGCGGTCGTGAAAGCCTTCATTATATAATCCATAAATCGTCCCTGAGAACTCGTTAAAGGCGTAGAGTGTGTTCGACTGAGCTTCTTCACGTTGTTCATAAACTCGACGTGCTAGCCGATTATTAGTTATTTCACATGTGTCTGTCTAACGTGTTCTGCTGCGAAATTCGTATTTCCAACCATACACGTTTCAGTAGTTACAAACTATTGACGGAAAACCTACAACGTGTAGAGTTTTGTGCATCCTTTTTCGGGAATGGACACTGAAGACAACATTTTCCTTTCGCTTTTAGTATTCAGTGATGAGGCTACGTTCCATTTATGTGAGAAAACGAAACGCCACAACGTCAGGGTATTGGGCACATACTGCAGTATAACACGACAAACACTCTACAATGTCTGTTATGCTTTAAGCCCGTTTCCCGACAAAAGATTTTGAGCCAATTCAGTCTTACGGAAAATGCGGTTATAGGTATTACGTACCTACGTATGTTGGAGATGTGGGAGTATGTGATTCGATGAGGTATCCCAACGATGGGTCGGCCGGAAGGAGCGTACGGGTGTTGGCACCAATTAGCCTGCTAGTCGCCTGTTCTCTTTCCAATAACTTCTCGTTAACTGCAGTGCGTGGCAGTGCGGTAACTCCAGAAATGCTCGCAGAATTACGGGAAGAGTTTGAGTATCGTTTGCACGGTTGTCGTTCGACGGAACATCTGTGAAAGTCAAATAAAAATTTTGAACCTTAACTTATTTTAAAACGTATCCTGTGGCTGTATATACACACATGTAAAAGACGTACCCTTTAAAGTCGGATGGTTCTTTTGAAAATAACAATTTTTTATTCTTAAGTGAAACTCAGGTTTGCCCAAGTTTCCATCTTCATTATCGTTGAAGATGTAATGTGAAGCCGGAGAAATCTTCTTTTTTTCTTTAATCACTCTGTTGTTCGCCTTCGGACTTAGAGGTCCAGGCGTACGCCAGTGGATCACTCTCTCAGCGGTTACGTTGGCTTTCCGACTGTGATCTCTTCGACCCTTTTGCAATTGCTCCACGTATCGTCAGACTTCCATTCAAGCAGTTCTACACCTTGGGTTTTCCCACTAAAGCCTCCTCCACCGCTGACTTACGCCATTCGCTCACCGGCAGCTGATGTGTTGTCGCCATCGATCAGTCAGTGACCTCGCTGACAGCCTCAGTTTCCATGTTGTAGTTTCATTGATATAAGCTACTTGACTTCAATACACTGTGAGCAATGAAAATAATTACAACGAAAGGGAAGCCTTGTCTCCTCAAGAGTGGTCATCGCTACCGTGTGCAAGGGAAATGTAATGAGTGTTTGAACTTGTTGTGTGTGAACTCGTAACGAAGTAAGTGTAGAGGCAATTTAAAAATTACAAATGACAGAATTTTGCCTGAACAGCAATATTCTTGCCCACCTGATGAAGCAGATGTGCATGTTAAGAAAATAATGCGTAACTGTAGTATAAGAGTCCACGAAGAAAACGAAGAGTCTGTTTTACAAATTTTTAAAGATGAATTTCAAGATCTGAAAGCTAAAGGTTTATATTTGTTCCCAAATATTCCTAATTATGAGAACTCCAAGGCTGCTTCACCGTGTAAAGCAAGAAGGAAAGGTAGATGGATGACCCAGAATCTTGGCAGATCAGAGATTCTGCTTGGCGAAGACTTTTGAAATTAAGTGAACATAATAGTTCTTTTAAAACTGGCGATGGGCCTTTTTCTAGCAAAAGGATCCTGGGGTTCAGTTGTGAAGAGACGGAGAAAATCGTGTGTGAAAATGGAACTGTTCTTGTGGATGGGACACTTCACAGTTATTATAAACAATTAAAGCAACTGTAGACCATACGCGTTGACAGTGGAAGCACAGGAGAACAGACCAGAGTATTTTCTGTTTTACTTGCGTTGTTCCCAGACAAAAGTCAAAATATGTATGAAAGGCTTTCTTATGGATTGAAAAAGAAGAGTCCTGTGTGGTCACCGAAAATTGCAGTGCTAGTATTTGAAACAGCTGTGATTAAAGTTATGAAAACAGTGTTTCCGAAAATATACCTTTCCGGTTGCAATTTTCACGCCGACCTATGCCTGTCGAAGTAAATACAATCAGTGGTATTAACGGAGGAACACAGGAATGCAGAAGAAGTACGAGTGTTGTGCCACATGTGCGCAGCAGTACCTTAGCTTCAGCCAAACAGTGTTAAAGCGTCGCTGGCAATAATAGACGGAATGCTGAATGGAGATGTAAGGTCATGAAATTCGCTGACTATATGATCAAGCAGTGAACGGAAAATCCCAGTACACCAGTTGCAATGTTCAATGTTTTTAACCAATGGCGCAGGATCACGAGTGCTGTCGAAAGGTCGGCAAAGGAAGCTAAACTCCCCAATAAATAAAAAATTTCCGAACGCACACTTTTTGATGAAAAGCTGAACGAGAAAGCAGAAAGTACTATATTTGAAATCATAAAAGATTCAATTCGCACGGCTCTTCAAAAATGAGGAAAAGATACACAGATCTTGCCAAAGATTAAAAGACATTATAAGCACGTACAACGACTCGGAAGGTCGAAGAAGACATTAAACATGTCTGGCTTTCTTACAAAAAACTGAGTGAGAAATTAAAATTCATAAAATGAGACAAAAAGATTAACCACTTGCTGAATTAATGTCGTAGGAGGATAACAAGGTAAAAATAAAAATCACTTGAATGTGCAAATGTTGTACAAATGTGCATAGCCAGTCCGCAGCCTAGATAAAATATAAAGGTACGTTCTTATTATAAAACGGTCGGCAGAGCCTGCCCCACTGAGTAGGCTGCCCATGGCGGCTGGAAAACCCATGGCTAAAATATTTGTTGTAGGAAACACTAAGTTTAAGTTATGGGTGCCGTGGCCCACGGTAGGAAAACGCACGACATTATCTTATTAAAATTTTACTAATGACACCAGCAGATTTATGGGAGCTGAAGGGGAATTTGGCAGTTAAATGTATCAAAATTCCGTCGACCATTACGGATATCAGCCTGATTTGGTGCTGGGCTGTTTAATGGGATCCAAGGAAGGGGAGTGACTCAAGAACTCCAGGTCGTATAACTTCAGCAAGTATGGATACGGTGAAAACCACCTAGCATGCGATGTAAGAGGATGTGACTAACAGCCAAGTTTTGTATTCCGAATAATTTTAAACATCGTACCACTTTGACTTCATCTGGGAGGGCAACTGGACAAATTTAAAGAATGACATTGTATCCACCTGGTTGATATTTTACATTAGTAGTTTACTCAGCATAACTAGTCAATTTCCTATGAGTGGTCATTTTTAAGTGCAAAGTGTATACGGGTATTTCATCCTTGTGAGCATTAGAAAACAGCTATCATATGTCATACACAGATAAGAATGGTAAAGTCATCAATGTATACGACTTCGGAATAGGTATTACATACCTGACACTTGTACCCAAGTGGCGGAACAGCAACCAGGTGCGTATATGGTTTGTGAATACCTGTACTAATCAGCCCGTGACAATGCAAACGTCACGCAATTCCCTTTAATTCCTGGCCGGTGGTTTATAGGCGTGGAGCTGGTGCTAAATGTGCTTCACTGGGTTCAGATTACGTGAACCATACGGTCAAGATATTACTGTCAGTTCATCGTTATGCTTCTCAAATCACTATTACACATTTCTAGCCTTGTGACACGGAAAATTATCCTGCTGGAAGATGCCATCGGCAGTGAGGAAGGCATCAAGCATGAAGGGATGCAGATGGTTCACAATAACGTTCACATTGTCCACAGTTGTGACGGTACCCTCGATAAGTGCATCAGGTCCCACGGGAACCTCGTTTAATGTCTCGCATAACATAAAACTAGCCTGCGTCCGTGTCACGGTGAACGTTTTCGGGGTGACGGCACTCACGACTCCAGAGAGTACCTCACCACAGTCGACAAGCCGCGCTCGAAACGCTCGTAGCGCAGTAGGTGTATAGGTTGGCAGTACGAAGTGTACCGACGTCCGCCAGGGGCCACAGTTGCCAATCCATGGGCATCATGTGTGTGGATAGCGACTAGTTGATGCCTCGTTATATACCAGAGCGCTGACCTACGGTGGACAGTTCTCTTCAGGGAGCTGCGTCGTGTACAGTCTCCAGTTACCGTCGAGTCTACAAGGTGCAGTGTTCGTTCATCGTCTCCGAGACAGCCTCCGTAGGCATCGTAGGCCAGCTCTGGACTCTGCGTAGGCATCACTCAGAGGCGCAGTGAACTGACTTTAATATTTTAGAGGACTAGTAATAATTTAAAACATATAATTTTGCTGGATGTTTCACAAAAAGAAGCATCATTTAAGTTGACTATTTATTCATATTTAATAAATATAATTTAATTCTTGATTGTTGGCAATCATTCTGATTGATGATAACCTGCGCCATCCTCCTGCATTACCAACAGTTTTGAGCAACGATTCACCTGGATGACGGAACATTTGGGCCCAACCATCTGCCTGATGTAACAAGAAACGTCATTCATTCAACCAAGCGACACGTTTCCATTCCTCCCACGTTCAGTCTCCTGTGCCCACTGCGTGGAAACACTAAGGGGTCGTCTGCTGCGGATTCTCATACTTGACAATATTCGCTGAATGGTGTATTCCAAAATACTTGACCCGCACTGTACTCGTATGATCTGCCACAGAGCGAGCAAGCAAGCCTCCGACTTCAGATTCAACACCTTACCACCCATTCGTGGTTTCGCAGGGCTTCCAACCACTTTCAAAAATGGTTCAAATGGCTCTGAGCACTATGGGACTTAATATCTTAGGTCATCAGTCCCCTAGAACTTAGAACTACTTAAACCTAACTAACCTAAGGACATCGCACACATCGGTACCCGAGGCAGGATTCGAACCTGCGACCATAGCAGTCCCGCGGTTCCGGACAGCAGCGCCTAGAACCGCACGGCCACCGCCACCGGAAAACCACTTTCCATAGTCGAGGAAGTGCACATACAGACATGAATGATACGCAGCCCGAATGTGACCATGAGAGGTATATTTGGCACAATAAAATTCACGCCCACCAAATTGCTACCAGTTCTGCCTAATATCGAACCACTGAAGATGCAACGTCAAGCTGCGATGAGAAGGGAGTAGCAAAAACTTTCCAGAAATTCCGACCTGCCGCTATTCCAGAACTGCGATGCCACTCAAAGGCAATGACTTAAGTCTGAGAAACCGACATGGAGACTTGGCAGAAAGCTCGCTTCTGAAGGATTCCAGCCAGGAAGAGCACGGAGTGATGAGTGGTTCGCAGTCACCCTGACACTGAAGGTCTCATTGTCGATCCTAAACAAGCCCCTCCTGGATTCCACTTTCCTAGGGGGTTGCGGACCACCCTAAACCGCACACGCACCTAGTACGCAAGATGCCAGGACTTTAAGCACAAGTAGGGAATCACTGTGCAAAAAACAACACACCACATAGTCACCGAATGTCCTCCGCAGAAATATGCTGGAACTCTGTCCAACATACACGAGGTATCAGAGGATGTAGTCTCCTTGATGGAAACTTTATGTATCCACCAATAACCAATAGCTTACAAGTATTTTAACAACTTTCCTATCCATTACAATCTTAAACTTGGGATATCTAGTCTGATTATAAATATCTCCTTTGTTTCTGTCATATGACATTAATCCAAGTGATTTTTAATTTTTTGTGTTCGCATGGATAATATTTTCTTATCGATTAATTTAAAACTTTTCTAATCAAGATGAATGTAATTTATTCTGTCTGTACTTTATTAATATTGTATTACCACTAACATCATTGCTCCTCAATCTGAGTAATGTATCCTTGATGCCATACGAAATAAAAAGAAGAACGGTGAATCAACGAGTAGGCGACAATATGTTGGCGGTCCATGCCTCATCAGAGAACGTGGAGATCGGAGGCTTGGGCGTTTTATATAGTATGAGGGCAGTTCAATAAGTAATGCAACACATTTTTTTTCTCGGCCAATTTTGGTTGAAAAAACCGGAAATTTCTTGTGGAATATTTTCAAACATTCCCGCTTCGTCTCGTATAGTTTCATTGACTTCCGACAGGTGGCAGCGCTGTACGGAGCTGTTAAAATGGCGTCTGTAACGGATGTGCGTTGCAAACAACGGGCAGTGATCGAGTTATTTTTGGCGGAAAACCAGGGCATCTCAGATATTCATAGGCGCTTGCAGAATGTCTACGGTGATCTGGCAGTGGACAAAAGCACGGTGAGTCGTTGGGCAAAGCGTGTGTCATCATCGCCGCAAGGTCAAGCAAGACTGTCTGATCTCCCGCGTGCGGGGCGGCTGTGACTCCTGCAATGGCGGAGCGTGCGAACACACTCGTTCGAGATGATCGACGGATCACCATCAAACAACTCAGTGCTCAACTTGACATCTCTGTTGGTAGTGCTGTCACAATTGTTCACCAGTTGGGATATTCAAAGGTTTGTTCCCGCTGGGTCTCTCGTTGTCTAACCGAACACCATAAAGAGCAAAGGAGAACCATCTGTGCGGAATTGCTTGCTCGTCATGTGGCTGAGGGTGACAATTTCTTGTCAAAGATTGTTACAGGCGATGAAACATGGGTTCATCACTTCGAACCTGAAACAAAACGGCAATCAATGGAATGGCGCCACACCCACTCCCCTACCAAGAAAAAGTTTAAAGTCATACCCTCAGCCGGTAAAGTCATGGTTACAGTCTTCTGGGACGCTGAAGGGGTTATTCTGTTCGACGTCCTTCCCCATGGTCAAACGATCAACTCTGAAGTGTATTGTGCTACTCTTCAGAAATTGAAGAAACGACTTCAGCGTGTTCGTAGGCACAAAAATCTGAACGAACTTCTCCTTCTTCATGACAACGCAAGACCTCACACAAGTCTTCGCACCCGAAAGGAGCTCACAAAACTTCAGTGGACTGTTCTTCCTCATGCACCCTACAGCCCCGATCTCGCACCGTCGGATTTCCATATGTTTGGCCCAATGAAGGACGCACTCCGTGGGAGGCACTACGCGGATGATGAAGAAGTTATTGATGCAATACGACGTTGGCTCCGACATCGACCAGTGGAATGGTACCGTGCAGGCATACAGGCCCTCATTTCAAGGTGGCGTAAGGCCGTAGTATTGAATGGAGATTAGGTTGAAAAATAGTGTTGTGTAGCTAAAAGATTGGGGAATAACCTGGTGTATTTCAATGCTGAATAAAACAACCCCTGTTTCAGAAAAAAAATGTGTTGCATTACTTATTGAACTGCCCTCGTAGCTTAGGCCGAGATCTGTGTCACAACTGACGTCAGAGTACAAGGCAGGAGCAGGCACAACTGTTTTGGAGCACAGCGTTCAGCGCAAATTGTTGAACTTGGACCTCCGTTGCAGACGACCGCTACTTTATATGTCGATCCAACTACATCGTCAGTTGTGATTGCAGAGGGCACAGGATCATCTAGATTGGACAGAGAATCAATGGAAAAGTATCGCCTGATCGGATGTCACTAATCTTGCAACTCGTCGCAGGTACAAGTCGGTGGGAGCAGGATTATGCTGTGATGGACACTGCCCTGAGCTTCCAAGAAGCTTGTGGCAGTAATCGAAGGCAAAGTGACTGCTATGAACTACCTGAGGTTTACTGAAGACCATCTGCTTCATGCTTAATGTCTTCCCCGATGGTGATGACATACTCCAGCTGATGAATTCTTCTCGGGTTATCAGCTGAGTGATGGCGTCGTCTTGTCGCAACGTTTTGACGAGTTTCGTACCCATCATCTTCTGGCGAACTTACGGGAATTGCGTAACCTGTGAATTGGTCTTTGGTGACACTACTTCCTGAAACGTACCAAGGACATAACAGATCCAACCCTCGTAGAACTACACTACTGGCCATTAAAATTGTTACACCAAGAAGAAATGCAGACGATAAACGGGTATTCAGTGGAGAAATATATTACACTCTAACTGACATGTGATTACATTTTCACGCAATTTGGGTGCATAGATCCTGAGAAATCAGTACCCAGAACAACCATATGTGGCCGAAATGACGGCCTTGATACGCCTGGCATTGAGTCAGACAGAGCTTGGATGGCGTGTACAGGTACAGCGGCCTATGCAGATTCAACACGATACCACAGCTCATCAAGAGTAGTGCCTGGCGTATTGTGAAGAGCCAGTTGCTCGGCCACCATTGACCAGACGTTTTCAGTTGGTGAGAGATGTGGAGAATGTGCTGGCCAGGGCAGCAGTCGAACATTTTCTGTATCCAGAAAGGCCCGTAAAGGACTTGCAACATGTGGTCGTGCATTATCCTGCTGAAATGTAGGGTTTCCCAGGAGTCGAATGATGGGTAGAGTCATGGGTCTTAACACGTCTGAAATGTAACGTTCGCTGTTCAAAGTGCTGTCAATGCGAACAGGAGGTGACCGAGGCGTGTAACCAATGGCACCCCATACCATCATGCCGGGTGATAGGCCAGTATGGCGATGACGAATACACGCTTCCAATGTGCGTTCACCGCGATGTCGCCAAACACGGATGCGACCATCATGAAGCTGTAAACAGAACCTGGATCATCTGAAAAAATGACGTTTTGCGATTCGTGCACCCAGGTTCGTCGCTGAGTACACCATCGCAGGCACTCTTGTCTGTGATGCAGCGTCAAGGGTAACGGCTGCCATGGTCTCCGACCTGATAGTCCATGCTGCTGCAAACGGCGTCGAACTGTGCGTGCAGATGGTTGTTGTCTTGCAAACGTCCCCATCTGTTGACTCAGGGATCGAGACGTGGCTGCACGATCCGTTACAGCCATGCGGATAAGATGCCTGTCATCTCGACTGCGACGAAGCCGTTGGGATCCAGCACGACGTTCCGTGTTACCCTCCTGAACCCACCGATTCCATATTCTGCTAACAGTCATTGGATCTCGACCAACACGAGCAGCAATGTCACGATACGATAAACCGCAATCGCGATGGGCAACAATCCGACCTTCATCAAAGTCGGAAACGTGATGGTACGCATTTCTCCTCCTTACACGGGGCATCACAACAACGTTTCACCAGGCAACGCCGGTCAAGTGCTGTTTGTGTATGAGAAATCGGATGGAAACTTTCCTCTTGTCAGCACGTTGTATGTGTCGCCACCGACGCCAGCCTTGTGTGAATGCTCTGAAAAGCTAATCATTTGCATATCGTAGCATCTTCTTCCTGTCGGATAAATTTCACGTCTGTAGCACGTCATCTTCGTGCTGTAGCAATTTTAATGGCCAGTAGTGTAATATTAAACAGGTGGTCATGATGTTTTGGCTCATCTTTGCACCTCATCTACAATTTTGCTGTACCATGCCCTAGATAAAAAACCATAATTCACGTTAAGTCTGCAGGCGTTCGTGGCCGCTGCCACTGAAGGTAAAATCTTCCGGGTTGTTAGAACACGTCATATTTTTTTCAAACTTTCCGACACGTCTGTTGGGATTTTCCTCCGGATCCTGTGAAGTCCAAGGGAAGTTTTCCCGCTGGAGAAGTGTGGTTATTGGATTAAAAATAGCTAGGGCCACAATTTTTGGGCCATCGTCATTGGATAGTGAGAGAAATTTTTCCGCGCTAATGAAGAAGAGAGGGGTTGTTGGCTAAAACATCTGTGGCTTTATTTTGTGGGCCTACGTCATCGGTTAGAAGGATCTGTTGTAGAATTTTAGAACATGGTTTTTGCTCGTGTATCATGTCGTTTTTGGAAACCCAGAATCTACTATGCAGGAATCAACATGGATTCCGGAAACAGCGATCGTGTGAGACCCAACTCGCTTTATTTGTCCATGAGACCCAGAAAATATTAGATACAGGCTCCCAGGTAGATGCTATTTTTCTTGACTTCCGGAAGGCGTTCGATACAGTTCCGCACTGTCGCCTGATAAACAAAGTAAGAGCCTACGGAATATCAAACCAGCTGTGTGGCTGGATTGAAGAGTTTTTAGCAAACAGAACACAGCATGTTGTTATCAATGGAGAGACGTCTACAGACGTTAAAGTAACCTCTGGCGTGCCACAGGGGAGTGTTATGGGACCATTGCTTTTCACAATATATATAAATGACCTAGTAGATAGTGTCGGAAGTTCCATGCGGCTTTTCGCGGATGATGCTGTAGTATACAGAGAAGTTGCAGCATTAGAAAATTGTAGCGAAATGCAGGAAGATCTGCAGCGGATAGGCACTTGGTGCAGGGAGTGGCAACTGACCCTTAACATAGACAAATGTAATGTATTGCGAATACATAGAAAGAAGGATCCTTTATTGTATGATTATATGATAGTGGAACAAACACTGGTAGCAGTTACTTCTGTAAAATATCTGGGAGTATGCGTGCGGAACGATTTGAAGTGGAATGATCATATAAAATTAATTCTTGGTAAGGCGGGTACCAGGTTGAGATTCATTGGGAGAGTGCTTAGAAAATGTAGTCCATCAACAAAGGAGGTGGCTTACAAAACACTCGTTCGACCTATACTTGAGTATTGCTCATCAGTGTGGGATCCATACCAGATCGGTTTGACGGAGGAGATAGAGAAGATCTAAAGAAGAGCGGCGCGTTTCGTCACAGGGTTATTTGGTAACCGTGATAGAGTTACGAAGATGTTTAATAAACTCAAGTGGCAGACTCTGCAAGAGAGGCGCTCTGCATCGCGGTGTAGCTTGCTCGCCAGGTTTCGAGAGGGTGCGTTTCTGGATGAGGTATCGAATATATTGCTTCCCCCTACTTATACCTCCCGAGGAGATCACGAATGTAAAATTAGAGAGATTAGAGCGCGCACGGAGGCTTTCAGACAGTCGTTCTTCCCGCGAACCATACGCGACTGGAACAGGAAAGGGAGGTAATGACAGTGGCACGTAAAGTGCCCTCCGCCACACACCGTTGGGTGGCTTGCGGAGTATAAATGTAGATGTAGATGTAGAATTTTCCCGTTCTTATCCAGAAGAAGAGGTATTGGTTAAACTTGTTCCTGTGGTTGCTGGAGGGCCTTTATCATTGGCTACTAGCGAAACGGGCAGAGCATAAGAGGATGAATGTTTAACTGATATACACACATCAAAAAAAGTTTTGCATCACATCGGTTCCATGAGTTCCGAAACCTGTACAGAAAATTGGAATAGAGATCAATATAAACATCATATCCGCGCTTTTTATTGCTCATGAAAACCACACATTGCATGCTGTACCATCATACAGCGAGACCTTCAGAGGTGGTGGTCCAGACTGCTGTGCTCACTGGTACCTCTAAAACCCAGTAGCACGTCCTCTTACATTGCCTCGTTCTCACTTTGTGCCAGGAAGTGCTCTCAACAGGGGAAGTGTCCAGGCATCTCGGAGTGAACCATGGTTGAACTACAGACAATCAGTGAGATAGGTTCGTCCAATAATACATTAACGTAGAAAATTGTCAACTTTACAACAAGAAGTAACAGAGATGAAAAATGTTTCAGCCTTTAACACATCACAGCATACCCCACTTTGCGAACATTTGTCAGACTCACACAGCCAGTATCATTTAGGTAATTTACAGAGACCACGCGACTTAGAATCCGAAGAGACGCAGTCAAACAGATTCTCATGCAATCCTGAACCTGCTAAGACATACAGAGGCGATAATTTTGATTACAAGCACTTTCTATCAGTGAGAAAATTTAAAGTATTTAAAAATGACAGAACACAGATTCACCCCTTGGATTGGATACAACAATTTAGCTTTGCTTTTCCACCGACTTGGCCTGTAACACACAAACTTGAACTTATTTGCAGTTTTTTGGAAGGCGAACCGGCAACTCGTATGAGACCGATCGCGAGACAATGCTATTCGGTGGAAGAATTTCAGAATGCTTTTCTGTCAGCGTATTGGTCGAAGACGACACAGCGCGGAATCAAGGATCAATTAATTAGTTTACCGAATTATGAGAACTCAAATTTTTCCACTGTCACGCAATTTTTTGAACACATGGTCCAACAAAACCAGTACTTAAGTGAGCCATACAGTGAATCTGCACTTATCCAATTGTGTATTTCTAAATTACCACGATCATTAAGAGTACCACTTTTAACAGGTCAGCAGAAAGAAAATATTTCGGCATTCAGAGGTCTGTTACAGCTTTTGGAAGTTCAGCAGTCAGATTATTCCTTTATAAACAAAAATTTTTCACGTAATAACCAAGGTCAACAAGGATACAGCAATTACGATCAGCCACGCTATTTCGATAGCAAAGCTAATAGACGCTTCAGGAAGGACAACCACCAGAACTTTAATAACAGACAAAATTTTCATTATCAGTATCGTCGAAATTATCAGCAACAGGAACTACATTTTGGTAACAATAGACGCTTTTCACCGCAACAGCATCAAAGCCAGCCGGTTAGCATACCTAACCAACAATGTAATGTACAAGGTCAACCAAGCTTTAATGTTTCGCCGCCTACACGTATAGCGTCGGCTCCACCAAATAGCAACACACAGCAACAAGGAAATCAGTACGTACAGAAAACACACCATTTCAACTCATATCGGAATGCACCGTATAGGAATGACTATCATGACAGACGTAAAAGTAATGAGCACAATTTTCAGCGTACGTTTAATAACAGTCGGTCTTACCCGCAGCAAAATCATCCGCAACAACAGATTATCATGAATGAACCAGACAGTAGATATCATCCCGAACGTAATACGTCAGGACGAAATATCAGAACAGTTCAAATAGTGGAAATGCCACAGCATCCTCCCGAAAATAATAGCACGTCAGATAGAATTTGCTTGATACAGTACAGGTTGCATCTTCCAGCAACGCAAGCAATACTTGTGACACGCAGAATCTTGTTCACGAAAATGTTATTAATTTTGACGACATCCGAGACACTCTTTTGCAGGAAAGACCAGTTATTAAAAAAACCATTTCACACCCTGTCATTGAAGTAAAGATTGGATCATCCAAATTTTCACCAGTAATCGATTCTGGATCACCTATGTCAGTTATAAATGAGGAAACTTTCAACGAATGTAACAAGAGAATACCTATCCTACGTTACCATTAGTCAAAATTAAAGTAAAAGGAGCAGTATCTGGTAAAGGAGTAGATGTAAAATTACAGACACATTTATCATTTTGTATTGCAGGTCATACATTTCACTCAAATTTTTGGATTGTTCCCTTATTGACAACAGACGTTATTTTAGGTACGAATGTTCTGGTACAACACGACGCATTTATTGACTTTCAAAATTCGTGTTTAATGTTAAAGGATGAAAATGTACAACTGGCATTAGAATTTCAGCACTCTTTATCTGCAGAAGAACAAACAATTAATTGTACAGAGGTCATTTCCGCATCACGTAACATAGACTGTCATTCCACATTGTTCACGGATACGTACGTACACAACTATAATACTCCAGACGAAGCCGGCTATGACGTTATGCAAATGATTTCAGATAAAGTTAAACAGAGCAGTGCAAATACAGACGACGAACGCACGCAACTGCGCAAAATTCTTTTACAGCAAGCTCCAGTTTTTGACAACGTCCCTGGTACTATGTCCGGTTTTATGTATGAATTTCAAGTTAAACAGCACGACACATTTAAAGCCAAACATTATCCCATTCCGTATATTCAAAGAGAACAAGTTAAGAAAGAATTGCAGGCTATGCGTGACCAAGGAATTATTGAACCGGCAGTTAGTCCGAACATAAACCCACTCCATATTGTTAAGAAAAAGGATGGTTCACTTCGTCTCGTACTTGATTCGCGTCACATCAACGACATTATTATTAATGAAACAGATCGCCCACAGACACTAGAAGAACTTCTACAGAAATTTCATGGTACTGCTATTTATTCCACATTAGATTTGAAATCGGGATTTTGGCAAATTCAGCTCCATCCGAACTGCAGAAAGTACACGGCTTTTCTCTGTTTTGGTGACTGTTATCAATTTTGTAAATTACCGTTCGGTTTAACTATTTCTTCAGCAACATTTATTCGCGGTTTGAATACTATACTTCCGACAGAACTTAAGACAGAATCACAACGTATGTAGACGACATTCTTATTGCAGAAGCTAACTGGTCCGAACACAGTCTGACTCTTGAACAACTGTTACGAACTTTTCGTGCACAAGGACTCGCAGTTAATCTTAGCAAATCGCACTTTGGCAAAACTTCTATAAAATTTCTTGGACATGTAATTTCAGCAGAAGGCATTGCGCCTGACCCGGAAAAACTTCAAGCTTTACGTGACATTACTGTTCCTACGACGAAGAAACAACTACCCAGCTTTTTGGGTTTAATTAACTTTTTTCGTAAATTTATTCATTACTCTGATTTAGACACCCCTAGATTATGTCAATTGACGGGTAAAAACACTATTTGGTCCTGGGATAGCCAAGCACATTCTGAATTTGTGAATCTGAAAGAAGCTTTGTTGAACGAACCACTTTTATCACAT
This sequence comes from Schistocerca americana, assembly GCF_021461395.2. NCBI lineage: Eukaryota > Metazoa > Arthropoda > Insecta > Orthoptera > Acrididae > Schistocerca > Schistocerca americana. Next base: position 585,192,191 of record NC_060123.1, on the reverse strand, counting down.
CCAGATCATTTCGTCGTCATTACGAGACATAGCGCAAGAGCAGAGTAAAGACAAGGTATGGAAAGAAATTAACCATCTTTGGCAAGATAGGAATAATGTTACCATTAGAAACCATTACACTGTACGCAATAATATTTTTCCATTGCTACCAACAGTTCTAACACCGCTTTAGGCGTACACATTTTTCAGGAAATTGAAGAAGATGGTACTACAGTAATTAAAAACATCGCCTTTGCGAGTCGCATTCTGTCACCTGCTGAACGCAATTATCCTGTTACAGAACTTGAAACATTATGTGTTGTATGGGCATTTACGAGATTTAGGCATTTTCTTTATGGAAGACACACTACCGTTTACACAGATCATAGAGCTATACGATTTTTACTTTCCGCTAAATTTACACACGACAGATTAAGCAGATCGAAACTTTATGTACAGGAATTTAATTTTACAATTGTTCACATTCCCGGTACACAAAATATTGTAGCAGACGCACTATCCCGTTCTCTCAGCAACAAACAGCAAGACATCGCAACCAACTTCTGCAAAGCAAATTTCAGCGTCATGTATATTCAACAAGTTGCATTTGAAAATTTCATTTCGTCGTCATTACGAGACATAGCGTAAGAGCAGAGTAAAGACAAGGTATGGAAAGAAATTAAACATCTTTGGCAAGATAGGAATAATGTTACCATTAGAAACCATTACACTGTACGCAATAATATTCTGCTTCGCCGCTCTCACCCTGACAGCAACAACTGGTTACTATGCATTCCTGACGAGCTTGTTAACAAATTAATTTGGTATACTCATTTAAGTTACGCACATTATGGAGCCAGAAAATGTTTTCTAATACTGAGACAGAACCGTTATTTTACCATCATGGAGAAACGTATTCGACGAGTTTTAGCGTCATGTAAAATCTGCCAGAAAGCTAAGTCAGACACGACTTCACATATTCCTCCGTTACATCCCATTGTACCTGTTAAATTGAGACACATGGACGCTGTAGACATTTTTGGTCCGATTCCCAGGACTAATAGAGGTTTTTGCTACAGCTTTGTCGCTGTTGAACTCACTTCAAAATTTGTTACCTTCACTCCGTTACGCAAAGCTACTGCTAAATCTGTTTCGAAAACGTTTGTAAAACATTTTTTATTTCATGTAGGGCATGTATTGAAAGTAATTTCCGACAATGGACCACAGTTTCGATCTGCTATATGGACACGTATGTTACGAGCTAGAAACATTTCTCCGATCTATATATCCAAGTACCACGCTTCTTCGAACCCTTGTGAACGACTAATGAAAGAAATTGGTAAACTGTGTAGAATATATTGCCATAAAAGACATATTGACTGGGACATACTCTCATTCCAGGATGTAATTAATTCCATACCAAATGAATCTACTATGCTATCTCCGACTGTTATACTGAAAAATGTTGAACCACCTAACAAAATTAAAGAATTAGTATCCTTTCCTACATCTCATCGACTACGACACCATGAAATAATTGACATTGCGCTGAACAACATCAAACGTGCCGCAGAGTGCCGGAGAAGACAGCAAAAACAGGTTTGTACACGCCGTGACTTTTACATTGGACAGAAGTTATTAGTACGTACACGCTATTTATCTAACAGAGGAAAGAATAGATGTAGTAAATTTGAGCTTCTATATGCAGGTCCATACAGAATTCGCAGTATTCGTCACCCCAATGTAGTACACGTCGAAACTCTGAGAACCAGAAAAAGTAAAGGCAATCACCATGTCTCCAGTATTAAACCCTTTATTGAATGAACATACTTTATGATTTATCACACTGTAATGCCTTTTCCTGATTTTTATATGACCAATGATGCAATTATTTATATGAATGCTTACTGATGATTATTATATTTTTTCTTGGCAAGTGCCCGGCAAGGTAAGGTTAGCAGGTCGCTTTTCTTGTCGTTACACATCAGACCATGCACATTTTCCAGATAAACTTACATATTTTATGAACAATTATGCATTTCTATCTAGTGGCATATTAATTTTATCAAATTCTTTCTCCATTAAAGTCTTCAACTCTCGCCTCTGTCAAATACACAACATACAAGCTGAACACAAAGAAAGTCATTTCTTGTCGTTATATATCAGACCGTGCATATTTTCCATTTTTCATGTATGTATGATTGTTTTCCTGTTTGTTTCTATGCACTATGAAATCTTTAAGAATAACAAACACCAGTTGACTTTGACATTTTTGCCTTATGATATCTCAACATCGTGACTATTTTACATTTTTTTCTGCTACTACATTATGATATTCTGTGTACATTTTTGCACCTGGACACTGTCTATATTTTTGACATATTACGTTTTCCGTCATGCTATGCTGTATGCTTAATTATATCACTAGAAACCAGTTTTTATTTAATGGGTATATTATTTAAATGCAAGACATTAATCATTGTTCATCATTTTCAGAAAGCAATAACGTGTAAATGAAATAAATGAAACAAAGCACAGTGGATTACTATGAAATGGGAATGTCACCTTCTGAATGAACGAAAGAAGATGCAATACCTCGTAAATGGATCAGAATTAACAAACATTAACATAAATATACTATACACATCGAATGATAGCAGTCTTAACTAATTATTTTTCTTTCAGAATACGAGGCGATTGATGCAGGCTGTCAAACAGAACTACACATCTTAGTTTTAGTGATGAAATATGCTAGAAATAAGGAACTCTATACTATGAATAGTTGTATGAAGTAAATGGTAATATGAATAATGAATAATGAAGTGTCTTTTTGCAGATGATAATGAATGATGATGAATAGTGATGAAGAGTATGGTAATATGAATAATGAAGTTTTTCTTTGCAGGTGATGATAATAATGAAGTTATGGTGATATGAATAATGCAGTTTTTGTTTACAGGTGATGATATTGATAAATTTTATATGGCCACTGAACGCACCAGTTTTAAGTTTTTCTTTGGAGATGAGGATAATGATGAAGTTTATATATTTACTGTTAGTTAAGAAATGCTATGTAGTTATTTAGGTATTTGTTGGAGTTCGTTTTGACAGTATGTCTTATGTCCCATGGTATAATGACTGAAGGTTTTGGAAAGGACAGCTAGAGTACATATATATTGAGTACATATTTCATTACCTGTTAATTTGAAGTTCACTACTTTTCAGCATAATATGCGTTTCTTCTTTCAGCTTAATAATCCATTTTGTATTTTTTTCTAGGAGAAGCTATTCATGAAATTAATGTGCTATAAACAGTTAGTCGTACTTGCATTTTTTTTACCCATTTGTGTGTGTCATTCATGAATGTGATCATATATACTCTACTTGTTTCATAACCTTGCTACAGCTGACTCATGACGAATGACGTTACCTATCCTCATTTGCAGCAATAAGTCAAAAGCAAATATTTTCATGCCCCAGCAATTAATTACCGATCCCAACGCAATGCATTGCTAGCTCAAAAAAAAATAGACATTCAATAATAGTTACAGTCTGTTACATTTTAAATATGTCTTATGTCACTGGAATGATCAGTTCTGAGTAATGCTGAATGATGTTTTCTAATCACAGACCTTGAGTAATAGTTACAGTGTGTTACATTTTCAGTATGTCCTATGTCACTTGAATGATGAGTTCTAAGTAATACTGAATGATGTTTTGTAATAATGCATAAATACTACGCCAATAATTTCTGTAAATAATATTTTTGTTATACTCTGTAAATGCTATGCCAATAATTAACTCTCATTTTGAATGATAACTTCTGAATAATACTGAATAGGGTTTAATAAAAATATAAGAATACTTTGTAACTGGCCAATGAGTGCCAATAATTATTTTAAATATGTCGTATGTCACTTGATTGATGAAAAATGTTTTGTAATATTCAATACTTGCTATATGTTTAGTAACTGGCCAATGAATGCCACTGTTTCTTATTTTAATTTTGTATTATGTCACCTACATGCTATTATATATGAATACCAGTAGTTTGATGCTAAACTCATTAGCTCCTGTTTGGAAGGATGACTTCTGATGGTTTGTAACTGGCCAAAGAGTGCCAATGATTACTATAACTAGATGAATTATGTAAATGGTATGCCATTAATTAACTCTTGCTTTGAATGATCACTTTTAAATGGTTTGTAACTGGCCAATGAGTGCTAATATTTACTGTCATCAGATGACTTATGAATAATACTCTGTAATACTCCATACATAGTACAGAAATATTTAGCAACTAGGCAATGAGTGCCACCAATTACTCAAATCGGTTGATAGACTAGTGTAATTCTCAATGATGACTAGCATAAGACTTAATGTCCTTCATCTTCTGACCTAATTACCAGAAATTACTGCAATATACGTTTGTCCTGTCTATCCTTATGATCATGGAGCACTATATTTGGTTTCTGCACTAATTCTACGTTGGTGAAAGAGTATGGTGTTGACACATCATGGTGTCCACAACCTTGAACAATGGAGATGTTATTATGGTTCCACTGTTTGGTGTACCTAATGTACTACCAAAACGATAACATTGAATATTCATACGACATTTCAGTGTCTTGGCTACACTGATTAATACATCAGGGAAGAGAACTTCAGATTGTCTCACTTGGTGTTGTGCTTCTGTAGAATGATATGGACTTTCAGTGCAGCTATGTGCAACCTACTGTGCTACCACCATGATGCAATCCTTCCCTTTCCTATCCTAGTCCTTGTAAAATGGTAAAAAGTACTACAGTGCTTATGCACTTTATGTCATTTGTTAATATGTTTTGTACTCAAAGCGTATACATTTTGTCATTGCTAGGTATGTTCTGTACTACAGTGCATATGCACTTTATGTCACTTGTTAATATGATTTGTACTCATTGCGTATACATTTTGTGATTTCTTGATATGTTCTGTACTCAGTGCATGTGCATTCTATTTCATTTCATACACATATATATATATATATATATATATATATATATATATATATATATATATATATATATATACTCTGTGACTGTAAACTTAGTTAATTAAGAAAAATTTGTTGCTCATGGCAAGTCCAATTGACTCACCATCGCTGCCAAATTTTTGCCCCCCTCCCCCCCCAGTGGAGGGTTATGTAAGAGGTCCGAGCAGATGTAATACAGATGTAATTTTATGTAAGAGGTCCGAGCAGATGTAATACAGATGTATTGCTCATGTGCTGCCTGCGATATGCAAGATATAAGAGAATCGCTGACCAGAGAGCAGTGTTGACTGTACGAACTGTGCAGCAGTAACAGCAAGTTGTTGCCAGTGTGTGTGTCTGCTCTGGTCTGGTCTGGTGTATCATGCTGGCTGGGCCGGTCGCGGTGCAGCGATGCCGGAGCCTGAGTATTATTGTATAAGGTAAAAAAAAGCAGCCTCGCGCACATCTAATAATATTATGTAAACTCCCATGTATATCTTTTAAAAATGTCCTAATAATAACAAGCATTCATTTCAATTTAAAGAATTTAATTTTTTTTCAATGCATGATCATTCTGATTGTTGAAAAAGAAAAATCATTTGCTTCCTTTCATAAATAACAAATGTATAGGCCAGGATTGCACAGAGTTGTGCCAAAAAATTTTTAGGTAAGAGCAGATATATTCACCATTTTTATTGAGGTAAGAATTTTTGCTTTTTTATTCAGAATGATCTTACAGGGCCATGACGCAGCAATGCTGTCGTCCAAATTTTACCAGGTTACTGAATTTATTTTTTATTATGAGGTTTAGGAATTTTTCTGTTTCGAGCTTATAATAAATGAGAAAAGAATTTTGTGGGTACATTAAACGCGAACCAGTTTTGTTCTGAGTTTACACTACAATTAGAATCATTAACCAAATAATATGTAATTATATTTTTTGTTGGGAGGTTACAAGGGCTAAGTCCATTTTATACATTTTCAGGGATTAATTTTAAAGTTTGAAACGTTACAGTTTCAGTGTTTATTGAAATATCCTCCTGTAATTTATTCAGTGCATTGAATGATCATTCTTCAGTATTATTTAAAAGTATTAAAAACATTTTTTTTTAAATTTGGCCCTATGTATCTATCTGTCTGAATGTCTATTTTTCAGTTTCTTAGTACGATGCTCATATCAGGCAATGAGATTCGGAATCTAATTTAATACTGAGAACATATTTCATTTTATAACCTCCATGCAACTCGCACAATAAAAATTTATTCATATGTGAGTCTAGTCACCTATCATAATGGGTGTTCATGAACAACTGGGTTTTCAGAATAATATTGTTTCTAAATTTTCTTGTTTTTTTTTTAATCAACTTGAGCATATTATAATGATTAATAAGTAAATGTGACACTTTCGTGGGTCAGCTTTTGTATACTTATTAAATAAGCTTGTGTATTACTTCCAATAATCTTTCAGTCTGTGATTACAACATATACAATAAAAATATAGTTAATGCAACAGAAGTTCAGTCATTCAGGATAAATCACGGTTTTTATACACCGCAGTCTTAATATTTTACTTTCCGCTTATAACAAAACAAGTAATTCATAATGGGATTGGTAAAGCAATAGATTCACTGCCAGAAAAGGATGTTCGTAATGTACTCTTGAACCTCTGCATAACAGAACCCCTTCAGTTCCTGCAGATCACGATACTTTTCTTTGGCAATGGGTATAGGTCCTGAAACATTGGACACATGACTCCCAGCATGGTATTTCAAGAGGTTTGTTATTAGAAAATAGGAACTGCTGTTTCAGAAAATGATACGATCTATTTTAATTAAATTATCTGTGACTAAATTCTTTAATAGATTATCATCATCACAGGATGTTGGGAAGAAAAGCTCTTTGTCTGCAAGTTCTGGTTTCTCTACTATTCGTCCTGCAGGAGCAGTGATAACTGATGTGATCCATGTTCCATTATAAGTGTCACGATATGTGTTAAGCCTTCGATGATGATGTCCTACCTAAATAATTCGACATGAAAATGGGCATTTTAGTCGGTATCTTGGTTGCAAGAAATCAGTCCTCTCACCTATCACTGAACCATCAACTTTAACAATGTTAAAAGAGTGGGTTTCACATGTGCATCTCAAATTATGTCCATTCAGTCCTTCGGAAACTCAGCTTGTGTTTTAAGTCTGGTTAGGGTCAAACCTCTGTCGCTTTCTAAATATAAATGTTTTGTAAGTGGGAATGTCATACAAATACTTGTAGATTCAAAATGCTTTGCATGATGGTCTAGTTGGTATTGAACCTCAAAAGGTTGTAGTTTTTTTTTTACTCCCACATGATCCGCAAAAGATTTCCAACTTTTCAAAAACGTTCAAATGTGTGTGAATTTCTAAAGGACCAAACTGCTTAGCTCATCGATCCCTAGACTTACACACTACATAAACTATGTTATGCTAAGAACAACACACACATCCATGCCCGAGGGAGGACTCGAACCTCCGGCGGGAGGGGCCGCGCAGTCCGTGACATGACGCCTGAAAACACGCGGCCACTTTGTGCGGTTTCCAACTTTTTAACGTCTGGATTCAGGCTAGTTGTGACATAATGATGCAGCGATGAAACTACTTCATTTGAACCTTTCTTCCCTATTGCTTCATGATAACCATAAAATACTGCATCTTTGTCTAAGAATCGATGTATGTAGAGAGAAAGATGACGCTTATATCAGATGGTGCTCATGTTTGGACATGGAATATTCCATTGGGTATCCATAAATATGAATTCAGTGTTGTACTCGTAAAATTTCTGCTTCTCTCTCGAGAGTATCGTTTTTGCTGATAGAATGGATCAGCTTTTCGGCGATACAATTCATATTTAATCTTCTTAATATTATTTTGAATTTCTGATCTTTCACTTCCATCTACTGCATATGTGAGTTGTGCCTCTAGAGCATTGAAACGCAAGTACTGCGTGTATCAATTTGAGGGAAACCGAAAGAGTGAGTAAATTTTGTGTTAAATATTTTGCTGTAGGTATCAAATAATGCCGAATATGTAGGAGATGTCTCTTGAAACACCTTAAACATTTTATTGATAGTTAATTCTTAAAGAAAATACATTTTCTGTGTTTTATTAATGATGTAACTGCAGATGTATTGCTCATGTGTCTGCTGAAACTTTATGAGCTTTGTTTCTGTGTTTCCCTCGTTTGTCAACTGGAGTTGTGCCTTCATTTTTAAGGAGCCCTAATAAATTCTTATATTTCCTTGAAAAGGCATATAAATGCCTTTTGACAAGTAGTCATTTCTGCCACAGCATTACCGCTCATTACTCTTACCTTACAATGAAATGCACAATCCTGAAAAGTAGCTACTGTCTCATCTCGGCGACGCCTCCAGCGTTGAATGTTATCAGTAGAGATCAGTTCTGTTCAGTGACAACTTCGCTCATTCCAGTCCTTCAGGAGACTGAAATGAGATATGGGCTTAGATTTCTCTGCATCAATTAGCATATCAATGTAATTCTTCTCGCATTGACAGTACCCTCTTATTTAGTTGACGTAGTCCTTAGTTTTTTAGATACTCAGATTGTCTACCATAGGTTTGTCTTTTTCTAGACTTACCACGGCTGGTTAATTCAAGATATTCCGGAATGAATCGAAAAATAGACCGCAACTGACCTATATACGAAATTCAATTCCACCACACCGCAAAACAAAAAAGGTAAGCTCAAGTCTGCTGTATGGTTGGAAAAATCACCCTCTTCGACCGCACAAAAGAAAAATCGACAATAGTATTGCATTTAATAACGTCAACACCGAGATTTCTATAAAACCAGATAAAATAATCAATGAACGTGAGAAATTCACACCTTGCAGGACATCAGTCGTTCTGTCCGTGTTTTGGATGGTCTTGGCCCGTTTTCTCACTGTATACCATTTTTTTATCTAGCTATAACTCTGAGATTAAACCATTACATTCAGGTCACTTGACGCAACTGAAAGTCTGTCTTACGAGTTTTACAGTTATACGAATAACTCAGTTTTGTCAAATTTTGAGTTAAGCCCTTCTTTCCGTGTAGGCTTCTTTACTTTTAGTACTTACAGTCTATGTAATCTCTCTCTCTCTGTCCAAGTTCGTATCCATTGGTCTGTCACACATTAAATTATAATTTCACATTTCATTCTTACATTTGCTACTGCATATGACCACACATTGCTTTAATTTTGTGCGAATGTTTCTGAACGCTATGGTGAAACTTTCTTCGTCATGGCGCTGCGTGGTACTTCGCAGGGCTCAGTCCGCCACTGTAAATTAGTCGCTCTCAGACACGGAGTTATAAATTGCTCGCCAAACAAGCGTAAGACGGGCAATTTACATACGCATGGCGCACTTCTCATGCCGTCTCGCTAAACTGAACGCTAAATCAAGAACTTCGAACACCGAGTCAAGGTTGTCTATTAACAGTTGCGTCCTGCCTGTTCTCTCACTACTGTGTTGTGAGGACGACATTGACACGATGCTTATTCGTTGCGCTGTTCATACAAAAAATAAGCCCTGCACTGAAGAAGAGCAGTGGATGATTTCGTTTAGTGGTTCAGTGATATCGCTTGGTCATGTCGGTATAATTAGTGCCTTAAGGCTGAATTCCACCAAGGCAACACCAGGCGATACATTGCCTCAAGTTGCATACTACATGGAGCCTGATGCAACTTTCACTGCGCGACATGAAACCATACTAGGGAGTTTCTCTTGTCTGGTGCCGTATGCTGCGAGTTACCTGCGTTTCAAGCACGCCCCTCAGTCAATTCTATAGAAGCGCCACCAAAACAATACAGACAGTGGCACCAGTTTTTTTCTTGGTCGTAAGCTTGAAGAAAAATAAGGAAACCAACGTGGTGTAGAATATAACTACTTCTTGATGACCAAGAATGTCTCAATTATTTTTTTAGGAAGTTGGTGAGTGGCAATGAAACATGAATGAGTTTAGAAGACATAAAGTGCTTGTTGCATAAAATCATGGCAATGACAAGCAAATCGGACACCAAGTATCATGAGCCAACACCGGCTGATGTGAGACCGTTAACGACTTTGAGTTATTTACCTACACATGATAGCCATCCTTCATTGCTGAACGTGCTCCGGATTTCCGGAACCAAGTATTTCGCGAATTATCCCACAACTACAAAGCACTATAATATGTGCTCAGCATAGTTTAGTACGGATTACTAAGACAGTACGGTCGTTCGAAATCGTTGCTTGCAGATAATAAACTCCTGATATCGAAACATCACGAACAGAGCAAGTATTCATTCTGAAATGCAGTGCATCTATAGTTTCTAATTTTTATATTATTCAAATTACATTGTAGCATATTTGAATTTATTAAATTGATGATGATGCTGTCTCAAATTTAAAAAAAAAAATCAGTCAGCTCTCCAAGAGCAGAATTCTCTTCAAGTTCTTCTGCCGTGTGAGTATAGACATCATACTGAGCAATGAAGAATGGCATACTTCATTTCTGTTTTCTTATTTGTTTATTGCTGCCATAATCTCTCTTTAGTAATTCTAGGCAACTGATTTTAGCCACAGCACATCCGCAGAGCATGAATATCATTACAGTATTCATACGGTGTTCCCGTTGTGTGCTTCAGTCCGGAGGCTGCTTTGTAATAAGTAGAAACTGCAGAACTCAAAACACTTGCCTCTATGTACATGGAGCCATGCAGTTTTCACATATTACGAATACTGCAATGGTATCTATGGTCTTCAGATGGACTGTTCCGCATTTTTCTTCTTGCTTAGGTGATGTTCGAGGTATAATCAGAAATTAAAATTACAAAGCCTGCATTGAAACGTGTACATTTTATTTCATACAAGCAACACAGCCAACTGATATTACATACATTAGGTTATTTTTCGACATAGTCTCCATGTTGGTATAGATACTTGTCGCTTGGTGCGATGAGTTTGAATATACCCTCCTGGTAAAAATCCTAAGCTGGCCTGTTCTGCTACGTTGTCGCTAAGCGTTTCACCTCCTCGTCTGAAGCGAATCATCGGCCTTTTACCCGCTACTTTTCCGAACGAGCCGCCCTTTGTGTTTACCTACAATCATTGCTGTAAGTGGCGGACAGGTGAAACACTGCACACCTGTCAACCCCAGTTGCAGCAGCGGAATTACCACAGCCCAATAATTTCTGCGTATCAGACGAAACTCCAGGTATATCGGCCTTGTATCCTTAGTTGCTGATCATCCCTCGTACCACGTTTCTTTAGCTGTTGCAGTTTTCCACGTTCGCGATGGAATGTTCTCGCTAAATTCTTTTTTCTTCTTTGCTTCCAAAACACTACAGCCATAAATTCCGGCAAGATGGTCCAGCTTATTGTTTCTTAATCTAATGTCTTTGTACTCATAACATTTATCTCCCACAACGTACGTGAATTACGATAACTTTCAAATAGAAATCTCGCTTTGTCAGTCTTCGAAGATGACGTGCTACAGACGCGAAAATTTACCGACAGGTAGAAGATGCTATGTTATGCAAATGATTAGCTTTTCAGAGCATTCACACAAGGTTGGCGCCGGTGGCGACACCTACAACGTGCTGACATGAGGAAAGTTTCCAACCGATTTCTCATACACAAACAGCAGTTGACCAGCGTTGCCTGTTGAAAAGTTGTTGTGATGTCTCGTGTAAGGAGAAGAAATGCGTACCATCACGTTTCCGACTTTGATAAAGGTCGGATTGCAGCCTATCGCGATTGCGGTTTATCGTATCGCGACATTGCTGCTCGCGTTGCTCGAGATCGAATGACTGTTAGCAGAATATGGAATCGGTGGGTTCAGGAGGGTAATACGGAATGCCGTGCTGGATCCCAACGGCCTCGTATCACTAGCAGTCGACATGACAGGCATCTTATCCGCATGGCTGTAACGGATCGTGCAGCCACGTCTCGATACCTGAGTGAACAGATAGGGACGTTTGCAAGACAACAACCAGCGTTTATTTATTTTTCTTTTTTTTTCAGCGCTACTTGTTACCGACGCCTTACGTAGATGCAGTAATCTACGTCCACGGTATATCACCTTATGATAGGCAGCTTCAACAAACTGTTTTCCACGTTCACCAGCTTCTTGGTAAATGGATAGCATTTTCCTCAAGCTCTCTGTCAGTTGATGACATATGCTGCTATTGTAGAAGGATTTCTGTACTCTTGTAATGAGCACGAATATGCAGCAATTTGGCCTTGCAGTCGGCAGCATTAAAAGATGAAAGCAGTATGTACGACTTAATCGGCAAAGAAAAAGAAAACAGAAGACGTGAGGTAGAATAAGTATCTCCAGGAAACGTCACCTGTGTAACACGCTCACTGTATCTTTCCTCTCTGAAGTTCCATTCCTGCAGCCTGGCAGGAGAGATTCTCCACAGCTTGTACAGCACGGAGAGAAAGAAGTTACAGCTTCAAACCTTGTGTCAATCACGATGTTCCGCAGATAGCGCAATTGGTAGTGACAGGCTGTTAGAAAACTGGAATCTGGATTCGAGTCCCAGTCCTGCACACAATTGTAACATGTCACAAGGATTCACCACAACGTACATGACAAAAATTTTGCTCTTGTGACGCATTTTTCGGATGAAACGGTGTCACATAATATTTTGTCAAAATGACCAATAGCACATTAAATGACGATCTCGAGTGGAAATATAAGGGGCGCTCAAAAAGAAACGAGCCAGAGTCTGTAATGCGCAAACCGGTGTCGGGAGGGTAAAATCGTGGCGTGTGAAACGAGGTGTGGTTCCGACCAGAGCGTGGAAGTTCACAGCCCGCCGCTAGAGGGCACTCGTGACTCTACAGAGCTAGCAGCAGCCTGCATCAATTGTCCAACGCTGCCAGTGGCATTGCAAACAGTATAATGGCGGTGTCAACAGAAGAGAAAAAGGTGTTGTTCGTTTTCTGACAGCAGAAGGAGTAGGAGGAACGAATATTCGTCGACGAATGTCACAAGTGTACAGCAAACACTGCATGTCCCTTGCAAGGGTCAAGGCATGGCATAAGCGCTTCAGGGAAGGACAGGTGTCGTTAGCCAATTATGCACGGTCTGCAGCACCACACTGCATTACTGATGACATCGTCCAACTGGTAGATGCACTCATTACCCCGGACCGCCGAGTGACAGTGAAAGCCATAGCCGCCGCTGTCCGACTGAATGTCACAAGTATTCACACCATCATGAAGGAACGGCTGCACATGCGCAAAGTGGGTGACCAATGGGTACCCCACAGTCTTCAATCACACCAGAAAGCATGTAGAATAGTCCATTGTCTTGCTCACCTGCAGCGCTATGCTTGGGAAAGGAATGCGTTCCTGGCACAAATGGTGGCTGGATGTGAGTTATGGTAGCATCACTTCGAACCAGAATCAGAACAACAAAGTCTCCAGTGGAAGCATCCAGGGCCACCACCACCACCAAAAAAAGCCAAGGCCATCCACACAAGTGCAGAAAAGGTTATGCTAACGTTCTTCTTTGGCCCAGATAGCCCCCTTCTTATTCACTCCCTGCAGCACGGGACAACAGTGAACGCCCAGCGCTACTTGCAAACCTTGATCACCCTTCGCCAAGCCATCAAATCAAAACGACCAGGCAATCCCACCCGTGGCGTCATTCTGCTCCACGAGAATGCCAAGCGTCATACGTCCGACACGTTGGCGGAACTCTTGCAGAAATTCAAATGGGAGGTTCTCGGCCACCCTCCATACAGTCCGGACCTCTCTACTTGTGATTACGCCATTTTTGGTCCCCTTAAAAAGGCTCTGAGGGTAAACGATTCACCTAGGACGACGACGTCCAGCTGCATGTGCCGAACTGGTTAACATCGCAGCCCCGGTAATTTTATGAGACTACCATTCACCGCCTTGTGTCACAGTGGGATAGGTGTCTCAACAGCCAAGGTCAATACTTCTAACATACAGGTGCTGGTTTCTGTAATTATGCCTCTGTCTCGTTTCTTTTTGAACGATCCTTATCGAATGAATAACATATACACTCCTGGAAATGGAAAAAAGAACACATTGACACCGGTGTGTCAGACCCACCATACTTGCTCCGGACACTGCGAGAGGGCTGTACAAGCAATGATCACACGCACGGCACAGCGGACACACCAGGAACCGCGGTGTTGGCCGTCGAATGGCGCTAGCTGCGCAGCATTTGTGCACCGCCGCCGTCAGTGTCAGCCAGTTTGCCGTGGCATACGGAGCTCCATCGCAGTCTTTAACACTGGTAGCATGCCGCGACAGCGTGGACGTGAACCGTATGTGCAGTTGACGGACTTTGAGCGAGGGCGTATAGTGGGCATGCGGGAGGCCGGGTGGACGTACCGCCGAATTGCTCAACACGTGGGGCGTGAGGTCTCCACAGTACATCGATGTTGTCGCCAGTGGTCGGCGGAAGGTGCACGTGCCCGTCGACCTGGGACCGGACCGCAGCAACGCACGGATGCACGCAAAGACCGTAGGATCCTACGCAGTGCCGTAGGGGACCGCACCGCCACTTCCCAGCAAATTAGGGACACTGTTGCTCCTGGGGTATCGGCGAGGACCATTCGCAACCGTCTCCATGAAGCTGGGCTACGGTCCCGCACACCGTTAGGCCGTCTTCCGCTCACGCCCCAACATCGTGCAGCCCGCCTCCAGTGGTGTCGCTACAGGCGTGAATGGAGGGACGAATGGAGACGTGTCGTCTTCAGCGATGAGAGTCGCTTCTGCCTTGGTGCCAATGATGGTCGTATGCGTGTTTGGCGCCGAGCAGGTGAGCGCCACAATCAGGACTGCATACGACCGAGGCACACAGGGCCAACACCCGGCATCATGGTGTGGGGAGCGATCTCCTACACTGGCCGTACACCACTGGTGATCGTCGAGGGGACACTGAATAGTGCACGGCACATCCAAACCGTCATCGAACCCATCGTTCTACCATTCCTAGACCGGCAAGGGAACTTGCTGTTCCAACAGGACAATGCACGTCCGCATGTATCCCGTGCCACCTAACGTGCTCTAGAAGGTGTAAGTCAACTACCCTGGCCAGCAAGATCTCCGGATCTGTCCCCCATTGAGCATGTTTGGGACTGGATGAAGCGTCGTCTCACGCGGTCTGCACGTCCAGCACGAACGCTGTTCCAACTGAGGCGCCAGGTGGAAATGGCATGGCAAGCCATTCCACAGGACTACATCCAGCATCTCTACGATTGTCTCCATGGGAGAATAGCAGCCTGCATTGCTGCGAAAGGTGGATATACACTGTACTAGTGCCGACATTGTGCATGCTCTGTTGCCTGTGTCTATGTGCCTGTGGTTCTGTCAGTGTGATCATGTGATGTATCTGACCCCAGGAATGTGTCAATAAAGTTTCCCCTTCCTGGGACAATGAATTCACGGTGTTCTTATTTCAATTTCCAGGAGTGTAATTGCTGTTAAGTGCGCCATTGCCATCTATTCACTGCATTCCCAGAGCCGCTGGAGCAGAAAACCGGACGTGTCCGGGCACACGTCGTGCAGGTATGTTAACAGCTTACTATAAAAACATACATGCAACCCCAAAAGGCCTCTGGTCAAAATTATACCGATGGTAGAGAATCCTAGGCTGCGTACTTGGAGATGAGAAACTAATAACTCGATTGTAATATTTCGGTTTTTTGTTTACTTTAAGTACTTATAGGGTATTGCAACAAATTCCGCTCGCAGCAACTCGTCAAAAGCGACGACGCCGAGTCTTATTAAAACACAGTTCATCAACAGAACTGTGCTCTGGATTCGAAATAATTTGGCCTCAATGGTTGCACAACTAGTTTAAGACGAGTATGTAAATGGTGCTCCTGTACTCTTCTCTTTTGCCTCTCTAAGTGTGGTTTTGAGCTGGAAGTTCACTTACATTGACGGATGCTATTTGATAAACCCTCACCCACGAGACCCAACACTCAGCAATTTCTACTGCGGGAAGAATTCTCTGTCGAAAATCTCTGTGTCCTTAATGACAAATTTTCTCGGCGATACATGTCTTTCACTTTGGACGCATTGCTGAACCAAGGGGGTTGAGAGATAGCCAATCGTCAAAGGTGGAGAGGGCGCAAAAACTGGCTGAACAAAGAAAACGTGAATGAAAGTTGGGTTGATAATTAACCAAGAGAGGTAAGTCTGTTCTTCCACCCTTCACGTTCCTCTCTTTTGAGAAACAGAATTCAATATTCCGAGGTCCATAGTGTCATGAGTGTTTGAGAATACCAAATTTCAGGCGTTGCCTCTCACCACGGACGATGCAATGGCAGACGGCCTTCACTTAACCACCGAGAGCAGCGGCATTTGCGTAGAGTTGGCAGTGCTAACAGCCAAGAAACACTGCGTTAAATAACAGCAGAAATAAATGTGGGGCACACGACGCACTTACCCGTTAGGACAGTGCAGTGAAATTTGGCGTTATTGGGCTATGACACCCAGGACTCGCGCCCATTTCGGTTGGACCGTAGACAAATAGACAACCGTGAGGCTGTCAGATAAGCCCCGATTTCAGTTGGTAAGACCTGATGGTAGGGCGCAGATCCCACGATATCATGGACCCAAGTTCTCAATAAGGCACTGTACAAGCTAGTGGTGGCTCCATAATGGTCTGTGCTTCCTTTACATGGAATGGACTGTGTCCTCTGGATGTTCAGTTACTTGGAGACCATTTTCAGCCACTCATAGACGTCATGATCCTGAACAACGATGTAATTTTTATGGATGACAGTGCGCCATGTCAACGGGCCACAATTGTTCGTGACTGGTTTGAAGAACATACCGGACAATTCAAGCGAATGACTGCCCGACTAGAATCCTATCGGACATTTATGGGACATAATTGAGAATTAAGGTTCGTGCCATAATCCTGTACCAGCAACACATTCGCAATTAAGGATGGTTCAGTATTTCTGCATGGGACTTCAACCGACCTGCTGAGTCTATACCACGTCGAATTGCTGCACTACGCCAGGCAAGAGAAGGTCTGACATGATGTCACGAGGCATCCCATGAGTTTTGTCACTTCAGTGTACTTTGAAACTACAATTAATTAATATTCTGCGTGCCACGATACGATTTCTATTTTTCAAACTGAAATAACGCAGCGAGAAAAGTCATAGACCAAACAAATTAGCGACTCTAACCAAACATCGCCGGCCCGTAAATACTCTAAACCCGACTACAGTCCTCACGCGACACCAAACTGCCTGCTGACTGCAGACTGCCAACAGCTGCCCAGCACTGGCACTCAGCAATAGCACTCAGACTTTTTTCAAAACATTGTCAGTGGGCGGCGATTACTTTGAACTTCTACCTCGGCGAAACCATATGTAACTGCAACATAGTCACTGTGATTAAAGGCATTCTTAGCTGTTAGGAATGATTTTAAATAACTCGACGTGTTATGATATACGATGTGCGACAATAAAGTAATGAGACTGATGGGAAAAAAATTTTGCTTACCATTTTAGTCAAGTTTAGTGTTGTCTCCTTTGCCGTAGTTCCCTTCTGATTGTACACACTTTTTCCAGCGCTTCTTTCATTGATGGTAACATTTCTGGAACACATATTCTCTAATATCCTCCAAGACCCTCGCCACAGCTTTTTGGACATCTTGTGTTGTTTGGAAAAGGTGTCCCTTGACCGCCGTTTTGACTCTTGGAAATGTAAAAAAGTCGCACGGACCGATATCTGGTGAATAAGGTGGCTGTGGTAGTACTGAAATTAGTTTTGAGGTTAAAAATTGCTGTACAGACAGAACAGTATGGGACGGCGCATTATCGTAATGCAGAATCCAACTATCAGCAATGTTGGCACAGACACGAAGAACTCTTTTACGAAGTCTTTCTAAAATTTATTTGTAGTAATATTGGTTAACTGTTTGTCTAGGAGGCACCCTGGCCAAGTTGAGATGTGGTCTGTGAGGTTGATGGTCGTCCACTGCGGTCTTCTTCAACATGCATTCTGCCATCACAAATCATTTTATGCCAATGAAATACTTGAGCTCTTGACATAACCTCCTCTCCAAAAGTCTTCTGAAGCTTACCATAGGTTGTCGCGTTTTCACCCAATTTAACTAAAAAAAATGGCATACCGTTGCGCAATATTATGCGGTTCCATTTCCTTGACGAGAGACACAAACACATGTTAACTCATCACAGCACAACTCACGACTGAGCAGTTGCATCGATGTGCCTCTTGGACTAAAAGCAGCTTATAGACCAAGGTCAAAGATGTAGTCCCTACGCAAGCCTGCAGGGTTGACACATCTTGCAAAGTAAATCAGTCTCATTACTTTATTGTCGCACGTCGCAGGCTCCTCAAAATGGTTTGTATGGGAACAGTGCATTCGGTTCACACATCTGCACGGCCCACACAGGTTGCCCATGATAACAATGCAGTTCTTCGTGCCGTTTCGCTACGCAATTGTAGGGTCTCGGAGGCCGGCGAGCGGGTGCTAAAAGTAATGTGCTATTTGACCGAAGGCCTGTTTTTGCCGAATTCTGCCTCCTGAGGGAAAGCGATACGTGATCTTCGAGCAAGGAACAAGAAAAAGTGAAGGGATATATATATATATATATATATATATATTTCCCATTCGAGCCAGTACCTTTGCTGCTTTGAAGTTTCGGTAGATGTGATCTGCTGTGCAAATAAACACCAGTTCCAGAGTAAGCTTCTGTGGCTGATTGATAATATTGTTGGAGTTGTTAATGGATGTGCTTTTATAGCGTGGCCCAGGAGGTATGGTAAATACTCAGAGACATGGCGGAAACGACCATTCGAAGCAAAAAGGTCTGGTAAACATGGACTCTCAGATACATACCTTACGAACTACGAGCACTTGTTCTGTAGCACAGACGTCTTTCACGTTATCGATGATGTGCAAGTACTCATTGTTCCTAAGGTATGCACAATAGAGCCCATGTGAACTCGACTTTTTTTCTTCTTCTGGTCCTTACTACCACCTCTCAGAATATGGAAAGCAAAGAGCTTGCAGTACAAGACATGAAGAAATGCTCATAGCTCTTAAAGTACGTATTTTAGAACCCATGTATACTGGACTTTTCTGATACACCTAATCCTTCCTGTCACATTAGTGAATGCTGATCATTTCTCCTGGGACATCCTGCAGGCAGCTATATTCTGTTCATCTAAGATGTAACTTCGTGTAAACAAACATTTCTTCTCCAACAGTTTCTGAATAGCTCATGCATCTGGTGTAAGACAAGTGGAAGCAAGCCTTACTTATGTGTTAAGTACATTATAGTTATTCGAGCGCGAGCTTAACTCACGTAGTTTTTGTATCAAATATCACCCGGTTTCGCTTGTACTTTGCTAATCACTGTGCTAAAGTTTAAACGACATAATTCGTGTGTCAAATATCACTCAGTTTCGCTGTACTTCATTATACCCACTGACTTCGCCACATCTCCGTAAAAAAGTTGTCGGAAAGGAGAAAACAGCATTAAACTCCATCGTGGTCACATTACAGTCGATTGCGCTTCATTTTCCATGCTAGCGCCACCGACCTTTATGTGGCAGGAAAAATAAACAAGTGACTTACTCACATTGCTAAACCAAGAGTTCCCAATGTCTGAATTATGTGTGTTTGATAAATGGTTCACTACTTACAGGATCCATACCATCATCAAAATTTTGATTCTAAACCTATGAGATACGTTGTATTTGATTTCATTCTAGTACTTCAAGCTTATTGTTGCGTCAACACTCCTACAAATTTTCTGAAAATGTGTAGGTGTAAAATACTTATTCTATGAAAGGTATTACTTTTGGTAGTAAGGGTTTTACCCGAGGGGAGTTCGTGTGAAAATCCTGCCACCTCCTAGATGACAATTAGAGATTGTGTGTTCAAATAATGTTACAAAATTGTTAAGGCTTTGGTGGCCACTTGATGACAAACTGTCTATTGGCTTCTGTCTCGGGTTCTTCGGCCGACGTTCATATAATGATTTTTCTGACGCCAATAGCCAGAAGCCAATAGGCAGTTAGTCAAATAATGTTACTTCTTTTAAATTGTTCTACATATTATATTCATACATTTGTACAAAATGTCGTTTTAAAATGTATATATTCGTTATAGTTATTAATAGAAAAATTATAAGTAGTAGAATTAAGTTCTATCTTCTCTATCCAAACTCACATATCGTGTGAATGTGAGAAATAGGTCTTTTTTCCATTTTCAGCTACACAGAAAATATAGTAAGTGAATGAACCTTGAAGAATTTTCACAGGCTTTCTGTCTCCAGCAGTTAGCTGTGCATGGTATTCTTTCGTCACAATTATACACATTACAAAGTTCGTAGTGTTCGTACCTTATCTTTGTGATAACACAATTGAAATCTTGCGAATGAACAGTACTCATAAACCATAAACAGCGACTGTATCCAGAGACATTTGTGGTGATGGCAGCAAATAGCAACCGGATGCCTTCGCTGTGCAAAGTGATTCCAACGGAAAATAACTCTTCCAGATTTTTCAATGGCCACAATGCGAACGGAGATTCCACGCTGAATGTTTCATTCACACTCGGTGGTTGACGGAAGGCGAAAAGTCATTTCTTCTGACGGTACCATCGCCAGATGCCCTCAGCAAGCCACATCAGCATACAGAAAGCCACCAGTCCGGTGAGGAGGTGTATACACAACGGGTAGTCTCCCGTCTCGTCACGGACGTAGCCTGAAACACAGATAGAAATCCCGATCTGTAACGTGTCCTAACCTATTTTGGTCATTTTTGTGAATGATTAAATTAGACGAATCTTAGTTTCAACTGCAGGAAATTAAATAATGACCAGTAACTGCTGTTTGTACAACAAATAACGTGATTAGTCAAGATTTAGGATTTACATTCAACAACATCAAACAGCTATCGTGTTACAGACGGACACAGAATATATATATAGGTAAACTTTGTTAGGAAAAAAGTGCTAAAGTTCTTGATCGATTATCTTCAAATTTGGTGCACGATACGCTAAATAACGTTTAGATTTACATGGGTTATATATATATATATATATATATATATATATATATATATATATATATATATATATATATACACTCCTGGAAATGGAAAAAAGAACACATTGACACCGGTGTGTCAGACCCACCATACTTGCTCCGGACACTGCGAGAGGGCTGTACAAGCAATGATCACACGCACGGCACAACGGACACACCAGGAACCGCGGTGTTGGCCGTCGAATGGCGCTAGCTGCGCAGCATTTGTGCACCGCCGCCGTCAGTGTCAGCCAGTTTGCCGTGGCATACGGAGCTCCATCGCAGTCTTTAACACTGGTAGCATGCCGCGACAGCGTGGACGTGAACCGTATGTGCAGTTGACGGAATTTGAGCGAGGGCGTATAGTGGGCATGCGGGAGCCCGGGTGGACGTACCGCCGAATTGCTCAACACGTGGGGCGTGAGGTCTCCACAGTACATCGATGTTGTCACCAGTGGTCGGCGGAAGGTGCACGTGCCCGTCGACCTGGGACCGGACCGCAGCGACGCACGGATGCACGCCAAGACCGTAGGATCCTACGCAGTGCCGTAGGGGACCGCACCGCCACTTCCCAGCAAATTAGGGACACTGTTGCTCCTGGGGTATCGGCGAGGGCCATTCGCAACCGTCTCCATGAAGCTGGGCTACGGTCCCGCACACCGTTAGGCCGTCCTCCGCTCACGCCCCAACATCGTGCAGCCCGCCTCCAGTGGTGTCGCGACAGGCGTGAATGGAGGGACGAATGGAGACGTGTCGTCTTCAGCGATGAGAGTCGCTTCTGCCTTGGTGCCAATGATGGTCGTATGCGTGTTTGGCGCCGTGCAGGTGAGCGCCACAATCAGGACTGCATACGACCGAGGCACACAGGGCCAACACCCGGCATCATGGTGTGGGGAGCGATCTCCTACACTGGCCGTACACCACTGGTGATCGTTGAGGGGACACTGAATAGTGCACGGTACATCCAAACCGTCATCGAACCCATCGTTCTACCATTCCTAGACCGGCAAGGGAACTTGCTGTTCCAACAGGACAATGCACGTCCGCATGTATCCCGTGCCACCCAACGTGCTCTAGAAGGTGTAAGTCAACTACCCTGGCCAGCAAGATCTCCGGATCTGTCCCCCACTGAGCATGTTTGGGACTGGATGAAGCGTCGTCTCACGCGGTCTGCACGTCCAGCACGAGCGCTGGTCCAACTGAGGCGCCAGGTGGAAATGGCATGGCAAGCCGTTCCACAGGACTACATCCAGCATCTCTACGATCGTCTCCATGGGAGAATAGCAGCCTGCATTGCTGCGAAAGGTGGATATACACTGTACTAGTGCCGACATTGTGCATGCTCTGTTGCCTGTGTCTATGTGCCTGTGGTTCTGACAGTGTGATCATGTGATGTATCTGACCCCAGGAGTGTGTCAATAAAGTTTCCCCTTCCTGGGACAATGAATTCACGGTGTTCTTATTTCAATTTCCAGGAGTGTATATATACTCTAAGACAAAATTCGAATGGGATGGAAACCAGTAAATGTGATGTATGTGGAAAGGCAAACAAATCATTACGATTTTCGAAAAAATGGATGATTTACAGAAGAGAATGCGCTTCTGAAACTGAGGAAGTCAGTACATGTTCCTCCACCTCTGGCCACTACCTACGCTGCTATTCGCCTTGACATTGTGTGATAGAGTGCTGGATGTCCTCCTGAGTGTTATCGTACCAAACCCTAATTGGTACGTTATATCGTGAAAATCCCGAGCTGACTGGAGGGCCTTGCCCACAATGCTCCAATGGGTCTCATTCACGGGGATATGTGGTGACTTTTCTGGCTAAGGTAGGGTTTGACAAGCATAAAGACAACTTTTTATGTGCTGACCATTACACTATTATGGACAACATAGCTGTTGTCCAATGTTGGAGAGCCCTGGTAATAGTGAAAATATAAGGGGAGATGTGAATTGGAGTTTGTGTTGGGGAGGGTACTTGACTTGAGTAGTTCATGCAGCTGTGTTGACCATAATGTTGTGGTGGTGTAATGGTCAGCATATCTGTCTACTAAGAAAGAAGAGCAGGGTTCGAGTCCCAGCCACAGTACCAATTTTAATTCAATTCCTCAGCTTCGACCGTTATCGTAGATAAGTTAGAAACTGCAATGTCACAGGGAAAATTTAAGATAGAGACAAATAGTGGAAACTCTCGCCGTGTACTGGTAGGCATTATCTTGGTGAAATGTAAACCCAGGACGTCTTACCACGAAAGAGAATGAAACAGCCTGTTGAATATCGTAGACGTACCGGTTTACTTTGCTGTGGCTGCCAACCAAAGGAGTCCTGCTATGAAAATAAATGGCATCCCACACCATCACTGCTGGTAGTCGTGCTGTAAGACGGGCGACATTCAGGTTGGTATCCCACCGCTGTCCAGAGCGTCTCCAGACACGTCTTCACCGATTGTGAGGCCTCAGTTCGAGGTGACAATCATCACTGAAGACAACTCTGCTACGCAAACTTTGTTAGCAAAAATCTCGAACAGTTCATGACTCAATTACTTCAACTTTTACCTGATGCCCCAACAAACATTCAGATGTACATAAAAAAAGCACTCCGTCTTCAGGCCACGAGTGGCCTACCGGGCCATCCGACCACCGTGTCATCCTCAGTGGAGGATGTGGATAGGAGGGGCTAGGGGTCAGCACACGGCTCTCCTGGCCGTTATGATGGTATTCTTGACCGAACCCGCTACTATTCGGTCGAGTAGCTCCTCAAGTGGCATCACGAGGCTGAGTGCACCCCAAAAAATGGCAACAGCGTATGGTGGCCTGGATGGTCACCCATCCAAGTGCCGACCACGCCCGATAGCGCTTAACTTCGGTGATCTCACAGGAACCGGTGTAACCACTGCGACAGGGCCTTTGCCTTCATATGTGCATAAGGTTTATACGTCTTTTAGGGAACAGTGTTATGGTTATCTATTAAAACCAACCGTGAAAAAGAAGAAGCTGTGCTGCACTGTGAAAATGTGTAGTTTCCTTTCTCTGTAGTCAGTTTTAACTATGATAGCAGGACATTGAAACCATTAGAAAAACTGTTTCTTCTATAGATAGTCTTTCTTCTTGTACGTAGTTTCAAACAAAAGCTGTGTGCACAAAAATGTGCAGTTTTTTCCCCCTCACTGCTGGTTTTAACAGAAAACAGGAAACTTGTACTTATGGCTTATCAGCTTATCATTAGGATACTACTACAGAATCTGAATCGACCGAAACTTTGTAAGCCTACCCATTCACAGATTAATACTTCTAGAAATACTGTCATTGAAGCTACTGTTCTCACAAATCCAGCAGCTGGAAACGTCTCTCTCATACCCAATATAACAATAATCCCAACAAATTTTCCCGTACCATTTTAAGAGCCTTTAGTTCCCAATCGATGTTTCGTTCGTAATAACGGTAAGTCTCAAGGTCAGAAACAAAGAGGAGGCAGTCAGAGAGGGGGGAGGAAATGGACAGGAAGAGGAGACACGAGGAGCTGGTGAGAGAGGGAGAGGAAGAGATAGACAGAGAGAAGTGGAAATAGAGAAGCAGATGAGGAGATGGACAGAGTGAGGAAGGAGGAGGAGGTGACGGACAAAGACAGGGGGAGGAGGAAATGGACAAAGAATATGGAGAACTGCAGGGTGTGATTCAAAGGTTTCAAGACTTAGAACTAGAAATTTATTGGACATTTAAGTACAGCGGACTAAAATTCTTCAGAATATGAACCGTGAGCATCAACACAGAGCTGCCAGCACGTCTTCCACTGTTTGTAGCCCTTCTGGAAGGCCTAGTGGGTCATGCTGTCAAGGGCTCTCGTCGAAGCCAGCTGGATGGCGTCGATGGAGTCGAATCGCTTCCCTTTTACGCCTGTCTCGATTCGGTGGAAGAGGAAAAAGCCACTTGGAGTCAAGTCAGGGCTGTATGGTGGCTGCAGCACTGTTGTCACGTTGAACATGACCAAAACTTCGGCGACGGCCCGCGACATGTGAACGGGCGCGTTGTCGTGGTGGAGAATCCAATCGCCCTTGATCGCCATTCGGACGCGGCGAACTCGATCCCTCAAGCAGCAGAATACTCACACTAAGACGACGGACACTATTTAAAAGTTCCCTCACTCTCTCCACATTTTGATCCGTTCAGCTTAATGATGGCCTCCCAGAGTGGTCGTCGTCTTCAAGGGCCCCGCGACCATCTTTGAAACGTTTGTGCTACATGAAAACCATTGCATGGAACATGGCTTCTTCCTTAAAGGCCTCTTGAATCATACCGAGAGTCTCCGTGGCGGTTTTGTTCAGTCGCACGCAAAACTTAATCGCCTAACGCTGCTCCAAGTGCTGCTCCATTTCCACCTCTCCCACTTTCCGACCGAGGTCAATGACATGCACTCACGCTGCAAGCGATGCGCACTCTCCTGGGTTCGGGAGGCAACCGCCGCAGTATCAGTTCATTCCCTGAGAACCCCCACTACTTCCCCCACCTGGCGGAACTGGTCCACGCGCTCACTTATACTCAGAAATGAATCAGTCTTGAAACTTCTGAATCGCACCTTGTATATCCACTTCCCACACGTATTTAGTAACTGTTAATCATCGCCAGATTTGCTAGTCTACCGTGAAAGCAACATTGTACAGACATGTCAAAGCTCTGAAGTGAAAAGTAAAAGACAAGCAACTGTTTTACCATCAGCTATACGATACAGAACAATGTAGTCATTTGACTGTGTGGATCATTCTGTACTTCTGGAATATAACGAAAATTGGGACACACCTAGCAATAGTCCACATCATACCTTCTACTAACAACAATATCGACAGAGGCTGCAATATTTACCAAATGGAACTATGGTAGCAAGGCTCTCTAAAACGATTACAGATAACATTTCCTACAATAAACTACTAAATAACATCAGAATCTAATGAAAATATGTAATGTAAAACACACTTGCACACAACATAACCAAACAACTGAGAAAAACTTTAGGAAGGAAGGAGGTGTTTTGATGAAATGTTATTGAAATACATCACTTATCCAGCTTTTTCTCGTAATACGCAAAGAGAACTTCTGTTGCATTTACATACTGAGAAGCACAGTGCTGGAAAAAGACAGAGATGAAATATCGTCAACAGTGATGGTGCAACAAGGCAGAGATGGAAGGCCAATATTTGGAAAGTAAATAATCTGCCACCAAAAAAGTTCTGTTTATCATTTATCGAGTACAAGACACATGCAGGCTGCTTATCATAATACACAAGTAAAACTGCAAATACGGAAACTCAAACTTTTCACTAATATAAAATCTGTTACTTCTCTAAATATATAAGGCTTTGAGAACATAATGCATGTGACACCACTGTTATAAATCAATTGTTCTGTAAGATTAAAAATGATAAACACACACTGCACATTGGCACTATTGTAAAACTTACACGTTAAGCAGCACTTGCTAAGAACGAAAGATCGACTGCTGTACCAAACTTTGGAAGCTTAACAGACCTTAAAATTAAACACCTCCACCTCTAAATTGTCTGAAAAACTTATTAAAATCTTGCTGCTGCCTTATTGTCATTTGTTGGGAATATTTATGTCTGCTACCGATTTTGCAAGCTGTTTCTCTATTTCGTGAGACAATCGAGAAATTGTCAGTTTAGCGGTGTCTTTGTAATCTTCGCATTTAAGAACATCTTCTTCGTATTCGTCATCGTCTAACAACTCGTGAATATCCTCATCTAATTTAACGAGGCGGTTCAGAACGCTACCCAATCTGTCATTGTAATATTTATAATCCGCGATTTCCGATGTGTCTGACAACCTTGCAACTTCCGCTACGAGTCGCGTAATGTTTGCTCTTTCTCTCATCCGTTTTCTCTTTAGAGTGTGTAACTGTGCGTCTGATTTGTGGTCTGGCATGTCCATTCGGTCCGATTACTCCAAGGTTTAAAGCAGTGTCGGCTAGCGATCAGCTGGTCCTAGTAAGGCGTTATCTTTGGATCGCTAGTCGAAGTAATTCAATTGATGATCGCTAGATGGCAGCACCAGTCATAAACAATCTACACAGGGGTAGAGTAGGATCTGATAATTCGTTAAAGCGCTAATCGAACAGCTACAATAGCAGTACACAGCGGCAATAATGTAATCAGTTGCCTTTACAAATGGCACTACAAAACATGTTGCGTGACAATTCAGTTCAACTTAGCTGCGTATGCAGGCGGTTGTCGTCGAAGAGCTTGTTGCGTGGTGTGACAAATCGCTGCAGTAAGACCCCCTCGTAGTATTGCCGCGTGACGTGCGTCCAGAATTCGTGGTTCCACAACGGCAATCGTGGAAATTGTCTCGGGCAAAGTCTATCCCGGGTTTCGGCACCAAAATTTTATGTCGTGAGTCACAGTAGAGCCGCGATTAACAGTCTAACAAACTTTATTACATAGTCACAGAGCATACAATACAACAGGTCAAAGATATATTGTCCTAAGAGTAAACAAACAGTCTCTCACTTGCCCGAAGTACATCACTCTGTGACACCACTACTGGAATAACATATTACTCGAGGAGTCTTGGTCAAGCTAAGTACCAGGCATTAAGTTTATCAAAATCCTTAAAAAATGGTTCTATAACATCGGAGAACACACATGACCACTACTGGCTGATCCAACTTACAGCCTGAAGTGCACTTGTCGACGAGAATCAGCAAAGAAAATAAATTATCCTCACGCCAAAAACTCATTTGTTATCAAAGTCAGTCAAAAATTATAGTGGCCCTGTGCTAGGGTACTAACTTCATCTTGTAATTAAAATGCCATCACTGTCTGATATTACAATGTGGAAGATACATGACACTTGGATGAAATAGTATGCTGAGCACTAGTAGTGATACACATTCTTGAGCCGGCCGGAGTGGCCGAGCGTTCTAGGCACTACAGTCTGGAACCACGCGACTGCTACGGTCGCAGTATCGAATCCTGCCTCGGGCATGGATGTGTGTGATGTGCTTAGGTTAGTTAGGTTTAAGTAGTTCTAAGTTCTAGGGGACTGATGACCTCAGAAGTTAAGTACCATAGTGCTCAGAGCCACACATTCTTGTAGTGAAGAAACAAATGTTCCTGTGCCTTCAATGTCACCCCAACATTATAACTACTTCATGCTAGGGTATTAATTTTATAAAGCAGTGGAAAACATTTGTCATGTTATGCTGGTAATACTAAGCACGCAAAGCAGTGGTGGCTGACACTAACAAATAAGCATTCTGAACTGAATTATATTCTACAACCTCAGGTAACCATAAATACACGTCTTAGCAGAGCCTCTCTTAAACTTCGATCGTTTTTAATGGGACAATAGATGAAACTGATCAGCTGTTGAAGATATTTGACAATCTTCATGAAAAAATTAAATTAACGATTCAGATACAAAATAAAAGCAGGAACTAAGCTTTTTATATAGAAAGTCGTGATTACAGGTGGCATAATAAGTTTTGATTTTTTTTCGTACTGCAACTTACACAAATTATACTTTACCGTTTGACTTAATGCACCCTCAATGCCAAAAGATGGCTTTTATCTATCAACCATGCATTGTACAGTAGTAGCACCTTTAACTCAAGATGAAAATAGAGAAAGAGGTGTATTTAATGAAAACTGTAGCTCATATTAATGGATAAAGACAGTCTACAGTAAATAAAATTTTTGAGAAGGAAACAAGAAATGGAGGCACCACCTTAGACTTTAAAACCAGGAATAGTGGAAAAGAAAGGTACACTTCAATGCCTTTTACAGGCGATATATCACGTACGATTAAACGATTGTTTGTTAAAATATATGGCTGCAAAGTAGTATTCTCCACCGACAATTGTCCAAAGAAAAATTTAATTCATAGTATTAAAGCCACAAATGACCGTTAATGAAGTTGCGGTGTTAATAAGATCACATGCAACGGATTTTCAATATTTTACAACGGTGAAACTGAAAGGGCATTAAATACTGGGTATAAAGGACATCGTTTAGGTGAAAAGATACTACTGTGCATAATGCTACATTCACAGGCCACTTGCTAATGTCAGTTCATAATCTGAAAAGAACCAAAGAAATAGAAATCGCCCAAAAAGCAAAGAAATAGTGGTGATTATATGCTGTAGAGGTACTAGAGATTTTTAGACACACAATGAACATCAATGGCCTGTTTTTAAATGAGTAGTTCAAGTGAGGAAAAAAAGGTTTCTTTAAACGTTTCAAGCCAGTAGTAATGACTGCATAAATATATTGCCAGGGTAAATTGTTGTCAACAGAACTTCCTGTCAGAAAGCGTTACTATCCTCACACAAAGTGACGTAATATTTTCATTAGCTCACTAGATGGGCTAACTCTTTGATAGCTTTGTTTATTAAAATAGGGCACTGCTATGTACTTTTAAAGAGCTGCACGCCTATGTATTTTTTTTTACTATGTTTTATTCAGAGTTTTAATTTCTCCTACCATTTCTTCATTAGAGAAGCTTAGAGAAGCAGGTAATGTATTATTTCACGTAATGAAGATTTAAACACGTGTGTACTGTGAGAAAATGTAGCAGCTAGTGCACTTTTGGATTTCTTGACATTTCTGAGATTTTAATTGCCTGGCACTGCAACAGCACTGTTACACTGTTTTACTCTGATAGCGAAATATTTTACTATTTGTTTGTATGATGGCAGGTCAGTGCCAAAAAAATAAATTGTACATAAGTGAGCTTTTCATTGCAACATCAGCTGACAACATGTGGCACGTGGCACAACCCACAGTAGTTAATCTGCGCATTGTATCTGAAGCTACATGTACAGGTCGACTTCTGCCTCTGTTCAACTGCCATACCTAATATCCCAAGTACACAGTTTCAAAGGTTATTTTGATTTCAGTCACGGTATGTAACTTGAGCTGGTTAGCTCATGCTTCATGTAACATGTTTTATTTTAACCAATCTAAGTAACGGTTTCATTTTCCAGTTGGCGATTTTAGTTATTTTACATCATAACTGAGTTCTAGAAATTCTTGTTTGGTTTTGTGATAAATGTTCTAGGTAGAATCCTGTACTCTTGAAGAAGATACTCATGTTATTATCGAAAGCTAGGTCAAGTTTAAGTAAATAAACTTCTGGCCCTGGCTAGCTGTTTATTTTATCGCATGGAGGTACTCACAGTTGCTGTTCACAGTATGTTCAAAATTGGACACCATTATGGTTTGGTGCAAAGTTAGAATTTTCATATCAGTAACGGAACTTGCATGTTATGATAAGCAACCTGAAAGTGTTTTATACTTGATAAACAATATTTTAGTTTGATGGTAAAGTGTTTATTTTTGGGATATCGACCTCCATCTCTGTCTGTATGCACCATCATCTCTGGCTATGCGTCATCTCTGTCTTCTTCTAGCACTGTGTTTGGCCATGTTTTGAAATACGTAAATACAGCAGAAGTTCCTTTTGGGTATTACGGAATTAACAGTTTAAAGTGACACATAAACAAAATCTCGTCAAAACCCTTTCTTCCTTCCTTCCTACAATGGTGTCCCCGCAGTTCCTGTTCTTTCACTTGGCTATGTTGTCTGTGAGTGTGTGTTTTATAGAACGTATTATGATTCGGCTTTGGTATTACTTAGTTCTTTACTTTAAGAAATACAGTCTGTAAACGTTTCAAAGTACTTTGTCACCATAGTTGGGTTACTAAATATTCCAGTCTTCGTCGAAAGCTGTTATTGTACATAACCTTGGTTATACCATGTAAAAGGCATTATTATGCTATAAATAACATGGATCATATTTTGTAACGTAAAGCAGATGCATCATCTTAGTCCCACCTAAAATGGTGCTTGTGGAGATGAAGGATTAACGAAAAACTTGTAAAAACCACGGACGACGTCAGTACATACTACAAACCACTAGTAACATTTCTACAGCTGGAAGTGACAACAATCATTATGTATTT
Source organism: Schistocerca americana (assembly GCF_021461395.2). Taxonomy (NCBI): domain Eukaryota; kingdom Metazoa; phylum Arthropoda; class Insecta; order Orthoptera; family Acrididae; genus Schistocerca; species Schistocerca americana. The sequence continues at coordinate 585,161,143 of NC_060123.1, read as the reverse complement.
TAGATATGTTACTATTGTAACATTTGAAAAGCATCATGGAACATTCCAGATACGAAAATATTTAATCTGAGGGTGTATCACGTGACTTGCACCAAAGTGGGCCCAAATAATGTAATTAATTACATTCTTCCAGAACCTGGCAGTTTTTAGACTGTGTTGGTTGATGTGTTCGCTTGCTTTGCGTTATACGTAAGCTGACGTATATTTTCTGCAGTTATAAACCTGGACAGATTAGGTTTAGTACATTACCCTTTTATGTCAAACTTGAAATGCTAACTGTCTGAGAAGTATGTTATTTGTAATTCTATAAGCGCAGAAATAGCACTAAGGCACTTTAGAGTTCTCAATCATACTTTATGCACCTATTGCACGGATGTGTGTGTGTGTGTGTGTGTGTGTGTGTGTGTGTGTGTGTGTGTGTGTGTGATGAGTTTTTGTATATATATGGGAAATGACTGTTTTGTACTTGATGCAAAAATTGTATTTTTGTAGTATTGTATTCTTGCAGACACTTTGGATGTACAAAGGACGTTCTGACACTTGACAATCGTCCCACAACCACGTATATGTGGAAAGTAATCAATTTGAGGGACTGTTGTTCCTTGCACTATACATGGTACAATTATCAAAACATAAATGCTGTTGGCAATGACAAGTTACTGAACATTAAACAGCAGTTGAGTTTATTTCGCAGTTTCAATTTTTGAGGAATAGTAGTTAAAGTAAAACAAATTTTTAGTAACAATGTTTTTGTAATTCTTTCCTTACAATGCAAAAGCGAATGTTGGTTTTTAACTATTTATGGTGAGTACCATTTATACTCGTTCTCTTATGTCACAGTGAATGCTATGTAGCCTCCAACGAAATTTGCAGATGTGAGGTGGGCATTTACCGGATAGATGGAACAGTATTTGACCTTACCAGTTTTTTGTAATGTGGTGCCTTCTACACAATTCAGTGGAAGGCTACGTATTTTTTTCAAGTGTGTTTGTGTGTGTGTGTGTGTGTGTGTGTGTGTGTGTGTGTGTGTGTGTGAAAGGCAGAGAGAAAGAGAGAGAGAGAGAGAGAGAGAGAGAGAGAGAGAGAGAGAGAGACAGACAGAGGGAGAGGAAGGGGGAGAGTGAGTGTGTCTGTGCGTGTGTGTATGTATATGTATGTGTGTTACCAAGGTACTTTAATCGTAGAAGTACTGCACTTCATATCCATTAGGTAATTTTAAATACAAAAACTTACAAACATTCAACAATGAGCTCATTTGGATACCTTTGCGCACAAGTCAAGACGTCTGCTCAGAGCTTCAGTATGATAAAGTGTATCATTTTAATGCCCTGAAAAGTACTGGTATGCAGTTTGCTATTTCGTAGTAATAGCTGCCACCACTAAAACGAATTAAGTGTGCCTTCTTGGAACGTTAATGACGTTACTGGATGGAGGAGCATGTCTTCAAGAATACGTTAGCAACATACAAAGTATAATGCTTGCATGAAGTACAACACTGTCATTTCTCACCCACACACAAAAACCCATCAACTCACTCACACACACGCAAACACACACACACACACACACACACACACACACACACACATATACACATACACACACACACACAGAGATAATGGTGTGTGTGAATTGTCATGTGATAGATGTGTGGCTGTGGTCATGTTGGATTGTGATGTTAGAGGGGTGTGGCCTCCACCTGCCACAGCTCAAGCCTCCAACTGTCAAAAGTTTGAAAATAGCTGGTGCGTATATTTGTTCCGTAGTGCTCACGCTATAATTTTTTTTTTTTTAGTCATCAGATCAGTCTTATGACTGGTTTGATATGGCCCATCACGAATTCCTCTCCTGTGCAAATCTCTTCATCTCAGGGTAGCACTTGCAACCTATGACCTCAATTATATGCTGGATGTATTCTAATCTATGTCCTACCCTACAGTTTTTGCCCCCTACAGCTCCCTCTAGTACCATGGAAGTTATTCCCTGATGTCAAAATGTTCCTTCTTTTTGTCAGTGTTTTCTGTATATTCCTTTCCTCTTTTGCACAGAACCTCCTCACTCCTAACCTTGCAGTCCTCCTAATTATCAACATTCGTTTGTAGCACCATATCTCAAATGCTTCGATTCTGTTGTATTCCGGTTTTCCCACAGTCCATGTTTCACTAAGATACAGTGCCGTACTCCAAACGTATGTTATCAGAAATTTTTCTTCTTCAAATTAAGCACTATGATTGACACTAATAGACTTCTCCTGGCCAGGAATGTCCTTTTTGGCAGTGCTAGTCTGCTTTTGATATGTCCTCCTTGCTCCATCTGTTATTGGTTATTTTGCTCGCTAGGTAGTGGAATTCCCTAATCTCATCTACATCGTGACCATCAATGCTGATATTAAGTTTCTCGCTGTTCTCGTTTCTGCTACTTCTCATTACTTTCGTCTTTCTTCGATTTACTCTTAATCCACATTCCTTAGTCATAAGAATGTTCATTCCATTCAGCAGATGCTGCAATTCCTTATCTTCACCGAAAATAGCAATGCCATCAGCGAGTTATCATTGATATCCTTTCACCTTGAATTTTAATTCCTTTGTTGAACCGTTATTTTATTTCCATCATTTTTTTCTATGTATAGATCAAACAGACTAAATCCCTGTCGATCACTTCTTTCTTGGTATCCTAGTCTTATTGTTGCCTCTTGGTTCTTGTACATATTGTATATTACATGTCTTTCCCTACAGCTTTCCCCTATCAACCGCAACATCAGAACTGCCTCTCTGGTACCTTTACCCGATCATCATCTAACGCATTCTCAATTTTCTTTTCCATTCTTCTGTACGTTATTCTTGTCAGCAACCTGTCAGGCTGAGTGTGCGATAATTCTTGCACTTGTCAGCTCTTGCAATCTTCAAAGTTGTGTGAATGATATTTTTCCGGAAGTTAGATAGTACATCGCCAGACTCACAAATATAAACACCGCAATGAATAATCGTTTTGTTGCCATTTCCCCCAATGATTTTTGGAATTCTGAATGAACGTTATCTATCCCTTTTGCCTTATTTGACCTTAAGTCTTATAAAGCTCTTTTAAATTCTAATTCTATTACTGGATCCCATATCTGTTCAATTTCGACCCCTGTTTCTTCTTCTGTCAAATCTTTCTCCTCACTGAGGCCTTCAATGTACTTTTTCCACCTATGCACTCGCTCCTCTGTATTTAACAGTGGAATCCCATTGCACGCTTTATGTAACTACGCTTGCTTTTAATTTCATCGAAGGTTGCTGTGACTTTCCTATATACTGAGTTAGTCCCTCCGACAATCAATTCTTTTTCCATTTCTTCACATTTTTCATGCAGCCATTTCGTCTTAGCTTCCCTGTGATTCCTATTTATTTCATTCCTCAGCGATTTGTGTACTGTATTCCAGAATTTCGCCGGACATTTCTGTACTTCCTCCTTTCATCGATCACATGAAGTATTTCTTGTGTTACACTTTATTTCTTCGCATTTAACTTATTGTACTTATGTCTTTGTTTTCACCCTCTGTGATTGCCCTTTTAGAGATTGTCCTTTCTCTTCAACTGTACTGCCTACTGAGCTATTATTTACTGCAGTATCTATAGCCGTAGATAACTTCTTGCGTATCTCGTCATTCCTTAGTACTTCTGTATCCCATTTCTTTGCATATTGATTCTTCCTGATCAATCTCTTAAACTTCAGCCCACTCTTCATCAGTCTGTCTGTGTCTACATCTGCTCCTTGGTGCACCTTACAATCCAGTATCTGATCATGAAGTAATCTAAATAAAATCTTCCTGTATGTCCCGGTCTTTTCCAAGTATACCTCCTCCTCTTGAACACAGTATTCGCTATTAATAGTTGAAATTTACTGCAGAACTCAATTAGTCTTTCTCCTCTCTCATTCATTCTGCCAGGCCCATATTCTGGCGTAATCCTTTCTTCTACTCCTTCCCTTACAACCGCATTCCAGCCCCCCCTCCCCAATAACTATTAGATTTTCATCCCCTCTTTTGTACTGAATTTCCCCTTCACTATGCTCATGTACTATCTCTGTCTCTTCATCTTCAGCTTGTAATGTCGCCATGTATACCTGAACTATCGTTGTTGGTATTGGTTTGCTGTCGTTTCTGATGAGAACAACTTTATCACTGAACTGTTCACAGTAAAACACTTCTGCCCTACCTTCCTATTCGTAACGAATCCTGCACCCGTTTTAAAATATTCTGCTGCTGTTGATATTACCCTATACTCATCTGACCAGAAATTCTTGTCTTCTTTCCATTTCACTTCATTGATCCCCACTATATCTAGATTGGGCCTTTGCATTTTCCTTTTGAGAGTTTCTAACTTCCCTACCACGTTCGAATGAAGTACCGAGATCGTTTTTTGATTACTACCCAAAGACGCTACGCCTAGACAACGAATGCTTTCATCAGCTCTTACCGCCTGAAACCTGTACTCATCTGATCGGTCCATGCAGCCCAGGCCAGGCGCTGCAGGCGAAGTCGTCTGCTGCCATAGGCGATTGACTCCAGATTTCACTGCACTGTCCCAAGGGATACAGATACATTCGTCGTACGTCCCACATTGCCTTCTGGATTTATTGATACAGCGTTGCTTGTCTGTTAGCACTGACAACTATACGCAAACGCCTCTGGTCCCGATTGTCAAGTGAAGGCCGTCGGCCACTGCGTTGTCCGTGATGAGAGGTGATGCCTGAAATTTGTATTCTCGTCAGGCTCTTGACACTGAGGAATTCGACATATTGAGTTACCTACAACTATTTACTATTAAAAACAGTCTTGATCACAATTTATTTAGCACGGTGACCGGTTTCGACCACTACTGTTGTCATCTTCAGACCAATGAGTAACAACCTCCATCTGCTAGAGAATCAGTAGTGATCAGCTGTGATCTCTAGCAGAATGAGGTTCTTGCTCATTGGTCTGAAGATGACCACAGTAGTGATTGAAACCGGTCACCGTACTAAATAAATAGTGATCAAGACTGTTTTTAATAGTAAATATTTGTAACATATTGATCACTGTCACTCCCATAATGTAATCAAAAGTAATTACCTACAACTGTACCATGCGTTTAACTCCAACTACCATCCCGTGTTGAAAGTCTGTTAATTCACGTCGTGCGGCCATAATCAAATGGTTCAAATGGTTCTGAGCACTATGGGACTTAACATCTGAGGTCGTCAGTCTCCTAGACTTAGAACTACTTGAACCTAACTAACCTAAGGACATCACACACATCCATGCCCGAGGCAGGATACGAACCTGTAACCGTAGCAGCAGCGCGGGTCCAAACTGAAGCGCCTAGAACCGCTCGGTCCCAAGGCCGGCGCGGCCATAATTATGTCTGGAACCTTTTCATATAAATCGCCAGAGTACAAATGACATCTCCGCCAACGCACTGCCCTTTTATACCTTGTGTACGCGAAACTACCTCAATATGTATATGTGCATATTGCTATCCCATGATTTTCGTCGCCTCAGTGTATACGGGTGGTCTGGTGTCGTGGATAGCAAGTGAACATTTAAATAAGCCACTTTTTCAGCATTTCACATCCGTTGGGCTGTTTGAGTGGACATGTGGAGAACATAAGCCAGACCCTTCTACCACCAATGTTCCCCGTTATCTCCTACTATGCTCACGACTACCAGTTGTTCCTGTTTCAAGGTGTCTTCAAATTAGTGTTAAAAATTTCATTGCGTTATAAAGGTGGGCTTGATTGACCGCTATGGCGGATGGTGGTCTAGGTGGGTTGTGGTCAGGATGATAGAATACCACAACCCCAGAAGTGGGTTGCAGTGGTATGGTGACTGGGAAACTCTTAGGCGTCGAAGCAGACGTCAGAGAAACAACACTGGAGAACCATTCGATTGTTGCTCAAAGTACATCCACTGTGTCGTTGTCCGAGAATGCCAGCGGCCACTGGACATAAAAAGTGCAACTCCACTCGAGGTGCGTACGGCACTCACCACGCGGCAGTGTGGAATGGCAAGTCAGCTGATCCAGCACTGCATCAACGACGCTGGTTAAGGGCCGTTAGCAGCGCAGGGTGAGTGCGGCCAAGGCGCGTATAATCACACTAGTGCCTCCGCTCGAGGTTTGGATGTTATGTTGTTCTCCCGTAGCATCGGAAGAAGGTGACTGGTTGAGTCATGTGGAACTGTAGACTAGTAGACTCGTGGGACGAACATAGATCCCTACGAGAGAATGATGGTCAGCAGACTGCTATACTTTTGACTGAAAATGAATGATATTTACATCGGCTTGGTGCGTACTTGTTTTGATATTGCATCAGTTCCGCTCACATAAGCCATAACAAGTCAGTGTCTCAGATGTGAAGTAACTGGGCCATCGTAGCTGCAAAGGATCCGATTTCCTGCTGCGTCGTTGATATTTCCACTGTGGCTGTAGTATCTGTGTGGTATCGGAGGACAGTTCTTGCTGTATCATCAGGTAGCCCACGATGCAATACGTTCAGTCAGCTTCGGTCATTATGCGAAGCAACGGAGGGCTACGTAAGAAATAATGTGGAATATAAAACACCGGCAAAGGTTATAGCGTCACAGTCACTTCGCATTCAGTACACATTCTTTGTTGAATAATTGACGTCTACCCGTCCATTAATTAATGTATACCATCTGATTTTAGACGTCCGTTGAATTTCTGTTTTAGTCTATCGAAGCATGATATGGAACACTAGTTCGAATTTCTCAACTCTTGATAGTGCATTTAATGAATTCTGGGATGAGTTGCTCACCTTTTATGTGTAAAAACGTATTGCCTTAACAAAAGTATTGCCGAGATTTCGCCGGCCATTGTGGCCGTGCGGTTCTAGGCGCTTCAGTCTGGAACCGCGTGACCGCTACGGTTGCAGGTTCGAATCCTGCCTCGGGCATGGATGTGTGTGATGTCGTTAGGTTAGTTAGGTTTAAGTAGTTCTAAGTTCTAGAGGACTGATGACCCCAGACGTTAAGTCCCATAGTGCTCAGGGCCATTTGAACCAGTTTGCAGAGATTTCAGTATTGTTGAAGCATTATTAATTCTTTTTTAAAACTGAAATCAAATACTGAGGAATGTAAACTGAAATTTATTTCACATTTACAGTTGTTGCTCATTTATTGTCTGCTGAATTATTTCAGCGCTTTTGTGTCCGCTCCTGATATAAACGTGTAATCCAAGAACAACGAAAGACAGTTGTGAGCAGAACACGGAAGGAATGCCAATAATGATAACCAGAATATCCAGGTCCACAGGAAGACCAATTTCCAAATAGGAGCTAGACGACATCTCAAATAGATCATATAGCAGACTGCTTAAGACTCAGCTACAGCTGCTTGCCTAGCCTGCTGCTGTGAGCGGCTGAGCCCACGTGACAAACCTTTCACGCTTCTGGTGACGCTCTTCACTACTAAACTGTTCACGCCTCCGAGTCGCTATCAGTATTGTCCACTGGCGGGGATATTAAAAATGCCTTTCCTGTTTATTTTCTTATGTGTCACCAAACAGTTTCAAATGCAGAAATTAGTAACAAACAACTTTGAAAACTAAGTCAGTTAAATTTTAGTTCTATATGTATTTCATGCGGCCAACGGCCTTGCCGCAGTGGATACGCCGGTTCCCGTGAGATCACCGAAGTTAAGCGCTGTCGGGCAGGGTCGGTACTTGTATGGGTGACCATGCAGGCCTCCACGCGTTGTTGCAATTTTTCGGGGTGCACTCAGCCTCGTGATGCCAGTTGAGGAGCTACTCGACCGAATAGTAGCGGCTTCGGTCAAGAATACCATCGTAACGGCCGGGAGAGCGGTGTGCTGACCCACGCCCCTCCTATCCGCATCCACCACTGAGGATGACACAGCGGTCAGATGGTCTTGGTAGGCCACTCCTGGCCTGAAGACGGAGTGCTGTATTTCATGTGTCTTTCAGAATTGAAATCCCCCTGATAACAGCAAAATCTCGCTGAAACTTATTTCAGTAAAACAAAGTGTTTTGCATCATGGCGCAAACACAAGTCCATTATCTCCTTTGTATACATAGATTAACTGGGAGAAGAGTAGAAGTATACAATGAGTGCAAGGCCAATTTTGATTCAAAGTAATGAGCGACTTGAGCTGCTTACCTATGATGGGGCCAACTGCTAGAAGCATGATGCCGCAGATGACCATGGTGAGGCCAACACCGCCTGGCAGCTTGTGCTCGGGGCAGGCCTCGGCGACGCACAGGTTTATGTTGACGACGGCGGCGCCCCGAAAGAAGCCGCACAAGCCGCTGCACACGCACAGCGCCACCAATCCAGAAGACATGGCCACCGCTAGAAATACGGTTAGACCCAAAGAAAATTATTAGTGCTTGTGAATGGCTCTCCAAAAAATGGCTCGGAGCACCATGGGACTTAACATCTGAGGTCATCAGTCCTCTAGAACTTAGAACTACTTAAACCTAACCAACCTAAGGACATCACACACATCCATGCCCGAGACAGAATTCGAACCTGCGACAGTAGCGGTCGCGCGGTTCCAGACTGTAGCGCCTAGAGCCGCTCGGCCACTTCGACCGGCAATGGCTGTCTCAACAGTTAGTTCCCTGAGTATCAATGAAACATAACATATGGCGCTTAATGGGCTATAAACCTTCTCACATCAGCTCTTGTCTGGCTCTTAGTGACACTAAATCACAATTAATTCTACCGGCAGACATACAGGGTGTAACCGGTGTAGTTTCGGAAGTTCCATGCGGCTTTTCGCGGATGATGCTGTAGTACACAGAGAAGTTGCCGCATTAGAAAATTGCAGCAAAATGCAGGAAGATCTGCAGTGGATAGACATTTGGTGTAGGGAGTGGGAACTGACCCTTAACATAGACAAATGTCATGTATTGCGAACACATAGAAAGAAGGATCCTATATTGTATGAGAATATGATAGCATAACCAACACTGGCAGCAGTTAGTTCTGTAAAATATCTGGGAGTATGCGAACGGAACGATTTGAAGTGGAACGATCTATAAAATTAATTGTTGGTAAGGTGGGTGCCAGATTAAGATTCATTGGGAGAGTCCTTAGTAAATGTAGTCCATCAGCAAAGGAAGTGGCTTACAAAACACTCGTTCGACCTATACTTGAGTATTGCTCATCAGTGTGGGATCAGTACCTAGTCGGGTTGACAGAGCAGATAGAGAAGATCCAAAGAAGCGCTGCGCGTTTCGTCACAGGGTTATTTTGTAAGCGTGATAGCGTTACCGATATGTTTAGCAAACTCAAGTGGCAGGCTCTGCAAGAGAGGCGCTCTGCATCGCTGTGTAACTTGCTCTACAGGTTTCGAGAGGGTGCGTCTCTGGATGAGATATCGAATATATTGCTTCCTCCTACTTATACCTCCTGAGGAGACCACGAATGTAAAATTAGAGAGATTCGAGCGCGCACGGAGGCTTTCCGGCAGTCATTCTTGCCGCGAACCGTACGCGACTGGAACAGGAAAGGGAGGTAATGACAGTGGCTCGTAAAGCGCCCTCCGCCACACACCGTTGGGTGGCTTGCGGAGTGGAAATGTAGATGTAGAATTGCAGATACATTCATGTTCAGAGAAAGCAGAACGTCTTGAACGACTAAAAATAGGACACTGATATTCACATGACATGTACATTAGTATGGTCTCCTGCAATGATTAGTATTTCAGCCATCTCGGATTAGCGTGTGTCCTGTTGCCTAGTAGGCACAAGGTCCACCATGGCCCTGGTAACTTATTCTGTGCGTATTATTATCGATGTGTATAAGGTGCGAATGGCGACCTGTGGTATAACCATCCGTGCTGCATTCATCTGGTTCCGAAGTTCATCTGTGGTGGTTGGCATTGGGTCACAATGCTCCAAACGTCATTTCACCATATCCCACACTTTTCCGATTGGCGATGAATCTGGTGATCTGGCGAGCCAGGGCCAAAGGCTGACATCCTATGACACCAAGAAGGCACGTGTTCGTCCAACAACATGTGGTCGCGCATTGTCTTGCTGAAAAATGGCTTCTGGGATGTTGTGCAGAAAGGTTATGGCAACGGGTCGCATGATGTCATTCACGTAGGTCACACTAGTCACTGTGCCCTGGGCACAAACCATCTGTGATTTGTGGTTGTAAACAATAGCATCACATACCATAAGGGCTTGTGCTGATGCTGTATGTCTTACGCTAATGCACTCACTGCGATGCAGCTCCCCCTATCTGCGGTGAGCCAAAATACGGCCACCATTTTGAAACAAGCAGAACCTGAATTCGTCCGAAGACACCATCTGATGCCATTCGAGTCCCCAGTGCCGTCGTTCCATACACCGCTGAGGTCTAGCACGTTTCAGGTAGGTGGAGAAATGGAAGACGTGCACGTTACCCATAGCGTAATAACGGTGACAGACTATCACCCTTAATAGCGTATGAAGTATTAGAGTGTTTCACCGTTGCGTCAGATATGTCCTGCAGTGCCAATGGGATGAGGTGTTGATCTTACCGGGGATGTTCTAGGTCGTTCGACGTGACCCATCTCGTCGTTTTCTACGGCCTTCAGTCAATCGTTCTGCAAAAACCCGTTACAATGTTGGAACACTTCGTCCCACACGAGTAGCAATTTCCCAGATGAATGTATTACATTCTTTCATGCCAATAATTCTGTCGTGTCCTGACATAGGTGGGAGAGGGAGAAAGGGGGTTACTGGTCAATCTGCGCTCCCGAGCGGTACAGAGCAGAAGGCAGAAGGACAATTCACAGTGAAGGCATTTGATTGTTTTCTTCTATCTGAGGCAACACTGGTACAGGCATTTACTAGAAATGTAGGTGGTGAGACTTGGTAGGAAACTCGTTGTGGAGACTCTTGGACAAACAGGATTTTGAAATAGTTGTTTATTCCAGACAGGATCAACAAATACACTGGAGGCTAGTTCTGGGGTTAGAAAAAGCATGAATAACACTGTTACAACAGAAGCCAGTGCATAAGTCCCAGGAGGGGATGCTAACCAGAGTAGTAAACACTAGCATCATCTTAAAGCAACAACGTAGTTGCAAAACAAAACATACTGAATGTGACACTGATCACTGAGGCACTCCAAGTGAGAGAGAGCAGGCTTACGCGGAGCTGGACCGAGGCTGGCTGGAGCCGACGGACGCGGATTCTGCGCCCAGATCGTCTGACTGAGAACTCCGCCAAAATGCGGAATCTAGGGGCTTTAAAGAGTCACATGAGGGCACTGTTTTTCCCACTTAAAGCCACCCAGTAAATCCCGCGGTTCCCTTGCAGGCGCCTGCCAATCACGGTTTAGTTACGTCCCCTCTACTGCTCCTAAGGCGGGGATGTTAATGCAGTTGCACTAACTACACCCGTATTTGGTATCAACATTTTTCAGCGGAAAGCTAAACGTAACTGCTCTGCCAAATAAGGCTTGCAACGTTATAGTTACACGTCATTTAGCCCTGCCCCTCGGACTCCCTAGAGTAGGGACTGCTAGGTCAACAGTTTTTGGCGTTTTCACTCTCTTTCTAACCCTTGTGAGCCTGCTGACGTTACTGTTCTCGGGGCTGGTATCAAGCTGGCTTTATACGCTAGTACGTGCCGGTTGGTTTCAAAGTTCTACCGTGGAAACCTACCACAGCGTCTAGACGACATATGAAGTTATAAGTTAATTCCCTGAAGAGTAACTAGCGCCCTGGGAGCGCGTCTGGGGCGTCTGCATTTTCGCAGAGCTCTCCCCTTACGGTTTACTTCATGTAGCAATATCTCTCCTAGTTTCGGCTGACCTCAGCATCGTCTCTGCTTCCGCGCCTTCGAACGCCTGTCCTCCTTTCTCACAGCTTCAAGATAAACACTAGAGTGGCAAGGAACAATCAATATATTACAAGGAGGCCTCTTTCAGAATCACTGATTTGACGGTACGGTTCGCGCATACGTCTGCTCAAGTCACACTGACCCGTTACCTTTGGCTTAAAGCGACAACGAGAGCAGCGGGCACACTTTACCGGTAGATGCTGTTGCACCGCAGTATCGATGTTGATCCTGAACGCCGGAGCTGTCATCGTTCAAATGCTAATCATTTCTCTAGGACAGATTATGTACATGTCCTGTGAATATGAACGTCCTATCTCAAGTCAGTCAAGGTGTTCTGTCTTTTCTGAACATGAGTGTATTGTTAGATGTGGTACCTTTATGTAGACGCATCAGTGCGTTGGTTCTATTTTGTCTATGTCAAACAGTCTTTCAGCAAACGCATAATATAATTTACTACCTCATGTCCTCTTCACGGTCGTAACTGCACCTCAAAGTGGTCTATACCTGTCAAAATAGGCTAACCGGTTTGCGTCCAAGCGTCCACACTTCAACACCTGACCTGCTGCTCAAAAGAAGATATGCATTAATATGTTGTTCTTGCCACGAATACTTGGAGGTACTACCCAACCTAAAAACACATTACTCCTAATAGCTATAAATATTAGTCTGCAAATGAAATGAATACTGATTATTGTTGTTCGGAACACTGTTCTCAGTTACCATTACAATAAAAATAGCTGCACTTTTACACGCTGTACCCAGTATATTCCGCCAGTTATTGTATAGAGAATGGTGGAGAGTACATCGCACCAATACTGTGACTTTTCTTTCATAAACTATTCGAATACTGAGGGAGGCAAAAATGATTGTTTATATGTCCCTTCCCGCGACTTAATTATTCTGCTGATCGCTACGTGACATACACGAAGAGAACTACATCGTTTATCTTACAGAGATTTCTATTTAGCTTCTCTGAGTACTTCTGTTACACTTGCGAATGGGCTGTAACAACCATTAGGACCCTATCAGCGCGTCTCTGAATTCGCCTACTTCAGATATAGGAACAACACTCCAGAGGTAATCTTACTCGTTTTTTGCATGCTATTCCTTTACAGAAACACTGCACTTTCCCCAACCAATTCCAAGAAACGTAAGCCCTCCGTTAGTCCTTCCTGTCAATATTTTTAAGTGACGGCAACATTTCAGGACCTTCCTTGGAATTAGTAGTAAGTACGTAGATGATGTGGCGCGCTGAAGAAAATGTGTTTGAATTCCTTAGGGACCGAACAGCTGAGGTCATCGGTCGCTGGACTACTTAAACTACTACTTAAACTACTTAAACTGACTTACAATATGGACAACACACACACACCCATGTCTGAGGGAGCACTCCAACCTCGGCGGGAGGGACCGCGCAATCCATGACATGGCGCCTCTAACCGCGCGGTCTCTCCGTGGGGCCGCGCTGCAATGTTCACCTCTAATCTAGTAAACAGACCCAACTGGGTTCTCTTTTTTACATTCACATTTATCCACATTTTCAAGAAACTGTCATTCATTACACCGAGTGGAAATTTTGCCACGCCGCTCTCCAATTCCTTCAAAAGAACTGCACCTCTTAGTGCGTAATGTAATTTTTTATTTGTGAATACGAATAAACAGATAGGGATATAATATGGACACTTACAGTGAATTATGGAACGTATTTGCTTACTTCTTACAGCTCACCACATATTTCTCTTGGAAAACCACATACACAAAGCAATATAAAATATCACATTTTCAAAACCCAGTAGTCTCCCTTTGCGACGAATAAATTTGAGATTTGACACAAAGGTGCCTACCACCTTCTTCTGTAACAGTACAAAAGAGTGGTGCCCTGCGACGTCACTTTGGGTTCGAAGATGCGTTACACCGAAAGGTTTCGACACATGCAAAAACAAAAGGGCTACAACCCAGAAGTTCATGTGACGTGTAATGTTGGTTAATGATATCACAATGGATTGGCACAAATTTCACCACAATTCTGCTCACTTCCACAGTGGACGTGTCACATGTAGGGAAGGTCGTCACATTCCGTTTTATCCATATTGCACCCCCACTTTCGATGCCTCTGCGACGTAGGTCAGAACCGCTACACCAACATTACAATCACGCAGTTCTTTTGTGGGTGGCCGTGGAAAGCATTTCAGATACACAGTCGCTCAGTATCAACACAAAAGATCTTCAGGTGGATCCATAAAGGGCGTCAATCAAACAACTCCTTCGCTTAGCGCAGTCATCTCCACACATTCTGCGGTCGAAAAAGACAGTTCACAGTGCGACGAGCAGCAGGACGAAGCTCTTGACAACGTTCGACGTTGCTGCCACCTCCAGGACGATCCAACCCCACTCTAAGGACATCACAGTGCTGTAACTCCACTGAACGTGATCTGAACCCATTACAGTGTACTGAGTCAGCAATTTTGCTCTGGTAAACAGGCTGGAACCACTACGGACCAAACCCTTTCGAAGAAATTTGAATGTGTTCCGAAGTGGCAAAGGGTATTTATGGTATTTCAACCTTTCTGTTTCGCGCCCTTCTGAGGAGTGATCATGGGGACAACATTGACATACGTGTGAATAAAATGGCGAAGTGGCCCACAAAGAGCTCCAGTTCGGCGATACCCATGGTACAAGCCGCTCAACTTTGTTGATCACATGAAAAATGCGGGCAGACAACCCCATCGACATTTCTTAGGTGGGGTTGCCTGACCTCAGGCGCTAGAGCAGCAGTGGAGCAGCACTCAGCTAAATGGGTCTTGAAGTCTCAGACTGGCACATTTTTAACGTGCATAACAGAAGTGCTTGAGTGGCACCGAGGTGAGCTGTGCTGGGGCTCGTGTTGGTGCTGTCTGCAGGTTTCCGCCCTTTGTTGGAGGCCAGACGATATCGTTTACATGGCATGGTTACGGTTGTTTGTCTTCTTCTCGTGTTGACTGGGGCCACTCGGTTTCGCAAGCGTCGCCTGTCCGCTAGTGGCAGCAGCGGTTCTTATCGATATGTAGTGACTGTTGTCCTGTCTTTGGGGTGACGTCGTTGTTTATCCGGGTCGTGTGAGTGTGCCAGTTCAGTTGGGGACTCAGAAGGAGCCAGGTCCGTGCAGTGCCTAGAACGCGCCGGGAGCACTGGCGGCACGCATGTGGTAGCGAGGGTGCACGACCTCGTCGTAAACCGGATCCAGCAAGCTTTAAGATGAGTGCATTTCAATCCAAGTAGAGAAACCTCCACCACTGCGATATCTCGCGATTCTCCAATGACTTGGGTTCGTGTTGCTGCTCGTCGTGCCGCCGAGGTGAAGAGCAGCGAGTGGAGTGCTTGGGGAAGGCGGATCTGACTAGTTTTCCTCGACTTCTTATTACTGTTTACTGTGTTCAAATGGTGACATTTTGTTGAGTTCAACCTGCGGTAATTTTTCTTGGGTGGTGGCCGCTAACGCTCTAGTTACCTGCCCTGGGGGTTAGTGTATGTAAGTGTACGTTTCGTCGTCTTGCCGCTGCTGTCCAGTAAGGCGTGTATTTTGATAGCTTTCTTAATTGCAGGCCGGTTGAGGATTCTTCTACTCTGGTGGTACGGGTTCCTTTCTCGTTCCGGGAACTCTAAACACAGTACTCTGGGACGTAGTGCAGACCACGGGTTGCGGCTTTGGCGTATTGTTCCACCATTGCATTTCGTTTATCGGACGTCAGGTAGCTTCAGCAAGGTTATCACTAGTTATTCGTTAGACTGTCACTAGTCTGAGCTACCATCTTGTGAAGTGAATGCAACACTTGGCTGCCTATCTCATCACCGGCGAAAGTATTTGTTGCCGGACCATCTCAGAGGTCGACTTCTGGAGCATCGACTCCTGGAGCACCGTCTGGATCCGTTGCTTGTTTTATTAATTAACTTCTGCTATTGTATTTCCTATTTTACAGCAGGTTTCAAATTTTTTTTATATTATTGCCTTACCTGGCGTGTAAGGCCTTCAGCTGTGATTGTGGTCATTTGCCTTAAAATTCTAATTTGGTATTTGTAATTTAGCAGCAAGTCTTAAAACTTTATTTACTGCCGTTCCTGGCATCTGATGCCTTCTGCTGTGTTTGTGGCGAATTACCTTAATATTTCAATACCTGGAAGTTGTAAATTGCAGCGAGTTCTTAAACAGTTCTTAATTTATTGTCATTCGTGGCGTGTAAGGTCTTCAGCTGTGATTGTGGTCGCTTGCCTCAAAATTTTAATTTGGTATTTGTATTTATGCAGTAAGCCTTTAGAACCTTATTTACTGACATTCGTGGCGTCTGATGCCATCTGCTGTGTTTGTGGCGACTTGCCTTTAATATTTCAATGCCTGCAATTTGTAAGTTGCAGCGAGTTTTAAGCAATTCTTAATTTATTGCCATTCTTGGCGTGTAAGACCTTCTGCCCAGATCACAGTTGCTTGCTTTTAAAACATTATCTGTTGTGTCTGTATTTAATGGTGATTTGCTACAGTGTAACTGACTGGAAATACTATTATTTACACTAGTGTTTATTCCTTCGTTAATAACGTGTGGTATGTTTTATTTATTGTTGAGTCAGGAGGTACTGGTTTAAAATAATTTGTGCTCAACTGTAAAAGGCAACCAATAGTAACTGATTACGGCCCCGTCCACAATCGTAACTGAATCCTTCCTTCCCTTGACCACGTTTTACGGGACTTTTGCCGAACTGCAGTGTCTTATAGGGACATTTTGCCGTTTTATTTACACATGTGTCAATGTTGCACCCCTCTGTGAAACAGGACGGCTGAAAAACTACAAACCCCCTCTGCTATTTCGGATCACGTTCAAATTTCGTTGAATGGTTTCGAATGGTTCCTAGTGATGCAATCACTCTATACCATAACAAAAATTGCGCTGTACTTCATTCCGAATGGGACGGGCCACATTCAGTGGAGTTGCAACCTCACTTTGTCCAAAGAGTAGGGTTGAATTGTTCAGGGGGTGAAAGCAGGGTCGTCCTGTTGCTCGTCGCAATGCGACATGTCGTTTTCAGCCGTAAAGTACATTCACATTCAGGAAAAAACAGAACGCCTTGAAATACTAGACGAGTACATTCACATTCAGGAAAAAACAGAACGCCTTGAAATACTAGACGAAGGAACTTCTTCTTTACAAGACCTATACATTAGTATGTTTTGCAGAAATGATTAGCGTCTGAAACATGTCGGGTTGCGGGTGCAAGGTTAACATCGTTATCGTGTGCAACACCATCTGCTGGTAAAATGTGCCGGCGGCTCTCGTTGTGGCTCTAAACCGAAAGTAATAGATCAGTGTGACGAGCTGACGTGCAGGATGCCTCGCAGACTTATGCGCGAACTGTACCATCAGGTAAGTGAGATTGAAAAATGGTTCATTGTTGGCATGAGAGAATGTGATGTATCCACGCTGGAAATTGCGGCTCATGTGGGACGAAGTGTATCGGCAGAGCAACTAGTGTGTACAGATTGGTTTACGGAAGGCCGTAGAACACAACGAGATGGGTCACGTCGCACCTCCTCTGCCCGGAGATGAACGACACCTGATCGGAATGGCACTGCAGGACAGATCTGCATCTTCCTCGGCTCTGGAGGAACAGTGGAATAGTGTAACACATCGTCCTCTATCCAGGTTGACAGTCTCTCACCATTTATTACGGTCACGTTGTCCACTTCTCCACCTATCTTTGACGAATATCCTGAAACACATTAAATGGCAACTATGTATGCAAGAACGTCACTGGGGACAGGACAGGCAACAGATATTGTTTTCGGCCGAATTCAGGATTTGTTTGTTTGAAAACGATGGTCGCATTTTGTTTCACCGTAGACGAGGAGGAGGAGGGGGGGGGGGGGGGGGGAGTCACTGCATTACCATAACACGTACAGCATAAAGGCAAGGCCTTACAGTGTATTTCGTACAACCACAAATCACAGATGGTGTGTGTCCATGGCACTGAGTCTACGTGGATGACGTCCTGCGACCCATAGCCATATCCTTTCTGCACAACACCCCAGACGACATGTTTCAGTAAGACAATGTACGACCACATGGTGCTCCACAAACACGTGCCTTCTTGGTGTCACAGGATGTCAGCATTTTGCCCTGGCCCGCCAGTCACCAGATTTGTCGCCAATCGAAAACGTGTGGGATATGGTGAAACGACAGGTGCAGCGTTGTGACACAATGCCAACTACCACAGATGAACTTTAGAACAGGGTGAATGCAGCATGGGTGGCAATACCACAGGACGCCATTGGCGCCATTTAGGCGTCGATGCTATCATGCATGGAACAAGTTATCAGGGCAAATGGCGAACTCTGTCACTAGTAGGTAACAGGACACATGCTTAACCGAAGTGACTGAAATGCTCCTCGTTTCTGCAGAACATGCTAATCTACATGTTCTGTTAATATTAGTCTTTCAAGTTGTTCTGTTTTTCTGGACTTTATGTGAGAATCAACGCTGCAAGGGAAGGAGAGATTTCATTGAAGACCACTGTGCCTCTTATTGAGGGCTTATCGTGTCGATTCTGAGTGACGCTGTACCTGAAACGTTCATTTCGGCCACCCATACGAAAACCGCGTGATTTTAATCCTGGGTGACGAGGTTCTGACCTCCATCGCAGATGCCTAAAGGGAAGGGGTGCAATGTGGGCAGGAGTGGGTGTGACACGTTCACGATGGCACTGGAAAAAATTTTGGTAAAATTCAGTGCCAATGCGACATCAGTAACCTACCTCAAAAAATGGCTCTAAGCACTATGGGACTTAACATCTGAGGTCATCAGTCCCCTAGGCTAGCTAACCGAAGGACAACATACACATCCATGCCCAAGGCAGTATTCGAACCTGCGACCGTAGCAGCAGCGCGGTTCCAGACTGAAGCGCCTAGAACCGCCCATACACCTACCTTACACCTCACAAGAACTTGTGAGCTGTGGCCTTTTTTTCTCGTGTGCTTCGACACCTTGCTGTATGAAGTATCGCTGAGACCAGGGCTGACCCCGCAGGGCGCCACATGCTTGCACCATTACATAGGGAAGTTTTAGACATCTTTAAGCCAAATTTCAAGCTTATGCGTCGCAATGGAAGACACTTACGCAGTTTAGAAAACGTGATACTTTTCTTTGCGCAGTGTATCCCTGACGATCAGACAGTCATATGTATTTACTGACTGCACCGCTTCGACCAAGAGTACTTATCATAATCCTAACGTGTGGACATTTGGTGCCTAGTACAAAACACATAATTCACAGGCCTCAATTATCAGCTCTTTTGCAGTTTGTTTCAGACAGCCAGAAAACAACGAGTTCAGACGAGGTTGTTGGAATATATGTCCTCAAAAATTTAGTCCTTAAAAGTACTCCGTGTTCATGAAGACCTCCTCTAGTTTTAGATCAACATAAAAGACAAAATCAGTTATCTACCTTACTCATTTGCCTTAACACAGTCTGAAATACAAGGTATCCAAAAATAGTATCAACCATAAGCATTTTAGCGTGTTGGTTCCTGGTGACAATTAGCGAGGAACCCAAACAGTTTTGAATAACAGAATGCGCGAGTATTGCATTGTTATTATCCAGCTTGCGACGACATATACGCAAAATGGCGACACTTGGGCTTAAAGCGCTTGGCGTTCTGCAGTTTTCTAAGGGTGAATATGTAATTTCAATTCAACGTACGTTTCGTTTAAAGCTTAATTGTGGTCCCCCATGCGTCAAAAACATCCGCCTGCGGTGCAGTGATTTCGAAACGACCGTATTTTTGTAAAGAGACAGCACGGCGTGACCAAAAGAGTCTGAAGAGTATTTTGACCGTGTCAGAGCATCTCACCTCCATAGTTGTAAAATGTCTGTTCGGAAATCAGCTGCCAAAGACAACAGTGTGGAAAGTTCCAAGAAAACGTTGTTTCATGCGTTCACACCAGGTTACAGTCGGTACAGGCTTTAAAGCCGATAACTATAATGTATGTTATAACATTACAAGTGAAGTGTTGAGGCGGGAGGATGACGTTCTCGATCATCTGGTGTTAAGTGATGAAGCACCTTTTTCTCTAAGTGCCGGCCGCTGTGGCCGAGCGCTTCTAGTCGCTTCAGTCCGGAACCATTCGAATCCTGCCTCGGGCATGGATGTATGTGATGTCCTTAGGTTAGTTAGATTTCAGTAGTTCTAAGTCTACGGGATCGATTACATGAGATGTTAAGTCCCATAGTGCATAGAGCCATTTGAACCATTTTTTTTTCTTCTAAGTGGGAAGAAAAACACCCATAATGTTCGTATGTGGCGGTCAGATCAACCTTATGAACGTGCACAGTATCAAAGACATTTTCCAAAATTAAACATTTTCCGCGCTGTGTCCCGACACTAAATGTGCGAACCATTTTATTTCGCTGAAATTACGGTAACATGGGTGGCTCATCTGCATATGTTGCAGAAAAGTGCCCTCCCCAATTCAAATGTGAACCTGAAAACTTTATTTGGGAACAAAATGGCACTCCTCATTAGCATCTCTGTGCACGAGAGTGATCGGTCATCGAAGTCCGTGACCGTTGGATTGATCGTCATTCTTCGTACTGCAGAGCGCCTTTCCGCTGCCCACCACGTTCACCTGACACAACGCCATGCGACTTCTTCATTGGGATATATAAAAGACTTTGCCTACGTACCGCCTCTACCTAATTATTTGCCAGAGATTGAGAATTTAAGAGGCTGTTGCTTCCATTACTCCATACTTATTGGCTAAAGTATGAGAAGATTTTAGGCTATACATGAGCCATATAATATTTCTAAGAAAACCTAGGTCAGTTTACCTTCAATTTGATGTATGAATTGTTGCAAGAAGTCTAAATGCAACCATTATAATGTGCCATTGAATCTCGGACGTACGTTTCTGGGCACTCTATACACAAATGTTGCTCAGTACATATGCAAATCAGTTTCCTTTCCACCGAACTTTGATGGCTGTGAACCATATTGTAAATAAAAGAAATATTTACACACTGCTGGAAAAAAGTGCATGATTTTGACACGATGACGGCATATTCTACCTGGGGAGTAGTAGATGTAATGACAGTGGTTTCAATGTCGTCCTTCAGCATAGTGGCATAGTTACCAGAGCGCCATCTGTGTCTAGCCTTTAGTAGGAAATGCTCACAACCAGAAGGCACATTGTGGTGCAAACGTGTGAAACATGCAGGCAACTATGCCAAGGAGACGCATACGTGCTTCCTATAGCCATCTGAGCAAGGACTCAAATTGCGAACTTCCAAGTGGCTAGATGGTCCTTTTGGAGACTAGGTTGGACGTGCTGCGTCAGTTGTGCAACGATGCTGGTATCAGCGGCCACGCGAACATCCTTACACCCACAGAAGAGGTTCCGGTGTCCACGCTACACAGACGCCCACCTGATTGTCGTATTGTATGGGCAGCAGTGGCAGATCGCATAGCTACCACTGCACAGATAACAGGGCTTGTGACCCCAGGCGTGTTTCGAACCGCTTATTAGCACTGCAACAATGTGGACGCTCACCTCTAGACCATATTCGCTCACGCCACAACATCGAAGTGCACGGCTCGACTGATGCCGTCAGAGGTTCACTTGGAGGATGCAACGGCGCCCCGTGGTCTTCAGCGATGAAAATGGATTCTTTCTGCACACAAGTGATGGTCGTTAGAGTATACGACTTGGACGTAACGATCAATGTCTCGTAGAGTGGATTCGTCCAAGACACACTTGCCCTACCCCAGATCTTATGCTCTGAGGTGCGATAGGCTACAGCTCTCGTTCACTCTGGTGTTTCCGAAGGGGATGCTAACCAGCGCTCGATACGCGAAAAGTGTTGTCAGTCCCGTTACTTTCCGTTCTTATAACAACACGGTAACGTGTTGTTGCTACAGGATAATACTCGCGCATCCACTGCCCGTGGCAGAACGTGCTCTGCAAGATGTGCATCAACGTTTCAGGCCAGCACGATCTCCGGGCTTGTCTGCAGGTGAGCACGTGTGGGATATGATGGGACGAGAAGTGACTCTGCGACAGGTCAACCAAAAACTCGTACAGAAAGTCGTGGACAGGACAGTATTCGCCATCTGTTCCATCGACTGCATGCCAAGATCAGTACCTACATTGTTGCCCGTGGAGGCTACACTGCATACTAATATGGGACGATTCCTGATACCTTAGAACCACTTGTGCTATTAATCTGTAAATGTAATCATTTCACGTACTGCCACATGCACAGCTGCAACAACAAATCTTGAGTTACTTGGAAACATCTGAAAGGGTGTACTAATTGTTTTTTCGACAGTGTAGGTCTTCAATGACTGAATATCAGAATTTTCGTCCGCCCCCGGTAGCTGAGTGGTCAGCGCGACAGAATGTCAATCCTAAGGGCCCGGGTTCGATTCAGCCGGCCCTGTGGGCGAGCAGTTCTAGGCGCTTCAGTCCGGAACCACGCTGCTGCTGCGGTCGCAGGTTCGAATCCTGCCTCGGGCATGGATGTGTGTGATGTCCTTAGGTTAGTTAGGTTTAAGCCTAGGGGACTGATGACCTCAGATGTTAAGTCCCATAGTGCTTAGAGCCATTTGTGCCGGGTTCGATTCCCGGCTGGGCGGGAGATTTTCTCCGCTCACGGTCTGGGTGTCGTGCTGTCCTGATCATCATCACTTCATCCCCATCGACGTGCAAGTCGCCGAAGTGACGTCAAATCGAAAGACTTGCACCAGGCGAACGGTCTTCCGAATGGGAGGCCCTAGTCACACGGCATTTATTTATTTATCAGAATTTTCATAGGTATGTAAACTGAGGTGGTAGTCTATAGTTCTTGATACTAGTAGACTAAATCCAAAATTTCTGAGAGCAGAGTGCTGTCAGAAGATAGTAATCATAGTACTACATCGCGCAGACGCGCTTCACAGTCATCCACGTAGTTGACCCACTACGGCGAGTGAGGAGGAGTGACTCACCTGAGCGACAGAGGCTACTGAGGACGGAACCCACGAGGAAGGTGACGCGCGGCCGGACGTGGAACCGGTCCGTGAAGTAGTTGACGCCGAAGCGCGCCACGCAGTCGCCGACCGCCCTCATGGTGAGGACTAGCGCCGTGTCTGAAAGCGTCAGCCCGACGTGCCGCTGCAGGTAGAAGGGCAGCAGCATGCCGTAGTTGATGGTGCCGGTCACCATGGCTGCCGTCCCCACAATAACGTTCAGGTAGACGCCACTCCGCAGCAGGTCCAGGTCCATGAACGCCACGGCGCGACGCCACAGGGGTCGTTTCTCTCCATCTGACACATGAAAATCGCCCATAAGTTGTTATGGTAAGAAGCGAAATTTGAATACCTAATATTAGGAAGTTATATTTCCATCCGTTCATACGGTATAGTTCAGTATGAAACGATTAAACTGGATCAGGCCACTACTTTCCCCATATGCAATGACTTTCAAAACTACCGAAAACACCTCATTTAATTAAAACTAAGAACAAACTGTCTCCACTGTAACAGCCCCAGCGAGTTCAGATTACTGTCACTGCCGTTGGGAGACATGCTATTCCTATTCATCAGCCACATTATAAGTCTACTTCACTTTGCTACCAACAGTCCACTAACAGAACGTCAATCATTGAAAACAAATGGAATTTCTAAACAGTTGCTCATACATAGGAAGGTACTCGAGAGATACAGACTGCCTGACAAATAGCTGAAGCGCCCAGAAGGCGAAGAGGAAACGACATGAAACTCCACGAGATGAGAGGGTATGTGATGTAATTTCAGCGCTTACAAGATCGACTCGGATTTACAAAGAACTTGGCTGTATGAGCCCTCATATCAGAATGATGTTGGCCTGAAAACGAGTATTGATTCTGTTGGGAAAGGTATATACAGCAGTTGTGTCCTCTCCTGCAGCAAGTTGGCCCACAACTGTAACCGTGCGTCAGCAAAATATAGTGGTTGTGCAGTTGACTTCAGAATACAGAGCAGAAAATATTTAATTTTGGAGAATCTCTTTGATATTGTGGAGTTTAATTAGGATCTTCTGATCCCCAGATACAAAAATTATTGTACGAATTCATCCTTGGTATTCTTGATATAGGCACTGAGACGAAGCTGACATCCGACTTGGTCCCACACATTTCCTATCAGAGACATATCTGGGGAACTCGCAGCCCACGAGAGTGCTTCACAATCACACAAACCATAGACATACGTGCTATGTGTGGATGAATGTTGTTCTGTTCAAAAAGGACATAAGGTGCCCATGACGTACCGTTGTGCCATCGCAGTCACTACTAGCAACGACTTGTGGCTCTTCAAACTACGACACCAGGGGCAACACCACTGGGTCTCTCCAAAGTCCTGGAGGAATGTGGATTGTGCCAAGTTCGTCGCCGTACTCGCTGACGATGATCATCCAGCTGAACACAATGTGACGGCATTCATCAGCAGTCCATGCTTCGTGGCCATGGCGCCACTCCAAATGCAGCTGTGTTGTGGCGTTGACATCTGGAAACACAAGGGACGATAATTCCGTATTCTGGTTACTAACAGTTCCTGTCCAATGGCACGGGATGAAACATAATGTCGCAGGAAATCCATTGCTTGTTCTAGTATGGGAGACGTAAAGAAATTACAGTATTCTTTGTGCACAACACCTCGATCCTCCATGTCGTACTACATTCAACTGCTTAGCAGCGGGTTGGGAGTTCCGACAACAAGCACCCGTCCACTGCTAACAGCAGAGTTGTCCACCTCACGCTCGACATCGAGACCATGTTCATCCCAAGTAGGGGCACTGCAACGAATAAAACCGTCTGGGACAATTTTCCAGAACGTCTCCGGCGGGCGTCGTAAATTTTCCTGGCCCATCACGGGAAGGAATTGGTACCGCACTGTAACATTTTTGAAGCAGTGTCGTGGACGCAGCCAGAGAGGACTCACCACTGGAAGAGGCAAGACAGCAACCATGTAGTCATCGACTACCACCACAGCTGTGTGTTGCAGTTACGAAAAGAATAGGTTTTTTTTGGACTGGTAGCTTACTAGAAACCCTTCAACGAAGCGTCTGCTCAACCACATAGGCGAGAAATACATAAGAAGATCGACGAGCACAAGAACCAAATGTCAGAGAACCGAGTGGCCACTCTAAGACTCTGTTATGGTTCCGCCTAGAAGGTGGCATGGTGCTTCCTACGCTAAACAACAGGGATTCCTCCATTTCAAGTGGGAAATGCGGTAGTCAGCGAGTCTTGACGGACGCCTTTGCAGCCAATTTCCAGCCAATAGACGAACTGATGGACAAAGCAGATGGAAATCTGGTTCACAGGTAATTGAAGCATTAGAACCAGCTGCTGCTAAAGAGATCCACTGTCAGATTCACTGCCTATCAGCAAGGAAGGCTGGATGGATGAATCAGCATCCTACTACACCTGCCATCGCCAACTGTTGATCAGTTGGTGGCCCTTTTTAACGCAGTAATTAGGGCTGGAAACTTTCCTGCAGTACAGATTTAAGCACTCGTGGCCATCCACAAGCCTGGGAAAAATGCCAATTGCACGACAAGCTATCAAATGATAAGTCTACGCTCGGGAGGACCAAAGATGTTTGAGCGTCTCTTCCTGCGACGTCTGCTGGACCATGTAGATGTCAAAAAACCTTTTACCTGATATCCAGCTCGAATTCCGAATTGGTCATTCTACAACTCACAAATTTCTGCTTTTGGTGGAGGATGAAATGGAGTCCACTAACCGTCACTAGTTCTCTGGAGCCCTGCTGCTCTCTGTCACCATGGCTTTCGACTCCTTGGGATGAGGGTCAACTGTATAAGACGCTAACACATGGAGTCCCAGCACTGCACGTGCCACTTCTGTGCAACTACTTGGATGGATGTACCTTCGATGTACGTGCAGCCGACAGTGTCATCACGTCATCCCATCGCCACCAGGGTACATTAGAGGTTGGTGTTTGGATTGCTCCTACATGCATATTGTGTGAAGCCGATGGAGAGCCTTGTACACCAAAAGCCTTATTGCACAGATACTACAGCAGAGACTTCTGACAGCGATAATCAACTTGGCCACTGGGAGACAAAACTGCGGCTAAATTTCTACCTAAACAAGACTCAGGCCATCAGCATAACGAAGAGGATAGTGCCAGCAGTTCTGCCATCCGTCATCGTGAAGGAAACAGCCGTGGCAGGGTCCTTTCACGACTCAGGGATCTATATCCAGTCCTCAACTCACACTCTACGCTCCCAACCCACACCGTACTCGCTATCTACAGAGTGTTACAAAAATGTACGGCCAAACTTTCAGGTAACATTCCTCACACACAAAGAAAGAAAATATGTTATGTGGACATGTGTCCGGAAACGCTTACTTTCCATGTTAGAGCTCATTTTATTACTTCTCTTCAGACCACATTAATCATGGAATGGAAACACACAGCAACAGAACGTACCAGCGTGACTTCAAACACATTGTTACAGGAAATGTTCAAAATGTCCTCCGTTAGCGAGGATACATGCATCCACCCTCCGTCGCATAGAATCCCTGATGCGATGATGCAGCGCTGGAGAATGGCGTATTGTATCACAGCCGTCCACAATACGAGCACGAAGACTCTCTACATTTGGTACCGGGGTTGGGTAGACAAGAGCTTTCAAATGCCCCCCTAAATGAAAGCCAAGAGGGTTGAGGTCAGGAGAGCGTGGAGGCCGTGGAATTGGTCCGCCTCTACCAATCCATCGGTCAGCGAATCTGTTGTTGAGAAGCGTACGAACACTTCGACTGAAATATGCAGGAGCTCCATCGTGCATGAATCACATGTTGTGTCGTACTTGCAAAGGCACATGTTCTAGCAGCACAGGTAGAATATCCCGTATGAAATCATGGTAACGTGCTCCATTGAGCGTAGGTGGAAGAACATGGGGCCCAATCAAGACATCACCAACGATGCCTGCCCAAACGTTCACAGAAAATCTGTGTTGATGACGTGATTGCACAATTGCGTCGGATTCTCGTTAGCCCACACATGTTGATCGTGAAAATTTACTATTTGATCACGTTGGAATGAAGCCTCATCCGTAAAGAGAACATTTGCACTGAAATGAGGATTGACACATTGTTGGATGAACCATTCGCAGAAGTGTACCTGTGGAGGCCAATCAGCTGCTGATAGTGCCTGCACACACTGTACATGGTACGGAAACAACTGGTTCTCCCGTAGCACTCTCCATACAGTGACGTGGTCAACGTTACCTTGTACAGCAGCAACTTCTCTGACGCTGACATTAGGGTTATCGTCAACTGCACGAAGAATTGCCTCGTCCATTGCAGGTGTCCTCGTCGTTCTAGGTTTTCCCCAGTCGCGAGTCATAGGCTGGAATGTTCCGTGGTCCCTAAGACGCCGATCAATTGCTTCGAACGTCTTCCTGTCGGGACACCTTCGTTCTGGAAATCTGTCTCGATACAAACGTACCGCGCCATGGCTATTGCTCCGTGCTCATCCATACATCAAATGGGCATCTGCCAACTCCGCATTTGTAAACATTGTACTGACTGCAAAACCACGTTCGTGATGAACACTAACCTGTTGATGCTACGTACTGATGTGCTTGATGCTAGTACTGTACAGAAATGAGTCGCATGTCAACACAAGCGCCGGCCGGGGTGGCCAAGCGGTTAAAGGCGCTACAGTCTGGAACTGCGCGGCCGCTACGGTCGCAGGTTCGAATCCTGCCTCGGGCATGGATGTGTGTGATGTCCTTAGGTTAGTTAGGTTTAAGTAGTTCTAAGTTCTAGGGGACTGATGACCTTAGAAGTTAAGTCCCATAGTGCTCAGAGCCATTTGAACCATTTTTCAACACAAGCACCGAAGTCAACATTACCTTCCTTCAATTGGGACAACTGGCCGTGAATCGAGGAAGTACAGTACATACTGACGAAACTAAAATGAGCTCTAACATGGAAATTAAGCGTTTCCGGACACATGTCCACATAACATCTTTTCTTTATTTGTGTGTGAGGAATGTTTCCTGAAAGTTTGGCCGTACCTTTTTGTAACACCCTGTATAAGTGCCTCATACAAGCTCTCGTCAGACATACAGCAGTTACTTGGGCCAATGCTGCCGACGCCCACATCCGATTACTGGAACAAATTCAGAACGGGATACAGCGACTGGCTCTTCACTTTCCTTGGGACTGTCCTTTGCGAGAACTGCACAGATTGGCTGATGTGCTGTGACTGAAGGTATGATATCTAGAAATTGTGAAGCAGTTCTGAAATATACACATCCGA
Organism: Schistocerca americana; assembly: GCF_021461395.2. Classification (NCBI taxonomy): domain Eukaryota; kingdom Metazoa; phylum Arthropoda; class Insecta; order Orthoptera; family Acrididae; genus Schistocerca; species Schistocerca americana. Next base: position 585,132,974 of record NC_060123.1, on the reverse strand, counting down.
AACCTGGGCAACAAAGACGAGTGCCTAGTTCACTCTGCGATGGCCACACTGCCTTCAGGACTAATGGGGTACGATAATTTAAAAAATAACAAAAATAATCGTAAATAAAATAAACAACATCGTTACTTCGGTAGCATCAATACGTTCCATTAAATTTAGTGCAACTAATGGTACCTATAGGTAAGGACCAGAACAAAACCCTGCAAGAGGGTTGCAGGTGAAATACAGTGTTACATCTACACCTTCAATCGGAAGTTGGGATTGTCCAATACCGAAGCTCGTGTCATCGTCGTCTGTCCTACGCCTCGCACTTCTCACAATCTGACAATAAGCACTGAGCTTGATCCAGCTTTCATTTCTGCAATGGCTGTCTCATGGCAGTTGCTTTCTCTCTTTCGCCGATAAGTGAATAGCAAATACTAAATAACAATCTGCAATATTTCTGGAACAATGGTTCAAATGGCTCTGAGCACTATGCGACTTCACATCTGAGGTCATCAGTCGCCTAGAACTTAGAACTAATTAAGCCTAACTAACCTAAGGACATCACACACATCCATGCCCGAGGCAGGATTCGAACCTGCGACTATAGCGGTCGCGCGGTTCCAGACTGTACTGCCTAGAATCGCTCGGGCAACCCGGACGGCTTGGAATAATCGAATACACAAATAGTTAAGTAGTAATTTCCTGGAGATGAATTTTCTAGGAGAGCTGAGTCTGTGTTTATCAGACAGACAATACACTGATTGAAACGCCGGGAAGTAAATAGAGAACTCTGGTATTCTCTGACATTTCATCCATCGCAATTAGACAGGGCTTTGCGACACCTAAACTATAATGTTGAACCTAATAACCAACACGTTTCCAGATTGTATTTCTCCACGTATTTCATGCCATATTAGCATCTATTAACATATCATACATTTTGTACTTTCTGTTCTTAGTACTCTTTTTGAGTTCTGCTTGTCAAATTTTCCACAAGTCTCTCAAGTATATTCCTCTGAATCTGATCTTTAATTATTGTGTTCAAATACGACAAAGTAGGTGCCTCTCATAGGTGATGATGATGATGATGAGGTCCCATTCTCCGAGTAGGGGACGATGCAGGAGACCCGCACCGCTGTACTAGGCAAGGTCCCAGCGGAGGTGGTTTGCCATTGCCTCCTCCAACCGTAATGGAGATGAAGATGATGAAGACGACAAAACAACACCCACTCATCTCGAGGCAGGAAAAATCCCTGACCCACCGGGTGTTGAAGCCGGGAACCCGTGGCAAGACCACGAATGGCGGACTCTAGGTAACATGTGCATAATCTTGACACAAGAAGATTATGTATTCAAGTCCTTTCAATGTCTTCACAGAAGAACTGCCCTTTATATTGGACCAGATATGTTCGCTATGCTTCAGTGTTGATGTCGGTGGTCCAAGGTAGGTGCTCCTACTCGTGGTCAGGAGTCCAGAGGGTAGCAGTTTTACTGCTCAGCAAAATCTGATATTTAGCTTAGGTCTTGAGGTCTACATAGGCAAACTTCAGAGATAGTGGTCTCTGTATTTCAAATTGAGGACGTGGGATAGCACAGTAATTTGCTAATAAACCATTATTGCACTACTCTTAAGCTAAATAATATGAACATGTGTGAGCACTCGATTCATTGTTACCATTTGAGCTCACTGATAGTGACAGTTGGGAGGTGCACATTTTTGATCATGAGTACTAAACTTGAGAATATCTAATTTATTAGTGTCAGATACTCTCAGTAGGTCCCAGTCAGAATGGGCTGTGAAAGACCCAAAGTATGTACAACTTAAAAGGTCATGTGATCCCTATGAACTCGCTCAGATCGCCCGGGTTCCCGGGTTCGATTCCCGGCGTGGTCAGGGATTTTCTCTGCCTCGTGATGACTGGGTGTTGTGTGGCGTCCTTAGGTTAGTTAGGTTTAAGTAGTTCTATGTTCTAGGGGACTGATGACCATAGATGTTAAGTCCCATAGTGCTCAGAGCCATTTGAACCATTTTGAACTCGCTCAGATCAATTGTGAAAGTATGTCATATGATGTCTATCTTGTAAGTACCTGCTACAAATACAGGCAGTGTTTACGTCTGAAGACTAAAATGTGTTACCTTTTTTTCATGGACTGGTAACAAGTGAAACAGCAATAGTAACAGATCATGACAATTCACAGATTCAGAACTTATTATGTATTTCACATGACACAAGCACACACAAATCTTGCATTTCAATCTTGCAAAACAGAGGTGATCGGATGATACAGCGTCAATTGCTGCTCTGACTAGGTGCCATTGACTGCAGTTACCTACATGCTAATACTACTGATGCACACACTAGTCTAAGAAGGCAGCAATCCCAAATCCCTCAGTCAAATGTGGCAACTGAACAGGCAGCGAAGTGCCTACATTGTGTATTCTTCCTAACTATTTCATTTGCTAAAGTGGCAAAAATCCTATCTACCTCTGGTTCAACTGTTCATCATTATATTTCAAAGATTAATACTTGTGCGTATATCATCCCTGTAGGGGCGGGTGCGGTCTGGAGGAAAGGGATACGCATATATGACACTTAAGCACAGAAAGCAAGACTCTATTGATAACCAGGTCACAGCTGTATAACATAGCATCATAACTTTCTCTGGTGGATGTACTGTTAGTAGAATCACCACTTACCAAGGTGGCTGGGTGCAGCACCATTTGTGTTGCTTAGTTCACAGGTAGCTAGCGATGGGTCAGAGGCGCCCTGCTTCGATCGCTTTTCCTGAGGTCTTCCAACTTCAGCTGGGGAGCGGAGAGCGCCACCCTCGGCTTCACCCTTGAGCGGCTTCAGCTCGCTGGCGACTGGTCGGCGCGCGGCGTGCCACTCGAGCGGATGGAAGAGCAGGCTGCCCACCAGCCCGTGCGCTGACACGCCACTCATGATCAGCATGGCGCCGCCGAAGCCGTAGGTCTCCAGCAGCAACCAGACCAGGTACGGCATCACCATCAGGCTCACGTTGCCGCCCGCTGTGGACATGCCGACGGCGCTGCCCCGTTTCTTGAGAAAGTAGTTCTTGACGGCCAGGAAACCGGACGGTTCGACGAGGCCGCTACCGAGACCTGTGCATCGTACAGGCGAATCAGATGCGCTAAAATGTGGCTTATTGTTCGCCTACAAAAGAAACTTTGCTTAATGAAAATGTTTCGAGAAGGAATGGGCATGTGTTGGGCGTTGGTAGTAAGGATCATTATTATAAGGCAAGCAGGGGGGATGGGAAGGGTGGGGGCAGGTTGATGTGCTTCCATTGCAAACTTCTCTAGCCACTGGACAGAGAATGTGTTGAATATGAATTCGTGTTCAGAGACTCACGATTTCCATGCCGTAGGAACAATGTTTAATGCTAAAAATTAGTATTTCATACAGTGAGCCAACTGTTTCCATGTCAACTGTTCCCATGCCAAAAGCCCAGCTGGATAATCTTCACTAGGTGCTCTTACCTCAGTCAGCGAAAGTCTGTACTGAATATTTGGAAGACGAAAAGAGACATAAATGAAAAGGAGGTAGGAATGTAATGTACACAAGTACGTGAAACGCTGCATGAAGCGCTCCAGATGAAAACACTTACTGCAAAACAAGTGCCATGCTCGTTGGCTACATAATAAAAGGCTCCAAGGAGGAGAAGACAAAGTTTTGTGTTTTTAATAGGTGGAGCATAATACGATGGATCTGTGTTGGCGGTGCACAACAGTAGAAAAAATAACTGTATCCTCTATCAGTCGGAAAGCGAAGGGAATTAGGCACTAAAAAACATGAATATCGTCGTGTTTGCGGAAAAATCGTGACTGTGTTTTGCGATTTACATGGTCTCATCCTGAGCGAAAAAGAGAAAAACAGTGATTTTCTCTCATTAAGCAGCGTTACTGATGCATCTGGACACGGTTCAGTGCGTAAGGAGTATTCTTGCATGGAGAAACGTCGCCTTCTCAGAAATGTATTCTGACCTAAAAGGTGCTGGAAATCAGCATCCAAATATTGCTTCATTCACCCTGTTTCACACATATAGCGTGATAGGATGCTTTGGTATCTTTTTAGCCTAAACAAAAGGCACGGTGAGAAGAAACTTTCGTCGAATAAAATATTTATCGGTCCTCTAAACGAGTATTATGCGTAACTGAAACAAATTTCTTTTTTGAATGAATAAAACATGGGACTACTATTGGACTGCATCTATTAGATTCTATTTCAAATTTATGTCTTTTGTCCCTAAGTGGTGGCAAGGACAGTATGTAATCAACTCGGCTTCAGGATATAATGAAAGAAACAAATTTCTTGGTGAACACATAATAAACAATTCACAGTTATGAGGTGAAAAAGAAAACAGTAGTCACTTCAGGGGCATTGATAAAGTCTCTCAACTGCAGTACCAGCTTGGCATCATTGGTCAGTCCTAACGATGTCCAAACAGAGTCCCCCTCAGTCGATGTGCATGCTGGCTCGTGGCAGATTAGCAGAGCGCTGGCTACTGACGGGATTCCAGTACTCAAACCAATGGGGAAACGCAAGACCGAGAAACTGGGTTAGCCAAGCAACAGTTTTTCCTATTCGACGTCATGTTGGCCACAGGCTGGCTGGTGCCACACTGGTAGAGCGCTGGTAGCCGACGGGAGATCAGTGATCAAGCCAGCATCAATTGCAGCGACAATGAGCTGCAGACGGGCTTGGACACAAGGGGAGGCCTGTCCAGTGTCTTTCTCAGAGCTAAGTTGGAAGCAGCGTGAATGTTTATAATCTGTAGTTATATCACTAACATGAACTGATTGTGCAGATCCACGCTGCATACATTTGAAGAGACACACAAACGAAATGAGATGCAAGAGATAGTAAAAGTGGAGAAAGAATGTTAGGGAGTTTGGAGAAAAGCTCAGGGACAGTCCCAGAGAGTCTGGAATCGCAAAGGGGATACAGGGAGAGAGAGAAATTGGCGAGGGAGAGGGAAAGAAAAGGCGCAAGAAAAAACTTCATAAAGTATACTCACAAACTGAAACAATTAACTCACCTATTAACATGCTGTAAGTAATGATTATGTGGGTGAATGAGTTGGCGAAACTCGTGAGGAACATGCCTCCCGCAGTAAACAGACTGCCGACGATAGAGACTTGACGAATGGAGAACTTCTTCAGCAACGGCCCGGTGAGGAGACCTGTGAAAACAGTAGAAATAGTAATCAAGTTAAGCAACATACGCTGTCACACAGAAATGGCGTTTAGCTTTAAGATATTAATAACACGTAAATACAGTAATGCAGTTTTCTTCCTGAGGCAAATTACTGTCGTATCTACAGCCATATCACAGGATTTGCTGCTCAAAACTGTGGACAACTTTCACAGACGATTGACTTTATGCATTGAAGCAAATGGGGATAATTTTGAACAATTTCTTCATGGCTAATTTCATTAATTAAGCACCCTAAACTGTGAGAGGCAAGGGGACTCACACTAATGAAGTACCTCAACATCTAAGAGGCAATGGGACTCACACTAATGAAGCACCCCATCGGAACATCATTCTACTACGTCCATGTCGTTGTTCTTGGGTAACGCAAAAAGTAGGATACAGAACATTTCGTACAAAAAAATAGCTTAATTTGGCGTGAAGAGAGAATTAGTGCACATTTTTTATAGTTTTGATGCGTCTTTCTCCGATAATTCTAAATAAATCAGAGTTCTTCCCCAATTTTACTTTTTTCTCGATTTCAGCGCCATCTGTCAATGGTTCAAAAATATTTCAGACAAAACTTCATCACTTTTTTATGGAGAATCCGAATCTGCAATAAAAAATTGGTGTTAGTATTTCAAAGTTTCCCCCCGCCCCACCCAAGAGGGCGTGGGCTGCAGGTCATGTATAGTATTATTTGAGGTCCCCCTTTGAGCTTACGAACTTGTTTTACCCACTATTTTTACCCGATGTACAGTTTTTGAGATAATCCCATCCGAAACTTCAGATGGACCACCCTGTATACATACCATTGACCACAGCGAGACTGAATGCCACCCCGGCCTGGTGACATTGTGGGCACGTATATAGTATACAAGCGGAGCCGAGTCGAATGAGGAATCATTCTAGCGACGAAGTAGGCTGCAACTGAGGAAATACACTGTCATATGCGACTCTGGTAAACGAGAGATTGTTAAGGGTCCGCACATAGAACGAGTATCTGGGAAACGGCGATGGTCGTCACTGCCCGCGTGCTACTGTCGTATCTGTGGAAAGTGTTTGAAGGCAGCTCTGACCACACAGGACAATGCAGATGCAGGCACAAGTATTTCGAACACGCCGTTCAACGCACTTGTTGAATGTGCGGCTCTGCAGTAATCGACCCCTGCGTATTCTCATGTTGACCTAATGACATCATCAGTTACAATTGTGGCTGGCAGTGAGCCACCGTCGTTGAACCGCAGATCAATGGAAACTGGTCGCCTGATTGGATGAATCAGATACGCCGTCATTCAAGCTCCTCGAAATACGCATCGCTCCACGGATAACGGCGGATCAACAGTATTAGACTCTGAGCGACATTCGCCTGGGTTTCCATTTGACATGTAGTAGTATAGTAATTGAAGACACCACGGCCGACGTGGTTATTATTCGGCACTACTTGCACACCTGCGCGCTTGATGGCTTCCCCGACGGTGATGGTGTCACCCAGCGGGACAATTGCGTCTCAAGGACAGAGCAGTGCAGCGCGAGGTAGCCGCGCGGTCTTGGGCGTCCTGTCACGGTTCGCGCTGCTCCCCCCGTAAGAGGTTCGAGCCCTTCCTTGGGTATGGGTGTATGTGTTGTCCTTAGCGTAAGTTAGTTTAAGTTAGATTAAGTGTAATTTAGGAACCGATGACCTCAGCAGTTCGGTCCCATAAGATCTTACCACAAATTTCCAATTTTTTTTTCAGTGCAGTGCTACAGTGGTTTCAAGAGGATGGTATTGAACTCACGTTGATGTCTTGGCCACCAAATGCTCTTGACGTGAACCCGGCACATAGCCTGGACGCTATCGGGCGCCTGTTGCGCACCTGTAAAGCACCGGCTTTAATTTACGGGAGTTATGTGGCTTTTGCGTAGACATCTAAGTAAACCTACGAATGCCTAATCGAATCGACGCAACGAAGAGTCGCTGCCATATTGCGTTTCAAAGATGAATGTTTCGGCGTAACAGTGTAGTTCGCAAAGCGCTCCTGACGACAGTTGGCACTTTTGGTTTCCCCTCTCATACACAGCTTTTCTGAGATGCTGGCCATCACATTTTCTGCAGTGCACTGGCATGCCACAGTGTTGCACTAAATGCTCCACGACCTGACGCCTACTCACTGTGGACTGCTCGGACTACAGTTTAGAGGCAGTAGCACAGACGTTTCATATATATATTCCTTCTTATGGTTCTGCGGTGTGCCAAGTGTAGCCACCACCAATATAAATCAGTGGCAGAAAACGCAGAAAACGTAATCTGGGATGCGCAACTCGACATTTCAATCCTGTGCTACTGTATACCAAACCAGTTCCTTGACAACTATGTCACTTTCAGTAAAATAAGGCGTAAGAGAAAGGGCAGAAAATGTAGAAATAAAGAACGTACCAGATTTATAATTTGTTGTCCTCTTTATTTAGGTCATCAGTATTCTGACTAACTAATCACAACTTCCTTTCTTGTTCTTACTGCATCACAACAGAGTCGCACAACGTCCTCATTTATTTGTTGGATATATTTCAATCTCTCTTCCTCTCTCGCCGATTCTGCAGAGAACCTCTCCATTCTTATTTTATCAGTCACATAACTTTCAACATATTTCCATAACACCGCATGTCAAACCTGCGATTCACTTCTTTTTCTTTTTCTCACAGTCCATGATCCGCTTACATTCAATTCTGTGCTGCACACGAACATTCTGAGTAATCTCTTCCTCATATTAAGCTATATTTTTTAAACAAATAGACTTCTTGCAGTGGAGAGTGCTCTCTTTGTCTCACTTTGCTTGCAATGTAAGAATTCCTTCACTTCCACTACGTTGCCTCCGATTTTGATGTTAAGTTTATGGTTAAGCTCTTATTGCTACTCCTCATTACTTTCGTCTTCCTTTGGTTTACTCTCAGACCAAATTCAGTTTTCAGCAGACTCTTCATTCCATTAAACAGATCCAGTGAAGCTTCCTCATTTAAACTGAATTTTCATTCCAGTCCTAAAACTTTCTCTTGTTTTCGCGGCTGTTTCTTCGATGTACAGCTGTATAAGAGTAGACTAGGAAGACTGCATCTTTTCTTAATGCTATTTTTAATCAGAGCAGTTCTCCCTTGGTCTTCAATTCTAGTACTCGCCTCTTCATGCTTGTAAGTATTGTATACTTCCTGCCTTTCCCTTTTCCTTTGTTATGAGAATTTTGAATATTTTGCACTATTTTACGTTGTCTGTCATTTCTTAAAGTCAAAAGTTCTTATGCTGATGTCTCGTTATTTTATTAGTTTTGACTTCATAAACACACATAAACGCAAACAGGCGACGTCAGAACTGCTTCCCTGATGTCTTAACCTTTACTAAATCCAAACTCATATTCATTTAATAGGCACTCAATTATAAATTCCATTCTTCTACAGATATTACTCTTGTCAGAAAAATGGATGCATAAAGTGTCAAAGTAATTTTGCGATAGTATGGAAATTTATCTGTCGTCGAAATTTTCATGGTTGTGGGGACGCTATTCTTCCAAAAGTACGATGGCGTGTCTCCACTGAGCCCACATTCTAACTTCAATAACCGTATGGTTGTCATTTTCCCAACGATTTTAAAAATTCCGGACTACTGCCTTATACTTTTAGCTAGCTTGATCTCAAGTCTTCATATTCTCATTCACTCTCCGACCTCAACACTGGATCCCCTTTGTCTTCCAAATATACACTCAGTTCACATTCTACCACGTCGTCAGACAGTTCCTCTCTCTCACAGAGGCCCCCCCAATGAACTCTTCCCGCCTACCCGCTCTCTCTTCAGCGTTCGATTGTGGAATCCCTTCTGCACACTTATGTTGATAGCTATGACTTCAGTTTCACCGAAAGTTGTTGACTTCCCCATATGCTAAATCTGTCGTTCCTGCTACCATTTCGTTTTCGATTTTTGTCCTTTACCCTTAAAAATATTTTGCGTAAGTTTCTTTGCATTTCTTCTTGATGTCATTCTTATGCTAATGTCTCGTTATTTCATTAGTTTTGACTCCATACACACACATATCTTTCTTTTCCTGAAAACTTCCATATTCCCTGCGTTCATCAACCAACTGAATTATTTGTTCCGTTATCCGAAGTTTCTTCGCAGCTACCTTCCTCACAAGGATATGAGGATCAGTGACGCATACAACAACATCAGAGACGCTGCACACAGAAGATATAAACGGTACCAGACCTCTAAGAAATACCTCACCTAAAAGCGACTAGGCAACCGTGTTAGTGAGCCTGTGAAAACTGCAAGACTCAGGTACGCCCACTCGTTAACTGAGGGCTTTCACAGCCTTCCGTCTTGTGGAAAAATCGACGAGGTCTAGGGATAGGCAAACCTCAATAATCTGCAGCTGAACCTCCAGTTCCTGTTGAGGATCGCAATGAGTATTTCGCCACGCTTACTTCCTTTGAAGTATCACTGGTTGGTACAAACGAAAAAAATTTCTGCAGCCGGTAAGTTTAACACAGTCAGGTAGCTGCAGGTCACGCCAATATTACAGTAGTTAAAAATGATCATTTTCCCCCTCGTCACTACTGCCTATAATTATGGATATTTCTAACCATTCTCTGACCTCCAATCTCTTCCCAACAACATGGAAAAAGGGGCTCATAAAACCTTTACCCAAATAGGAATCTGACAGAAAACCTTGCATTCTAGAAGCATTATCTAAGGCTTTAGAATACATAGTTCACGATCAGATTATCAGTGAAGTAGCCTTCTGGATGAATACCAGTCTGGTTTCTGGATAAATAGCACCACGACGATTGCTCTTATAAAATTGACAGACGAACTGAAACAAGCTATGAACAAACAAGAGGCCGTTATTATGTGCCATTTGAATTTCAACAAAGCTTCCCACTGTGTCGACTTTGTTATTCAGCTTACTAAACTCAAAAGTCAAAACTTTTCTTCAAGTGCAGTACGATGGATTCACTCATCCATTACATATCCTCAACAGTGTTCAATGTTCGATCCATCACTTTTCTTATTATTTGTTTATGATGTGTCGACTATTATCTCCCTTTGTAAATATCATTTATAGACTGATTACCTTCAGTTATAACTTAGCGCAAGAAATCTTCGCGCAGCCATCCACAACGTAAATGCTGACTTACTTGCTTTATCAGAATGGGAGCAGAACGTAGGTCTGAAACTTACCTCTTCTAAAACGCAAGCGATTTTAGTCTCTCACAAAAGCCTTATGACTCCTCAGTTCAGAGACTCTCTTCCACCCTTAATTCTAAACAGCACAGAAATAATCATTTCTTCTTCTGCTAAGAATTTGGGGATAATTCTGGACTCTCATTTTGGCTGGACTGAACATACAACTGCAGTCTGTAAGAAGGTGTCACCATCATTTCATTGACAAAAGAAATATAAAAAGCATTTCCTCTCGAGCTTAAAAAGAAGATTGTTGAGTCACTAATACTCCCCATCCTTGACTACTTTAATCTCATTTTCCAAAGACTTTTGTATGAGAACGTCGACTGGAACTGGCAATGAATGCTCGTGTATGATACATTTGTGATGTACTCTACTTCGACCATATCGCTCCTGGCTATTAATAACTATCAGGACTACCTGCCGAAAGCTAGCGATTATAAGCATTTGCCGTATCGTCTTCTCAATCTTTACATTCCTTTCCATTTATCTTCAACCCTCACACTACTGTCTGAACAGTACAGGAGAAATACACGTTCTCCACAAAGTTAAATCCTCTCTGTACCACTACACAACACTGTCATATTCAGTAAAGTATTTTGTGTATGAGGAGCCCGACTTTGGAACAATCTTCCTCAAAATATTACGGAAATTAAAGTCGTTCGAAACTTCAAAAGACAGCTAATGGCCCACTTCCTATCACAATAGCTGTCTTCTCTGTAGCTCACTCTCTTCTACCCTCCCTCCCCCACAGCCATTCCCCCCCCCCCTTCTCAACAGACTTCTCCGTCTAAATTCTCTTTTTTACTAGTAGCTATTGTCACTTTCATTTCAGTCTTACCATCTTTTATTAACCCTACTAGTTTTTCTAATACCAAACAAGGCTTCAGAAGTGCTGAACTAATCAGTATCATTCCTAATTCTTCTACTGTTTTAGTATTATTATTAATGTTACTGCTATTATTATTATTATTATTATCACCAGTTATTACTTCATTAATAATACAAGTTATTATTATTGCGTTTGCTACATAATAACCAAGCAATATCATTCTTAATTCCTACCTTGACTGATCATCACTATTAGTGTTATTATTATTAGTATTGTGATTGTAATGTAATGTTTTTTGTATGTGTTGTTCCTGGTCGGATGTAAGAGAGAGGACCTTAGGGCCCTAACCTGGTTAGGCTAGATAACCAATAAATAAATAAATTTCTATGACTCATCTTTTCAACTGAACTGCAAAATTTACAGTCACAGAGAACTTGGAATGCGCAGATTCCCCAATACCTCAACATCTCCGTTATTCACACATTGGGCTCCTCACGATTCTCTTACATTTCAACATTCTCTTCATCATTAGTAAATTTTGATATGAGTCTACATATATTTCTGGATACTTTTTACAATCCCATGTTTTCCTCTACTGTAGCATTCTAATCCCCCATGGATGTTACATTTCCATCTTCTTGTACGTACTCAGTAATCTGTTCAGATACTCTTATATGTTATCTCTCTCTCTCTCTCCCTCTCTCTCTCTCTCTCGCACACACACATACACACACACACACACACACACACAAACACACACTTCATGTTTCGCTTGTGATGTGGGCATTTATACCTGCATTACTCTTGTTGACGTTCGTTTACTGTCAATTCTGATGTGAAGAATCCTGTCAGTGCGCCCTTTACAGTAGCTCACTTTCTGCCATTTTCTGCCGCCGTCGATATTACCATCAAATTTTTTTGAGCGAATATCTTTATTTTATTTTCATTCCTCTAGGTAGTGACCCTTGAGTAGATTGACTACCTGGTCCGTGCGTCTACCCTAACTGTCGCTTAATCACTTAGGTATAACTGTATGGTTACATCGATTTTGCTGTACTCACCGGAGAACTGCATCACTGCCTGCATCGAATTCATGATGACGGCTGCGCTTGTTGTCTCCAGACCCAAGGACAGCAACTTGTCGCCAAACAGCATGCTGAATATCGTGTTGAGGCACTGGTTGGTCATCTGTCGTAAAAACAAGAAATGCCAGTTGAGGGTAACTACTGAGATTTCATTACCCACTACGCATAGCGGGACAAAAAGGCGTGAAACACGAAAAAGCAATAACAATTAAATCACAAAACTTTTTACGGGATGTGACAAATTGGAGTAGGATTAACAGATTCACGTTCCAGTTTGACATAATTTCTAACTAAAAAGAAAAGCAGGTTAATTGCAGAGCTCTTGTATCCGAAGTGTGATCGTTGAAGGACTACACAATATCTAGCAGGTGGCGCTGTAGGTATCATTGCAAGACTTGGTCAATAACTTTCGATATCAGAAGCTGAAAACGATACAAAATATTACTTCCTCTCATAGTTTCACGTGATATCCATGATGATGAAATTAAAGAATTAAAACAGTATTCCTGTGTGTAATGACAGTTGTTAATCTGTACGCACGTTTCATAGTAATGGGAAGCATAGAAATGATAATGTTGTATTGCACACAGCGCGATATTCTATTGAATACAGATGCAGTGTACATGCGTAGCCTTGTGCAATACAAGAGTATGTATTGTCAATAAAAAAATCTTTTTCAGTTACAAACACAATATACACTAGGATTTTTGAGGGTGTCCGCCTTGAACAAAACAGTTGTATCTTTTCTTCTATTTCCGAGACATGTTTCGCTGAAATTTCAGCATCATCGGTGGGCTTTTATTTTCTTTCTTGTTACCATGTGCTGTGGGTTTTCTAATTTTTATTGCACTTATTTTCTTTCGGAGTTTGTCATTTTTTCTGGTTTCCCCATTGTGTTCACTGTGAAAAAATGTAATGTGTAACTTTCACTGTAACTGTTTGCGAAACTGCGTTACTGAGTCCGACAACTGAAGAGTAAGCGAAATATCAGTGTTCAGAGATTCCCTAAGTAAGGTTGCTCACTACTTTCTTTAACTGTGTAGTCGACGTTAATGTTCAGAAATGTTCAAATATGTGTGAATTCCTAAGGGACCAAACTGCTTAGGTCATCGGTCCCTAGACCTACACACTACTTAAACTAACTTAAACTAAACTATGCTAAGAACAACACACACACCCATGCCCGCGGGATGACTCGAACCTCCGGCGGCAGGGTGTTAGTGTCCACTATAGCGTTAGAAGTGTCACTTTCCATAACGATCCATGATACCAACAATTATCATGATCGCTCTTGCAGTAGTGAACCATGTCTGCCCAATATATTTCTCTGGTTTATTAACGCTTTTCTCCAAACCTTATCTAGAGCAATTTCTTTCATTCGTGCATTTTACTGATGCGACCAAAGTTTAAAATACAGAAAGTTCACCAGACGTGAGAGCTGCACACAGGCAGGTTGCTTTTATTCACACCGACTTTTATCCCAGAAAGCAAAAACAGAAATAACTGCATTTGGAATCAAGCATTTCAGTCTGCACTACAATACTCCTGTTTGACTGATCTTCTGGGGGACCAAATCTAAAAAAACACGTGATAAAACTTCAGTCTCCACAACAATGTTCCTGTTCAACCAGATATGAGGAGCATATTATAAGCTCGTAGGACAAATATTTAAGGAGACCCCGAGCTAATACCATGCAACAACGCCTCTAGCATTGATGATGGACTGAACCCGTCAACGAAGAGAGTAGGAGCTTTCTTCATGTATGCAATATGCAGCTGAAGCCTCCCAACGGTGTTTTCCGCCTGTGCTATTTGCTACGTTTCACCCGCAATTCCAAATAATCCCAGTGACTTTCTAAGGGATGACGATTGTCTAACTTACCGGGTAGTGTAGAAGCGACAGTATATTTGAGGCGCCACCAAACCAGGAACGTATACGCGCAGGCCAGCAAGCACGGCTGTTGCCATCGTGTTAGACGGAAAGCTCCAAAGCATACTCATCATGATCGTGTTCCAGATCACCGAGAAAGCAGAAGTAAACATTCTGACACGTGTTCACGGTAACTTGCATGAGTGTGCCCACGTCGTGCTAAGAAACACCCTCCCCCCCCCCCCCCCCCCCCCCGAAACACGACAATACCACCCCCATTGTGGGGCTTAATACCCGCTGAGAGGATACATTAAATTTTACGACGGGTAAAAGCAAGAGCTTTCGATGGTGATTCGTTCAAGGAACTAAATCACTTCTTAAAAATTCTATCCTGTTATGATTCTATCAATATTTCTCTTGGAGTTCTGCGGTTTATTTTGCTTAAAAATAAACATGAACAGTTACAACAGCAAGAAACTTCTTTCTGTTTTAGACCTTCTTCGGACCTACCACCATGACAGTAGACAGTGGTGGTGAATAGAGCAGGCGTTACGATTACACGCAGTTAAGGTTTGTGGAGTTGTTTACCATCACCCATCACCGTCCACCCTCATGGTCGTAGGTCTGAAGAAAACCTAAAACAGAGCGAAACCCGTAACTTCACAAAAAAAGAAGATTTTTGCGGTTGTCACTGTTCATGTTCAGTTTTACTGTTGGGTTCTGATAACGGTGACACTAATAATGGCTTCTTTTTTCAAGTACTACCATTTACGCCTGATACAATGTGGTGGAGGATACAGCTTATGAAACGAGTCCACGAACATCATCTTCCTTACTTTTTTTTTTTTTGTTTTTGATCATCAGTCTTCTGACTGGTTTGATGCAGCCCGCCACGAATTCCTCTCCTGTGCTAACCTCTTCATCTCAGAGTAGCATTAGCAACTTACATCCTCAATTACTTACTGGATGTATTCCAAGCTCTATCTTCCTCAACAGTTATTGCCCACTACGATTCCCTCTAGTACCATGAAAGTCATTCCCTCATGTCTTAACAGATGTCCTAACATCCTGTCCCTTCTCCTTATCACTGTTTTCCACATATTCCTTTCCTCTCCGATTCTGCACAGAAACTCCTCATTCCTTAGCTTATCAGTCCACCTAATTTTCAACATTAGTCTGCAGCACCACATCTCAAATGCTTCGATTGTCCTCTATTCCGGTATTCCCACAATCCATGTTTCACTACCATACAATGCTGTAGTCCACATGTACATTCTCAAAAATTTCTTCCTCAGATTAAGGCCGATATTTGATATTAGTAGACTTCTATTGGCCAGGAATGCCTTTTTTGCCATAGCTAGTCTGCTTTTGATGTCCTCCTTGCTCCGTCCGTCATTGGTTATTTTACTGCCTAGGTAGCAGTATTCCTTTACCTCATCTACTTCGTGACCATCAATCCTGATGTTAAGTTCCTCGGTGTTTTCGTTTCTGCTACTTCTCATTACCTTCGTCTTTCTTCGATTTACTCTCAGTCCATACTCTGTACTCATTAGATTGTTCATTCCGTTCAGCAGATTGTGTAATTCTTCTTCACTTTCACTCAGGATAAAAATGTCATCAGCAAATCCTAACATTGTCACCTTGAATTTTAATTGGCCGGCCGGAGAGGCCGAGCTGTTTTAGGCGCTTCTGTCTCGAACCGCACGACCGCTACGGTCGCAGGTTCGAATGCTGCTTCGGGCATGGATGTGTGTGATGTCCTTAGGTTAATTAGGTTTAAGTAGTTCTAAGTTCTAGGGGACTGATGACCTCAGAACTTAAGTCCCATAGTGCTCAGAGCCATTTGAACCATTTGAACCAGTTCCCCTTGACTATTAGATTTTCATCCCCCTTTACATATTGTATTACCCTTTCAATATCGTCATACACTTGTTCTATCTCTTCATCTTCAGCTTGCGACGTAGGCATGTATACCTGAACTATCATTGTCGGTGTTGGTTTCTTTATCGATTCTAATAAGAACAACCCTGTCGTTGAACTGTTCACAGTATCATACTCTCTGTCCTACCTTCCTATTCATAACGAATTCTTCTCCCGTTATACCATATTCTCGTGCTGTTGATATTACCCCATACTCATCTGGCCAGAAATGCTTGTCTTCTTTGCAGTTCACTTCACTGACCCCTATTATATCTAGACTGAGCCTTTGCATTTCCCTTCTCAGATTTTCTAGTTTCCTTACCACGTTCAAGCTTCTGACACTCCGCGCCCCGACTTATAGAACGTTATCCTTTCGTTGATTATACACTCTTTTTCTCATGGTAGCCTCCCCCTTGGCAGTCCACTACCGGAGATCCGAATGGTGGACTATTCCGGAATCTTTTGCCAATGGAGAGATCACCATGACAATTCTTCAGTTACAGGCCACATGGGTTCTGGATACACATTACGTGTTTTCAATGCAGTGGTTTCCATTGCCTTCTGCATCCTCATGCCGTTGATCATTGCTGATTCTTCCGCCTTTATGGGCAATTTCCAACCCCTAGGACAAGAGAGTGCTCTGAACCTCTATCCGCTCCTCCGCCCTCTTTGACAAGGCCGTTGGCAGAATGAGGCTGACTTCTTATGCCGGAAGTCTTCGGCCGCCAGTGCTGATTATTAATTAAAATTTAAGCGGCGGCGGGATTCGAACCCGGGGCCGAAGACGATTATGAATCAAAAACGCTACGCCTAGCCCCAGCCATTATACATGGTGTCACGCATCTGCAACAGAAACATTGATACATGTACATCACATATTGTTAAAAAGCTCCTGAAAAAAGTCTTCTCCGAGTTGTAAACAGTTACTACAATAGACTATAAATTGATCTATTCACTCTGCAACAATAAATGAACTAAGTGACAGCACACCACAACAGTGACTATGTAAATTTTATTAGAATGGTGCAGGGCCTACATATTATTATTATTGGTAGCAGTCATTAGACACAAATCGTTGTTAGCCTGAAGTGTTCCACTTACTGCCAGATCAGAAGTAAGCAGGCCAGCAGTCACATGAACAAGCATTAAGTACAGTACAGGCATTTTAATATGGCTGAACTTAAATGGGGGTGCAGGGCGTGGCTGAAGCAACTATATCTAGCGAGACGAGTGGTGCAGAGGCAGCACGTCTTGCAGCAAGCGGCTACCCTCGATGTGGACAACCAGCTTTCTTTTCTGAGAAAGAACTGTAGGTAGCACTCTCGATGCTCCGGAAATTATTTCATCATCTTATAATAAAAGACTATCACAAACAAGCAGTACCAATTGTGTCACTGACTCATTAGTTTGTGGTTTAACAAAACACCTACAAAAATTACATTCAGTTCATATTTCGTCATTCAAAAAATAAAAATGTACAAAGAAAACTGATTTTTATCTTCTGAAGTTTAGTTAGAGCTATGATTGGGAGGGACGGGGCAGCGTGGCGTTGGTGCAGGGATGTGCAAGGGGTGCGCAGTAGACTGCTGCGCAGCTAGCAAGCCAATCAGCGCTCTTTCTGTCTCCGCGTACCTTACTGTGTAAACTTCTGCCATATTTGAGCATTCTGTCGGGCTCTACGTATGCGAAACGACGATTGACTGATCTCTGTGGAATTATGTATGTTCTGTAAGTTTTCTCATATGGCTGAAACACCTAGAAGACACCAGGTATTTTTCAAATAGGCAGAGAACTAACGTCTCAGACGGCTACCGTTTATTGTTACTCTGTTGCTAATGCATAGGGATGGGGTAGAGGACTACAGCGTTATCTAGTTGTTGATTCCCGAAGCTGCAGTGATTTCCTTTGTCAGCAGCCACTGTAACAAGACGCGAACCTGTACTAATACTGCTTTTTTTGTGGTAGCGGTCTCTGACAACGCACCTGGGACTTTGCGTTATGGATACAGTAGCCAAGCCTTCATCTGCTGTTCATGTCACAGACCCTCACTTTTAGGATACTGTTTGAAAATGGTTTGAGGACTGTTCAAGAAGTGATACTGGATTAGACAGTGACAGCGAAATTGAAAGTGAACGTGGTTCAGAACAGGAACAATGTGAAAGTGCAGACGAATTTGTTTTGCCACCTGTGAGATCCTTGAATGAAATATGTAGTGTAAGTGATGAAAACAGACTTGTAGAGACTCAATCTTTAGCTAAAGGTTCTGCTACAAATATATTACGTTGAAATAAATATCGCTGGTCGTCGAAGGATCTTCCAACAATGGCCAATGGCATTATTTTTCCGCCTATTGGGCCAAGTGGGGTGAGTCCGTTTGTTCTTCACAATTCCTGCAAAAGTGATACTCTGATGAGCTGCTTTAATTTTTTGAAAGAAGTTTGCAAACTCGATCGTGGCGCCACAGATAAAAAGCGAGTCAGTAGTTATCACATAGCCCGAGAACTCCGTGCATCCATTCACAACCAAGAGTAGGAGTCGTTGTAGAACGATTGGAGAAAAGCGAAACATGCTCCACCTGTGACCCAAAAAAAAGAAGAGGAAGACTTATAACATTTTTCATTGATGCAGGAAGTCAATCTAGCTTGATTACTCTACAAAAATTTCCAGTGAGTGCAAAAAAAACTCTGAGAAGAAAAAACTTGGAAACTAGTTTAGTGTAGTGTAGTTTTTTTAATGTTTTATGGGGTTTCTATGTTTTTATTATTACGTGAATAATGAACAATAAAAATACAGCAAAAAGTAAAATATAGAGTACAGGGTATTTGAGTTTTCATAGCATTACCATTATCATGGTCTAGGGGTAGCGTCTTTCATTCATAATCAAAAAAAGTCTTAGGACACGGGTTCGATCCCCGCCACTGACTAAATTTTGATAAATAATCAGCATTGGCGGCCGAAGACTTCCGGCATAAGAAGTCAGCCTCATTCTGCCAACGGCCTTGTCAAAGAGGGCGGAGGAGCGGATAGAGGTTCAGGGCACTCTCTTGTCCTAGGGGTGGGAAATTGCCCCTAAAGGCAGAAGAATCAGCAATGATCAACGACATGAGGATGCAGAACGCAATGGAAACAACTGCATTAAAGACACGTAACGTGTATCCACAGGACATGTGGCCTGTAATTGAAGAAGTGTCATGATGATCTCTCCACTGGCAAAAGATTCCGGAATAGTCCCCCATTCGGATCTCCGGGAGGGGACTGCCAAGAGGGAGGTTACCATGAGAAAAAGAGTGAATAATCAACGAAAGGATGATGTTCTACGAGTCGGGGCGTGGAATGTCAGAAGCTTGAACGTGGTAGGGAAACTAGAAAATCTGAAAAGAGAAATCCAAAGGCTCAATCTAGATATAGTAGGGGTCAGTGAAGTGAAGTGGAAGGAAGACAAGGATTTCTGGTCAGATGAGTATCGGGTAATATCAACAGCAGCAGAAAGTGGTATAACAGGTGTAGGATTCGTTATGAATAGGAAGGTAGGACAGAGGGTGTGTTACTGTGAACAGTTCCGTGACCGGGTTGTTCTAATCAGAATCGACAGCAGACCAACACCGACAACGATAGTTCAGGTATACATGCCGACGTCGCAAGCTGAAGATGAACAGATAGAGAAAGTGTATGAGGATATTGAAAGGGTAATGCAGTATGTAAAGGGGGACGAAAATCTAATAGTCATGGGCGACTGGAATTCAGTTGTAGGGGAAGGAGTAGAAGAAAAGGTTACAGGAGAATATGGGCTTGGGACAAGGAATGAAAGAGGAGAAAGACTAATTGAGTTCTGTAACAAGTTTCAGCTAGTAATAGCGAATACCCTGTTCAAGAATCACAAGAGGAGGACGTATACTTGGAAAAGGCCGGGAGATACGGGAAGATTTCAATTAGATTACATCATGGTCAGACAGAGATTCCGAAATCAGTTAATGGATTGTAAGGCGTACCCAGGAGCAGATATAGACTCAGATCACAATATAGTAGTGATGAAGAGTAGGCTAAAGTTCAAGACATTAGTCAGGAAGAATCAATAAGCAAAGAAGTGGGATACGGAAGTACTAAGGAATGACGTTTGAAGTTCTCTAACGCTATAGATACAGCAATAAGGAATAGCGCAGTAGGCAGTACAGTTGAAGAGGAATGGACATCTCTAAAAAGGGCCATGACAGAAGTTGGGAAGGAAAACATAGGTACAAAGAAGGTAACTGCGAAGAAACCATGGGTAACAGAAGAAATACTTCAGTTGATTTATGAAAGGAGGAAGTACAAACATGTTCCGGGAAAATCAGGAATACAGAAATACAAGTCGCTGAGGAATGAAATAAATAGGAAGCGCAGGGAAGCTAAGACGAAATGGCTGCAGGAAAAATGTGAAGACATCGAAAAAGATATGATTGTCGGAAGGACAGACTCAGCGTACAGGAAAGTCAAAACAACCTTTGGTGACATTAAAAGCAACGGTGGTAACATTAAGAGTGCAACGGGAATTCCACAGTTTAATGCAGAGGAGAGAGCAGATAGGTGGAAAGAATACATTGAAAGCCTCTATTAGACTGAAGATTTGTTTGATGTGATAGAAGAAGAAACAGGAGTCGATTTAGAGGAAATAGGGGATCCAGTATTAGAATCGGAATTTAAAAGAGCTTTGGAGGACTTACGGTCAAAGAGGCAGAAGGGATAGATAACATTCCATCAGAATTTCTAAAATCATTGGGAGCAGTGGCAACAAAACGACTATTCACGTTGGTGTGTAGAATATATGAGTCTGGCGACATTTCATCTGACTTTCGAAAAAACATCATCCACCCAATTCCGAAGACGACAAGAGCTGACAAATGCGAGAATTATCGCACAATCAGCTTGTTAAGCTCATGCATCGAAGCTGCTTACAAAAATAATATGCAGAAGAATGGAAAAGAAAATTGAGAATGCGCTAGGTGAAGATCAGTTTGGCTTTAGGAAAAGTAAAGGAACGAGAGAGGCAATTCTGACGTTAGGGCTAATAATGGAAGCAAGGCTAAAGAAAAATCAAGACACTTTCATAGGATTTGTAGACCTGGAAACAGCGTTCGACAATATAAAATGGTGCAAGCTGTTCGAGATTCTGAAAAAAGTAGGGGTAAGCTATAGGGAGAGACGGGTCATATACAATATGTACAACAACCAAGAGGGAATAATAAGAGTGGACGATCAAGAACGAAGTGCTCGTATTAAGAAGGGTGTAAGACAAGGCTGTAGCCTTTCGCCCCTACTCTTCAATCTGTACATCGAGGAAGCAATGACGGAAATAAAAGAAAGTGTCAGGAGTGGAATTAAAATACAAGGTGAAAGGATATAAATGATACGATTCGCTGATGACATTGCTATCCTGAGTGAAAGTGAAGAAGAATTAAACGATCTGCTGAACGGAATGAACAGTCTAATGAGTACACAGTATGGTTTGAGAGTAAATCGGAGAAAGACGAAGGTAATGAGAAGTAGTAGAAATGAGAACAGCTAGAAACTTAACATCAGGATTAATGGTCACGAAGTCAATGAAGTTAAGGAATTCTGCTACCTAGGCAGTAAAATAACCAATGACGGACGGAGCAAGGAGGACATCAAAAGCAGACTCGCTATGGCAAAAAAGGCATTTCTGGCCAAGAGAAGTCTACTAATATCAAATACCGGCCTTAATTTGAGGAAGAAATTTCTGAGGATGTACGTCTGGAGTACTGCATTGTGTGGTAGTGAAACATGGACTGTGAGAAAACCTGAACAGAAGAGAATCGAAGCATTTGAGATGTGGTGCTATAGACGAATGTTGAAAATTAGGTGGACTGATAAGGTAAGGAATGAGGAGGTTCTACGCAGAATCGGAGAGGAAAGGAATATGTGGAAAACACTGATAAGGAGAAGGGACAGGATGATAGGACATCTGCGAAGACATGAGGGAATGACTTCCATGGTACTAGAGGGAGCTGTAGAGGGCAAAAACTGTAGAGGAAGACAGAGATTGGAATACGTCAAGCAAATAATTGAGGACGTAGGTTGCAAGTGCTACTCTGAGATGAAGAGGTTAGCACAGGAAAGGAATTCGTGGCGGGCCGCACCAAACCAGTCAGTAGACTGATGACCAAAAAAAAAAAATTATGTACATTTTGGTTTTTGTTGAAACGCTTTTTGAGCATAAAATTAAATTTTAAAATTTATTTAAATATATGTTTTCATATGGTATTAATGTAACGTTTTACATAAAAGATTGAACTGTTACACTGAAACACCGAACGCAATTATTGTGTCTGAATAACCACAGCGATCTGTCAGACCGCATCTCGGACGGAGTGTGAGAAAAAAATGACATGGGAAGGTATGGACTGAAGTGTACTGGTTTGTCAAACGTGAGGCAGATTCAGGCGAGCCGGTCTGCGACGTTGCCAAGGTGCAGTAACGTAAGATAGTTGCTGTCTGTGCACTTTCAGCTGAGGTGACAACTCAGCATTGCCTGTCAGCTACGCGGCCACAGGCCATTAACGCCGTCGCCGACTGCAGTTAATATTTGATGCCACTCAGGGGTGATGGTTTCAGTAAGGTTTCGAACTACTGCTGCACACAATGCGGGGTAAATACTTCAATGAGCCCTCGACGGTGTCGGCCCCTTGCATCATTTGAGGCGAAATTGCGACCCGTCCAGTAACACAACATGTCTCCAGTCAGTTACAGCCCCATTCAAGATGTGCGGGTCTATGAGACGTTGTCACCAACGGGCTTTTGCGAGAATCGGGCCACCTACAGACGTTGCGTTCAGCTCCCCTTGTGCACTCTGAAACTGACTGAGATGGACCTACATTCACTCTCTGCACCAATTCCTGACGACTTTGAAATTTTTTGTGATTGACGAGGTGTGACATCGTCTCCCGTCGGTCAGGATATTTTTACAACCACTTTTCTTAAGCAGTCTTAAATGGGTCCGAGTGGTATACCATTCATTGTAGACCCCTCGGACAGTCTGTGTTGATACACCGACAAATCGGGTAACTTAATCCAAGTGTTGCAGAGGGTTAGGGGATGAGTCAGATGCAGAACCTGCCCTCTACAGAATTTGTAATTTGTTGAGAGTTCCGATTTCTGATCATTTCCATAAACTATTATTATTTACGTGTTTTCATGGACATGCGATTAGTTAAAATGATTCTGGGTATTATGACGTGTCATTGTTAAAAACTAACAACAATAATAAACTAAAACTGCCCGAGTCTACCGGATAAGCGATGAAAATAACATCAGAGAAGAATTGAAGGAGCTACAACACACGTTTCGTGCCAACGACTATGATGACAACATCATAAGAAAGGTAGCTAAAAAGTGAGCAGAACACGAGAAGAAGGCAAAGAAGAGATGCTTACCATATGTAAAAGGGTCAGTGAACGGCTAGGCAACGTCCTCCGCCGACGAGGTTTCAAACCGATTTTTCGAAGCAGTCACAGAATCCACGAAATGACAGGTTCCACCAAGGATGTAGTCAACAATTTTAACACTGCAGGTGTTTAGGAACTATGGTGTGGTTGCGGAGCTGCCTACATAGGAGAAACAGGGAGACCTGTCAGCTTACGAGTAGCAGAACACGAACGCTATGTACGATTACAACAACATAATAAATCGGCGATAGCGGAACACCACCGTGACTGTGGACAACCTATCAGGTTCCAGGAAGCCCGAGTACTAGCGAAAGAATCGTGGATGCGAGAACGGAAAATACGGGAGGCGATCGAAATTATCAAGCAGCCTGAAAACATCAACAGAGAAGATGGCTACAAACTCCCGGCGTCCTGGCTACCGGCCATCCCAGTCCAACGGGCCGCGAGCGGTCGCGGCGCAGAAGCTACACGGGACACGGACGTATCTGCACAAACAGCTGTAGAGCAACTGTCAGTCCACTTCCGCGCACACCAGGAGGAAAACTTGCCGACCAGAAGCCGTACGCTAACTGGCGGGCAGCTACCAATGGACATCCACGAATAGCCTCTTTCCTTCCATCCTCCCTTACGTCATGACTAGCCAATCATATTAAGAGGGCCAATTAAAAGTTTTACAACAGTGACGTCAGACATCGATAGTCTGTAATAACAAGAAGCACTTATCCCCATGCAAAACCAGTCGTGACCTGAGGAAGGCCATTGCAATTCGGCCGAAACGTCGGTTTTAGTTTATTATTGTTGTTAGTTTTTAGCAATGACGCGGCGTAATAACCAGAATCATTTTAATCACTATGACACCGGCCGCGGAAGCCTACGGTCTTATATGCGATTAGTTACTTAACAGGGAAATTGTTATCTTCATAAATTTTCTACAGGCTGTGAGTCTAGTATCCTTTTAGAACATATTGTTTCCCAGATCGGAAGTATTGCTACACAGATAACCAGTCTCTGTCAGTTCAATGGTTATCTTCAGATCTGCAGTGGTTTACAATGAAATACAGGTCAATACATCTACCAAAACCAAAATTATTGTAACACAATTAAGTAGAGTATATAACATACATGGTAATATCTACGCTGTTAAGTAAATAACCGCATTTTGCGTGTGT
Organism: Schistocerca americana; assembly: GCF_021461395.2. Lineage (NCBI taxonomy): Eukaryota > Metazoa > Arthropoda > Insecta > Orthoptera > Acrididae > Schistocerca > Schistocerca americana. The sequence goes on along the minus strand of NC_060123.1, from coordinate 585,108,249 downwards.
ACAACACGTAAAAAATAATAATTTATGGAAATGATCAGAAATCAGAACTTGCAGCGTATCACATATAGTATAGAGTGCTAGCCACGTAAGCATTTCAACGTATTACTGGTGCCAGGTTGATTATATTCATTTTTTACATTACTCTGTCCCATGACGTTTTTGTATAACAAATTCTGATAAATTAGTTGGAATATCGTACCTTAAATATCCCTGCAGTTTTGAGCGTTAAGTACTTAAACGTTTCTAACAAGATCCATCATGTTCTATTATATACTGTTATGTTTGACATATGGTCTAATGGCTACCAATAGATTTTAGGTAACTGGTGCACTTTATTTAATGTATAAAGGAAAATGCTCTGGTGTAACTTCATATGTTAGATGTATCAGACTGTACTGCCACCTGGTGAGAATAGCTGTGAGTTAAGGTTTATGATCTGCGGCAGTTAATTTGCCCGTTTCCATCGGCGGCACTGCTTCAACTGTTTCCCATGTAATGAAGGATGGCGTGTTATATTGCTTATTGTTATTATCTCAGAAACTGTAAGACCATCAAACACATGGGCCCCCTCGCCGGATTTTTTTTTTCGGCAAGTGAGAGTGCTCAGCACTATATATGGTGTATAATATGTTACAAGTTCTTTGATTCTGGGATGAGGACAATAATGTAGTGCCTATGATGAAGTCGGATCAGTTCCGTAAATTACCATTTTTACTTGTTGCACGCAAACATACGATTAGCTCAAATGGCTCTCAGTGCTATGGGACTTAACATCTGAGGTCATCAGTCCCCTAGAACTTAGAACTACTTACACCTAACATAAGGACATCATACGCACCCATGCCCGAGGCAGGATTCGAGCCTGCGACCGTAGCGGTCGTGCGGTTCCCAACTGTAGCACCTAGAACCGCTCGGCCACCCCGGCCGGCACACGATTAGTTACTTAATATCATTAATATTACCGTATACGTTACATACTCCACTTAATTGTATTAGAACATTTTTGGTTTGGGTAAAATGTATTGACGTACATCTCGTTGTAGAATGTTGCAGATCTGAAGATGGTCATTGAACTGGCTGAAACTGGTTATCTACGTAACAAACTTGCGATCTATGCAATAAAGTGCTCTAAAAGGATACTAGACACTCAGATACAGGAGATCGCCTCCTGCTTCCACCGAAGATGACAGGTAATCGTTTCTTCAGGTTCTTGAAACATCTACCAACTTGATTTTACTGAATCGTGCGGCTCTTGTAAGATTTTTTTTTTTTTTTTTCTGCCTGCCGTAGTGAAAGATTTCTGTCTTAACAGAATTCCCTAGCCCAGTCCTTCCCAGCTATTTGTGTGTGTTTATTAAACCCGCGTTCAACACTACTTCTTTCTGTACAGGTTTACGCAAGCTCACATAGATCTTTAAGTACTAATCCATACTGTGGTCGCTGTAGTTCAACACAATATTTAGCTACTTCCTCTTCCATTTCCTCAGGAAACACTGATTTACAGCTGCCTAGTGAACCAAGAATAGTAACAGCTTTCAATCTCTTCCTGATCGTAGCCTTATTCATCCCATATAGATGGGCAGTCGATTTACTTTCACCCTGGAGCAACCTATCCTTAATTTCTGTCATCATATGCTCTGGAAATAACAGATTGCTATCAGATTTTCTTTTGTACATTTCCATACTGAAAAGTGTACTGATATACAAAAAACTCTACATGAACATCCAAGCCAGACAATTAATTACTCTTAACTTTCTAATAGATTTTGTAAATATCTATCAAATATGACTGCAATGATTTCTTTACGTGTAAAGAAGCAAACAATTTTTGTAAATAATTGATATTTAAAAGGTCTATAAAAATTATCCCTTATTTTATTTGAGTGTATGAATGCCATAAAGTGCGTAACCTTTCACATTTCTTACAATATTTACGAACAGGATTTCTCATGATGTGTGACAAGGTGCACATGTCCAACACTACGCATTCGATCTCTTTGGCGCATACTCTTTGCTTCGAGTGTAAATTTTACCAGTTCGCAATACCATATGCCCTTCTCGCAATGCATGCAATTGAAGGTTATGTAGTAGGGTTCGGAAGAAATTCCACTTCCTGCTACGTACAAAGGATATAACAGTCATTAACAGTCACGCTTTGTTAAATTTGAATAACACTGAAAGAAAAAATCATACAACCAAATATGCTTTTATTCTCTTAATAACTACAATGATATGAGCAGAGAGATAGTAATGCGTCTTTTCCCTTCTAGTAGCTGCCGTCAGCGTATGGACAGTTCCGCCAACAATTGCTAATAGTCACAATGAAATATCCTAACCGGTTATAAGCATTCGTACTTGTAAGGTGTCAGGCAAATCCAACACCTTCCATGAAAACCCTGACATGATAAGCAAATCCAGTAGTATGTCACATAGCTCCGAATAAATCGTGACATTAAATTAACCAAAGTAATACGAGTAACGAGTGAGCAAATGGAATACCACAGACTAACACAAGAATGCCTAAATACAGGTCATACCTTCCCACCGTGAGACAGACGCAGTTCCGAGGGGAGAAACGAGAACAGAAGCCAAGAGCAGAACCGTGTTAAGTTAGAAGGCCCTACGATAAGGGACGGACACCCACGTCACCAGCTAACCGTTAGGACCACCCCCCAGCCCATGTTAAAAGCTAGAGCCTTAGCGTGAGACTTTTTCGCGTCTCTGTTACGTCAGGACCACCCCACAGCCCATGTTATAAGATAGAGCCCTCCAGAAGAACAGCATAGATCTTACGATAACACAGAAAGCGCCACCCCCCAGCCGCAAGTTTTAGCGTGAGACTTTTTCGCGTCTCTGTTCCGTCAGGACCTCCCCCCCAGCCCATGTTAAAAGATAGAGCCCTCCAGAAGAACAGTACAGATCTTACGATAACACTAAAAAGGACCACACCAGCTGCAAGTTTTAGCGTGAGACTTTTTCGCGTCTCTGTTATGTTGCAAACTTTAAAAACATTGCCCCACCACGAAAAGTATAACGTTTCTCATTGGATAGACAGAATTTTTGTAGGCGGAGCTTAAGGTTAACAATGAGACCCTGATCGGTCAGATGAAAACACAGTCAGATAGTTTTTTTTTAAACCAACTTCGGTAAATTGTAGTAAGGAGAAGTTAGGTGAGAGTTGCTTCCGAGACGGCGAGGTGAGCGGAGCTGTGCTGTCCGCCGCCCCCTGACGAACACCGACAAGGTAATGAACGCACGCGATGCCGCATAACAGCGCATAAAGCTTCACTCAGAACTGCAGAAGTCTCATCTGTTACACCGCCTTTTTGCGTAATACTAGTGTCGATCGTCAATTAAAGCTCATGGTGTTCACATTCGCCACTTGAAGTAAAAATCTGGAACGCGATGATTTTTCTGTTATATAGTTATTGAGAAGCCACATCAGCCACTGTAATTTACAACAAGTTAGATAAGTAATTAAAGATAATTGAGGGTCACTGTAGACCATTTTGATAGTTTTCTATTTTGTGAAACTTAATTTAAACCTAGATTATAGATGTGATATGGCATAGGTCATCCTTCGATCCATTGTAGAACTTGGAAAGCCATTTAGGGAATATTCGTTCACATTTTTGTTGAACGCAGTTGGTTTTTACCATCCTGTATTAAAACATGTCCTTTTATCAATAGTGCAATTTATAAACGATGTTTTGTGAGTAGAATAAAATTTCCAATGGTAAACTTAACTGCTTTTTCGACGTTATTTTACCAGCTAACTAAAAATAGGACAGCCTTGAACCCCTTCCACTAAATTTAGTTAGTATTAAGATTCTTTTACAGGGAGTGCAGTGGAGCTGACGCTGAAATCATTAAGTATTTGGTTATATCATCACTAGTCTCACTGAACTCTTCTGAATTCTACATGTCATGTGTGGTCTGACGTCTCCTTACCAGCAACAGGTCCCAGGTTCAAACTAGTCAATTCCCTAAAAAACACGCTCAGAGCGTCGTTGCGCGAAAGTGGTAGGGAGACACGATATAGAACAGACAGACACCACGCAGAATGTTAGATACTCTCAGACACCACATACTTGTACACAACTTTGCCCTACCAGACGTTGATGTCAATGGCATGCATTACATCCCAAACCTTTCCGCACTGTCACTTTCACTGAGGGCATGTGGTACTGGTAATGGATGCGGATATATTTTGTGTCTGACCTCTTCAACCAGTTAGAAAAAATGATAATATCTAGGCTTTGCAGCAGTGTAGTAACCTTTACATAGTTACTATTGTGTTATGCCGTCAGTTCGTTTCTTGTTGCGAAGACAATAATGAGCAGATTTATCGAATCTGGCCAATTGTGGGAACTACCTGCAACTTGGAGAAGACATTTTCATGAGACGTTTAAGCATATGCCTCAATTTTACTGTGGCGGATGTGTGATACAAACTACGAAGCATATTCTAATGGTGGCACTATGCGCTGGTACCTGGTTTCACTGTCTCCCTTGTCTTCCATCATCAATAACATAAAAACGACGCTACAGTATGAAAGAAACATCGTTTTTGTCTACAAGTATTTTACACACTGCATGTAATGCTGTTACGAGGTCGGCCGCTGTGGCCGAGTGGTTCTAGGCCCTTCAGTCCGGAACCACGCTGCTGCTACGGTCGCAAGTTCAAATCCTGCCTCGAGCATGGATGTGTGTGATGTCCTTAGGTTAGTTAGGTTTAAGTAGTTCTAAGTCTAGGGCACTGATGACCTCAGATGTTAATCCCCGTGGTGCTTAGAGCCATTTGAAGCCTTTTTTGAGCTGTTATGAGGTCAGGAGGTTTAGTGCCCCGTACCATACACTTAGCTGTATGTTGACAAACTTAACCCACGCTGATGACTAGAGAGGTTTAATGAAGTATCAATACGTAAACAGTTGGCAATCAGAGAATTGTGAGGCATGTTAAGTGATTAAAACATTTCACTCAATGCTCTACAAACTTATTTTGTCTGTAAGTTAGTCCTACTTTGCATATGGGCAAAATACACAGAAAAGGAAAACTAAAACCTTTGAAACCACATGTAACACAATCTGCAGTGGAGGATAGGACGATCTTCAATAGTAACTAAAACTAACAAATACATATGGTAGTCTAAACACAGTACCGGCCAAGAGTAGGCCCTAAGGTCACGTGTTCTCTCAGCCTAAACATAGAGTGGAAAATAAACTTTATATCACAATAGTTGAAGCGCCTCATGAACCAAGAAACACCTGTTTCTTTTCTCTATTCCGTATGATGCCTTCAGCGCAGCGCACCAGTGCTTGTAGCGTTAATCCGACCAATAACTGCTAGCGGTTACAGTCGACTTGTGCTTGAATGTTTTGCAGTGCCTTTGTGACAAAGAATTCTCTTCTCATTACCATATCGTCATCAATAATTGCTTCTTTCACCGGTGACTAAGGTCCCCTCATTTGCTGTTGACCGACTCGGCCATAAGAAAGCGTCCATCCATAGCCTCTATTCAAATAATTTAGAAATACAGGGTGATTTAAAAAAGAAAGAACAGAATTCAAACGTTTATTACAGTCAGACGATGAAAAACAGAAACACATTGCACATGTCACCGGGTAGAAGAAGGTTGAACCTTTTATGTTCGCTCAGACACTATAGCATACACTCCGCATGAGACCCATGCGTTGCTGTAGAATCATCGATACATCGATACAGTACTACGTGTCATTCCTCACACGAATCAACAGGTCCCTGTTTATTGCATCGACAGCTTCAACAATTCAACAAAGGATCTGGCTTTTACGTACCCCATAAAGAAAAGGAAGGTGGGAGGTCTGGTGACCTGCGAGGCCGAAAGCAATGAACAAGAACTTGTTGTTCACCTCTTCCAATCCAGCATTGTGGGATGGTGTTGTTAAGATAGCGCCGCTCCTCAGAGTTAAAAGTGAGGCGGGATGCCGTCACGTATAAAACTGAAATCACTGGAATCGTGGAGAAGCTCATCAACAACTCATTCTGCAGCATGCCCAGGTATGACATTCCTGTCACAGTTTCCTCCACAAAAAAAGGTCCACATGGCACGAAACTAAATGCTCACAGTCATTCTTCTGCTACTGTGTAATCATACAATAAAGGATATTTCTGTCTATGTTTATGGCGGTTTACTTTACCCGATAGATGGAACGACGATTCGTCTGAAAAAGATGAGTCGTTCGGAAAAAGTGTCCTCTACCATATCCTGGAGAACTGAAATGCAAAATTCGTACGTTCTATTATGGTCGGCGGGACTCAGTTGCTACAGTAATTGCAACTTGTAAGGCTTTATAAGCAGGCATCGCTTCAAAACACATCACTTCAATGTTTGAGGAAGTTGATGTTCCTGGCCTGCCCGTGTTGTGGATTTCCGAGGGCTCCGTGTAAAAGTATCTCGGGTACACTCGACATTTTCATCAGGTGTGTGTGCTCGACCAGAGCTCTTTCCTTCGCATATGCAACCAATTTCCAAGATTTTTTTTTACCTGTGTGAAATCAGCTTGGGCAGCAGCAGCTTCTTGCTGAATCGACGGCAGAATACACGTTGCGCTTGAACAATGGATTGACTCCACACAAATTCAAATACACGAAATTATTTCTCTTGTGGTGTGGTCTCCATGTTGCTACAGACAGCATAGCTGTTTTAAAATCTTGAATCTTCCTGTATCCAGTCTTTTATAGTTCGTCTGTATTCTTTCTTTTTGAATCAACCGGTATATTAAAGTACTTAACACTAGTTACTTAACACTAGTCCATACATTAAGTGACATTAAATATATTCCGTTCTGCAATCTAGTGATGAGTTCTTCGAGAATGTGGAACATGTCTGCGACACAAAAGTGTAAAACACAATTTACGACAGTTTTGATACCATGATGTTCTTTGTTCAGAGAAATAATGAATTAAGTAGCACTGCAGTGCCAGTCTCTCATGGTTCTACAGTGTAGTTTACTCTGATGGTAGACATTTGTTTTTGTAAATAGCACAAAAATACTGAAAATCATGAGCAACTCATGACTACAACAGCAATTCAAACACTCTAATAAAAATCACTACATTATAGCCTACGAATAAACAGACCAAACGAAACTGATATTTCGTTTCGCCAGCGAGCAATCATTGAAATGCCTGTTAATGAGTAAAACTGTGCTGATGACATTCAATTCACGTTTCTGATTGAATATGGAGATGTGTGCACAGTCGTCAGCAGTTCTACGAGATGGCAGAACATCTCGAAGGCGCGAAAACGAGTGTGAAAGCTGAGACTCGCAACAACCATCCTCGAACTGTCTACAAGGTACGCAAGAGTTGACGAGTTTGCTGGAGACAACAGACGTGTCACTATGAATAAAATCGCTACTAAACTTGCAATAGGACACAGGTTTGAGCAGGACGTGTTTCAATGCTTGGTTTGTAGAAAAGATGTGGCCGAGCGGTTCTAGGCACTTCAGTCCGGAACTGCGCTACCGCTACGGTCGCAGGTTCGAATCCTGCATCGGGCATGGATGTGTGTGATGTCCTTAGGTTAGTTAGGTTTAAGTAGTTCTAAGTCTATGGGACTGATGACCTCAGATGTTAAGTCCCATGGTGCTCAGAGCCATTTGAACCATTTGTAGAAAAGATTGTCCCTATTGTATCGTAAGTTTATAGCCCAAAGGCCACAAAGTTCTGAGAAGAACCATCGTCTAAGGCCTACTTCAGAATGAAGGTCGCGTTCTTTGGATGAGCGATAGTTCATCATTCTGCTCGTCAAACAAAATACCAAATTATAAAACGACAGCACGTTTGGAAAGTTGGAGGCTACATCTTGCTGGATTAAGATGGTTGCACTCCGATAGGCTTTTTTTGTACCTTGACACTAGGTAAGGGCCGTCCTTTAAACATACATTCGAAGCTCCATCGCGTATTAGACAAATAACGCTCCAGTGAAGTGAATCATCCCGAACCTGGAAGTTTATTCTACAGTTTCGACTTAGCACCTTTCCATCTTTTCGGTTCTGTGAAAGAACAGCGTAGACTTTAACTCTACGAGGCAATACAATACACCCGCAAAATACGCGCTAATGTTTTCAGGCAGTGGAAAACATGTTTCCCAGGAAATGCAGACAATATTCAGAAAGAGTCGGGAACGTCTGTGGATTAGAAACACGTACATGTTTTGCCAAACATATAAGACTTCGTAACGAGTCAGTATAGCCCTCGTGAAAGTTCCTAAATGACGTTACCACAGATTTTAACAGCCATGCTCTACCCTCCTCATTAGCACGTTGTCAGTAAAATGCGTGGGTGCCGCGAACACCTACAGTTATATTCCGCAAGCCACCTTACGATGTGTGACGCAGGGTACTTTGCCTTTCAGTGTCTCATCATCCCTTCCTGTTCCAGTCGCGTATGGTTCGCTGGAAAAAGTGGCGATAAGCCTCCGTGTCGGCTCGAATCTCTCTAGTTTTCTCTGCATTGTCTTTTCGCGAGATGTACGTAGGAGGAAGCATTGTATAGGATGGCTCTTCTAGGGACGCACGCTCTCGGAACTGTGACAGTATATGACACTGTGATGCAATACACCTCTCTCGCAGCGTCTGCCACTGCAGCTGTTTGATAATCTACGTGATGTTCTCACTAAATGAAACTGTAACGCAGGGCGCTGCTCTTCTTCGGAGCTTCTCTGTTTCCTCTATCAGTTCCATCTGGTGCGGTTCCCATATTGACGAACAATAGTCAAGTATTGGACGAACGAGTGTTTTGCAAGGCACTTCATTTGTCGGTGGACAACATTTTGAGAGGTTTCTTTCAGTGGATTTCAGTCCGGCACCTGCCTCACTCGCGATTACTTTTATATGGTCGTCACACCACAATTGGCTTCGGACGCATAGTCCTAGGTACTTTATGAAACTAAATGCTGTCAGTCATTGATCTGCTATTGTATAACCTTACAATAAAGTATTTTTCTTTTATGTATTCGCAATGTGGTGTCACCTCCAGACACCAAACTTGCAAGGTGGTAGCCTTTAAATCGGCCGCGGTCCGTTAGTATACGTCGGACCTGCGTGTCGCCACTATCAGTGATTGCAGACCGAGCGCCGCCACACGGCAGGTCTAGTCTAGAGAGACACCCTAGCACTCGCCCCAGTTGCACAGCCGACTTTGCTAGCGATGGGTCTCTAAATACGCTCTCATTTGCTGAGACGACAGTTAAGCATAACCTTCAGCTACGTCATTTGCTACGACCTAGCAAGGCGCCATATTCAGTAATTAGAATGAATTCTGAACAGATAATATTGTGAATCGTGTACCGTCAAGAGCGACGTTCATCATTAATGGATTGAAGTTAAGTATCAAACTAATTGCGTCCGCTTTCTGAATTCTCATTCCTTGTCATGTTCCAGACCTCACGTCAGTATAGTTCTTCCCTCTTCACGCCAGCCTGCGTGAGCTAAAACGCGTGCATTTCGGCCTCCAGCAGTAACACGGTGTTGGCTCTTCTGCCAACACATCACGCAATACGTTACATTTGCTTATATTCAGAGTCAATTGCGACTCCCTCTACATCTACATATATACTCCGCTAGCCACCAAGCGGTGTGTGGCGGAGGGCACAATTCGCGCCAAAGTCATATTTCCCCCTCTGTTCCACTAGCGGATCGCTCGATGGAAAAACGACTGTTTGAACTCCTCAGTACGAGCTCTTATTTCTCTTATCTTTGAATGATGATCATTGCGCGATTTGAAAGTTGGTGGTAATAGTATATGCTCTACATCCTCGGTGAAGATCGGATTTCGGAATTTAGTGAGCAACCCCTTCTGTTTAGCGCACCGTCTACCTGCAAGAGTGTCCCACATCAAACTTTCTATGAGATCTGTAACGCTCTCGCGATGGCTAAATGTACCAGTCACGAATCCTGCCGCTCTTCTTTGGACCTTCTCAATCTCTTGAATCAGACCCAACTGGTAAGGGTCCCACACAGACGAACAATACTCCAAGACTGGACGAACTAACGTATTTTAAGCTATTTCCTTTCTTGAAGGAATGCATCGCTTCTGGATTCTACCAATAAACCGCAATCTATAGTTCGCCTTACCCGTTACTTGTGTAATCTGATCATTCCATTTGAGATAATTTCGGGTAGTCACACCCAGATACTTGACGGACGTTACCGCTACCGAAGACTGGGCATTTATTTTGTACTCGTACATTAGTGGGAATTTTCGCCTTGTTATACGCAGTAGGTTACACTTACTAATATTGAGAGATAATTGCCAGTCATTACACCACGTATTTATTGTCTGCAAATCCTCACTGATTTGTTCACAACTTTCGTGTGATACTACTTTCCTGTGGCACACAGCATCATCGGCAAACAGTGTAAGGCCGCTGTCAACACCATCAACCAGATCGTTTACGTAAAACGTAAAAAGCAGAGGACCTACTGCGCTGCCCTGGGGCACACCTGAAGTTACGCTTGTTTCTGTTAAAGTCACCGCGTTCAGGACGACATACTGCTTCCTGTCTGTCAGAAAACTTTCTATCCAACCGCATATGTCATCGGATAGACCGTAAGCGCGCACTTTTTGTAGCAAGCGACAGTCCGGAACTAAGTCGAACGCCTTTCGAAAGTCGACAAATATGGCATCAACCTGGGAGCCGTTATCTAGAGCCTGTTGTAATCATATACAAAGAGGGCCAGTTGTGTCTCGCATGACCGCTATTTCCTAAAACCGTGCTGGTTTCTGCAGATGAGCTTCTCAGAGTCTAGAAAGGTCACTAGGTCTGAACACAAAATATGTTCCATGATTCTACAACAAATCGATGTCAGTGAAATTGTCCGGTAATTATGTGCATCCGATTTTCTACCCCTTTTATAGATGGCTATGACCTGAGCATTCTTCCAGTCCCCTGGAACTTTCCGCTGTTACAGTGATCTCTGATAGTTGATGGATAAGAATGGTGCTATATTTGTAGCATAGTCAACATAAAATCTTACGGGGAAACTGTCTGGGTCAGATGCCTTCCTGGTGTCTAAGGATCTTAACTGTTTTACAATCCCAGATATACTAAACACTATGTCAGCCATCCTTTCGTTTGTTCGATAATTGAAAGGGGGAATGGTGCTGCAGTCCTCTACCGTAAACGAGTTTTTGAAAGCTAGGTTTAGAATTTCGGCCTTCTGTTTATCATCATCAGTTACATTACCCGTACTGTCAGTAAGAGAAGGTATTGAACTATTTGTAGCGTTCATAGATTTTACGTACGACCAAAATGTTTTGGGGTTATTTTTAGAATCAGCAGATAAAACATTGCTTCCAAATTCGTTAAAAGAATCTCTCATTGTCCTTTTGACAGCTACTTTCATTTCGAATAATCTCTGTTTGTCAGCGGGGCAGCGACTACGTTTAAAACGGCTGTGCAAAATACTCTGCTTTCTCAGCAACTTCCTAATATGTTTGTTGTACCAAGGTGGATTCTTTCCTTCTCCTATACTTTTGCTAGGCACATTTCACTAGCACATGGTGGACAATACGTTTAAATTCCGACCAAAGATGCTCAATATCTTTGTGTCCCGCGATGAATGCTTGGAGCTCGCTATAAAGATATTCATTAATGACCTTTTACTTGCTTTCCCAAACAAAAAAAACTCTACGCCTGTGTCTTTGGTTTTTTTGCAACTTCCACTGACATAGAAGCCTACAGCAAGCGTCGATCCTCTCCGCCCTTCTTGCATTTCATTTCAATTTTCTAGCGTTGCGACTTCTCTGTGTACGGCAGCATCATCTGCGAAAAACATTATGTAAATTCAGGCACTATCTACTATGTCATTTACATATATTGTGAAAAGTAATGATAATATAACATTCCCCGGGGGAAAACACGAAGTAACTTACGTCGGAAGACCTCTCTGTTCAGAATGACATATTGTGTTTGCTAAAAACTCTTCAGTCAATCACACATTTGGTCTGGTATTCCGAACGCTCGTATTTTTCCATTAGGCAGCAGTGTGAAACTCTGTCGAATGGCTTCCAGACGTCAAGGAAGTGGCATCTGCCTGGGTGCCTGTACCTAGTGGTTTCTAGGTCTTGTGGACGAAGAGGGCGAGCTGGGTTCCACACGATCGTTATTCTCGGAACCTATATTGGTTCCTGCATAGGACAACCAAGCTATCTAAGGCTTTACGATTGATTCGATTTCGATAGCAAAGAATATTGCATCAGTGTCATCGAAGGATATGTTGATGGGCAGCAGGGTGAGCCCATTTTGAGGTTACCATTTGCCAGAATGATAACAGTGAGAGACTACCGACTCTGAAGCGGGTAAGGCATAATGCGGAGGCGCCTAACTCTACAGATTTTTCCATTTACGTGGGTAGTAAGGTCAACATTCGCCCCCACCCTTAAAAAAATACACTGGTTATTCTTGGAGCGCTGTAAATGGTGTAGAACTGCGCAATAGCGGTCATGTGGCCATCCACCGGTGACGTAACTCATGGCAGTGAAGTGGTGTGTATATGTCCGTTGGGTGTATGGAATCAGCGATGTATAGGTCTGAGAGAAAGTTAGAAAGGACCTGTTATGTTTCAACTTGTTGATTGACCACACTGTCAGTGAAGGTGCCTTATTTGCTTGTGTCTCAATGTAGACCTTCCTACATGTCTACCAGGAATGGTGTATGAGACTCGTCTATAAAATAATGTCTCCAAAACGCTGGAGCCGCGAGGAACCTTTCACCTGAGATCCGGCAGCGTTTTCGTGTAACTTGGCTCGCCCTCTTCAAATCCCCAGCCCACTGTGACGCTCAGTCTTGACTGGACAGACGTTCGCGATCTAGCTCCGCATCGCTTTTTCCGCCAGGTGCAAGCCGCTTGGTCCGTTTTTCGATTGCGAAAGGCACTCTCCCCACTGACATTCATTGCCACATATGCGAAGTCTATGGGCAACAGTGCACGGACGTCAAAAACGTGCGAAAGTGGGTCAGACAGTTCTAGAACTAACGTACAGACGTCCATGCGAACTGCGTTCTGGTCGGCCTTCGGTTTCGGCCGAAACAACTGCAAAAATGTTGAAAGAAATGCCCGAAGATCGGCGTGTGACTATTTACGAGCTGTGCAGATTGGTCCCTGAAAGTCACTAAGAGTATGATTGATAATATTTTGACCCAACGCTTGCATTATTGCAACGCATATTCTCCGAAGATCTTAACTGGCAACGTGGTGGAGCAGCCTCAGGATTCCTAGAGCACTGTACTGAATACTTAGTTTATGGACACGCCTCGTACCATTGTCATCCCCGTAAAAGGGGGTAAAAACACTGGTAGTAAAAAGATCTTAACGGAAAGGGGCAGTTACTGCTTCTCCGTGTCAACTGGTTCCATATCCGACAGGAATTACCATTGTCACTGAATGCAGTTCCATATTGGCCTAAGGGAACGGTGCGTCAGATACCTAGTAAAAGGCCATGGCTCACAGTGACAAAAAAGGTGCACCTTTTCAATTGACCAAACAACACAGAAACTAGACAGTTGCGGCTATGGTACGTATCAGTAGTGTATGGAGTGTGTAGTTCAGGCAGAAGTGGTTCTTTGATGTGGGGTGCTTTTTTTTTTTTTTTTTTTTTTTTTTTTTTTTGTGTAACTTGACTTGGGACTACCCATTCAGGTTACCGTGATCATGATCCAGGATACGAAGTGAAAATCCAATGAAGCTTTGCACAGATATGTTGTACAGTATGCCCCTCGATCGCGCACATTGATGGCGTAAAGACACCTAGAACAACAGTACCTCTTATCAAGTGTGAAGTCCTGCACACATCCAGCCCACATGTCATGCGTGTCTGTCTTCATGGCAATGCTCAGTCGCACACTGCTGTTGCACCAAAGATGACTCTGCAGCGATTTCGAAGGGGAGGGTCTGAATCACCTACCACGCATCCGGGACTTGGTTCCCTGAGATTTTCATCTCTTTGCTCGCATGAACCGCAGGCTATGACAGCATTTTTGTACAAACAGCTAGCTGCAGACCAGCTTAGGGATTTGCTGGATGGCATAGGTGACTGTTTGTTATGACGAGGGTACTGGAAAGTTGGTACTGCGTTACGATAAAGGTCTAAATCTCAGCGGGGACTATACAGAGAATCAACTGGATGCAGTAGTTAAATACTGGCAATAAAATATTTTTTCTTTTCCTTGTGGTTTCGATTTGGCGACCGATAGGAGCTTGAAGAAAAAAGATCCCCTGCACATTGTCATTATGACTAGTCTATACACAGCCCGTCTTTATACATACAGTCCTTGTTCGACGAACACGAAGTACCGTGCTGCGGAGTGGAAATTTCATTCTAGGCACATCGCCTAGGTTTTGGCTAAGCCATGTGTCCATCATATCCTTTCTTACAGGAGTGCTAGTTCTGCAAGTTCTCAGAAGAGCTTCTGTGATGTTTGGAAGGTAGGAGACGAGATACTGGCGGAATTGGAGCTTTGAGGACGGGTCGTGAGTCGTGATTGGGTAGCTCAGTCGGCAGAGTTCTTGTCCGCTAAAGGCAAAGTTCCAGAGTACGAGTCTCGGTCCGGCACACAGTTTTAATTTGCCAGGAAGTTTCATATTAAGCAGGTGGTCGTAATGCTTTGGGTCTTCAGTGTATGCTGCACACAAGTGTCGCTTTCGGGCGACTGTTAAAGTACGATACCACCGTACTTTGGTGTGTCTGACGGGAAGAATAGCAGGCGAGATGGCCTGTCACTTGGGGGTCTCATCTTGTGAGGTAGGACTCATATTTCTTCCTCCCTCACCTATATTATATTGCAGTACAGGAATGCAGCTGTAGCTGTTCCGAAACCGCTTTCTGCCCTTCAAGATTCTCTTTCACAGATGCCATCTACAGGTCAAAATAGTTGCAGATTACAAGATTCAACGTCGCTTTTTTCACGATAAAATACTGCTCGGCGGTACTGGACGCTTTGTTTATACTTACATTACTGAGGGCTACTCCTAAGACGACCATCCAGCCCCATCCTCCATCTGGTGGAACAAGTTCATATTCTGCATCTCTTGGCACCATCTTTGTGTTTGAAATAGGAGAAAAGTTGCCAGTTCTAGGACACAAGTACTATAATTCTCCTACAAAATACTCCATATTATCGGATAAAATGAACATAAAATCATGGAACTGAATTCACAGAATATTTACATCTACATGTATAGTGCGACAGCCACTGTGCAGCACACGGGATAGGATACTTTGTACAAGCATTACCCATCGCCTGCATGGAGAGAGGGAATAATTGCTGTATTTACGGTTCCTTAAGCGACAGAAAATCTCAATAACACTACGCGATGTATACTGATGAAGCTGTTATGCAGTTACACATTCTTTCACTAATGTTAATTCTCTATGTTACCTAAGTTCGACGAAGTCAGCATCCCCTTCATTCTCATAAAGAATTTCCCACATGAACTCCAAGATGCAGAAAGCACATACATAACAAAAATTAAAATGTTCAGTAGACACAAAAAAATTCATAGACCGTTTCAAACACAAAATTTGAACAGGGAAAGTTTCTGAAGCTTTGCAATCATCTTCTGTGTTAGTAGTGAAAGGAAAACTGCTCTGACATGTGACATATAAGGAAACTGGTACATATGCCCTTCTCGCAAAGCAAGAATTTTCCAGTCACGAGAAGTTTAGAAACTGTAATGAAATAAATTGCCAGAAAAACTTTTTTATGTAAATTTCACATGACACAAAATTAATAAGTGAGCAAAACTGTCAACAATCTTCAGAAAAACATATGTAGAGTGATTACAGACACCTTTCCTTGTCACTCACCGTCCTCTTCTTCTGTTTACGAAGTGGGTCGTTTGAAAAGTGTCCCCTAAAACTCGCTGTATCCTGGAGGAATGATTCATGTAAGTTTTTCAGATTATTCACTTTTTTGTCGTTATTGGAGCCCTACCAGTGACGTATGCCCTCTCATGAAGTAGAGGGATATTAAGAGATTATGTGTGCTTGTCTAGGCCATCAGTACACCCATAAGCAACAGTCCTCAATTTCATACCTGATTTATATTCAATGTGCTTCAGCTTGGGCAATTAAAAGTAAGACACAAAGGAACTAACAGATGACATTGATTCATATCAGTGGAGCAAGTAGAAAAGTTGTGCCAAACTGGGATTTGATATTAGGCAGATGCTGTGACCACTACGCCATCCGGACACAGTGGTCCACACAACAGCATGGACTGCCTTAGCACGCCTCCAGTCAGACCCGAATTCTCAACCTATACCACACACCACTGACCTAGTGCTTCTGCTCAGTAGCCTCATTACTTGCGGCACTGTGTATCTCCACTGAAGGGCTCATTAGCCGTCATCGTCTTAATTATAAATGTGCAGTCTGTTCTTTCCGGCATGTCCGAGGTCATTAGAGAAGAAGCTTGAATTGGGCAATGATGGGGCAGGAATCGACTGCATCCTTTGGAAGAATCCTCTCAGCCTTCATCGATTTAGGCAAACGTATATCAGGATGGCAAATTACTGAGACTTGATCCCTGCGTCTCTCTAAAAGGTGTCCACTGTCGTAACCACTGTGCTTCGCAGAGATACCTAAAAGACGACCAACATGAAATTCGAGAATTGTTATCGGAGATTATTTTTTACCAATCGGTCTTTGGATGTACTGTGACCTACAAAAAAAAAGACACCATAGGTTACAAAACAATAGACGTGTCAAAGCACAACACGTGGGCGTTTCAGTGTCATTGGATCTTATCCTTGAGATCAAGAGAACAGAAATTAATTTCTGCGCACGACTCTTAACGTGGAATTTACAAGAAGCTTTTGATTTATCTACAGTCACAAAAATGTAAAAGGTTTTCCTCCACCGACTATCTGAAAGTGTCTTATTAGTGAAACATCAATGCAGTCATGTGACACTATACCTTATTCCCATATAGTTTACATTGCAATCCACATTATTTGTGGCATCTGGAAATAGAAAAAGGATTTAAATTTGTGTATTGAACGGCAAATCATTGATTACTGTCGACAAAAGGCAGAAGGCATATGTCCACTTTCAAGTTCCAATTGTACATCTACATACATAGTCCGCAAGCCACTTTGTGGTGTACAGCGGAAGGTACCATACTCCACTACTAGTCATTTTCTTTACTATTCCACTCACAAATGATGCGAGGGAAAAACGACTGCTTATAAGCCTCCGTACGAACACTAATTTCTCTTCTGTTGTGTTCGCGGTCTTTTTTTTTTTTTATGGCACCATTCAGCAAGTAAAATCACGGGCCTTTCCACTTTTGGTTCAAGTCTTCGCGGCTACGGCCACCAACCAGCAGGAAGAGGTCGTCCGCGTACGCTGTCACCTCTGGCACGTCGTTGTTATGTTGTAGATTTTCCAACAAGGGCTCCATATTCACGTCCCAAAACAGTGGCCTCAGGACAGAGCCCTGTGGACACCACTTGGTGATTCTTTTGTTTTCCGGCAGAGGATGATAACCAGACCTCCCATTCATCACAATAGCTCCTCCGGCAGCCGTATAGCAGCCCTGGACATTGCTTCTCCCGCGAGCAGGAGGAGAGCGAAAGGCCACCACAGGTTGTCAAAGGCGCCAGTGATGTTCACCATGATGCCCACCACATACGTCTGCGGGTTTGAGCTGCAGAACTCTGCCGCCAGAGCGATTGCGTCAGTCGCCGATCGCCCAGGCCTAAAGCTGAACTGCCTGTCAGTCATCCCATACAGCACCTTGTGCGCCCCCAGTCCGTCAGCCAATAGCCTCTGGCATATTTTCCCCAAAACGTCTAAAAATATATATAGGCCTACAGGACTTGGCTTCCATTGGGTCTTTGCCTTTCTTTATGATAACAACATTTACCTGATCCATTAAATTTCGGGCATGCAGCCGAGCAAATAAAATTACTTCTACTGATATTTCGGCCGCGTATCGTCCGGCCATCTTCAGAGCGAGTCACAAGACTGACGACAAGGTGCCAAGCGCGGCCTTATATGCTCCACCGTGGCGGTACTGCGCATGCGGGTCACAGATGCTGGTCGGCGGCAGAGACATACGCTTACACATGCGCCGCCTGTGGCGACGGCGTACGGACATTCGATGTGCTTATCGATGTTTGATCGGCGGCGGTGACACGATGACGACTTCTCTGCAATTTAATTACTCCAAGAGCCGGATTCCATGCTTTGTGCAAATTAAAACCATTATCTCTGTTTATTAAATTGATGGCTAATCGAATTTCTATAGCTTCCTTGAATACAGATTCCCAAAAAGAAGAGGCGGATGTTAAAATCTTCACATCACTGTAATTCATGGAATGACCCGTATCAATACAATGTTCGGCCACAGCTGACTTGTCTGGTTGTAATAAGCTTGTGTATCTTCGGTGCTCCACACACCTCTCATGAACGGTGCGTGTTGTTTGACCTATGTATGACTGCTCACAATTTCCGCAAGGAATCTGGTATACACCCGCCTTACGAAGCAGTAAATCGTACTTCACAGAGCCGAGTAAAGCCGCAATCTTCGTGGGGGCCGGAAGATCACCTTAACACAGTGTTTCTCAAGAATACGGCCTATCTTTGAAGAAAGAGCACCCACATAGGGCAGAAACGCCCTAGATCTGAAGAAATTACTATCTTCTTCCCCATCACATACCTGCTTTTTAGGTTTTGCATCGAATGCTCTACGAATTTGTTGCGGAGAATATCCATTCGATTTAAAAATACTCCTGAGGTATGTTAGCTCTCCTTGTAAATTGTCTTCATCGGATATACAGTGTGCCCGATGCACTAAGGTCTTAAGGACACCCATGCTCTGAGAAGGGTGATGGCAGCTACTGGCATGAAGGTATAGATTTGTGTGCGTTGGTTTCCGATATACGGCATGTCTTAACGTGCCATCACTTTTACGGCGAACGACAACATCCAGAAAGGGGAGGCAGCCGTCTTTTTCTATTTCCATAGTAAATTTAATGCTAGCAAGGTTGGAATTCAAATGCTCAAGAAATCGATGTAATTCATCCATACCATGTGGACGACACATTCGTGGTATGGCCCCAGACAAGTCAGCTGTGGCCGAACATTGTATTGATACGGGTCATTCCATGAATTACAGTGATGTGAAGATTTTAACATCCACCTCTTCTTTTTGGGAATCTGTATTCAAAGAAGCTATAGAAATTCGATTAGCCAACAATTTAATAAACAGAGATAATGGTTTTAATTTGGACAAAGCATGGAATCCGGCTCTTGGAGTAATTAAATTGCAGAGAAGTCGTCATCATGTCACCGCCGCCGATCAAACATCGATAAGCACATCGAATGTCCGTACGCCTTCGCCACAGGCGGCGCATGTGTAAGCGTATGTCTCTGCCGCCGACCAGCATCTGTGACCCGCATGCGCAGTACCGCCACGGTGGAGCATATAACGCCGCGCTTGGCACTTTGTCGTCAGTCTTGTGACTCGCTCTGAAGATGGCCGGACGATACGCGGCCGAAATATCAGTAGAAGAAATTTTATTTTCGCGGCTGCATGCCCGAAATTTAATGGATTATTCATTACGCCGCGAGAAGTTGAAAATGCACAACATTTACCTGCTTCCAAACTTAAGAGACTTGCCAAGTCTCAGGCATTCCTTATACAGCCCAGTAACAGGGGCGATTAGCTGAGGGGCGAGGAACTGCACGATCTTCGCTACAACGCTTTCCCTCTTTTCTTGGATTTTATATGAATCGCCATCTCCTCCACAGAGGATCAGTACATCACGGTGTTCTTTGTGTACTCAACAAGATTGCCCCTGCGGATGAGGCGCTGCACCTCTGTGTCCTCGAGCTCGTCGTCATTTGGCAGCAGGGTCCGAAGGAGGACCTCATCAGTCTCCTGCCAGAGCTCTGTCACGCGGCCGCCGTCCGTGATAGTCGACAAAACCATGGGAGATCTTATGTGTTCCCTTACCAGCTTGTAAGGAACTCCCCAGGGCTCAGTGTCTAGCTGGTGCACCACCTACTTTTCCCAGCTCTTCATTCTCACTGCCTTTAGTTCCTTCAGGAACAATTCCTTGGCATCTCGGTACCTTTGTGGCCAGTACTGTTTTTCATGCCAGATGACACTTCGCTGGCAGTACCTTCTCGCCCTTCTAGCTACAGCCTGATACACACGTCCAAGTTCGGCAGACCATGGGGATAGAGGGGCCGCAATGGCTCTCCTCCTGGTTGGTGCAGCAGCGTTCACCGCTCTAACTACTGATCCCACCGGCTCCTCGACGTATAGGGCCTCGTTTACGTCACCCTGTGTCAATGGAGGAATTTCACACTGCCGAGCCAGACATTCCCAATGAGTTTTGTTGAAGTTAAATTGAAATTCGAAATATAATAATCATACAGCATAACCTACTGCCTAAGCTAATTAGTGGGTCTTAAATTACTACATTAACAACCCGCCAGGGTAGCCGAGCGCGCTAACGCGTTGCTTCCTGGACTCGGGTAGGCGCTCCGGCCCCAGATCGAATCCGCCCGGCGGATTAACGACGATGGCCGGTGTGCCGGCCAGCCGGGATGTGGATTTTAGGCGGTTTTCCACATTCCGCTAGGTGAATACCCGGCTGGTCCCCACGTTCCGCCTCAGTTACATGCGTCGCAGACATTTGAAACACGTCCACACTATTTCACGATTTACACTGGACGCAGACAGTTGGGGTACACTGATTCCGTCCCGGGGGTACAGGGTGGCGGCAGGAAGGGCATCCGGCCATCCCTAACACTAACGGTGCCAAATCCGTTGTAACCCTGCGATCGCTGCGGGACTATGGCGTAAGCGAAAGAAAGAAGATAGGAAGAAAGTAATTACCACATTAACAATTGCAGCTGAATACTTTCTTAATGGCTAATACTATGGACAAGGTTAGTATTTGCTACTAATCTACACTACAAGTACACTGAGAAGCTATGACCTCTACAGCGTTATATGTGTGCCAGCAGATCTTATAAACATAGTGTTGGCATGATCACCGAGATAATTCCAGTGGGCGTGCTCCTGTCTCTGGGCTGACCCAATTACTTTATGTCGCCGCTGTCCCAAACATGTTAAAGATTCCCTCCCCCCACCCCCACCCGATCCAGGGGCACGGTGGATCTCGACCATAATGGCGATCGGCCATTTCGCGGTCCGTACGTGAAATATATATTAGCGGTACCAGAATCGTTCGGCAGACAGCCTCAAATGCCTGCTCTCTATAGTTCCTCAGTAGTGTTTCGCGAAAATATCGTTGTCTCTCCTCCAGAGATTCCCATCTGAGTTCACGAAGCATCTCCGTAACACTCGCATGATGATCGACTGCAGACTGGTGCTCACCCTACACGTTAGCTCTTTCATGAATAGTATATAGGAAACAAGAGCGGACCCATAATACTTCCCTTGGGCACTCCCGTTTCTTATCAACCCTCTCTGTTGGGTTCTGATACTTATGTCTTCAAGCCTTTCACATATCTGTAAATCTAAGGCATATGCTTGGACCATCGTTAACAATGTCCAGGCGGGACTGTGTCAAACGCTTTCCAGAAATCCAGAAATATGGAATCTGTCTGTTTCGCTTCATATATGGTACTCAAGATAAGAGGGAGAAAAGGGCAAGCTGAGTTTCACACGAGCGATGCTTTCTAACACCGTGCTGATTTGTAGACAGGTGCTTTCCTGCCTCAAACAAATTTATTATATTCGGACCTAGAATATGTTGAAGAATTGGGCATTATTCCAGCGCTAAAGATATGGATTTGTAAAATTTTGAGGTCCATTCTTTTGCCCTTCTTGTATACAGGGGTTACCTAAGATTTTTTATAGTCGCTTGGGACTTTGTGTTGGGCGAGAGATTCGCGATAAATGCAATCTGAGTAAGGGCCAATGCCGTAGAGATGTCTCTGTAAAAACAAAATGGGATTCCGTTCAGACCTGGAGGCTTATTTGTTTACTACTCTTTCAGTTGCTTCTTAAGGCCAGGGATGCCTGTTTCTATGTCCTCCAAACGAGAATCTGTGCAACGGCCAAGCTAAACTTAAAACTTCATCTTTCGTTTTCTTGTTGTCTATTGGCACAACAGACTGTTCTATGAGGGACAGGACAGAAGCCTTCGACCAGATTAGCTATTTTACTTATGACCAGAACTCGGCTTCTCGGCAATATTCTTCGTTGAGGTATTATATTGGAAGTTGTATGCTTCGCGAATCGATCTTTTTATAGATGCATAAATTTCTACAAAGTTTTGCCTGTCGATATTTCCTCGATCTCTTTTGCCCTAGGGTGCAACAAACTCTTCTCTGTCTCAGTTCCGATTTCGGTTTTTAAGCTACGGTAGGTCTTTTCCGTCCTTAATCCACTTACTCGGCACACATTTCTTCGGAACATTCTTTATAATCAATTTACACCATATCCGTAACTCCTCAACGTTCATTGTATTGGAACTAAATGATCCCGATTCATTGTCTAAGCAGGATGCTAACAACCGCTTTTCTGCTGTTTCCACCGTGCATACTCTCCTGGCCACCTTGGTGGATTTATTAACTTTAGTAAACAACATCGCTATGATGATATCATGATCACTAATCCACACCTCTACACCAACACTGTTGGTGAGGCCAGATCTGTTTGTAGCTACAAGGTCTAAAATATATCCATTTCGTGTAGGTAGTGGAACTAGTTGCTCAAGGTAGTTTTCGGAAAACGTGTTCAAAACGCTTCACAAGACTGTCTGTTTGTACCACCTGCAATGAATCCCCATGTCCCAGTCTATTGCCGTGGCTGAATCAGGTGACCGGTAGAAACGCCCGTAGGTTATCTTGAGTTCATCTACGCCGGTTTCTCGTGTCCAGATAATTTCAGAGTTAGACTTAATTTCAGCCTGAGTAGAGACTATATTCTTGTCGACTGCAATGATCACTTCCCCTCGTAAGGCGTCTTTCTGATATACGTTCCAGGCTTCGTTAATTATTTTGAAGCTTTCTTTTTCGGTTTTCGTCGAGCTCCCGGTTGCGAGAATTATTTTACCGCTAGAACTTTCCTGGAGAGCGATATGCATAATTCAGTCACATCCAAATACGTTCACTGTTTCAAACTCTCTCAAAATTCCCGCTGCATCGCATTAGAGTAGAAACTCCATTTTTCGAACTTTGGTACGATATTTATCATCAGAACAAGTTGAATGCCGTGATCGAGGTGTGTTTACGTAGTGCCTTCCTGGTTTACTGTAGGTAAAATGGCGTAGAGGCGGGATTCACTTGCTCATATGCAGGAAACCAACAAAGGCGAAGGAGGAAGTGCTGCTACCCTCACCTATTCATGTGGGTTGGAATTAAGGTGTAGATGGGTGAGACCACATGTGGCACTTAATTATTAATTTTTGTTGTTTGTGAGGGCTTCATCTCTTGTCCCTGTCTCCAAAGTCATTTAAAATTGTTCCCACTGTCTGCTGTTTTTCTCTTTTTTATTATAGGATCCCAGTAAGGTGAAGCATGGAACTGGATCTCTTTTTGTTGACAGTGGAGATAAACTTTCTTTCTCTTTTGCACATATGAAAGAAACTTTTCCGCCAATTCCTTAACGTCCCAACTTGTGTAGGAGTATTCGTATGCAGTGTAGTCAGCACAATCAGATGTTTCTCCTCGAATGACTGAAATCTTATCTCAGCTTTTTATGTAGCCGCATGTGGTCCTTACACACAAGGTATTTTCCGTTCAGTTCCTTTCTGAAGCCAAATTGCGAATCTCTAATGTATTACTATTGCCTTGTACAAAGCCCCACCCCCACAAAAAAACTTCGATTACACCGATACAAGGAAATCTGTGTGTGAACGTCTACATCATCTTATCTATAAATTTAACAGGTCTCCACACTCGGGTGTGCTTTGACAGTCTCTTTGAATATCTGCATTCCAAGTTGACCCATATCTGTAAGTCGTAGTTTTTAATACGAGACCCTTCACCATATTCAGACTATATTCAGTATTGTTACGTATGCGTTATGATCTGACGGGCCCACTCACAAATTAACTTCTCACATTTAATTTGGTTGTTAGCGCATAATGCTGTCTGATAGTGACCGTCATATTGGCCTTAGTCCTCAATGTGGATCAGCATTCCAAGTTAGCAGCAAATGCCTGAGTTATTTTAAACGTACTTGGAAAAGGCAATATTCTGTTAAACTGAAACGCTTTTACTATTTGGTCCATTCATGGCTGGGCACTAAAAACTTATTCTTTTTTAAATTGCGTGTGTCCTTTTAATGATCCATGTGTTAAAACTGATTTTAAGTTTTTTATTCGTTTTAAACAGTTGTGTGCTAAACTGGAACAATTATTTTCAAGATTACTGAGGTGACACCTAAAATCTTATGTTGTTCACAGTTAAAATCGGAGAGGACCTTATGAATCTTTCGGCGAGCAATTTGCAGTTAGTTTCTGTTGCTGTTACCTTGTGGCTACGTAATTTTAAATATTACACTCTGCATGTTTGAGAATACGTACTCTGAGCTGAATGATGGGACCAAGCGATGTCTGGGCTAGGCTCATGCTGCTCACCTTACGTCAGCTATAATTTCCAAAAGATGTAAATTGTCACCCTCAAATACTACACACTGGATTCAAATTTAAACGAGAGCAAAATCTCCAAGATTGGCGATCTTTTACAGAAGCTCGAAATTTAAAGCGGACATCAATGCGTGATGCTTACAATAGACACATCGCAAATAGGTTTGCAACACCTCGGTTCCGAGAGATCCGGAACCTGTACAGAAAATAGGAATAGAGATAATCATAAACATCACTTCCACCCTTTTTATTGCTCATGGAAAGCACACATTGCATGTTGTACCACCATACAGCGAGACCTTCAGAGGTGGTGGTCCAGACTGCTTTACACACCGGTACCTCTAAAACAGCCATTTTCAGCATGTCCTCTTGCATTGATAGAAGCCTGTATTCGTCGTGGCATACTATCCACAAGTTCATCAATGCACTGTTGGTCCAGACTGTCCAACTCCTCAACGACGATTCGGTGTATATCCCTCACAGTGGTAGGTGGGTCACGTCGCCCATAAACAGCCATTTTCAGTCTATCCCAGGTACGTTCGATAGGGTTCATGTCTGGAGCACATTCTGGCTACTCTAGTCGAGCGATGTCGTTATCCTGAAAGAAGTCATTCACAAGATGTGCACGATGGGGGCGCGAACTGTCGTCCATTAAGACGGAGGTACCGCCAATATTCTGCCGATATGGTTGCACTATCGGTCGGAGGATGGTATACACGTATCGTACAGCCGTTACGGCGCCTTCCAATACCACCAGCGGCGTACGTAGCCCCACATAATGCCATCCCAAAACAGCAGGGAACCTCTACCCTGCTGCATTCGCTGGACAGTGTGTCCAAGGCGTTCAGCCTGACCGGGTTGCCTCCAAACACGTCTCCGACGTTTGTCTGGTTGAAGGCATATGCAACACCCATCGGTGAAGAGAACGCGATGCCAATCCTGAGCGGTCCATTCCACATCTTGTTGGGCCCATCTGTACCGCGCTGAATCGTGTCATGGTTGCAGAGATGGACCTCGCCATGGACGTCGGGAGTGAAGTTGCGCGTGATGCAGCCTATTGCGCACAGTTTGAGTCGTAACACAACATCGTGTGGCTGCACGAAAAGCATTATTCAACATTGTTGCGTTGCTGTCAGGGTTCCTCCGAGCTGTAATCTGCAGGTAGCGGTCATCCACTGCAGTAGAAGCCTTGGGCGGCCTGAGAGAGGCATGTCATCGACAGTTCCTGTCTCATCTCCATGTCCGAACAACACCGTATTTGGCTCACTCTCAGGCGCCTTAACACTCCCCTTATTGAGAGCCCTTCCTCGCACAAAGTAACGCACAGCGGAAGCGATCAAACCGCTGTATTGACCGTCTAGGCACGGTTAAACTACAGACAACACGAACCGCGTACCTCCTTCCTGGTGGAATGACTGGAACTGACCGGCTGTCGGATCCCCTCCGTCTATTAGGCGCTGCTCATGCATGTTTGTTTACATCTTTGGGCGGGTTTAGTGACATCTCTGAGCAGTCAAAGGGACTGTGTCTGTGATACAATATCCACAATCAACGTCTTCAGGAGTTCTGGGTACCGGGGTGATGAAATTTTTTTTTTAATGTGTGTAGTTTATACAACGAAACTTTGTCTCGAAACCTCGCAGAAAATACAAAGAGACTCTGGTCGCAAGTAAAGTATGCTAGCGGCAAGGCATAGTCATTGCATTCTCTGTGCGATAGCAATGGAAGTACTATCGACGACAGCGATGCGAAAGCACAGTTACTAAACAGAGCATTCGAAATTCCTTCAGCAAAGAAGACGAAGTAAATATTCCAGAATCAGAATCAAGAACAGCTTCCAACATGAGTAACTTATGATACCCTTGGAGTAATGAAACAACTTAAATCACTTGCTAAAGTTACGTTTTCTGGTCCAGGCTGTATGCCAATTAGGTTCCTTTCAGAGTACGCTGATGCAATAGCTCGATACTTAACAATCATATACAACCGTTCGCTCTACGAAAGATCCGTACCCAAAGACTGGAAAGTTGCACAGATCACAACAGTATTCACGAAAAGTAGTAGG
The DNA here is from genome assembly GCF_021461395.2 of Schistocerca americana. Lineage (NCBI taxonomy): Eukaryota > Metazoa > Arthropoda > Insecta > Orthoptera > Acrididae > Schistocerca > Schistocerca americana. The sequence continues at coordinate 585,081,555 of NC_060123.1, read as the reverse complement.
AGTCATCCAACAAATTACCGGCCCATATCATTAACTACGATATACAGCAGGATTTTGGAACATGTACTGTGTTAGAACATTACAAAATACCTCGATGAGAACAGTCTACTGACATACAGTCAATATGAATTTAGAAAACATCATTCTTGTGAAACACTACTGGCTCTTTACACACACGATGTGTTGAGTGCTATTGACAAGGGATTTCCAATTGATTCCGTATTTCTAGAAATCCAAAATACATTAGACACTGTACTACACAAGCGGCTTGTAGTGAAATGATGTGCTTATTGAATATCGTCTCAGTTGTGTGACTGGATTCGAGATTTCCTGTCCAAGAGGTCACAGTTCGTAGCAATTGACGGAAAGTCATCGAGTAAAACAGAAGTGATTTCTAGCGTTCTCCAAGGTAGAGTTAAAGGCCGACTTCTATTCCTTATTGATATAAACGATTTAGGGGACAATCTGAGCAGCCGTCTTACGTTATTTGTAGATGATGCTGTCGTTTATCCTCTAGTAAACTCATTAGGAGATCAAAACAAATTGCAAAACGATTTAGAAAAGATATCTGAATCGTGCGAAAATTGGCAATCGACCCCAAATAATGAAAAGTGTGAGATCGTCTACATGAGTACTAAAAGGAATCCATTAAACTTCGGTTATACGATAAATCAGTCTAATCTAAAAGTCGTAAATTGAACTAAATACCTAGGAATTACAATGTTGTGTGGAAGGCAAACCAAAGACTGCATTTTATTCGCAGGACGCTTAGAAAATGTAACAGATCTACTAAAGAGACTGTCTACACAAAGCTTACGCTTCATCTTTTGGAGTACTGCTTTACGGTCTGTGATCCTTACTAGAGAGGATTAACGAAGTACATTAAGAAAGTTCAAAGAAGAGCAGCGTCATTTGTCTCATCGCGAAATAGGGGAGAGAGTGACACACACATGATACAGGATTATGGATGGACACCATTAAAACAAAACCGTTTTTTGTTGCGACGGAATCTTCTCACGAAATTTGAATCACCAGCTTTCTCCTCCGAATGCGAAAATATTTTGTTGAAGCTGGCCGACATAGGAGGGAACGATCATCATAATAAAATAAGGAAATCAGAGCTCGCATGGGAAGATATAGACGTCTGTGTTTTCCACGCTGTTCGAAAGTCGAATAATACGGAATTATTGTGAAGGTGGTTCGATGAACCCTCTGCCAGGCACTTAGTGTGATTTGCAGAGTATCCATATAGATGCAGATAACACTTCCCACAAAAAAAGCTATGCCAGGATTAACAAACACGGTGATTACAGTCAATAATGTCCTCACGCACTGTCCATAGCAGAACTGCAGGCAAATTGCTTACCTCTCGTCTCGTAAAGATGTAACTATCGTCCCACTTGGTTTCTCTCCGCTGGCCGCATGCTCTGAAGCGCATGCAGTAAATGGGTTTCTGCTTACTGAATCAAAAAATCAAGGAAAAGATTCTGAGACACCGTCTATCAATACTCATAACAAATATTCCGGGTCATAATCATTCCTAGAGCACCGCAAGCGGCACTGTACAGATCTCCAAACTATCTTAGAACCAAAATGAGATCGCACAAATATGTTTTCCGAGGCAACTTTAACAATTAATTCCGTCTTTATGCGGAGTTGCACTTCACGCACTAGTTCACGTGTTGCCTCCTCGAAAACCGGTCGTAGATACCTTGGATCAACACATCACACAAGTATTTCATCAGACACAATTTTTCAGCAAACCACGGCGCATTTGTCATTGCTCCATCCTTTCCATCAAAAAGTACTTACGGTAACTGAGATTAGTAATTAGCGTTTCCTGATGATCTGAGTGATATTTAAATTATTATTAACAAGTTCTGAGTGCAAGTAGCGTTATCGGAACGGCTGTAGCTGTATATTAATATTCGCTACTCGGGGCCCAGCGTTGTATGTGAGTTCCCCCCTACTACCTCTGCTCCAGTGCGATACGGCGTTTCCCAACCCGATCGTTCTCACGCTCTGTGACCATTTGGCGCGTCGTTCTGTGAGTCTGCCTTGTGATCCTCTATACTCGCTAGCTTCCCGTGACAAAATTTTCCTATAATGTGCATTAAAAATATAACAACAAAAATGTGATAAACGTGAAAGGTATGTTGCATAATTGCCACAATCTAATGTCAGTGCCTGATTATTAACCAAATGCATTTGTTTTCATATCTTTGAATTGTGATTTAACACTGGTAATTAACTCAACTATAGAAAAAAGGAAAATTTTTGTGATACTTGTAAATTCTGTTAATATCAACTCTCACGCTATTTATCTGTAACACTTTTGAAAGGTTCATCAGTAACTTCATGATCGCTCTTTAATTATCTTCGCATAATTCTGTTGTCCTTTTTTGTCATTACTGCAAAAACCCTCCGTTAGTCGCGCGAAAATTCGTGACATTGTCACTCTCGCGGATGACAGGTGTCATCCACAAAGCAGGTGGTCTATTTGTATACTTTGAATGGCCTTTATGTCTGATTTTATGATTTTTAAAAATTAAATCTAAATATAATACATTTAATATTCCTACACAGTATAAAATATTGTAACTTTTGAAACAGTTTGTTTGAAGAATAATTTAATAAGGCTACATTTCAAAATAACACATTTACATATGTTACCCATGTAAGCACTGAGGTGTGTGTAACAATGCAACTACTTACCAAAAGAACATGAAAACGTCTATTTCAAAACAACGACCTAACTAATAAGCATACACAAACAGTAATTTAGTGACAAAGTTCAAACAAAATTGAAATAGAGAACACATTATTAGACAACACAGTTTACACATATGTCTTTCAGATGATCTACACTTGTCCAGTTGTTGCATGTAATGCACCATCTACGAGTTGTTTTATTTCGTCCTCTTCCACATATGTAACACCTTCCACGTGATCCAGTTGATTTTTCTGGCTTTTCCACAATTCCTTGAGTGCCAAACAGTACGTCGCATGGAAGGCTTTCAATAAGGGAACGTTGCTCTATTTGAGGCTTCATTACTTTCATGCTGATTTTTTCTATGAAATCATTCTTTTTTACAACCTGATATGAAGCCATGCAGTGGCATTTATGTATGCATAAAGCATTTTTGCATGTAATGTTCCAAATATTGTAAGACATTACCAAAGGCCACCATCTTGTATTACGTGAAACATTGTTCTTCTGACAAAGCCGATCTAAAAGATCTACCCCCACTTTTGACATGTTATAGAAAGTAATAATTTCAGGTTTATTTTGTTTCCCTGTTGAACGATCTATAGCGTCATCGAAATGCATGCTTGACAACACCAACTCTGTTCTATTTTTCTTTGGACAGTATGAGACCAATGTACAATCCTGTTGAAATCCAAAGATAGATGATTTTGACTCCCTTTCTCTTTTTGGTAGAAATTCTTTCGGCACTTCTATCTTGTTTTTTCGTACCGTTCCAACGTATGCCTAAAGTTTCTAGACTGGCAAACCAGTTTTCACCAGTAATATTGCTCCTTGTACCTTGTACTGGTTCGACCATTCGAAGAACAATATATTCGGCTGAATTACTGGCATTATATGGTCCCTCTGCTGGTTTACCAACGTACGGTTCTAAATTCAAAGTGTACGCTGTTTATACATCAACCAAAGGAAACACTTTTAACCCATAGGTTTGTTAGCAATATATTGCCTGAATGGGCAGTTTTTCCTCTAAATGCCTAAAGCTATCCGGCGACAGTAATATATTCACTAGGTGAAAAATAATTTTGGCAATTGTTCGTGAATAGTTCAAGTACATCTTTGATACCAGCCAACTTGTCAATCTCTCTGCGAACACTTCTATCACGGATTTTGATAAACCTCAGACATCTCAACAGAAACCTGAACCGGTTTTCACTCATTCATAAATAACACGATTCAAATCCATTTCCCTTTGAGTTATCCCACAATTTCGATGTACTCTTCCTAGATCATCTCAAAGATCCACACAGATATCATAAACCAATGAAAGCTCTGATCTCTATCGTATCTGTTTCTTTAGCATCCCTTTCCCTAGAAAAGTTACCACGAACTTCATTGATGTATATATTAGTGCATGTTGTGACAATGCGTATTATGTTTTCATCCCAGAACAAATTCAGAATTTCTATTTCTGTCTCTTTTTATAAGATCTCGATTTTTCCTCCATTTAGTTATTCCATCTTTCCCTAAAACGTGCATCCTCTTGAGTTACTTCTTCCTGTGACTCATATTCATCATTTTCTGACACTTCTTGCACTGTTCCTGAATCATGACCGCTTTCATGAACACAGTCCTCATCTCTGTGTCAGCGCTATCACTTAGAGCATCTTTATCACTCAGCTCATTGAACCATTCCAGCCATACATTAGGATCTCTACTAAACTCTGTCAGAATTTTTTTTTTGCCTTTGACGTTTCTTCTACAATCTAAAAATAAAGAGAAGGTAACTGCCAGCAGTTTCAATAGGCCTAAATTTACGCACATGAAATATCGATTGAGTGTAGGAAAGCAATAGGCTTACTTTGTTTGAGATAGTGGCAGCAGAGCTCGCACGGATGACCAGTGTCCTCCAGACTGTAATAATGTTTCAGAAACAATGTATCTTTCGTAACTGAATGCCAATAATGACTGGAGCTAACAGCCGGAGAGTTAAGGAAAGGTGCTGAAAATGGCGCGAACTCAGTCCAGCCCTGTCAGACAAAATTGAGCGGGAAAGTCGTGTGGATGACGAGTGTCATACGTGCGAGCAACGGAGGGATAGCAGCTGAAGCGAATAAACGTAAAAGAAATCTGTCTTCATTCTGAATATCTTGACTACAGCCCCTTTCCATTCCCAAATGTATGCTACCTGTCATTTTAGTGCTACTGCTTTCTGTCTGTAAGATCGGAATTGAAATTTTGTATAGCACTGTACGACTCGGCTTGATTAACTACCTTTCTCCACGAGAATTAGTAAAGAAGTTGAAAAGAAGTCCCTACACAAAGTTAACTTGATTTTGCAAGAACCCCCACTTGCACTAAACCTCCAGAAATGTCTCAGTTCAGCTAGTGAGTGCGTAAAGGATGGTACAAGAGGCATACACTATGACTGGCCGTGCTTTTCCAGCCGAGTTTTGCGGAGGTTAAGACAATCCGTTCTTACACTATCTTAATGAACAGCCGTGTAAGATTCTTTCTGTGTTTTCTACGTTATGTCCCTCGCAGAATCTGGGTTCTCTGCAAACTGTAGTTCTACTTTCTGTGTAACTTTATTATCCGGAATAACGTTCGAAAGTGATGCAATTATGATGTATTGATTAACTAAACATCATACACTGACAATTTCGTCACTGTTAATAATGAGTAACTGAAAACTAACAATTTTCTGAGAGCATGGCTTTACAGAGGTAGATCGGAAGGCATCGTGTCGGCGACTGGCAGCGATGGCGTGCAGCTTACACTCGTGTAATTTCGCACCCGATCGTTCATTCTCGTTAACGTCAACAATATTGATTTATTATTCTAACATTGTTGCAAGAAAATAGTTATCACCAGTAGCTTCGTCTAATATTTGTATTGAAAAAAGTGACTTTTATTAGCAAATATTTATTATGCACGATTAATTGCTTCGCACCAGAATAACTGTGCTTTTCCCGCGTACCTCGCTGCTGAGTTATCATGTCCAGCCACAGCGCCTCACACAACTGTCCACTGGCAATGCCTTCTGGTCCCACAGCTCCTTCACCCAGCGCTGGAGGCGAAATGTTAGTCTCGACAGCGTGCGTTCTGCAGTACCGCTTTATTCATTGAATGCTACACGATATCTGCAAAAGCGATACGAAATTGTGAAGATGGAAAATACGGAAATAAAATGTGACTTCAACTGAAGGGACAACTTACAATGACTTTCTGAAAGGCTGGGCTAAGCGCAAAGTGAAACCTAGAGAAATTATAGACTGATCTGGCACAGCTGTAGAGGAACGTAACTGAATTTTCATCTTTCAAAAATTCGAAGAATATTACAATGCCTTTAAATATTCATCCAAACCAAATTTCAGAATATCAATACTCTTGCACGAAATACTTTATCTGGGACAAATGACTACTCCTTTTATCTGTATAAAGCTTCCCATGCGTAAATAACCAAACAAGTGCATTGTAAACAAGCATCGCTATTTAGTATACGTGTATTAGATCTCAGAGTCAAAGGCAGCCAGCGGCTCTGCCAGCAGTTTATCTACTTTCCCTCAATGGACCTCCGGATCTTCGTTGCCCATTTACTGAACTAATTTCTTCAATTAAAGGGACATCCCCTAGGCAAGAGTACCTGTTGACAAACTAGCCACCGCTTCTCGATGTTATCTGGCTACAGGCCACGTCTGGCGTCAGCCACCGTCATCGAATGTGTGCCTTGCATTACAATAATGTTAACGTATCTTGTATGTAGTGATAGGAACTAAACAGCCTGCGAATAGAGGAATGAGTATAGAAGGTACGGTGCGCGCTTCTCCTTGTTTTTCTCTTCACATTCATTCTCATTGAGCCTAAGAGTAATTGATATCACTAGGAAACCGGATACTACTGGCTTATCTGACGCAAGCATTTATGCGTAGCTCAAGTTGTCCCGCTGTTTGTGTCAGTTTTAACCACATCACAGTGGCGGTCATTTGGCAAGAATGCTGAGTAAACGTCAGGACAGCGGAAATTATTCTCCTCTTCCGATTGTTTTTGTGTGGTTTTTCTGTACATTTACCCTATTAATACTGTATAAAACTAGTTTGGCTAGTCCTCATCCATGAGCATACATTCATTATTTCTAGACGTTTATATCAATCTCTACAAGGAATCAACTTTCGCAGCCATTCAATAACGTTAACTCAGATATACATTTTGACAAAGATCTTTTTCTCCTTGCTTAAAAATTTATTTTTTGAAAGTTATCTCTTGTCTGCAAATGCTCTTTTAGCCAAAGCAGTTCTTTGTATAATCTCTGCGCATATTCTTCTACAATATTTGACAATTTACACACCATTTCATGCATGTTATTTTCGCTCTCATCAACTATTGCACTATCACCCGTTAACATGATGGACTGTATGATGCTTCTGTTCACTCGTATTTCTGGTGTTCCTGATTCAAAGGTTTTTTCTGGCATTTTGAATACAGAGGGTGAACGAGAATGGCGATAAAGGCTCTCCTTTCCTTGCCTTTACGGTGGTCTCCCGTCCCTCTCTATACGTTTCTTTCTTTCTTTTCCCTAGCGTTTATCCCGCCTACGGAGGCCTACTGAATTTTTCATGCGGTAACCCTTAACATTTTTTTTTTAAAATAAAACACACGCTATTAACATTATAAGTCTTTGTTCTTCATGTCTACATATTTATTTCTCAACATAGTCAACACGGACACGAACGCATTACCCCCTCGTCAGGATCACCTTTGCCGATGCCGTCATTGTAGAATGTTTGACTTTGTTGACGGAGCCACACCCTCGCCTCTGGTTGCACTATCAAAATGAAGTCCTACAAGGTTTTTTTCTGGAAGGAGATGAAAATCGTAAGAAGCCAAGTCAGGTCTGTACGGAGGTTGACTGATGACTAGACTCAGGGCGTTGGATCGTTGCAGATGTCAAAGCGTTCGTGTGTGTTCTGGAATCGTCAAGCTGAAAGAGAGAGTGCTTCATGCGTGGACGAACTCTTCTCCGGTCGGAATCTCAATTACAGCTCGCTATCTTTCCCGCACCGACATAGTTACGTCACACATTGTCATGTTACACGCTACATTTCCGTAGAGGTCTGCAGCTTGGCTCAAAGAAGCGTGGAAGTCTACTGAGTAATATTTATGACGTGTGATCCCTCAACCGATAATGAGAAAAGAATAAAAAATTCGGAGGCATAACTTTACAGTACGCCCTCGAAGTACGGGGACCGTGTTTTCAAGATATGGCAAATTTTATTTTGTTGTTTATATAGTGTTGCCATCCCTCCCGCCGCTGTCATTAAGATAACTTAAGGCAAAGAAGTCGTTTGCGGCATCTCTCCTTGAATTTTCTAAACGTTATTCTGAATCTTATCGCATTTTAATTGTTTGTGTACCCGTATTCAGTTAGGCGGAATCCGGGGAACTGCCTAGTATTTGCCTAAAGGAGCTTAAGAAACAACCAAAAAACCACATTCGTATTGGCCGGTGCACCGCTCTACGGTTTTTAATCCATCTTGCGGACTCAATCCGGGTCGGCTGCACCTTCCTGTTTCTCGCATCTATACGAGCAGGTCCCTTCCAGTCGAAAGGTACTGCTATAACGTATTACTACTTTCAAAAACACGTAAATGGAGTGAGTTTGGTTTTACACCATGGGCTGATTTCTTTCCGTTTCGTACCTAATATAGCAGTGTGATTGTAACGTAATCGTGCAACGCTTGGAAAAATCAGTTAAATATGTTATAAGAAAGAGCAATGAGAGTTACCGATAACGTGAACTGACCGCGAATGTTTGAGTGCAAAATGTGTGCAACTGTCCAACACTCATTATGCCAGAGCTTCTCACGTTCAGCTGTGTTGTATGTCTCACCTCAACAGTTAGAAGATTTATCCTCTTCACTAGCGTCTGAATCTGCGTATATTAAGGTACATCTCACCTCGTACCATAAAATAGTGTTTTGACATTTGTCTGTAGCGTTCCACAAAATACAATCTTTGCACATCTTTTTCTACGCTACTTTTACGTATCAGCTCTCTGAACCAATGAGCCAGCAGTTTATCTATGAAGCAGTATCAGGTTCAGCACTGATGAAGCAAAGGAAGAACAAGGAAATGAATGATCGAAGACGACAGGCACCACAGCTGTCTTCGAGTGTTTCTCTCAAAATCCTCCTCTGTCCATTTGTCTCTGATTGTGAGACCTAACTGTACAAGGTAACACTGGAGGATGTTCTGATGTTTAAATGATATTCCATCGCGTTACACCTTTCTATATATTTGATGCGTAGTTCTGTTATACTGCTAGCATAATGGATCTTCTGACCACCTTTTAACATCTGTGTACTGAGTATTTTCTTTGTTTTGACATTATGTAGCGAAGGATGTAACGATGGGTACTTATGTATCGACACAGTTACTGTGATAAAAAAAACTTCTCGTGTCTGTTGACGATTACTAACAACAAAAACTGGCATCAGTTGTAGAGATTTTCATATCAGCAAACGGCGGTACAACATGATTTTCGACAAACAGTGAAGTCATAGAATGTGCTGCGTCGTTGCGACGCATTAATAATGATACAATTAATTCATTGACACACAGATGTTGAAACACGTATGTAACATAGCAGCGATGGCGAGGCATTGTAGCATCTGTGACCAGAGAGTATGCGCTTGACCGCGCGAGTGTTGCGAGCGGTTCTCACTCTGTCTGTAGTCTTTGCGAGTCAGTCTGTTAGTAGTAGTCGTGGCGAGTCCGTCAGTAGTCGTTGCGAGTCTGTAGCTCTGTCTAGTTGAGAGCAGTACTCAGTCAGTAGTCGTCGCGTGCTGTACGCTAATAGTCGTCATGGAGAGCGGTCGGCAACACTGGTCAAGATGAGGAATAAGGTATACTGTTAATTAATATAATCATTAGATAATGAAAAATTTTATTTATTGTAATTATTCTCCAACAAGTCTCCCAATAATAATTTTTTTATTTCAAAAGCATTTTCTCAAAAATTTAATTTTTTATTGAACTCAAGATTTCATTGCACTTCCCATTTCATTCCACTTCTTTTGAAGAAAAATTCCACTAAAATCACAAAAAAAGACAATATTATTATTTGCAATGCAGTTCCTCCAAGCGGTGCGCAACAACAAGAGCAGATATGTGACATCCATTTATTCTGAGGTAAGACTTTAATTCTGATTGTTTTACACAGGGCCAAAGACCGATATTTCGGTTTAATTGAATTTTCTTGTCACTGAATGGACTTTAATTTTTTGAAGAATTTACATTTGAGTCAGATTGCGAATTTCACATTTTTGCTGCCATTGTCAGTACATTTCATTGTGGGCAGGTTACGCATAGAGCAATGTCCATCAGCATTTCTAATTAGTATCGTCTTTTCTTTAAAAATTTTGTGCGGAGGTTACACTTGGCTCCCATTTGTATTAAGTATTGTCACTTACATTTCTTATAAAATTACGGTGGGGAGGTTACACTTGGCGACACCCAGTCCAGGATCGTATTTCGTTGAGAGTCTTTTGAACAACAGTCAGATATCTGCTCTTATTTGCTTAAGTATAATTAGGATTTGGCGCTACGCTTTTATTAATCTTGTGACTTTCTCTCTACAGGTCAACGGCAATTTGTTGCTTTGTTGTATTTGTGTGTTGCTTTTGCATTGTGTTGATTTGTTTTGTGAAAAATTTTGACTATTGTAAAAATGCCGCGAAAGACTGTGAATAGTGTATCGCGAAGTATTGTGAATGAAATTACCGACTTAAACAACCTGACCGATAGTAATTGTGATACGCAACGTAATGATGACAATCCTGCGTTCACTAACAATCAGTGCATTCCAACCATTAATGATGACTTTTACCTTAATGATGAACGAACGAACCCAATTGTCTCGTCTGTTAATTTGACGACAATTGATGACGCGGGACGCTCTATTGCAATGAGCGCTGCCGAGCTTAACACACCCGATTTGGAAAATTCAAGTAACATACAAACAAATTTTTCGAATGAAAATGGTCAGTGTAGTGAAAGTACGACGGATTTATTTAATTCCGAAATAGGGACTGACAGTGTATGTTTAACTGGCAAACCTTTTTGTAAAATACAGAATGACCAAATGGTCGCACAGAGCATGACAATTGCAAGTACTCCATCACCGAGCACTGAGAATGCAACTGCTACTTTTGATGTGAATCAATTTATGGCAATAATGCTACAGTTTAAGAACGACCTTACTGCAAATTCCAAACAACAGAACGAAAAACTTGACAATAATGACAAAAAACTAGACAAACTTAGTGAACAAATTAGAGACGTTGCCGCGCAGTGCCATGACACTAAGGAACAGTTGCGCGTGGAAATTGAGGCTTGTTCACAAAAAAATAGCGAAGAAATAAAGTCGGTTGCGCAAGAATTAAGGGAAATGCAAACAGCCGCGACAGATACACTCAGAGACGAAATTAGCGGAGTCGCCAAACAGTGCTCTGAAAAAGCTACACAATTACGGGACGAGTTTAGAGCAATGACGGTAGAACTTTCGCGCACTATGGACGCAAAGATAGACGCGAAATTCGAACAGCAGAACACTCAGATTAACGAGCGCTTTAATCAGCACATACAGAACAGTGATACGCGTTTCCGCAGATTTATTCAGGATCAAAACAAAGTAAAACGACAAGTCATGGAAACAATCACTGCACAAAGACAAGAGGACAAACGAAAAATATTCGCGAAAGCGAAGACGTATGTAGACAATAATATTACTACAGTGTCCGACAAAATTAATATCATAGAACAATTGAACGCGGAATTACGGGATGAAATTTCTGACCTTAAATCAAAAACAGATACACACACAGTAAATATTCAAACAGTGACAGATAGATTCGAACAATTAGATCTAACACAGGATTGCGATGTCATCAAAGCTGATGTTAAAAAACTGAGCGAAACTACGCGTAAGTTGCAAAAACAGATTAATGCGTCCGATTCTAAAACCGATGATCAGGCAAAAATACTGACTGAAAGATGTGATGAATTGGCCAGCCGTATTGATGTCATCGAAAATACTAATGACAATAAATCAGACGATACTGCACCGGTTTCATTTAACCAAACACCTGAATTTCAAAATTTACAGCAGACAATTAATGAAATCGATTCATCTAACAACACGTTACGTCGGAAGTTATCAAATTTACAACAAGAAGTAACAGAGATGAAAAACATGTCAGTTAATAACATACCACAACAGACGCCACTTTATGAACATGTGTCAGACTCACGCAGCGCGTATAATTTGGGTAATCTACAGAGAGTACGGGACTTAGATTCCGATCAACCGCAGTTCAATAGATTCTCTTACGATCCTGAACCTGTTCCATTACACAGAGATGATAATTTCGACTATAAACATTTTCTGTCAGTAAGAAAGTTCAAAATATTTAAAAACGATAGAACGCAGATTCACCCACTGGATTGGATTCAACAGTTTAGCTTTGCTCTTCCACCGACTTGGCCTGTAACACATAAACTTGAATTTATTTGCAGTTTTTTGGAAGGCGAACCGGCAACTCGTATGAGACCGATCGCGAGACAGTGTTACTCGGTAGAGGAATTTCAGAATGCTTTTCTGTCAGCGTACTGGTCGAAGACGACACAGCGCGGAATTAAAGATCAACTAATTAGTTTGCCAAACTATGAAAACTCAAATTTTTCTAGTGTAACGCAATTTTTTGAGCACATGGTACAACAAAACCAGTACCTAAGTGAACCGTACAGTGAATCCGCACTTATACAACTATGCATCTCTAAATTACCACGGTCATTACGAGTGTCACTTCTAACGGGCCAGCAAAAAGAAAACATTTCAGCATTCAGAGATCTTTTACAGCACTTGGAAGTACAGCAATCCGATTATTCTTTTGTAAACAAAAACTTTTCGAGTAACAACCAAGGTCAACAACAGTACTGCAATTATGATCAGGGACGTAATTCCAATCGGAAAGATAATAGACGTTTTAGGAACGACAACTACCAAAACTTTAATAACAGGCAAAATTATAATTATCAATACCGTCAAAATTTTCAGCAACAGGAACAACACTTTAGTAACAATAGAGGTGTTTCACAACAACAACATCAAAACCAGCCGGTTAGCATACCTAACCAACAATGTAATGCACAAGGTCAACCAAACTTTTATGTTTCGCCGCGTTCACGTATAGTCCCAGCTCCAACAAATAGTAACGTGCGTCAGCAAGGAAACAACTACGTACAAAGAAGACAGTATTTCAATTCCTATCGTAATGCACCGTATAGGAATGACTATTACGACAGACGTAAAAATAATGAGGACAACTTTCAGCGAACATCTAACAACAGTCGGTCATACCAACAGCAAAATCATACGCAAGAGCATATTCTCATGAATGAACCCGACAGTAGGTACCATCCAGAGCGTAACACGCCTGGAAGAAGTAATAGGACAGTTCAAATAGTCGAAATGCCACAGAATCCTCCTAATAATAATAACACGTCAGATAGAATCTGACTAAATACTGCACAGGACGCATCTTCTAATAACACAAGCACTACCTTAGACACGCAAAATGTTGTTCACGAAAATGTAATTACTTTTGACGACATCAGAGACACTCTTTTACAGGAAAGACCAGTTATTCAGAAAACCATTTCACATCCTGTTATCGAAATTAAAATTGGTTCATCGAAATTTTCAGCAGTAATCGATTCCGGATCACCTATATCAGTAATTAATGAGGAGACTTTCAACGAGTGCAACAAAGAGAATACTTATCCGACGTTACCTTTAGGCAAAACAAAAGTGAAAGGAGCAGTATCGAGTAAAGGTGTAGACGTTAAATTACAGACGCATTTATCATTTTGTATTGGAGGTCATACTTTTCACTCTAATTTTTGGATTGTTCCTTTATTGACAACAGACGTTATTTTAGGCACGAATTTTCTGGTACAACACGAAGCAGTCATTGATTTTCAGAATTCTTATTTAATGTTAAAGGATGAAAATGTACAACTTGCTTTAGAATTTCAGCACTCATTATCTGCGGAAGAACAAACAATTAACCGCACAGAGGTCATTTCCGCAACACGTGACATAGACTGTAATCCCACATTGTTAACGGATACGTACGTACACAACTATAATACTCCAGACGAAATGGACTACGACGTAATACAAATGATTTCCGATAAGGTTAAAGAGAGCAGTGCAAGTACAGACGACGAACGAACGCAATTACACAAAATTCTTCTACAGCAAGCTCCAGTTTTCGACAACATTCCTGGTACTATGTCCGGCTTTATGTATGAATTTCAAGTCAAACCGCACGACACATTTAAAGCAAAGCATTATCCCATTCCATATATTCACAGAGAACAAGTTAAAAAAGAATTGCAGGATATGCTTGATCAAGGAATTATTGAACCAGCAGTTAGTCCGTACATAAACCCGCTGCATATTGTTAAGAAAAAAGATGGCTCACTTCGCCTTGTACTTGATTCACGTCACATTAATGACATTATTATTAATGAAACAGACCGACCACAGACATTAGAGGAACTTTTACAGAAATTTCACGGCACTGCTATTTATTCCACATTAGATTTGAAATCGGGATTTTGGCAAATTCAACTTCATCCGAATTGTAGAAAATATACAGCTTTTCTCTGTTTTGGCGACTGTTATCAATTTTGCAAATTACCATTCGGCTTAACTATTTCTTCTGCAGCTTTTATTCGCGGTTTGAACACAATACTTCCGACAGAACTTAAAGACAGAATTACGACGTATGTAGACGACATTCTTATCGCAGAAGCTAACTGGTCTGAACACAATATGATTCTTGAACAACTGTTACAAACTTTTCATGCACAAGGACTCACAGTTAACCTCAGTAAATCGCACTTTGGCAAAACTTCTATAAAATTTCTTGGACACGTAATTTCAGCAGAAGGCATTGCACCTGATCCAGAAAAACTTCAAGCTCTACGTGACATTACTGTTCCTACGACGAAGAAGCAATTACGCAGTTTTTTGGGCTTAATTAACTTTTTTCGTAAATTTATTCACCATTCTGCTTTAGACACGCCTAGATTATGCCAATTAACAGGTAAAAACAGTATTTGGTCTTGGGATAAGCAAGCACACTCTGAATTCATGAACCTGAAACATGCTTTGTTGAATGCACCACTTTTATCGCACCCAGATCTTACCAGAAATTTTTCCATTGCTACCGACAGTTCCAACACCGCTTTAGGCGTACACATTTTCCAGGAAATAGAAGAAGATGGTTCCACAGTAATTAAAAACATCGCATTTGCAAGTCGCATTTTGTCACCCGCCGAACGAAATTATTCTGTTACAGAACTTGAAACATTATGCGTTGTATGGGCTTTCACGAGATTTAGGCACTTTCTTTATGGCAGACATACCACAGTTTACACAGACCACAGAGCAATACAATTTTTACTTTCAGCTAAATTTACTCACGACAGATTAAGCAGATGGAAACTTTATTTGCAAGAATTTAATTTTACAATAGTTCACATTCCCGGCACGCAAAACGTTATAGCAGACGCACTATCGCGTTCTCTCGGCAACAATCAGCAAGACGTAGCAACCAACTTCTGCAAAACACATTTCAGTGTCATGTACATTCAGCAAGTCGCATTTGAAAACTTTATTTCATCGTCATTACAGGACATAGCACGAGAACAAAATAAAGACAACGTGTGGAGAGAAATTAAACACCTTTGGCAAGATAGGAAAAATGTTACGATTAGGAACCACTACACTGTACGCAATGACATTTTGTTTCGCCGCTCTCATCCTGACAGCAACAATTGGTTATTATGCATACCTGACGAACTGGTCAACAAATTAATTTGGTACACTCATTTAAGTTACGCACATTACGGAACACGAAAATGTTTTCTTATACTGAGACAGAACTGTTATTTTACTAACATGGAGAAACGTATACGACGAGTTTTAGCGTCTTGTAAAATTTGCCAGAAAGCTAAATCAGACACCACTTCACATATTCCTCCTTTATATCCCATTATACCTGTGAAATTAAGACACATGGCCGCAGTAGACATTTTTGGTCCGATTCCGAGAACTAACAGAGGTTTTTGCTACATCTTTGTCGCTGTTGAGCTCACTTCAAAATTTGTTACTTTCACTCCATTACGCAAAGCTACTGCTAAAACTGTTTCGAAAGCATTTGTAAAACATTTTCTATCTCATGTAGGGCATGTAATGAAAGTAATTTCTGACAATGGATCTCAATTTCGTAGTAGCATATGGACACGCATGTTACGAGCTAGAAACATTTCTCTGATCTATATATCCAAGTACCACGCTTCTTCGAACCCCTGTGAAAGATTAATGAAGGAAATTGGTAAACTGTGTAGAATATACTGCCACAAAAGACATATTGATTGGGATACACACATACTCTCATTCCAAGATGTAATTAATTCCATTCCAAATGAATCCACTATGCTATCTCCGTCTGTTATACTGAAAAACGTTGAACCACCGAACAAAATTAAAGAATTAATAGAATTTCCCAAAAGTCGTCGCCTACGACACCACGAAATAATTAACATTGCGCTGAACAACATCAAAAGTGCCGCAGAGCGCCGGAGAAGACAGCAAAAACAGGTTTGTAGACGCCGAGACTTTCACGTTGGACAGAAAATATTAGTACGTACACATTATTTATCCAGTAAATTAAAAGGTAAGTGCAGTAAATTTGAACTTCTATACGCAGGTCCATATCGGATTCGCAGTATCCCTCACCCCAATGTTGTACACGTCGAAACTTTGAGAACCAGAAAATCGAAAGGCAATCACCATATCTCAAACATTAAACCGTTTATTGAGTGAAACCACTGTATGATTCAACACACTATGATGTCATTTACTAATGCAATTAATTCACCTGACTAATTACTGATGATTATCGTTTTTTTTTCTTGGCAAGTGCCCGGCAAGGTAAGGTTAGGAGGTCGCTTTTCTTGTCGTTACACATCAGACCGTGCACATTTTCCACTTTTTTTGTGTGTATGATTGTACTCCAGTTTTGTTTGTATGCACTATGAAATAGTTAAGATATAACACACACCAGTCGACTTTGACATTTTTTTGCCCTATGACATCTCAACATCGTGACTGTTTAACATTTTTTTTGCTACTGCATTGTATTATTCTGTGTACATTTTTGCATCTGAACACTGTCAATGTTTTTGACATATTACGTTTTCTGTCATGTTATGCTGTATGGTTAATTATGTTACCATAAACCAGTCATTATCTAGTGGGTATATGATTTAAATGCAGGACATTAATCTTTGTTCATCAATTTCAGAAAGGAATGATGATTCTAAGAAATAAATTTAACATAAATGGGAATTTCACCTGCGGAATAAACGAAAGGAGATGCAATAACTTTATGAGGAAGAGTAAATGGATCAGGATTAACAAACATTAACAAGAATATACTATACTCATCACAGAATAGCAGTCTTAACTAATTTTTTCTTTCAGAATACAAGGTGATTGATGCAGGCTGTCAGAGAGAACTACACATCTTGGTTTTAGTGATGAAATATGCTAGAGATAAGGAATAGTTATGTAATGAGTAATGAAGTGATTTTTTGCAGATGATAATGAATACTGATGAATAATGATGAAGGATATGGTATTATGAATAATGAAGTTTTTCTTTACAGGTGATGATAATGGTGAAGTTATGATGATATGGATAATGAAGTTTTTTCTTTACAGACGAGGATAATGTTGAAGTTATGTATTTATGCTACGTAGTTATTTAAGTATTTGTTGCAGTTTGTTTTGACAGCAGGTGTTACATTGCATAGTAGGATGACTGAAAGTTTTGGAAAGGACAGCTATGGAACACATTTTTATACACACTTCACTGCCTGTTAATTCGAAGTTCACTACTTTTCAGCATAGTGTGCGTTTCTTCTTTCAGGTCAATAATCCGTTTTTGTATTTTTTTTCAGGAGAAGCTTTTCATGATACTTGCTAAACCTGTTACTTATTATACCTGTTCTAGAACTTGCATTTTTTTTGTATTTTACCCATTTGTGTTTATCATTTATAAATGTGATCACATGTACTGCCTTGTTACATAATCTTGCTACAGCTGACTCATGACGAATGACGTTACCTATCCTCATTTGCAGCAATAGGTCAAAAGCAAATAGTGTTATGCCTCACCAATTAATTATCGATCCCAACGCAATGCATTGCTAACAAAAAACATGTATTACCAGTCCCACATAATGTCACTAGTTTATGATAATTCTGAATAATACTGATCAACTCTGAATAGCATGTCACTTGATTAATGACCTCTTAATGAGACTATATTCAAAATGATGCTTTGTCACTAGCTAATAACTGCCACTGTTTATTGTAATGATACCACTTATAATGCCTGTGATTATTAATGATTTGACTGTAATTAACTGATTTTTAATAATGACTTCGTAATAACCTGAATAATACTGAATGATGATTCTATTCAATACTTGCTGGCCACTGAGTGCCAATAATTAATGTCACTTGAAGAATTGTGATTAATTATGCCATTGATTAGCTCTTGTTTCCAATGTTGATACTTTGTAACCAGAAAAGAATGTGACTGTTTAATAATGCTTTGTAATTAAAAGAAGGCTAATGATTCTTAATAGATTGGAATGACAAATGATTAATTAACTGTAATTAGGATGTTTTGTAATTAGAAGGCTAATGAATCTTAATTACTGTTTAATAATGCTTTGTAATTAGGAGAAGGGTAATAATTCTTACTAGATTGGAATGACACATAATTAATTAACTATGGTACTGTTTAATAATGCTTTGTAATTAATTAAGGCTAATAATTCTTACTATATTGAAATGACAAATGATTAATTAATTAACTGTAATTAGACAAATGATTGATTAACGACAAATGATTAATTAACTGTAATTAGACAAATGATTAATTAACTGTAATTAGACAAATGATTAATTAACTGTAATTAGACAAATGATTAATTATCGACAAATGAGTAATTATCTGTAATTAGACAAATGATTAATTAACGACAAATGATTAATTAACTGTAATTAGGAAAAGGCTAATGATTATTATTGGAATGACAAATGATTAATTAACTGTAATTAGGAGAAGGTTAATGATTCTTAATTATACTCTGTAACTGAAAAGAATGCGATTATTTCATAATACTTTGTAACCAGGAAAAGAAGGCTACTGATTCTATGTACAACAATTAATGAACATTTTTCTGTAATACTACATACTTGGTACAGAAATGTTCAATAACTGGGCTATGAATGCCACAAACTACTAATTAAGTCAGTAATTATCAATATTATGTGACTTGATGTCCTTCACCTCATAAGCTGACTACCCTGAATTACTGCAATGTCCATTTGTCCTGTTTATCCTAGTGATCATGGAGCACTATCTTTGGCTTTGCACTAGTTCTACGTTGGTGTGCCTTGTAAGAGTGTGGTGTTGACACGACATGCTGTCCACCACCATGAGCGATGAAGACATTATTATGGTCCCACTGTTTGGTGTACGTAATGTACTGCCAAAATGAAAACATGGAACATTACTACGACAGTTCAGTGTCTTGGCTACACTGATAAATTCTGATGGGAAAAGAACTTCAAGTTGTGTCACTTGGTGTTGTACTTCTGTGGAAAGATATGGACTTTCAGAGCAGCTGTGTGCAATCTAAAGTGCTACAACCATGATGCAATCCTTCCCTTTCCTATCCTGATTCTTGCCACATAGTTCATAGGTTATACATTTTTCGATTCGCTGAACTCCAATGCGAATACACTTATGTCACTTGTCAATATAATATTTTTGCCAGTCTGTTCATTTGTTCTGAATATGCTAAAGAATTTTTTCAGTGCCTGTGCACTTTATCTGTCAAATAATTTGTATATACTTTTCTGATTTGCTACTATGTTTTGTACTCACATTTTGTCTTTGTCTGATATATTTTGTACTTAGTGCGTGTGCACAACATATACTTTATGTACTACATCTAATTATTCTTGCCAGTCTGTTTATTTGTTCTGAATATGCTAAAGAATTTTTTCAGTGCCTGTGCACTTTATCTGTCAAATAATTTGTATATACTTTTCTGATTTGCTACTATGTTTTGTACTCACATTTTGTCTTTGTCTGATATATTTTGTACTTAGTGCGTGTGCACAACATTTACTTTATGTACTACATCTAATTATTCTTGCCAGAATTTTTTCAGTGCCTGTGCACTTTCTTATCTGTCAAATAATTTGTATATACATTTTTCTGATTTGCTACTATGTTTTGTACTCACATTTTGTCTTTGTCTGATATATTTTGTACTTAGTGCGTGTGCACAACATTTAAATACTCTGTAAGTTGTAGAATTTTGTTAATTAAAGAAAAATTTTGCCGCGCTTGGCAAGTCCAAATGACTCACCATCGCTGCCAAATTTTTGCCCCCCCAGTGGAGGGTTATGAAACACGTATGTAACATAGCAGCGATGGCGAGGCATTGTAGCATCTGTGACCAGAGAGTATGCGCTTGACCGCGCGAGTGTTGCGAGCGGTTCTCACTCTGTCTGTAGTCTTTGCGAGTCAGTCTGTTAGTAGTAGTCGTGGCGAGTCCGTCAGTAGTCGTTGCGAGTCTGTAGCTCTGTCTAGTTGAGAGCAGTACTCAGTCAGTAGTCGTCGCGTGCTGTACGCTAATAGTCGTCATGGAGAGCGGTCGGCAACACTGGTCAAGATGAGGAATAAGGTATACTGTTAATTAATATAATCATTAGATAATGAAAAATTTTATTTATTGTAATTATTCTCCAACAAGTCTCCCAATAATAATTTTTTTATTTCAAAAGCATTTTCTCAAAAATTTAATTTTTTATTGAACTCAAGATTTCATTGCACTTCCCATTTCATTCCACTTCTTTTGAAGAAAAATTCCACTAAAATCACAAAAAAAGACAATATTATTATTTGCAATGCAGTTCCTCCAAGCGGTGCGCAACAACAAGAGCAGATATGTGACATCCATTTATTCTGAGGTAAGACTTTAATTCTGATTGTTTTACACAGGGCCAAAGACCGATATTTCGGTTTAATTGAATTTTCTTGTCACTGAATGGACTTTAATTTTTTGAAGAATTTACATTTGAGTCAGATTGCGAATTTCACATTTTTGCTGCCATTGTCAGTACATTTCATTGTGAACAGGTTACGCATAGAGCAATGTCCATCAGCATTTCTAATTAGTATCGTCTTTTCTTTAAAAATTTTGTGCGGAGGTTACACTTGGCTCCCATTTGTATTAAGTATTGTCATTTATTTCTTTTAAAATTTTTGTGGGGAGGTTACAATGTAGCACAAAAAATGAAAAATACAGCACATGTCAGCAATTGCTATCTAGTCGTTGAATGTTTCCTAGTTTACATTTCTTCGGTTTTACCAGTAAGAGTAATTTTTTCACATGTGGCAGTGTTTTGCAATGAACGATATCAAATTCCAGATAACTCACTTAATGAAACTTAGTGAATGTGTTTTTCTGACAGTTATTCATAATAGGTACTCTCACTTGGAACACAATGAAAGTAGATGAATTTGAATTCTGTTTTTACTGAAATCGTTAATTTAGAGAAGAGGTGAACAAAAAATAAACTCTTTCAGAGTTTCCATAAATCATATGTTCTGTATAAGGAGCCCAGGCAACGATTACGCATAACAACAAAACTCGCAACACGTGAAAAAGACAGCGTAGTCTGTCGTCGAAATTTTGTGGATAAAATGGAATCATGAACTCAGCAAAAAAAAAAGAAAACCGGAAACATACTGTTAATCAATCAAGCTGAGAAAATCTGAGAGACGCACAGAAGTATATGGTTTGAATCGAATTACTACAATTTACGTCTTGCATACTACTGTAAAATGGTGTTATTGCCTTAATTTTAACAAAAGAGACAAAAACGGCCAAAATAAGCTGCAAAGCCTTGTTGAATTTGTGTGTGGTTAAAACAAGAGTTTAACAATGGGATCCAGTCATAGGTCGCTCTCTGATACGATCGAAACTTGGCAGGACGAAAGAAAGATGAAAATAAAGGTTCACCTATTCTGGCTCAGTAGTTTACCAGCAAATGATAAAGTTTCGCTACTCGATCAGTCCTCTCGCCCAGCGTCTGTCCACGTGAGTTGATACTGGCGTGAACGCACGAGCCCGCGGTCTCGGAGTAGTATCTTTGTCTAATAATCAAAATGGACCGGGTCCTGGCTCCGCGCCCAACGACAGATTAAACTTTGGGAGGTTCTATATCTACATCTACACCGGTACTCCGCAAGCCACGTACGGTGCTTGGCGGAGGGTACCCTATATTACTACTTGTCATTTCACTTTCTGTTCCACTCGAAAATAGGAAAAAACGATTGTCTGTATGCCTCCGTATGAGGCGTAATTTTTCGTATCTTCGTGGTCCTTACGCGCAATGTATGTTGGCGGCAGTGGAATCGTTAGTAAGTCAGTTTCAAATACCGGATCTCTAAATTTTCACAATACTGTTTCTCAAACAGTCAGTCGCCCTCTGTCCAGGGATTCCCATTTCAGTTCCCGAAGCATCTCCGTAACACGTACATGTTGTTCGAACCTACCAGTAACAAATGTAGCAGCCCACCTCTGAATTGCTTCAATGTCTTCCTTCAACCCGACCGTTCACGAATCCCAAACATTGGAGCAATACTCAAGAACAGGTCGCACCAGCGTCTTTTGCAGGTGAACCACTCTTTCCTAAAGTTCTCCCAATAAACCGAAGTCGACCTTTCGCCTTCCCTACCACGGTTCTCACGTGCCCGTTCCACCTCATATCGCTTTGCAACGTTCCGCCCAGATATTTAAACGACTTGTGTCAAGCAGGACACTAGTAATACTGTATCCGAACATTACAGGTTTATTTTTCCTACTCATCCGCATTAACAGATTTTTTCACATTTAGGGCTAGCTGCCATTCATCACACCAAACAGAAATTTTGTCTGAGTCGTCTCGTACCTTCCTGCAGTCACTCGACTTCGACACCTTACCGCACACCACAGCGGCATCAGCAAATAACTGCAGATTGCTGTCCACCCTGTCCTCCAAACCATTTATGTATACAGAAACTAACAGCGGTCCTATCACACTTCCTTGGGGCACTCATGACGACACCCTTGTCTCTGATGAACACTCGCCGTCGATGACAACATTTGATTAGATTAGATTAGATTAGATTAGACTAGATTTTCGTTCCATAGGTCCGTGTTGAGGAGATCCTCGTGGATGTGGAACATGTCACCTTTTTTTTAAGCTGAAATAACAATACTAATACTATGAATATATACAACACATCATTTGTTTCTATTAAAAAATTCGTCAATGGAGTAGAAGGAGTTGGCCACTAGTAAGTCTTTCAGGCTCCTTTTAAACTGATCTTTATTTGTAACTAAATTTTTTATGTTTGCTGGCAAATTATTGAAGATGAGTGTTCCTGAGTAGTGGACCCCCTTTTGAACTAAAGTAAGTGCTTTTAAGTCCTTGTGCAGATCATTTTTGTTCTTGGTATTGTATGTATGAACTGAGCTGTTTGTTGGAAAAAGAGATGTATTATTTAGGACAAATTTCATTCAGGAGTAAATATACAGAGAGGCAGTAGTTAGTATACCCAGTTCTTTGAAGAGGTTTCTACAAGACGTCCGTGAGTTTACTCCACAAATAATACGTATTACACGCTTTTGGACTCTGAAAACTTTTGTTTGACTTGAAGAGTTACCCCAAAATATTATACCATATAACATTATGGAATGAAAGTAGGCAAAGTATGCAAGCTTTTTCACTTTTATGTCGCCTATGTCTGCTAACACTCGAATTGCAAATACAGATTTGTTAAGGCGTTTCTGCAATTCTGTGGTGAGCTCCTCCCAACTGAATTTATTATCAAGTTGTAATCCCAGGAATTTAAGACTGTCAACCTCTTCTATCTGCTCTTCTTTGTACTTTATGCATATGCTGGGTAGAAACTTCTCACAGGTTCTGAATTGCATATAGTGAGTCTTTTCGAAGTTTAATGGCAGTGAGTTGGCTTTAAACCATTTATTAATATCCATGAAAATATCATTAGCAGATCTTTCTAGAACTACACTCGCCATACTATTTATTGCAATACTTGTGTCATCTGCAAATGACATATTGGGTTCTATTATTTAAGAGGTCTTAGAGACACTCACTTATCTGTAAACTTATTCCCTATGCTCGTATCTTCGTTAAGAGCCTGCAATGGTCACCATGCCAAATGCTTTCCGGAGATCTAGAAATATTTAATCTGCCTGTTGCCCTTCATCCATGGTTCTCAGTACATCATAGGAGAAAAGGGCAAGCTGAGTTTTGCACGAGTGATGCTGTCTAAAGCCATACTGATTCGTGGACATAAGCTTCTCGTTCTCAAAACAGTTTATTATATTCGAACTGAGATTATGTTCAAGGATCCTGCAGCAAACAGAAGTTATGGGTATTAGTCTGTAATTTTGCGGGTCCGTTCTTTTACTTTCTTATATACTGGAGTCACCAACGCTTTTTTCCAGTCGCTTGGGACTTTGAGCTGGGCGAGAGATTCAAGATAAATGCAAGCTAGGTAAGGGGTCAAAGCCGTAGAGTGCTCTTTGTGCACAAAAATGCCTAGGAGTACACATTCAAATTTCAGCGCGCCGTCTTCAAATCAAGTCTGGAGTTGGTTTTTTTTTTTTCTCTCTCTCTCTCTCTTGTGCTGTCCCGAATGTAGGTAAAATCAATGTTTTTTTATATCGTGAAATGACAAAAGAATTATGGACCAAGCCGTGATATCGTGAAATGACAGAAACAATGATCTCTTCAAATCATTATAAGAATAGATATTCTTATCACATAAGTTATATCATCTTACATAATTAACGATAAAAAGTCAAACGTTTCATTTTTTTTCCTTTGAATTTTACTTTTACGCTTCAAGAGAACCAGTGCTGCCACTCAAAAAGCATAAAAATTCGGACCACCACGAGCAAAGTGCTAAGTCACATAAGGCACTGTCATATTTTTTGGAGTGTAATATTAGGAAAACATCCTCGATGGTGTAGCTAGACGTCTCGCGATCTGGCGCTGATTTCGCGGCAAATTACGCGTATCGAAGCACTTTCTCGAAAGCCGCAGCCTGCAGCTGATTATGGACCTAGCTGTTCATGTTAATTGCATCGCTTCTACTTGTGAGTTCCCTTTGTTGTGCGACAAATTTAGGGCACTTCTGTAATCGGTACCTGTTATTCATCACGTGTCAGTAAAAGTGTACGCCGCAGGGTTGACATAAAAGGCATACACATTGGCGGGATTACAATTAATGAAGACGTCGGTATTCCAGTTTCACTGACATATAGCACATCGTATAAGAAATAATCGCTTTGCCCATCCCACTGGCCAATTATGAAGAGATACCGCAGCATTTTCAGGTCGTCGGATAATTTTCTCCAAAATTATGTAAGTTTATTTTGTGAGCTCCCCTGACTTTGCGGCTGTTTCTCGAGGACGTTATTAGAGAGAAACAAGCACAGTTGGCAAGAGTTTTCTTTAAACTGTTAATCAGCGTGAATTCGGATTATAGAAGCTATTTTTAATAATATTTGAAATGCTTACCTCTTTTGTCAAAATTCCACTCTATTTGCTATGTCATAAAAATATTGATGTCATACCTCTGCGACAAGAAGTGCGAGAATAATTAACATAAGATTGGATTTGAACTGGTGGCGCAACAATTCACAGCTACGCTCCTAGCCACTGTCCAACGAGCTCACTTGTACTTACGCAGCGCAAAATGGCTGATGCATTGGCAAAGAAACTTTCACCGTCATTTTCTGGGAAAGTCTGGAGTGTTGGCCCCAAAGTCAAAATAGTTGCGTCGTTATTTTCATCCTTCTTCCGCCCTGCTAAGTTCCGATTGCTTCAGAGAACGACTTACGGCGGGATCTCCTTATAAGAGCACATCAAACAAAACAAACTAACGAAGCATAATATGACATAAAAGATAACATGCTGTCAGTCTATGTATTTCAGAACAACATGCAGTTTTTTAACTCTTGCACTTCGAGAAATAAAAGATAGATGGCGTGGGATCGTGTCTACATAAGAGAATGAATGAAAAAAAAAGTGTTTTGCCGAAAATCGTGTATGAGAATTGCTACTGTCAATAAGATAATTAATACCTACCTTTGCTGACACAGTACTGTCGTCTTAATCTGAGTGGTTGATAAGATTACGGATACTTGTTTGTCGTTATTTCAAAATATTCTTGTTACTATGTTCAAACGGATGCAGGCTTCAACAGCTATACAGAGTGAGAGGCCCTTGAACAAATTAGCGTGGAGAGATGCATCAAACCAGTCTTCGGACGGGGTGAAAGGATATACGAGGCTAAAATGTTAGATGTGCTACCATGTGCTGCGGATCATGGAAGGTTGTTGCACTATCGATCACCGCTAAGGCACACGCGAAATTTGTTTCTGTGTATTTGAAGGCCTCTGCACACAGGATAACGTGCAATGTTTTTCCTAGCAATATGTTTTGAGTACAGTGCGAGACAATAAAGTGAACTATAAAATAATGTGACGTGAACCCTACGTGGGTCAGAGTGTTCCTGCAGATGTTAACCCTTCGAGCCCCACTAATAAACAAAAAAATAGCTAATTTAAAAATTTTTCACAAAATTAATCGAATCAAGAAGAAACTGGCAAAAAATTAACAATTAATCTTTTTAATAAGGTGGTTTCACTTTGATACATTTGGCATTTACAGTTTTCAACCACCCATCATTTCATGAGATATATTTGAAAGTAATTTCGGATTAGTCCTAGACACAATCCCCATCTCGAAACTTCCATGAACTTATAATTCATAAAACAAATTGCAGTTGTAAATAATAAGCAAAAATTTTACCTAAAATTTAATAAATCTGTATCAAAAGTACGTGTTGTTCCAATGATTTCATTTCGAAACCACTCACAAAAGCTGCAGTACACACTCAGATTTATGTTACAATAACTTTATATATAATAAAATCTTATCGGTTTACAAGCCGCGTCACTTCGAACGAAACAACCGAGTTTTCAGGTGCCACTGCCGAAAGACATCTCTTGAATCGGCGGAAGGGACCAAGCTAGCTGCATTCCCTCCATACTGCGGAGGAACTGCTAGCAAGACAGGATACGTGCTGAAGATACATGTGCAGAGACCAGTGTTCGGACCCGTCTCCAAAAGAAGAGGTATGTTACATCCCGTTAAAAACAACATAGGTTTTCGAGTTCCTGACATATTTTGCAATAAAAAAATGGGGGTTCCCATTTGTAAGTTTAAAGTTGCCTGCAGCCCCACCCCCAGGGGGCTGGCGTGCGGGCTAATCTTAGCACCAGCAGATGTCCCACTCGAAATCAACTTTGAATTCTAAACATATTTTCGTGAGAAGCTTATTTTTCGAGTTATTTGGTTTGTCAAATTAAAATTTACACCCTGTATAGTGCCCCCGTGAATGTGGTAGCATTTACATACGTTAAACTATTCGCACTGTTCCTGAGCGTTGCGCAGAACATTCGTGACATATCAGACAAAGGGAACTTGACAAGTCGGCCACGGCTGAACATTGTCTAGAAACTGGGCTAAAATACTACTCGAAAACCGAGAGTTTTTGTCCAAACAACACCATTATATTTGGATTCTGTTACAAAAGAAGCGGACCGAATAAGAATCAACAGCAACTGTTTTAACAGATACCAGGAGTACGCACTTAGCAGGCCATGGGGAGGGCTCTGGACATTGAGCGAAAGCAAAGACGTAGGCTTGACGCTTGTAGGGAGGCAGGAGCGGAAGTTTCAAACGTGTCGCCGGCCCCTCGTGGCATGTGACGTCAGTCGGTGCCGCGACGGGACTGATCCGCTACTGACTGTCCAACTTGCATTCTGCGCACGTATGACTCCGGCTCCTCTCTGGAAGGTCCCGACATTGACATTGCATCTATATAAGCAGAACACCCTGCCAGCCGTGGCAGTCATTGAGAAGACAATGGCATAGACAGCTATCGGAAGCTAGAGCGCTTCATTTGAAGCGACGCGGCTTGTAAACCAAGAAGATTTAACTAGAGCATGACATCGCGAAAGCCTTCCAGGACTTGCTGTGAGTCCAAAAAGTATTCATTTCAATGTAATTTTTTTTAAAAAAAACTATATGTCACGTGAAAGGTAGGGAACATAAAATGTGAACATCCAGTCATATGCAACGAACCTTAGTAAGTCATTTTTATTGATGGACAACGAAATAAATACATCCATAGCGCCGGCCACAGTGGCCGAGTGGTTATAGGCGCTTCAGACTGGAACTGCGAGACCGCTACGGTCGCAGGTTCGAATCCTGCCTCGGGCATGGATGTGTGTAATGTCCTTAGGTTAGTTAGGTTTAAGTAGTTCTAAGTTCTAGGGGACTAATGTTAAGTCCCATAGTGCTCAGAGCCATTTCAACCATTTGAACACCCATAGCGATAGCAAATTCGACAAAATGGAGAATTTATTCAAATGCTACTACAAAAAGTAATCGCTCATTCATATTTATTAAAATTTTACAATCTGAAAATATGATTTCAATTACGAAAATTAATATTTAGTGGAGTTTCCCCATGCAGCTATTACTGTTTGTAGTCGTCTGGGCATCGACTTGATCTAGTCTGCCGTCAGAGAGGCTGGAATTTTGACTAAAATGTTGATTATTTTCCAACACCTGCAGCACTCATACAGCCCCACGCCATCAGGGAGACACCACTGTGTTTAGGTGTTGGCACATTTTTCTTATGCCACACCATTCGCCTGCCATCCGACCTGAATACGTTATATTTACTCTCATCAGAAAATATTACTCTATTCCAGAAGTCTTCCTTTTAGACTCTATGTTCCACCGCAAAATGAAATGTCTTTCGATTCTGTACTCTAAGCCAAAGTTTCCTGCGCGCTACCCGACCCTGATATTTCTGATTGCGTTGGCACATACCTTCTTTCCCTAGCCTCTAACTTCCTAGCTAACTTAGGAACGCTGATTTTAGATTTCTTCTTCATTTCCCTCATGATAAATCTCACGTCTGCATCAGTCAAAGTGTGAGGGCGTCCAGTACGTGGTTGGTTTCTTAATGATTTGCGTAAAATCGACCTATTATCGACTGAACCGTCGACCTAGGTTTATCGATTACATTACCAATCTGGTAAGAAGATTCAAACTCATTATGTAAGCGCAGAACAAGTTTCCTTTCGATCAGCGTTGTCTCACTACCCTTACGTCCCATAGCGGTAATTGCGCTGTATCGGCGCCTTTCAGAACCACAACAGGCGATAAAATGGGGCCGAGCATGGTTGACTCTAGTGTGTGCCGTGGTTCAGCGTTATAGTTTAATCACTGCGCGCAGAATTTCGGCATGTCCAGAGGTGGACGAATACTTTATGAACTAGCTCTTGTATTACTTTTCTAATTTGTTAACCTTGCTGTCGATTTAGAAGTATTTCTTTCCTTGCTTTTCAACAAAAGTGACTTACTGAGGTACATCTTACATGACTGGCTCTTTAGATTTTGTATACATTTCTTTTCACGTTACACAGACTTTGTTTTCTAAAAGATATGCAGCTAGACGAATACTTTTTGGACTCACTGTTTAACTTTACATATACTTATCATCTCCTCAAAATGATCACTACAAAAAGAAAAAAAAGCACCTCATAATTTCCTATAACAACGTAGCTCCGCGCAGACTGTTGTTTTGAACACTCCAAGTTGCTGCTACAATGCGCGGCATTCGCAGAAGTGCATCAGGGTACCGTTAGATGTCTCTGTCTTGCAATAGCATCGGAGGTTTCATGCGAAAGGCACTGGTACTTCAAACTACAAAATAATAAAATGGTGGTTTCAGGCGGAAACAACTGTAGTAATCATTAGTACTCAGAGAGTTACGCAGACATTTGTGGATCTCATAACGCCGCACTTACCCAGATCCCGGCGCGTCCACTGTGGCGGGAAACGTTGCCACAGCTAGTGACGTCATCCAAGGTCTGCTACGGTGCCAGCGCGCTGCCAGCTGGCCACACAGCTGTTTTTAGACAGTTTTGCGCTGTAGACGGCGGTAGAGCACTGTCACTGTGTTACGCGAGAAGCAACAACGCTCTAAAGGTACGTGACACTCGTAGGGAAATGCGGCACTCTTTTAAAACACCATGAATTCCGACGAAATCTTGCGAGGTGAAGTAAACAACGCCATGCGCTAGCCGCCATATGCAACGCACTCATGCGTGCTCGGGATCCATTTCGCGCGATAACAGTAGCGTCCACTTACACGGAATGTGGCCTCAGATGATTGCTGTTGACAGAAGTTCGTTCTTAATAATTACGTGCGTGTGAAAGTAAGTATTCACGCGTTTAAAATTACATTTCAGTGCCTTCTAATTGTGAAACTCACTTAAGATGACGTATTGTATGCAACAGGTACATGAAAGTGCAAATTGTCGATTGCAGTTAAGATCGATCTATTAAAAACTTGTTCAATATAGAGCAATGGTGCCTCAGTTCTTCAGACAAGTTTGACTACAAAAATATTTAAATGGTGAGGCAGGAATATTATTGTGGACCTTATGTCAGCCCCAAATCAAGAGTCTAAAGTGTTGTGCAATGATGGCAACTCTTGGTAAGTTGTCGGTAAATAGTTTAACGTTAATTTCAATAGATAACTGCAACGGTACGTGCAACTTGTTGATTACATTTCATTACTGTGTTCAGCTGACACGCCTACTACTAATGTAAAATGATAACTGGATAAATAAACAACTAACAAAGGAAGCTATGCATTTAAGAGTAGAAAACCATTTATATCGCAACTCTACACAAAACAGGAGAGAGATAGGTAACTTTATTCGTTCTCAGAACGTATAAACGGTCTATTAACTTCGACGCGGAGTGTGTATAAGATGTGCCTGTAACTGAAGAAAGTTTTTCATATTTTCTTACAAAATGACTCCATTTTTATAGACATTAGGTAAAAATCAGCGCAGGAGACTGAAAGTGACAGGCAACAAAAAATGGCTCAAATGGCTCTGAGCACTATGGGACTTAACAGCTGCGGTCATCAGTCCCCTAGAACTTAGAACTACTTACACCTAACTAACCTAAGGACATTACACACATCCATGCCCGAGGCAGGATTCGAACCTGCGACCGTAGCAGTCGCGCGGTTCCGGACTGCGCGCCTAGAACCGCGAGACCACCGCGGCCGGCGACAGGCAACAATTTGCTTATTAAAAGAGATAAATAAAGTTAATAATTAGTAATATTGTGAGCTTTCATGACCTATATTTACTTTCCTCGTGACTTATTGCGGGCGTTGTTGGCGTTGTTTTCAGCCTTCCGTTTCGTTTCTTGCTGCAGCTAACTGTGGCAGAGGCCGTGAAGATAGCCTTCAAACGTTAAATAACACTGTAGTTGTTTGGTGGACGATTATTTTAGGACTTTCAGTTTGGTTTATTTCCACAAGCAGTTCGACTAGTGAGTAATCATCGTATAAAAGTTGTGTCCGCATTAGAACTGAAACCCTTCGAGGCTAAGCTTAAAATTTTAACTCTTGTTTCCTTCAGTCGACAGAATCAATCCCACTTGCGATGTGGTTCGAATTATGGACGCAAAGGTTCTTGAACTGATGGCAAAAGCTCAAGTAAAACAATTCAGATACATTTATGCTAAAAAAGGTAATCTCAGAATATCATAATACATAATTGATAGTTTATACCAGTGGTTATTGTATTACTTCTTATTGTCATTCATTGTAATACTGTGTAACGGAACTGGCTCTGACGATATTAAACTTCAAACCTGGTTATTCCAGAGTCTTATGTAAAGAAAGTTTATGGTGAGTAAACTACCGAATTTATAGCATGAGTAAGCCAAAGTATTTATCTCAGAACTCTAATGAAGTAACATTTGAGCACTGGAGAACAGGAAAAGCCCGTTTTGATACCAGATACTGTAAAAGTTATGTTCACAAGTAATAAGCAAAATCCAAAAAATATTGCAATCGTAATCCTTTGATAAAATAAGTAGATCGTAACATAGCCCCTAGATAATTCAAAATCAAAGTAAACTCATGCCTTGGGGAATGTTGCAATAAAACGAGGGTCAGATCATAAACGTAAGTTCCTATCATCGTGTAAGTAGGCTGTTTATGTTTTCTTATTGGCAACGTTACGTAGCGGTCTGTGTGAGAATCACTGGCTGTGCTGTGTGCAGTCTCTGGCTGGTTTGCATTGTTGTCTGCCATTGTAGTGTTAGGCAGCTGGCTGTGAACAGCGCGTAGCGTTGCGCAGTTGGAGGTGAGCCGCCAGCAGTGGTGGATGTGGGGAGAGAGATGGCGGAGTTTTGTAATTTGTCATGAACTGCTATATATATTATGACTATTAAGGTAAATACATTGTTTGTTCTCTATTAAAAACTTTCATTTTGCTAACTATGCCTATCAGTAGTTAGTGCCTTCTGTAGTTTGAATCTTTTATTTAGCTGGCAGTAGTGGTGCTCGCTGTATTGCAGTAGTTAGAGTAACCAAGATTTTTGTGAGGTAAGCGATTTGTGAAACGCATAGGTTAATGTTAGTCAGGGCCATTCTTTTGCAGGGATTTCTGAAAGTCAGATTGCGTTGCGCTAAAAATATTGTATGTCAGTTTAAGCACAGTCATGTATAATTTTTCTAAAGGGGACGTTTCATATGTCGACCCTTAGCCTAGGATACCTCACCGGAATCTTCTGATTTTTTTCTTGTAGTTTGTGTAATTAGTGTAGCTATTGTTTATTGCTAGCGCGTAATTATAGAGAGAATTTCCTTTGTAGTTGCAGTCTTTCATCGTTGTACAGTAAAACAGGTGTGGCACGCATGTAGATTTGCACCAAGTATTTCGTAGCTGCAATTAACTAGATATTATTTTCAGTGCTATGTTAATGTGTTCTCTTATTTTTGCGCTTCAAATTGTGCTTTTCTGTGTTGTCGTGTGAAATATTGTGACAATAATGACGTGTGAAAAACGTAATACTAGGCTCCAAAGTAAACTGAGAAATGACAGTGAAGACGAAAGCAATGTGTTAGCGCCACCATGTAATGAATTAACTAATGTTCAAAGTAGTAATTTGGTAATGGTGCATAGGGAAATGGAGCGGGCGGCAAACAATGGCGTAGGCAGTGAAACAATTAGTAAACAGGGAAGCATTATCGATCGATCGCTCGGCAACAGCTCGCCTCAGGAATCCGAAATGACAGGACACAATTTTGCAAATACTGTAGATTCACCGTTTTCGCAAATAAGTCAAGACACATTTTCTGCTTGTCAAAATGTAAATGTTGCCGGTGCAACTTCACTGCCGAAAAGCACTGAGGAACATGTTTCAGACACCAGTGCATTGTTATTACAGTTAGTGCAACAAATGGGACAAAGGCTACAAAAGTTAGACACAATGCTTGAACAAAATCAGAAACAAATGGGACAAAATCTTCAAAAGTTAAGACACAATGGAACAAAATCAGATACAAACACAGCAAAAGCTTCAAAAGTTAGACACAGTGGAACAAAGTCTTAAAAAGTTAGACACAATGGAACAAAATCTTCAAAAGTTAGACACGACACTTGAACAAACACGTGAAGATTTAACTACCGAGTTACATAACATCGAATCGAAATGTCAAAAAGTCTTAACTGACGTAAAAACACAAATTTGTGAGCATTTCCAACCTATTTTTTCGCGTCATGAAAATTCATTACAGAATCACGAAGCAGCCATAAAAGAACTGCAAACTATTGTTCATGAAAATCACGACACCTTGCAAGCTAAAATTGACTCAGTTGCATCTACCGACTCGGTTACGCAAGTTGCAAAAACTCAAGAAAACTTAAAGGACACATTAGATACGATTTCAACACAAATGGACACTCTGAAACTTGGTTCAGAAAAACACACTGAGGAAATAAGTACACTATCAGAGAAAGTAGCCGAACTTTCGGATCAGTTCACTAACTTATCTGCAAAGGTAGATGATGATCTGAATGACACAAGACCTGTAGCAATCACTGACACAGAAGAGTATGAACAAATTAAGAGATTCAAACAAAATCAGAATCAAATTAATACGCAATACAAAAGAGAAATCCGGGAAGTACAAGATCAGTTGGCACAAATAATACAAAAATGGACACTCGTGCTCCAACACGGGAAGAGGGACTTAGAAATACGGAACACCCACAAAATAATAACACAGGATACTTCGGAAATTATGAAAGAAATTGGCAAGGTGCACTGAATTTTGAGATGGAACCGCCGACACGACGTAACAATGACCGATATGCTACTCGGCGACACGATGATTTTTACTATAAGCTGTTCATTACTACACGTAAATTCAAAACATTTAAGAATTCTGCCAACGACATTCATCCACAAGCGTGGCTCCATCAATTCTCTAATTGTTTTCCTCCCAACTGGTCATTAGAGCACAGATTAGAATTTATGTGTGGCTACTTAGAGAATGAACTAGCTGTGCGAATGCGATCGGTCATTCGCGATTGTCACAGTGAAGGAGAATTTTACCATGCCTTCCTCTCAGCATATTGGTCTCAAGCTACACAAGACCGAGTAAAACATAGCATCATGATGATGAAACACTTTGAACAATCTGAATTTTCCAGTCTTGTCAAATATTTTGAAGACATGTTGCATAAGAATCAGTATCTTTCAAACCCATACAGCCCCTCAGAACTCATCTGCATTTGCTTAATCAAATTGCCTGAACATTTACGACACATTATTTTAGCAGGACGTTGCAAAGACGACATTGAGGCTTTTCAGGGACTCCTACAAGAATTAGAAATTGACACAGACAGTCGCCGGATGCGAAAACAGGAAAACAATCACTACAGGTCACATCCGTCACAATTTCGTGACGACAGAAACAATAACTGGACACGACAAGTCTATTCTTACAAAGCAAATCGTGACCAAAACAGACGCCACCCATATGACAACCACTGGCAGAGTAATAACAGTTACAGAGAAAGATCGTATTTCTGTAGTAATGAATATGACAGAGATTACCATAGAAACAGACAATATGGGAACCAAAATAATTATTATCAAGGGAGACAGAATAGCTTTAGATGCAATGGTCCAGCGTGCAGTTACGATTCAGGGAGAAATTCTCCACCACATGACCGACAAACAAGAAACTATGTAAACTACCGACAAAAGACAGACGTGAATTTCATCGGAACTGGCGGGATTCTAACAGAGCTGGGCCCTCTCGGCAAGGCGAATTTGTAGAAGTTAGGTCTCCTAATCCTAATAACAACGCGCGCCAACAAAGAGACAGACAATGACTCGCGCCGCAGGCACCCACGTGCGCCGGCTGGCTCAGAGAAAAATAACATAGAAGCTAACCTTGAGAAAAATTCCAGTATTCTTTACCGACGTATACCACATGATAATTGCGTTAAAGTTGAAACTCTGTGTACTAGGAAGAGCAAAGTGTTACACGACATTTCACATGTAAAACCATTTATTGAGAGATAATCTGCTTTTTAACTTAGTCTTTGCCATATAACTTTTCACTTTACATTGCTAGTATGCTTAGTCAGATTAGAATCTGTCAACATGCAACAATGTTTGAAGTTAAACATCCAATCTAGAACCTAGGGAACATTTTTAAACAGAAATTACGAATGCATTGTTATTGTGAACAGACGACACAGTGTTATTGTGTGTGTACATTCTTGCTTGTTAGTTGCACGATTATGTAATGACTATAAGGCTTACATACTTAGAACATTTACCAGTACTGATAATGAGATTTTAATGCAACATTTTGGTTTACTTGAAAATACATTCTGGATTTAAAGTACTTTTTGTGGAATTAATGATGACTTAGCGTTTGGTTTCTTTGACAGCTACACGATTATATCACGACGCTACTAATGAGTGACAATTTACAATGTTGTTTTTGCGGTGTATCTGTTTTATATCCGCACAGTTTTTTTGAATTCTTCTGGAAAGCAAAACATGTTTTAGTAGTAAGCTACAATGTGAGGGCCTTTTTCGTAGCACAACAATACTTTACAGTATAGTACTTTCTTGATCACAGTAATGTACGTAATAACTACGATATCTATACACAAAGCATTTCACGTTCGTTTATGATGGGGTAAGTACATTGACTTCTGCAGAACTTAGCTTTCGGAGGACGATAATTACGACACTTCCACAGAATTATCTTACAGCAAGATGCACATTTAGCGCTACAGGACACGCATTTGAGTGATTAATTTTGTACTTAAAACATTTATTTTTAAAGATATTTGAAGTACAATGATGCAAAGTTTTTCCGTGATACATTTAATTCCATTGTTGTAATCTGTAACACCTGAGAGTATAATTACATTAATCCTCAGGGGGGTACATGCTTACTTTGTGTATCACGTGTTTGGCAAGCACAAGGAGCCCTAGCTGATATGTTATTTGCTTAGACAACTTTACACATCGGTACCATATTTCTGTAACACAGAATTACACAGCTATCTGATCATTTAACAGAGAAACAAACTTTTTTACTACGGCAGTGACAGATGTTTACGCAATTACACAGTTGGATAACTTCACACTTATGAAACTGTATTTTGTCTGTACTTTGTAAACTGTTCATATTTTTTCGGAACCATTGTGATACTATGAGAGCTTTGAATGATGTATTTGGTATGGGATCATGATTTTTGAAGTGCGTTTGAGGCAGATGACACTTTTGACATGAGCAGTGAATTTTTTTTAGGTTTTGAAATTATTGGAGGAAGCTACGACGATTTTGAGAGTTGACTGAGGTGTTATGATGTTATTATTACGATGAATATGTGTATTATGCTGTTGCGGTATGTTTATGATCAGTAAGCTGATGCTATATGAGTTATTTGATTATGCTACATATCTGTAATGATGAAATATTGAAGAAGTGTCGACGAATAAGGTAAGGAATAATGAGTAGTGGTTAGGGACTCTGGTTTGTGAAAAAGGTTGTTGGAAACCAAGAATTGTACTTTAAGAGTTATGAAATTATGTAAATGCATGAATGTATCACAATGCTGACGAAAATTTTTTGGACACTGTTATATCAATAGGATTTTGTTTCTATAGATTTGTAACCCAAATTCTTGACCTGTGAAATATTTTTATATGAGACTGTCACTGTGGCGGAAACTGCCATCATAAATATTTCAGCAAGAAAGGTAAGTGACCTTGGCGTAATGCGTTTTGGGTGCCCTGCTGAGAGGTAGACGTCTGACAAAAGAAAGCCATTAGGTGCAAAAAAAAAAGGGAGGCCATTATCCTCGCTATTGACATTCCTTTGTAGAAAGCATCGCAAATACGACACGCTCATTACTTGGAAACATATCGTACTTTCTGATATTTACTGAAATGCCTAATGAAATGACAAGAAATAGTTTGTCTACACACCTGATTATGACTACTGTCTTTCTAGATGAGATATTTTTTTACTACTTATGAAATGCCACATGGCTGTTGAACGATGTTCTTATGCTTTGCTTTGTACATAGTTGCTTATTTCATTTGATATCTAGTTTCTAGCTGCACTGCAGCATTGGTTAAAATAAAATTTTATAGATGTACTAATATAAAGATTTTCTGTCTACAGATCGAGTAAATAATAATTTTTTTCAAAAAATGAGGGAGCACAAAAAGACATTTACCTTCACAGGAACTGCATTCATAATTTTCTTTTCAACTACTCGGTAATATCTTTTGTAGAATTAGTTTTGTCGTGCACCACTTTAATGACATAGATATTAAGATGTGAACAGACATTTCTCTTATCTGTGTTGTTGTCTTTAGTGTACTATTTTTTCTCCTTGAGCTTTGTCATGTTTAGGTTTATAGCATTTGCTGCTGCTGTTTGCCAGGCATAGTGCTACTAAATTTCACTTTGCATTACTCTGTTAAGCCAGTTTTACTACGCATTTATTATTCTTGTTTGCTGCTCATTGCCTTATATTAGTTGTAATGTATGCTGCTTGCTTTGCCTTTTGTATTTTTTATCATTGCTGTTTGTGTTAATTGTTTTGTGCTGCTGCATTGCCTCATCCCTTAGTTTAGCATCTGAGCTCAGTAGATTTAAGTTAGCTTAAGAGGGGGTAGACTATATAAGAAACTAATTATGATGAATTGGAAGAAATGCATTGAGAAGATATAAGAAAATGGTTTGGCCAAAAAAAAAAGTTGTGTACAGTGGAGAAAAACTATTTTGAAAGAGGATGTGAACAGAATACAGAAAGCGGGCTTAGATAGTACTTTTGGGAATAATGCTGAACAAAGGGAGATCTCCATGCAAAATACTGCAGTAAAACAAACCCTGTCCTTTCCTTTTGTGTCATCCCTCTATATGTTTGTGTACCCTTGTGTATTTGTGTTTTTCCTGTCTTTATGTGTTTAGCTAATAAGATTTATGTTGTTGAATTTTTCAAATACTATGTTATTTTCTTCATATAGGTGTTTAGACATTATTTATTCTGTTTTGTTTTAATGCTCATGTGTGAAGTTGATGTTACAAAAGTTATTCTGATCTTTTGTGTATGTACTTATGTCATAATTCCTGTAACACTGATGTATGTGTTTATTTCTATTCTTTTGTACAGCCCCTATTACTACAAATGGTATTTGTATTGTTATGCTCTTTAATGATGTATTTTGTACCTTTGTTATTGTATTTTTATGCTATCAAATTGTAATTGTTACCAGTTCTTCAAATTAAGTATCATTTCACTACACACGTTTCTGTTGGTCATAGTATATGCACAATATGTGAAAAAAAGAGGACTGTTAGTGCTCCCACGTGTGTTAATAATTCAGCAAGGGACTGGATAACAGCATTGCTGGTTCTAAGGACAAAAAAAATTGTGAGTGCACAAGTGGTGGTTTATGGACTTGCTATATTGTCCGCAAGACTCTTTGATGGTGATTGTGCACTGGCACAGTCGCAAAAGATGGTTGCTGGCTGTCTCTACAAGGACTACAGTGGGTCTGCATCTTTGATGATCAACCAATACCGTAATCTGTACCAGGACTACAGTGGGTCTGCACCTCTGGTGGCCCACCAATACTGTAATCTCTACCAGGACTACAGTGGGTCTACACAGTCGCAACAGATGGTTGCTTTCTGTCTCTACAAGGACTACAGTGGGTCTGCATCTTTGATGATCCACCAGTACCGTAATCTCTACCAGGACTACAGTGGGTCTGCACCTCTGGTGGCCCACCAATACCATAATCTCTATCAAGACTACAGTGGGTCTACACCTTTGCTGACTCACCAATATCACAATCTCTACCAGGACTGCAGTGGGTCTGCACCTCTGATGGCCCATCAATACTGTAATCTCTACCAGGACTACAGTGGGTCTACTCTGTGATGACCTAACTACCAATATTCTTCAAAACGTCGACTGACTCTGCTGTGGGTTTGCTCTGTTGTGGACCAATACCTGTCTGCATGTCAAGAGTCAGCACTGTCTTTCCGTTGGAAGGACAACACTACTTCTTCAAGACTGCATGGAAATCCACCACTTCCGTGTGCATTTTCTTTTACTGCTCAGACTTTGAGAATTTTACTGTGATGAATGCTCAGGACTGTCTTTATGGACCGTGAGAAAATTTTAGCTTTTGACCAACAATGTATCAATAAGTGTGTGCATTTGATGTCTTTGTTATTGTAATTATGAAAAATTTTATCAAATCATTATTGGCCACTGCCCAAAACAGTTTGTAAAATTTTTTGTGGGGAGCATGGGGGCTATGTAAGTAGGCTGTTTATGTTTTCTTGTTGGCAACGTTACGTAGCGGTCTGTGTGAGAATCACTGGCTGTGCTGTGTGCAGTCTCTGGCTGGTTTGCATTGTTGTTTGCCATTGTAGTGTTAGGCAGCTGGCTGTGAACAGCCCGTAGCGTTGCGCAGTTGGAGGTGAGCCGCCAGCAGTGGTGGATGTGGGGAGAGAGATGGCAGAGTTTTGTAATTTGTCATGAACTGCTATATATATTATGACTATTAAGGTAAATACATTGTTTGTTCGCTATTAAAATCTTTCATTTTGCTAACTATGCCTATCAGTAGTTAGTGCCTTCCGTAGTTTGAATCTTTTATTTAGCTGGCAGTAGTGGCGCTACCTGTATTGCAGTAGTTCGAGTAACCAAGATTTTTGTGAGGTAAGTGATTTGTGAAACGCATAGGTTAATGTTAGTCAGGGCCATTCTTTTGTAGGGATTTCTGAAAGTCAGATTGCGTTGCGCTAAAAATATTGTATGTCAGTTTAAGCACAGTCATGTATATTTTTTCTAAGGGGACGTTTCAATCGTAACGTTGTCAATTGGATCAGTTAGAAATAACATACTTTATACTGATTGATCGGAGCCAGAAACCTAATGGCAGACCCACAACTCGCGCAAGTTTCATAAAAAGCAACTTGCAAACACGTAAAATTCTCCCTCATTATCCAACACGTACATGCCGGTGCACATACCCCAGAAAAACACATAGAGGCACATATAATGCCAAACAAATGAAAAACAGGCAAAGATTACAAATAGTAGTGGTAGGGAACTATGAGGCTAACAGTTCGCCGCTGTTTCTCCGAGGATGTCTCCCGCAGTCAGAGACGAAACATCAGGGGAGAGTTTTATACTTTGACCACGGCCTATCAGCCTGGAAGTTTTAAGTGAAGATAAATACTTGAACTTAGTTAGTATGTAACTACATTTACTGAATGGCACGTATTTCATTAAGTCAGTGTAATTAAAATTACGTTAACAGTTACTTGGCCGGTTACTTTTGCGGAGAGAGTGTTTTATAGTGACGCGAAAATATAATGTTGCTTATTTGTGCTTGCTGGATGATGCCTTCCTGCGTCGTCTGAGCTAGGCCATTTGGCGAAGTGGTAAATGGTTCGTTGATATGAAAATATATATGTGCACCTTGACGTATGCCTAATCCATACGGTGGATATAATATTCCTCCTCTGACTCCCACTGGATATAGATTCATATTAAAAACGAAGAAATTCCTCCAGCTGTATTTAAGGTGTCGATTTTATTTTGGCAACTAGTTTCAGCATTGTAACAACGTCATCTTCAGGCCCATGCTTTTGTTGACGTCAACAGCGTGCGGCTGATACTAGAAGTCAGTGAAGTGAAACTTCATACTAGTTACTAACCACCTTCCACACGGAGCACGTCCGTATTCTCATCACTGACTTCTAGTATCAGCC
Organism: Schistocerca americana; assembly: GCF_021461395.2. NCBI lineage: Eukaryota > Metazoa > Arthropoda > Insecta > Orthoptera > Acrididae > Schistocerca > Schistocerca americana. The sequence goes on along the minus strand of NC_060123.1, from coordinate 585,040,302 downwards.
GGACGCAGTTGACGTCAACAAGTGTATGGGCCTGAAGATGACGTTGTTACATCGTTGAAACTAGTTGCCAAAATAAAATCGACACCTTAAATACAGATGGAGGAATTTCTCCATTTTTTTGTATAAATTTATACCAGCTGACGTCCCACTGTCCTCCATTTCAACTATGGATGTACGAAGGATATAGATTCGTCCGCTACATGTCAGTTTTTAAAGTATGCAGAATCACGGCAACTTGCCGGATATGAAAATGTATTGCGTCTCGTTTTGCCTCACAGGTCACATCCGTGAACTCACATTGAGAACACCCTTTAAATAACTACTTTTATGGTCTTAAGCGAGCGAAACCGCATTAGCTTATAAATGAAAAATACATAACATCAGTATTTCGCCACATACGTCACAACAGCGAATGCAACCCCGCATATAAATTGTTAGCTTAGCTTTTAGCCTTTCATACGATTTGAAGCTATCTGATATTTTCTTCATACAATGTTCATGGCAATATTAAGTCCATCCTGTATTCAGAATGTAGATGTTGGGCTCTACTTGGCATACGGTTCATTCCGACACGACTTCGACATGCTACTGTCTCTGCGCGTTCACGCGAACCCTCTCTCTCACACATACACTTACTGTTCAACTCTCCGACTGTCGATTTAGTACTCGCTCTCTCCATCTCCTATGACAGTTCATTTTATTCATTGCACTTAATATAGATACCACAACTATTTAATGCAATCAAAGTATTTCCCAGCCAAAAGTAAACATGTTAATAATCAATATACGGCCTAACATAATAAAAGTGATGAATTGTTAATAGTACTCCTTATTACAACACGAACACGTAAACCGGCTAAGAAAAGTGTAATGTACCTATATTTCTGTGGTGTAAAATGAGAAAAGAAAAAAAAAAAGTAATACAACTCAATATCAACAGTGCCTTCACAACTGCTGATTTTATACGTCGACAATTTGGGATAATCTTAATGGCTAATCACATTTGGCGCAACAGTTAATATCGCTGAAACAACCCAATAACGACCAAAGACGTAATTTAACTACTTCCCACAACTTGCAGATTCCCTGTAAGCCTGCAGGATACTAACAGCTGCGCATCCATATCTTTCAAAATAATCATACGTATAACACAAAACATAAATAGTACATACATCACCATAACAACAAAAAAACAATATTTAAATAAAAGCAGTCCATGAGGAAATGTATTTCACTAAACGCAATAGTTAGGTTTTAGATTCACAGGTCACACATGTATAAGCAATTGTTCCTTTTTTGTATGACCGTAAATAGTTCTGTATTTTCAGTAGGTACAATTTTCAATAAATCTGTTGACAAACATTCGCTGCTCAAAAATTGCCGTGAAAATAAACAAAATTACAACTAGAGCTAGTTTGTGTTTACAAAACGTCTAAAGTTGCCGCTGTGTTATAGGCAGAGAATTGTGTCGAAGACATGCTGCAACCACAGACTGTTAAACTGTCAACTATGAAGTGACTTGCTATTAAAAAGCCCAAGATCAACCTGTATTTCCACACAGGATTAAGATGGCGATACCTGTTTTGTTGCTGGAGTAAGCATCTCCTCATGTTTTGCAGATGTTGTTACGCACTATCCGGACGGACACAGCACTACCTTCGGAAAAACCAACCCTTTGTGGCTGTTTTGATGGTTTTCCTATCGATTTATGAGCTGAAAACGTATTGGAACCCATATTAATCACAGCAAAACCTTTGTGAACTGCTGTTCACAAGCACAACATGGAGAGAACAGTACATACGTGTCTATTGCAATGTGTTGCATCCTACCTGAAACACTGTGTTCTGCTATCGATTTCAGGAAACACTTCTTAAACTCTGTCCTGTACGTGCACATGCCTGAAAACAAATACATTGAACTCTGTCATACATGTCGGATCTCAGTGCACTGCTTCTGATAACTTTATTCTTACTTTTGTGATAAGTGAACGAACAAACTTGGTAGTCACCTGATAACAGAAATGGGTTCTTTTGAGATGATAACGTAATTCATTCGAAGGACGTTAGAGTTAAGTGGAAAAGTCCGTAACACTTAGATTTCACGAGACTAACTACATTCATGTATTGTCCAAGCAATATTGTCGAGCCTTTTAACTGATTTACGTACTTGCAAGTAATTATGAAATAATTCGTCTCCTACATTCACTTCTTGTTTTAGCAGGTGGCAGTACTATATTATTAACGGACTGAAACATAAATGTCCAATTACATCACAATACTGGCCGTGTACGATCAACAATTTAAAGTAGCTAACAATGATAAAGACGTATGTTTCAATTTGTGATAAATATGTAGTGTGACAATAAAGGGAAAAGTTGTATTTGATGATTCAACAATGACAATCGTTATTGTATACCAACAGCGTATATCTGGATGGTCAGTGCTACTATTGGCGGCTATTTCATACACCGACGCCAGGAAACGAGCTGACTTAACAAATGGCCTGCAGCACAAATACATTGCAATGAAAACAAAAAAAATGGTTCAAATTGCTCTGAGCACTATGCGACTTCACTTCTGAGGTCATCAGTCGCCTAGAACTTAGAACTAATTAAACATAACTAACCTAAGGACATCACACATCCATGCCCGAGGCAGGGTTCGAACCTGCGACCGTAGCGGTCGCTCGGCTCCAGACTGTAGCGCCTAGAACCGCACGGTCACTCCGGCCGGCGCAATGAAAACAAACTCAAATCACAGCCACACTGAAATATATAATAAGCATGTCCCCAAATTCTAATGGAGCAATACTCTAACATTACCCGTCTCCCAGTAAATTAGTAGGAAACTTAGACATTACTTCCAGTTGCCTTAAGGCACTTTCAACATTAAATAAGCATACCAAATCCTGCCGTAACTAATGATTAAACCATTAACTCTACGGCTGCCGCGCGCGTACACAACCGCAACCAGTCACAAAGCGGTCAATATGTCCTAAGACAAGTTCAAATTTGCATGAAAACCACTTAAAACACACACTCCACAGATGGTGATAAACGAAATAGCCACTGTGGAACCAAGTTCAGAACCATCTCGAACAAATAATACTATTGCGAGGATGATCACGTCAATACGTCTGCAGCGTAAGACAATATTCTGAGATGGAAAGGGAGAATGGAGGGCCTGTTATTTCAGTTAATAAGGTTGTTGAGAGGACTGTGGCCGCATTAAGAGCAAACATGAACAAAATGAAAAACTGAATAATGGGTCGTACCACACTGTTGTAAAGGACAAAGCCCCAACGGTCTCTTCTAGAAACGAAGAAATGACACAGTGGTTAAGGCAAAATGATATAAAATTCGTTGAGGGAATGAGGAAAATGGAACTATTAGAACTTGTGCCACAACATAACCACGACTCTTCAAGTAAGTTGTAGACGAAGTTGCCAACAGGCACGGACATTCTGTAATTGGATTATCTCCCTATTGTTGTCACTTCGATGCTACAGAACTCATATGGGCCAAAATCAAGGCGTGCATAGCACTAGAAAACAAGAAATTCACGCTTTCAGGATTGGAAAGGCCTTTATATTACGCTATTTCTGAAGTAACTGTGGAAAACTAGAGCAGTGTTGCGGCAAATACAAAAAGTTTTACTCAGGGTGCAAGGAAGAACGAATATGTATTGGAAGATAGTTTTTACGAATTAATTAATGACATCGGGAAGTCATTTAAAAGTTCCAGCGACACACATATAAGAAGCATTTTCCCTACTGTCGGACACAGAACATGTTGAGTGATGCCTTGTCCAGTTTTCACAGCGAAACTGACCTCCTAATAGATGATCGTATCAACAATGAATATATGATTAACGGCTCTACTGCCACCAAAGCCGGACAGAAACATTGCTGACTGTGTGTGTTTTGAAACTTCCTGGAAGATTAAAACTGTGTGCCCGACCGAAACTCGAACTCGGGACCTTTGCCTTTCGCGGGCAAGTGCTCTACCAACTGAGCTACCGAAGCACGACTCACGCCCGGTACTCCGCCCGGTACTCACAGCTTTACTTCTGCCAGTACCTCGTCTCCTACCTTCCAAACTTGTGTGTGTTTTGTTTATTGATTACATTAGTTTTAAAAATTTCACGTAATAAAGTTATTTTTTTAAAATTTAGAGCACATACATTGTGATTTAAAAACTATGCAGTCATTGTTTAAAACTTATATTGTGGCGTACACAGAGGCGCCAAAATTTTAAATGCGCCACTGGCGGCGACGGATTTGAGTACGTTGAGTTCTAGTAGCCGCGTGTTAACGGTGATATGACATTGCCACCGCTATGCGTGGAGAGCAATGCGCGGTAAAATAGTTTAGAAGGATACTTGTAGAAATATATGAAATTATATTGAACATTCCTTCCGAAAAAAATTAAGAATATTAAGAACGTGCTTATAGTATTACAGGCTGTAATACAATGAAATTAATATTTAGCTCTTGCGTAAATCATTATGTCACTTAATTTGATGAGGCCTGTTGTCTCCAAGGAATCTTGATACTGGAGAGCAATATAGTTATTTCTCCCTGCCCTCTAAATCTGCGCCGGGGAATTCTGTGTGCCCTTGACTGATCCGGCAATAGTCGGTGCACCACTGCCCACTGAGCCCATCGCTGAGAGACCTCCGAGGCGGGAATGAGGAAGGTGATGATTCCACCTGACGTCTTGGATATTGGCAGAACCTGGGGTCCTTTAACCAGTCCTTCATGCTTCTGGGCGCTTTTAGCTGCATATATCGCTGTCAGGATATAGATTTTTAAACACCCCTGCCATGGCTCCTTATTTTTCTTTCTCTGTTTCTTCTTCAGTGCGCGACGTGGGGCATTTGTAACTTGCTTGAAATTAACACCCAAGCCCAACTTAATTTTAGCATTCATGGTTTTATCAGCCATAAATGCTACAGTGCTCAGCCCGATATCAGTATCCTTCCTTGAACATGTTCCCTTGGCTTTGTCAAAATCGATTGGCAGCGTGACGTCCTGGAAGATCTTTAGGTTTTGCGTATGCAATGTCGTGTTGCAAACGCGCCTCATCAAGCAGGCTAATCCCCTTATCAACACGATCCAAAATAGTTTCTGAAGCTTTCTATCAGGTCTGCGGTAATTAAACCATGGAATGTGCAATTCAGCTGGAAATTTGTCGAGAATACCATCACCTCTTACAATGTATCTCCTATCGTGCATGTTATGCTACTGTGCTGGTTGTGCTCTGTGCATTCCATTATATAGCAAATCGTCAGCGTCAATCCAGTTGTTTTGCGTTGCAGCAAAACCAAGCCATTTAACAAGTGCTCTATTCCCTCGACGTCTTACGATGCGCTCTATGAGCAACACATGTGGTTAGGAGCTCCTCTGCAATTTCTCCGTGTAAAATCGTCCTGAAATTTCAGTGCCACTGCTATCCTTTATGATGTAGGTTCTGGGACTTGTTCTCTGCACTCTAGAAACTGTGAATATCTCACTAAACCAATTTGTGAGGTATGACTTCTCAAATTCCGTCTTGTGTTTTGAGATACGCACCAAATCGGTCACATAAAATTTCTGTTTATGTTGAGCAAATATTTTAATACCATAACAATGAGTGCGTTATCATTCACATTGACTGGTCTCATTGTTATTGTGCTATGTTTGGTTTGATTATGCTGTGCAATAATTTGCGGGAGAATGTCCATCCATTTGTATGAACCGCGAAGATTAAAATGCAGTCACATTTGAGTTTTTATTGCTCTGTTCAGACGTTGCATGATATTAACCTTCAGATGGGTGAATGTTGCGTAGTGCTGTATTCCACGCAGCCACATCATGTTCTTGAAATATCTATTGTAAAACTCTCCACCGTGATTTGTTTGGAGGTTGTGTGGGCATCGATTCGCCTCTGTCTGCAACAAATGCTAAAACATCTCTGAGATATCTCACACCATTTTCATTTTAACGGGTAATGCACATGAGAATTTAGAGTGTGTATCAACGAGCATCTTAAAACTCCGTATATAAAAGGCAATGTAGTGACTGGCTGACTCATCGCTCAGCCCAAACTGCTAAGGATAGAAACTTGAAATTTGGTGAAGGCGTGGATCTTATGCTGTAGGCGTCGTTTAAGAACGGATTTTTCGAATTTCCACCGATAAAGGAGTGAAATAGAGGATAAACGTTATTTTGAAAAGTGTCGGCACTAAGGTGGTTTTGAAGCTAGACCTACGATAATTGGTATTTGGTTTCTTGGTCAGAAATAAGCAAATACTTGTTTCAACATTTCCGGAAACTGAATCCCTAAGGGATAGAGACTTTTTTGTGAAAGTACTTTTATATGAAAGCATTTTTAAAGCTAAGTCTGTGAAAACTTAAATTTGGCCTCTGAGTTGTAAATTTAAAAAAAATGTGTTCTTCACCCCTGAGGGAGTGAAATGGGGTCAGCCTGATGCACTGGCTCATTATCGCCCAGCTCTAACCGCTAAGGATAGAAATCTGAAATTTGGGTAGAGTGTGGATCTTATACTGTAGCCATTGTTCAAGAAAGGATTGTCGGAAATTCCTCTCTTACGGGGGTGAAATAGAGGATGCTACTCAAAAGAAGAAATTAATGTTTCTGAAGCTGGTAATATTAAACTAGTTGTTATTAAACTAGTATGTGTAGTGTCTCTGTTTGTATGTCTGTCAAGTACAGTATTCAGTGTGGCGTCAACGACCCCCACAACGTACGTAATTTCGTATACTTAGACAAGTTACGCTCGTGGTGGAGAAGCACCTGCCGACTTCGATGGTTGCCTGTAAAATTCTTGAAATGTAAGAGAAAGAAAACTTCTATACGAACTACCCGAATTGGAAGACTGCCATTCGCATTTCGTCATTTGATGATTGTCTGCGAATGAAATGAGTTTGTCCTAGCAGAGAAAACTTTCTCTATGCTTTTGACCGTGTTATTGAAGCTGGTTCTACAGCAAACATCGACCACGAAATGTTAAAAGTCCTATACAAGCTTGTAGTACATTAAAGTTCATCACAGAACCCTTTGATCAAAAATACGCGCAGTTATCTTTGAAAAGTAATAGACAGTATTATGACAGTTACTAAACTCCACATTAATATTACGTATTGCTTGTGAATCTCAAAAAACACAAATTATGCAATATGGCGCTAACAATAACTGTTTCATTGCACAAACTTCCTACACGTCCTCTCGTTATCCTGTCTCGTAACAAAGTCCAGTGACAATCCGATTATCTTACTTTTCTTCGCTCGCCATGGAGCAACTCTAAGTCACAGAATAAATATTTCACTCGCTCAGGCGAATTGCGCCACATCGCGATATATATTCACTTTGTTAATGTCCATGTTTCATTACAAATTCGTTAATATCAGTTTCTATATGAGCTTGATAAATGTGCTTTGAATTCAAATTGCCTTGTTTGGAGGCTATAATGAGGTTTCCATTATCCTTCACCAACTGGTTCAGGATACTGGAATATGCTTAGATGTTCGAGTCAAATACAATACGTAGACATCCATATGACGATTAAAACAGAAATATCATAGAAACTGTTTTAGTTTCCACAGCAACATCGTCAAATATGAATATAATGTTTGGCATTACTTTTTCTGGCAAGGGTATTTCACGCCTGTGACAATGTCGTGTATGTTACACCATCAACTGTTTGCAGTATTGTTTGCAGCAGGAACAGCGTTTCTGAAAATGCACATACATGGTTAAAGTGGACTTCATCTGCAGCTCAGAGCTCAGTTGCTGACACACACACACACACACACACACACACACACACACACACACACACACACATGCGAGCGCGCGCGCGTGTTTGTGTGTGTGTGTGTGTGTGTGTGTGTGTGTGTGTGTGTCATCAACTGAGCTCTGAGCTGCAATGGTCGCAGGGAATACACACACACCTGAAAGTTTGTCAGTTACTCAGTTTAACGAAGACTGAAGACGCTGAAACTGGTGAGGTGATTGAGATAGCTTAGTTTTGCTGTGGTATTGTAGAAGTTGCAGTGAAAATACTGGTAGCGGTAACATTATTATAAGAGATACGAATAAAATAAAACACGGTGTGCAGTAGTACACAATATTTTTATTCAACAACCATACACTTGGGTCACTACATCAAAATAATCAGTTGGTTGTTTCTTTATCTTCACACCTGTACAGACTTTAGCAAATGCTTTCTTCTCTGCACAGAATTTAGCGCGTATTTCCATCAAACTGATGGGTGTTCCTGTAGCCTCTTCTTTTGACATCGTATTGATGCAGTGTTCGAAAGCATCTGCGTGTACACTATGTGTACAGAGGTAGTTCACAGTGTCTTTATACAAAGTTTAACCAAAGGCAGCCATCTGTTCCGTCTTTCTGACAGAACGGATTACAGCCCAAACAAGTTTCTAACGGTCGAGTGTTGCAGATAAGTGGATCGACCTCCGTATCTCATCATGAGTGCGATGCCATCGTATAGTGATATTACGAATAGTGTCAGGCCGGTACAGTAAATGTCCCGTGGTGAATGGAATGGACGATACTCAGATGTCATCTATTGATTTTCTACATGGCACAGTTCATCCCATCCAATTCCATAAGTCGAACTTAATAACACTTCTGGATGCATTTTCAATCTCTAATACAATATGCCAGTTACTGTCCAGTGATGCTTCTATACCAACATTATACACTTGAGCCGCTAATTGCTAAATAATAAGTTGAAGTGAAAAGCAGTAGAGCACTGGGAAGAACCGGCAGCTCTCATCGACCACATCAACAGTCTGACCTTGCAGTAACGCTGGAATCTCCTGGGATGGTGCATATATCAGAGACTAGTACTGACCTGCACTGTTATTTTGTAGGCCCTCCTGAACAGTTCTTCTGAGAGTTGGGATTGGCAGATTATCTTCATTACACAAATCTACGAGCGGGATGGATAATATCAGCTCATTCTCCTGCTCCAACATGCTGATCATGTGCACTACAGGATCCGAATGGTCCTGCTGTCGTTGCTGCCCCATAGGGACTGGAGATTACTACAGTTCCCGACGAGCCAACAGTGGCTACTGCTGGCTCGGACATACTGGAGGAAGCGGCAGGACTTTCAAGCTGAAGGTTGCTCCCCTTCTGGACAAGCCAGAGGTTGCTGAACGAAGAAGAAGAAACAATAACTATCCACAGACAAAGACTTGGAGTTGAAAGAAGACATGGCACTAAACCACATGTTCTTACTTTTTACGCTTCTTCTGTGAGGCGGAGGTTGATGACGATCCCAGTCGTTGCCTCAAGATCCTTCAACTGACTGAATGAGACCAGTGAGCTGCCGTACTCATATCCCCGACGTCGTGGTTCCCGCTTTCTTTTCACCCATGATATAACAATCTCTATCACCCTCTGGCGCCTGAATTGTCAACTAGGCCAGCTAGTCTGGGGCTGTGGGTGAGGGCAGACTGCTGAAGACCCCTCTCTTTGGTTGCAGAGAGAACCATTATCAGTGCAGCACATTACTACTGTTGTTGTGCTACCCTCTGCAAAAAAATAGCATGTAAGAATAATATTACATACATGCTGGTGGTGGCAATCGCCCCTTGCACAGTGGAAGAGGCACGTTGACTAGCCATTTCAAAGGAGGAGGACGACAGCTCGAGCACCAGCTACTGTCTATGTGAGTTGCGAAATGCGTCTTCATGCCATCCTGCTGCATAGCGATTATAGAGTGAAAAGTATTTTTTATGCTCCTCCATAACCTAATCTTTCTAACCATCAAGTGCGAAGCTATGATCACAGTCCTCGACTGTATATTTTCTTGTAATGTGCTTATTAAACGCAAATATGATCAGTGCCCGCATCTCGTCAATTATCACACTGAGCACACACACACACACACACACACACACACACACACACACACAGTACCTTCTTCACAAAGAGCTCAATGCAGACTGAAGTTTTCTCAGTAACTCACAAGTGAGGGAGGAGAGGTAGCTGTAGCACAATCTGCATATACAAGGTGAAAATAAGGCTCAGTCTGTACTGAGCTGCTGGATAAGAAGGGTGTAAAGTACAGTCTTTTTTATATACAGGGTGATCCATTGATCGTGACCGGGCCAAATATCTCGCGAAATAAGCATCAAACGAAAAAACTACAAAGAACGAAACACGTCTAGCTTGAAGGGAGAAGTCAGATGGCGCTATGGTTGCCCCGCTAGATTGCGATGCCATAGGTCAAACGGATATCAACTGCGTTTTTTTAAATAGGAACTCCCATTTTTTGCTACATATTCGTGTAGTACGTAAAGATAAATTCGTGTAGTACGTAAAGAAATATGAATGTTTTAGTTGGACCACTTTTTTCGCTTTGTGATAGATGGCGCTGTAATAGTCACACACCTATGGCTCACAATTTTAGACGAACAGTTGGTAACAGGTAGGTTTCTTAAATTAAAATACAGAACGTAGGTACGTTTGAACATTTTATTTCGGTTGTTCCAATGTGATACATGTACCTTTGGGAACTTATCATTTCTGAGAACGCATGCTGTTACAGGTTAATTACCTGTAAATACCACATTAATGCAATAAATGCTCAAAATGATGTCCATCAACCTCAATGCATTTGACAATACGTGTAACGACATTCCTCTCAACAGCGAGTACTTCGCCTTCCGTAATGTTCGCACATGCATTGACAATGCGCTGAGGTATGTGGGCAGGCGTTGTCGGTGGATCACGATAGGAAATATCCTTCAACTTTCCCCCCAGAAAGAAATCCAGGGGCCTCAGATCCGGTGAACGTGTGGGCCATGGTATGGTGCTTCGACGACCAATCCACCTGTCATGGAATATGCTATTCAATACCGCTTCAACCACACGCGAGCTATGTGCCGAACGTCTATCTTGTTGGAAGTACATCGCCATTCTGTCATACAGTGAAACATCTTGTAGCAACGTCGGTAGAACACTACATAAGAAATCAGCATACATTGCACCATTTAGATTACTATCGATAAAATGGGGGCCAATTATCCTTCCTCCCATAATGCCGCACCATACATTAACCCGCCAAGGTTGCTCATGTTCCACTTGTCGCAGCCATCGTAGATTTTCCGTTGCCCAATATTGCATATTATGCCGGTTTACGTTACCGCTGTTGGTGAATGACGCTTCGTCGCTAAATAGAACGCGTGCAAAAAATCTGTCATCGTCCCGTAATTTCTCTTGTGCCCAGTGGCAGAACTGTACACGACGTTCAAAGTCGTCGCCATGCAATTCCTGGTGCATGATAATATGGTATGGGTGCAATCGCTGTTGATGTAGCATTCTCAAACCGACGTTTTTGAGATTCCCGATTCTCGCGCAGTTTGTCTGCTACTGATGTGCGGATTAGCCGCGACAGCAGCTAAAACGTCTACTTGGGCATCATCATTTGTTGCAGGTCGTTGTTGATGTTTCACATGTGGCTGAACAGTTCCTGTTTCCTTAAATAACGTAACTATCCGGCGAACGGTCTGGACATTTGGATGATGTCGTCCAGAATACCGAGCAGCATACATAGCACACGCACGTTGGGCATTTTGATCACAATAGACATACATCAACACGATATCGACCTTTTCCGCAATTGGTAAACGGTCCATTTTAGCACGGGTAGTGCATCACGAAGCAAATACCGTCCGCACTGGCGGAATGTTACTTGATAACACGTACTTATACGTTTGTGACTATTACAGCGCCATCTGTCACAAAGCGAAAAAAGTGGTCCAACTAAAACATTCATATTTCTTTACGTACTACACGAATATGTAATAAAAATGGGGGTTCCTATTTAAAAAAACGCAATTGATATCCGCTTGACCAATGGTAGCGCCATCTAGCGGGCCACCCAAGCTAGACGAGTTTCGTTCTTTGTAGTTTTTTCGTTTGATGCGTATTTCGTGAGATATTTAGCCCGGTCACTATCAATGGATCACCCTGTATATAAAAAAGACTGTACTTTACACCCTTCTTATCCAGCAGCTCAGTACAGACTGAGTCGTATTTTCACCAATTCACAAGTTAGAGAGGGGAGAGGGCAGGAGTGGGGATGTTGTTGTCAAAAATACAATGTTGCCACACATACTCGACAATGCCTTATTCAATCTTAGGTTTTACAAAGCGCTTTTAATTTCTGATTCGAATACTGGATCCCCTATCTCTTTCATATCGACTTATTTCTTCAGTCACGTCACCAGACAGCTCTTCGCCCCTCATGCAGACCCTCAATGTACTCTTCGCCCCTATCTGCAATCTCCTGTGCTTTTGACAGTTGAATTCCTATTGCACTCTTAATATTATCGCTTTTGATTATCAGAGAACGCTGCTTCGACTATTACATACACTGTATTTTTTTCGATTTATTCATGCATCCATTTCGCATTAGCTTCTCTGCAGTTCCTATGTATGTAATTCCTATGTGACCTTAATTTCTGCATTCCTGGATTTTCCTGAACATTTTTGTACTTCCTTCTTTCATTGCTCAACTTAAGTATATCTTCCGTTACACACAGTTTCTTTGCAGTTGCCCACTTTGTACCTACGTCTTTCTTTCCACCTTCAGTGGCTGCCCTTTACTGGACGGTCCATTCCTTTTCAACAGAACTGCCTCCTGAGTTATTCCTTATTGCAGGGCCTACACTATCAGAGAACTTCGTATGTATATTTTCATTCCTTAGTGCTTCTTTAACCGACTTCTTCGCGCATTATATACTATCAGAGAACTTCGTATGTATATTTTCATTCCTTAGTGCTTCCTTAACCGATTTCTTCGCGCGTTGGTTCTTCCAAACTGATCTCTTGAAATTGAGGCTACTCTCCTTCACAATTCAGTTATGATCTGAGTCTATATCTGCTCTTGGGTACATCTTACAATGCACTACCTGATTTCGGAATCAATCTGACCATGATGTAACCTAACTGAGGCCTAACCATTTTTCCCGGCATTTTCCATGCATACCTCCTCATCTCATGATTCTTGAACAGAGTACTCGCTATTGCTAGATGAAATTTGTTCTAGAACTCAATTGGTCTTTCCCCTCTCTCAATCTTAGTGCAAAGCCCATTTTCTACCGTAACCCTTGAAACGTCCCCTTTTTGAACAATTATACATGACTGTCCTTAATCTGACATACAATATTTTTAGCGCAACGCAATCTGACTTTCAAAAATCCCTACAAAAGAATGGCCCTGACTAACATTAACCTATACGTTTCACAAATCACTTACCTCACAAAAATCTTGGTTACTCGAACTACTGCAATACAGCGAGCACCACTACTGCCAGCTAAATAAGAGATTCAAACTACGGAAGGCACTAACTACTGATAGGGATAGTTAGCAAATGAAAGATATTAATAGAGAACAAACAATGTATTTACCTTAATATCATCATATATATATAGAGCAGTTCATGACAAATTTCAAAATTCCGCCATCTCTCTCCCCACATCCACCACTGCTGGCGGCTCACCTCCAACTGCCCAACGCTACGCGCTGTTCACATCCAGCTGCCGCTGCCCAACACTACAATGGCAGACAACAATGCAAACTAGCCACAGACTGCACACAGCACAGCCAGTGATTCTCACACAGAGCGCTACGTGGCGTTACCAATAAGAAAACCTAAACAGCCTACTTACACCCTTTCTCCTGCTCCTTCCCATACAACCACATTCTATTTCGCCTTGACTATTAGATTCTTATCTTCCTATACAAACTGAATTACCTCTTCAATATAAATTCTCTATCTCTTCATCTTCGACATCATACAATGTTTAAAAGAATGATGTGAATGTGGTGGGATGGGGAGTGGAGCTTATGAACCGACGACAAAGGGAAAGTTATGGAGTCATACACACTGTGATCCTGTCAGTGCTCTGGTGTTGAAGCACATGATGCCAAGAGGTTTTTATATAACCATTGCACGAACGAAATTCAGTCATGGTCGTTTCAAAAGACATTTACATCACGTGGTATTTATCGACTACCTCTTTGTACTTGTCGATGAGAAGAATACACGAACCACATAATATTAGGATATTGTGAAAAGACAGGCAGGATAGATGCCAAACTAGATCATCCGAGTGCTTTTAGGTACAAAGGCCCCCACTGTGTTACCACTCTTTTAGGAACAACATACGTTAGAGTATACAGATTCATTAACACCGCTCTCAACGAGTTAGGAGTGGGCATATAATCAACCACGTAAAAATATAAATCCTGTGAGTACAGCAGGGGGAGGAGGAGACTGGCAACACAGTACTTAACTGTACGTGTGACCACACTCTCCGAGGGCGCAGAACAGAAACCAGAACTGCATTGCCTGAAGGGCAGGCTCCAAATACACACTGAATCAAAAGACAAATCGCGCATGTAAAGCGAAGTGAATTTGTACACATTTATTTAGTTAAAGATAATAGACCTTATGTTGTTATTTACTTTAATTTAAATTTTGTAGGGAGATAAACGTAATGTATACATACCAGTTCTATTAAAATTTTAATTCTTTTGCTGTAACTAGATTTTAATTTCTCCTTAGGTAATAGTCTAAACTAACAGTGGTTACTGATATGTATGTGGTATCGACAACTACGATGCCACGGCTTAGGACAAGTTCTTAGGTTGGCACTACGTCACCGACACCGGCGACACCGCCACCTAGCCAGCGCTGTGCAGCTCTACGAGCGCCGCTCCAGATTCTACCCATTTGATTCCGAACGGACGACCAATCAACACTGTTTCTATTTCGTAGTGGGCCAGCCACTACAGATTTTGCCTGTGTAACTTCTGTTAGCTTTAATACATCCGGCTTCACACCTACGTGCTCCTCAGTGCAAAGTTATTTAACCGTGATTTATTTTCAAAGAATATTCTTAAGAATTTATGTTATTTACTAGCGATTCATCAAGAACATTAACACATTTAATCACACTATGTAAGCATGGAAGTTGTTGCCAGGGAGTAACTGATGAAATCATAACCAAATTCCTTTTAACAAATGGGAATTTTATTCACTTTAATAGTGCCTAAAAACATTTTTTAAAAGAAACAGATTAAAATTATAATCAGAAAGTACACTCTAAATATCCAAGTTACAATTTATTCAGAGGCAGAAAGAGGCAAGTTTTGACTGTATGGGCTTTCGGGCAGAGTACCTTGCCGCTCCCTTTTGACACGGCCGTAGTTACGACCGCTCACAACAGCCTCTGAAAGACTAAACTGGTCCAAATCTGCAACACACCAGATTACTTTAAACTAAGAGTTTTAATAATTTACACAAGCACACAAACTATGCCCCCCCCCCCGTAGGAGGGATAGAAATATTACAAAACACTAACAGTTAAAATATTAACCTTGCCACTGAAGGTTCAACTTGATTTTAACTTCTAAGAAAAGTCTTATGATCATTTAAATAAAAGCCCATGAAATGCAATGTTATATAAAATTCTACAAGGATGGTCAAACAATAGTTAAGATGCTCTACAGTACACAGATACCACCTCTCAAGATCATAGGCAAGAAGATCAAAGTTTCCAAAGATCAAAACATATTTCAGGTATTAGGCCGTTACACTCCAAGCAATAAATTCGTTAACACACCAAATCCGACAAACATGACAGAGGCAGCTACTAACGTACGGTAGATTGATAGGGAGATTACCGAACAACCCGAACCACAGGTTGCTCTAACCTGCCCCTACTCTACAAGGGAAAAACGGACCACCCAATTTATAAACAACCACCTTCCCGCAGGTGGGCAAACGGAGAAGAATGGTGGGACGACCCCAAAGCTAAACGGCTGGTGACCTCACCAAGAAAACAAGTAGAATTTAACAAGAGTAAATCAAACAACATATCACCAATCACTTCTAATAAACTGCGATTTCTCGAGATGACCTAGCGCAGCACCCACAAATCGCTCTCCCGAGCCTTCCGCTGCCAGCCGCTTCAACGGACGCAGGAAGGCGCGCCGCATCTCCCGTCTCACGGCGTCGCAGCTCGCACCGGCCAGACCGATGTCGTGGGTTGACTCCTGTTGCTCTCGTGTCGGCCACGAAACCACTACCCCTCGCTATACGCCGCGGCCCACTGGACTCACGTGGCGACCCCACATGCGCCGACGCTCGAGACGGACAAGTCATCTTGTGTCTCGGTGCGCGACCGACCAACTGATCGATCCAACCGCCAATGACCACTGCCTGAGCAAACTCGAGCAGACTGGCGGCCTAACGCGCAGAGTCAGGTGCAGGAACTAAGCGCCGACCGGGCGATCACTCGCTGAGTTCTCTTACTGGCGGAGTGGAAAGACTCTCATTTTGTCGGCTTTAAAGGTTGATCCGAACGACAGACATACACTAATTGCCTAATAAATGCGGACGAGAGACAAACTAGCAAGCTGTGGACGAGAGACTGACCAAGATTGACCGACTGGCGAGCTCATAACACCCCTTCAATGCACGTGAACAGGCAACCTTTCCGCTTTCCCACCAGAGGGAGACACAAAAGCTGCGATTGCCACAGCGGCACCACCGCCAGAAACGGAGGGCGACTGCTTCACACTACGCGCTGCGGCACGCTCTTCAAAACAGGAATTTTTACCACGGCTCAGTTATGTATTCATATTCTTCCTAAAGTAAAGGTGATTTATATTCACACACAGTATCGAAGCATTTCACCTTTTCCTGTTCCTATTCGCTTCCTACATTCCGACTACCCGTCAGTTTACAGGAGCAGACCCACGCGCCACCTTCCAGGCGGGATACAAAAATGTATAAACTGTGGTTGGCTGTATGATCATGGAAGCTTAAGTCAATGAATAAATAAACAAATAAATATATAAATAAATAAATAAAAATACTTTGTACCTATCCAGTATTTCCTGAGAAAGGTCTCAAATGATGTTGAATACGGTGGAAACACCACATTTGAAGGAATAATGCAGGTCTGTAAACGTAAAGCCTGTAGCAAGTAGCTGAAATAAGAGACTGTTGTTTTATTGTAGCTACACAGTTACATAAGAAGTGGAAGAACATTCGTGGCTGTTACACAGGAGAACTCAACAAGAGGAAATCCTGAAAAAGTCTTTCTCTTTCACAACCACACTAATATGTGTATATTTTTATATGCTGAATTTCCTATCACCTGTAACTGCCACCAAATCAGCAGAGTTGGAAGTAGCTCTTGCTCATGTAGGTGAGAATATTATCCTGACATTCATGATGAAGTTGCCCCCAAGTTTGGTAAGAAACAAGGAATGAAAGAGGAAGAGAAATTGTTGTAGGTACTTGCAGCAAACATCGAGAAAAAATTCGTCAAAGCATGAATCAGATGAGACTGACAAGCATTTTCTATTGTCGTTATTAGAAGATTTGAAGTCTGTGCCACAGCATTTGAGGATGGACACTATATTTGAAGTAATGCCAGTTTTGAGGAAAACTGTAATTTCCAGTTCACTTCAACGGATCCTGTATATTCAGTTCATCCCATGGACTTGCATCCAGTCCAAGCCCAAGTACATGAAACAGCCGTGCTACATTTTCAGTTACATCGTTCGATTTGTCGGTGATTATTATATTATTCTCTGTATAGCTTATTGTTAAAGAGTTAGTTAATTGTATTGTAATATTATAATCATCTGAACAAATTACTTTTGAGAAATGTGCTTTGAGAATAATTATCTGAAACAATATTTCGCTTCAAGTCCACTAAGTACTTGGGTGCTTGCCTTTGTTAGATTAGCCCTCAGCGCAAGACATAAGCCACCAAACGACATCACAGGCATTCTGAAGTACTTAAGAATTTTTAACGAGTTTTCTTTCAATTCCTAATAAACTGAGATAAAATGAGAGTGTTTCTCTAGAGCTGTTAATGTAGGATGAATGCATTACTTTTTGTATTTTCTTTTCAGTAACAAATCGAGAAGCAACTCTAGCTCGTCAGTATACATTTCGTAACTGGCTCACATAAGCACACATGCAGCTCTTGCCATAGAGTTTCAGCCATGCGGTTCAGTCGCGTACTCGGCGATTCAACCGCACGACGACACTGCGCGATAATCGCGCATTGCAGCGATTTAACAGTGCGGATGAATCGCCGCGACAGTCATCAGTGTGAAAGCAGCCTAAGGCCCGTTGATACGCGGGTGGTGCGCGTTCCGCGAAAGGCTGGTAGTCACGTATTCGAATGGGGCATCACACAGTTGTGTGGGCGCTCCATACACTGCACGGCCTTCCACGAAGCCCTTCCGCACCGCGGACCGCCCGTTCCAGTTAAACACCTGCGGATACCGCCTGCTTCAGAAGCAGAGTACCTCATTTAGCCAAACTATTCCACTACATCTACATCTACATTTATACTCCGCAAGCCACCCAACGGTGTGTGGCGGAGGGCACTTTCCTGTTCCAGTCGCGTATGGTTCGCGGGAAGAACGACTGTCTGAAAGCCTCCGTGCACGCTCTAATCTCTCTAATTTTACATTCGTGATCTCCTCGGGAGGTATAAGTAGGGGGAAGCAATATATTCGATACCTCATCCAGAAACGCACCCTCTCGAAACCTGGCGAGCAAGCTACACCGCAATGCAGAGCGCCTCTCTTGCAGAGTCTGCCACTTCAGTTTGTTAAACATCTCCGTAACGCTATCACGGTTACCAAATAACCCTGTGACGAAACGCGCCGATCTTCTTCGGATATTCTCTATCTCCTCCGTCAACCCGATCTGGTACGGATCCCACACTGATAAGCAATACTCAAGTATAGGTCGAACGAGTGTTTTGTAAGCGGTGGCTTTGTTGATGGACTACATTTTCTAAGGACTCTCCCAATGAATCTCAACCTGGTACCCGCCTTACCAACAATTAATTTTATATGATCGTTCAACTTCAAATCGTTCCGCACGCATACTCCCAGATATTTTACAGAAGTAACTGCTACCAGTGTTTGTTCCGCTACCATATAATCATACAATAAGGGATCCTTCTTTCTATGTATTCGCAATACATTACATTTGTCTATGTTAAGGGTCAGTTGCCACTCCCCGCACCAAGTGCCTACCCGCTGCAGATCTTCCTGCATTTCGCTACAATTTTCTAATGCTGCAACTTCTCTGTATACTACAACATCATCCGCGAAAAGCCGCATGGGACTTCCGACACTATCTACTAGGTCATTTATATATATTGTGAAAAGCAATGGTCCCATAACACTCCCCTGTGGCACGCCAGAGGTTACTTTAACGTCTGTAGACGTCTCTCCATTGATAACAACATGCTGTGTTCTGTTTGCTAAAAACTCTTCAATCCAGCCACACAGCTGGTCTGATATTCCGTAGGCTCTTACTTTGTTTATCAAGCGACAGTGCGGAACTGTATCGAACGCCGTCCGGAAGGCAAGAAAAATAGCATCTACCTGGGAGCCTGTATCTAATATTTTCTGGGTGTCATGAACAAATAAAGCGAGTTGGATCTCACACGATCGCTGTTTCCGGAATCCATGTTGATTCCTACATAGTAGATTCTGGGTTTCCAAAAACGACATGATACTCGAGCAAAAAACATGTTCTAAAATTCTACAATAGATCGACGTCAGAGATATAGGTCTATAGTTTTGCGCATCTGCTCGACGACCCTTCTTGAAGACTGGGACTACCTGTGCTCTTTTCCAATCATTTGGAACCTTCCGTTCCTCTAGAGACTTGCGGTACACGGCTGTTAGAAGGGGGGCAAGTTCTTTCGCGTACTCTGTGTAGAATCGAATTGGTATCCCGTCAGGTCCAGTGGACTTTCCTCTGTTGAGTGATTCCAGTTGCTTTTCTATTCCTTGGACACTAGCGTGGCAATAAGAGTACAATCTGAGAAGTATCCACAATGTCTAGTGACTTCATTATCGACCTGTTAATTAGTAAAGTTGAAAGAAAGACCTCACACATGGATCCATCGCGTGGGGATTACAAGAGCCGTGAAATGCGTTTGAAGACATGGTAAGAAGTCAGTGCAAATACACTCATGTTCAGAAAACACGGAACACCTCGAACGACCAGAGATAGGACGTCCATATTCACAGGACAGGTACATTAGTATGTTGTGCAGAAATGATTAGCATTAGAAACATGTCGGGCCGTGGGTTCAAGGTCAACATCGGTTTCGTGGTGCAAATGTGCCTGCAGCTCTCGTTATCGCTATAAACCAAAGGTAATGGACCAGTGTGACTTGAAAAGAAATGCAGAATGCCTAAAAGATATATGCGCGAAGTGTGCCATCAAGTCAGTGAGAGAATGGGATGCATCCATCCAGGAAATTGTCGCTCGTTTGGGACGAAGTGCTTCAGCAGTGCAACGAGTGTGTGCAGAATGTTTCACAGAAGGCCGCAGAACATGAAAAGATGAGTATTGTAGCAAGGGTGGCCAACTCTGCATTGTTGACAGATGTATCTAAGATGGCGGTGTGTAGCCTTGTCAACAGTGCATGGCCTCATCCAAGATGGCGGCCATGACGACAGCTGATAACTCTAGTACCGTTATCCAAGATGGCGGCTTTTGGTGGGAAAGGGCCATGCCCCCATCTCCTCCCCTCCCCCAGAAAAATGGTGGGAAGTTCAAATTCCAACAGGATAATGCAAAACACCAAGGCTATCTCTACTAACAAAATCTACTAAGAAAATCGCAGGAAGATAGGTCACTTGGGTTACCTCCACTAACCTAAGTCATCTGACTGCCACCTCATCCTAGGAACTGGCACCAAGTTTGAATTTTGGTGGAAAGATAAGTCACTTGGGGTTTCTCTACTACGCAAAGAAAATGGCGCGAAAGAATAGACACTAGGAATAACCTCAGTCACCCGACCGTCATCTCCTCTTAAGGATTCGTGGGAAAAGGACTCGACCAGTGCTGGATGTAAGTCTTTATTTTGCATGCACCAGTCTTTATTTAAACAATTTATGACTTGAGTACAGTTACCCAAGATGGCGGCAATTTTTTTTCTCCACTCAGATGACAGGAATTGGTGATGCACATTCAGTCTTTTCTGAGCTGTGGTTGTGAAACCATTTTCATGTGTTCGATCATCAAGATGAATGTGAAGGATATAACAGCTTTCAATAGCTGCATTACATGTACACATTCAAGGGAGGACTGCAGCCACAGTTCTCTACATGAGGTATGGAAGAGCATGATAATGCCGCAAACTGCCAAGATATTCATCATGAAGCATTCCCTCTCCCAAGACGGAAGAGATGTGCAATTGATGTCAACTGACTTCCATGTAAGCATATTAGTATATGCAGTATATGCCACTGAAATACTGCACATGACTGGTGTACACAAGATCACGAAAAGCCTGAGCAACAAGAAACATAAAACCATTACTTGAAGGTATTGACGTTGAGCATAACGCAGTGAACAATCGAATCCCACTGTATATATATTATGATGAGCCCAACGAACTAATAGATCGACTAAGGCTGCTCATGGCATCAGCTGCTGCAGGTAATAAGCTAATTCGAATGAGGTTGTTCAGTTATCTCGGAGCTTAGAGAGAGAGGTATCATTGAATAAGTATGGGGACAGTAGCTTGAGAACTGCACAAACCAGCACGCAAAACATACCCTCGCAGGCATGTTATGGTTAAAGGTGTGGATGACTTGTGGCAAGCTGATCTTGCAGGTATGAGGGAATCTTCACATGGGAACAATGGATTCAAATATCTTGTCAAAACAAAAACGGGTCGGAAGGTCGCCGATGTTTTTGAGCGTTTGCTACAGACAGGGACGGATCGATACCCCGACAACCTGCAAACCGATCATGGTGGGGAGTTCTAGAATAAGTATTTCAAGACAGTGATGCAGTGGTACAGAATACATCACTACCGAACATTCACTCACCTGAAGCCAAGTATCATGGAGCGCCTGAACAGAACAACTAATGTGGATGCGTTTTAACCTTCGCAGGTCATACAAATGGACAGACATCATCCCAGAAATAACTGCCCAGTACAATCGAACCAAACATAGCACGATAAAAATGAGAGCAATCGATGACTGTGATAAATGACTCATGGGTACGGTGTACTATAGCATTAAAATGCTGGATCCACTCAAACAGAAATTTAATGTAGGTTATTTGGTGTGTATCTCAAAACACAAGACTGCATTTGAGAAATCATACCTACCGAACTGGTCAACTGAGATATTTCAGTTTCAAGGGTGCAACGAACGAATTCTATAATTAATGTATCAAAGGACAGTAAAGGTGAAGGAATTGCAGGCTGCTTCTACACCAAGGAGTTGCAGAAAAGCTCAGAACCGGATGTTTTCTCGTGGAGAGAGTCATAAGACGTCGAGGAAACAAAGCACTAGTCAAATGGCTTGGTTTTCCTGCTACACAAATCAGATGGATTGATGCTGGTGATTTGCTGCATAATGGGCATGCATAGTCGACAACCACCACAGTATCGTAACATGCATGCTAGGAGGCGCATTAGAGGAGGTGGTGGTATTTTAGACAATCTGCCAGTGGAATTACACATCCCTTGGTATAACTACTGTGGACCTGGGACAAAGCTTCAGAAACGCTTGGCGTGAGGTGATAAGGGAGTTACTCTGCTCGACGAAGCGTGTATGGAACATGACACTGCATACACTGCAAATAAAGATCTATCAAATCGTCACATTGCAGATAGGGTTTTGGCTGATAAGGCTAAACCGGCCGCAGTGGCCGAGCGGTTCTAGGCGCTTTAGTCTGGAACCGCGCGACGACTACGGTCGCAGGTTCGATTCCTGCCTCGGGCATGGATGTGTATGATATCCTAAGGTTGGTTAGGTTTAAGTAGTTTTAAGTTTTAGGGGACAGATGACCTCAAAAGTTAAGTCCCATAGTGCTCAGAACAATTTGAACCAGTTGTCTATGAATGATGTGCGAGCAGCGCCAGTGACCTGTGGCGGGAATGATTCACATTTCCCATTAACGTAGGAGCAGTCTGAATAGAGAGGCCTGTAGTTCTAAGTTCTGGGGGACTGATGACCTCAGATGTAAAGTCCCATAGTGCCCAGAGCAATTTGAAACATTTTTTTCTGATAAGGCTAAGGCGATAAATAGAGGAAAGGATACTGGTGTAGGTCAATGCATCGCAGCATTTGCAGTTGATAAAACAATGTGTGTAAAAATGAGGTTTAGGAGTGATGAATTTCAAGCGAGTTATGAATGCTGCACGTTATGCACTAAACAAGAAGAAGAACAAGAAGGGCTGTTTCAAGAACTGCATCCTGTCAGCGATGTATGCAGCTAAAAACGCACTGAAGCAGAGGGATGCGGGAAGAAGAAGAAGAGTATCGGTTAAAGCACCTAGAGTTCTACCATTACCCAAGGTATCTGGCGGTTTTGTTCCATTTCTCATCCCGACCCTCTCTGTGCTCTCGACGCTAGGTTCCCTTGCTGGTGGTGTTGCAACTATTACTCGAACGGTCAAGAACGTGCAAAACTCCCAGGCACCGTTAGAAGAGACAAGAAGACATAACTGCATGATGGAATCCGCAGCTATCGGAAAAGGACTGTACTTCAAACAGTACAGGAAAGAGCTTGGTCTATTCATAAATAAATAAAAACTCATTAGCGGTACTACCAGATCGACCCCTCACAAATACAGATCTTCTTAAGTTTGTTAGAGACAAACTAAAGATACCAATTATCTGTAGTGTGTTTATGCGGGATACATTACCGAAGACTATGTGGAAAACTGGCGAACCTGATATTGTGAATTTGGATGTTTCTTAAGGCCCCGGAACCCACATGTTATGAATAATGTGGATACCATCTACTATTTCGACTCATTTGGTGACCTGCAGCCACCAGAAGAATTACAACGATACTTCACTCACAGAATACGTGTGCTCTACAATTATCGGATCTATCAGGACTTTAATATACACCTCTGTGGACATCTACGCATCGTGTTTCTCCTGACGTTCACAAAGAAGAAGAAGTATGCTCTATAAGGAGGAGGTTTAAACATCCAGTCATCAGTTGAGGTTCAGATGCAATGTAGTACACTTTGACGTTAACAGAATGATCATCTGTATTGCGTGCATATTACTTCCTGCCAAATGATTTGAGCGTTGGTGAATTGTGTATTGCATTGATTGGACTGGAGATGTACAACAGCATCCCAAAAGTCACAGAGACTAACAATAAACTCCATCTGCATATCAATGGTGAAAAAAATATTGTGGAAATAGAACTGGGTGCATACGATATCGACGATTTAAATGAAGTCTTAAAACAGTCTGGAAAAGGTATTGGACTACGTGCGAACATCAAGGCACTTAAATCTGCAATAAGAGCTATAAATGCAACAATTGACTTTAACCAGAAAGGTTCAATAGGACGCCTGCCTGGATTCACAAAAGGAAAGATTCTGAAGAAGGATTCAGGTAAATTTTACAAGTCAGATCAGACGGTGGACATACTCCACATCAGCACAATCCGTGTAGAGAGTAACATTACAATGAACTCCTATCCCAATGATAGTCTGATTCCCACCATTTACAGATTCTTCCCCTAAGTTGCAACGGGGTATAAGATTGTTGAGACCCCTGCCAATGCAATATACCTTCCAGTGACAGCTCAGACATTAGTTTACTTGGAGCTGCGTATTGTGTACCAGAATAAGCAACTTGACGACTTTCATGGTGAGGAAATCATTGTACGATTACATCTAAGGCGTACCGAATAGTAAAGTGATAACACATGCGAACTACAAGTTTCTTAAATCAGTTGGTCTGATACTGCGCAATGATGTCCTCACTCAACATAACCAGTCCAGTAGAGTATGATGAGAGAATTATACGTCAGGAATACTTCCCTCATAAACCTTACGCTTCAACCACGTTTATCAAGAAGGATGAAATCTGGATTGTCATCCAGCACCCAGATGCATTCACACTTCCATGCAATAGTTTCGTATATCTAGAGGGGTCATTCAAGAAAACCAACGGCAGCGATGCAGTGGGATCCAAGCTGAAATGTAACGCTTTAGCATTCCTGTTCTAAGAGATATTCTATGAACTCAACGGGTCTGAGATCGACGACACACGCAATGTTGGCATAATGTCAATCCTTAAAACATACGTCTCAGCATCACTAGCAGATTTGCATAGTTTAGAAAATGCAGGATGGTTCATAAACAGTCCAGAGGATAGAACAGTTTCTGTGCTGAGCACAAGCGTTTTACAGCCTGAATACCTCTAAAAATACTTATGGGGCACTTTGACGACATGAGACAGATTATTATGAATGTTAAACAGGAACTCATTCTGGTGCAGAGTGTGACAGACAATAACTCATACGTTCATGGAGCTCAAGAAGAGAATATGATCACAATCAGGAAGGTAATATGGAAAATGCCTCACTTCAGTGTATCAGACGAGGAGCATTTGAAGCTTTTACAAGTCCTGAATTCTGGCAAATTTTTGTCGCTGACATTTCGCTCGTGGGAGATTTTCGAGTACCCAGTGTTACCGACTGCGAGCAGACAAACATAGGCTTTTAAAACCTCCAGTCATCTAGAGACACCCAGATTCATCATATTTGCGTTTCAGACTGATAGAAGCACATGATTCCACCGTGTTCGATAACTGCAAGTTAACTAATGCCAGAGTCTACCTAAGTTCAGAATCCTACCCATATGACAATCTACATCTGCAGTGGAATCAAAATGTATACAGTCTAGCGTATGACATGTATGCCAGGTTTCGTACTTATTACTATGAAATTGCTGAAGGAGACGGAGGAGGATGTCTATTCGGTCTGCATAAGTCCAAAGAGCTTTCACCAATCACCGTAATAGGCTGCTAGAAACAGAATGAGATAATTAGGTCTGGACCTGTAGATGTGCGAATTGAATTTGATTCATCGATAAATTTCCCAGAACACACTGCCACGTATGCTCTATTTGTACATGACTGTGATCAACTACTGCCCACTCATAGGTGTTGTGCAGCGAGCTGTATAAATGAATAGGTACTGCTCTGTACCCAGAGGGTTTGTATGACGGTGAGTGTAGACAGTTTGTATTTACAGATGTTGCATTTGTAGCACACACAACATGCTGGAATAATAGAGATATTCTCCGCAAACACTGCATCACCAAGATCTTTCAAGCAAGTGAGGTGTGCTAAGACAAGGAAGAGCGCAAAGTGGTTAACACAGTAATACCACAGGATTCACTGGGGTGATCCTGGCATACCCTATAAAGATAAGGTGACTGCGCTTATATTATTCGATCACATGGACACCAACGTCTACGTGAAGCGGAAGATCTAATGGATGCGTCGAATCTTTAAATTTGCTTCTATTGAAGACCTTGAATTCTATGGCTGTCCATCTATTCATCGACTAAAGAACTTGTATCAAAAAAGTACTACCGTATCTGCTTATGAAAATGTAAAATTACTCTTAAGTTGGATGACAAATAAATAACACTTCTTCCCTAACAATCCTAGTATACTACTTCTTTTGACACCTGAGTCCTTGGTATCTAAGTTTTAACGATGATACTACACGTGCATTCCACTGGAACTGTCTGACTCACCACAGCCTTTGCGTGCTGTCACCAGAGGAGTAGCGCTACATGTGCTATTAATAGAAGCACTTTCACCTCACCTGCAGTGAATTCACTTTCTCTCTCTGAAATTGTGTCTTTAAGGCAGAATGTCTTCTAGACACGTGCATTGTAGATCTGAATGCAGTCAATTTTCTTAAATTGTGTGAGTGTGTGTGCGTGTGTGTGTACTGCTCACAAATGCCTTAATGGCCGAAAGCTATGATAGTGTCAATCTTTTTACTGTGCCTATCGCAACTCAGAACCTCTGCTATATGGTGAGTAGCAACTTTCCTCTTAACTGAGCAGCTCTAAATATTTATCGAACTGGGTGGCTCTAGACATTTTCCACCACAGACAGCTGAAATATTTTAATAACAACAATTAATCGGGTGACTCTAAAGTGTTCAACCCAAACAGGTGTACTAAAGAAAAAAAACTATTTGGATGGAAAATAAACTACTTTGACTGGATGGCTAGCAGTAGGTGAAGCTTAAACACTACTCTATTTACACACACACACACACACACACACACACACACACACACACACACATGGTTAATGACAGAGAGACAATTTTTTCTGCACATTGCATGGGGGCTTAATTAAATAATAATGAATGCAATGCAAATACTTTTAATTTTTCGTAGCTGCAAGTCCGATTACGAAGTCTCGTAAACGGTTGGCCCTGACTAGTTTTAGTACGCAATCTGACTGCATAGAATAACGACAAAGAATGAAAGAAAATTTTCGTTAACACAATTAATTAATTAAGTCCCCAGCAACTATAAAACCTACGAAACCAAAACACAAGTGTAATTGTTCTGTGTGTGGAAGTGTGATTCAACGTACACATCTGGCACGGTTCTTCTTCAATAAGACAAGAAGTTCTAAATACCATTTATACTGAAGTAATTAAAAAAAATAGAAATACTATAATTGCGCAAGAAAACCAGAATTACACTCTAATACAAGAACACGAGCCAGATGCTTTGTTGACTGAACCTGTAATGACGCATTATTTAAGACACTGAAATAATGAAAAAAAAGGGAATTTTTTACCTTAATATATATTGACGAAAATCACTCTGATCATTACAATATCTCCATTTGAACAACATCTGCTGTCTAGCCCATCAAACAACTGCATAAAACATGGAACCAGCACTCCTTACTACAACATCTCAACACCGACTCACTACTACCACATCTCGATAGGCACTCTCCACCACCACTTCTCGACAAGAACTTTTCACTACGACATCTCAGCAAGCACTGACTACTACGAGTTCTCGACTAGCACTCCAGTGGAGGCGGCTGAATAATACACTTTGGCGCAATCTCTGGCGCTGTGGCTCAGTGTAGCCACCTTTCAACATTGTGCTTATATATAAATAAAGTCGCAATTATTTTCTTTTTATTTTCCAGCACATGGTGCTTTTATATAATTTTTGTATTTATTTATTTTTGCATTTTTATTTTTTTCACCATAAAGCAACTTTGGTTACACGAAATGAGGTTTCGCAGACTCGTTGTGGGAGCAGAACATGTAGAATTTGGAGATATCCAGTATGCACATCCCCAAACAAATAGGCTTCATAAACTCTACTGCAGTCTTCTACCTCTCCACAGCAACAAAGTTTTCATTGAAGATGTTGGCACACTTAAAATTTGGCCCAGTGATACACTTTCTCACTCCATAACGTCCTTCCCATGTTGTTATAATCAAAATATCGCGATCATTTCTTACATTCTGCATAGTTTTCCCGAAAATAGAATTGTTCATTAATTTATAAAAAATCTTTTTCAAAATCATTATTCGCGACTGCCCTCTTTTCACTATTTAGTTCAATATACTCCTTCAACCAGGGGGATTGCTTCAAGGAGATAGCCCGGGTGATTCTAGCAAGTTTCATCCGTAAGCTAATGCGCTGCTGGAGGTTATGATAATGAATAATATACCTCTGCTTATCTGCAACAGTAGCCAACAGTTTAGGAATTGTGCTTCCTCTCGGAATTTCTTGCTCTGGACATAATGGCAAGTTGCTTGTCTCTCGATGCAAATTATTAGGATGTGTGATGTCTACATCAAACACATACCCTACATCAGAATCGGCCGCAAGACCCATTATTTTTCCACCTACTCCCTTCAATTCGTTTTTGGGCACCCATCGAAACCCACCAAGCACAAGTGGCTACATCACGGCATACCCGTGTAAGTTGTTCACTTCTAAGTACATAATCTAACACGAATCAAGGGATGCCTTAAACCTGATACCCATCCGTGGTTTATTTGCCTTGGCATGCCTGTGAACGCATTGACGAAGTCCCTCACGGACCCCGAGCTCAAAAAATAGAAGCATTACAGATCAGTCAAAAGTTCTATGTTGCACCCTGATTTTTTAGAGCATAACGTCCCAGGACAACCCAAGTGCCATGTAATAAAAGGAGGGGTCCAGAGAGTTCGTGGCCATACATACACTCTGGAACTTTTCGAAAACATCTGCAAGTAAACACACGCCTGTGTCCATGTGTAGTCTTGCGTATTCTCCCAAATT
Source organism: Schistocerca americana (assembly GCF_021461395.2). Classification (NCBI taxonomy): domain Eukaryota; kingdom Metazoa; phylum Arthropoda; class Insecta; order Orthoptera; family Acrididae; genus Schistocerca; species Schistocerca americana. The sequence goes on along the minus strand of NC_060123.1, from coordinate 585,011,088 downwards.
AGGGGTGTTGAATTCCCGCCAGACATTCATAGCATGCTCATACTCTGCTGTAGTTATGGCATCGCCTGTGAGCGTACTGGTAAATGCAGATATGTTGGGAACGCTGGTTTCATTGAGATTTGCCATACTATCAACATACTCATATGGGAAAACTCCTTTTACTAGTTGCAAGTTGGAACATTTCCTCGTTAGGAAATACAGATCGAGTGATATGCATATCATTCCGAGGTAAAGTTTCAACGAATATCGGAATGAAGTTTGCTTGAAGCGTCAAGAGTCAAGGAAGTAGAGCGTAATTTTTGGCGTCATTCATTTTGAGAAAGAAATGTACTACTCAACACTTTCAAGGAGGACACTGACCTTATCATTCTTCATACTGAAATTAGCCAAGTGCTCAACGATAAAATGAGCAAATTAACAAAAAAGTCAGGTATGTGCCATGGTAGCTGCAAATTGCATGCGTTATGAGCAGCACCGCGGAACTTCCTCGTAAGATGGCAATGATCTCTACAGGGAGTTCCCTCATTTCTATATAACAGTAGCCCACAAATATGACAATTAACCTTCTTTTCATACAATTCATCATCTTGCTTTGATCTGGTCATGGGAATGTTGGTGCTGTAGAGCTTATCACCTGCAAATGAAAGTTTTTCAAGTTCAGTGAGGAGCCAAACCGCAGGATCGTCCCTGATATAAGACTAGTAGCTGTTAAGTTTAGAATCATGCCCACATACAACTTGGAACGCTGCCACATAAGGTATGTGTTTTTGTGTGAAGGTTGTATGTGAGGCTAAGGGGTTCCCTTCACAATGAGTAATAGGAGCCAGCAGGCATTCAAAGTTGGCATACACTACAAAAGGACATCGCTGCTGCTGGTGAGCTTTTTGAAATTTAATGAAGTTATTTTCCTCTGTGGGCATAATGACACATAGTGGGTCCTTGGAAGCGCATTCTAATAGATGTATAGCTAATAACTATTCTGATGAAAAATAATTCAGACACCCTTAACAAATATGCTTTTCACACTGTTTGTTACTTAACTGAGAACAAAGGAGTCGAGACATGTCTTTGACCCAAACATAGTGATAATTATCTGCTTCTGAGAAGAGCAGCATGTTTTCATGCAGCTCTCGATCACCTGAAAATTTTGAGAAATGGAGGGGGCCGACGACAGTGTGCTTGTCCTCCTCATCTGACTTGTTATTCTTCTCCAGGCCATAAATGTGAACTGATATGCTGGTACTCTGCCCCTCAAATTTAGGTATGTTCTTTATCTTTACGGGGAACTCTATACCATCAAAGTTATAACATGAAACAATATTATCACCTACATAGCATGTACTGGGATGCTTCACATATTTATTGTAATTTCTCTCACAAGCCAGGATTGACCATGCAAAAGAAGCTTGATCCTTTCTATTTTCGACATTAATGCATGCCTTCTTTTTAGCTACATCTTGAGGGAGTTTAATGTAGCTAGACCCTCCATTTACCGGATCATAGACATGTATATGGTTGTCAAGGTGATGTATACGGCTGAGCGCTTTAGTGGACCCACATACTTCCATCTCGAAAAATTGGGCCTTAATAGCGCTCAAGGTGGATTCACGATACCACTCATCAATGGATGTGCCCCGAGTAATAACGCCATTATCACCACATATATAGCGCAGATTTGTAACCTCTGCATCATCTGGATGTTTAGGTGAGTGACTCAACTCACAGCATAGTACTGCACTGCATTTAATGGTGTTAAATCTCTGAATGTCTAGGACTCTGAGGAGCTCGGTTTCCTATGCAGGGAGGCATGCCTCTAAAAGCTCGACAGGGTGGCGGTACCTCCCTTCCAGATTCTCAATCCTTGTGAATGAGATGCGCCCCTCAAACGCCCTAGCAACTACTGAGTATTCTGGAGGGGTCATTATACCATTATTCTGATGTCCTTCACTATCAATAGGATGGGGGAAAGCGCTACCACTAGGCATAGGATAATCAATATTACTATTACTGCTACAACTAGTAGTCCAACCCGTCAATGACAGGGCTGGTGAGGGTGCGTGAGCTATAGGGAGGGGTATGCGTCTTGATACACACACCTGTCATTGACAGCAGAGGCGGTGATGCTCGGTGGGAACAACTGGGCTGCCGCGATGGCCCCCGGGGTCTGATGTCCCCATAGCCGACTGGTCAGGTGGGAGACAGATGCCCCTGCTCGTCTTCTTCTGCCAGCTGAGTTGTCCATAGCGCCAGAGGGACTTGCAGCGGTGTGGGGGCAGGTGCTGCTGCCGCCTCTCGCGCAGCTGTGATCGGTGCTATACTCGGCACAGTGTGTGTCTGTGGTGTGCGGCCAATTCCTGCCCCCGCAACCACCACTCTAGATACACGATGTACTTCGTGTGATATGCCTGTAACATAAATAAGAAAAAATGAGTTTAATGATCTAGATTTAAAACAATAAATAGTAAACCTAAATAATGGTAATTATTTGCTGTAATGATAAAGTTAAAAAATATTCACCTTCGCCACTCGTGCTCCATGCCTTGAGCAACTCATCAGACATTCAGTGAGGTCTCTCACACATTCAGGTATATCTGCCACCTCACCCAAAAATGCCATATGCTCATGCCTTTCAGTTTCTTCTTCATCCATAGCAGCCGCCATCTCGTGAACCCAATCAGGGATTTCACCCCCACCTTGCACGACACCCTCGGCAGCCCCCTGCCTATGCATAGAGAATCATCTAGAAAGGAAGGAAAAGAACATGTCTCTGACAGCTCAATCTAGGTACTTGGAAAACCAATGTATATTACAAGAAATTATTTTATCTAAGAACTACCTGTTACAAATGTACTTAGATTCGTGCTGTGCTCCAGCCCTCTCGACCTCTACCTGATGGGCTAGCTCAGCCCACAACTGAGGGATGAATTCTAGAAAGACGGAAAAGACTGAGTATAATATCCAGTATGGAAAAAAAATCTCTGTAGCACGCACATACACAAAATCTGTTAAAGGGCGTACCAGACTGTGTAGACTGCGGTCCAAAACAGATATAATACATCACACAGATATAGAATTTGTTACAGAGCACAGCAGTCTGTGGACTGTGTCCAAAACAGATATAACACGGACATAGAACCTCTTAAAGGACGCAGCCGTCTGTGTAGATTGCGGTCCAAAACAGATATAACACACACACAATCCGCTAAAGGATGCAGCAGTCTGTGTAGACTGCAGTCCAAAACAGATATAACAAACAAATAATCCGTTAAAGGACTCAGCAGTCTGTATAGGCTACAGTCCAAAAAAATATAGCACAAACAATCATTGAATACAGACAAAGGATCTGTTAAAGGGCGAAGCTGTCTGTGGACTGTGGCGCAAACAAATATTTGAACACTGGAAAATTACTTACCAGGTAATTGATCTTCATCTCCTCGGCAGCGCTTGCCACTGCTACTGGTGCTGCTGGTACGCTTCATGATGAGGACAAAAGTACAACGACTGACCTCTGGGCGAAGTACAGAAGGAGACTGAGGGGGAGTTTGGTTGTGGTTTGGCTTACATAGCTTCCATGATGTTGAATCACGTCACTAATGCAGTAGCCAATAAGTGTGCAGCATTCAAGGAGCAGGGCGTGCTACGTCATGAAAGAATGAATGAGGACTGCGCTCCTAGTGGGTAAACCTCTGATTTGATCATTGAATCTCCTAGTGATACATCTCTCTCTCTCAGTGCTTGACTACAGGTGGGGCGCGTGTTTCACATAATGCTTTCGACGATCGTGGATTACGTAATGGGAGGGTGCTCTGGCTGTGTCCTGGACCATGTGGCAAGCACAATGCTTGTCAAAATCTTGGGTGACGTCACGGACGACAGCGTCCTCTGGTGCCGGTGCTGTGTACCAAACCACACGGTGAACACACTGTTTGCCGCCATCTTGGATAAGGGTACTTGCATCATCAACTGACATCATTGCCGCCATCTTTGATGACGTCATGCGCTGTTGCCAATCTACACGCCGCCATCTTGGATGACGTCATCGCCGTCATCTTGGATACATCTGGCAACAATGCAGAGTGGGCCATAATCTCCCCTGCTCCAATATGGGTCAGGTCGCAGCACCCAGACCACCGGCCGAGAAATTCGATACTTCATCCAAATGGCATTTCACGACAGATCTGCGTCCTCCTAGGCTCTGGCGCAACAGTGGAATAGTTTAACACACCGTACAGAGGTGACAGACAGTCTGTTGCTGTTTATTGTGGCATGAGTTATGTGCATGTTGTCTGCTTCTCACCCTATCTTTGCCAAATGTGTAAAAACATACTAGACGCCAATAGTGTATGGGACGACGCCACTGGTGACAAGAATGGCAACAGATACGGTTTTCGGAAGAATCCAGATTCTGTTTCTTTGAAAATGATGTCCACATTTTGGTTCGTTGCAGACAGGGGGAGCGGCTACACAGCGACTGCATTCGCACAGGACATCCAGTTGCAACTCAAAGGCTTATGGTGTTGTGTGCTATTGGGTACAAACACAGATCACAGTTGGTGCATGTCCAGGGCACTGTGACCAGTATGAACTATGCGAATGACAACCTGCAACCTATAGCCATACCCTTTCCCAGCCAGAACATGTTTCATTTTATGACAGGTCACAGCCCTTACCCCTCACACTTATACCCCGTAGGTCGCAACCAGAGTGCTGGATGTACATGTGCGGAACATGGATGCCCAGAACACATGCTTTTTCACTGTCACCGATATAGAAGAGCACACCAGACACAAACACAGTACAAAATGACAAACGTGCAATAACAGACTAAGACGAGTGGGAAATAATAAACAAAATCGCTAATGATGGCTCAAGGACATTACATGACGAATACAGACATGGTCATATAACAGAACAACACAACACACACAAAGCACCGAGGACAGCAGTCCCAATTCATACACCAACACAGACAGCAGTTCCGAAACACAGAGTTAATCGAAGAGCAAAGACTTTCAGCAACACATACCACAGAGAACCTTACACAACAGCTAGGTAAATTAAACTGTATCAGAATACACAGTGTAATGCAGTCAACCCTTTAAACCTGTTCTAGCTTAGGTATAAACAGCAGGCATGTCCATCCAGCAGTCATTCTACCACTGTTGGGATATAATATTTCTAACTGAACACATAGTATATAGGCAACATAACTGGCAAAATTCAAAACACATAATATAAGAACTGAAGGTTTATTAATAAACCCAAAAAGCGACACACTTTACACTCACACACCAGTGTGCTTTCGACAGTATAGGCAATAGTTATACTGTTTTTGTAAACAGTGTTTAGAAATACCAATCCGCTGATTCAGGTAGGGTAACATTTCTCTCCCTCTCTCCCTGCCTCCCTCCCTCCTTCTTTCCCTCCCCCACCCTCCCTCCCTCCCTCCCTCTCTCCCAAGTCTTTCCTGTTGTCAATCACATCTTCTTGCAATGTGAACATTTTTTGTGATTTTTCTTTCAGTTTCCGACATATTTTTAATTTATTATTAATGCCACTGCAAATGCTGAAAACAATAATTCCTGTTTGTAATATGTTATATGTTTTTTAATGTAGCCTACATGGTTCTTTAGCGTATCGGTTAGATGTTTTAGTTTTCCGGTTTTCAACAATGAGTTTGCATTGAAAGTTGCTAGGTACGTTGATTGCCTATATTGAAATTTGGATGAGATTCCAAGACACTCCGACTTGTCTTTGTGCACTGTTGCAGACTCCCCAGAATCCGAATGTCTGCTGACGTAGTGGCGTACGGTGGATCGTCCACTGGGGTAAAATAGTTTACATCACACACTTCCATGATTGATGAAAGTTATTTTGGGTGTGGCCCAAAGGCCACAAAATCTACAACCAAGATTGTGAGTCCTGGAGGTAGTTCTTCCGCTCTCTCCGCCGTTGGGAATCTGAACTTCCTATTCCGCCTTTGAGACCGTTGACCAGGTTTCACCTAGTAACCCTAGGCAGGGGCCCTGAAAGGGTGCTACCATCCAGAACCAGATGGACCCAGGTTTTTTTTAACGAGGTGTTACTCCTTCCCCTCCTCCTTCCTCATCACTTGCGAAATGAGACCCGGACTTGGGACCGGCAGTGGTACCTAGCAACTTTCAGTGCAAACTCATTGTTGAAAACCGGAAAACTAAAACATCTAATAGATACGCTAAAGAACCACAACAAACTCATAACAGCCATTCAAGAAACACGATACATGGATACAGATACCTTCGATTCCGAAGGTTTTAGGATATACAAAGGGAAAGTGGGACCGAGAGTAATGAAAAATGTACCACATCTTGGGACAGCCTTTATAATCAACAAACAAATCTTGAACTCAATAGTTGGCTTTGATTCCCAATCAGAAAGAATCTCAAGTCTTACATTCACAAGCACAAACAAAATCTACACAATTATCAATGCACATGCCCCTATAAACGAGGATAACAGGAAAAACAAAGAAGAAGTGGAGGCCTTTTGGAATCATCTAGATGACATTATTCAGAAAATTCCAGATAAAAACATCATTCTTCTTGGAGATTTTAATGCACAGATTGGTAAAGAAAAAAGATATAAGAAAATAGTTGGAAACTATCCTGCACACAAGATAACAAACAGAAATGGTGTGAGACTAATAGAACTTTGCCAAGCACACAATTTAATTCTTAAATCCACAGCTTTCAAGAAACTACCACGAAGACAAAAGACATGGGTATCCCCAAATCCTAGCCTTGGGGAATTTCAACTTGATTATGTGGCAATTAAGAAGATTTCTAGCAAATAAATCATGAACGTTAGGGTACTCAGGGGTGCAAACTTGGATTCAGACCATTACCTTTCTAAAATTAAGTTCAAAGTCATCCCAAACAGGAAACGCAGCATGAAACAAATTAAGGGTCGGAAGTATAGCACAGAAAAGATATTAAAATCAGATGAATTCACAAAAGCAACAGAAACCATTCAGACACAAAGCTGGGGGGATATCAAGGAAAACCTCATTACTACAGCTGAACGGATAGCACGTAACAAAAAAAGTAAAAAACATGCCTGGTGGTCGCTGGAATGTGATGCCCTCATTGAAACAAGAAAACAGGTATGGCAAAATTGGCAATCACAAAAAACAGAAGAAAGTAGACTGAATTTCATTACAGTTAGAAAACTGGTAGATAAAAATATAAAAAGGATTAAGAAGACACATGAAAACAAAACTCTCCTCCAAACTGATGAAGAATTTGCTAAAAACAACACAAGGAGCATTTACAGAACTTTCAAACAGAGGTTATCTAGATACAAAGCACCCACCCTCCAATTTCGAGATGTAAATGGGACCATCGCTCACAACAACACGGAAAACTGCAAAATACTAGCAGGCTACTTTGAGAAACTCTTGAATTGTGAACCCATCCTTGAAAAATTTGAATCCATTCCAAACAACCGTGAGAAGCCGGATTCAGAACCACCGACGACTGAAGAACTACAGAAGGTCATTTCAGAACTTAAAAACAACAAGGCGTCCGGAGAAAATCAAATAGTGGCCAAACTATGGAAAAAGGCTGACAAAAATGCAGTTACATCCCTAAAGTGTGTTTTCGATCAAATCTGGAAAGAAGAAGAGCTCCCCGCAGAATGGAGAACAGCTCTCATCCACCCTATCCACAAGAGAGGTTTGAAGACAGACCCCAACAATTACAGAGGAATATCACTGCTGGATATAACGTACAAGATTCTTTCTAAAGTCCTTTTGAACAGGGCAGAGCCGCAATTGGATCCGCAAATCTGGGAATACCAGGGAGGTTTTAGAAAGGGTAGATCATGTTCGGAACAAATACTAAACCTCAAAAACATTATGGCATACCAAAAATCAAGGGCAAAGACATACGTAATCTCTTTCATTGATTTCAAAAAAGCATATGATTCGATTGATAGAGAATCTCTGTTATCAGTCCTGGAAGAAATGGGTTTGGATAAGAAAACAACTAATATTATAAAAGCGACCCTTACAAATACATTTTCGAAAGTTAAATTTATGGGCGAACTATCGGAACCCTTTGAAATAAAAACGGGAGTGCGACAGGGCGATGGGCTCTCACCGTTGCTGTTCAATTGTGCTCTTGAGAAAGTAGTCAGAGAATGGAACACAAATATTAAGGGTTGCAAAAAGAAGAACCTTAAAGTAAATTGCATTGCTTTTGCAGATGATATGGCCTGTTTGCTAAAACAATGGAAGAAGCACGGGAGCAAATCCTTGAACTAAAGAAAAAAGCAGCTAAAATTGGTCTTCACATCTCCTCTGAAAAAACTAAGATATTGACAAACATCAAGCACTCATGTAAATACCTCAAAGTTCAAGAACAGAAGATTGAAATAGTAAAAGAATTCAAATATCTCGGAGAATGGATTACTTAGAATGCTGGGGAAAGCAAAGCAATGGAATCCAGAAAAAATAAACTTGAATTGGCCTTCCAACTAACAAAAAATACATACAACAAAAAATCCCTTTCATGGGGTTCCAAAATTACACATTACAAGACAGTGATTAAGCCAGAAGCACTGTATGCAGCAGAAACACTTAACATGAATTTCAAAGGCCAAATGGAGAAACTTGAGGTAAAGGAAAGAAAAATTTTAAAAAAAATCATTGGGCCAAAATTTCAAGACAATAAGATTATATACATCAAAAATGAAACTCTCTACAAGAAAATTGAAAACCTTTCAGATTCTATGCGAAAAAGGAGAATAAATTTTTATGGTCATCTTCTCAGAATGAATTCCAACAGATTAACTAAACAAATCTTTGATTTCTTCTGTAACCGAAAAACAAAGCCCAACTGGTTTAAAGAAACTGAGAAAGACCTAGTGGAATTAAATATTTCAGAAAATTCACTTATTGATCGAACTGCTAAATTAATTACTAAAGATGAAAACATAAGGTTCCAAGACAAATCCACACAAAAGTCCAAATCCTTCATCTCGTAAGAAGAAAGGAGAAGAAGATCAGAAAGAATGAAGAAATACTGGGCCCTAAGAAAAGAACAACGCACAAAGAAATGATTGATCCAGCGTACCCCAAAGAGGGTGAAACGAAAGAAGAAGAAAGTAGCCTACATGAAAAGCTGTTAAATGAATGATCTGTTATAAAATTTAAGGCATCAGGTCTCTAAATGAGCAATAAATCAAGTCAAATGACATAATACCCTTCCTGCACAACACACCAGACGCCATTTTCCAACAAAACAATGCATGACCACCTGTTGCTCCCCGAAAACGTGGCTTCTTGGTGCTACAGGATGTCAGCCTTTTGCACTGGCCCCTCATATCACCAGATCACCGATACGGGATGCTAACCTCCTCGACATGGGTGCATCTGGAGAAATCTTGTGTACTCGGATGGGCGAGGACTCAGCTAGCCCCATTCATTCACGAGATGCGGAATGTAGCGGTCTGCATACTGGGGAGCATTTCAGTCTCTAGCTATATCCAAAGACTGCGAGAATGCTCTGTGCTCCCATCTGCATAGAAATAGATCATAAATTGTGCACTGTGCTCGAGGTGCTAGAAATATCTCTGGTATACTTTGATGATGTATGTGTTCAACAATTAACAATGAATGGACATACGGCACAGTCATCTCTCTACATTCACAATAATACTCGCAAAGTAGAGAGGGAGCGGATTAGCTATGATACTGAAAGTGGGAAAAATTATGTCACAGCATTGCTCAGTGTTGAAATTACTGTAAAATTGCTAAAATTGTTTTGCACTATCAACTTTGATGCATATTATTAGAGTACGTCAATGGTGTCTTTTCCACCCCACCCATTCCAATGGTATGCTGTTGGTTACCACATAATGATTGACTCACTTGCTTGTTTGAGTTGGAGAAAGAGTTTTGGTAGTGGGACACCACCGTCTGGGGATAGATAGCACCAAAACAGTGATCGCATACATGACTGAAAAATGAGGAGTCAGTCGAAGCGGAATGCAGAGCCATCAGCTATTCCGTCACTGTGACAGATGAGTTTAAATGTAGAGGTCTTCAATCACTTTCGGACAGCAGTTTGGAAACTCTCCACTATGCTGCCAAACTCTTCCAGTTTCCTTATTTTGTAACTGTCATTTATTTAAAATCATCCAGTGTGTGTGGCGTGTCATGGTAACTGCAGTAATAACATGATGTACACCGTGCGACATCTAGTTTTCTGCGAGAGGCAATGGTCAGAACATGTCAATGTCAGTTTAGTACCTGACACAGACCTCGAACTCGTGGCGGAAAAACAAAATGTATGGCAGTGTACAAAGCGTGTTACAGCAGAAAAAAAAAGTTTCAAACAATGACACAGGGTCACAGGTAGCGTCTCTAGCGACTTAACAGAATAGTCTGGGGGATACGGTCATCCCCCTACAGTACAGGTGGTGAAACTTTTGTGCAGTGGATGAATACCTGTATATTTAATAGGATCGTCACATGTGCTTGATGCCAGAATGCATGCAGTATTTGTTTTCGATATATGGGAGGAGACAGATGCGGTAAAAATCTTATTGAGTTCTCTATCGGATGAAGTTAGTGGAGTTTTAATAGTTCGTAATTTTTCTCTGGTGGATGGTACAGAGTAACAATGATAGAATGTTGGGGCAATAGGTGTAAATGGGCCCTGAGGGACGTGTATCTGAGGGATGCGGATCTGTAGTACCTGCTTGTCGTTTGGAGAAGCACCATAATGCAGTAGCAAAATCAACATCCTTCCTCCAGTTCCCATACTGTCCTTTATCCTACCTTGTGTTGCAGGAGCAGGCTTCGTTTCCGTCAAATAGTCAAAACACAGCCATGTCGCAGTAACTCAGCTTCAACTGTTTCTACACGCATTGCAGGAGGTGGTAGAGGTAGATTTCTCAGACTTCTACTCAGTTCCGACTTACGTTGGAACAATCACATGCGCAAAGCTGCAGGGACAGTAGCGCAGAGTCTGAGGAGCAGTTGCAAGATGCACAGGGGCTACCTAAAATCATGTTGGAATTTTACTGTAGCAGATAGGTTCGAGAAAGGTGGTGCGTTTCGAGATGTGAAAGTGTCAGAAATATGATTCACTAGTGGCTGTAATCATTAAAGGACTTCTCCATAGGATCCAACACAGGTATGTGATTGAGTGGAAAGACTTGTTCCAAATCATAGACATTATTTCTACCGAACTAGAGATCTGAAAAGCTAGCGTGCATTTCTTACAAACTCAATCATCAAACCATCTAATACTGTTTGTGATCCTTCTCAATCAATCATCGCCTATAACTTAGTGGATATATCACAGAACCTCTGGTATGGCATCGAGACAGATTGCGTTACAAATACTGGAGAAATATCTAGTGGCAACGGCGTGAGGGAGTTGTAAATAACGGTTTCATACCACGCTCCTTAGCCGAATCACTTTCAAAATTCGGTAATTTTATTACGAGGGTGTACCATCAGCGACGTGTAACGCACTGCTGGTCTGATAATATACACTCTAGCGATCACCATCTATATTCAGTGTCATGGTATTTGGAAAAACCACTTCATTCGTAGGTACTGCCATACGTGGATTTATAAAATTGTTATAGCTTTTAACATGGATACTTGTGTGCTCCTGTAGAACAAAAACCGCCTGTGATGGTAATATGGTTATGTTTTTTTAACATATTGCGGTTCGTAAGACGATTGCGCCTCTCTTTCTAAGACACAGTGGTAACACTCGCAAGAAACACTTACGACACATTTCCACCCTTTGTTGATTTTCTGTCAATATTATTTCGTATCACCAGCAATGAGTTATTGACGAAGTATTATACTCAGTAGTAGGGGGTGTGTGACAGGTTCGCCCTGAGAATAAGGCTTATAAATATAGGTTTGTGTTCTGACATGCGCAAAGGAAATGACTATGTCCAGCCATAAGGAAGGTATGGATTTGACGTGGAGTATTGTGGTAGAAACATCGATACTGGTACCAGTCTTATGACTCGACATACTCTTCTCTGTGCTATTTCCAGAGCCACAGCCGTCAGTAGGGTGTATTTCCGATACTTCACTCATTGTCAAATGTTGTTCAACTGAGACCGCAATCTTAACGTTTAGTTGTAAGTACAACGATAAAATCCTATATAAGGCCGGTTTGTTTCCTAGGACGATTCTGTCTATGTGTGAGCCGGCCGGTGTGGCCGAGCGGTTCTAGGCACTACAGTCTGGAACCGCACGACCGCACTGGTCACAGGTTCGAATCCTGCCTTGGGCATGGATGTGTGTGATGTCCTTAGGTTAGTTGGGTTTAAGTAGTTTTAAGTTGTAGGGAACTGATGACCTCAAAGGTTTAAGTCCCATAGCGCTCAGAGCCATTTGAACCATTTGTCTATGCATGACTAGGGAGCAGCGCCAGTGATCTGTGGCGAGAATGATTCACATTTCCCATTAACGTAGGAGCAGTGTGAATAGAGAGGCCTGTTGGAGTGTAGAAATGTAGCTGACTTAATCGTGTTGTCCTCTAGACGGCTGAACAGCGATCTAATACATAGTATGTGTTGGATAGCTTTCATGATCGCGTGGAAATTTGAGAAGATTCGATACGGACATGTGTTTGCACTGGACCGTTATTCCCTCCCATCTAAATTGTTCAGCTGACTGCTTCTGCACATTTCTCGCCTATGTTTAGTTGAGAGAACATCTACTGTGGTGTCTGCATCTAGCAGGTGAAAGACGGATGGAAGACATGTTTGCTGGTTCTCTAGACATGAGAAACACCTTAGTTGATTTTGTAAATTATAGGGATGATTTGGAATCTGTTACATCAGCGACATCGGTATTCGCGAATGGAAATATAAATATCCTCTATTTTTTTCGTGTTCTCACCTAAAGGTCTTCGCAGACAGGATACATTTCTAGTTACTCAGTGGTTTACAGCACGCTCCACCTCGCTGAAGTTTCTTATTTGTAGAGAAATAATTTCCAGTCTATATCTTTGGAATTATGTTACGCAGGCGGTCAGTAGGATACTGCTGTGTGAGTCGAGAAGTGCGATATCGAGAAGTATCGCGAAAATGGTATACCATGTGAAAATAGAAGTGTTCTTGTAATACTTGAGTCTGGAGATGGGTTTAGAATAGCAAATAAGCAAGCAAGCAGGTACGGACCAGAAAGAGTACCACAACGTTTTTGTGCCAAGGGGAAATGAGCCCGAATTTGTTGAACAATTCTGAGAGTGACTTCGGTCCGCTGAGGGTACTCTGGTCACGCGTCGGGGGTGGATGAGTTGTGACTGTCGGCTGTGGGAAAATATCTAGTGATGCGAGGAGTGTATACAGTAGTGTCTGTCTGGGGAGTGTCTGGTGGTTGATAGCTATACGAATGATGTAAAAGGGGCGATTTTTGTATGGCGTAGGCTACGAATTGTATGTTTATTATATCAGCAAGGTATGCAGTGATATGTTGCTGGGTTGGACATCAGTTTCACGCTCTAATATTCAATCACTTGTCCTCAGTGGCAATGCAGTTTAATTGAATATGAGGCTTTCCGTATTTGACCATATGTAGGCCACTTTGCAATTGTCAGTGCACATGCTGATGCTTCAACATAAAGGTACTGTGGCTTATCTTCTGACTTACTTTTGTGGGAAGTAAAAGTAAAATTCATGTAAAAAAAATTACATATGTCTAGTCGTAATGGAAGGGTAGATTGGACATGGTGAATTGTGATTTCAATGCACTGAGGAGTATATCAAAACACAAGTAGTGATAGATTCATTTTGTAAACAGCTGCACAATATAGTAATGCATGTGTTCAATTGGACCTGCTATAGCGTACGAACAGGACAGGCAATATGGCTGTAACAATACATCCCCTTATTGGCACCCCTAAGTGTACCCTCGCATTTTTCTTGCTGTTCAATCGATAGTGATGTTGATTACAGTACACTAACCCACATTGGTCATGTCTTTCCAAGCATTACATCTGTGGGTGCAGTATTCATTGATTCATTGTCACACACAGTTCCGGATGCCTGTCCTTCGTAACACTTGTTTGAGAGAATCTAGGCAGGATGCACCACTTTCCAGAAGCGCTGATTCGATGACTTTGTCAGATAATTTCCTAGGGATGAGGAGAATCGAGACATATAGCCCGTGTGAGTGCACGCATACGATAATTTTTTTGGGTCCTTTACAGATATAACAGATTACAGCACTGTTTGTGTAAAATCTGTATATTTGCAGCGTATTGTTACTGTGGTTTATCTTGTGGCACGACCAGAGAAAATGAGTGTGCGTACTATCTTGAGGGATGTATAGATTCAGTAGATCGATAACTGTGAGGTTACAAGAGAGATTTTTATGTGGAAAATTATGTGCACTTTACATACTGAGATTCGTTCCAGAGCCACAGCCATCAAGAGGAGACATTACCTGTACATCAATCGGTGTCAGACTGCAGCAGCAATCACAATATTTAATGGTAGTTATAATGGTAAATATATTCCTGGCTCCCATTATTCTTGCGAGTCTTGTATGTATTTGGTGATCTGTAGACAACTTTTGCAGGGTTTAACTGTCAGTGCAATATGGCGACCTGTAAAAAATAATTTTGCTGCCAGAAGTCTTATCTGCAGAAAAAAGGAAAGGGCGGACAGTGCTCCCACACTGGCAGCAGCAGCAGCAGCAGCAGTTTGATGGGTAAATTCAGTGACGAATTGGCTGTCCCGTTAGGATAGCTCGGAACAATGCACCCTGTGCTATTCTAGGAAGCATTGGAACATCTCTCTCGGCGCTGGACCCACACCGCAGCTATGAGTCACCGCGCCAGCGACAGTGCCTAGGTGAACACGTACAGGGCTATTACAAATGATTGAAGCGATTTCATAAATTCACTGTAGCTCCATTCATTTATATATGGTCACGACACACTACAGATGCATAGAAAAACTCATAGAGTTTTGTTCGGCTGAAGCCGCACTTCAGGTTTCTGCCGCCAGAGCGCTCGAGAGCGCAGTGAGACAAAATGGCGACAGGAGCCGAGAAAGCGTATGTCGTACTTGAAATGCACTCACATCAGTCAGTCATAACAGTGCAACGACACTTCAGGACGAAGTTCAACAAAGATCCACCAACTGCGAACTCCATTCGGCGATGGTATGTGCAGTTTAAAGCTTCTGGATGCCTCTGTAAGGGGTAATCAACGGGTCGGCCTGCAGTGAGCGAAGAAACTGTTGAACGCGTGCGGGCAAGTTTCACGCGTAGCCCGCGGAAGTCGACGAATAAAGCAAGCAGGGAGCTAAACGTACCACAGAGGACGGTTTAGATAATCTTACGGAAAAGGCTAAAGCAGACGCCTTACCGTTTACAATTGCTACAAGCCCTGACACCTGATGACAAAGTCAAACGCTCTGAATTTTCGGCGCGGTTGCAACAGCTCATGGAAGAGGATGCGTTCAGTGCGAAACTTGTTTTCAGTGATGAAGCAACACTTTTTCTTAATGGTGAAGTGAACAGACACAATGTGCGAATCTGGGTGGTAGAGAATCCTCACGCATTCGCGCAGCATATTCGCAATTCACCAGAAGTTAACGTGTTTTGTGCAATCTCACGGTTTAAAGTTTACGGCCCCTTTTTCTTCTGCGAAAAAAACGTTGCAGGACACGTGTATCTGGACATGCTGGAAAATTGGCTCTTGCCACAACTGGAGACCGACAGCGCCGACTTAATCTTTCAACAGGATGGTGCTCCACCGCACTTCCATCATGATGTTCGGCATTTCTTAAACAGGAGATTGGAAAACCGATGGATCGGTCGTGGTTGAGATCATGATCAGCAATTCATGTCATGGCCTCCACGCTCTCCCGACTTAACCCCATGCGATTTCTTTCTGTGGGGTTATGTGAAAGATTCAGTGTTTAAACCTCCTCTACCAAGAAACGTGCCAGAACTGCAAGCTCGCATCAACGATGCTTTCGAACTCATTGATGGGGACATGCTGCGCCGAGTGTGGGAGGAACTTGATTATCGGCTTGATGTCTGCCGAACCACTAAAGGAGCACATATCGAACATTTGTGAATGCCTAAAAAAACGTCTTGAGTTTTTGTATGTGTGTGCAAAGCATTGTGAAAATATCTCAAATAATAAAGTTATTGTAGAGCTGTGAAATCGCTTCAATCATTTGTAATAACCCTGTATTTTGACAGGAATGTCTCACGTGTCAAGTATGAAAGAGATGCCACCGCTTCAACCTGAAATGACATCTGCCAGTGCATCCCAACTCCTGGGGACGCGTGCAGAGTTGGTTGCGTCGATAACGGGCATCGAGTGGCGAACCTGTTCTTCTTTGGTAAATCCGTGTCTCTGCCACTGACAAGGCGATATGTTAACTATATCACAGTCAAATACATTTACCATATTAACTTCGTGGTATCAGAGAGACAGATTCAGTAACAAAGAATGAGTATCGGAACAGCTATTTATGTTAAAGCTTGTATTATCATGTTGATGTACGGGTCTAATGTAATATCTGACCAGTTGCTTTCTATCAGTGTTACATAGTATTTACGCCACTTACTGTCCTAATAGGAAAGTAAAAGAAACCCATTCATACTTATGATGAAACTTATTTGGGAGATATCTACACTCTCAGATGCTACTAATTCGTCATATGCTGAGTTGAATACTACGATTAGAGCTAATCATACGTTTTTTACTGATGCAGAAGAATGTATCTGTTTCTGTGGATGAGGTTAATCAGCAAGAGGCGGCTCAGAACAACGCGCTTTACATGTTGTTTGCAATTCTGCTCCATCTGCTTTACGAATTGTCATCAGCGACAATTTCGACTAAAGTTTTGTACTAAAAGTGATTTATTTCCAGTTTGAGACACAGGCACGGAAGGTCAACTCACACTATTTCATTCGAATTATAGTACAGTACCATTCATAATACCCAAAAATTAATACAATGTCATGTGATAAAAAAATATGTCGAACACATTAAGTAATTTTTATGAGATCTAATATTAAGTTCTCTCTCCTCATAACACATCACGCAACGTGTGAAATTCAGAGTGCCTTTCTTGCACTTACCAGGAACAAATATTATACATTATATTTATGAAACTACAGGAATTTCACATATATTCCAGTTCTGTCATTTACGTTTGTGCAGAGATCTCAATATTGATATTTAAGAGTCCTTGGCGTTAACTGTTTACCTTTACAGTAAATGGCTATAATAAAATAAACATGCAGTACTTCAATAAGTAGTGCTGTCTGCACATGTCTTCTTGCTCCCAGTCATAATAATGCCCTGCCGACGTGGATACTGCCTCTCCACCAAACGCTCTCGCTGATCTCCACCACCAGCTGCACTAAGAGTTCTGTTGACGGCAACAATGGAAACAGAGAGATTCTGCGGTTAGCGTTCATTTACGCTCGATGATTGATGAACGATTGCAATCATCTCTTCTGGCGGTACCAGTGGACGACGTCTTCAATAAGCCAGAGCAGCATACAGAAAAACAACAGGCCAGTGAGGATATGTATACACAACGGATAATCTCCTGTCTCGTCGCGGATGTAACCTAGAACACGAAAAGAGATTCTGAATATTAATTGCTTTAAGAATTTGGGTTTGTCTTTTACAAGAAGACAGACTTAGAACACAGATTTTTAAAAGGATAAGAATATATGTAAATGCTTGCACAAAAATGAAATAAACGGTAATAAAAAGTGAACGAAAATTCTATGGTGAATTATAGATTTTATCTCGTATCAGCCTCCAGCAGGCACCAGAGAGAACAGGAAAATGATGAAAAAGTAAGGAAATATTTTTCTTCCAGTTCTTATTGCGGTGACTGTAGAAGCAGCTATAACGACCAGAAAACTGGAAACGTTTATGCACTTGCTAAAAGCAGAGCATAACTTCTGATACCAAGTCACGTACAGCAGAGGAAAATTCAAGCGATTTATGGAAAGAGACAGTCGTATATCGGGAGAATTCTGTCACAACTTCAAGTACGAGATCTTTTCACTGACATTCAGAAACATTAGCTTAACTGGTACAAAGTAGCAATAAATCAGTATGATGAGTCACATGAATTATTGATTCCTACAAAATCTGTATACGATGTCCACCTTACGCCATTTATTACACGCAAAAACCGAAAACTTTTCAAATGTTTGTGCTTAATTATGCAAGCCACGGAGCAATTTGCAACAAAGATATTAGCCTTCATAGTACTTGGTAAGAAATATATTGAATGTGTTACTTTATTTGTGAGGAAATGACTTTCAGAGGAACAGACCAACAGTGCGAATGAGGTTTTAGATCAAAGATGATGTTTGAAACCTTTCGTCATTGACAAGGCGTGATATTTGTCCCCGGTCCGTGATGGTTAGGATTATTTTATTACAACCATTGTTTTTACGGTGTGGTATATGGGTGGGAGCGTTGCACCACCCCTTGTACACACGTTGGAAAATACGCGTTGATAAATGAACAATTCGATCAGCTACTTTCACGGCATGGTGATGGGCACATTCCAACAGACTAGTTCTTTTCTGCCATTCTGTCATGTCCACGTCGATCCATCTTAGAGCTGATTCCATCCAAACTATTTGCACGTAAATACCACTTCGCTAGGATGATTCGAGCCAGTATAGCAGGGTCACGCAGTCACCTGGTACCAGTACTACATTGAGGTATCGTGTTGTTTGTGCTTCTGTCCGGCGTGGCGCAACAATTCGATGTGGCATGGACTCAATAACTCTTGAGATATCCACAACAGAAATAATGAGCCGCATTACTTCTAGAGCCGTCTATAACCACGAAAGTGCAGGATGTTGTGCACGAACTGAACTCTGAGTCATGTCCTATAAATGTTCGAAGTGATGCACATCGGCCGATCTGGGTTGCAAAATCATTCCTTCGAATTGCCCAGATTGTTCTTCAAACCATTCGCGAACAACTGTGCCCCGATAACATGACATCGTTGTTTCGAAATGAAGTCCATGAATGGCGGCAAATGGTATCCAAGTAGACGAACATAACGATTTACAGTCAATGATCGGTTCGATTGGACCAGAGGACCCGATCCATTCCATATAGACAAAGCTCACATGATTACAAAGCCACTAACAGCTTGCATAGCACCTTGAGAAATCGAGTCCACGGCATCGTGGGGTCTGCGCCACACCCTAACACTACCATCAACTCTTACTAACTGAAATCGGTACTGTCTGATCAGGCCACGGTTTTCCAGTCGTTTAGGGTCCGACCAACATGATCACGAGCCCAAGAGAGGCACTGTGGGCGATGTCATATTAGCAAAGGCACTCGCGTTGGTCGTCTGCTGCCATAGTCCATTGACGCCAAACATCGCCGCATTGTCCTAATGGATACGTTCGTCGTCTCCCAATAATTTCTCCGAGTATTTCACGCACTTTTGCTTGTCTGTTAGCACTGGCAATTCTACGCAAACGCCGCTGCTCTCGGTCGTTAAGTGAAGGCCGTTGGCAACTGCGTTGTCTGTGGTGAGAGGTAATGCTTGATAATTGGTATTCTCGGCATACTCTTGACATGGCGGATCTCAGAATACTGAATTTCCTAACGGTTCCCGAAAAGGAATGTCACATGTTTCTAGCTCCAGCTACATTCCGCTTTCAAAGTTTATAATTGCCGTCCTGCAGTCATAATCACGTTGTAAATCTCTTCACATGAATCATCTGAGTACAAATGACAGCTTCGTCAGTTCACTACCAATTTATACCTTGTGTACGCGATACTACCACCATGTGCATATGTACAGATCGCTATCGTATGACTTGTCACCTCAGTGTTAATCACCTACAGAGGTCCAGGGGGAAGGGAGAGAGAGAGAGAGAGAGAGAGAGAGAGAGAGAGAGAGAGAGAGAGTGTGTGTGTGTGTGTGTGTGTGTGTGTGTGTTTGTGTGTGTTTGTCCTTAGGACAATTTAGGTTAAGTAGTGTGTAAGCTTAGGGACTGATGACCTTAGCAGTTAAGTCCCATAAGATTTCACACACATTTGAACATTTTTTGTTTTACTATGCGCGTGACTAGTAATTTGTCCAGTTAGCTTGTACGTGCTCCGAGCCGCTGTACAAAGTTGTGGCGTATCTGCATTATAAATTGTATATCCTTTTAAAGCCGCGTATTGAGAGAGGAACAAGCAGTGAACTAGACGCCTCTGAGCTGTTTTGATTGTCATAATCCCCACGCTTCGTGAGAACAACGGCGCAGGTCTTGCTAGGTTTACAATTTAAAATTTTCGAGCATCTCTCTTTCCGAATGGAGTATGCCGCCTTACTATGATCCTAGTAGGTGCTGTGAATTCATTCGATTTGTTATGTCACATGTTCTTCACAAGAATTGTAGAAAACCTATTCCATAACTGATCGCATTACTGTCTGGTATGCGATTTCCTTTACACATGCTCTCTACTATGCAAAAATCTTGCCAACAAATCTAAGATTTCATTGTTACCCTAATGGTATGTTTCAAACAAGCCTTATCACCACCTGATTAGTGTCAGGAGCGGTGGTATCATGGTCGAAACAAATTCCAGATAAACGACATTAGTAGCTCTAAGTTAGCTACACGAGGACAGTATCGAAGGTCGGAAGTGTGACAGCAATTGGATTATTTCAGTCTGAAACATCGTGGTTTCTCAACCTTTGAGCGTGTATGTGCGGCAGTCCCTCAAAGCTGAATTTCAAACCGGACTGAGGAGGTTAGTTAAGACACTGTTAGTGCTAAGTCTGACAAAGAACGAGAGGATCTGTCGCGCCGTGATTTTCGTGCACCTATTGTGACTAGAAAACTAAGCTAAATGCAGAACACCACTCTTCACTAGTATGTATTTTTTTGTGAATCTGGCTCTTCTAGGGCCACCGTTGGAAATTTGTTTCGTGATTTTTAAACGGGCAAGGAGTGTCTTGAAGATGAACTTTGTCCCGGTCGCCTAACAACAGCAGTGACCCAAAAAACCTCTACATCTACATTTATACTCCGCAAGCCACCCAACGGTGTGTGGCAGAGGGCACTTTACGTGCCACTGTCATTACCTCCCCTTCCTGTTCCAGTCGCGTATGGTTCGCGGGAAGAACGACTGTCTGAAAGCCTCCGTGCGCGCTCTAATCTCTCTAATTTTACATTCGTGATTTCCTCGGGAGGTGTAAGTAGGGGGAAGCAATATATTCGATACCTCATCCAGAAACGCAGCCTCTCGAAACCTGGTGAGCAAACTACACCGCGATGCAGAGCGCCTCTCTCGCAGAGTCTGCCACTTGAGTTTACTAAACATCTCCGTAACGCTATCACGGTTACCAAATAACCCTGTGACGAAACGCGCCGCTCTTCTTTGGATCTTCTCTATCTCCTCCGTCAACCCGATCTGGTACGGATCCCACACTGATGAGCAATACTCAAGTATAGGTCGAACGAGTGTTTTTTAAGCCACCTCCTTTGTTGATGGACTACATTTTCTAAGCACTCTCCCAATGAATCTCAACCTGGTACCCGCCTTACCAACAGTTAATTTTATATGATCATTCCACTTCAAATCGTTCCGCACGCATACTCCCAGATATTTTACAGAAGTAACTGCTACCAGTGTTTGTTCCACTATCATATAATCATACAATAAAGGATCCTTCTTTCTATGTATTCGCAATACATGACATTTGTATATGATAAGGGTCAGTTGCCACTCCCTGCACCAAGTGCCTATCCGCTGCAGATCTTCCTGCATTTCGCTACAATTTTCTAATGCTGCAACTTATCTGTATACTACAACATCATCCGCGAAAAGCCGCATGGGACTTCCGACACTATCTACTAGGTCATTTATATATATTGTGAAAAGCAATGGTCCCATAACACTCCCCTGTGGCACGCCAGAGGTTACTTTAACGTCTGTAGACGTGTCTCCATTGATAACAACATGCTGTGTTCTGTTTGCTAAAAACTCTTCAATCCAGCCACACAGCTGGTCTGATATTCCGTAGGCTCTTACTTCGTTTATCAGGCGACAGTGCGGAACTGTATCGAACGCCTTCCGAAAGTCAAGGAAAATAGCATCTACCTGGGAGCCTGTATCTAATATTTTCTGGGTCTCATGAACAAATAAAGCGAGTTGGGTCTCACACGATCGCTGTTTCCGGAATCCATGTTGATTCCTACAGAGTAGATTCTGGGTTTCCAAAAACGACATGATACTCGAGCAAGAAACATGTTCTAAAATTCTACAACAGATCGACGCCAGAGATATAGGTCTATAGTCTTGCGCATCTGCTCGACGACCCTTCTTGAAGACTGGGACTACCTGTGCTCTTTTCCAATCATTTGGAACCTTCAGTTCCTCTAGAGACTTGCGGTACACGGCTGTTAGAAGGGGGGCAAGTTCTTTCGCGTACTCTGTGTAGAATCGAATTGGTTTCCCGTCAGGTCCAGTGGACTTTCCTCTGTTGAGTGATTCCAGTTGCGTTTCTATTCCTTGGACACTTTCTATTCCTTGGACACTTTGAGGATACTTTGAGGAAAATCATCGAAGATAGTCTTTATCTCATATTCGTAACATTCAAGGGACGCTAAATATTATATTGATTGAAGTGCACACCATCATTCACTACCATTTAGGCCTAACCAAGAGATGTGACCGCTGGGTGCCACATTCACCGAGAGCAGATCAACTACATACCTGAATCGACTGGCGACGTTTCATGCTTGAAAAATTCGATAAAGAGCGGGCCAAAGACACTTACAAGATCGTTATAGATGAAGAAACACGGGCTTGTCAATGTGACACCGAAACGAAGAGGCAGTCCTCAGTACGGTGCTTTCCAGGTGAGGAACCACCCACGAAGTTTAGCAGAAGTACGAGCTCTGGAAAGAAGACAGTAGCCACTTTCTTCACTAAAACGCTTCATCTCACATCAGTGACTCTGTACACACGTCGCACCGTCAGTGCTGAGTGGTTTGCGACTTAAATGTCTGCCGAAAATCAACGTCACATGAAGGTCACAGCATTCAAATTTGACGAGTGACCAACTTCTTCTGCGTCACGACACTGCCTGAGCGCATACGGCCGACAACAATGGACTTCTCGGAGAAGGAAAAAGTGCGAGTGTTACCGTACCTACCCCACTCACTTAACCTTTAACCGGTACCGTGGGTCATTTTGGACCCGCTGACAACAATAAAACCGTCTAACAATGGGAACTCGCAAAGTTTCAGTTCGCGCGCCAATGTAATCTCAGTACATTGTGAGGTGCACCAGGGACCGGGAGCTCACTGCTCGAAATTTTTGGAGGTAAGTGCCATCCCTCTGTCCAATTTGACCCGCCATTCCAGATACGGAATTTTTTTTGTCAGTATATACTGACATATTTTGTGGTGTTTCAGGCGCTTTATTGTCACAATGCAGCGGGGTCTCACTGAAAAAGAAATTTGTGAGCTATTATTAGACGAAAATTATTCAAACACAGAATCTAATCTTTAAGTGATTTGCAACCTTGTGATGAAGAGAACGTAAGTGACGATGAAAATACACAACAAGAAATTTCTTCTGATTGAATTAATTCATTGTCTGATGATTCAGTAGAGATAGCCAGCTGTCAAGTAGTTTATATTTTCGAGGTAAAAATCGATCCAAGTGGTCTACTTATCCACCAGCTAGGTCCAGAGTCAGAAACCACAACATCATCACTCACCTGCCTGGTATCATCGGTATAGCTCGTGAAAAACGGAACATGTCACCAACCGAATCATGGAAGTTGCTGATATCACATGAAAGGATAGCACATATTTGCACTCACACTAATCAGAAAACAACAGATTATAAAACTAATGCTACTTACACTAACCATATGAGTATTATGGAAATGAAAGCACTTTTTGGATTGTTGTTATTATCAGGTGTACTCAAATATGGCCATAAAGATATAGAAAGTTTATGGGGAACTGATGGAACGGGCCGAGATATAGTTAGAATAACGATTGGCAGTCCTTTTATGGCTGTAGCTCCACAACGGTGCGTTTGCGACCGGTGATTATCCAGGAAATTTTACTGAATTCTGTGCACCTTACCCTTCTCTGACACTATTACGAGGACTACTTCTGTTTTAATCTCTGATCGGTAGCGAAAAGGGAAATTATAATTGTTTTACTTGCAACATTTAGCTACATTTTGCAGCTACAGGGTGTTTCAAAAATGACCGGTATATTTTAAACAGCAATAAAAACTAAACGAGCAGCGATAGAAATACACCGTTTGTTGCAATATGCTTGGGACAACAGTACATTTTCAGGCAGACAAACTTTCGAAATTACAGTAGTTACAATTTTCAACAACAGATGGCGCTGCGGTCTGGGAAACTCTATAGTACGATATTTTCCACATATCCACCATGCGTAGCAATAATATGGCGTAGTCTCTGAATGAAATTACCCGAAACCTTTGACAACGTGTCTGGCGGAATGGCTTCACATGCAGATGAGATGTACTGCTTCAGCTGTTCAATTGTTTCTGGATTCTGGTGGTACACCTGGTCTTTCAAGTGTCCCCACAGAAAGAAGTCACAGGGGTTCATGTCTGGCGAATAGGGAGGCCAATCCACGCCGCCTCCTGTATGTTTCGTATAGCACAAAGCAATCACACGATCATCGAAATATTCATTCAGGAAATTAAAGACGTCGGCCGTGCGATGTGGCCGGGCACCATCTTGCATAAACCACGAAGTGTTCGCAGTGTCGTCTAAGGCAGTTTGTACCGCCACAAATTCACGAAGAATGTCCAGATAGCGTGATGCAGTAATCGTTTCGGATCTGAAAAATGGGCCAATGATTCCTTTGGAAGAAATGGCGGCCCAGACCAGTGCTTTTTGAGGATGCAGGGACGATGGGACTGCAACATGGGGCTTTTCGGTTCCCCATATGCGCCAGTTCTGTTTATTGACGAATCCGTCCAGGTAAAAATAAGCTTCGTCAGTAAACCAAATGCTGCCCACATGCATATCGCCGTCATCAATCCTGTGCACTATATCGTTAGCGAATGTCTCTCATGCAGCAATGGTAGCGGCGCTGAGGGGTTGCCGCGTTTGAATTTTGTATGGATAGAGGTGTAAACTCTGGCGCATGAGACGATACGTGGACGTTGGCGTCATTTGGACCACAGCTGCAACATGGTGAACGGAAACCCGAGGCCGCTGTTGGATCACCTGCTGCACTAGCTGCGCGTTGCCCTCTGTGGTTGCCGTACGCGGTCGCCCTACCTTTCCAGCACGTTCATCCGTCACGTTCCCAGTCCGTTGAAATTTTTCAAACAGATCCTGTATTGTATCGCTTTTCGGTCCTTTGGTTACATTAAACCTCCGTTGAAAACTTCGTCTTGTTGCAACAACACTGTGTTCTAGGTGGTGGAATTCCAACACCAGAAAAATCCTCTGTTCTAAGGAATAAACCATGTTGTCTACAGCACACTTGCACGTTGTGAACAGCACACGCTTACAGCAGAAAGACGACGTACAGAATGGCGCACCCACAGACTGCGTTGTCTTCTATATCTTTCACATCACTTGCAGCGCCATCTGTTGTTGAAAATTGTATGTACTGTAATTTCGAAAGTTTGTCTGCCTGAAAATGTACTGTTTTCCCAAGCATATTGCAACAAACGGTGTATTTCTATCGCTGCTCGTTTAGTTTTTATTGCCGTTTCAAATATACCGGTCATTTTTGAAACACCCTGTATTTCTCTACATAGTCGCCGCTCCAATTTGGACATTTGCTGTAGTGTTGTACCAACTTACCAGTACTCTTGTCATAGAACGCAGCCGCATGTGCTTTCAAGCAATTCTCTGCGCTGATTTGCAGCTCGCTGTCTTTACCAAAACGCTGTCCTCATGGCAAGCGGTTCACGTTAACGAAGTGATGAAGATCAGGGGGAGCGAGCTCCAGGTTGTGTGGTGGGTGTTCAAATACATCCATCAAAAACATTGTAGAACTGTATTCATTGCATATGCAGTATGCAGCCAAGAATTGCCACCAAGAAGGGAACCCATGACTGTTAGGTTATGTGGTATGCTTGTGATCAAAACGAAACCCCTCAGCAGTCACCTTACATTTAACAGGAGACATTACTGTTCTAGGCATTTTTACGTGCTAACTGTGCGCTGATAACTGAAACGTGTCACCTGACGCAGTCGGTGGGCGTACTAGGGACACTGTGCACGCATCTGCACGAATCTTCATCGGATTTTCACTGTGATTTCAATTTCGCAACTGATCAGGGGTTGAAAAAAAATAATCCTCTTATCAGACTGTTTGTTCTCCACCCCACAGAGAGGACAGTCATCATGCTTTTGTGCTACTGACAAGAAAGGAAAACTTTAGAGTTACTAGTTACAGTCAGTATTTGTGGCAAAGCATTCCCACAGGATCCTAAAATGAACATACAAAGCACAACGTGAATATTTAGGAGTCTGTCGAATGGTCCCGATAGAACAGTGTGTATAGCGAAGAATGGTTACTATCAGTTATTCAAAATAATTATCGCCAGCCCTCGGTTATAAAAGGCGAAGGGTGTATGCAGAACAGCGAGCTTACCTATAATAGGCCCGAAGGCGAACAGCATGATACCGCAGAACACCATGTTCAGTCCGACGGCAGCTGGCAGCTTCTCTTCAGGGCAGACTTCTGCGACGCAGAGGTTGGTGTTGACAACAGCAGAGCCCCGACAGAATCCACACAAAGCACTCCACACGCACAACATCACCAACGATGAAGACATGGCCAGCCCTGCAAACAGGGGTAATCACACAATGGCGAAACGAGGATATCTTCATTACTGGACGTTCGTGGGTATAGTGACAAAGACATGAAATGTTGACACAGTCGATTGTTAAACTGAACACGAGCCTGAGATCTGGTTACTTCCCACTCTTTACCCCACTACGTCGCAAGGAATACCTACATACCTACAACCTGTTTCCCTGTGGTATACTGGCCCTTCCGCAGCGCCCCTTTTAAATACGCTGCAGGCCATCCAAAATGCAACAAGGAGCGCCGATACCACAGCCCAAATGATACGGGAGATAACACGTTGCAGAAAGAGCACGTCACTGAAAATACAGCCCCTGTGAATTGAGTAAGATATTGAATTCACTACTGAGTTTTGCCGCCAGTGCCGGCTATAAGCGCTGCTACAGGCATCAGCATTGAATCAAAGAGGCTCTGGATGTGTTGTTGGGGTATAGCAGTTCATGCTGCTTCCACATATTGCCAAATGATTTAGTGTAGCAGCGACTGGTGTATCCCGGGTTAGTAGTTCCGCAGTCATAGACCAGCGATTTCGATCAGTGAGAGCATGGAGAACAGGGAGGCCAAGGCAGCAATGCAGTCTGATGGGCAACGAAGAAGTCTTTAACACTGCGTGTCACGCGTGGTCACGCATCATCTTGTTGCAGCGTGGCCGTCGGCAAGCTCTGAAGGTATGGGAGGACAAAGGCTCAAACGCTTCAGAGATGTACTGCCAGTGCGTACTAATGGGGTGCGAGAGTGGTATCCAAAACCACTCCAAACCATAACACTGTGCCCAGGACCAATATGGCGGTGCATAAGGCAACAGTTCAGCTGTCTCTCACTGCGGTGTCTTCAGACTCTAATTTTGAAATGTTCAAATGTGTGTGAATTCCTAAGGGACCAAGCAACTGAGGTCGTCGGTCCCTAGACTTACATACTACTTAAACTAACTTACACTAAGAACAACACACGCAACCATGCCCGAGGCAGGACTCGAACCTCCGGTGGGAGGGGCCGCGCAATCCGTGATATGGCGACTCAACCCGCGGCCACTCCGCGCGGCCATACTCTAATCCAACCATCGTTATGGTGCAGTCAAAATCGGGATTCGACGGTAAAGACAGTGTCGTTTCATTCGGTTGTTCATGTGAGTCGTTCATCGCGCCTTTGCCGGCTACTCAGTGGTAAACGCAGCAATGAAAGCCCCTCTGCAGCAAACGACGTGAAACGGTACGCGCGGAACCGTTTGTTGTGTAACAGGCCGAAATTGTAGTCATATGGTTCGTGATGTGGCTGAGCGATCCATCACTGACATATGTACAAAGAGGTGGGTGCAATCGGTCCTTAGGTCCGTCCTTACCTCTTGCACAGTTGCTTCGTTCCGTCCTGCACGATCACCGATTACTCTGAAGGACAAACCGCTATAGGCAACTATTCTTCCCCAGTCGAACTCCAAAACATGATCGAAAGACGCTCTCTGTCTTCTACGAGGCATACTGTAGCTGCTTTCGCAAAACAACAGCATGAAAGAATAATTCCAATACGTCCACACGGACGCCTGTTCCCCCTTAATACAG
This sequence comes from Schistocerca americana, assembly GCF_021461395.2. Lineage (NCBI taxonomy): Eukaryota > Metazoa > Arthropoda > Insecta > Orthoptera > Acrididae > Schistocerca > Schistocerca americana. The sequence continues at coordinate 584,982,654 of NC_060123.1, read as the reverse complement.
CGCTTGTAGATGCCGCTACTGTCGCCCGTGATGTGCGCCTGAGCTGAAATAATGCTAACCATGCGCATCTCTCATCACCGCAAACGCACGCCGCAAATTTCACCTGATTTTGACGTTTCCTGCATTTAGGGTGGCCTGCAGCTTGAGTAGTAGTGCAGTGCTCAGACACGGCTGGGGGCGTTTATTTTTCGTTAAATGCGTTAACGTGTCACGGAGTAAAGAAATCAGTAACCAGTACAACTAACGCATGGAACGCGCATCGACATAATCATCTCCGTAAATCACCACACGCTGCACTACACGGTAAACATATTCTCAGTCATCCAGTTGGCTATAAAAAGGGTTCTGTCGGGAAGGATCTTCCCTCACCTCAAACGCTGCTCGCTCTTCACTGTACCGACAGACTACAGCTTTTTAATAGAAACACATGACATCAACACGAAGAAAAATGTTCTTATCACATGGAAATTACTTCTCATAATTCACACAGCGTGTGTTAATTTGACGCAGCCAAGAGTAAAGTTGCTTACCATTACTCAGCAAAACGGGGGCAAACTTACTACACGTTTAAACATACAACAGTTGACATGGGTCACAGCTTTTATGTTTACAGTGGTAATGACGCTTTCCCAGTTTCATCCATGCTTCGATGTGAGAGCTTCGAGTGACTATGGACTTATCTCCACATTATCAATGAATGTGCGACCAACTAATTGTGGAAACTATAAGGTTATCGTTTTACAACACCTCGCTTGTAAACTGCTGATTAGAATGCGAAGAAATTATTGAATCAGGCGTTATTAAATGACGATAGTTTTGCTTTCAAAATACATGAAAGTATTAGAGAAGCAGTCCTGATATTTAGAAAAATAAATGTACCTCGATAATCCTTATAGCTTCTGTGAGACCTTCCATCTTATAGAGCTGAATGGAAGTCTTGCGCGAAATGGCTGTTTTTGTAAATTGGCGGTGTGTTGAAGATTCAGACATGAAGACATCGACTGCAAAAAAGCTAAGCGACGAGTTGGTTTTTTTAGGAAATTATATATTAACGTTTCAATAAAATCTCATAAATACGATATTTCAGGTACAAGCAAAATGAGTCCTCTCATTGAGATAAGATATTGCTTCAAATGTATGTTCAGTAACGACATATTTTCAAAATGGAAAATTCTACCCACAATTTTATTCTTATAAATTCGTCGATGAGTACTTAACATTCTTTGTTTGCAAACTTAGTGCGCTCAGTATGGGTCAGCATGTCTTACCACTGTTTACTTACTGGGCGAATTAACGAAGCTTTCCTTCGGAATCTCTGTAAGATACAAATTTAAGGGTTCCAAAATGTTTCAGTGTTTAGTACTCAAGACTTTCATTAACAATTTTTCCAATTGTAGATTATAACAGCCTCAAAGATTAATCTACGATTCAGCATGATGCACGCAAACAATGTTAAGGGTAACCCTTAACATTTCTCCTATCATCCTGCCACATTTTTCGCGTACACAACACTGTAAGGGAAATAACACTGTTTACTTACTTCAATAAATTTTCACATTTACCTGCTTAGTAATAACTTTTGAAAGGCATTTGCGTTCAGGAACAAATTCAGGATCTCATTTGAGTCTTAGTTACCCGCATCATCCTCAGATTCGCAAAAATCATCCATGAAAGTCCCTCTTCAGATACGAACACTGCATGGGTTACTATTTTTGGCATCTCTGTCTTTGGACTTACCACTGTTTACATGCAAACGTTCTGACAAATCATGCCATTAGCGAGAGTATAAAGTTTAAGACAGAGCTGCCATACTTCGTTTTATCATGGAACTATCGGCTAATTTTCATGTTTTACATGGAATGTCTGTTTCTCATAGACTGTTCCCTCCCTTCCTTATATCTTCCTATATCCATAAGTACCAAGTGGACGTATAAAACATGGAAGACGTAGTAATCACATTTCCTGTCCAGATACCATGAGATTGAGATACAGCTTGTTGAGAGTTATGTAACTTTTATATCCTGTATGGAAGAAGACAAAGAAGAAGAAGAAGTAGCAGTAGCAGTGATGATTGTCTAGATCCTACTGAATATAAGACTCGAATCGAAATATACTTATAAACACATGTACTGGAAAGTAAGTGGTAACCAACGCAAGACAAAAGCGGAAAACCCTCGTTGGTTCTTATGTTGTGGCTCAATATGAGGCAGCACTTAGGCAAGAGAGCTAAGTCCACTGAGAAAAAAACTCGCAACACCAAGGAGTTGTGCGACATAAAGCAAAGTTAGAAGGCGTATTTCTACATCTGAAACAGGATGTCTGTATAAATTTCGCACCGTTCCGTAAGAATTGGGCTAGTAGCGACACTATGAGGATGCAAATCAGGTTTGCCTTAAATGCACGCTGCAACAGTTGTCAGCGGTAGTCACTTTAGAGGCTGGAAGTGGTGAGCTGATGTTAGTCAAAAACGCCTTTAACGCGACAAAGATGCCATTATCGACACACCACTGAGTTTGAACGACGTCGTGTAACAGTGCTACGAGGAACTTGATGTTCCTTCTACAACTTTGCAGAAAGTCCTCGCAGGATTGTAGCCACTGTACATGACTGCTGGCAGCGGTGGTCACGGGAATATATGGTTGCAAGAAGACCGGAATTCGGACAGCCATGTGGTACTAACGAGAGAGGAGACCACAGTATTCGGCGATTGACTTTGCATCCGCAGCAGCAAACCGAACAGCAGTTGGCACCAAAGTCAGGCAATGAACTGTTACAAACCGGTTCCTTCAAGGACGACTCTGACTCAGACACCCTGCATCGTGAACTCCACTAACCTCAAACCACCATTGTCTGCGACTGCACTGGTGACAAGCGAGAGCTCATTGGATGGCAGGGTGGAGGTCTCGTGTTTTCTGGTGAAAACTGTTTCTTTCTCGGTGTCAGTGATAGCCATGTGTTGGTTATGAGGAGGCCAGCAGATGGCCTGTCTCCGTGCTACACACCATACCTGGAGTTATGGTCTGGTACCAGATTTCGTGTAACAGGAAGAGCATTTTCGTGGTCATCCCATACACCCTGACTGTAAAACCGTACGTCATTCTGGTGATTGGACCTGTTGTGCTATCACTGATGAGCAGCATTTCAGTGGTGTTTTCCAACAGGATAACGCTCGCCCACACACCACTGTTATAACCCAACATGCTATACAATGTGTTGACGTGTTGTCTCAGCCTGTTTCCAATAGAGCACATATGGGGCATCATCGGCCGACAACTCTAGCGGCATCCACGAATAGAATTAACGGTCCCTGTATTGACCAACCAAGAGTAACAGGCATGAAGCCCCATCACACAAACTGACGTCGGCACCTGCATAATACAATGCATGCACGTTGGCATGCATGCTTTCAACATTCTGCCGGTTACAGCAGCATTTCACATTTTCAATGGCGTATCTCGCTTGTATATTTCTGCGATCTTGCAATGTTAATCACTTTCAAATGTTACCGAGACAAATGTATTACCGAAATTTCATTACTCTGCATTGGGAGCCGCTCAGCAACATTTCCAGCCTAACTAAAATTGTCACCAAGAACAGTGGATCTCATCACTGCGCGGAACGGTCAAGTCACATATGGATCGACATCGATACAAGAATGACGTAAAATTAGGCGAAAATGTTGAGGATTTCGAAGCCTAGGTCCTAAGTTGCTATGCAGGGGTGAAATACGCTGAAGCGCCAAAGATACTGGTACAGGCATGCGTATTCAAATACAGAGATATGTAAACAGGCAGAACACGGCGCTGCGGTCGGCAACGCCTATATAAGACAACAAGTGTTTGGCGCCGTCGTTAGACCGATTATTGCTGCTACAATGGCAGGTTATCAAGATATTAGAGTGTTTGAACATGGTGCTATAATCGGTGCACGAGCGATGGGACACATCTCTGAGGCAGATATGAAGTGGGGAATTTTCCGTACGACCATTTCAGGAGTGTACCGTGAATATCGGGAATGCGGTAAAACATCAAATCTACGACATCGCTGTGGCCGGAAAAATCGTTCAACGTGACTGAAGTGCAACCCTTCCGCAAATTGTACCCTTGATCACTGAACGACACAGGATTACACCTTGCTTGGGCCCGTCAACACCTACAACTGACTGTTGATGACTCTAAACACTTTGCTTGGTCGGCCGAGTTTCGTTTCAAATTTTATCGTGCGGACGGACGTGTACGGGTATGGAGACACACTCACGAATCCATGGTCCCTGCATGTCAGCAGGGGACTATTAGAGCTCGTGGAGGCTCTGTAATGGTGTGGGGCATGTGCAGTTCGAGTGATAAGCGACCACTGATACGTCTAGATACGAATCTGACAGGTGACACGATATGTAAGCATGCTGTCTGATCACCTGCACCCATTCATGTTCATTGTTCATTCCGACTGTCGAGACACGCCACACGCCCAGAATTGCTACAGAGTGGCTCCAGAAACACTGAGTTTAAACATTTCCGCTGGTCACCAAACTCCCCAGACATTAACATTATTGAACGTATCTGGGATGACTTGCAACGTGAAGAGATCGCCACCCCGTCGTACTGTTACGGATTTATGGACAGCCGTGCCGGATTCATGGTGTCCGTTCCCTCCAGCAGTAATTCAGACATTAGTCGAGTCCATACCACGTCGTGTTGTGGCACTTCTGTGCGTTCACGGGGACCCTACACGATATTAGGCAGGTGTACCAGTTTCTTTGGCTCTTCAGTGTAGCACATGGAGACGCATAGGTATCTGTGTAAGGCACTACGGCGCCTATACAGATACCTTGGACACACAGCTTTTATACGTAGGTACTTTTATGTTCAGACCTTGACATTTGCTAAACAGAGAAACTGTTGGACAAGAATAATCAGAGGCACTTATGGACACAGTACATACTAATAGAGGTGGGGTGGTGTATTTATATCGAAAAATGGTTCATATTTCACCTCATGGTAAGAAAGATGAACATAAACAATGGTTATATGGATCGCTATAGGACTGTTAGTACGAAGTATGTCCTCCACGGCTAGTAATGAGCATTTGCACCTGTTATTTATCCAGGCTGTTAACCTATTCCTTTGTCAAGGCGGTTTTCACTTTTTTCAGAGTGTGGGGACGGGGTGTTCGTTGGGAAATACATCTACCAAGGGCAGCCAAGCATGCTCTAGGGTCCGGGGAGTACACAGACCATTCCATATCTTCACTTTCCAGCGTGTCTGACACCTCAATGGTCCCGTGCGGGCGGGCATTGTCGTACATAATCCTGAAGTCTTGAACCACCGCATCTCTGAACAGACGAACATGATCGAGAATAACCCCCCTGCAATACTGTTGTACTGTGATAGTACCTTGCGTGAAGATACAGGGTGACAATTACTGTATTATACGGAAAGTGACGTACGATAGTTACAAACTATAAGGTGCACGCACTTTATTCAACGTGTAAACGTCACTACAGTTATTCGGATCTAGGTTATGCCATATTCGATACGCCTACCATCATTGGCGGTGATGTGGTGCAGGCGAATAGCGAAATTCTGCATGACCTGCAGAAGTGTCGGAACATCGATGTTGTCGATGACCTACTGGATGGTTGTTTTCAGCTCAGCAGTGGATTTAGGGTTATTACTGTAAACTTTGTTTTCAATATAGACCCACAAAAAGGAGTCGCATGTGTTCACATTCGGAAAATGTGGCGGCCAATCGAGGCCCATGCCAGTGGCCTCTGGGTACCCCAGAGCCAGAATTCAGTCCCCAAAGTACTCTTCCAGGACATCACTCTCCTGTTTAGCAAGTGTCAGGCAGTGTACAAGACAACATTTTGAGCTGAGGGACAGAGACTTCACAGACACTTCGTGTAATCTACACAATACTGCGCTAGTTGCGAAGTAATGGCACACATTTTGTCCTGTTATACGTATTGTAATTCTAAAAAGAAGTGTCCATCAAAACCATGCCTGATCACCCGTGCGGTATGCTGAAAATATTACGATGAAGTCAAAAACGTGGTACCGGAATTGTGGCTGTGACGAATGTTTAGTTAGTACATATGAAGTTGCGATTGGACTCACCTGAGCGAGTTACTGCACTGAAAACAGATCCGAGGAGGAAGGTAATGCGCGGCCGGACGTGGAACCGGTCCGTGAAGTAGTTGACGCCGAACCGCGCCACGCAGTCGCCGATCGCCCTCATGGTGATGACGAGCGCCGTGTCTGAACGCGTCAGCCCGACGACCCGCTGCAGGTAGAAGGGCAGCAGCAGGGCGTAGTTTATGGTGGCCGTCACCATGGCAGCCGTGCCCAGCATAACGTTCAGGTAGGCACCGCTTCGCAGCAAGTCCAGGTCCATGAACGCCACTGCGCGTCGCCATAGCGAACGTTGACCCGGAGGTGTCTCTGCAACTGCCGAGCACACGTCTGCATCAGCGCTAAATGCTAATTCAAATCGCTGTGGAGTAGTCTCGGTACACCATTACATCGTACAGGCTATATGAAACAAGTACTCAAGCAGTACAAAAATGCAGAAAAACACGTAAGTAGACAAAATGGTCTGGGAGTTGAGTGGCTGCATTCTTGTCCTAGCGAACATTTTCAGCCCCACAGAACTTTTGTTGGTGCTGAAAATAATATTCAGCTTTTTCGATAGAATCACCTTTGCGATATACAGGGAGTCTGTTTTAACTAGAGAGAACTAAGTATCTAGACAGCGACGTATCGTACGAAAAAAGATGTTCTAGGTGAAAATGTAATATTGGTGAAGAGGACATCTGCCTGTACTAAAACTGTCCACCTAAAATCCACCCTTCCTGTGTGGGCGGGATCAACTTTGCACTTTCAAATTGGAAAGCCCTATTCGTATTGCGTATCGTTTACTCAAAGTATTGTTTTCCTTTCGCGACAGGTGGTTCTGTAATCAACAAATAGCAGGTGTGATCTGCAGTTCCCCCTAGACGCATTTGATTCTATATTTCATTTGCGACGTAAATGTAAACTTTTGTGTTCGAAATTTAGTGGTGAAAATTTGATGGTACAGTAAAATATAGTTAGTCGATTCAGTGTCTGGTTGGAAACTACATTTAGTGTGATCTGGCAAACAACGACGGGGATGTAATAGTTTTCTGTTCCTGTCGGGTTGTTTGATTTCTTGCCCCCTCACCATTGGAGTACTTGATTGCGGTGTCTCCCCTTGCCTCTTACTATTGAGGTGCTTGATCTCAGTGAGTATCCATGGCGGGTATTCCCGTCACTATCATCTCATGGACATTTTTTACCTTACTACAATATAAATGCTTTGTGGTTAGGGCCTCCCGTCGGATAGACCGTTCTGCTGGTGCAAGTCTTTCGAGCTGACGCCACTTCGGCGACTTGTTTGTTGATGGGGTGAAATGATGATAAGGACAACACAACACCCAGTCCCTGAGCGGAGAAAATCTCCGACCCAGCCGGAAATCGAACCCGGGCCGTTAGGTATGACATTCCGTCGCTCTGAACACTCAGCTACCAGTGGCGGACGCCTTACTACAATGATTGTGGTTTGTATTCCGCCGGTAACCGCCTAGATGCTAGAGCGCGAGTTACGGCGTGTGGATGGAAACACACATCGAAATTAGTCACCCTGATGGCGAGGTACGAAAGCGACAACCGAAATCAACCACTTCGATTGTTTGGAGACTGGTGGAATCAACGTCATCGGGAACAGAAGACCGCGTTACCATACAAGTAGTTTATTTGCAAGAAATGTCAGTGTTGTCCTTCTAGTGATCTTCAGTCTGAGGACTGGTTTGATGCAGCCCTCCATGCTACTCTATCGTGTCCGATCCTCTTTATCTCTGACTAACTACTGCAACCTACATCCTTCTGAATCTGCTTACTATATTCATCTCCTGGTCTCCCTCTACGATATTTAACCCCACGCTACACTCAATTACTAAACGGATGATGCCTCGATGTCTCAGAATGTGTCCTACCAACCGATCCCTTCTTTTGGTCAAGCTGTGTTAGAAATTTCTTGTCTCCTCAATTCTATTCAGTACCTACTCATTAGCTACGCGATCGGCCCATCTAATATTAACCTTTTTCTGTAGCACCTCATTTCAAAAGCTTCCTTTATGTCTTATCGTCCATGTTTCATTTCCATACATGGATACACACTCAGACAGATACCTTCAGGAGAGACTCTCTAACCCTTAAATTTATATGAAATGGTAGCCAATTTCTCTTCTTCAGAAATGCCTTTCTTACCATTGCCAGTCTACATTTTATATCCTCTTTACTTCTGCAATCATCAGTTATTTTGCTGCCAAAATAGCAAAACTCATGTACAGCTTTTGTAAATAGGCTGTTTAGGTTTTTATGTTGGTAACGCCACCTAGCGCTCTGAATGAAAATCACTGACTGTGCTGTCTGCAGTCTGTGGCTGGTTTGCATTGTTGGAATATTTGCTATTGTAGTGTTGGGCAGTTGGATGTGAACAGCGCGCAGCGTTGCGCAGTTTGAGGTGAGCCGCCAGCAGTGGCGGATGTGTGGAGAGAGATGGCAGATTTTTGAGAGCGGACTCTTTCATCAGAAAGAATAAATTTGTAATACTGGATATCATGAACTGAGATATCATATATATATATATATATATATATATATATATATATATATATATATATATGATGACTTTTGAACATTATTAAGGTAAATACATTGTTTGTTCTCTATCAAAATCTTTCATTTCCTAACTGTGCCTATCAGTATTTAGTGCCTTCAGTAGTTAGAATCTTTTATTTAGCTGGCAGTATTGGCGCTCGTTGTATTGGAGTAGTTCGAATAAATAAGATTTTTGTGAAGTAAGTGGTTCATGAAAGGTATAGGTTATTGAAACTTCCTGGCAGATTAAAACTGTGTGCCGGACCGAGACTCGAACTCGGGACCATTGCCTTTCGCGGGCAAGTGCTCTACCAACTGAGCTACCCAATCACGACTCACACCCAGTCCTCACAGCCTTACTTCTGCCAGTACCTCGTCTCCTACCTTCCAAACTTTACAGAAGCTCTCCTGCGAACACGCCAGGAAGTTTCATATCAGAGCACACTTCGCTGCAGAGTGAAAATCTCATTCTGGAAACATCCCCGAGGCCGTGGCTAAACCATGTCTCCGCAATATCCTTTCTTGCAGGAGTGCTTGTTTTGCAAGGTTCGCAGGAGAGCTTCAGTTAAGTTTGGAAGGTAGGAGACGAGGTACTGGCAGAAGTAAGACTGTGAGGACGGGGCGTGACGCAGTCTGCTTTCGGCTGCGGTGGGGCGAGGACGTACATGCGCTTGCTTGGGTTTACCTTCTCGCGGCGCGAGTTGTATTTGTTCCAAGTTCAGTGCGACTATGGCACACACATGGCGCCACGATACGATCAAAATTACTTTCCAACCAGACCACGCGCGTCCTCGAGCCTATGAAATAGACCAGTTCATACGCGACGATCTACGTTTATATCCGGCGACTGTCGTCGGAATACATTTGTCTATAACGGCGAGCGTGGTTTATGTTAAAATGACCAGTGCAGTGGTCTGCGCGACAGTGGTGTCTAAATACTCGAACTCAGTCGGATTCAAAGATTCTGACGGACATATCGGTGCAGTGACGGTGGATCATGCAGGCATGGGCGTAAGGACTGTAAGGGTTTTTCAGCTCCCCTTCGAGGTCCCAGAGGAAGTTGTCAAGGACGCATTCCGACCATATGGCAATGTTATCAGCCACGTTGCAGAAAAGTGGCAAACTTTCTCAACGTGTAAGGTCTACAATGGTGTGGTCCGAATTACACTTAAGTTCAAGAAACATGTGCCGTCCCATTTGAACATCGGAGGCTGTCGTGCTATAATCATGTACGACGGTCAACCGCGTACCTGCCCCGGATGTGGCCAGGACGGTCATGTTCGATTGAGCTGCTTACAACGTAGAATTACGCAGATATCAGTGGGAGACTCCGTTTCCCCGACGGGGACGACAATCCTGCCCCTCACGTATGCCCAGACGACGATGCGCACCATAGATGAGGACGAAACGTGCGATCAGACACATCCATCGACGTCAGAAGTACCAAGGGAGGAAGAGGAAGGACTCCCGATGCCAAGTCATATGTCGCCCCCTCCACAGCACCAACAGTCCCACGGAATTTAGACGCAACGTAACATTCAGAACGCGATGGACGTGGACGCGAACATTGTCCCGACCGCGGCTTTCCTAGCGGAAGGTGATACGACGCTGGATTGCCTCCCACATTCGGATACGGATGTCCACGTTCGAAAGCAACGTTCGCCTCGACGACGCAAGCGACGTCGGCGGACCCCTTCTGACGATTGCCTCCTACACAGGGCCGGTCAAGAAGGTGACATCTCATCAGACGGCATGGATGCTGCGCCTGCTGAGGATCTAAGTGGTGTAGACGGTTCACTTGCCCATACTACGAGTGCCCAGTTACTTCTTGCACCACAGATGCTGCAGGTCGCGTCGATGGATGGCGCTCCGTCTACCTCTACCAAATACGACGTACGTGAGAGAGGTTTAGGTGCCGATCAGCTACACGGCATCGTGTTGCACCCACTGTGGTCGGACGATGTTGGGGAACTTCCTGGAGAGGGCACGGGTGACAGGGGAAGGGGGTGGCATTGGGGATGCCACTCCTAGCGTGAAATACTCGTAATTTGTAGCGGGTTTAGTGGGTCTGGCATCTCTTGCGGTTATCTTTGACTGCAATGGCGTCTGCCCTAGGTGAAGAGGCTAGGCAGCACACCTTTCGTCTTGCCACAAACAATATCAACGCGATAAGGGCACCACACAAACTGACAATGCTACAACGTATGCTTGATGCGGCGGACATCGACGTGGCCCTCTTACAGCAATATGTGTCGCTAGTTTCCCTGACTTCAATGGATATACCGCCCACATCTCCAACGCCTCTTCTACCGGTTGTGGTGTGGTTCTCCTGCTACGGGATGGCTTGGCGGCTACGGACGTACTGTACTTACCGAGAGCAAGAGCCATGGCAGTAACTGTCAACGGTGTACGACTCATCAATGTATATGCCCCTTCAGGATCAGGGAGACGGAGAGATCGGGCCGGATTTTTCTTTTTTTTTTTTTTTCGGAAGATATTACGCGTCTATTTATGGGCCGCATAGATGATACGGTGATCGGAGGAGGTTTTAACTGAACATTATCTCCGTCTGATCAGCAGCCACATCACGTCCCGTGTGCGGAATTGGAAATGCTAGTGCGTGACGTCCACTTGTTCGAAACGTGGCGCCACATCAATGGCCCACCTCCTGGTTACACCCATTACACGAGTCATTCATCAAGTCGGTTAGACAGGATTTACGTCACAAGCACCCTTTCGACGGCGACGAGAGTAGCAGAGCTCTGGCCCACTGTATTCACCGACCACACAGCCTGTATTTGCACCATTGCCCTCCAACCTGCACGTGTGTGGCGCAGTAGGCCCCCCTGGAAACTGAACGTCGCCCATCTGCACGAGCTGCCATGTAAAGGTGCTATCGAAGAGTCGTGGAACGCGTCCTTACAGCGTCGTGGTCGTTACCGATCGACCCTCGGTTGGTGGATTGAATGTGCGAAGCCTGGTCTTAGGCGCACCTTCATGGCTTACGGCCGGGAAGCGGCGGCATGGAGGAGGAGCACGGAAAACCATCATTACACCGTCCTAAGGGAATGTCTTGCTATGGAGCCCTCACCTGACAGGCAGATCATAGGCAATCGCGCGAAAGCGCAGCTTGTCTCCTTAGCACGCCTTCATTTACAGGGTGCTGTTATACGTTCGCGTGCTCCAGACATGATACAATCAGAAAGGCCATCTATGCACCACGTGCTCCTAGAACGCAGCTGGCGCCGTAAGGCGCTGGTGACCGACATGATAACGGACGACGGACGACACGTGGCAGAACAAGCAGATATAGCAGAAGCCTTCTATGGACATTACGCTCAACTTTATTCAACAGTGCTCCCTGATATGGCGACGGTAGATACCGTTTCAGCACATGTCCACGGTACAGTTCCACCAGACATGGTACCGACTTTACTGGGAGAAGTGACAGAAGGGGAAGTGCTCAACGCCATTGGTAAAGGTGATGCCCATAAATCACCAGGAATCGATGGATTACCATTAGAGTTCTATCGAGAATTTAAACAACTGTTGGTACCGTGTTGGGTTGAAATTTGTCAGGAATTGATGTCCCCGGGTATACCGTTGCCTGCACCGTTCTTGGAAGGACTGATTGTCCCCATCCATAATCCGAAGGGACGGAATCATGTCCGCGATTATCGCCCCTTAACGTTATTGAACAGCGACTTCAAAATCTTTTCGAGGCTGCTATCAGAACGTATTCACGGCACACTACTGCACCCAACAACATCCCGAACTGCGTTATGTCGTTACAGAGATCTCATCTCCCCTGCACGGGTGAGACGTTTGCCGGCAGCCCTGGCGTCTATCGACTTTAGCCAGGCTTTTGACCGTGTGGGCCACACTTTCCTCACGGCCGTTCTACGGTGCATGGAATACCCCGACCCCTTTATCACAGTCTTGACACGCCTTCTGCATGGGGCTACTTCTCGAGTTCTTGTTAATGGAAGTCTGACAGCACCCATGCCGATCCGCCGATCAGTACAACAGGGATGTCCATTATCAACATTGTTATTTACGTTGGCCTTAGAACCTTTGTTGTGTGGTCTCCGAGACAGGCTCACTGGGATACAGTTCGGCGGCTCCATCTATCGCTGCACCGCATATGCGGACGATATGATGATCGTCATACGTGGAGTTGACGATATAGCCGCGGCTTTCGACTGGATTGCAACCTACGGTACAGCTTCTGGTAGCCAAATCAACGTTGACAAGTCTGTCGCCTTGAGCATCAGGATTGGGCTACCGCAGGAACACATTGCCCCATACGCTTCAGTGATAGTGTCCGCTGATTGGGCTTAGATTTCATGAACGGCATGCGACGTACGACGACGCTCAATTATCGACGCCTTCTTAACCAAATTAGGGCCGGAATTGCAAATCAGCGCTTGTGACCGTTCAGCGGGCGTATTATGCCAATGTATACCTTGCGTCCCGCATACCGCATGTCGCCCAAACGCTATCCATTCCGAACCCTTGGCTCGTAGCATTATGGCAGCGCTGGGATACTTCGTCACCGCTGGTATGTTACTGAAGATCAGATACGTATCTCTTACCCTCCCCAAGGAAAAATGCGGTCTCGGCCTAGTTAACGTCCATGATAGGGCCATTGCCCTCTGTGTTAGCTCACATTTATTTCTGCTGTGCCGTTGTCCTATGGGCCTCACGAGTCTTCTGACGGCGCTACGACCTGCTTCACTAAGAGCGCCGGTGCCACTACAGGACATCCCAGCGCCCCTCTTTTATATAGGACGTTTCTATTTAGAACAAAGTTATTGCAGTGTAGCGCTCACGACACCACAAGTGGCCACAACTCGACGCCTATATCATGACATGCTGCAACGCCGCCCGCTAAATGCGGTCGAACTAAAATATCCTGACGTACGGTGGTGCGTGGCGTGGAAGACTGTACACGATGCCATGCTTGATTCCGATGTTGTTTCCCAATGGTACGTAGTTGTTAATGGGAAGCTGGTGATGCACGAACGTCTCTACAATATCCACATGGCAGAATCTCCCAGTTGTGTGGGTTGTAATACAGTAGATTCTGACGAGTACCGCCTCAGCTGTGGAGAGGCGGAACCGGTTTGGCACCTAGTGCGGCAGATGCTGGCTTATCTCTTGCGAGTTAGACCGGAGCATATATCTGCACGCACGCTATTGTTTCCGGATGAGACTTTTACCCCAAGACTCGAACCAACTCCGTCACCTGGATACGTGGACATGCGGTCCATTACCTCTGTCGTGACGGACACAAGAATTTACTTGACTTCTGGCTCTATTTGCAAGAAAGACATCATGCTATTTCCGGGCATACCAGATATCGACAATGCTTCGCAAACTACCTATGGAGTGCCTTTCACAGCTCGCCGTGTAGCTGGATTTTGAGTCTCGGTCCGGCACACAGTTTTAATCTGCCAGGAAGTTTCATATCAGGGCACACTCCGCTGCACAGTGAAAATCTCATTCTGTTATAGGTTATTGTTAGCCAGGGCCACTCAGCGTCACCTGATTTAATCCAAATTCATTCCATTATCCTCTTCTTTCTTTTGTTGATGTTTATCTTATATCCTCCTTTCAAGACACTGTCCATTCCGTTCAACAACTCTGCTGTCCTGACAGAATTAAAATGTCATAGATAAATCTCAAAGCTTTCACTTCTTCTCCCTGGACTTTAATTCCTACTCTAAATTTCTCTTTCGTTTCCTTTACTACTTGTTCAATATACAGGTTGAATAATATAGGAGCTAGGCTACAACTCTGACTCACTCCCTTCTCAAACACTATTTTCCTTTCATGCCCCTCGACTTACATCTGACGTCTGGTTTCTGTACTAGTTGTAAATAGTCTCTCTCTCTCTCCCTGTATTTTATCCCTGCTACCTTCAGAATTTCAAAGATAGTATTCCAGTCAACGCTTACTCTAAAGCTACAAATGTCATAAACGTAGATCTGTCTTTCCTTAACCTATCTTCTAAGATACGTCGTTGGGTCAGTATTGCCTCGCGTGTTCCTGCAAGAAGAACGAGGGAATTGCTCTCCAGGAACACTTAGAGTTAGAGGAAGAGTTGATATACGGTCGTCTAATACCAGACTAGATGTAAGCAACGGTATTACTTCGTCACACTTTGGTCAAAATTAGTCAAAACCCAATTTTTGGTCCGTCATATTGGTTTAGCCGTTTGAATTTTGGAAATCTAGCTTCAGATTTGTGTCCAGTTATATCAAAAAATATAATAATACATATTTTTATGCAAATTGAGCTAATAACACCTATAAAAGTTTTCCATAAGCTTTAATCAGGTTTTCTCGAAAACGATTTGTCAAAACTACGAGCAGCATAAAATAAAAACCGTTCATCCTATTAACTTTTACCTTTGACCCGCGAAAAGTAAACACTTTTATTGGGAGCTTATATCCACAATATAAGGGATTTGTTAATATTAATAAATCTCTGTGAAACCACAAAGAGAAAAGTAAACTCTGAAGAATCGAACTCAGAGTTCAAGTTGGCACCATAACGTTAAATTTAAGATTACTTCATTGTGGTTCGGTAAAGCTCCTACAAATTTAATGAATTACAGACTGGTATTATTCATTTTTGATTTTACGTAACTCCCTAGGGGCTACACTGCACGCAGTCTACTTACTTCAAACTCGCAGGTCCTGGATCAATTTCTGGCGCCTTTTTTTGTATTGAAAATCGAGAATAGAGTTCAAAGTACGATCAGTCATAACCCCGAAACAGATTCTTCGTATGTCTTTTCACTGTCTCAAAAAATTCCAATATTTGCCTACTTTTTGCTCATTTGAATAAAAAGCTGGCCTTAAGTTAGTCGAAAAAGTTGGGGTAATATACATAAAAATACACTGAAACGCAAAACGTAACGACGCAAATAACTTTCGCATGCTGTGTCACAGCCAAATAACATAACTCCATGAAACTTCAACCATACATACACTGAAAAGCCAAAGAAACTGGTACACCTGTATAATATTGTGTAGAACCCCCGCGAGCACGCAGAAGTACCGCAACACGACGGGACATGGACTTGACTAATGTCTGAAGTAGTACTGGAGGGAAGTGACATCACGAATACTGCATGGCTGTCCACAAATCCGTAAGAGTACGAGGTGTGGTGACCTCTTCTGAACAGCTTGTTGCAAGGCATCCCAGATATGCTCAATAACGTTCATGTCTGGAGTGTTTGGCAGTCAGTGGAAATATTTAAACTCAGAAGCGTGTTCCTGGAGCCACCCTGTAGCAATTCGGAACATATGGGGTGTCGCTGGAATTGGCCAAGTCGGTCGGAATTCACAATGGACGTCAATGGATGCAGGCGATCAGATAGGATGCCTACGTACGTGTCACCTGTCAGAATCGTATCCCGAAGTATCAGGGGTTCCATATCACTCCAGCTGCGCACGCCCCACACCATTACAGAGCCTCTAGCAGCTTAACAGATCCCTGCTGACTTGCAGGGTCCATGGATTCATTAGGTTCTCTCCATACCCACACACGTCCATCCGCTCGATGCAATTTGAAACAAGACTCGTCCGACCAGAGAAAGTGTTTCCAGTCATCAACAGTCCGTTGTCGGTGTTGACGGGCCCAGGCAAGGCGTAAAACTGTGTCGTGCAGTCATCAAGGGTACACAAGTAGGCCTTCGTCTCCGAAAGCCCATATTCATGATGTTTCGCTGAATGGTTCGCACGCTGACATTTGTCGATGGCCCAGCATTAGAATCTGCAGGAATTTGCGGAAGGATTGCACTTCTGAACACGCGAAGGCAGTAAAACCTTATTATAGGTAAGAACTGGACGTATCTGGTTATTGCACGAATACCTTCAACCTTTTTATACAAAGTAACTCATTTTTTAAAAATTAGTAACTGCATGGAAATGCAACTTCCCAAAAACCATCACTCTCTTTTGAAGTCGGACATAGACTGCGTAAACAATGAGAAAAGTTTTCACTTTGGTTTTTCAAGAATTTATTGCCATTGTCACAAATTTCATATCCACCACCAACTCCCATCTTCAATTTCACTTTCTAAATGCTGACACAAGTTTACCTGGTCTGGACGTCAGCTCTGAGGTATGACTTCAGGGGGGAAAGTTACGTCTGTACTAAGACGATACTGAGGAGGTTCGACTTCCGTGGGGAAAGTTACTTCAGCACGGAGACGATACTGAACTACTCTATACTGGAGCCGTACAGCAGCTCGACTACAGCTTCGTAAGAAGTGGGTAAGAACTCGCAGGAAGTCGACTGGTGACGAACTGGTTGAGGTGCAGTCGGCTGTTCTCTTTACCCTTCTGATCCACACACGGCGCGGGTGGCGCGTCAGCGCAGGGGGCGTTGCTGCCGTGCCGTCAGCGGTTGGGCGATGCCGTTCGCTGTAACTGTCGCTATCGGATTACGGGAGAACCTCTGGTGCCTCAGAGTCTCCAACGATAGCCCAATTTCTGGCAGCGACTGGTTACGATCCGCTTAATATACGTTCAGCCACATCTGTACGAGCTTCTATCAAGTTATCGTCATGTTCTTATCGAGTTGTTATGAAGTTAAAGTATTCAATGTGTTGATATTTTTGTAAATAAATCACGAATACAAGACATGGATGAAAAAAAAAGTTATTTGAATTGTAGTTTATCCAATAAATTCTGTAGAGTTTTTCAAGATTCTGAAGTCTACTAGTGTGCCACAGTTAACAAAAGGGAAGTGACGTTCCATTGTTAATTTTCGCTCTGAAAATTAATACGAAAAATATTGGAAAAAGATAGTAATAGACTCCAGGTATTCCGATTTCATTACGCTCAACTACTATGAAAATTTGGAGTCAGAATTTTTAAAGAATCACGAAAAATATTGCAGTGCTGTTCTAAGTCGCGTAACGAATCTGCGCCAAGATAAAATATAATTGAAACACGAAAGTTCAGATCTTAAGAAATAGCTGACAAACCTGATATTGCAGGGCTATTCATTTTGCCAATTTTCTATTAGCAATAAAAACAAAAAATTAACCGTACTTTTAGTGGAATAACGAAAAAATTTCTTGTCTATGTTTTCGTTAAAAGCCTTTGAAATAATGGAACACCACTAGAAAGAAATATGCATAACGTACAAATGTGTAAGACCAGGATCCAGAATAAGAAACATGATCCCAGACAGGTTCTGTATGCTGGGCGCAGCTGCTTCGCGTGTCTACCACGCGATTTCGTAAACGTCACTATGGCGACGCCTCTTGATAGCTCTGCAGATGGCTATCGTTTTCTCCTACAGCCGTTTGCGCTTTGCATTTGAAAGCTGTCAAAAGCGCTGCCAGGTGTCAGGGATTTCCTTAAGCTGACTCGACTGTAGGAGCGTCTTTACATTACTAAAACCACATGTATGATGCGGCAAGCTTCACATGCCTCGGTGTTTATGACGTCATATCTATTGAACTATCTGTCTTACAACAATATAATTTATTCAGGCTTTCCCGGCGAGACCTTGACATGTGACTCTAGCACTGAAGTCTCAGGTAGCACCTGAAGAAGGCAACGAGTTACGTGGCCGAAATATTGTGCCAGAGCGACACAAACATCCAGCAGTGGACCCGATTATTCCATATGTCAGTAATGTAATTGTTTAAATTTATTCACCGTCATACATGGATACTGTGTGCAAAGTATGTTGCGAATAGGGTGAGTAGGAAAGAAGAGACAAATTTGTAACTCGTGCATAATGGGGCAGTTTTCCACGCATTTGTTGTTTATGGTGTGGTATCTCGTGAACAATCATTAGTATGTGTTTCTTACCCCCACAGCGACTGTTGCCTGTCAGTAAGGGATATTTCCAGAATGAAATTTTTCACGCTGTAGCGGAGTGTAAGGGATGTGTGTGCCAGGTTTGATCGAAATCGGTGCAGTGGTTTAGGAGGAGATGTGGACACACACACACACACACACACACACACACACACACACACACACACACACAAACGCGCGCGCGCGCGCGCGTTGCTATTGGCGACAGTTTTGCGTGTGACTGATATTATCATACAGAGTCTTATTCATTAAAATTGAACAATATTTAAGTATAGTGTTCGGCAGCAACACTGCAACTGCTTCTGGAAATCGATGTACCTGCACTCAGCTTCAGATTATTTGTGCACCAGTAAAATGGAAGAGGGCCAGTCCCCTTGTGGATACAACAAGCAACTTCATACTGTTGACAAACTGCCTACTGGCTTCTGTCTCGGGTTCTTCGGCCGACGTTCATCTAATGATTTTTCTGACGTTTCGCCAGCACGAGTGGTTGGCATTGTCAAAGCTTCACCCTCCATTACCGGTGGTGAACTGGAGCCGATCTCGCGGGCGCAGACTATATGTACCTGGCGCGCCAACGTCCGAGGGCTTCTCCGCGGTCATTTCCGGTGCGGTTCTCCTCTTGCTACCTGCGACGGTCGTTCGCTGCAGTACGGGAAGCCAGGATCCGTTTACCTTAAGGCTTTCCTCTTTCTTGTTCAAACTGTTCGCGTGCTGGCGTGCTGAACGTCGGCCGAAGAACCCGACACAGAAGCCAGTAGGCAGTTTGTCAACAAGTGGCCACGAAAGCCTCAACAATTTTGTGTTCATACTGTTGACTGAGTGATCACCTTACTGGCGTGGTGCTCACCCTCTTGGTTGACATTTCCATCCTCTTCGCTGGTGACGGGCCGCCGCCTGGAGCGGTCATCAGGTACCGCGTCACTCGCATCCCCGAACTCAGAGGTGGCCAGTGAGGCCGATGAGGTGCGCCGCCTCGTCCTCCGCTCCTGAGGACTCCCAGCTTCGGTACCAGACTTGTCCGCACCTTCCTGGACTTCACCCTGGAGCGGCCTCAGCTCGCTGGCGATTGGTCTGCGCTTGGCGTGCCACTCGAGCGGATGGAAGAGGAGGCTGCCCAAGGGTCCATGCATCGACACGCCACTGAAGACCAACATGGCGCCGAGGAAGCCGTAGTTGTCGAGCAGCAGCCGCACCACGTGCGGCATCACCATCAGGACCACGTTGCCGCCCGCCATGGAGAAGCTGACGGCGCGCCCGCGGTACTTCACGAAGTAGGCCTTGACGGCCAGGAAACCAGCCGGTGCGACGAGACCACTACCCAGACCTATGCAGAAGAATAGCAATGAAAACACGAGTCTAATGCGCCACGGAGAACAGGGTTGTTAAAAATAAAGCACGAGCTAGATTGGGCAGGAATAGGGGAGGGCCATAAGCTGTGGCCTTTAAAGAAACTACGACAAAATGTACAAGATGTTTGAAAAACATTAATCCAGTTTCATGAGACTGTCATCTGTCTGAATGAAGACAGGAACTAGAGATGAATTTTAGCTTAAGCATAGCACTACGAAGTATTTTTTATTTTAAAAGAAACAATCATGGACATACAGTCTTGGCATAACTCTTCATTTGCTTTGGGCCTTTGTCTCACTTCACCACGGGTTCGACCTTGTTACTATGGATTTTGCGATATTAGTGTCAGAGGGTGGCCAGATGCTCTTCCTGTCGCCACCCTACACCCCCCCCCCCCGCCCCCCTGGGACGGAATTAGTGAACCCTAGCTGTATCTAGTTTAAGACATGAAATAGTGTGAACGTTTTGCAAATGTCTGCGAATCGTGTAACTGAGGCATTCACGTAGTGGGATGTGGAAAACAGCCCAAAAACCACATCGAGGCTGGCCAGCACACCGGCCCTCGACGTTAATGCGCTGGGCGGATTCGAACTGGGACCAGCGCGCCTACCCGAGTCCAGGAAGCAACGCATTATCGCCCTGGGCTAACCTGGCGGGTGCATAGCCCTAACACTTAAAGAATATATTACGAAGTATAGATAAGTTACGTCAGTGGCAATGTGTTGACCTCTGATACTTCAATTTTTTGCTATATAGACAAATACCCCCGATGGGGTATTCCTAATTCAAGAAAGTTAAATCCCCCTGTAAAGCCATATTAAGATAAGACCAAAACCCTGACATTATCTTAGCATTTACTCAAAGAAAATCCCCTTATCATAAGTATCATTTACAGTCATTAGGCCAACAACACAGGCAAAAAAGAGAAAGTAGAACGAAAGATGAAAATAAGTCATGAATGTTGGAATAGGAACAGTAGGAAAAGTGGATGAAATGGAGATGCAGATACTTAGAAGCTATAAAATATATACATTGAGGAGCTTCAACACAGACACTCAAAGCTATGATATTAGGCGAGAATACAGTCCATATCACTGACCTACTAACAAACTGTATGTAATGATAATGTAGGTGAACGAGTTTGCGAAACTCGTGAGGATCATGCCAGCCACAGTCAGCAGTCCCCCGCCAAGAGACACTTGACGAATCGAGAATTTCTTCAGTAATGGTCCAGTCAGAAGCCCTGCAAACAGAGGTAAACATTCAAAACAATGAGCGCACACCACCTGTCAAAAACGCATGAAATTTAGTACTAAAAATGTACCAATTCAACATAAGTGGCAACAGAGTAAAGTTGAGTCAGTCGAAATTATATCTGAACTTTTTCACTGATGTCTTTTACTTTTACATGTAGCAATGAGATATTGTCCTCGTAACCAATACTACCTCGTATTTGTTAGTCTAATATCATGTTGGCTGCAATGCTAGAACGGCAGCTTGCCTCCAGTAAGACTGAAGAAGGTACTTACTGACAGTACGTTTTTAAAGTAACTATCTAGCTATTTGTTCGGCGTAGCTTGATTTAATTACAAGAAACCCACGTCAGAATGGGTAAGCCCAAATTTTGTTCCGGGTTATGGTACATGGTGGCACCAGCTTACCTCTTACATTAGTAGAACTAGCGCCAAATGTAAACACATGAGATCTGGATCTCCAATAGTCGGAGACCGCAAAATATAGGTGTTTTCCTATCAACTTCGTTGTTATGTTGTTATTCTCCTTTTTATTCCCAGACTTTTTTTATTTCTGCTTTATTTTAAAATCATACCGTATCTTATTTCTTTTCAGCAGCAAATCCACTTCTGACATAAGTATAGTTTGGCACAGTTCGACTGCCCTGGAACTCTCACACATCACATCGGCATGCAAATGTCTCAGTTCTGTATGCATGATGTCAAATGTGTGGGTTATCTAACTGCTGGATGGTGGGATGCAGTGTCAGCAGTAACACACACACACACACACACACACACACACACACACACACACCTCTCCCAATGGTATCCCAGTATTTTACTAGACACAAAAACGAAACAGGTCTATTAGTATGTTGCCACCATTTTGGCCACGTACAGAAGTATCTGACGAATCTGCACTTGCGTAAATTGTCGCCATGTACAAAAGTATCTGAATTATTTACAAGAAAAATACATAAAAAATGTCAACAGTAAAGGCGTAATATATAGTATTTTCATGTTTGTATTACTATTTGTCAAAAATACATAAGATTCACCTCAATTTTGCGTAAACTGCTATCATGTTAACTAGCATT
This sequence comes from Schistocerca americana, assembly GCF_021461395.2. Classification (NCBI taxonomy): domain Eukaryota; kingdom Metazoa; phylum Arthropoda; class Insecta; order Orthoptera; family Acrididae; genus Schistocerca; species Schistocerca americana. The sequence continues at coordinate 584,960,440 of NC_060123.1, read as the reverse complement.
CAATTATTTATCAAAAATTCAGAAAGATATTGACAGTACTGGTATGACATGAAACTAATGACCTAATTTACAATTTAGGTTGTACCTGTCAGTGATAGTGCCACACTTGGTGTAAGGCACAATGGAGCAACAAATTAAATATTTCTACGATCGAATTGTCTGTGTTGCTTATCAAAAGTATGTGAACACAAAAAAATGGTTCAAATGGCTCTGTGCACTATGGGATTTAACATTCGAGGCCATCAGTCCCCTAGAACATAGAAGTACTTAAACCTAATTAACACATCCATGCCCGAGGCACGATTCGAACCTGCTACCGTAGCGGTCGCGCGGTTTCAGACTGAAGCGCCTAGAACCGCTCGGCTACACCGGCCGGCTATGTGAACACAGAAACGATGTTATTTATACACCTAACTGTATGCCAGATATATGCAGCAGGTGTAACAGAGTGTCTTTACCTCTGTATTACTTATCAAAAATACGTAATATTTATCAGCAACACAACTTTTACGTCGGGTGTCACGATGTTACTTTTGATCTAAATTGTCTGTCAAAATACATGAAGAGTGTAACTGGCAGTATTTTCATGTCTCAAACCGATGTCAAAAAATGTCAGCGACACACACACACACACACACACACACACACACACACACTTTATGTCAAGTGTCACAAAGTTATTTTCACATCTCACTTTATGCCAAAGCATGACTGTGAACTCTCAAATTAAGTGTTGAAACCCTATGTCCACCTATAAATTATCTAATAAACGCATGTGACTGAATTTACACGCTAAGTGGTCAGTTGACATTTCGTCCTAGGCCTAAATGAGGCTGTGTACAAGAAAAGAAGCTTATCGTACCCTGTTTTAGGGTGGAAGAGGATGATGCATCAAGAAAATTTAAAAAACATTATCGACCGGCTGAAAGGAAGCTAAATTTTTGTTACCTTTGGTAACGAACGTACCTGTGGTAGCTGATTATCCGCCAACAATACATTATCTGACATTTTAGCACAGCAAAGCACACTAAACAGGGCGTATTTTATTTCGATCTTTAATGCAATGTATCATTTAACCTCATAGTTTCGTAATATGTAAACGTAACTTCGTAATTCATTGTATACAAAATTAAAACAAAAGTATATGAAGAACATATTTCCACACAGAGAGGCTAGCTCTATATTCTGAAAATACGAAAATTGGACTAAAATAAAATTATTTACCAAAATAAAAAAAAAACGCATAGGTTGCTTATCGTGATATGAAGTCGTAACTACAGATCTCTGATCGCAAACGAAAAGACCATCTTAGCACCAAAATACAATTGTCTCTGTCTTTAATGTAACTACGTAAACATTTGTTTTGTAATAGTAAAGAACACACATGGATTACTACTGATTTAGCTAACACGTTAAATTGTACTTGTATAGGGACTGTCTTACACTGTCACACAGTCGAAACTATAGTAATAAACGAGACTTGCTATCTTTCAAATATCCTCTCGTAGCTACTTTTAAAATCATGCTAAGTTAGTAACTTCACCTTGCAGTACAAAATCTTCTGCCGATAATGCTAACTTAAGCTATCGCTCAACAAAAACTACATGACATTTCATCCCATACATCACCATTTTACAGCAAATTGTAACAAAATGCCCATACACAGCCATGTTACAGCAGATTTGCACCAATTTTAAATTGCTCCCTACATCGACACGTTACAGCAAAACTACAATAAACTGCCCTCACATATTGCTATGTCACATCAAAACTGTAAAACGCTTGTGTTTTGTGAACTGGAGATCATGGAAACCCCACTTCATCCACTCGGTGTGACGGGAGGATGAGCTTGGTTCAAATGGTTCTAAGCACTATAGGACTTAACATCTGAGGCCATCAGTCCCCAAGACTTAGAACTACTTAAACCTAAACAACCCAAGGACATCACACACATCCATGTCCGAGGCAGGATTCGAACCTGCGGCCGCAGCAGCAGTGCTGTTCCAGACTGAAGCGCCTAGAACCGCTCGGTCACAACGGCTGGCCACATTACCTCACTCAGGTCAGATGGTAATATACAATTAACGACAGTACGACAGTGAATAATTTGGATCTTACTGGTAGTCTTGCGCGTTGTACAAACCACTCAGTACCACGAATGTCTGTCAACCAAAGTAATTTCATCACAACAGTAGGCTCCTTCAAATACTGTCTCTAATGCAACGCTACACTAGTAATAAGAAGAACGAGAATCAGAACCATTGCTAACCTCTCCTGTGCCAACTTCTTCAACAAAGAGTAGCACTTGCAACCTACGTCCTGAGTTATTTGCTGTATGCATTCCAAACTCTGTCCTGTCCTACAGTTTTTGCCCTCTACAGCTTCCTCTAGCACCATGAAAGTCATTCCCTGATATCTTAACAGATGTCCTATCATCCTGTCCCTTCTCCTTCTCAGTGTTTTCCACATATTACTCTCCTCGCCGATTGTGCAAAGAACCTCCTCATTCCTTACCTTACCAGTCCACCTAACTTTCGACATTCTTCTTTAGCAAAACATCTCAAATGCTTCGATTTTCTTCTACTCTGGTTTTCCTACTGTCCATGTTTCAGTAGCAAAATTCCTTTACTTCATCTGCTTCATGACCATCAATCCCGATGATAAGTTTCTCGCTGTTCTCATTTTTCATTACTTTCGCCTTTCCTCGAATTACTCTACATCCATATTCTGTATTCATTAGCCTGTTCATTACATTCAGCAGATAATGTAATTCTTCTCCACTTTCACTCAGGATAGCTTTCTCATCAGCGAATCGTATCATCGATATGCTTCGATGTTGAGACTTAATTCCATTCCTGAATCTTTTATTTATATAATTGCATCTTCGATGCACAGATTGAACAGCAGGGATGAAAGACTACATCCCTGTCTAGCACCCCTTCTAATCCGAGCACTCGTATTATTGTACATATTGTATATTTCCTGTCTCTCCCTATAGCTTACACCTATTTTCTCAGATTTTGGGGCATACTGCACCAATTTAAATTTTCGAACGCTTTTTCCGTATCGAAAAATCCTATTGATTTTTCTTCAGTCTTGCTTCCACTATCAACCGCAACGTCGGAATTGCCTTTTGGTGCCTTTACCTTTCCTAAAGTCAAAATCATCGTCATATACACATTTTTAATCTTTTTCCATTATTCTGCATATTATTCTTTCAGCAACATGGATGGTTGAGCTGTTAAGCTGATTTGCGAGAATTCTCACAATTGTCAGCTCTTGCAGTCTTCAGAATTGTGTGTATGATACTTTTCCGAAAGGCAGATGGTGTGTCGCCAGACTAATACATTATACACACCAAAGTGAGTAGTCGTTTTGTTGTCTCTTCGTCAAATGATTTTTGAAATTCTGATGGAACGTTATCCATCCCTTTTGCCTGATTTGATCTTAGGTCCTCCAAAGCTCGCTTAAAGTCTGATTCTAATACTGGATCCCACACCTCTTCTAAATATAGACCTGTTTCTTCTTCTATCACATCAGACAGTTCTTCCCCCTCATAGAGGTCTGCAGAGTACTCTTTCCACCTATCCGCTCTCTGCTCTGCATTTAACAGTGGAATTCCCGTAGCACTCTTGATGTTATCACCTTTGCTTTTAATTTCCTCAAAGGCTATTTTCACTTTCGTACACGCGGTGTCAGTCCTTCCGACAATCATTTCTTTTTCGGTTTCTTCACATTTTTCATCCAGCAATTTCGTCTACCTTCCCTGCACTTCCTATTTATTTCATTCCTCAGCGACTTTTATTTCTGTATTCCTGAATTTCTCTGAATATTTTTGTACTTCTTTGCTTCGTCGACCAACTGTAGTATTCCATCTGTTAAACATGGTTTCTTCGCAGTTGCATTCTTTGTAGCAAAGTTTTTCTTTCCAACTTCTGTGATTGCCCTTATTAGAGTACTGCCTACTGAGCTAGTCGTTCTTGCCTTAGAGAACTTCGAGCGTATCTCGTCTTTCTTTAGGACTTCCGTATTCCAGGTATTTGTGCATTTATTCTTCCTGACTAGTCTCTTAAACTTCAATCTACTTTTCATCACTACTACATGGTGATATGAGGCTATATCTGCTCCCGGGTACGCCTTACAATCCAGAATCCGATATCGGAATCTTTGTCTGACCATGATGCAATCTACCTTCCCGTGTCACCCGGCATTTTACAAGTGTACATGATCCTCTTCTGATTGTTGAACAGAGTATTCGCTATTATTAGCTAAAATTTATTACAGAACTCGATTAGACTTGCTCCTCTCTCATTCCTTGTTACAAGCCCATATTTTTCTGTGAACTTTTCTTTTACTCCTTCCCCTTCTACTGCATTCCAGTCCCCTATGACTATTAGATTTTCATCTCCAGTTTCCGTACTGTATTTCTCTTTCAATATCGTCATATACTTTCTCTATCGCTTCATCTTCTGTTTGAGACGTCGGCATGTATATCTGAACTACCGTTGTCGGTGTTGATTTGCTGTCGATTCTGATAAGAATAAACCTATCACTGAATTGTTCACAGTAACAAACTCTCTGCCCTACCATCCTATTCATAACGAAACCAACTGTTATACATTTTATGGTGCTGTTGATATTACCCCATACTCATCTCTCCAGAAATCCTTGTTTTCTTTCCATTTCACTCCACTGACCCCTGGTATATCTAGTTTGAGCCTTTTCTTTACAGATTTTGTAGCTTCCCTACCATATGCAAGCTTCGGGAATTCCACACTCCTCTCGTAAAACGCTACCCTTTCACTGGCTGTCCAATCTTTTCCTCATGGTCACCTCCCAGAAATCCGAAGTGGAGCTATTCCGAACTCTTTTGCCAACGGAGAGATCAACACGACAATTTTCAATTACAGGGTGCATTTCCTGTGAATACAGCTTATGTGTCTTTAATGCAGTGATGCCTTCTGCATCCTTATGCCGTTAATCATTGCTGATTCTTCCGCTTTTAGAAGTAGTTTCACACCGAAAGGCCAAAGAGTGCTCCTAACCTCTGTCCACTCCTCTGCCCTCTTTTGCAAGGTCGTTGATATAATGAGAGTGACTTCTTACGCCGGAAGTCTTCGGCCGCCAATGCTGATTATATACTAAATTTAAGCTTTGGTGGGTTAATAACCCAGGACCAAGAACTTTCTGATTAGTAATCAAAGATGCTACCGATATACCACGGGTGAAACATTACACATAACGAAAAGATAAAAATAGGTGGAAAGAAAATGAAAGAGCCAACCTTCATCATCTCCCCTTTACTGAATTGATATGATCTAGACTATGCTGAAGAGGAGGCAACAAGGGGCATTCCAAATTACGTCATTAATTACAAACGTTATGCTAACTATGAAGAAGTTATTTGAAACAGATAATTAAAAACTGAGTTCTAGAAAAAATAACTGAAAACTCACAGCAGACCGAGAAATTGCCGTTGTTTATATACAATAATTTTTAAATAGCCACAGCTTGAGCTCGAAAAGCATACTAATATTAAAAAATCTGTATGTCAGTTATCCAAAGAATCCAGAATTTGTGCTTGATACTCATACCAGTACTACACCAATAGGTAAAATTGAGTTCTAACACGATGATGTTAATAACAGTTCGTGGTATCACATCAAACCTACATGAAATCTGAATGGCACTGAATCATTCATTCTATTTTTAAAAGGAGTACAACAGAACTAAATTTCAGTAACAACTTTATCTATTCATTCGTTTCGTGCAAAACAGAAAAAAAGTAAAAAGTAATGAAATATTTTACAATTAAGGGTGACCTTAATTCAGTCATCAGTTTGAAGCAACTCAAAAGAATATTACATTATTTTTAACTAGGCAGCATTTGACTTTTTGAAAGTGTGGTATTAGATACAACTGACAGTGAACGGATTGTGGAAATTCGTGGAGAAAAGGACAATCTGTTAGTTTCTTGAGACGCCGATGTGTGTGGACACCATCCAACCACTTAAGGTAGCAGCTCGGTGTAGGATAGATCTGGACTATGATGTTCCTTACTGTCTGGCTACACGCCCCAATCCTATACTGTCAGGAAGTGCATCCCTTGTATATATTCCTACCCACATCCACAGGTTGGAGGGTCTCTGTAATCTTTGAAGATGCCTGACTGTGTTGATTATTAGGTCTCTCTCAGTTCAGTAGTAGTGAATGGCATCAGTCAGTGTGTCCCTAGTGGATCATCCATGAACCCCTGTATACACAATGCTATCAGCTCTGTGACCAAATAGCGTCTCTTGTTGTTTCCAAGTCTCTTTGCTCATAACATCAAAATAGTGCAAATCTGAATGCAGTAAGAAAGATTTTTTTTTAATAAGTACCTCTTACACTAGTTATCATCATCATTGGTTATATACACAGAATCTCTCCCACAAATGTGCTTATTGCTCCACAATTATTGAAAACATAATTAATGATCTACAGCAAGAGAACGAATCCTCACAGGTTCCCCAACTCACTTAAAGAAACCGCAGGCATACAGTACACACAGTTTTCAAGAATAATGAAATATTTACAAGAAAATGTGTACTGAAATGACACATACCGCTTAATATGCATCTCTAACTCAATGCTTATTAGTATCACTCAGACACATGAAGTGCTTACACACTCATCTCATGTTGATTCTTACAACTACTTTTCTAACTACTCAAATCAGCTATGGTACCTCCACACTACATACTACAGTAACTTATACATTTATTCCCCCAGGTAGCACAAGGTATGTACTGTAAACTACCGACACTAACTCCTTTCATAGCTAAAATTCTCAGCTAAATCTTCTTCACGTATTTACTTTGTCTCATTCCCCGAAACGGTCAGACGACGCAAAGCAAAGCACACAGTAAATTGAATACCTTACACAACTTGCTGTATAACAGGGATCACAATGCATAAAACAAAAGCAGAAAAAACATATGGCAATAATATTTATTCTAACAAAATTATCATTTACATTAACAGAAGATTATCTTGGACAATAGCGTTATCTAGTATTGTCTCTTTTTACATTACCTAACAAACACCTTGCTCACTTTTAGTGTGATACAGTGTCTCTCATTTATTTGAACATATTGCCTACCCATCACCGTCCATGTTAGACTTCTCATTATTTGGAAATCTCCTTTATACACGCAAGACAAGAACTGTAAAATACGCGTTGACGCTCTGAAACTTCATCATACTTTAACGTATCACACAAAACGAACATTCAAGGCACTTCAAAAACAAGTTTTGGTTAAGATGAAGTACACTTACTACACGTCCTAACATAATTACTCGCACAGCAGCTTCATATTGGAATCATGCACTCTCTTTGATATTCGAGTTCCCCGTGTTTTGCTTTTTATTTCAGGTGAGGCTCATACCACGCCTTGAATGGACCAATATTGATGGGACAAAACTTACACTGTAAATGCACGTCAATTGCAGGACAGCGTCTGCAATTTTATTAAGATTTTCTGCCTAATATTGAAGAATTCTGTTAACATTTGGTGTCTGAAATTCCTTTGACGCCTTTCTCCAGCCGATCCAATTTTTGCGATGCCAGCGTCAACCCATCACTGAGTCTCAATGCAGCGGAAATCATAAACAGTACATTTCCTCTTATCTCATCTAATTTAAATTGTTTATGCATCACTAGGAAATATCAATGGATAGTAAATCATTTGACAACTCATTGGGACTTTTCTCCATCTGTGAAAATATGAATCCTATGATCTATGACATCATACAGCAATACAGCCAACTTAGTGTGCCAAGCTCCTTCATGTCATGCTCAGAGAGTTCTGATGCTGCTTAATAAAGTGAGATATAAATATGTTTTCTTCTGTGTCAAGTATCCTTCAAAACCAACGGCCTAAGTTTTTGGGCCATTATCAGAAACCATTTTATCAAAATGATCAACTTAGCGTAGAAAATTAAGCGGGAGAGTGTGTACAACAAGAGTTGTATCTGTTCTTAATTGATTAAGTGAAACGCATTTACAAGTTGACTCAGCATCAACAGAGGCACGAGAGTAACACTGAATAGTACTTGAGAAAGAACCATATTGATCAACGGTGGCAAGTTCCTTTCATCTTGATGGAAAGCTCATGATGTTTCACCATTGATGATTTTGCCTTTTGACAGGGCTTACTTAAAGCCCAGCCCTTACAAATGTCGTTATTCATTTTGCAATAGCATGTTCTATGGAGTCTGTGAAAATTTTCTTGCACCAACAAGTGCATGACTTAAATGAGTATGCCAGACTGATTTATTGGTTCAAATGGCTCTGAGCACTATGGGACTCAACTGCTGTGGTCATCAGTCCTCTAGAACTTAGAACTACTTAAACCTAACTAACCTAAGGACATCACACACATCCATGCCCAAGGCAGGATTCGAACCTGCGACCGTAGCAGTCGCACGGTTCCGGACTGCGCGCCTAGAACCGCAAGACCACCGCGGCCGGCAGACTGATTTATTGACTATTTAGTCAAGAGTACAAACAGACCAGTGCGAAGTCTCGTGACTTTTACTATTAAACCAAATATCGTCTTTCATCACACAAAAATTTAATATAACTATTACGTCTCTGTCTCTCCATCTTTCCTTCACCACCTCTGATAGTGGATCTTAATTTTGTTCCCTAGAATATTTGCAAGTGCTCTGGAAACATAAAGTGTAAATGCAACGTATTTTAAGTACATGACACTGAAATTGTTCTCTTCAAGTAGGCCTGCTTTGCTGCGTGGTAACATGCTCGCCTCCCATGTAAGCGGGTCCGGGTTCGATTCCTGCTCGGGTTGGAGATTTTCTCCGTTCGTTTACTGGGTGTTGTCCTCATCGTCATTTCATCCTCATCACTGTCGCGCAAGTCGCCCAACGTAATAAGACTTGCACTTGGCGGCCGAACTTTCCCAGATAGGAGCCTCCCGGCCAAGGATGACATACGCTCATTTCACTCATTTCATTCTTTGTTCTTTTCAAGATCGTCCTCAGTCTCACTATTCAACCACAGAGGAGATCGTGAAGAATGTCACAACATTGTACTTTCCAGGAAGATACATTGTTCCAACCACTGACACAGAGGAAACACTCAGGCATAAAACACAATTTATTGGGTAATGGGGTGACAACAATAATACAAGGAAATAAGTCAACACCTCTGAAAGAAGTTTAACAAAAAAAGTGCTCGGAGGAATGTGCATTCCCTTATAAAGAGGCTATCCATGCCAGGTGTTGCTTGTGTTGTGCTGTGCGCACACAGCAGACAGCCATGGACTCTGGGGCGACCAGTGGACTGGACTGGCAATAGGCAGGCAGGAGCCATGTGGACGACAGAGTCCACAACGAAAGACGTCAACATGGGCAGCAGAGACGGAGGCTGTAGAGTAAAGGCTCTGGTAATGGAGACCCGGCTTCCAATGACGCTGACGGTGGCGTCCCCTCAGCGCAGCAGGATGTGGCAGCACTGGTTGCACGAAGCCAACCTGCTGTCAGTACTGGCAAAGTCCAATCGCTGGGCTAGGCAGGTACAACCAGACCTGTTTGACCCGTCCCAATGAGGGGGCACGGCATCCTCCCTGGGACGCAACTAGTTCTGGGGTAATGCCACGAGTCGATCTTCGGTGTGAACCATGAAGACGCAGTGACCGCGCTTGCTGTGGACAATGGTGGGAATTCAGAGAAGTGATCGTCAAAACGCTATGGCCCAGACTGGTGTGCCACGCGTGGACAATGACAGGCCCAGCGTTGCATGGGAACGCCTGGTCGCTAGCAAAATGTAGAGCAGTGTCTCTGCCTGATGGCCATGCATGGGCTCGGCGGCACACGTCTCCAGCTGGAATCATTCTGCAAGAGCTTAAAAAAAACGTGAGAGATTTCTCGTCTGCGAAATCTATGTACGCAGCCAACCTGCTGTCAGTACTGGCAAAGCCCAATCGCTGGGACAGGCAGCATAGCAACGTTCAGACAAGGCAACCACCTCACCGTTCGACTATGAATATGAATGGAAGCGGGGGGGAAGGAGCTGTGACATGGCGAATGCCATTGTGCATGCAAAAGTCCGTGAAATATTACGCCACGAACTGAGCACCATTGTCGCAACCAGGGCGGAAGCAAGCATTTTAAGGTGAATATCTTTCACATGGCCTTGACAATCACGTCTACTGTGGCAGAAGGACAACAAACGACATAGGGAACAAGCGAGAAAAAGAATAAACTGCCGTTAACGAGAAAGTGTCAAAAAAGAGCAAGCGAAATCAATGTGAACTCTTTCCCAAGATTGTGAAGCGACCGGCAACTGCAATAAAAAAGCAGGGCACACCACCGGCTGCTGGCCTGAACACTTGCGGCAGGCTACGAAAAAGGTGTTCCACCACCCAACTGATGCCTGGAAAAAACACTTGGTGGCGCGCCAACAGTTTTTGCGAGAGATTTTACAGTGACCCTGACATAAAAAGTGTCGCAGAGCTACTGGAAACACGACGCAGGGAGTAAATCCATCCATCGGTAAGAGAATAATGGAATCGAGAGGGAGGCAATGGCGCAACACAATTATGAAGCGGGTTCGATGCCTGGTTCGGCAGATGGTCGAACCATCCATGCTGTATCACACGTATGACCTACTGTAGTACCGAATCTGCCGCCACACCAGAGGCAATACGGGAACTCAGTGAAGCCATCGGTCGTGGGCCTCGCCTTTGAAACCAGTTAAAAGCAAAGCAGTTCCTCCTGGCCGAACGATCGATCAGGACCCATTGGGACAGAGCAACCTCTAGCGCTAATTTTGGCGTGGGACGGAAATGGACCCCACAGAAAACAGCGTCCAACAATTAGGACAATGAGTGGCTTTGCCTAATAAGGACGCTGAGATGCTTATGACTGTACGCTACTCAAGGACGTCTGAAGTAGTCACAGAACAGACAGATGGGGCAGACACATAACGGTGCTTACATATTTTTCAATGGGGCTCAGGCCCTGCCGTGAAATTTTATGATCCAAATAAACAATGAAATGCTGGAGAAAGTGACAGCTAGAGAGATTACATTTGAGGCCTGCATCCTGTAGAATAGTAAACGAAGAATGGAAATTACGCAGGCGATCTTCCATGGTAGCAATTATCATATGATGTATTCAGAATTGGTATCCCATTGGGAGACAACCATCATAACCTGTTCTAAATAAAGCTGGAAGGTGAAATACGCACTAGTAATCTCCAGCGTCAGCCGTTGACATGATACGTCCAAAAGGTGTATTAACCATAAGCAACTGTTTTCAAGTCTAGTCCAGTGGACTCTAAAGAGAATCTTCAGTCAAGCCGATTTTCGAAAAGAATCTGTCCCCAGCCAACAATGTGACCATCCTGAGGGCCAGGCAGAGGGGAAGTGTCTATGATTGCTTGTGATTTAACTGTCACCCTGAAGTCGCCACAAAGCCGCAGCCGACTGGGTAGTTTCTTTACGGTCACTAAAGCCTGTTCATTTGAGGGAGTCTGTCTAATCATTCACAATGACGTTAAGCGATACACGTCGGATCGTCTAAAACTACTGGCACCGGTTGCGCCCGGAAACAGCAATGGCGAGCAGGGAATTTGAGGGTAATGTGAGCCGTGAAACTGTTTGGACAACCTAGTCATGGGACAAACAGACCTAAAAATTCCGAACACAAGGAATCCTATTTGTGATATGGCATTTGGGCTGTAACCAGATGCACAGCATCTGCGATAGAAAAATCAAAAGCAGCAAAGGCATCTAAGCCAAACAAATTTTTCGGTACTCGCGTCGTTAACCACCAGGTACGTAACAGAACGGACAGCTGACTTGTAAACTGTCTCGGCCGTGAAATGGCCGAGAATAGGCATTGTCGTTTGATGGAGCTTACCAATCGACACTCGACGCATGCCAGTGGTGAGGACACTAACCTGGCATATGTCTGTGAGTTGACAAGGAACACAGAGGCCCCCAGAAACTGGAAAATGCGGAAATTTCTGGTAAGGTCTTATGGGACCAAACTCCAAAGGTCTTCGGTCCCTAAACTTATGCAGTACTTACTCTAACTTTAAACTAATTTACGCTGAAGACAACACACACACCCATGCCCGAGGGAGGACTCGAACCTCCGACGGGGGTAGCTGCGCGGACCGTGACAAGGCGTCTGAGACCACGCGGCTACCCCGCGCGGGCCCCGTGTCGACTTGTAGGAGTAATGGCTTATCCATCACCCGCACCTTAACGAAAAGTTTGTTCTGGCCTATAGACAACAGCGAGCATAATGTCGGAACATTATGAATATCGACATCTACTGAGACCTGCAATGAGTCCTGGGAGGTTGGGGCAGAGACCGACATACCGCTGCTATGAGATAGTTTTCACATTTATGGCAAGAGGCTCATCCCTTGGGGCAGACTGCCGGCTCGGGCTGTACGGAACAAGAGTGGCACGAAGCAAGCGGTGTTCGCTGTGCCTGCTGAGAACAACGTGTTTGTCCGTGTAGGCCAAGTCAACATGTTTCTCCTCACTGCTTTACGCTCCATACGCCAGGGATGCACGCTGTAGACAACGACAACGTCACTGCGAACTTCTCAGTGGCGGCCCGCAGCGTGGAGGACCTCCAACTACTGTTCAGAACATCTTCTGACCTAGGATCCCCAAATTGAAATGCAGTTTCAGTTCGGCGTGCTACGACAATATTGCTGTGCTCTTATCTTACTTCGGGAGGACGACAGTTCAATCCCGCGTCCGGCTTGTAATGTTATGCGTGCCTCACTGCTTCTTTTAAGGGCATTTTAACGGACACGATCAGTATTATGGCAAGCAGAATGGAAATGGACAATTTAAAGGTAATAAGAACTACTACCGAGCGATATATCACCCGACAAATCAGGCAAACAATTTTAACTACGGCAACAACCCACAGCACACTGCGTATGGCAATGAATACGGCAACAAAAGTTGGCAGCGCGAATTCCCACAGCAAGCACAAGGATGGAATCCTGGCGCGCGGAACGCGAACGTATACTACCAACATATTAACCCAAATAATACTCAGCGAAAATTCAAGCCGAACAATCAGCAATTTCAAACTTCGGCTCCAAACAAACAACAAATGCATGAACGACAATTTCAGATGCAATTTGAACCTGAGAATAGAGGAAATAACCAAATGCAGAGGAAACGGTACAACCCACCGGTATTTTTCACTCAAGCTCACAATCTTCCGACTTTTAATCCAGTAAATGAACCAGCACAGTTTGATACCCGAGTAATTCACAACACTCAGTTTTATTCGCCGCAATTAACTGAAATGAGTGTACAACCCGATAGGAATAACAATGGTTGTACCACCAACTATTCAACAACGGAAAACTAATCATAGTATCTTATCACTCCTTACCATGTGCTGTACGGCAGGAAGGGAGTAACTACATTAATGACGAAGACCTGAATACAGTGCTAGTACTACAACGACAGCACTGACATTCGTGACGAGTTACTACACCAGAATAATATAACAAACTTAGACCGACAAGAAGATGACCAAATTCAGGCGACAACCGAAATCACACTAGCAGTATATGTAACTATAGCAATACTGGATACTAGTGCAAACGTAAATGCAATCTCACTATGTTTTTTCAAACAAATAACCGCCACACAAAAAATACCCATATTACCCGTACAAGGATGTTTCATTACAGGAGATATTAGTTCACACACGCAGAAAGTGCAGATGCAAGCTTTGATCCCTGGTATTATACAAACAGTAAAACTTGAATGTATTTTCCTGGTAGTAAAGAACTTGTCAATACCCTGCTTGTTAGGTATTGAGTTTCTCAAACAGACGAAGACCAAGATTGATTTCGCCGAAGGAACTTGCACTCTAAATGTAAATGAACAATCACTATCAGACGCACACATGAGAAAGTACGTAATTATCTTTCGGCGCATCTGCCCTCGTGGTTAGCTCACGAGGTAGACGTCAACAATATTTCCGAATGTCAAAAGACTGCCAGAGTATAAACAGTTCTACGAACGCTCAGATGGAGCGCAATTGTAAACCAAATGGCATTTTATTTCCCATGATGATACGAAAAAGACACACGAACTGGATAGTTACTGTATTCAAAACAGTAACTACAATATATGAAAGACTAGAAGCTGATCTCGGTGCTTTCAAAAGTTCGCTGTAACTAATAGCACAACTCCAGAAATCCCATCCTTTGACCATACACCTTCGACATACATTTTTTTAGCACTTACTTAATCCTATGTATTTTCGGTTCCATATACTATGTACTACGAACATCATTGCAAGAATTGAAGAAGGTTAAGCAATTCAGTCATGACGTCTTAGTCATGGACACTTGATATACTGATGCATCATGACACAAGAAACCGACCATGATATTACAGTTCAGTGCATCGCCTCCTTAATTCATTTTTCTAAAGTACGATGTGTACCAGACTTCTGCATACAAACTCGACTGAATAATACCTCGTTCAAAATTGTAAATATTTTCTATGTTCTTGTTATTTCATGATTCTTTGCATTCAACCAACAGTAAGAAATCTGAACTATGAACGAACTACGAGGCCTGTTCAGAAAGTAAGCTCCGATTGATTGCCAAATTGAAACCACAGTGAACATCAGAAATGTTTTACTTGTAACAATTAGCTACACCTTTCAGCTACTTCTCTACGTAGTCGCCGTTCTGACTTAGACTTTTGTCATAGCGTTGTACCAACATTTCAATAGCCTCATCATAGAAGGCAGCCGCCAGTGCTTTCCGCCAATTCTCCACGCTGGCCTACACCTCGTTGTCTGTGTCAAAATGTTGTCTTCAAAGACAGCGGTTCATGTGACCAGAGATGAAACTCAGGGGGAGACAATTGCGGACTGTATTGTGGGTAATCTAACATTTCCATTTGAAAACGATGCAGGAGCATCTTCATTGCCCCTGCAGAATGCGGCTGAGAATTGTCGTGAAGACGAAACAGCACGACAGTTATGTAATGTTAGCTGCATAGCTTCAGGCGAAATTTCTCACCAGGCCCACGTACTTGGCGGCAGACACTATTTTCTAGACATCTTTACGCACTCACTGCGAGCTCAGAAATGAGAAGAGCGACGTGATGCTAACTGGGGTTATACTAGAGACACTACCCAACACATCTGTGCAAAGCTTTATCGGATTTTCATAGTCGTTTCCATTTCGCGACCGATCGGAGCTTACTTTCTGAACGCCCCTCGTACTAATGAAAATCTCATTGCCTGTGAGACGATAATTGCCATGCAAGTATGTTCTTTGTTTATCGATGTCTGCTTGACGAAAAGTTTTTCTGATTGTTTTGATATATTATTTGCATTATGGTATGTTACCTGTCAAATGTATTCATTGTCTTAGCTGCATTGTAAACATTAGAAGTGAAACACACGATATTACTTGGGAAATTGAAACCCGACAGTTCATAAAAGAAACTGTCATGCTTCAATTGGAGGCAATGTAATGTTATGTGTGCCTCACTGCTTCTTTTTCTTTAAATAATTTGTGCCTGATTTTATTTTGAGAAGCTCAGTAATGTATGTAAATACCGAAATTGTAAATGTGATTCAAAAAGTACTTGAAGTGAAGTGCAGCTGGACAGCAATAAACTCTTTAGCGCTCAGTCCCCGCAACGATAGTATTAGAGAATCTTTGAGTATGGACTCTAAAAAATGATTTTATTAAAAAAAAGGGACTGTTAATCTGTATGTTGTGGAAAGAGGACGTGTTGCTAGGCCGTCGCTCAGAACGTATTGTTACATTTTATGAAAATTGATATTTTGGTGATAAAACCGAGTGAAGTATGTGTAAGAGTTGCCAAACATTTATGTATACAAATTTTCTGGAAGTGAAGAATAGAAATACCTTGTTTTTGGAAAAGGAGGTGAACTTTATTGTCGTCGCCGTCTATTAATTGACAGAACTGTAAGTGTACAAAGTTCACTAAAATACAGGAGAAGAAATGCATTCTCTGTAGTTTTCATTCAATAAGTAACAACCTTTCATAATTTCTTAATCACAGTAACTGGCTTATGTTCTTGTACAATAGTATAGTGCTGAACTCCACTGACCAATTTTGATGTAGCAGGACGTGTAGTTTGAAGGAAGTTTGTGTGTCAAGCAATTTCCTTTCCTCACGAAAAGCAGATTGCTGTTAGATCTTACTTACTTATAACTGTGGTCCCTTAGGCATGAAAAGCTACGAAAACTTTGGCTCAAAGCTATCCGCAATACGGCCAAGTAACCAACAGAGTTTTTATTTTAAACTTTAAAGAACAATAACTTCCTTCAAATTGCAATACGTCAACAACTGGTGCAGAAGCTGATCATTCAAGGAGGCAGCAACCAAAATTCAGGTACCAGTTACGACTTAAAGTAAAAATCTCAATCAAAAATCAATCTCTCTCCTCCTAAACATATATAAATATTCATAATATTATTTAAAAAAGTTCATTTTACAGGCTATCCTAATTTAGGTTTTCCGTGATTTCCCTAAATCGCTCCAGGCTAATGCCGGGATGGTTCCTTTGAAAGGGCACGGCCGACTTCCTTCCCCGTCCTTCCCTAATCCGATGAGACCGATGACCTCGCTGTTTGGTCTCTGCCCTCATACAGTCCAATCCAATCCTACCTTACTGTTGTTAGCGATGCAGAAATTGAGGAAACGTGAAGGATCATCTTTATCATTGTTCTGAATTGCCGCATAAATTTCGAAATTTAAATGCAAAAATGTACACTTTGCAAACTGTACTCACCTGAGAACTGCGTTACTGAGAACATGGAGTTCATAATGACCGCCGCACTCGTCGTCTCGAGGCCCATGGACTGCAGTTTATCTCCGAACAGCAGGCTGAATATGGTGTTCAGGCACTGGCTGGTAATCTGATCAGAAATCACAGAAAAGGAGATATAGACATCTGGAAATGGTAATGCTAATGTACGTGGTGGTGTTTTTAGACACTTTAAGAAAATGAAACAACTACAGCCTTCTTATGATCTTACTGTGTAGCTTCCAGTTTCGGCGATTCAGTGTGTCATCTTGAAGCCTTAGTTGATTCTGAAGTGTTTATCACGATCAACATATACGCTGCATCAGCGCCAAAGGTAACTAAATTACGCAGACCATCTGTAACTGTGATGTCAGCACTCCAACCATCAGCTGCCAATTACACGAGAGTTCTTTACAGCGATATAGAAAGAGAGAAATTTTTTTTATTTATTTTTTATTTTTTTTTTATTTTTTTTTACCAGTATGAGTCACATTGGCCCACTGTCAAATGATGTGGCACATATTTTTGTAAAGTTAATGTTAATCTCGGATTCAGAAATGACAGCATAGTAGTCAAATTTTCTGACACTTTCAGAGGAACAGTTCGATCCGTTACCTAAATCATGCACATACAAAATAACCTGTGCTGATTGCGAATCCATATACGTAGGTAAAACTAGTGGAACTTCCAGACAAAGATATAGAGAATATACTTCCCTGCATACCATTAAACATTGGATTTTCAAAGAACATTCGAAGAAAACGTAACTAACTGTCGTGGGTATAGATACGAATCTAAAAATTTTGCACTTCGTAGATAAAGGAGGTACTATAGTTATCATATAAGATCTGGAAATTTATATCCATTCCCACAAAGAACCTAACTGTTTCCTGAACGAACAAACCGAGTCGAAGAACAAAGTATTCTTTGACAGTTTTCGTAATTTCTTATGCACATAGACCATAGTTTGTGCACTGTATTACCTTGACATTGTTATCAGTACATATCGTTAGTAATATCGTACGACAGACTGTAATCTTGACGTATGGATCCACATGGCTCTCATGTGAACTATTACGAATTTCCGCTTACTACTCTACATTATTTGCTTGACTACACGCCTTTACTGGGTTTTATCCTATTATCTAAATGTTTCAGTTACGATATTCCGCGTTGTTTTCGATCACTGATATCGATTGTAAGATACTCTTACACTGTCATTTTTGATAACGACAAACTTTTTTTTGTCTGGCAGTTAACGGTTGGAGAGCTGACATCACAGTTACATTTATGTTGACCACTGGTCACTGATCCAGCGTAGTACATATGGAACGTAATAACCGCTTGAACGTCAACTGAGGCCTCAAGATGGCGCATTGAAGCGCCGGAACTGATAGCTACACAATAAATAAGATAGTAAGGACGGTTGTGGGCGTTTAATTTTCCTACAACAGTGACCTTCAGTCAAAAGGATGGACTTACAAAAGCTTTTAGACACGTTAGGAACTGTATTATACGACACAGTCCTCTGCTAGTTATATAATTTTCAATGTTAATTTTGGCTCATTTCTGACCACCCATGGAGCGTCTGCATCAGCAGAGGCTAAAAACGAAGTATATAAAATTACAACTAGTGCCTCATGAAATTTAAGTCATACATACGTTATACATGTACTAGCAAATACGGCAATTACTGAACACGTACGGAAATGTGATATCCGTTCATAATCCCGGCCCCCCCCCCACTCACTCTCTCTCTCTCTCTCTCTCTCTCTCTCTCTCTCTCTCTCTCTCTCTCTGTGTGTGTGTGTGTGTGTGTGTGTGTGTGTGTGTGTGCAGTTCCTCCTATCCCCTCTGCTGTCCATCTCTTTCTTCCTGATCTTATGTCCACCCCCTCAACGCTGATTTATACTCCCCTCCCCCCCCCCCCTGTCTATCCGTCTTTATTTGATCCTTGTTTATTGTTGTTGCCAAATAAACCTCGATGGGAATGACTTACAATGAATAACTAAATCGGTTGGGTATGAAAGACATATCCTGGTGTTAGATCTGTGAAGATGGTGGCTCCAATGATAGTATTTTGCATTATTTTAATCTGCAAACCAGTGGGATTACAAAGTTTAGGACAATTCAGATTTCTTAGTGATTTTCTGATCATAACGCAGCAAGCCATAAATACAACTTTCCTTTTTTCTATTGAAAACTACTGCGAATAAGAAAACAACATGGCACATAATTGTGTACAAATTTTAAAAAAAATTACACGTAAGGAGAAAGAAAATATACTGGGAAACAAGTCGTCTCATAGGTTGCACGCACTGCTTTCAATAGTTGAAACTGACTGCGAGAAAGAAAACGAAACCACACAGCAAAGCGCAGCACTTTCTTTCTAGCAGTCAGTTGTAACAGAAAACCTGTATATTTTTGTTTAAAGATACATAGCCCTGTGCATCTAAATGCTTCCTGGAGCCCCCTGTAAAAATGGGGAGCTAATCGGTCAAGAACTTTTCGAGACCTTTGCTCAGATTATTGCCTAAAATTTTGAAGTAAATCAGTCGAGAACTTTTACATATTTTTGGTAACAACGTTAAACAATGACTTCATATAGTAGTACAGATATACAGGGTGTTTATAATTTAGTTACACAAAAGTAATCTTTAACTGTGAAAAGGGTAAATGGTTTACAGAAATATTTGATACGGAACCGAATGCAGAATGTCTTCAAGTTTTATCCCCTCCAATCACTGTTAGTTATGTTCCCGTTTAGAAGCATGCACGATTGAGGTTTTCCAACGGTCATTATGGAGTCGTATAACGGTGCAGTGTGCGCGCAGTGTTGTTTGCGGTTTCATGAATCCAAACCCACTACTACAGTTCAGAGACAATTCAGGACAAAATATCAGAAACCACCATCTCCAAGACAAATTGTTATTAATTGGTACAATCATATCACGGAGACTGGCTGTGTGTCACATAAGAACACCGGGTCAGGATCGGGCAGTAGTCTATGACGCAGCAACTGAAGATGTTCGGTTGTCTTACATTCGCAGTCTGGATAAATGAACGACACACGCCAGATTAGAACTGAAAGTGCCTATCGTTACAGTGTGGAAAATATTAGGAAAACAACTGTCATTCAAAACCTGAAAACAAACTCTGGCAAACTTTTTCTTAAAGTGACAGAGGAAAGCGAACTGAGTTTTGTGTAAAAATGTTTAACAAAATGAAGACTGAAGATGATTTTCTTAATAAAATTGTTTTCAGTGACGAAGACACCTTCCATACCTGCGGTAAAGTGGATCGGCATAATGATCGGATATGGAATGAGCAGAAACCACATCACGTAATCGAACATGTACGGGACTCGTCTAGGGTAAACGCTTTTTGTGCTAGAAGCTTTAACATGATTTGCGATACTTTCTTATTTGTCCAGTCAAATGTAACTGGCATATCGTACTTGGATATGGTTCAAAAATGGCTCTGAGCGCTATGGGACTTAACATCTGAGGTCATCAGTCCCCTAGAACTTAGAACTACTTAAACCTAACTAACATAGGGACATCGCACACATCCATGCCCGAGGCAGGATTCGAACCAGAGACCGTAGCGTACCTGGATATGTTTGAAGTTATCCAGTGCCTCTATTACAACACGATATGGGAACAGAATTCAATTTCTAGCAAGATGGTGCTGCCACCACGTTATGATAGTGAAGTTTCATTCCTCTCTAGGAATGTACCGACGTGGACTGGACGCGGTGGGACAACATCCTCGTCACCGCGATAGCCTGATTTAACCCCAATTAACTTCTCTGTGTGTGGTTACATTAGACAAAGTGTTCGTTGCTCCGCCTCCGGCAAACGCCGAGGAGCTGCGACAATGGACAACACAAGCTGTAGCCAACACACGTCAAGGAATGCTTCATAGGATTTTGCAGGAAACTGAAGATGGGAAATTTATTGTGTTGCAAATGGTAGCCACATTGAGCATTTGCAAATAAAACTTGAAGATATACTGCATTCAGTTTTGTATCAAACATACCTAAGTTATTTACCTTTTCACAGCTAAAAGTTACTTTTGTATAACACATTGCTACGTTATAAAAAATAGCTATATAATCAAAAATAAAATAACTGTTACAGCTCCGTACTGTACGATACAATTATAAACAGTAACGTAGGCTGCATACTAATTTCCTCATTCATTTACAGAATAGTTAGACAAAGATTAACATCACGGAACAATAGACACATCATATGATTCATTAATACAACAATCGGTGTTAATGAAAACAAGTAAAGGTTGCGTTTCAAATCCTAGTGGCCATATCAGTAATAGGTTACGTATCACTGCCAGGTCTCAAAGTACTATTAATCGTTTATGGTCTGGACAATCTTGTGTTGCGGGCAGCACTGTACAGTGAACTTTCACCATCGTTCGCACAGAATGTGTTCCCGAATACATGCAGTTTTTTTTAATCAGTTTACAAAAATCGAACGATAGTTAATTTGCATCCATAGCAAAGGCCACCTACTTGTTCATCTTTTCACAAACTGTTGGGGTGCAGAGGGCAGAGGGACTGAGGCCGACGGGTCAGTGCTTATAGCAGCCGGCTAACCAAGATCTGGACGGTTCTTTCTTAACCACCACTCACTGCTGTGCCACTAATTCAACGGTCATACGTCGCATAGTATGATTAGAATAGCAAGGCTTTTACCACAGTCCATCTCATAGATTCTTGGAAATAAACTGCAAACACCTGCTGTATGATCCTTTAACAATTTGCACCAACACATACAGCTTCGACACTTCGGCTCATTTTCAGGATTCTTTAACTAAAAAAAAAAACAAAAAAACAAAAAAACAAAAAAAAACGAAACCATTACAGGCTCACTTTGCTGTCCATCCCTCTGTCTGATTGACTGACTGACTGTTAAAAAACACTTTTCCTCAGTAACGGGCAGACGTATCAGTTCAAATTTATGTCACATGCTAAGGCCTACGGCCCCTTGGCATTGCAAAAAAATTGAAGCTTGTAACTCATTCAGTCAAAAGATACGACCATTTATGTCACTTTTTTATGCTCGCAAACGCAATCATTAAAACATCTATGTTACTTCCCGTTGGAGTAGAATCATGAAATTTGGTAAGTAGTACGGTTTCACAGCACAACCAAAATAAAAAAATTCGAAAATTGTTGATCTGTTACTATTTCACAAGAAAAAAAAATTCTTTTGTTATCCGACATCAAACTTGAAATTGAAACAATCAGTACCTCTATATTCACGCTCACTGAGTCGCAATAGTAGGAGACAAATATCAGGCAAAGAATGACTTTATTGCTCGTATGATGCGTTTTGGAATTTATCTGTTAAGTCTAGTCTGCAAATATTTGTTTCACATACACATTGAAACGCCATATTTATTTGCAAAATTTTTGCAGAGTAGTCTACAAATGATTGTTTCACTTCACACGAAACACCATATGTAAGTGCAGTAATCGCTCTTGGCTATCTGATGACGGATAAATGCCGAAACGCGTCACACGAGCAATGAAGTCATTCCTTGCATGTTTGACTTTTACCATTGTGACCCAGTCAGCCTGAATGCAGAACTACTAGCTATTATCATAATGGTCAAAAAAATGTCAGATGTGTGTGAAATCTTATGGAACTTAACAGCTAAGGTCAGCAGTCCCTAAGCTTACACATTACTTAATCTAAATTATCCTAAGAACAAACACACACACCCATGCCCGAGGGAGGACTTGAACCTCCGCCGGCACCAGCCGCACAGTCCATGACTGCAGTGCCCTTGACCGCTCGGCTAATCCCGCGCGGCTCATAATGGTCGCCTGGCTCCAGCAACTCTTTATGTTACATTTACATCACTGAAATTAAAACATTCTCGAAAACTTTGGAAACTTTAAGACGGATGTCTTTCCAATATCAATGTCCATAACAAGCAAAACGATCGAGATGCTCGATTCCTGGAATGGATCAACTGTCTACGCACATACCTAATGTAAACAGAAGGTGGAGGGGAAGAGGGGGGGGGGGGATGAGAAAGGAAAGCAACGGGAAGGAACTTACTATGTCAGCTGTATCAGATCTTAATGTGAAGTCAGCGGCGCCGAATGGAAATGCGTTCCCCGATCGGGAATCGAAGCCTGGCTCTCCTATTAACTAGGCAACTGCATTAACCAATGCGCCACACGAACACAGTGTTTATCGCAATTGCGCTATCTCAGTACGCCCGTCGGCCTACCCACATACCCATCTACCGCCACCTACTCTCAGTTCCCTTGCACGTCCGCTATGCTCGCTGCTTTGAGATTCTCACATGTCCGAAAGACACCATGCAGTCATATAACGAGTCGCCTCGAAGGGTTATGAATTCACCACCTTCAGTGCGAAGGCACAATCAAGTCTTTGAGTTTCGGGAGCCCACCATTTTATGAAAGTCACGTTAAGGGAGATTACAATATATCCTTTCCCCACAGTTTGTAAACCTTGCAAAATCTAGTGCCCAAATACGTTAAGTGGAAGGCAAGTACCAATCTTGTAGCATAGAGACTTAACAAAGGTACTAGATTTCACTCCTAAAGTGGACAGACAGTTTTATCTGAACCTCATGCCACAAAATGTACTTAATGGAAATGATGATAACGAGAACAATGAAGTGTTGGAATTGGCCATAATTGCGTTCAGGGGCATTTAGCATCTGTTCTTTATACTCCGATTCTGGTTTCACATTAACTACAAACTTTACAAATGTCAAAAAGACACTATTATCACTAGCCAACGTAACAAAATTTTGTGAACTGACTATAATAAAAATATTTACAATAATAATAATAATAATTGTTATTATTATTTACATTTTATGAGCTTCATTGGACCACTATATCCAATAATAATAATAATAATAATAATAACAATCCAAAATATTAATCCGCCAGCCTTTGTGGCTGAGCGGTTCTAGGCGCTTCCCTCCGGAACCGCGCTGCTGCTACTGGTTCGAATCCTGCCTCGGGCATGGATGCGTGTGCTGTCCTTAGGTTAGTTAGGTTTAAATAGTTCGAAGTCTAAGGGACTGATGACATCAGATATTAAGTCCCATAGTGCTCAGAGCCAAATATTAATCACAATTTCGTAACGTAAAGTACGTACATTATTTTTTCATTGCAAATATAGGATGTTTGGAATTGGTTAAAAATATTTTTCCCTACAAATTTGATTTTCAGTAACATCTATTTGGAAGGAGGCTGTTTTATTTGCATGACAATTTTCAGGTAGTTTTGGCCATGAATGTCAATTTGATAAATGTGTTCAGCCTCCATAGTATCGATGTAACCATATTCTTTATAAGTCTTTTCCTGAGACCACAGATCTTGGTGAGAGAGGTTAGTTTTTCTTTGTCAGAGTGGCAGCAGTGTGTGTTAGACAGTTTGGCGATGTACTTGCTTTGAGAAGGATGGAAGCTGACTCGGCGTTTAGCGAAGGCAGTATTATTTGAAAAGGATTTTGTATTGTATTGATTTATTATGAGGAAACATTTTGTGAAACGGAGATAATACGAATGCATGAATATCAGAAGGGAAGTTTTCTAAGGCAATCTAGTTTTCTTGTATACATTCGTAATTGTGTAGTTTCTTATTGGGAGAACGTTGTTTATGTTTAAAATTTACTGTAAGCATTTTTATAGTGAAGCACATGGATTTGTCTTATAATTGAAATAAGTGCCAAGAAAAGTAATTGCACACAGGAAAATAGTTAAGAAATATCTTTGCTAACTTGTCTAGTTGTGAGAACCTTATGAAAGGGTGTATTGTTGTTAATTAAGCATAATTATACTTGGAGTCTTTGTTCTCATTTATCAGGCGTTAAGTTTAGTTCTTCATTTTTTCACTTTTTTACCTTTACGAATGTGCGTGTACTCGCATTCGACATCGCGAGTTGTGTGCTGCAAAAGCATTTTTTATCAAAAGTGATAAGGTACCATCTTGCATTGCACATCGCAAGTACGGTGAATGAAATCTGATTCTTGACAGTTCATTATCATCTTACCAGAAACGGGCTGCAGAACAGGCGAGCGTTCGTACAGGTAGGCCAACAAATTTAATTATCAGCAGAATTCATGTCCACTATAAGGTAAAGAGATTGTCGGAACGGGTTTGTGAAAATATCACAGGTTTTCAGAGGTTTCAAATTTATATAATCACTTATACACTCACATAAGAAATATTTTATTTTATTTTTTAAATATAATCTACACTGGTTAAAAATGTTAACATTTTTACGTGCGTTACTTCAAGATCAAATAAAATCGGTATTTTTTTATATAGAAGGCTGTGGATTGCTGTGTTATGAAGGTTAAATGACTTGTTTGTATTGGTTGCATTGTCCAAAAAAAAATCGTATCGTTTCATAGAATAAACACGCGTTGTATGTCGAAATCCTAACTTTTTCTGAGGAAACGTGACAAATAGATACGAAAATCTCCCAGAAAATGAAGTGTGACGCCAAAACGAAGCGTTTTTAAGAATCGTGGGTTTCATGGTAATAGATTTTCGAACAAAGGGAAATATTGTGTTCAACGTGTGTTGTGTGAAGTTACAGACAGTAACATTCAGGCAAACTCGTCAGTATCTAGAGAAACACCCATTAGTGCGTAGAAGATTAAAATACAACGTTGTGATACACAATTTTCTCAAAACGAAAGCGAAAT
Organism: Schistocerca americana; assembly: GCF_021461395.2. Classification (NCBI taxonomy): domain Eukaryota; kingdom Metazoa; phylum Arthropoda; class Insecta; order Orthoptera; family Acrididae; genus Schistocerca; species Schistocerca americana. The sequence goes on along the minus strand of NC_060123.1, from coordinate 584,934,853 downwards.
AAATGGTAGGTTATGTTATATTCTGATAGATTTACACATCCTAACAAGGGTGTTAGGTGAATGTATGTGTTGCAAAATATGTGGAGGGCTAGTTAGTTTGCATGAAGACAGTGCGGTATCAAATGGAGTAGCCAGGATACTTGTCATTAATTGTGCCAGTTACAAATATACTCATTCATTTTAGAATTCTGATAAGTGTAAAGATAATTATTTTGAAGTAAATGTTAGATGGTTTTATGGACTGAGAGTTCTTGGCCAAGGACTCATTGCAGCAGAAACAATGTGTGCTGTGATGAACATGCCATGCCCACCTTGAAAAAGTCGATAAGTATGCAGAATCTATTCGAACTGCTGTGGAATCTGTTGCATGTGAGTCAATGAAGGGTGCTGGAAACGAAGCTGTTGAAGTAAATAATGGTACGACTGACATACCAGTAGCTTTTGATGGCACTTGGTAGACGTGCGGCTACAGTTCTAAGAATTCTGTTGCTATGGTGACCAGTGTGGATACTGGAAAGGTAATAGATTTCCAGATTTTAACCAAACATTGTTATAAGTGTAAATCAGGGAATGATGAGGGACATATCTGTGGCAGAAATTATGAAGGAACAAGTGGTGGTATGGAGGCCTGTGCAGCTACTGAAATTTTTAGTCGATCTGTGAACGAAAGGGGGATGTGTTACACTAATTCTTAGGTGATGGAGACTGAAAAGCATTTAACAGTGTAGTAGCCGCTCAGTTTTATGGTGAAGAAATTATCACAACACTGAAATGTGTTGGTCATGTCCAGAAGAGGATGGGCACAAGGTTGAGGAAGTTGAAACAATGCTGAGAGACAGGAAAGTTTCTGATGGTAAAACCATAAGCAGGCAGTATGAGCTACCTTCTTGCACAGGCTATCAACTGATGAGAAACCAGTACACGACCTTTGGCCCCGTGGACCTGATTCATGGTGCAATTACCGCAATGTCCAGTACTCAAACAGTTCATAGAGCCATAAACATTCCATCCCGGCAGCAGGATATCATAAAACCTATTTAGAGACCTGGCAAATCCTGAATTAATGAAGAAGTGTCAAAATGGTCCGACTCAAAATCCCAACGAGTCGTTCAGTAATCTTATATGGACTCGCTTACCAAAAAATGTTTTTGTTTGGATGTAGACACAGTGACGCTGTTATTGCTTTTAATGATTAGAACAATGGTAGGGTAAAAGTGCTACAGCATATGGGAATTAATCTTGGAGCAAACTGCATCAGAGAACTTTAACGGATGGACAAGGTTCGCATTGATAAAGCAGAGTATGCCGCACAGTTGACTTCTAAAGAGTCCAGAAAGAAGGAAAGAAAGAAGAAAAAACTTTGAAAAGAGCAAGAGGTTGATAAACAATATGGTGCAGTGTGCTTCTGAGTGACTAAAAACAAAAAATTAAGCATATATTAGATGAGTTAGTCTTTTGAAACTTTAGAAGCCGTTCCTGAAAATTCACATTTTATACTGCGTTTTTCGCTAAATCTCAGAAATCACTTCGAGTAGAGTATTCAGATTTTCATGGAGTAATAACATACCGGTACATATTCTGAGTCTACTAAACTAAAAGAAGGACACATTGCTATGTATAAATAAAGTTATTTAGTATAACGTACTAAAAAAGTACACACAATTTTAAGCGTTTAATTAAAAAAATGTACTTCCGAAAGCAGTGGCGGAAATTCAATTATTGTAGTTCAGTAGACTCAGAACATATAGTTTAATGTCCTGTAAAAGTTTGATGTGAATGGCTATAGTGGTTCCTGATATACGGGGAAGCCAAGTCATTAAATTTTAACATTGTCGGGATAGGGAGTTACAACTCCCCTTAAAAGATTTCAACGAAAGTGCTACCTTTTAATCGTTCAAGCAGTTTATCAGATCAGATACGGTAACTTACATGTTCATTTGCTCTGTAATTACAAAGACAGTGCCTGTACAGTGATTGTTTGCGAGGCTAAAGATAAAGATTAGCTATATTCAGGGACAGCATCTTAATTTGAATCGTTTTGTTTTGCACTCAGACAGCATACGGAAATTCTATTGATAACAGATTTCTCTCTCTCAGGCGAATTGTTTAATGTACTGGCTACCCTATATTCCGTTTCGTGTAACGTGTTCTTCGACCATTTTCGTTCAGAATTTTACGCAGTTCTGTTGTCCTGCTCTGGGATTTACGCGTTTCAATATCAAGGTAAGTTTTACTAATTTCTAAAATACCAACCAGACACATACAAACACGAGTTTAGAAGTTTGAACATTATATTTTCATTTTTTTTTCAATATGTTGTGTCTGTACTTTCCGCCGTTACTGTTCTCAGTGCCTCAATTATATTAAAGAAGTATCCGTAAGTTAGGAAGTCGAGTGAAGTGCATCAATGAGTAAATCTATAGGCTTTTGTCCAAATCTGTTGACTATCACAGTACCAATCATACGAAAAGTCAACAACGAAAATACAGGCTTCCTAAGAATGTAATGTATTTAAATTCTCTACCTTTCAGTGAAGTAAATCGCAATTACATGAAATTTCTAGAGTGTTTTTCACCAAACCTCGCAATATATCTAATTTAATTCATGTGTTTTAGCTTCGTTTACATATAATTTATGATTACTCGGGTTTCGTGGAAGTTTAGTAATGCCTGGGACGCAAAAATATAACAATGTTTCGCAACTGAAGTAGAAAAAAGAATTAAAACAAATCCCCGTCTTGTTGCACATACGTTGGTTTCCAAAACTAAGGGCGGAAGTACCTTTCTCATGTTGCGTCGATGCCAAGAAACACAGCGTGCTGAAACTTGAAACATATGTAGAAAGAAATGTTAAAGTGTTGTACAAAAGGTAACTGACAAACTGAAATAAATACGCAATGAGACGAACATAAATACTTTTATTCGAAGACAATAATTGCACTAAGGCCACGGTGATTTATGATGGTCCCCTGGACATTATAGACGGCGGGACAGGCGTGTGTGCGACCACCACGGACAACAACAGATGCCCTGCAGCGGGCTCTAATGCTGGTCATAACGTTTGAAATGCGTTCATGAGGTACAGTGTGTCACTCCCCGCTAGAGCGGTTGACAACTGCCAGTTGGTGCAAGTGGACGTGATGGAACACGTCTTCCCGACGTATACTACAAGTGCTCGGAGGGATTATTAGGTTTTCATAAGTTTTCTGCCTTTGTAAATAACTTCTAAGTAGGCTGTTTAGGTTTTTTTATTGGTAACGCCACCTCTGTATGAAAATCACTGGTATGTAAGTAGGCTGTTTAGGTTTTTTTATTGGTAACGCCACCTCTGTATGAAAATCACTGGCTGTGCTGTGTGCAGTCTGTGGCTGCTTTGCATTGTTGTAATACTCGCCATTGTAGTGTTAGGCAGCTGGCTGTGAACAGCGCGTAGCGTTGCGCAGTTGGAGGTGAGCCGCCAGCAGTGGTGGATGTGGGGAGAGAGATGGCGGAGTTTTGAAATTTGTCATGAACTGCTATATTTATATATGATGATATCAAGGTAAATACATTGTTTGTTCTCTATTAATATCTTTCATTTGCTAACTATCCCTATCAGTAGTTAGTTACTTCCATAGTTTGAATCTTTTATTTAGCTGGCAGTAGTGGCGCTCGCTGTATTGCAGTAGCTTGAGCAGCGAAGATTTTTGTGAGGTAAGTGATTTGTGAAAGGTATAGTTTAATGTTAGTCAGGGCCATTCTTTTGTAGGGAATTTTGAAAGTCAGATTGCGTTGCGCTAAAAAAATATTGTGTGTCAGGTTAAGCACAGTCGTGTATAAATTGTTCAAAGGGGACGTTTCAAACTCACTCTTACTTGATTGGGACGAAGATGAATGAGCGCGCTGCACGGGTAGTGCATAAGATCGTTGATTTCCTGTTTAAATTTATCTGTAGTTCGCTCGTTCGTGAGTCAGTTGTGGAGCGCTGGGGCATTCTTATTTGTGACATACTACCGAGCAGTCGAGTCTTCATCGAAAGAGATTTTATATTTGTGTATTTTCAAGAAATTAACTAGAATACGGTATTATGGAGATGAAAACTTGTTTGTTAACGTATGTTATTGATTGTTGTGTGGACAAGATCTTAGAATGAGTATTGGCTCAAATGGCTCTGAGCACTATGGGACTTGACGTCTGAGGTCATCAGTCCCCTAGACTTAGAACTACTTCAACCTAACTAACCTGAGGACAGCACACACATCCATGCACGAGGCAGGATTCGAACCTGCGACCGTAGCGGTCGTGCGGTTAAAGACTTAAGCGCCTAGAAGGAGTATTACAATGGAACCAATGCGGGAAAATGAAATGTTTGTGTCTCACAACTATTGACTGAAGGAAATCTTTGTCTCTTAGATAACTAATAATGTTTATGATTAGTGTAATTTTGACCTCTTTGTTTCGATGTCACAAGTACGACAACTTAGTTTAAATATCAGTAAGTCTTTCAGTAATGAGAGAATTTTGTAATAGAGTCTTCTTTTGTCTTATTGTTCTAGAACGACTTTCCTTAAAGTAACACCTCCCTCCATCATTCTTAGTAAATTTCTGAATATTTTGTCGTGCGTGCATTGCACTTTACGCCACACGAGGTCACGGACTGTTTTGACAAGCAAGGAACAAATTTTTTACTGAGTAGTTTAATTTTTTCTTCAGCTGCTGCATCTGGTGAATACTATTTGCTTCAGTGCATGTCAGTTAAGCAGACACAAAGCAACATGCTGAGCATGAGGTAGGTTGCTTTCATTTCAGGACAGTTCTCACATTGCATTCTTATGCGGGAACAGTTCGTAGTCACAATTATCAGGTGTTGTGCTACGCAAGCATATTAACTTACAGAAAACAGAGTAGGTAATATCAAACATTTGTTTTTCCTCTGGGTATAGCAGTATTTTATTTTTGTGGACATTTCAAGCCAGAAATTGCACATAATGTCGCGCAACTTTTATAATACACTTCAATATTGAGTTTCAGTAAAATAGTTTTCACTGAGAACATAGTTACATTTGGCATTTAATTAGATTACTTTTCAGTCTTTCAAGTTCAGTATGTCACATACCTGAAAGTTTTGTTTCACAACTCTGTTCACATACGCATCATAGGGTCAAACAACAGTAAGTATAGCTCAGCAGTTGAATACGATATCTAAAGCACACGTTACACGAGGAGAAAGTTTCTGAAAAAAGAATATTCTGTATTTCCATTTATGGACAAATTTTTAATGAAATATTACTGGATTTAAGTCTTGGGATAGGGGGAGGAGGGGGACGGGGCACTGGTAGGCCAGTGTATTCGTCGAATATTCTCTCGTTCCAAGAACTGCTCCGCGTGGCTATTCGATGTGGTCACGCACTGTCATCCATAAAAATTAAGTCAGGCCCAGAAGGGACGCGCACGGGGAAGGAGTACAGTATCCCAACAGCGCTCACCAGTGAGTGTGCCGTGTCCAAAAATTTGGAGGACAGTACGCCCATGCCGCATTATGTCTAGCCAACACCGTAACACCCGAACAACCAAAACTATCATTTTCGACAGTGTTCCTGAGCGGTTTACATGTTTCCATCTCTCGCCATACGTGGATATGCCCAGAATCACTACACAGATTAAATTTGCTCTCATGTAAGAAGAGCACACGACCCCACACTCTTCGCTTGTCTAGTGCCTATGCTCTTGGCACCATAGGCACGGGTGTCAACCGATCACAACGTATTGGACGTCGCGCAGAAAACCACACCCATGTAGTCGCCGTGGCACTGTGGACCTTGAGATTACGTGCCTTGCAGTCGTGTTAAACGTGTTGGCAATTGCACCAACTGTTGGACGTGGATCGCTTCTTGCATGTTGTACAATGTACATCTACATTTATACTCCGCAAGCCACCCAACGGTGTGTGGCGGAGGGCACTTTACGTGCCACTGTCATTACCTCCCTTTCCTGTTCCAGTCGCGTATGGTTCGCGGGAAGAACGACTGTCTGAAAGCCTCCGTGCGCGCTCTAATCTCTCTAATTTTACATTCGTGATCTCCTCGGGAGGTATAAGTAGGGGGAAGCAATATATTCGATACCTCATCCAGAAAGGCACCCTACACCGCGACGCAGAGCGCCTCTCTTGCAGAGTCTGCCACTTGAGTTTATTAAACATCTCCGTAACGCTATCACGGTTACCAAATAACCCTGTGACGAAACGCGCCGCTCTTCTTTGGATCTTCTCTATCTCCTCCGTCAAACCGATCTGGTACGGATCCCACACTGATGAGCAATACTCAAGTATAGGTCGAACGAGTGTTTTGTAAGCCACCTCCTTTGTTGATGGACTACATTTTCTAAGCACTCTGCCAATGAATCTCAACCTGGTACCCGCCTTACCAACAATTAATTTTATATGATCATTCCACTTCAAATCGTTCCGCACGCATACTCCCAGATATTTTACAGAAGTAACTGCTACCAGTGTTTGTTCTGTTATGTAGCTGTTATGTGCTCTGTAGCTGACCATGTTCGACCGCCACCTTTCCGTCGGGCAGCAGTACCTGTCGTTCGGAACGCTCCTCATACGCGTGAAACAACGCTGCGAGCAACACTAGACGCCTGGGCTACACTCATCACACTTTGTTCATCTTCCTATTAACCGACAACTTTCCCCAATGCGAAGTCATCTAAACGTTCTCTCCGGGCGACATTGTAATAAAGACCACCACCACAGTGCACCACGACTGTTCGCAGATTGATACGCGCAGTTTTTTTCCGTTCCTTCAACTGCCACATGTTGTGGGGCCAGCACAGTTTGGTGCTATAATCACGCTGATTTGACGCCATGTAACGTACAACTTCCAGTGCACGGCTGGGAGACTTCCCGCAACATGCTTCAGCACTCCCATTCATTTCCACAGAGTAGCTAATACCTTATGTTAATTTATCTATCTCATCATGAAGTTTTGCCGAACAGCGTATGTCGTTAAGTGACGAATGGCTTTCTTGCCGCTGGGGATGCCAGTGTGTCTTCAACTGTCGTACGGTAACAACTTTCACAATAGTGTGTCACGACTGGCTTAAATAGTACTATTACTTCGGTATTAGTTTTAACAAGGAGGAATGCTGCTACCAGCAAGCAGTGAGAACCTCGAAACTATATCCGCAGGGAACAGGGGACAGGTGCTGCCGCCTAAACGTTTGTGCCATGGCTTGGCAACTCACTGTCGAACCGGTTCCCGCAGAACCCACCACCAACTGTCTTTTGGAGATCTCGTTCATTTTATAGTGCCTTGCCTACTTACAAGGGAACCTCCCCATCGCATCCCCCTCAGATTTAGTTATAAGTTGGCACAGTGGATAGGCCTTGAGACACTGACCACAAATCAATCGAGAAAACAGGAAGAAGTTGTGTGGAACTATGAAAAAAATAAGCAAAATATACAAACCTGCGGTTAGCGTGAGCAGCTGCGGAACGAGAGGTCCTTGGTTCAAGTCTTCCCTCCAGTGAAAAGTTTAATTTCTTATTTTCAGACAATTATGAAAGTTCAGGCAATTACACATAATCAACTTCGCTCTCCAAAATTCCAGGACATGTTCAGATTTGCTTGGACATATGCAGGATTTGACGGTCTACACACGGAAAAATTTGAAAACGTTAAAAACATATGTTCTGACAGAGCACAGGGAAAACTGTGTGACTGTGAAACTGTTGCATTCATTTGTTCCAGCTTATGTGACAAACTCTTATGTTTTCATCACTTTTTTGGGAGTGATTATCACATCCACAAGAAAACCTAAATCGGGCAAGGTAGAATAATCTTTTTACCTATTCGCCAAGTGTACAATTTAGATGGGTCGACAACATATTCCCGTCATGTGACGCACATGCCGTCACCAGTGTCGTATAGAATATATCAGACGTGTTTTCCTGTGGAGGAATCGGTTGACATATGACCTTGCGATCATATGTTTTCGGTTCCTATTGGAGAGGCACGTCCTTTCGTCTACTAATCGCACGGTTTTGCGGTGCGGTCACGAAACACAGACACTAAAATTATTTGAGTGAATAGAGACGTCAATGAACGAACGCACAGACCATAACTTTGCAAAAATAAAAAATTAAAATTTTCACTTAAGGGAAGACCTGAACCAAGGACCTCTCGTTCCTCAGCTGTCCACGCTAACCACGGGACCACGGCGCTCCTGAGCTCATATTCTCCATGATGATGCATATGTTGCACATGGACTACTCAGTTTGTATATTTTTCTTATTTTTTTCATAGTTCCACACAACTTCTTCCTGTTTTCTCGATTGATCTGTGTTCAGTGTTTCAAGGCCTATCCACTGTGCAAACTTATAACTAAATCTGAGGGGGGTGCGATGGGGAGGTTTCCTTGTTAGCCTAACTGCTATTTTCATTTGGTCGTTAAATATGCTCTTGTTTATGTGTACTCTAGTTGTCATTCTTGTTATACTATTGCCCTTACTGCGCGCTTTATACACGCAATAGGTCCGGGTGCTTTGTGGTCGGGCGCCAATGTATCAGGTTGCCCAGACTAGCAATTAATGGATTTTCTGACTGTTGCGCCTCTTCATATAATTGGCGAGTGGTCTGTTCGATGCGGTTCTTTAACTCAGGAATGCTAGCCTTCTCGTGAAGCTCCCTAGTAGGCCAGTGGAGAAGCGTCTGGGTCAGTGCACAGCAAAAGGGAGAGCTCTGACCTGCACTTCCTTAAGTTATTCAATGTGGATGTGGGCAGCATTGCCCAGGCCACAGAACCGTTCTCTATAACGGGCCTAATAGGTGTCATAGAGAACCTTCCTGGCAGATTAAAACTGTGTGCCGGACCGAGACTCGAACTCGGGACCTTTGCCTTTCGCGGGCAAGTGCTGTACCATCTGAGCAAGGTTCGCAGGAGAGCTCCTGTGAAGTTTGGAAAATAGGAGACGGGGTCTAGGCGGGAGTGAAGTTATGAGGAGGGGCCTGAGTCGTGCTTGGGTAGCTCAGGTGGTAGAGCACTTGCCCGCGAAAGGCAAAGGTCCCGAGTTCGAGTCTCGGTCCGGCACACAGTTTTAATCTGTCACGAAGTTTCATATCAGCGCACACTCCGCTGCAGAGTAAAAATCTCATTCTGGAAGTGATAAAGTGTTAGTCCACAGTGGGTGGACAGCGTCGATGTTGGGATTAAAATAGGGTAAAGCGTGCGTAGGCGACTCACCGCTTTCCTTCTTATTTCGTGGACGGGAGGTAACGCCGAGGTATTCCCCAGTTCGTGACTAAGGTATATTAGAACCCGCAGAATTCGCACTAGAGCAGTCGTATTGGCGTTGTCACTCTTCCCGCATTTCACAACTCGTCAACACACGTCTTACATGTTCCTTCCAGCACACGTTGTGGAGCATTAAGATACGCGACTCAAGTGCCACAGCTGATGATAAAGAGGACTACTATAGTTACGAATTGCAGTAACGGTAATACCTCAAGATCTTTCGAGATATAGCAATTCTTTTCATTTGCAATTTTTTACTAGTTAACATATCATTTATCCCATTAGTCTACGATTAAGAACAGTGTCTTTTTTCAAACTACCGGCTTTATACGTAATCTAGAAGTAATTCCCGTGATTGTCAAAGTAAGCAGAATAGCACAGCTCGTAAGTTGCTGGTGGTATACGTCACAGAAGTATCCTGAATTGGCTACCTATCTCACTCTATACAAAAACATAAAAGGCAATGTTCTGACTGAATGACTCCTCATCGTCCAGACCAAATCGCTAAGGATAGAAACGTGAAACATGGAGAAAGTGTTGACCTTACACTGCGCACATCGTTTAACGAGCGATTTTTATAAATTCTATCAATAAGGGGCTGAAATAGAGGATGAAACGTTTTTTGACAATACGCCACTTTCATTTTAATTTTGAAGTTGGAACTACGAAAATGTGTATTTGCTTTCCAGATTAAGAAAACACGTGTTTCAGTGTTTTTGGAAAATCAGCCCCTACAGGCGTGAAAAATCAGGAATGGAATGCTTTTTGAAAATATACATGTCAAAAAAAGTTTTGGATCACCTTAGTTCCGAGAGTTCCGGAACATGTACAGAAAATTGGAATACAGATCAACATAAACATCATTTCCGATCTTTTTATTGCTAATGAAAAGCACACACTACGTGTTGTACCACTATACAGCGAGACCTTCAAATGTGATGGACCAGATTGCTGTACACACCGGTACCTCTAATACCCACCCTCTTGCATTGATGTATGGTCCAGATTGTTCCACTCCTCAACGACGATTCGGTGTGGATCCCTCAGAGCGGTTGGTGGGTCACGTCGTGCATAAACAGCCCTTTTCAATCTATGCCAGGCATGTTCGAAAGGTTTCATGTCTGGAGAACATGCTGGTCACTCTAGTCGAGCGATGATGTTATCCTGAAGGATAAATGTGCAAGATGGGGTCACGAATTGTCGTCTATGAAGACGAATGCCTCGCCAATATGCTGCCGATATGGTTGCACCATCGGTCGGAGGATGGCATTCACGTATCGTACAGCCGTTACGAAGTCTTCCATAACCACCAGCGGTGTACGTCGGCCCCACATAACGCCACCTTAAAGCAGCAGGGAACCTCCACCTTGCTGCACTAGCTGGACAGTGTGTCCTAAGGAGTTCAGCCTCACCGGATTGCCTCCAAACAGATCTCCGACGATTGTGTGGTTGAAGGCTTATGCGACATTCATCGGTGAAAAGAACGTGGTGCCAATCCTGAGCGGTCCTTTCGGCATGTTGTTGGGCCTATCTGTACCGCACTGCATGGTGTCTTGGTTGCAAAGATGGACCTCGTCATGGACGTCGGGAACGAAGTTGCTCATCATGCAGCCTATTGCCCACAGTTTGAGTCGTAACACGACGTCCTGTGGCTGTACTAAAAGCATTATTGAACATGGTAGCGTTGCTGTCAGGGTTCCTCCGAGGCATAATCCATAGGTAGCGATCATCCACTGTGGTAGTAGCTCTTGGGGGGCCTGAGTGAGGTATGTCATCGACAGTTCCCATCTCTCTATATCTCCTCCATGTCCGAACAACATCGCTTTGGTTCACTCCGAGACGCCTAGACACTTCCCTTGTTGAGAGCCCTTCCTCGCACAAAGTAACAATGCGGACGGCGGTATTGACGGTCTAGCCATGGTTGAACTACAGACAACACGAGCCGTATACCTCTTTCCTGATGGAATGACTGGAACTGATCGGCTGTCGGACCCCCTCCGTCGAGCAGGCGCTGCTCATGCATGGTTTTTTCCATCTTTGGGCGGCTTTAGTGACATCTCTGAACAGTTAAAGGGATTGTGTCAACGTCTATCTTCAGGAGTTCTGGGAACCAGGGTGATGCAAGACTTTTTTCTGATATGTGTATGTGGCTATCTAGAAAGGTTTTAAACCAGAGCTACGAAAATATATATTTGGAATTTCGGTTCGAAAATTAAAAAGCATGTGTATCTCTCTTTTTTTTTTTAATCAACTAGTAAGAAGGGTGGATGAAAATCCTTATGACAATATTGTGCTACATTTAAACGTAGAGAGTGTTTATCTTTTTCTGTAGGCATCGTTTGAGAAGTGATTTTTCGAAATTTCACCCTTAGGGGATAAAATAAGGGATGTAGAGTGTAATGGAAATATTTCATTTCGAGAACAGAATCGCTTGTTGGTCAGAAGTGCATTTATAAAAGGTCATGCTCCTACGGGCTTAATTAGCGTGAAAAGAAAGCTATTAAACAGTCATCACGAGGAATCGGCTTTGTCACAATTGCGAAGAAAGAGAAACGGTGATTTGATACATTAATTTTTCAGTAGGCCTAATACATGTTTATGAAACTATTTTGTTGTAACATTACAATACAATTAATCATTACTGATGACCAAATAGGTACCACTTGAAAATGCGATTCCATATACATGAATATTTTTTGAGATGAGAGACTTTAATATCGGGTGTAAGACTCATTCGATTTCTCTCTTTCCTTTTTTGATTCGCTATTTGAAATTTAATCAAACCACATGGAACAGTTTATTTATGCAAAGACTGGAGGCCCTGTAAACGGTTGCTAATTCTTTCATAGTGTGTAGATTTACGTTAGCATTGAGCTTATCAAAACACAAATTCTATTAAAGAAAAACAAACAATCTCTGCAGATCATACAGCCTCCGCGAAAGAAGCGGCGGGCGCTAAGCTAGGTAATGCATAATTCGGCTAGACACACATCCCCTAAAGCTCTTCTCCTTTCTATGATTCAGGGATATTATGTGTTATTGAATCAATCATTGATTTTGGAACGTAAACTAATCAGCGAATACGGAACTAATTGCATAGCACAAATTTTATGAAGTACACAGGTCTACATTCGTGAACATTTAATTTAAGCTTTTCATCGTTTCAGCACTTTGAAATCTTATACTGGTGATACCGTGATGATACAAACTTTCAGGTACGATGGAGCAGGCAGATGGAGTGGTAAGGGATCCTGGTCCGCAAACTATACAGTCTAAAGTTCGAAAATCGTTCTAATACCAACGACAGAGGAGTTCTTTTACAACAAACTCTTTGCTTTCCGTATTTAGGGAGGAGATAATCTCAACAAAACACTAGAAAACAGTTGTCTAGTAAATGTTCCGGCGTAACGACAACCGCCAGCACGAAAATCAAGAACGATACAAATGGTTCAAATGGCTCTGAGTACTATGGGCCTTAACAGCTGTGGTCATCAGTCCCCTAGAACTTAGAACTAGTTAAACCTAACTAACCTAAGGACATCACAAACAGCCATGCCCGAGGCAGGATTCGAACCTGCGACCGTAGCGAAGAACGATACAGCGTAGAGGGCTGCGAGGCGACGTCGTCAGCCAATAGCACACTGACTATGACGTCACCACGACAGGAGCGGCATCTACACGAAGAGAATAAAAGCGACGTGCCGCCTAGTCTCGGCCCACACTAGTAGATCAGGTCTAGAAGAGTTACTTACGAACTTGTGTGATTAGCTTTCATGGAAACTGTATCTATCAAAGGACACTGAGTCGCCAGTTGCTTGCGACCCATCATATAGAAACGAAAGTCAAGTATTTTCAATTCAGTAACTGTAATAAACTCCATTAATGTGATTTGCTTGTACAGGGTGTTTCAAAAATGACCGGTATATTTGAAACGGCAATAAAAACTAAACGAGCAGCGATAGAAATACACCGTTTGTTGCAATATGCTTGGGACAACAGTACATTTTCAGGCAGACAAACTTTCGAAATTACAGTAGCTACAATTTTCAACAACAGATGGCGTTGCGGTCTGGGAAACTCTATAGTACGATATTTTCCACATATCCACCATGCGTAGCAATAATATGGCTTAGTCTCTGAATGAAATTACCCGAAACCTTTGACAACGTGTCTGGCGGAATGGCTTCACATGCAGATGAGATGTACTGCTTCAGCTGTTCAATTGTTTCTGGATTCTGGCGGTACACCTGGTCTTTCAAGTGTCCCCACAGAAAGAAGTCACAGGGGTTCATGTCTGGCGAATAGGGAGGCCAATCCACGCCGCCTCCTGTATGTTTCGGATAGCCCAAAGCAATCACACGATCATCGAAATATTCATTCAGGAAATTAAAGACGCCGGCCGTGCGATGTGGCCGGGCACCATCTTGCATAAACCACGAGGTGTTTGCAGTGTCGTCTAAGGCAGTTTGTACCGCCACAAATTCACGAAGAATGTCCAGATAGCGTGATGCAGTAATCGTTTCGGATCTGAAAAATGGGCCAATGATTCCTTTGGAAGAAATGGCGGCCCAGACCAGTACTTTTTGAGGATGCAGGGACGATGGGACTGCAACATGGGGCTTTTCGGTTCCCCATATGCGCCAGTTCTGTTTATTGACGAAGCCGTCCAGGTAAAAATAAGCTTCGTCAGTAAACCAAATGCTGCCCACATGCATATCGCCGTCATCAATCCTGTGCACTATATCGTTAGCGAATGTCTCTCGTGCAGCAATGGTAGCGGCGCTGAGGGGTTGCCGCGTTTGAATTTTGTATGGATAGAGGTGTAAACTCTGGCGCATGAGACGATACGTGGACGTTGGCGTCATTTGGACCGCAGCTGCAACACGGCGAACGGAAACCCGAGGCCGCTGTTGGATCACCTGCTGCACTAGCTGCGCGTTGCCCTCTGTGGTTGCCGTGTGGGGTCGCCCTACCTTTCCAGCACGTTCATCCGTCACGTTCCCAGTCCGTTGAAATTTTTCAAACAGACCCTTTATTGTATCGCTTTTCGATCCTTTGGCTACGTTAAACCTCCGTTGAAAACTTCGTCTTGTTGCAACAACACTGTGTTGTAGGCGGTGGAATTCCAACACCAGAAAAATCCTCTGTTCTAAGGAATAAACCATGTTGTCTACAGCACACTTGCACGTTGTGAACAGCACACACTTACAGCAGAAAGACGACGTACAGAATGGCGCACCCACAGACTGCGTTGTCTTCTGTATCTTTCACATCACTTGCAGCGCCATCTGTTGTTGAAAATTGTGACTACTGTAATTTCGAAAGTTTGTCCGCCTGAAAATGTACTGTTGTCCCAAGCATATTGCAACAAACGGTGTATTTCTATCGCTGCTCGTTTAGTTTTTATTGCCGTTTCAAATATACCGGTCATTTTTGAAACACCCTGTATGTTGTCTAGTTATCAGAGAAAACAGCTTCCTAGGCACCCGATAAGTGGGCAGGATCCCACAGTAAACACGGGCCCTATAATGCATGCATACCAATAGAAGAAATGTGTTTCGCAGTTGTAACGATGAGCGAGTGCTCATACCTCTTAAGGTATGCACATTAGCGCCCATGTTACTGGACATTATTTTTCCTTGTTTTAATCCCTACTACCACCTCCGAAAGTCGACTATCACACAGTCACGCAACGAAAGTAACGGTATATGTATTCCACTAACAGAGATATCAGAACAATTTTCGCTTACTTCAGATTGATACATTGAGCCTTCTACATTATCGTTGAAAGTTTGTGTCATCATTACGCAATCACCCTGTACATCTCTGACTGAATATTTGAGCAGCATTTCTCAAATAGTACTCAGTGCAGGTAACAGGTTGATCTATTAGAAGTCTACGTTATTATTAATATATTTTGCCAAGTTATTAATTTACAACATGAACAGCAAGGGTCACAACATACTACCATGTAGCATGCCTGATGTTGTTTTGATATCTCACCATCCTTCATAACAAGCTGCGTCTTATCTAGCAAGAAAGCCTCACTCCAGAAACGAACTTCGTTCAGTACTCCCATTGGATCATACTTTCGTTCATTAGTGTTGGCGTGATGCTGAGTCAGATGCTTTTCGGAAGTCTAGATATGCTGCTTTTACGTGATTACCTCGATTCATGGTTTTCATGATGTCACATAAGAAAAGATCGTACACAGGCATTGTAGTACCCTCAAACATCAAGTCTGTTTATATAAACCGCCATTGTATCTGGCACTCCGTGTCCGCACCTATAGGTGACCATTTCTCTCCAGTGATGCGGGGAAGTCTTTATAACACAACAAATTTAATTTATGAGAAGGCAGCAGAAATACTATCGTAATGTTCTAGCGCTGCAAAGTTATTTTTTTTTTCAAGAGATGATTAGCACAATCTACATTGGATTGCTCTGTAATGTTTAGGAGCCATACAAATGGCGTACTGTGCTGTATACTTCTGTCTATATTCGTCTGTTTCTCAGGTAAACAGGATTTTAAATCTTCCACAGAATTTACATTTATTTGTAAGGTGGAATTTTGCTTTGATAGTTTCAATCCACAACTGTGGCCTATGTTTAGGCGAGTTTTCCTTGACTGTAAAGCAAACGCTAAAACTGGAAATTGATCTCCCTAATGTTTCCATTCCGTTCACTACCACTTCTACATCACTAACGTAGGTCTGGTTGAAAGTAAGCGACCTCTGTAGAGGGCTCAGTTCTCTATCAGTCCAGGTTGAAAGGGGATCAACTGCGAGTATAAAAACAACAGTACACAGCTGTAAATTTCAGTAGCATAGAACAGAACTAAATGCACATAGCGATTAAACTTACATTACTCAGCGCACATCCTAAGACGACCATCCAGCCCCACCCTCCATCCGGAGGAACAAGTTCATATTCTGCAGCTCCTTCGGCCATCTCTGCACCTGAAAAAAAAAAAAAAATGAAAAACCTCAGAAGTACCGAGTGATATTTAAAAGCTACTTAGCATCAAATTAGGAAACATGAAAGTGTGTGTCATTGTAGAAAAAGAAACAGTAACTCACTAAACAGAAAATATGATGAATACACAGTACTAGAAAAACTGATAGATTTCTTTGCTTTCAAAGGAAGATTACACAACAGGTCATGATTACGCCAGTTGATTGCTAGTGGTTAAAAGAGAAGGTTTCCTCACCATAGTCCTGTTGTTGGGGATGCTGGCAAAAAACTGAGGAATAAGTTTCTAAAAGAGCACGTCTGGAGCACGCCGTCGTATGGATATAACGTAAACCTGTCCATCATAAGATGGTGTACGTCACTACAATAATTTTCTGCAGATGGTCTTATTAAATGTGGTATGTTCTTGTCTATTCCGCTCTTGGAACTTGTTGACATTTTTAAAGGGGGGAATTACAGCTGAACTTGCACTCTGAATCACAGGACAAATCGAAATTTTTCACACGTGTGCATATCAGTGGCATAGATATCGGAGAAACCATGGAAAACTCCGAGAAGAAAGAATCTGAAGGACAGGATTAAAACTTGGATTCACTGACTTCCCAGTCAATTACAGGGAGAGACAACGCTTGACAAGGACTCCTAACCTTAGCACAATCATTGCCAGAGGTGAAAACGTCATAGGTACAAAAAATTCCAGACCTTTGAATATTGAGGCTGGAACTTACAGTCTAATCCTACGAGCCACACACTATAATACTAATACAAACAATTTATAGTGATGATGATGATAACGATGCTGCCGCCGCCGACGACGACATGTGAAATATATTGATTATAAATACAAAAAATCTGAGCGGCGTAATTTTGCTCTACAGAATTAGGTATTTTACAAAGCGTACTGATATTACATTCAGTGGGCAGACACTCATTAACTACTTTATTCATTGTACTAAGTTAACCGTAACCGATTGATTTTATAAATAAATGGAAATGTCGTGTGGCTACGGCCTCCCGGCGGGTAGACCGTTCGCCTGGTGCAGGTCTTTCGATTTGACGCCACTTCGGCGACCTGCGTGTCGATGGGGATGAAATGATGATGATTAGGACAACACAACACCCAGTCCCTGAGCGGAGAAAATTTCCGACCCAGCCGGGAATCGAACCCGGGCCCTTAGGATTGACAGTCTGTCACGCTGACCACTCAGCTACCGGGGCGGACGATTTTATAAAGAGATGTATAAGTAACTGCAAATGCAATCACTCAGTAGCGTATTGTATTTGCTGCAACAGTTTCGCTCTTGAACATCCACGAAATTATCACAGTATGTGCTCTAGTGTCGATCATACCAGACAAGCTCATAACAATTATCGAGCCATTTCACTTCGTTGGGAAGGAATTAAGGGCGCTGTAAACGTTTCTAATCAGTTTATCAAATTCTGACACAGTAAATTTATTAAATCCGCTGCGCATTACAAAAGCCAGTGCAAAAAAAACAGCAATAAAATTTTGCCTCCAATCAGGTGAAATTTCGAATGTATAAATTTACGTTGTTTCCAGTAATTCCGTTCTTGGAAGTTATTCATGTACCTAACAAAAAGTACAAGAACTTCATTATATGCCAAATATTTGCGGGTTAACTAACATCGAGAGCCAGTATTCACAATTACTGAGAAAATGAGACGCCACCCCTAACAATATAGTATTCTTGAAAAGCCCACTTCAGTTACATTATCTCCAGAAAAAAAAGATCGCATGAGAAAATGAACTATATGAAGTAAAAACAATGCTGCAAACCAACGGCTTTTATTTATGGGAGAAATTATGCAGAAAACTGTTCAGATACTAGAACTATTCTTGCTCACATGTAATATTTGCTTTCCATTGCAGACTGTTAGAACGACTTCAGACTACATGTTCTTTAAGACATAAGATCATTGGATTTTTTATGCCGTACGAAGATATTCCACAATCAAAATTCTGTTGATTAACGCAACTTCACAAAAGATTAACAAAAAATCGTCAGTAGTAATTGGACGGCCATTACCTAGTCAGAGGCTCTGCATGCACCTAAATAAATAACAAGCTAACGACAAGCATGACACGCTTATTTAAAACCTAAACGCCAGAACAATTTTCTTGTTATCGCCGCTCGGAACGTTCCATATATTATTAAAACTTATAAAAATTTTGTTTATAATTGAATGCGATGAATTTCTGACTTTCTTCTGTCTTTTAATCGTTGCATCATATTCGGTTGTTAGCAGAGATTGTTAAGTAGTTTCACGAAATTCCTCAGTACCAATCGCTACAGGTACATTTTACTACATATTGCGACCACGAGATGGCTCTGACGAACCAGCTTCCCGTTGTAATTCCTTGACGTGTCGATTCGCATCTCTCGTCATTAGTGTGCTCTGCAATAATTGGATGGAGAAATCCAGTCATGAATCGTAGGATTTGCTCGTGCGTGGAGGTTTCTGTCGTCTGCTCCGTCCTTCATATCGCAGTCAGGCAAATAGTTTCGATCAGTACGTTAGTAAAAATTTTTTTTGAACTTTTGCCGTTTGTAAAACTCAAGTTACTGACTGCGAAGTATCTAAAGCTGGGAAATAGCATATCAGCACAAGATTTTTACATCTCGTTAAATCACATCATATGTAAACATTACCTGTAATCGTTCTCGGAGCTTCCGTAGCGTGGCGTGGCACCGTGCGAAGTCACCCGCGCCTTTCCTGCCGGCACCACCCTCTCTTGACCCGCAGCCCTCATTATGCAATATTTTACTTGGAAAATTAATAGGAAACATTTTATTTGCGCCGTCAGACTCCGTTGAACCCTGCGACACAGCCTTAATCTTGACAATGGTCAAAAACAAAAGCCCAGTAGCCATTTATCCGCATTCAAAAAGATTTGAGATCCGGCCAACAGATTTAAAAAAGTATACATCATTAACAGTCTATATAATACCTCTAGTTTATTCAGATATACTTGTGCCAATAACGTCTACAAAATCATAATGAGAGAACAGTTAAAAATCAGACAAAGTATCACACAAAAACATCAAACTTCCAATATCCAAGGAAACAGTATTTATTGGATTTATTTGGATGGAGCTAACTCCGTCACTTGTATTAAACAACACCTCGAGTTAGTTAACGGCTGATAGTCCAGTACAATTAGCAATCAAATCGGAAATAACTGCTACAAAAGATTTTATTACTTTAAAGGCTTCGTTTGTGTCCCAGTATGACTATCCTAGGTTTTCCCCCTCTGCGGAGTTGTGGAAAAGTGGTGGTTGTGGTGGAGGGGGGGGGGGGGGGGGAGGGGGAAAAGGTGTACCCGAAAAAGGGATATTTTTTCGGTTTTGTGATTATATCTCGTAAATGACTCCCAATATCGAAAACACGTGGAATTGAAAATTGTATGGCATGAAATTCTGTATTGAATGAGAGCATCCTCATATTTTTTGGATCACCAGTTTCCATACTAGTGCTCTTCAAAATTGGACCAATTTTACATGTTCATGAAAAATTTTCGTTTTAACCTCTGTTTTTTAATAATATCGTTGAAACTAACCCATCTATCAATAATGTCGTTCATAAAAAAGATATGGAGCGATAAATTCCTCATTCGATGAAACCAAAAGTGTATTTATTGGACCACCCATTTGTGTACAGCTCCTCATTAAAGTTGGACCATTTCTCATCATCAGTTAAGACAATTCCAAATGTAGTTCTTCAGTAATTCTTATGAACTCTCTTTTAAATAGAGAACTATAGCAACCCATTGTACTTATTTAACACAGTAATAGAATAAAACATTAAAATTTTGTAAAATTGGAAAAATAATATTTAAAAAGTTTTTTTTATATATTGAGGGTTAAGAACTGAGACCTCGTACCTGAGAGAAGTCAGAAAAAGTCCTGGCCCAAAAAAACTTGTAAGTGAAAAAATACATGTTATAACAAAATTATGCAAAAAAGACAATGCACAACATGAGAGTAATAAATGATCGTGTTCACCAAACCATCAAATGTTTTGTTAAAAAGTTATGTTCTTTAGCTCCGCTGTAAAATTTGTCTTTTGTCAGACACGTGGTCTCCGTTCTTAACCCTCGATATAATATAGCGATACCGATTCAACTGATATGAAGGAGGAAGGAAGAGAGAGACACTCCTTGAAATTAAGTAGTGGTTATTATACTTCGTAATTACAAAATTTTACATAAATGTACGAGATGAAAAGGATAAAAGTAGGTATGTACACAAATTTCACATACGTCGACGTTTGAGTGTTATTGCAGCACTCGGCTCCTCAAAGTCTGTAATTTCCGAGTCCGACGCCCCGTCGCTCAGTCAGTAATTTTCGTCACCTAATATATAGTCCAGGTCTTCGTCAACATCTGGTTCGTCAGTTTCATCTGGTTGGAGGGATTTAGTGCACGAGTTCCCCTTGCAGTCGACACAAATTAATGAGCACTTAATACCAGCCTTCCGACACCCACAGCTACCTGCACAGCCCTTGTTTGCAGGAAATTGTTGAGAGAAAAAACTGTGGAGTTGGTTCTTTGGATGTAGGAACGGGGCCAAGACCAAACTCTGAAGCCTGCCATCCCCAGAGGAGCGGATCCATCTGGCGTCCTATCCATATTTGTACTTGTAAGTAGGTCCTCAAGCAATGTTAGCGAGCTGCTTCCGACGTTGGTGGTAGGGATGCTAGGGTGAATCTGGATTTCACAATCGCTTTGGAAAACAGGCCGAATCGCATTTTATCTAAAGTGTCTCCTGCCGTACCTCCATAGAGGGTTGTTAAAAATCGGAGGCCAGCTTCGACAATAGCTTCAGCTTGAGTGTCATGCTCTACGAAAGATTTGATATCTTCCATTTATTTTTGACCAGTAGCTTGACCACCTTCTTCTTGCCCTTACCGAAGAGTGCTGACGTTGTGTCACATCCACTTATGGCGTCGAGAAATATGAGTTGCCTTCTGATATTGTTTGCCAGTTTGAAACTGCTGGAACAAAATACTTTTGATGAGGTCTTTGCTCTTCCAGGTTTCAAGAAATATATATTTGCTGATGGTGTGACTAGGGCATTGAGCATGATGAGAAGCTCCGTATCCTCACCAAGAACCACAACCATCTCATATTCCTGTGATACCTTAAGCGCTGTAGCAACAATTAGGTGGTCTGCGTCTTCATTAGCTTGCTTTACTGAGGAGCCTTCATCTTCAAGCCTCGAAATAAGCAAGCTAATGAGACGTGCTTTATTCCTGTCATCGGAAAGGAACTACTCCTGAGTCATAGTCACCATCATTAACTCAGTAAAGATGACCTCAGGAGTAGTGTGTCTTTTGCTTCGGGGGAGGCGCTCAGCATATTTGATGCTCTTGGTGGGCAGGTCTTCTAGGTAGCCATCGAACATCACAATTGTCGCACTTTCGCAGTAATGTCTTTTTAAATATTCAACGTATTTGGTTAGTATTAACTGGAATGTTTCACCATCCTTCCACACAACCCGGTGGAGAAGAAATCCACCATCGATGACAAATGCTGCTTCTTCCAGGTTTACATTATTCAGTGGTGTGAACAAATCATATAACACTGACTTGGGAGTCTTCCTCATTCCAAATACATCGAACAGAGAAAGACGATAGGGTGCCAGCTCATATCGGAAGAATTCTTTAAGCTGTTCGTCAAATTTCTTGAGTCGTGCTATCCGGTGGAGTATGGTTTCAGAGTTCACTGGTACATCCTCCTTATGAATGGTCACCTTAGATTTAAATCCCTGTATACTCATCACTCTTTTCTATCGGACAAACTTGATGTTGCCAAAGGTTTGACGAACTAGGGCGAGCATTGAGGATTTGCCCATTTTAAAGACTCTGTGACAGTTGATTGAGTTATCTCCGACGATTCCTGTGCTGATGGACATAACAAATTCAGTAACAGGAAAAGGATTATGGGACTGAAACCACTCAATAAATTTCTGAAGGTCTGCATTGTGACGCTGAACTCTAGCATCAACACGTTGCTCTGAGGTAGTGAGTGACACCCCACAAAACTCTTCAACCTGCTGGGTCACTGTAGTCACAGTTGGCATGGTCAGATTCCATCCACTCAGAGTACTGCTGAAACGCCGCGACCATGACTGAGCTCTCCGGTACTTTTCAATGAACGCATTAGTGTTTGCTCAATCGTCATGTCAGACCATATCCCACTCCAAAACTTACCACACCTTCTGATAGTAAACCAGCCTTTGAGTGCTAACTGTGCGGAGTGGCCGAGCGGTTTTAGGCGCATCAGTCTGGAACCGCGCGACCGCTACGGTCGCAGGTTCGAATCCTGCCTTGGGCATGGATGTGTGTGATGTCCTTAGGTTAGGTTTAAGTAGTTCTAAGTTCTACGGGACTGATGACTTCAGCAGTTAAGTCCCATAGTGCTTAGAGCAATTTGAACCATTTTTATGCAAATCTTCAGATATTTTCTTTTCAAGGCCCATCATGTCTTGTAAATACAGCTGTGAAGATTTAGCATACAGAAAATGTCTACTGGCATGAAAATAAGGTAACATTTTCGTAACAGTGGTGAGGTGCAGTTGCCAGTCGCCACTCCTCTCAGCCTGAATAAACTACTTTCTCAGAGTAGTCATGTTGAAGCAGAGAATCCATAACTTGGCAGTGGGACCATTTAGCTCCAGCTCTCCAAGTTCCTGTGCAAATATCTGCTCCAAATTTCATAATCAAGGGCTTCCAAGGAACTTGAAGAGGTAGACGTGTCTTCAAGGTATTGAACAGTTCTCTCACTGTCTCTCATTCTTGTGAGGATGACATGTGCGAGAGCCAAATTGCAAAGGATACGTGCACGAACTGCCCTTGAATAAGCACGACCAGCCATCATTTTTTTCTGTTTTATGAACCACTTTATTGATAGATGGGCTAGTTTCAACGATATTACCAAAAAACAGAGGTTCAAACGAAACTCTTTCATGAACATGTAAAATTGGTCCAGTTTTGAAGAGCACTAGTATGGAAACGGGAGGTCCAAAAACTATGCGGACGGTTTCATTCAATGCAGAACTTCATGCCCTACAATTTTTAATTCCTCTATGTTTTCAATATTGTGAGTCATTTACGAGAAATAATCCCAAAACCGAAAAAATACCCCTTTTTCGGGTACATTTTTTACCCTCGTCACTTTTCCACAACTTCGCGGAGGGGGAAAACCTAGGATAGTCATATTGGGTGCGAGGGATCCGTGATCCCACGAACATAGATGCTAGTATCCGACGCCTAGGTCGATAGCAGACAGGAGTCCATTGTCGAGTGCTGCAGGAGGCAGTGAGACGAGTGTCGAGTGTGCAGTAGTACTGGAGAGTGTCGAGTGAGAAGTAGTGCGGGAAAGACGGGCAAAAATGGTGGTCGAGTAAAATTCACCGGAGTATGACGAGTGAGCACGTCCCCCTGATCGTCGTGGGGTTGACCCTCACTAATACCGACTCGCGAGTGATATGAAACAGAAAGTGACAAGTGCCGAATTACGTGTTTCGCGTCAACCGCGTCGGCCAGCAACAACCATGGATTGCAGTGAGGATTGTTGTGAATGTTAACAATCAGCATTGCGTGTGACGAAGTACTGAAAATCAACAACCAATAAAAAGATATAACTGTGATTAGACGTGTGAGGCGAAGGTAGCAACTGCCTCAGCATTTGTGTGTTAATAGGAAATATACAGGGTGAGTCACCTAACGTTACCGCTGGATATATTTCGTAAAACACATCAAATACTGACGAATCGATTCCACAGACCGAACGTGAGGAGAGGGGCTAGTGTAACTGGTTAATACAAACCATAAAAAATGCACGGAAGTATGTTTTTTAACACAAACCTACGTTTTTTTAAATGGAACCCCGTTAGTTTTGTTAGCACATCTGAACATATAAACAAATACGTAATCAGTGCCGTTTGTTGCATTGTAAAATGTTAATTACATCCGGAGATATTGTAACCTAAAGTTGACGCTTGAGTTCCACTCCTCCGCTGTTCGATCGTGTGTATCGGAGAGCACCGAATTACGTAGGGATCCAAAGTGAACGGTGATGGACCTTAGGTACAGAAGAGACTGGAACAGCACATTACGTCCACATGCGAACACCTATTTACTGGTCTTTTTCACTGACGCACATGTACATTACCATGAGGGGTCTACATAATTTGGTGCTCTCCGATACACACGATCGAACAGCAGAGGAGTGGTACTCAAGCGTCAAATTTAGGTTACAATATCTCCGGATATAATTAACATTTTACAATGCAACAAACGGCACTGATTACGTATTTGTTTATATGTTCAGATGTGCTAACAAAACTAACAGGGTCCCATTTAAAGAAACGTAGGTTTGTGTTAAAAAACATACTTCCGTGCATTTTTTATGGTTAGTATTAACCAATTACACTAGCCCCTCCCTCACGTTCGGTCTGTGGAATCGATTCGTCAGTATTTGATGTGGTTTACGAAATATATCCAGCGGTAATGTTAGGTGACTCACCCTGTATATATATATCAGTTTGTATTTCGCAATCTTTGTGGTCCTTAATAATAGACAAACTTTCTATCATTTCCACTATTCAATCTCAGAACAGCCGCACTCGGTTGGAATACCCCCTAAACCACAGCAGAAAAATCGATAGCCTTTCTTCCATTAAGCACACGGTCATAATAATTGTTTGGCGGCTTCGATAAATTACACAAAATCCAGTAAAGGAATTAAACGGGGGTGTTTCGTGGGCCACAAATGAAGCCATTAAAACAATAAAACGTTTTGTAGCAATTATTTCCGATTTGTCTAATTTTTAGGTTTAACGCTAATGGACTATGAATGCTCTGATGGACGCCTTTTTCTGTCAAACCGAGGGATGTGTCGTAGTGGCACGCTGGACTCGCATATAGAAGGATGACTGTTCAAATACCCTGCCCGGCCATCCCGATTTACGTTTTCCCTCATTTCCCAAAAATCATCCCAGGCAAATGCCGGGATAGTTCCTTCGAAAAGGACACCCCCGATTTCCTTCCCCATCCTTTCATAACCCGAACTTGTGCTCCGTCGCAATGGCCACGCTGCCGTCAGGACGCAAAATTCTGATCTTCCTTCTACCTGCCAGTCCTACGAACGCTCAACTCGACAGCAACATGTCCTAGAAAAAACGTAAAATAACCGGAACGAGACTCTTGCAACCTTTTAGTATTTGAAAAGTAATTTTGTTGATCACAAAGCATCACTAACTCTTGACTATCGTAATGTTATTCACTCTAAAACACCACTTTCCGCGCAGCGTTCCGCCTACACCGTAGACGGTTGTCACGCTCCTCCAATATGCAAGCTAAGCAGCTCGACGAAACTGTTTTGATACTGAGGCCTTTCAGTCAGTCATCTTGAGAAGTGAAACTCAGCGATTTTCATAGTGCATTTCGTGCTCTCGCCAACAGCACTCCTCTGAAATTTTCTGCTCACTGTCGGGACTTCTCACATACTTATTTCCGACATGTCTTGGAAAGGACCTACCCTCACACGAATGTCTCTAACTCTTAAAACTGCCTCGCAGGTTCTGACAACAACCTTCTTCAGTCTGATTAGAGAAAGACCAACCCACTAACTTCAGGTCAGAAAAGACCCCTACTATCGGTCGCCAGAAGCGTCCTCTGATATCCACAGTAGCCAAGAGGTGCGTTCCGATGTCATCTCAGAGACGATTCGCCACAGTTGTACCAAATATAATTTATTCCTTCAACCCTATCCGGGGACGTTAGAAACGAACACCGGTATCCACAACAGCCAAGAGTTTGTGGTCTCAGGAATGATGCGCTACAATACAACTAAAATAAGTCATTCCTTCACATAAACTAAGAAACTAAGAAAATAAGAAGAGTCTAGTGGCCGAGCGGTTCTAAGCACTTCCGTCTGGAACCGAGCGACCGCTACGGTCGCAGGTTGGAAGCCTACCTCGGGCATGGATGTGTGTGATGTCCTTAGGTTAGTTAGGTTTAAGTAGTTCTAAGTTCTAGGGGACTGATGACCTCAAATGTTCCATAGTGCTCAGAGCCATTTGAACCATTTTTTGAAGAGTCTATGTGCATCACGCAGAGGTTTACTGCTGAAATCTCTAGAGAGCACAGATCTCGCGTAATGACTCCGAAGAAAAAATCCGAGGAATTAGAGCCAATACAGAGGCTTACCGACAATTATTCTTCCCACGCACCACTCGCGTATATAACAGGGAAGGGGGGGGGGGGGATCAATTAATAGCACCGAAAACACCATTACATGGCTTGCGGAGTACATTGCAGATATAGATGTCTTCAATTGCTTTTATGGCTATGTTTTCACAAACTGCAACTGAAAATTGCAACGGAAGTATCCTGTACTGTGTACATCTTGCAGGGTATGAAAATTATTTTTCAATACTGTTTCTGAAATTCATTAACTGTGAACACATGTCGTACCTAGAAGTATTTGCAGATTTGCCGTACGTGACTCTACGACTCTTTGTTGCGATATAAATGCTGGTGATCTATACATCACAATGGATGTAAAACGTATTTCGATCCAGACTGAGAAGCTCGCGTGGGTTAATCACTACGTAGATACTTTTCAGCAGTTGATTTTTTGAACTGCACGTAGTTAACGTCTTGGCTGATACCATATCTAATTTGCCAATTTCTACATTCATCCATTAATTCATGCATCGTGTCCGTAAATCTGATCGCGAAGGAGAGCGATCTGGGACCTGAGCGAGACAAATTATACATTAAAAGTGAGAAGCAGCCAGAGCACGCTACTTCTGTAAATTACACAAACAGCAAATTATGACTACAGCTAATCTGCTAACACTGATAATAATAATTTATGTGCACTGACGGAAAAATCGCAACACCGAGAAAGAACTGTGTGACATTAACGATATTTGGGTGCGTGTTTCTACATCTGATGGTTGTTGATTATTCAATTTTCGCGGCAGTCGCATAAGAATCGCGTTGTAGGGCCACTATTAGCATGTAAATCATGTTTTCTCTAGATACACTCGGTAGCGGTCGTTAGCGTAAGTTACCTTTGGGACTGGGTGTGGTGAGTTAATGTTTTCCGATCCACGAACGATAGCGATTGTGATACTTCACAATTCAAATTTAATAACTCAGTGCCAGTTTGTGGAAACAAACCCAAAAACGCAATTGTAGACGTCTACATCTCGAGACACGGAAGGGATTGCAGTGTTGCTGATGCAAAGCGAGGATTACGGTAAGCGCATACACTGAAATCTGTGTGTCGCGCTTGCCTGTGCGGAATTTGTCGCTTACCACCACCATCAGCCATGACAATTCGCAAAAAATGGAATAAAAATTCACCAAATAAATCGCTACGAGCACGTTCATCTTCGCGTTGGCTACGGCATTCACAGCAGAGAGCTGAACGCTTATTGGTTGTCAGAGAATGCGTGACGTAGGCGCGCGGAGCAAGCCTAAACTCGACCGCCATAGTTCGTGACTCCAACCAAGCTCCGCTCCGACAGTGGTCAAGAAAGCCTTTAAGGGGGTAAATACGTCATTATCAACAGCTCACTGAGTTTGAACAAGGTCGTGGTACGTCAAACTGGATATTCATTCTCTGATACTGCAGCAAGACTTGCAGGAAACTAGCCACTGTACGAGGGGCGTTTGAAAGTGGAAAAATAAAAACTACTTACATGTTTGGGGTAAATCTTATCTATTTTTTGACATAGTCTCCTTTTAGACTTAAACACTTCGTCCAACGCTGTTCTAATTTGTTGATCCCTTCGGAATAATAGGAATTGTCCAAGTCTGCAAAATAGCTATTAGTAGCTGCAATCACCTCTTCGTTTGAATAGTCATTGTCCCGCCAGCCATTTCTTCAAATTGGGAAACAAATAGTAGTCCGAGGGACCCAAGTCTGCAGAATAGGGGGGGATGTCAAACGAGTTGGAATCCTATTTCCATTAATTTTGCTACCACAACTGCTGAGATGTGTGTAGGTGCATTGTCGTGATGGAAAAGGACTTTTTTGCGGTCCAATCGCCGGCGTTTTTCTTGCAGCTCGGTTTTCAAACGGTCAAATAACGACGAATAATATAGGCCTGTAATAGTTTTACCCTTTTCCAGATAGTCGATGAAGATTATCCCTTGCGAATCCTAAAAAGACTGTCGCCATAACCTTTCGGCTAAAGGAATGGTCTTCGCCTTTTTGGTGCAGATTCTCCCTTGGTATCCCATTGTTTAGATTGTTGACTGGTCTCAGGAGCATAGTAATGTATCCATGTTTCATCTACAGTGACGAAACGACGCTTTAAGTCCTGTGGATTCTTCCGTAACAGCTGCAAACCATCCTTGCAACACTTCACACGATTCAGTTTTTGTTCAAACTTGAGCAATCGCGGAACCCATCTTGCGGATAGTTTTCTCACGTCCAAATATTTATACCAAATATTATGTACCCTTTCATTCGAGATGGCCACAGCACTAGCAACCTCGACTCTTCTGTTATCCATCACCATATCATGGATTTTATCAATGATTTGAGTTGTAAACTCCACAGGGCGTCTAGGACGTTCAGCATAGCTTGTGCCCATACGGAAACTCCGAAAATTTTGAAACCACTTATAAACTGTTGTAATCGAAGGTGCAGAGCCACCGTAATGTTTATCAAGTTTCTCTTTAGTATCCCAGGCGTTCTGCCTTTCATAAATGTAATGTTTAACCACCACACTAAATTCTTTTTCGTCCATTTTTTTACAGTCACTCGACTTTCTTGATTCACACGAATGCCAAACACAAAGAAATAGACCAAAATGACTGAAACTTGGTGTGCGTTCTTTCCAAATATGTTACTAACTGAACATGACCTCAATACGCGACGGTGGTGCCACCTCTCAGACTCTGCACGGACTTTTCAAACGCCCCTCGTTCATCACTGCTGGCAGCTGGGGTTACGGATATGCGCGGTCGCAAGAAGACCAGGCTCTGGACGAACACATAGCACTACCGAGAGGAAAGACCATCATGTTCGGTGTATGGCTCTGGTGCATCGTACTGCATAAGCAGCACCAATTTTAGCAGCTGTTGGCACTACCGCCATTTGCGATTTCAGTGGTGTCAAGCGACAGCTCACTGGGGGGCAGGGTGGCAGTCTGTTGTGTTTTATGATACGATGTGGTTCAGCTTTGGTGCCAGTGATCTTCGTGTGTTGCATACAAAGAGGACAGGTAAGGACCTGCAACTAACCTGTCTGCATGCTACAAACATTGGACCTACACCTGAAGTTATAGTCTCAGGTGCCATTTCGTACGACAGCAGGAGCACTGCCGTAGTTATGCCATGCACCCCGACTGCAAATTTGTTTCGTCCTGTTGTGCTGTCATTCTTGAACAGCATTCCAGGCAGCGTTTTTGAACAGGATAACATTCGCCCACATACCGCATTATGCTCTACAGAGCGTCCACATGTTGCTGTGGCCTGCACGATCAGCAGATACATGTCCCATCGAGCACATGTGGGACATCATTGGATGACAACTCTAGCGGCATTCACAACCAGCAGGGTACCCGCATTGATCGACCAATTGCAACAGGCACGGAACTCTATTCCAGAAACTGGCACCTGTACAACACAATGCATGCTGGTCTGCATGCCTGCATTCAACATTCTGACAGTTACACCGGTTATTAGTGAACCAAAATTTCACATTTCCAGTGCTTACATTAAGCTGTGATGTTGCGATGTTAGTTACTAGAATATATATTCCAGAAGTATCGTAACTCCACATTAATTATTTTTTGGTGTTTCGTCTTTTCCGTAGCGTATCTGTATTCCTTGATTCTCGATTTTTTTATTTATTCTTCTGACACGTTCCACAGAATAACGTGTAACATGCAACATGGATTTAACTAGTTAGTAGTGGTAGATACAACTACCAAATTGCAGTTCCCAGTTCATGCACAGAAGTGTGACGTCGCGTGTTTTCAAAACTCGAGCGCAATTTAGTGGCCGTGGTATGATGTATACTTACTTCTTAATTTGCGTACATAACAAAACAGAAAAACAAGAGGTACGTACGGGCGTATCAAGAAACTCACCTTTTAATTTACCAGTTTTGCACTTGTATCATACCTCGTCAGCGGCGTGACGTTCAACCTTGATCTTCTTTGATAAATTTATAATGCACTACTGCCCCGGCGCACCAAATTCTCGTAGCACACAAATTACAATACGAAACATATCAACCGTATATGGTGTAACTGATCAGGTTATCACTACCGACGAAACTTTCACTGCAAACGTCTCACTGTGTTGCTTTTTTTGCGAAGACAAGCGTAAGTCACGCTGTCATTTGTACAGATAATGGGACACTTAACAGACTACACGTTCATTAGCCAGAGCTTCTGGAACAGAATGAACTACAATAAGCGACGTGGTGGGGGCATCGCTCAAGTTTCATCTGTTTTATCTGCGGGAGCGCAGCTGCTACACACACAGCTGAGGCGACTGTGTTTCATCTCATCATTAAACCCGTAATTTGGGCAAACGATATCACAGTTTAGTGTGTCGTGTCGCTAGCCACTCACGCAGAGTACTCACGTTCGGTTTCTAATGTTCTCCAAAGAGAAGTTCTGGAATAAGCCAGTTCACGCTTGTGAGACCAGTTGATAAGCGACAGAGCAAACGAGCAACGTAACTGTCAGGCTAGCAGCTTGGGCGGCATCCATTCTAAAAACTTGCTCTGTTAGCCCCGAGACATTTCTTCACTGACATAATGATATCTACATTTAAATAAACTTCGTTAACTCCTACAAGACACAGGAAAGTTTGGCGATGAACTACTGTAACAAAAAGTTGAGACAGAAGACATCTGAACAATTGATAGCTATCTACAAAATGAATGCTACTCACTTGGCCATTATTTATTTAAAAATGATCTTAATGGTACCAGTCTTAGTGGAACTGTATACAAGAATAAAATTTCATTTCTATACCGGAGTATCTACGAAAATGATGGGCAGCGGAAGGACTCTTATTGGGACACTAGAAAGAAGAGCGTTTTTCAATAGGGGACAGCCCGTTTCGGTGTTGTTTCTTTTACCGGCGTTTGTGAACTGGTTTTTTAAAATTTTCACACTACTGGAACAAGTGTGTTTTTTGCTATAGAGACATTACTACGAGCTCCACGGCGCCCCTGCGTATTGCAGTGTGCGCTCGAGCTTACGTTAATTCACGTTAGCCTCATCAACCCTTCTGCTGACGCCGAACAGTTCAATCGTACCAGTATGAGAACTCGTAGGCATTACCATCCAAGTTTGTCTGTACTGTTGCAAAACATGTTCTTCGAAACAACATTTGGCAACATACTAAATTTCTTATTCGCTCAACTATGCCTCACAATATTAAATTTCCTTCAGATACTGATACCCAATTCATCAGCGACAAGGGCCATAGAGTGTATGTAGCACATAGCCGAGAAAATTCCCCACATTCTGTTCTATTATTCGCCGTTTATGGAGTCATAGTTTCTATTACTTTTTATATACAGCGCCAATAAGAAAGAGAGAAATTCCAATGAAATGTGCACGTAAGAACCGCATCCAAATTTTTATCGATGCATATCTACATGAAAAATGCATGCCAGTAGCTGAACAAATTGTACCTGTATTAATACGTTACTGCTCCTGCAATTACTGATACCATGTAGTCACAAATTAAGAATTTGTTCGGTGTTATTTCAGAAGTATTTAGTAGTCTGAAGAGGTGGGGCGGTTTAATACACTTACGTCGGTATTACATAATCAGGTCAGCCACAGATACCTTATGAAACTGTTTTCTCAACAACACGAATCAGTCTGTCTAGAGCTCATCACTAGGAACAATACAGGGTGCTTCCAAAAGAATGACTTGATTTTAAAACTCCATATTTATTGGTAAAAACGTACTACAAAGATGGGGTGGATTGCATTGTACTCACAAAATCTTAAATGTGTTGCAAATTCTCTGTGTGTCCGCCGTTGCAGCAGCAGCAGCAGCAGCACGAACAACATCTAAAAGCTATTTAAATTTGTCAAACTATACACAATGTATCCGATTTTATAGAAGTTATGGCGGTTGTTATTCAGTTCTTCACTTCTTCTCTGTCACGAGGTAAAGGAGAAATGATCACATTTTCCTTCACATTTCCCCAAAAGAATAAATCGCGTGCGATCATGTCTGACGGTCTTGGAGGTCAAGAATGCAGGGCAGTGTCTCGAGGACCCACGGGTCATGATCAGCGTGAGGTAGAGAGCCAGAGAGATTGATGTACGTTGTTGTTGTGCCAGTGTGGTGAAGCTCCATCCTTTTGGAAAATGATGTCATCGCAGTCTTCCGGAAGTTATGGAAAAAAAGCAGTTCTGCAGCATTTGAAAACAGCTCACGCCAGTCACTGTGGTTTCTTCGAAAACGAAGGGATCGTACACTCTTTCACGAGAAAAACGTTGACTTGAGGTGAATTTCTTTAGGGCACAGTAATGTCGTGAGGGTTTTGGAGTCCCTGGAAGCAAACGTTAGATCGGTTCACTTTACCGATAACATGAAATGCTGCTTCATCACTAAAAATTAACCGTGTTAGAAATTTATCGTCTTCCATGTCGGCTAGCAGAGCATTACTGAAGTCAAACGTTTCCTTTTCCCACCAACACGAAGAGCTTTCACTAACTGTAGTCTGAATGGCACAGAGACCAAACGACGCCTTAACACTCGCCAGACAGTCGTATGAGCATTGCCAGTTCTCTGATTGCGCGGCGATTAGATTTTCGTGGACTCTTCAGACTGGCGATGCCAATGACGAATGCTTCCGAATGCAGGTGGGTCAAAGCTTGAACGCCGATGAAAAGCACGCTGGACGAAAATCACTAGCTCACTCTTTGCAAACTACACCACACAAAACGCCTTCTGTTGAGCGTACGCCACCATACCTCTGAGGAGGTGGAGGTGGTGGTAAGTTCCTGTGTGACCAAACTGCTGAAATCATCCGTCCTTAGGCTTACAAACTACTTAATCTAACTTTTTTCACGCTAAAGACAACACACACACACACACACA
Organism: Schistocerca americana; assembly: GCF_021461395.2. Classification (NCBI taxonomy): domain Eukaryota; kingdom Metazoa; phylum Arthropoda; class Insecta; order Orthoptera; family Acrididae; genus Schistocerca; species Schistocerca americana. The sequence continues at coordinate 584,901,467 of NC_060123.1, read as the reverse complement.
CACACACACACACACACACACACACACCAATGCCCGATTAACTCCGTCTGACCGCAAACTGAGAAGACGCAATAAAACTTACGGTGATTTTCCGAAACTCTAGGCCACGCCTATTCGAGCAACACTCATTTTCTTGTCGGCATATCCCATGTTTCGTAATTAATAGTCCAAAATCAGGCCATTCTTTTAGAAACGGCCTATATATGGTAACTAAAGAATACTCCAGAAGCCAAGATCGCTAATAAAGCATTTAATTGGATGACCGGTTTCGACAGAGCTAAGCTGTCATCATCGTATCGTATGCGTCTGAAACTTTAAATCATGTTATCCATCAGTGTTACAAGACGTTTCACATAGCATACGTACGCTCCACTGTGGTTGAGATCACTACTCCTTGGCATGTCAAATGTAGAAGTTGCCAGATGGTAGTGAGAATGAACAATTGCAATCGACGCAACATAGTTATGTTTATATTTGTACATAATACTTTTACATTTGAAATGCTAACGTGTAGTGATCTTCATCGAAGTAGTGTGTACATATGCAGTATGATGCGGCTTTTAAGACTGATGGCCAATATGTTGTAAAAATTCAAAAGCAAAAGGTGCTAAAATAACAGTATAGCTCTTTAGAAACACGTCATCCAATAAAATGCTTCTTAGTGATCTTAGCTGGTGAAGTATTCTTGTTACACTACATATGGCACCCAGACTGACCATGTCAGAAATGTATGTGCATTACGAATCACCAACGCATACCTTGTAAGAGGTCCATGACTAAGGAATTTATTGCTAGTGCATTCGAGCAGATGTAATTTCGATGGAATGCCCACGCGCTGCCTGCGATATGTAAGCTATAATAGAATCGCAGACCAAAGACCAGTGTTGGCGGCAATAGGAGCTGTGTAAGTAGTAGTGGTAGTGGTAGTAGCTAGCAGTCGGGTGTATGGAGATGGCGGGACCGGTCGTGGGGATCGATGGTGGTTCCTGAGCGATGTAGAATGAGGTAAAGCAGCTGCGCGCATATCTACTTTGTTACAACTGTATCTGTTTTATCAAGTCCCATGTAAATGTTTATAAAAATCTTTTAATAATAATCCTTTTTACTAAATTAACTTTTTCACAATAATTCATCCGAATTTAAAGAATTTATTAATTTCTGCAATCCATGGTCATCCCGAGTATCACAAAGAAATGTCAGTTGTTTCTTTTTATACAGGACAAATCTAGTGGCCAGCATTGCACTGCGCTGTGCCAGAAAAATTAAATTTCTTACAAGAGGAGATACATACACGTTATCCGGCGACTTCATTGAGGTAAGAATTTTCAATTTATTCAGAATGATCTTTCAGATCCATGACACAGCACTGCTGACGTCCAAATTTACCAGTTTAGATTCACAGTCAGTTAATTATTGAAAGGTTATAAGTGAGCCGCAATTTTATTGAGAGATTAGTCACATTTTATTATTGGTAGGTTACGGAATTTATCTGTTGGGACGTTATACTGAATGTGAATGCTATAATTAATTTATCTGCTGGGAGGTTACATTTGTCGACAACCGGCCAGGATCGTATTTCTTTTGTGAATTACTGAGAAGTAGTCAGTAATATATATCTGCTATTATTTATTTAATGTTAAATGTAGTTTGCATCTGGCGCAGCGCATTTACTAATTTGTCTCTCCTTCTTTCACAGATCATCGGCAATTTATTGCTCTTTGTTCTTGTATTCTGTTCCATTTTTGCTTTGTCTTTGTTTGATTTTGTGCCCATTTTTGACTTGTGAAAATGCCGCGAAAAACTGCCAACAGTACATCGCGATGCGCAATGAGTGAGAAAGCCGACTTGAATGGTTCAATTGGCTCTGAGCACTATGGGACTTAACATCTATGGTCATCAGTCCCCTAGAACTTAGAACTACTTAAACCTAACTAACCTAAGGACAGCACACAACACCCAGCCATCACGAGGCAGAGAAAATCCCTGACCTCGCCGGGAATCGAACCCGGGAACCCGGGAGTGGGAAGCGAGAACGCTACCGCACGACTTCGAGATGCGGGCCCGACTTGAATAATTTGACTGATACTAGCGACACTCAGTATCATAATGATAATCCTCCAATAACAGATAATCAGTGCGTGCCGATCACCAGTAATGATTCTAATATAAATGATGAACACACAAATTCAATTGTGTCCACACTAAAATTAACGACAAGTCATGACGCGGCACGTTCCGCTACAATGAACGCTGCCCAGTTTAATACACCTGATTTCCAAAATTTACACAGTGAACAGATAAATATTTCTAACGGAGATGAACAATGTACTCAAAATACGTCAGACTTATTTGATTCCGATGTAGTGACCAATTAGCAAACCTTTTCGTGAATCAGACAACGACCAAATGGTTACATAAAACGTGACAAATACAGATACACTATCACACAGTCCAGAGAATAGAGTCGCTAATTTTGGCATGGATCAAGTTATGGCAGTATTGCTACAACTTAATGAATCGAACAAACAACTTAATGAAAATCTCAAACAATCGAATGAAAAACAAGACAACAATTATAGGCAACTTAATGAGTCGAACCAACAACTTAATTAAAACTTCAAACAGATTAATGAATAGATTATAGCCATTTCCGTGCAATTTAATGAAACCAAAGAACAATTACGTGAAGAAATTAATGCTTGTGCTAGGAATAGTAGCGATGAGTTACGTAATACACATGCAGCCACAACAAAATTACTTAGAGATGAAATTAGTGCAGTTGCTGAACAATGTTCAGAAAACGCTACACGGTTACGCGACGAGTTTAAAATAATGTCAGCAGAACTTTCACGGACACTCGATGCGAAAGTAGACAAGAAATTCGAACAACAGAAAACTCAAATTGACGAACGTTTTAATCACCACCTACAAAACAGTGAAATGCGTTACCGCAAATTCATACAGGCACAGAACAAAGTAAAGAAACAAGTCATGGAAACAATTACTACAAAGAGACAGGAAGATACGCGTAAGTTGTTTACGAAAGCAAAAACATACGTAGACAACAACATTGTTACAGTATCAGACGAAATCAATACTATCAAACAGTTTAACACCGAGTTGCATGAGGAAATTTCCGATCTTAAAACAAAAACAGGCACACACACAGTAGACTTTCAGACAGTGACCAACAGACTTGAACAATTAGAATTAATACAGGATCCCGATGCCATTAAAGTCGACGTTAAGAAATTAAACAAAACCACAAGTAAAATGCAAAAACAAATTAATGCTTGTGACACCAAACATGATGATCAGGTAAAAGCACTGACTAAAAAAAATTATGAATTGGCCAGTCGTATTGACGTTATCGAAAATAACAATGACACCAAATCAGATGATACGTCACCAGTTTCGTTCAAACACACACCTGAATTCCAAAACATACAGTAGACAATCAATGAGATAGGTTCGTCCAATAACATATTACGTAGAAAATTGTCATCTTTACAGCAAGAAATGGCAGAAATGAAAAATGTTTCAACCTCTATCACGTCACAGCATACGCCACATTCTGAACGTTTGCCACTCTCACACAGCCTGTATAACTTAGGTAATTTGCAGAGAGTACATGACTTAGATTCCGAACAAACACAGACAAACAGATTATCATACAATCCTAAACCTGCTCAGGATAATTTTGATTAGAAGCACTTCCTATCCGTTAGGAAATTTAAGGTATTTAAAAATGATAGAACGCAGATTCACCCCTTGGATTGGATACAATTTAGCTTTGCTTTTCCACCAACTTTGCCCGTAACACACCAACTTGAATTTATTTGCAGATTTTTGGAAGGCGAACCGGCAACTCGTATGAGACCGATCGCGAGACAATGTTACTCGGTAGAAGAACTTCAGAATGCTTTTCTGTCAGCGTATTGGTCAAAGACGACACAGCGCGGATTCAAGGATCAGTTAATTAGCTTACCGAATTATGAGAACTCAGATTTTCCCACTGTTACGCAATTTTTTGAATACGTAACACATAGTACAACAAAACCAATATTTATGTGAGCCATACAGTGAGTCAGCACTTATCCAATTATGTATTTCAAAATTACCACGCTCGTTAAGAGTGCCACTTCTAACAGGACAGCAGAAAGAAAATATTTCGGCATTTAGAGATCTGCTACAACTTTTGGAAGTTCAGCAATCAGACTATTCCTTCATAAACAAAAATTTTTCACTACATAACCAAGGCCAACAAGCATACAGTAATTACAATCAGCCACGCTATTTTAATAGCACAGGTGATAGGCGCCCCAGGAATGGTAACCACCAGAACCGTAATACCAGACAAACTTTTAATTATGAGCATCGTCAAAATTATCAGCAATGGGAAACACATTTTGGTAACAATAGAGGTCTTTCCTCACAACAACAATAACAAATCCAACCTGATAACACACCCAGGGGCGGTGGCAACGGGGGGGGGGGGGGGGCTATGGGGGCTATAGCCGCCCCTTAATGGAATACCACTTTATACTGGATAAAATGACTTCAGAAATCAGCGATGATATTACTTCAACAGATTCAATATTTTTTTTTGTAATTATGTAGCAATATGGGTTGCAATGTATTTCAAACACATTTTAACAACAAACAGCTTACTATTTAAACCAATAAATATCATTTAACTTAAAATGGGCGTCTTATTATTTATTAATATACACTGGTTGTATATTAATGTACCACTTACAACAATCAACAAAGCTAAATATGCCGGGTATGCCTACGAACACTTAAATTGCTAACCCCAGACAAAAACTTAGAAATCGCCCGACATTGGGGTCAAATCGTATTATTTTCCCGGGCACATACATCCTGTAGACGCGTTGCAGTGCTGGCAACGCCAGCGGGCGCGCGTCACCTACCGATGAGAATTACAGGAATTTGTGAAAGCGCATTGTAGAGACGTTCATGTTCAAACGTAGTACGCGTTTGTAGTAAGGAATATGAATGTAAATCCGTTTTACTACAGCTCAATGAGCAGAAGGCAAAAATTATTCAGTTGTCTGTCGAGCGGGGCGACGTCGCGGTGTATACGATCGCCGATTGGTAGCGGCTTCTCATTATCTCAATAAAGAAGTAAGGAAAACACAGGGTGTTCCAAAAGGATCTTTACAAATTTCAGAAAAGTGTTAAAAAGTGATGGGTTCATTTATATATACATAAATTTAAGGGGCAGCTTCTGATATTAAATTTTAAAAACCAGCCAAAAATTGATATGATAACCGAAAAGTCCGACAGAGAATGTAAATAAAATAACTCAAACACCGAAACCGAGTGTAAAATTCATTTAACGGCTGCAACCGAGTGAAGAAGCCAACTGGACGAAAAAACAATCGACTGACCAATCGATTGTTAAAAACAGTCGGTTGTCCTTCCAACTCTTCCATGTGCTGTCAGCTACAGAATTGGAAGCGTCACAGGCTTGTGCATCTAGAGTCTACAATTTCGACAACTCAAAACAGTTGGTATGGGTCATATTTTCTTAATTTTAAATAACCCTTTATGTTACTGAGATTTTTTACTAGCAGTTATTAGTTTAATTAAGTAAGACTAGCGCTGTTAGGTTTAATCGATAACTAATGGTAAGAATACAGCTGGTTGAAAACATAAAAAGTGAGGTCAATTTTTAAATGTACCATTCGCCTATAAGGTGGTAAAATATTTTCTGCACAAATCAGCATTATTTAATTAATTTTTACTGAAAAATAACACTATTGTTGTTTCCAGAATGAGAATTTCACTCTGCAGCGGAGTGTGCGCTGATATGAAACTTGCTGGCAGATTAAAACTGTGTGCTGGATCGAGACTCAAACTCGGGTCGTCGCGAGTTCGAGTCTCGGTACGACACTCAGTTTTAATCTGCCAGGAAGTTTCGCTTCATATTTTTTTTTTTTTTTTACTAAAGCTGGCCATACGTATTTTTGATAATAATATCGACAAAATTTGTAAGATGTGAGATGGTGGTTGCTTATTCTATGAATGAGGACACAACTGTGTATGCTGTAATGACATTTGCTTAATGTTGCAAACTTTTCACAGATGTACACGCTTTTACACAGTTTACAGTGTGACAATGTTAAGACAACTGCGAAAATGACGCATCTTGTCCTCTGAAATTTAACTAATCCTAAACACAACAATATTACATTTTGTTAGAAGTTTCTTTACAAAATTAATCTTACAATTACGTTATGATGTTGATTAGTACTACGATAAATCATCAGATTCCGGTTCAAAGTTCGGTACTATTTAGGATGACAATCATGTCTATGGAGGATGGTTAGTTTTGTGACCAGTTGAGCGAAAGAGTACCCAAGGTCGCTCGAGTTTACAGTGGACACAAGCTGGTGAACCAACAAGTTTATACCTCTGCACGCGGTATTTACCTTAGCTGTGATGAGCTATCATATGTGTGGCCGCTCTCTTCCTCCGAAATTCCTACAAAAACTTATTGAACCTTTGCTGAATTTTCCAGCAGAAACTCTCCCTATGTTTCTCATTATGTGAGAAAGAAGTACTCATACCTAAACTTGAGCCCGCATCTCGTGGTCGTGCGGTAGCGTTCTCGCTTCCCACGCCCGGGTTCCCGGGTTCGATTCCCGGCGGGGTCAGGGATTTTCTCTGCCTCGTGATGGCTGGGTGTTGTGTGCTGTCCTTAGGTTAGTTAGGTTTAAGTAGTTCTAAGTTCTAGGGGACTTATGACCACAGCAGTTGAGTCCCATAGTGCTTAGAGCCATTTTGAACCTAAACTTGAAATATGGCGATATACACGCACATGGCTGGAGCAGCATGCATATTATAATGCCCTCTCAGTTCTCTCAAGAACAATTAACTAACTGGCTGGTTCGTTTCCCCGCTGTTGGAGCTAAACGTCGCTACAGCTAATTTCTAGCTGGATGTCAGCCGCTGTGAACGCAGTGTTCACACAAATTTCTCCTCTGCTTCGTACAGAGCATTATGCGCCCCGTTCTGCGCTTGACGCCTGTTCATAGAAGAGTCTTCGAAAATTTCCGTGTTCTCTCTCTCGTAGCCGAACTGTCTCCCCACCTGGGTTCTTTCGTTCTCCATGTCGCGGCTTTTTTCGACCAATAGAGTCAGTTGTTGACTCCCGCCTTGGGACGAGCCCGCCGGGTTTTGTGGCCAAGCGGTTCTAGGCGCTTCAGTCCAGAACCGAACTATTTCTAAGGTCGCAGGTTCGAATCCTGCCTTGGCCATGGATGTGTGATGTCCTTAGGTTAGTTAGGTTTAAGTAGTTCTCAGTCTAGGGGACTGACGACCTCAGATGTTAAGTCCCATAGTGCTTAGAGCCATTTGAATTTTTTGGGACGTGCCCTAAGTGCTTTCCGTGGTACCCCCTATGGTGTGGCCTTCAACTCTCCTCGCAATTGCTTCCAAACCAAAACGTTTCCTCTCGCTGCTTGTCTCACCTTCTGCTCATTGACATGCATTATATGATCAATGTGTTAATACCGTCGATTGGGTGTCATCCTTTTTGCGTTACATACTTACAGGCAAATTTGCTCATTACTGCCGAATTAAGTTGTGTGTCATATTCACCTTCCCGTTACGATATATAAAGCTCTTATGTAAAATGCGAAATTGACCGTCATTTATTCTGTCACAAGTTATTCAAAGCTGTCTTTCTCAGCAATATCTACCAATTTTCAGTAATAGTCTATAAACAGCTGAGAGCATTTCAGAAGCTTCTAAAAGCTTATCAGACTACTAGAAGAAAGCTTATAGGCCTGCAGTAAGTAATGTGATGCGGAATCTTTCCTGATTTTGCTGTTATTAATCTGACTGCGACCGACTGATGGCACAGGGTGGAACCAACCAACGACCTTCACTGACATAGATGGCTAATGTCATGTTAAGTTTTGAAGCGTTTCTGTGGGAACATTTGCAAACAAAACTTCCAGGCAAAGGCCACTAAATTAAGAGAAACTTAGATTTTATGTACCTTTGGGCTCCTAAATACCGTTCACGGACTGGTTTCACAAACGAATAAGAGTTGCAATGTTTAAACTATATCTTGACAGTACTGAATTGGTAGAAGGCAGGTGACGACAGTCACTTTTTCCGGGCTGCCGGTAGCATTAGGTAGCTGAAACACTGTCTGCAGTAACCATTGTTGTCTGCTTTCTTACTCTTTTTACTGCTTCACTGTTCTGAGTGTTTTTTTCCTTGTAATTACTGTACGGAATTGCTGCAGTTAGTACCTTCATTAAGTATGTCAATACACAAGACCACTTCAAAACTGTTTACCGAGGGCACCCATACGAATGTTTGTAGGGGGAGGGGACAAGACCAAGGGATATGGGGTAATGTTAATGTTTTGGAAGACAAATGTTGACTTTTCAGTGGTCATAATAAATTAAAAATCATTTATATTTGTCAATAACGCTATTTACTTTTGTGTTGAGCCACTTGTACGTAATACTGACATTTAAAGCATATTTAACTCACAGGAAGAAAGACCAGAAAGGACTGAAACATATTATGAGCTATATGATATAGGAAGAGCTGTTAATGTTGCCTTACATGATAATGAGACGCTTAAGTTTTTAAAGAATACTTGGAAGCCTCCTGCAAAGTTTTCTTTTCTTACTCAATTATACGGGAAGCAAAACCCAAGATTTAAGCATGAATGGATGAGCCAGTACAGCTGGCTTTCATACAGTAAAATGTTACGTGGTGGATTTTGTACTGCATGTGTTCTGTTTTCTCCTTCAGTTGCCAGAATTAGCTCCCAGATACTTATTACAGCTTTCCATTATTCTAACTAATTTAAACCATTAACTGGCTTGGTAAAAAACCATAAATAACTTGTAGGTGACGTTTTCAATCGGAGACACTTCAGATACACAAACATAATTATTTAAATTAGTCAGTTAGACCGTCAGAGAGAGCGCATCGCTAGTTCCTAGTTTATTTTTGTAATTTCTTGCGTGTTCGAGTGCTTACTAGGTACAACCTTTTATTTCAATAACAGTGTAGTGTACAGTACCGCCATTGCTGTCGACCGTTGTATCGACTCTCGTATCGTGCAGGATTGTATGTTTGGTTAGAGCAGCTCAGTCAGTGTCAGTTAGACCGTCGATGAGCGCGCATCGCTAGTTCCTGCTACTACTAAGGCGAGTACACCGTTCGCTTGTTACGTATTTTTAAGAGCTTCAAACAGGAGGAGTGCAGTAATGGATAGGAACTGTGATTGTTCTGTAGAGATGCGAGCTGAGCTGGCGACCCTTCGCTCACAGCTTCACGCTGCGTTGGCTTCCATCATACAGCTTGAGGATGCTGCCAAGGGGCGTCACTGTGGGGGACCGGACGCGGGGATGAGAGGGGCGTCGAGCACGTCCCACGTATCCTCTGATAGGTCCACTGCTGTGACCTCCCCGGATACTGCCTGCACTGAGGTTGACCCCTCACCCATGGTCGAGTGGGAGATCATTCCAAAGTCTGGCAGGCAGCGAAAAACTTCCTGTGGGGCCGATCTTAGGGCCTCCCCGGTTCGTTTGACGAACAGGTTTCGGGCGTTGTCTGTGGCTGACGATGTCTCTGAGCCGGATGCAGTCGTCCATCCCGTTCCAGTGGAAGCTTCTCGGACCGCGAGGTCTGGGCATTCACAGAGGGTGGGTTTGCTGGTCGTTCGGAGCTCCAACGTTAGGCGCGTAATGGGGCCCCTTAGGAACATGGCTGCCAAGGAGGGGAAGGGAGCCACTATGCACTCTTGTGTGCATTCTGTGGGGAGTCATTCTGGGTGTGGAAAGGGTGCTTCCGGATGCCATGAAGAGTACAGGATGCAGCCAACTGCAGGTGGGGTGGTGGGTTTTCCGGGTTCCGCTTAATAGGTCAGGAGTCCACTACACACAGGAGGCGGCTACATGGGTAGCGGGGGCTGTGTGGAAGGGGCTGGGCGGTTTTTTTTTTAGGTTAGAGGGTCTCAGGGAACCACTGAAGGGGCGTGCGTCAGAAAGTGGGCAGGTAAAACACAGTAAGGTAGTTGTAGAAACGACTGGTATTGTAGCTGTAAATTGTCGTAGCTGTGTTGGGAAAGAACCAGAGCTCCAAGCCCTAACAGAAAGCACTGAAGCTCAAATAGTTGTAGGTACAGAGAGGTGGCTAAAGCTGGAAATAAGTTCAGTCGAAATTTTTTCAAACGATCTAACAGTTTTCAGAAAGGATAGATTAAATACAGTTGGTGGTGAAGTATTTGTTGCTGTCAGAGGTAGTTTACCTTGTAGCGAAATTGAAGTAGGTAGTTCATGTGAAATAGTATGGGTAGAAGTTATAACTGACAATCGGACTAAACTATTAATTGGATCGTTTTACCGACTCCCCGACTCAAAAGACATAATTGCTGAACAGTTCAAAGAATACTTGAGTCTCATTTCAAATAAGTACCCCGCTCATACAGTTATAGTCGGTGGTGACTTCAATCTACCCTCGATATGCTGGAAAAATTATACGTTTAAAGCCGGCGGCAGGCATAAATCATCATCCGAAATTGTACTGAATGCTTTCTCAGAAAATTATTTTGAACAATTAGTTCATGAGCCCATTCTAAGCGTAAATGGTTGTGAAAGCAAACTTGACCTTTTAGCAACAAATAATCCTGGACAAATAGTGAGTGTTATGACGAATACAGGGATTAGCGACCAAAAGACAGTTGCTGCTAGACTGAATACCGTAATACCTACAACCATCAAAAAGAAACGCAAAGTATATCTATTTAAAAAAGTTGATAAAATGCTCTTAACGCCTTTTTAAGAGACAGTCTTCACTCCTTCCGATCTAATCATGTAAGTATAGAAAAGTTGTGGAATGTTTCCAAACAGATAGTATTAACAGCAATTGAGAGATATATACCACATAAATTAATAAGTAATGGTACTGATCCCCCATGGTACACAAAACAGGTCAGATCGTTGTTGCAGAAGCAACGAAAAAAACATGCCTAATTTAAAAGAAAGCAAAATCCCCAAGATTGGCCAAGTTTTACAGAAGTCCGAAATATGGCTCGTACTTCAATGCGAGATGCTTTTAATAATTTCCACAACGAAATACTGTCTCGAAATCTGGCAGGAAATCCAAACAGATTCTGGTCATACATAAAGCACACCAGTGGCAAGACGCAATCAATACCTTCACTGCACGATAACAACGGTGAAGTCACTGATGACAGTGCCACTAAAGCAGAGTTATTAAATATGGTTTTCCCAAACTCCTTCACCAAAGAAGACTAAGTAAATATTCCTGAGTTCCAATAAAGAACAACTCCGAAGAAGAGAAACATAGAAGTAAATTTCGTCGGAGTAACGAAGCAGCTTAAATCACTTAATAAAGGCAAGGCTTCCGGTCCAGATTGTATACCAGTCAGGTTCCTCTCAGAGTATTCCTGATAAAATAGTTCCATATTTAGCAATTATATACAACCACTCGCTCACAGAAAGATACGTACCTAAAGACTGAAAAATTGCTCAAGTCACACCAATACCCAAAAAGGGAAGTAGGAGTAATCCGCTGAATTACAGGCCTATATCACTAACGTCGATTTGCAGTAGGGTTTTAGAACATACACTGTATTCAAACATTATGAAGTACCTCGAAGAAAACGTTTTATTGACACATAGTCAGCACGGCTTCAGAAAATATCGTCTTGTGAAACACAACTAGCTCTTTATACTCATGAAGTAATAAGTGGTATCGACAGGGGATGTCAAATTGATTCCATATTTTTAGATTTCCAGAAGGCTTTCGACACCGTTACTCACAAGCGTCTTCTAATCAAACTGCGTGCCTATGGAGTATCGCCTCAGTTGTGCGACTGGATTCGTGATTTCCTGTCAGAAATGTCACAGTTCGTAGTAATAGACGGAAAGTCATCGAATAAAACAGAAGTAATATCCGGCGTTCCCCAAGGAAGTGTTATAGGCCCTCTATTGTTCCTGATCTATATTAACGACATAGGAGACAATCTGAGTAGCCGTCTTGTTTGCAGATGATGCTGTCATTTACCGTCTTGTAAAGTCATCAGATGATCATAACGACTTGCAAAATGATTTAGATAAGATATCTGTATTGTGCTAAAAGTGGCAATTGACCCTGAATAAAGAAAAGTGCGATGTTATTCACATGAGTACTAAAAGAAATCAGCTAAATTTCTATTACGCGATAAGTCACACAAATCTGAAGGCTGTAAATTCAACTAAATACTTAGGGATTACAATTACAAATAACCTAAATTGGAACGATGACATAGATAATGTTGTGGGTAGAGCAAACCAAAGACTGCGATTAATTGGCAGAACACTTAGAAGGTGCAACAGGTCTACCAAAGAGACTGCTTGCACTACACTTGTCCGCCCTGTTCTGGAGTACTGCTGTGCGGTGTGGGATCCGCATCAGGTGGGACTGATAGATGACATCGAAAAAGTACAAATAAGGGCAGCTCGTTTTGTATTATCGCGAAATAGGGGAGATAGTGTCACAGACATGATACGTGAATTGGAATCATTAAAACAATGGCGTTTTTCGTTGCGGTGGGATCTTCTCATGAAATTTCAATCACCAGTTTTCTCCTCCGATTGCGAAAACATTCTGTTGGCACCCACATACATAGGGAGAAATGATCATCACGATAAAGTAAGAGAAATCAGGGCTCGCACGGAAAAATGTACGTGCTCGTTTTTGCCGCGTGCCGTTCGAGAGTGGAACGGTAGAGAGGCAGCATAAAGGTGGTTCATTGAACCCTCTGCCAGGCATTTTATTGTGAATAGCAGAGTAATCGCGTAGATGTAGATGAAATAGTTTTCAGGCTTGGTTTTTCAGCAAAAATTTCTATGTTGCTAACATTTCGAGTACTTTCAAGATTTGGTGTTTGCACTAATTTTTATTTACCTAATTCTTTACCTAAGACCTTTTTAATTTATTTATATAGGTGTTGAAAACACTGGTAAAAGAACCATTGGTCAAATACAAACAGGCTACGGAAGATCTTCGTCATCATGAAAACACAAAATATCACAAATTTTCCATGGAGAAGGCCACAGAATTCATCAAGTCAATGGAATCAAGAAAAAATGTATTGCTGTTGTCTTTGATACCAAGAAATCTTCAGTTATTGGAGAAAACCGGAAACGCTTGAGGCCAATTATAAAGACTATAGACCTGTGTGCAAGAAATAACCTACCTTTACGAGCACATCGTGGTCATGGTTTAATTCCTCAGCTAAAGGAAGAAAAAATTGATGATCTTCTAGAGAGAAAAATGTAGTATTTCAGAGTCTTTTGGCTTTTTCGTGTGGATGCTGCAGATAAAGATTTAAAACATTTCAGTACATGTGGCCAAAACAGTTCTATGATAAGTAACACAGTCCAAAACGTAGTCATACATTGCATTGGTGACGCTGTTCGCTCCCCAGTATCGAGAGATGTGAAAAAGGCTAAATTTTTTAGCATTATATGTGATGAAACAACTGATGTCACCACTATGGAGCAGATGACATTTTGTATTAGGTACATTGCACAGAGACCTTTGTTACGAAAGGAGACTTTCTGAGTTTTACTGAGCTTAAATCAACTACCGGCACTTCGATTGAAGAAGCCATCGGTGAAGAACTCAAGACACTGGGGCTGAGCTATCAGTATCTTTGTGGACAGGGCTATTATGGTGGCTGAAACATGGCTGGAAGAGTTAAAGGGGTTGAAGCTCTTATTTTAAGTAAGCAGCCTTTGGCTGTTTATACCCACTGTTTTAGCCACTCTTTGAACTTGTGCTACTCCAATTGTGATACTCCAATAGTTAGAAATATGATGGGAATTGTAGGATCAGTTTCAGCATTCTTGTTTGCCTCTGCAAACAGAAAAAGTTCCCTAGAGGAAGTTATATCACGACTACCGTTCACAGGGTCAAAGAAAACAAAGTTGAAGGCAGTGTGTCCAACAAGATGGGTGGAAAGTCACGATAGCCTTATTACTTTCAAGGAGCTATTTGTCCCGAACGTGACCTTGCTTGAACAACTTTCAAGTGGTCGTGAAACCAATGCAGAAACGGCTAGTAAGGCTTGTATGTTTAGATCTACTGTCCGAAGAGTAGACTTCGTAGTAGCTTTATCAGCTGCAGCATATTGATTCTACACTCCTGGAAACTGAAATAAGAACACCGTGAATTCATTGTCCCAGGAAGGGGAAACTTTATTGACACATTCCTGGGGTCAGATACATCACATGATCACACTGACAGAACCACAGGCACATAGACACAGGCAACAGAGCATGCACAATGTCGGCACTAGTACAGTGTATATCCACCTTTCGCAGCAATGCAGGCTGCTATTCTCCCATGGAGACGATCGTAGAGATGCTGGATGTAGTCCTGTGGAACGGCTTGCCATGCCATTTCCACCTGGCGCCTCAGTTGGACCAGCGTTCGTGCTGGACGTGCAGACCGCGTGAGACGACGCTTCATCCAGTCCCAAACATGCTCAATGTGTGTTGCTACACACTAGTGAAATCAAGGACACAGTAAAACTTCTGCTCACACACACCTTTATTCTCACACGTCCATTTTACAGTTATCGTAGAAATATATCCGCTGCAGAGGGCAGCACAATGTACAGACTTAACAGAACACCAACAGATGGCGTAGGAGTCTTCATTCCCCGACATCCTCCCCACCCTGGTCCATCTCGAGGGGGATGACCAGCTGGACCGGTCGACAGATCTTCATACCATCTGGCTGGCGGAGGATGATGCACCGTATTTTACTGTCTCTGCCATGCCGCACTTCTTCTACCACAGCCCTCTTCCACAAGTGCCGTGGTTTGCTGTCTTCTTGGAGCAGAACAACCTCTCCAATTCTCGGTTTCCTTTGCGAAGGATATCCCTTCACCTCATGATATTGTCTTAGCAGCAGGAGGTATTCTGTCTTCCACCTGCGCCAGATTTCGTCATTGACCTTTTGTCTGAGTCGGAACTCCTTGGCAAGGTCCTTTCTAGTTGCTGGCTCTGGCCCACATGGAATTGTTACTAATTTCCCACCATTCAGAAAGTGAGCTGGCGTCAATGCAGTGTCGCTCTCTCCTTGAGTGATGGGTCGTGAGTTTATTGCGGCTTCTATGCTGATCAAGGTGGTGTTTAAGCTCTCTTCATCCACCTGGGAGCGACCAAGAACTTTCCTCAGGCAGCGCTTGACTGAGCCTATCATGCGTTCCCACCAGCCTCCCCACCAAGCCGCACGTGGTGGTATGAATTTCCAAGTGATTCCATGGTCGGCACAGTAGAGCTGTACGTCAGTATGCTGCGTGGTTTTGAAAAGCTCTGCCAGTTCTGAGTTGGCTGCATGGAATGTTGTAGCATTGTCTGAGTAGACAGTGACTGGTAGGCTCCTACGTCCTGCAAAGCGTTGCATGGCCATCAAAAATCTGTCAGTGGACATGTCAGTTGCAAGTTCAATATGAATGGCCCGTGTTGTTGCACATGTGAATAGGACCATGTAGGACCTTTTTGTTTGATGTCCAGATTTGACATATAATGGTCCGGCAAAATCAATGCCTGTTACTGCAAATGGTCTTGACGGCTGAACCCTGTCCAGTGGTAGTGGGGCCTCCATCTCTTCATACCGGCGACTGTGTATTATCTTGCATGGCAGGCAAGAGTGAAGAACTTTCCGAACAGCTTGTCGTCCTCGCAGAATCCAAAATTCTTCTCGCAGTTCCCCTAACACAATCCGCACACCGAGATGATGCAGTCTTACATGTGTGTGTCTGATGAGAAGCTCAGTGAAATGGTGACGTCCATCCAATATAACTGGATGCTTCTCTGAGTGTGACAGTGCAGCACATTGCAGCCTACCACCAAGACGAAGGATGCCATCCAATATAAAGGGATTGTATCGAGCAATCTTTGATTCCATGGGCAACTGTTCTCCCTTACGCAATGCAGACAGTTCACTAGTGAATAGTTCCTCTTGAACTCTTCTGATCCAGTAGGTCCGGGCATTTTGTAATTCCAAAGCACTAAAACTGCCGGAGATTCTATTTTTGTTTCTTGTTGTGCTGATAAATCGAAATACAAAGGCAGTTATATGCAGTACTCGCCAATATGAACTAAACCTTGCAATGTCCAGTAGTGGTTCAGTGATGGTGATCAGAGTGACATTTGCTCTCGTTTTGGCTTCTGGCATTGATGGAGGTGGGGCTGAGATTTCCAGTGGCCAGAACTGGTTGTCTTCTGAAAGCCATGGTGGGCCACCCCACCAGATATCAAGAGTGGCTAGCAGATTTGCTTCTAGTCCCCGCGTGAGATGATCTGCAGGATTTTGGTTTCCCGGACAATGCCTCCATTGGCTGGGTGTGGTGTATGTCAATATCTCTGTCACACGATTACAGATAAATGTTTTCCATTTGTTTGGATCACTCCGTATCCATTCCAAAGTGACTGTTGAGTCGCTCCACAAGGTAGCTCTGTTGGCATCAAACCCTGTTTCCTGGCAAAAGTAATGAAGGAGTCGTGATCCGACCAATGCAGCAAGTAACTCCAACCTGGGTAGAGTTACCTTCTTGATAGGAGCCAGTCTGTTCTTGCTACAGACAAGGTGCACAGTGTATCCAGTTTCAGTAGATGTCCTTATATACAAAACAGCGCCGTAGGCTCTTTCAGATGCATCACAGAATACATGCACCTCTGCAGAGCCACCTGTGCCCAGCGCCCCTATCCATCTAGGAATATGTAGTGATGACAAGTGATGAAGCTTTGAGACCCATGAGTGCCAACGACATGCAAGATCTGTGGGCAAAACTTCCTCCCATGTGAGACCCCTCAGCCATGTGTCTTGGAAAATTATCTTTGAAACGATCCCAACAGGAGTGAACACACCCAGGGGGTCATAAAACTGAGCAGCTGCTCGAAGAACATTTCTCTTAGTAGCCAGTTTGTCCATTAGATTTTCAGCTATCTTCTCGTAGTCACTACAGATAGAGTCATCTTCTGTGTTCCAATTAATTCCTAAAACTTGGGTTGTGGTCTTTGTTTCAAGGCCTTTGACATCCCATATTGCCTTCAGATCATTCGAATTAGTCGCCCATTTGGACAATGGAAGACTTATCTGCTGGAAAAGTTCTGTCAGTTCATGGTAAACAGTTGCAGCGGTGTCGCTGTCTCTAACACTGGCTACGAAATCGTCCATGAACACTGAATTGTTTACAAGTCCTGAGGATAGTGGATATTTTTCACTATTTAGTACTGCTAGCTCCCTTATGGCAGCTGACAACAGGAATGGGCTTGGTGCAAGTCCAAATGGCAAAAGTTTGAAGCGATATGTAATCACGTCATTTGTGGTCATGTAGGCACCACTTGCAGCTTGCTCAACACGATACCAAAGGAACCTCGTGAGGTCTCTGTCTTCTTCTTTCAACGTTAACTGCAGGAAAGCTTGGTCCACATCACACACTAATCCCACTGGAAGTGTGCGGAATCGTAGTAAGATTGCTAGAATATCCGTAAGTAAATTTGGTCCCTTTTCGAGGGCATCATTCAGCGATAGAGACTCTGGCTCATGTGAGGATGCATCGAAGACTATTCTATACTTCACACTTCCACTGATGCATTTCTTCACAATGTGGTGTGGCAGGTAGAAAGTGTTTTCAGCAGTACAGTCCTCAGGTGCTACCTCTACCTGGTTCTTCTCAATATATTTCGACATGGTCTCGTGGTAAATGACCTTCAACTCTTCATTCCCTCGCAGCTTGTTTTGTAAGGAGCGAAGACGCGCTTCAGCAGTTGTTCGGTTGCAGGAGAGAGGCATATCCTTCTTTCGAGGCAGAGATACAACTCTGCGGCCAGATTCCACACAGTATGATTCTCGGAATTCCTGATAAATGGGGTGGTCCATGGGTTTTAATGCTCGCTCTTGATGTTCTGTTATCCCGATTGTCTCCAGGTCCCAAAATCGGCGCACTGACTCATCAGATATATCACTGCAGCTGCCCTGAATAAAGTTGACAGTTGCTCTGCTGACGGTGGTGCTAGATCTGTTTCCACTGAGAACATATCCAAAGATTGTTGGGAGGAGAACCAATGATGGTGATACCTTGATTGGTTGTTCCAAAGTCACGATTCTCCAGTAGTAATCAGCTCCAATCAGGATCTCAATAGGTAGATCTTCAGTGTCTCCTTTAGGATCTGCGAGTGGTGTACCACCCCTCAAGGCCATATCTCCTACATCTTGTGGCACTGTTGGTTGCTGTGAAAAATTATTTGTGCTTTCAAAGGCTGTTACTGATATGTGGGAATTAGTGGAGCACCCCATCATATTAAACTGCACCTTCTTCCTTGAGAGTGATGAATTGTAACTGGATTCGAAAGTAGTTATCTCGAGAGTAGTGCTTCCAATGACACTTAGTTGAAGAGATTCGATCAGTGAATGGTGAATGAAACTCGATTGACTCCCTGTGTCCAGGATGGCACGTGTCTGTTTGCTCTTACCAGTGGGTCCTGTGATACTCACACGAGCAGTCTGCAGGTATGTGAAGTTAGAAGTCATAGTTTCAATTTTATTTACTGTTGTGATATGGCTACTGCAGATAGAAATGTGATGCTCCCCCTTACATTTCGCACAGGACGCCTTTCCCCGTTTGAAACACTGATTTCTGTTGTGACCACGTCTCAGGCATAGAAAGCAACGGTTCATTGTCTTGAGGGCGTCGATTCTTGCCTGCAAGCTTGCAATCTTTTGGCAGTCTTGGCCCCAGTGCCCTCTTTCGCCGCAATACACACAGAAGGGCTCTGAATTCTGTTGTTTCTTCTTGTCCCTCTTCGTTTTAACCTTTACGTGGAAGGCAGATGCTGTTGGTACATAATTTTCGTGTGGTACAGTATCTCCACGAATTTTGCGTGTGTTGATAGCTCCTTCCACCTCTTCATTTAAGAACTCCATAAGGTGGGTGAGGTTCCCTTCCTCAATCTTTTGCCTTCGGGCATGAACAAGCCAATTTTTGCAAATTTCTTCAGGAAAGGCTCGAAGAAGTTTGGGTGCAAGCACTCTCCCATAAGAATCGACATTTTCTCCTAGTGCTCGTAGTGCTTGGATGCGCTTATGGCACTCAATGTAGGTGGAATTGAGAGCCTCTGGACTGCCTGAAGTCGAAGTGTTAAGATTCTCCAAGAAATCCAGGTGACTTTGGATAATTCTGTTCCTATCCCCATATTTGGATTTCAAAATTTGCTTAGTCTGCTCATATGTATCAGCTGTAACAGCAATGCCATCGACCAAGTCCTTAGGTTCCCCATCAAGGTAACCACGGAGGAATACATGCTTGTTCATTGTTGACACCATCGGATTCTCGTCTATGGAAGCTGTGAATTGCTCCCAAAATCGAGGCCAAGCTTCTATATCCCCTGAGAATGCATGCAGTTTGATAGTAGGCAATTTTATGTCCATACAGGCGTGTTGTTGAGCCGCTGACGTCACGTTTCTGTCTCCTGAGCGCGCTCCTCCTAGAAGGCCTTTCGCCTTTCGGAGGGCGCGTTTGCATTTATCAGTATATTCCTCACAAGCTTCCGTGTCGGCTTCGTATTCAGAGTCATCCAGCAAGTCCTGTATTGTATCGTTGAGTCGGGTCAACTCTTGTAATGTTTCTTGTAGGCGTTCCTGGAAGTGTTCTACTTCTTCTGCAGCTGTAGAACCATCGAAGGCGTTTATTTGGCTGACGAAACGCGTCGCATTCGATCGCAAGGTCGTCCGCTTCCGGCGCAGCCTCCCCAAGTTCGTAGCTACTGCTTCTGCCATGGTGAGTTGGTGGTTTTGCTTTCTGTCGCGAGAGTGCGTTCAAGGCCAAGACACCCCGTCAGTTGGATGCTATCGCTAAGGGATGGCGCTGTCCTGGAGTGTGAACCGTTAGCAGCCCCTAGTGATGTTTGTAGTTCTCAAGAGATGGCGCGGCCGTGCAGTTTTCAACCTCCGCGACCTTTAGTAGTGGTCGCTGTTGCTAACAGATGGCGCTGCAGTCTACCAATACTTCAGCAAGTCCCCTTTGTGCTTTGCAAATAATACGCCAATTGCCCTTTATTGCTCTGCCACCAACAAACATGCATCAAGTAACATCACATACATATCAATTGCCCCGCAGTGTCCTTTGCTACAGTTTCAGAGCAATGCCGCAACTTATCTGTGTGAGCTGAACGTGACGTGACGTGACCGGATTTTGAGATTGAAGTCGCTCAAAACCTTCTCCGCCGGCGTCGAGTCCTCTTTAATGTGTAGTAGCACTCTATCTCTTCATGTTCTCCCGGGTTTCGGCACCAAAATGTTGCTACACACTAGCGAAATCAAGGACACAGTAAAACTTCTGCTCACACACACCTTTATTCTCACACGTCCATTTTACAGTTATCGTAGAAATATATCCGCTGCAGAGGGCAGCACAATGTACAGAACACCAACAGATGGCGTAGGAGTCTTCATTCCCCGACAATGGGGGACGGATCCGGAGATCTTGCTGGCCAGGGTAGTTGACTTACACCTTCTAGAGCACGTTGGGTGGCACGGGATACATGCGGACGTGCATTGTCCTGTTGGAACAGCAAGTTCCCTTGCCGGTCTAGGAATGGTAGAACGATGGGTTCGATGACGGTTTGGATGTACCGTGCACTATTCAGTGTCCCCTCGACGATCACCAGTGGTGTACGGCCAGTGTAGGAGATCGCTCCCCACACCATGATGCCGGGTGTTGGCCCTGTGCGCCTCGGTCGTATGCAGTCCTGATTGTGGCGCTCACCTGCACGGCGCCAAACACGCATACGACCATCTTTGGCACCAACGCAGAAGCGACTCTCATCGCTGAAGACGACACGTCTCCATTCGTCCCTCCATTCACGCCTGTCGCGACACCACTGGAGGCGGGCTGCACGATGTTGGGGCGTGAGCGGAAGACGGACTAACGGTGTGCGGGACCGTAGCCCAGCTTCATGGAGACGGTTGCGAATGGTCCTCGCCGATACCCCAGGAGCAACAGTGTCCCTAATTTGCTGGGAAGTGACGGTGCGGTCCCCTACGGCACTGCGTAGGATCCTACGGTCTTGGCGTGCATCCGTGCGTCGCTGCGGTCCGGTCCCAGGTCGACGGGCACGTGCACCTTCCGCCGACCACTGGCGACAACATCGATGTACTGTGGAGACCTCACGCCCCACGTGTTGAGCAATTCGGCGGTACGTCCACCCGGCCTCCCGCATACCCACTATACGCCCTCGCTCAAAGTCCGTCAACTGCACATACGGTTCACGTCCACGCTGTCACGGCATGCTACCAGTGTTAAAGACTGCGATGGAGCTCCGTATGCCACGGCAAACTGGCTGACACTGACGGCGGCGGTGCACAAATGCTGCGCAGCTAGCGCCATTCGACGGCCAACACCGCGGTTCCCGGTGTGTCCGCTGTGCCGTGCGTGTGATCACTGCTTGTACAGCCCTCTTGCAGTGTCCGGAGCAAGTATGGTGGGTCTGACACACCGGTGTCAATGTGTTCTTTTTTCCATTTCCAGGAGTGTATTTAAGACTAAGCGAAAAGCTCCAAAGTCCTAAAATGAATTTAACAACTGCCTTAAATAATGCCAATGATATGCTTGAGGTGTTCAACAATATAAGAATGGATTCGGAAATAGAATTCGGAAGTCTTTTTGAAGACGCTGTTAAACTGGCAGAAGATATTGGAAGTGTGATAGCAATGGCAAGAAGTATTTGATCACAAACCAAAGGGGATAACGTTCCTGCCTCAAACGCCGAGGAATACTTCAGGCGAACAGTATTTTTACCTGTTGTGGATCGTTTCATTGCCGAGCTAGAAACAAGATTGCCCCAAGATTTTCGCGCCATATTACCACTTGAAGGTCTTGTTCCTGCATACTGTTTAAAATATAGTAGGTATGAAGTGAACCAGGCATCCGAGAAATATGAACAGTTTTTGGAGAGTTCTTCGCATTTAATGAAAGGAGAGTTGAAACTATGGAAGAAAAAGTGGGTTGATGAAAGTAAAAGACCTGAAACAGTAACTGAAGCATTAAAGAAATGCGACAAGCAGTTTTTCCCAAATTTATATGTTTTACTTCAAAAATTTGGGATCATTCCTGTCACCAAAAGCACTCCTGAACGAAGATTCTCTACTTTGAGACGAATGAAGACATATTTGCGTAACACAATGGGGCAGGTGAGACTAAATGAATTATCTCTTGCAAATATCCATAAAGAAAAAGATATGGAGACTGAAAATATCACTGACATATTCAGTAAAAAGAAACAGAGGCGAATGAGCATGACGAATTGGGCAGAATACGGAAATATACAGAATTTTGTTACAGAATTTTTTTATATTCATGTCAAGTTCAAGTTTTTACATTCATGTCACCTTCTGTATCCAGAAAATTCATGAAAACGTATTTGTTGTAAGTTGACCATTTTCATGGTTTATGTAATTTATAAAATCTCCCATGTGACAATAAGTTTCTTTTACCCTGAACTCCAAAACAGTTACGAAAAACTACTTTAAGCAACACCAAATTTTACCAATTTGTCGGCGAAGGACCCCCAACTCTCCTTTTGTTAAGCGATATTCCACTCCGCCAACCACCCCCCCCCCCCCCACACTCCCCCAATTAGCCCCCCTTAGACCGACTTCTAGAACCGCCCCTGAACATACCTAACCAACAATGTGGTTTGCAAGGTCAACCAAGCTTTAATGTTTCGCCACCTACACGTAAAGCGTCGGCTCCGACAAATAGTAACGCACAGCAGCAAGGAAATTATTACGTACAGAAGACATCATTTCAACTCCTATCGCAACTAATGACTATCATGACAGATGTAAAAATAATGAGCACAGTTTTCAGCGTACGTTTAATAACAACTAGATCTTATCAGCAGCAGCATCAACCACAACAACAGATTATCATGAATGAACCAGACAGTCGGTATCATCTCGAACCTAATACGTCAGGACGAAGTAACAGAACAGTACAAATAGTCGAAATGCCACAGCATCCTACTGCAAATAACAGCACGTCAGAAAGAATTTGACTAGACACAGTACAGGCTGCATCTTCTAGCAACGTAAGCAACACTTTTGATACACAGAATCTTGTTCACGAAAATGTTATTACTTTTGACGACATCCGAGACACACTTTTGCATGAAAAACCAGTTTTACACAAAACCATTTCCCACCGTGTTATTGAAGTAAAGATTGGATCATCCATATTTTCAGCAGTAATCGATTCTGGATCACCTATGTCAGTTATAAATGAAGAAACATTCAACGAATGTAACAAAGACAATACTTACCCTACGTTACCATCAGGCAAAACTAAAGTAAAAGGAGCAGTATCTGGTAAAGGAGTAGATGTAAAATTACAGACACACTTATCATTTTCTATTGCAGGTCATACATTCCACCCAAATTTTTTGATTGTTCCTTTACTGACAACAGACGTTATTTTAGGTACGAATTTTTTGGTACAACATGACGCAGTTATTGACTTTCAAAATTCCTATTTAATGTTAAAAGATGAAAAGGTACAACTGGCATTAGAATTTCAGCACGCTTTATCTGCAGAACAACAAGCAATTAATCGGACAGAGGTCACTTCTGCATCACGTAACATAGACTGTCATTCCACATTGTTCACAGATACGTATGTACGCAGCTACAATACACCAGACGAAGCCGACTATGACGTTATGCAAATGATTTCTGATAAAGTAAACAGAGCAACGCAAATACAGATGACGAACTTACTCAGCTACGCAAATTTCTTTTACAGCAAGCTCCAGTTTTTGACAACACCCCTGGTACTATATCCAGTTTCATGTATGAATTTCAAGTTAAACAGCATGACACATTTAAAGCTAAACATTATCCTATTCCTTATATCCACAGAGATCAAGTTAAGAAAGAACTACAAGCTATGCTAGACCAATGTATTATTGAACCGGCAGTTAGTCCGTACATAAACCCGCTCCATATTGTTAAGAAAAAGGATGGATCACTTCGCCTCGTACTTGATTCACGTCATGTCAACGACATTATTATCAATGAAACAGATCACCCACAGACACTAGAAGAACTTTTGCAGAAATTTCATGGTACTGCTATTTATTCCACATTACATCTGAAAGCGGGATTTTGGCAAATTCTGCTCCATCCGAACTGCAGAAAGTACACAGCATTTCTTTGTTTTGGTGATTGTTATCAATTTTGCAAAATACCATTCGGTTTAACAATTTCTTCAGCAGCTTTTATTCGCGGTTTGAATTCTGTACTTCCGACAGAACTTGAAGACGGAATCACAACGTATGTAGACGACATCCTTATTGCAGAAGCTAACTGGTCAGAACACAGTTTGATTCTGGAACAACTGTTGCAAGCTTTTCGTGCACAAGGACTCACAGTTAATCTTAGCATATCCCACTTCGGCAAAACTTCCATAAAATTTCTTGGACTAGTAATTTCAGCAGAAGGCATTGCGCCTGACCCGGAGAAAATTCAAGCTTTACGTGACATTACTGTTCCAACGACGAAGAAACAACTACGCAGCTTTCTCGGTTTCATTAACGTTTTCCGTAAATTTATTCATTACTCTGCTTTAGAAACTCCTAGATTATGTCAACTGACGGGTAAAAACACTATTTGGTCCTGGGATAGCCAAGCACAGTCTGAATTTGTTAATCTGAAACAAGCGTTGTTGAATGCACCACTTATCACTCCCAGATCCTACCAGAAATTTTTCCATTGCCACCGACAGTTCCAACACCGCTCTAGGCGTACATATTTTTCAGGAAATTGAAGAAGATCGTGCTACAGTAATTAAAAACATCGCCTTTTCAAGTCGCATTCTGTCACCTGCTGAACGCAATTATCCTGTTACAGAGCTTGAAACATTATGTGTTGTATGGGCATTTACCAGATTTAGGCATTTTCTTTATGGAAGACATACTACCGTTTACACAGATCATAGAGCTATACAGTTTTTACTTTCCACTAAATTTATACGTGACAGGTTAAGCACATGGAAGCTTTATTTACAGGAATTTAATTTTACTGTTGTTCACATTCCCGGTACACGAAATATTGTAGCAGACGCCCTATGCCGTTCTCTCAGCAACGATCAGCTAGACATCGCCACCAACTTCTGCCAAGCAAATTTTAGACTCATGTATATTCAACAAGTTGCATTTGAAAATTTCATTTCGTCGTCATTGAGAGACATAGCACACGAGCAGAGAAAAGACAACGTATGGAAAGAAATTAAACACCTTTGGCAAGATAGGAGTAATGTTACCATTAGAAACCACTATACTGTACGCAAGAACATTCTGTTTCGGCGCTCTCACCCTGACACCAACAACTGGTTATTATGTATTCCTGACGAGCTTGTTAACAAATTGATTTGGTATACTCATTGAAGTTACGCACATTATGGAGACAGAAAATGTTTTATTATACTGAGAGAGAACTGTTATTTCCCCAACATGAGAAACATATTCGACAAGTTTTAGCGTCATGTAAAATCTACCAGAAAGCTAAATCAGACACGACTTCACATATTCTTCCGTTATATCCCATTGTACCCATTAAATTGAGACGTATGGCAGCTGTAGACATTTTTGGACCGATTTCCAGAACTAATAGAGGTTTTTGTTGCATCTTTGTCACTGTTGAACTCACTTCAAAATTTGTTACCTTCACTCCGTTACGCAAAGCTACTGCTAAATCTATTTCGAATGCATTTGTAAAACATTTTCTATTTCATGTAGGGCAGGTATTGACAGTAATTTCCGACAATGGACCACAATTTCGAACTGCGATATGGACACGTATGTTACGAGCCAGAAACATTTATCCGATCTATATATCCAGGTATCACGCTTCTTCGAACCCTTCTGAACGATTGATGAAAGAAACTGGTAAACTATGTAGAATATACTGCCATAAAAAACATATTGATTGGGATACACACATACTCTCATTTCAGGATGTAATTAACTCCATACCAAATGAATCTACTATGCTATTTCCGACTGTTATTTTGAAAAATGTTGAACCACCCAACAAAATTAAAGAATTAGTATCCTTTCCTACATCTCGTGGACTACGCCACCATAAAATAATTGACATTGCGTTCAACAACATCAAGCGTGCCGTAGAACGCCGGAGAAGACAGCAAAAACAGGTTTGTACACGCCGTGACTTTCACATAGGACAGAAGATGTTAGTACGCACACACGATTAGTAGATTCCGTAAATTTCAGCTTCTATACGCTGGCCCATATAGAATTCGCAGCATTCCTCACCCCAATGTAGTACATATCGAAACTTTGAGAACGAGAAAAAGCAAGGACAATCACAATATTTCAAATATTAAACCCAATGTTGAATAAACATACTTTATGATTTATCACACTGTAATGCCATTTCCAGATATTTATATGAACACTTACTGATGATTATATTTTTTCTTGGCAAGTGCCCGACAAGGTAAGGTTAGCGGGTAGCTTTTCTTGTCGCTATATATCAGACCGTGCACATTTTCCATTTTTTTGTGTATGTATGATTGTTTTCGTATCGAAAGTAGAATTTTTGTCTGTATGCACTATGAAATCTTTAAGATGTAACAAACTCTAGTTGACTTTGACATTTTTGCCTTATGATATCTCAATATCTTGACTATTCTACATTTTTGCTACTACATTATGATACTGTGTGCACATTTTTGCACTTGAAAACTATCTATGGTTTTGACCTAATACGTTTTCTGTCATGCTATGCTGTATGCTTAGTTATATCACTAGAAACAAGTTTTCATATAATGGGTATATGAACTAAATGCAAGATATTAATCCGTATTCATAATTTTCAGGGATTAATAACGTGTAAAAGAAATAAGCCACAGTGGTTTACTTTGAAATGGAAGTTTCACCATCGGAATGAACGAATGTCATGAAGAGTAAATGCATGAGAATTAATAAGCATTAACAAGAATATACTATACACACTGTATGATAGCAGTCTTGATTAATTATTTTTCTTTCAGAATAAGAGGCGATTATTGCAGGCTGTCAGACAGAACTACACATGTTAATTTTAGTGATGAAATATGCTAGAAGTAAGAAACTCTATAATATACGAAATAATGAATGAAAATGAATAGTTGTATGAAGTATATGGAAATATGAATAATGAAATTTTTCTTTGCAGATGATGGAAATAATGTTTATATATCTTTTATTAAGGTATGCTATGTACCTATTTAAGTATTTGTTACAGTTCTTTTTGACAGTATGTCATATGTCGCATAGTATAATGACTGAATGTTTTGGGAAATACAGCTAGAGTACATACATATTAAGGACACGTTTCATTTCCTGTTAATTCGGAGTTTACTACTTTTCAGCATAATATACATTTGTTTTTTCAACTCAATAATTCACTTTGTATTTTTTCCAGGAGAAGCTTTTCCTGATATTAATATGCTACAAGCACTTAGTTATTAAACCTGTTCTAGTATTTGCCTTTTTTTTATCCAGTTCTGTGTATCATTCATGGGTGTGATCACATATACTCTACTTGTTTCATAACCTTGTTACAGCTGACTCATGACGAATGGCGTTATTAATCCTTATTTCCAGCAATAAGTCAAAAGCAAATATTTTCATGCCCAGCAATTGATTATCGATCCCAATGCAATGCATTTCCAGCTCAAAAAAAATTAATTATTACCAGTCCCAACTATTGCCAGTATACAACTAAATAATGCTACCAGTTTAAGATATATTTCTAATCCTCAATATAATGCAAATTTTTCTGATGTGTTAATTCCATTATGTCTATGTATTATTGGACTAAACACCTTGAATACTAGTTACAATGTCTTACATTTTAAATATGTCTTATGTCACTTGCATGATGTCATATATAAACACTAGCAGCTTGATGCTATGCGCAATAACTCCTGTTTTGAATGATGACTTCTGAATAATACTGAATAATGTTTCGTGTTACTATATAAATGCTTTGTAACTGGCCAACGAGTGCCAATGATTACTGAAATGAGATGACTTATGATGTCAATAATTACTGAAATGAGATGACTTATGAATGATGTTTTGTAATACTGCATAAATGCTATGCCAATAATTACTGAAATAAAATGACTTATGAATGATGTTTTGTAATACTCCATACATACTACATAAATGTTTTGTAACTGGCCAATGAGTGCCGATAATTATTCAAATCGGTTGATACACTAGTGTTATTCTGAATGATGACTAGCATAAGACTTCCTGTCCATCCTCATGATCATGGAGCACTATATTTGGTTTTTGCACTAATTCTACGTTGATGTAAGAGTATGGATTCTACAAGGAGAGGGAATCTCGGCATAATCACAATTTTTACGTACGGGGAGCATGTCTTTCTGAATTTAAAAAATGTAAAGAGCCTGCAAATAAACGTAACGTGAGACTTGTTGCTTTCTGCCTTCGTTTGTCTGTTACTTCTTTTTTGTCGCAATTTACGATAAAAGTATAATAAAACGTGACATAGTTAATTGTTTCGCGATTGCGTTACAGATAAATGAGGTATTTCGAAGGTTTCACTCGCTGTACAAGTAAAATCTTTTACTACGCCACAATTTTGTGAATTATTAGGGCTGCATTGAGGCTCATACATTCAGGTATTTTCGGTAAATGTTTTATCACTTTGGATTCTTGTTCTAGACGGTAAGAAATAGCACTGCCATCAATCAAGATGAACAGCTTTGTTTGAAGCTAGACGTTTCGATTTGCTACCACAGTCAGCCATCTTACAGTCGGTACATTTGTTATTCTATACGCCTTGACATTTCACCAAAGCCATCTTGTTGGCAAATAGTACGTTGTGTTCTGTTTAGCATTTGTATCAGGAGCCAGCGTATTTGTCACGATGTAACTCTTCGCTTCTTGTAGAAAAGGCACATTAAGTAATCCATAAGGTACCAATATCACAAATGTGAAAGAAGCACCTTCTGTCACGTTTTCAAGGATGAACCTGCGAATCGGATTTGTTGGAATTTTGTATGGAAGTAGCTTGAATCCAGAGGAAGAACATGGACTACTTTAAGAAGTGAAGTCAGTTCGCGGAGGTGATAACAATCGATGATAGTTAATTAAGGCAGCAAAAAATATGTTGGCAACGCACTCCTTTGCAGTACATTGTGCAGGCGATAAGAGCTACGTCCAATTAGGAAGTACTAAAATGTAAATCTCAAACAGATCTACACAAAAGTCCGGGAGAGCATATGGGGCTCATCCATAAATCCGCTCTGTGTTTTGAGTATCCCTGGCGCAGCGAATCCAGAGACGTTGACTGTGAACCATAGAAGATAAACATTGTTCTCGCGGGCTTTTTTAGAGATATTTTTGAGTTCTATATTTTAATATGAAGTCCAGTTATGTAACACATATTGACTAGGCAGCGTGTTGCTTCCCGTAGATTCTTTACTTTCTATAGCACATTGCCTTTAAAAGCCGAGAGAATTCTGATTAAACCAGCTTTCAAATAAACGAAAAATATTCATTGAAATCAATGCATCCGTGTTGGAGCTATGATTCCATAGACAGGAAGGTGTTTTAACTTCCAGCACCTGACTGCGTGCGATGGAGCAGCGGAGTGGACGGCGCACATCGTGAGCTGTGCTTCTCAGACATTTACTCATCCTAAGAACACTACTGATACGCTAGCGAAGCCGCGGTTAAAGGCTAGTTGAATATACAAATAAACAGACACTATTACCTGTCGATGGAGAACTTTCGGAAATAGTTACAGTTAGCACTCTCTTTACGTAACAATGTACAGCTATGCTGTGAAGTTATCTAATATCCTAACGCAGGACCAGTCAATATTACTGAATAACTTATTTTTGAGGAAGATTCCACCTCCCGTAACCATTACTGGAATTCAACATAATTTTTTGCAGCTATTAAAATTTTATTTCTTGCAAATTACAAACTTCGACGGCATTTTTCCGCACAGCAATTACAAAGGTTTCTCATAACAGTAAAACTATAATCCAAACGAACATTTATGTACAATTTTGTTGCTCGGGAGATCTTTCTTGAGAACTTACCAAGTTTTGTGTAGAGACTTTATAATCCACTGGGGTAAAATATTCCGGAGTTAAAATAGTCCCCATTCGGATCTCCGGGCGGGGACTACTCAGGAGGACGTCGTTACCAGGAAAAAGAAAACTGGCATTCTACGGATCGGAGCGCGGAATGTCAGATCCCTTAACCGCGCAGGTAGATTAGAAATTTAAAAAGGGAAATGGATAGGTTAATGTTAGATATAGTGGGAATTAGTGAAGTTCGGTGGCAGTAGGAACAAGACTTTTGGTCAGGTGAGTAAAGGGTTATAAACACACAATCAAATAGGGGTAATGCAGGAGTAGGTTTAATAATGAATAAAAAAAATAGGAGTGCGGGTAAGCTACTACAAATAGCATAGTGGACGCGTTATTGTTGCCAACATGGACACGAAGCGCATGCCTACTACAGCAGTACAAATTTATATGCCACCTAGCTCTGCAGATGCTGAAGAAATGTATGATGAGATAAAAAAAATTATTCAGGTAGTGAAGGGAGACGAAAATTTAATAGTCACGGGTGACTGGAATTCGAGAGCAGGAAAAGGGAGAGAAGGAAACATAGCAGGTGAATATGGATTGGGGCTGAGAAATGAAAGAGGAAGCCGCCTGGTAGAGTTTTGCACAGAGCATAACTTAATCATAGCTAACACTTGGTTCAAGAATCATGAAAGAAGGTTGTATACATGGAAGAATCCTGGAGATACTAGAAGGTATCACATAGATTATATAATGGTAAGAGAGATTTAGGAACCAGGTTTAAAATTGTAAGACATTTCCAGGGGCAGATGTGGACTCTGACCACAACCTATTGGTTATGAACTGTAGATTAAAACTGAAGAAACTGCAAAAAGGTGGGAATCTAAGGAGATGGGTCCTGGATAAACTGAAAGAACCACAGATTGTACAGAGTTTCAGGGAGAACATAAGGGAACAATTAACAGGAATGGTGGAAAGAAGTACAGTAGAAGAAGAATGGGTAGCTCTGAGGGATGAAGTAGTGAAGGCAGCAGAGGATCAAGTAGGTAAAAAGACGAGGGCTAGTGGAAATCCCTGTGTAACAGAAGAAATATTGAACTTAATTGACAAAAGGAGAAAATACAAAAATGCAGTAAATGAAGCAGGCAAAAAGGAATACAGGCGTCTCAAAAATGAGATCGACAGGAAGTGCAAAATGGCTAAGCAGGGATGGCTAGAGGACAAATGTAAGGATGTAGAGGCTTATCTCACTAGGGGTAAGATAGATAATGCCTACAGGAAAATTAAAGAGACCTTTGGAGAAAAGAGAACAACTTGTATGAATATGAAGAGCTCAGATGGAAACCCAGTTCTATGCAAAGAAGGGAAAGCAGAAAGGTGGTTGGAGTATATAGAGGGTCTATACAAGGGCGATGTACTTGAGGTCAATATTATGGAAATGGAAGAGGATGTAGATGAAGATGAAATGGGAGATACGATACTGCGTGAAGAGTCGAAACAAGGCCCCTGGAGTAGACAACATTCCACTGGAACTACTGATGGCCTTGGGAGAGCCAGTTCTGACAAAACTCTAGCATCTGGTGAGCAAGATGTACGAGACAGGCGAAATACCCTCAGACTTCAAGAAGAATATAGTAATTCCAATCCCAAAGGAAGCAGGTGTTGACAGATGTGAAAATTACCGAACTATCAGTTTAATAAGCCACCGCTGCAAAATAGAAACGCGAATTCTTTACAGACGAATGGAAAAACTGGAAAAAGCCGACCTCGGGGAAGATCAGTTTGGATTCCGTAGAAATATTGGAACACGTGAGACAATACTGACCTTAGAAGAAAGATTAAGGAAAGGCAAACCTACCTTTCTAGCATTTGTAGACTTGAAGAAAGCTTTTGACAATGTTGACTGGAATACTCTCTTTCAAATTCTAAAGGTGGCAGGGGTAAAGTACAGGGAGCGAAAGGCTATTTACAATCTGTACAGAAACCAGATGGCAGCTTTAAGAGTCGAGGGGCATGAAAGGGAAGCAGTGGTTGGGAAGGGAGTGAGACAGGGTTGTAGCCTCTCCCCGATGTTATTCAATCTGTATACTGAGCAAGCAGTAAAGGAAACAAAAGAAAAATTCGGAGTAGGTATTAAAATCCATGGAGGAGAAATAAAAACTTTGAGGTTCACCAGTGACATTGTAATTCTAGGACTTGGAAGAGCAGTTGAACGGAATGGACAGTGTCTTGAAAGGAGGATATAAGATGATCATCAGCAAAAGCAACACGAGGATAATGCAATGTAGTCGAATTAAGTCGGGTGATGCTGAGGGAATTAGATTAGGAAATGAGACATTTAATGTAGTAAAGGAGTTTTTCTATTTGGGGAGCAAAATAACTGATGATGGTCGAAGTAGAGAAGATATAACATGTAGACTGGCAATGGCAAGGAAAGCGTTTCTGAAGAATAGAAATTTGTTAACATCAAGTATAGATTTGTCAGGAAGCCGTTTCTGAAAGTATATGTGTGGAGTGTAGCCACGTATGGAAGTGAAACGCGTACGATAAATACGAGGGCGGTTCAGAAAGTAACCTCCGATTGGTCACAGTGCGGGTTGTGGGGGGAGTAGCGACGCCATCTGTGCGTTCACGCACTCAACAGGTCAGTCGGCATCAAGCCGTGGTCGGGTGAACGTCGTACCTGCGCTAGTTTAGTTTTTGTGGCAGTTTGAAATTTGTGCTGCAATAGAAAACCCCGCCCAATGTGAATTGCGTGCTGTCATAAGGTTTTTTACAGCCAAAGGATATTCCGCAGCAGCTATTCATCGTGAGCTTTGTGCCATGTACGGACCAAGAGTTATGAGTGAAGGAGTTGTCCGTGAATGGGTACGTTTATTTAAAAGTGGACGAGATAACGTTCATGATGAAGAGAGGAGTGGTAGACCATCATTGGTGACTGACGAACTCGTTCAGACAGTTGATGCAAAAGTTCGTGAAAATCGACGTTTCTCAAAGTCGGAGTTGTCTACTGGTTTTCCACAGATTTCTAAGACTCTCTTGTACGAGATAGTGACAGCAAGATTGGGTTACCGTAAGTTCTGTGCACGATGGGTGCCCAAAATTCTTACCCACCACCACAAAACTCAAAGAATGGCCTCTGCATTAGACTTTCTGTCACGTTATGAGGACGAAGGAGAACCATTGTTAAACAGAATCGTGACCGGTGACGAAACCTGGATTAAGTACGTGAACCCTGAGACAAAAGAACAATCAAAGATGTGGGCACATTCAAATTCGCCTACCAAACCAAGAAAAGCCTCGCAAGATTTTTCTGCCAGAAAACTGATGGCAACGGTGTTTTGGGATGCCAAAGGGGTGTTGTTGGTTGAATTCATGGAACGTGGTACGACCATTAATCAAGACGTGTACTGTGAAACAATAAAAAAGTTACGACGGGCTATACAGAACAAACGCCGTGGTATGCTGACTTCCGGTATCGTTTTTTTGCACGATAACGCCCGTCCTCACTCTGCTCGCAGAACAACGCCCATTCTTGTGTCCTTCAAGTGGGACGTTATCAACCATCCACCTTACAGCCCAGACCTGGCGCCAAGTGATTATCACCTCTTCATGCATTTGAAGAAATGGCTCGGGTCACAGCGGTTTGATGACGACGAAGAGCTCAAAGATGCGGTCACAGGCTGGCTCCAGGCACAAGCGGGTGATTTTTATGCAGAAGGAATTTCAAAGCTTGTGAAGAGATACGATAAGTGCCTCAATCGCTATGGAGACTATGTAGAAAAATAGTGCAAAGATGTAGTTGTAAGATGTATATATTAAAATATTTTTATTTAACTTGGTGTATTTTTTTAAATCAACCGGAGGTTACTTTCTGAACGGCCCTCGTAGTTTAGACAAGAAGAGAATAAAAGCTTTCGAAATGTGGTGCTACAGAAGAGTGCTGAAGATTAGATGGGTAGATCACGTAACTAATGATGAAGTATTGAATAGAATTGGGGAGAAGAGGAGTATGTGGCACAATTTGACAAAAAGAAGGGACCAGTTAGTAGGACATGTTCTGAGGCATCAAGGGATCACAAATTTAGCATTGGGGGGCAGCGTGGAGGGTAAAACTCGTAGAGGGACACCAAGAGATGCATACACTAAGCTGATTCAGAAGGATGTGGGTTGCAGTAAGTACTGGGAGATGAAGAAGCTTGCACAGGATAGGGTAGCATGGAGAGCTGCATCAAACCAGTCTCAGAACTGAAGACCACAACAACAAGAAGGAATTCTGTACAACGCAGCACTAAAATTAATGTGTGCGTGTGCGTGTGCGTGCGTGCGTGTATTTTGAAATTAGTCTCACAAAGCCGTAAGGACGCCGTCACACTTCTGATTCTTGTACCCCCTCCAGAAAAAGTTTCCGTGTCCGCCCCTGTTCAGATACATGTAAATACTTCCTACATTTACGATTGTTGGAGTTTTGAACATCGGGTAAAATGATGTGCAAGTAAAAAGACCGTAGCATAGAGCCCATCTCATTCGGACCAAGGTTTGCCAGAAGTTTGCTTGGTGATGCATTTCACTGTTGGCCAGCAAAAGTGGGGACTGCTAGCTCGCATGCCAAAACTTTCTCAGGGAACTTTAATAGTGGTAACTATTTATTTACAGCTCTTACAAAATAGATACGTGTCTCAAAGTTTTACTGACCTTTAAAGTAGTCACCAGCATTGAGTATAACACGTTGCCAGCGATGTGGAAGTCATAGGATACTCTTAGCCGGGCCAGTTGTGTTGACAGTTCGAGCGGCTCTGTCTATTGCCCGACGAATTTGTAGCAGTTCTGAAGCGAATTCCGTGATGTCTTTCCTTCGGTTTAGAAATCGAGTTGAACCCACGAGGGCTTAAGTCAGGCGAGTGCAGTAGGTGGTATAGCACTTAGCAGCCCCATCAGTCAAACAAATCAGTAACAGCTTGCACTGTACGTGCTTGAGCATTGTCCAGCAAAATCATGGCCAGGTCCTGCAGAAAGTGTCGTCACTTCTGTCTCTAAGCTGATCGTAGGTTGTGTTCCAGAAATGAACAGCATAGAGGGTGACTACTTTGAAGATCAGTAAAACTTTGAGACACGTATCTGTTTTGTAAGAGCTTTAAATGAATAGTTGCTAGTATTAATGTTCGTACTTGGTGCGATAACTAGCAGATACACTAGACTGCATCAATGGTAGCACGCACATGCCACCTCGCTGCACTCTTTCACAATCAATTTTAAGTAAACTATTTGGTAAAAAAAAATGATTCTCTCGCATCTCTTAGCTTCTTTCGTCCACTTCATGCTGAACTGCCTACCATTTCGTCAAAGGACAGAGCTATTGTGATATTTCGAAATTAAGTAGATTACTGCAGAAAATTCCAGCAGTTTTCAGTGAAAAGTAGGGGTCTCTGTGAGTTTGCATTTGGTGCATGTTACGTCGTACATTGTTGTATACGTAAAGCAGCTAACCTATTGAACTGTCTTCAAACTATGGGGAAAATCTATTTGTATCTGCAATGTTGAAAACTGGATTCTATGCAGTACACTCAGTTCCCAAGACATGTGACAACGATAAAGCCAGAATGATTTATTCGTAACACACATTGTATTATATCTCATTAATAGTTTGCGATATGAGATGAAATGAGATTTTGGCAGGTGGCAGTATAAATAGTGGAACATTTTACCATATGGTTAATACGCAGAAGTCCTTGTTTACTGCGATGTGCAAGAAGCCGTAGATTTTTCAATGGAATAATGTGATTTTTAAGGACATTTGATATTTGGTCAAGCGAGAACTGCGCAGGCTATTGCAGCAATAATTACACGTATATTTTTCTATCAATAATTGGCCTTTTCATACTGGTAATCTACTGAGTTGTCTTGCTCTCAGTTGCTAGTTTAGTAACACAGTGTTCAGGATTCTGTAACAATTCTAATTGCCTTAGAATGTTAGCGATATAAATTTTCGTAAACTGTGGTGTGTATTGACAAAAGAAGCAAATGTTAGCATAGCAAAAAGAGAGGTGTATGTACTGATATTACTTGAAACTAGTCACTGATGACATCTCTCTGAAGAGAAAAAATCTAGGGAAAATAAATCGCTGCTTCTGTTGAAATTTTTTTGGAACTCTACACCTGAATCAGTTTTGAATAATGAGTAGCTGGCACTGAAACTTACCAAAAAACTCTATACCCCAGTGATCTGAGATATATGAAAGTAATTCACAGCAGAGAGTATACCATAGTTTCGTTGCTCTCCCTATTCCGAGTGAAGGACTGTACTACTTCACCTCAATTATGTTTCAGTTCGACAGACACCGACAATTTATTTTCGCCTTGACGATTCGTACAGGGGAAGTGGTGTCAGGAGGAGCACACTCCACCACACATCATTAAGGCGACAGACAACGTCTTCCTCGCTCTAATGACAAACTAATACCTCGAAAGGAATCGCATTTTGTAGAGGACGGTCTGCCTACAGACGTGAACAGTGCTTGAGTATTTTTTAAAGTGTTCGAAAAATAATGACCCATCATTTTCTTGGCGTTCCTCACTTTCATCTGCAAGAACCGTGAACTGCACACTACTAAAGTCCTTCCTAATATAATAGCCTGTAGTGCGAAAACTGCGCATCCCTGTAAAATAAAGCGCCTGCGAATTTTTTCTTTCAGAGTCCGGGGCACTTTGGGTAACAGAACTGTAGTAAAGTTGTTCGAA
The DNA here is from genome assembly GCF_021461395.2 of Schistocerca americana. Taxonomy (NCBI): domain Eukaryota; kingdom Metazoa; phylum Arthropoda; class Insecta; order Orthoptera; family Acrididae; genus Schistocerca; species Schistocerca americana. The sequence goes on along the minus strand of NC_060123.1, from coordinate 584,864,509 downwards.
GGTCGTACGATCCATAATCGATATGCCAATCAGGCGGGAACGTCGTGAGCATTGATGCAATCATACTACGGACGCACCAGGTTGAAGATACCCGTTTGTTAAAACACCGAGTCCTGCTCCATGAAGAAGTCCGTAACGTTCTGCTGAAGGTCCTCGTCCGACATGAATCGTTGACCCTTCAAGCCCTGTTTTTAAGGGATCAAATTCGTGAAAATCACATGGGGAGAGATCAGGACTACAGGGCAGGAGCTCGAGTGTCTCCATCTTGATTTGGTGTAACTTTTACGCTACGACATTTGCAATATGTGGGACATGCTTCGTCAAAAAGCAACAGCTCCCCATTGTCGCAGTTTTCCCGGACGTTTCGCCTGAATTTCACACCGTAAATTCTGCAGTGTTGCGCAGTACCATTTCCCATCGATGAAGTCACCAGGTTCCTTGAAATCAACAAGCAGTGGTCCTCTTGGAACGAGGGGACGATAGATGACACCAATGCATCATTGACGGATGCGACACATTCCTCATTCTCCGATGGATGTCTACTGATGTTTGTCCTTCGGCATCCAAGAAAACAACAACAGCACGTTAATTCTGCTTGACGCGTTTGGTAATAGCGTCGACATAGTACATGTTTTTCCATTTAGCGCGTGCACGTAAGAAAGACACGAATTCCACGCAGATGTCCTGCCTACATGTCGGTGCTTATATACCCGCATCGGAGACGTGCTATGTTGCATATACGCAGTAGCAACTCCCTCTAACGTAAGCTTTTGGATCGCCCTTTGTATACGATAGAGTAGCGCTCTGCTATTGCTTTAACGTACCATGCGACCAGTTTTAAGAGAGGAACTTTTCGGAAAGTATGGAATTTCTTTTTATGGGTGCTATCAGCACGTTAAAGGAAGTTATTTCTTCTATCGTGAAAATGGTTTATTTCCTTTCATTTTTTGAAGTAACTTATGAATTATTGCTGAAACAATAGCATCCCATTGTACCTCCTATTGTGGATAAAAAACTGGGGTTCATTTGTAATACTTGTCTTAATGTTTAGTACAATTTAAAACGTTTTTACTGCTTGGTGTATCTTCTGAAGCGATGTGGTATGCACAAAGAAACATCAGAAATATTACAGTAATAGTCTCTTTTTTTACGAACTTGTCTGCATGCCAGCACCTCTCGCCTAGGAGCTGATATCGAGTATCTCGCAGGGTTTTATTGGTTCTTCAGCGGGAATTGATTCCGAGGAAGGCCGCATCAATAACTGAAGCATTAGTTGCGTGCGTGCTGAATGGCCGGATATTTGCTCTCTTTCCCACTCTCCTACTGCTACATACTTGCAGATCATACACATCGTTTTCACTGGAACTCATTTCACTATCCGCGACGGCTACCAAATACCGACGTCAGCTCCGAGCATTCAAGAAAGTACCGACGGGAAAAATCCGGTAACATTGTAGAAATAACCACAGGCTATTAGCAATTGTTTCCCAGTACCAAACCACAAAAATTGAAGATGATTATATTTTATAGAAACCGGTAATAACATTCATAAAACGTGATCTAGACCGTTTTCAGCATAAATAACGATCGTGTAAAACCCAGCTCGCTCTGTCCCTCTATGAGATCCAAAAGGCAGTAGATCGCGCAAACTGACTGCCAGAAGACGTTCTATGCAGTTCTGAACTATCGCCTAGTGAACAAAATATGGCTTTGTGACGAATGAAGAGTTCCCAGCAAACAGAACTTAGCATTTCATTCCTCCTGGAGAGAGATCTTGAGACGTGAAAGCAACTTCAGGGTATATGACCTACTAGACAACGTCAAAAACCTGATGAGGATATTCGTTGGTGATGTTAAACACCGCTGTCGCAACGCTAGGAAACTTTATCGAAATTCAGGAAGACCTGAAGAGGATCGACACTTCGTGCATGATTTGGCAGTTGACCTTCAGTACAGACAAATGTAATGCGTATCAAATAAACAGGCACAGAGAGCAATTACTGTATGATTAAATACGATAGTAGAATAATAAAAGGAAGGAGACACATTCATTAAACATCTATGAGTATGCATACGCAGCAGTTAAAGTAAAACGACTATGTAAAACTAATTGCCGATAGGGCAGCAGCCACCCTGAGGCTCAGTGGAAGATTGTGGTATTTGACTGTTTTCTGGAAAATATCTTAAATGAGTCATTTTAGGCTGATAACATGCTTTTGTCCCCTCTTGAATATCAGTATTCTTTTATAAAAAGGTAAATTAAATTCAAACAATCTGAAAGTCCACTACAACGCTCCATTCGAGTCATGTAATGCCTGTGACGTTACTGGCTAGGTCGCTACTCCCACCGCCATAATGCTAGTTCACAGTGATGTCTTGTTCTAGAATTTACTTTTCGGAAACTGGGTCACAAGTGGTGTGTAGTACCGTATTGTACAAATACATTTATAAAAACCACTGAAAAGTTGTTTTTGAGTGTTCCAGGGAATAAGACGTTTAAAACATGGTTGCAATGTTCCGTCAAATTGCCACCACATCGACGCACATGTTCACTAACTTAACTAAAACTATGTTGCAATGAGAAGTTAACATTAACATCGCTCCGAGATGTGCTTTCCCACAGTTACAGCGAAGGATTGCGTCATTCATCGATGTTAAATACCTAATGAAAACTGTCGTTTGACCAAACTGCATCTCAATTATTCGTTAATTTAACTGTTAGAGCGGCTGACCGTCGAATTTTTTAAGACGATGTCCACAGCTGTTCTACCCTGAAAGAAAATTTTTAACTCATTTGTTAAACGACTAGACAGTCCTCTCTTATGAAAACCGTGTCACATTTACAAAATTCCACCACACTGATCAGAAACTGAATGTCATTGTGTTTTTCTTGCAGTTTACCTGAGCTTACGTTTGCATTCGCTGTTCACACATGTCACGTTGAGAAACGTATTTCCTAGCTAATGTGACCACACATTTCTTACTTTATTAGAAGCAATGTGTTTATCTTCTCCCATATTGTTTAAATTGCTGTTTCATCATCTTACATAAAAATTAAATCAGTTTGCTTTAGACGCTAATATTAGTTTACTCTCGCCAACATCACACCCGTTACGTTTGTCACCTGCATGTTGTACACGCTTTATATCTCTCTGTATAACTTCATCGTCCTACACCTAGTTGTACTCTGGCAGTATGATGACATGTTCAATACTAGCACTGCTTTCCGAAAAAATGAATTGTTTGTTCGTAAAGTGAATGCATTTGTCGTCCCTTGTCAAAACTGACACTAATGTGGAGCTATATATAATAAATCCCACAATCGAAACAACTACTTCATCAGTTCTTCCTAACGCTATTTTCGTATTTAGTCTAAGACTTTTAAAAATATGTGACACTTCCAGGAATCGTCCATGTGTCCTTTTAAACCGCAGTCGGATGCGCTATTTGTTGCGCCACCGAACATCTGCCACATGGAGTCTCCCTGACGAGTGTCTTCGACACAGGAAATCAATAAGGTTTTTCAAGAATAACTTATTGTGCCTATGGTCGTAGCTTGTGACTGATAGTCGACAATTTAGTTACAATATACGGACTCATTTGCAAAAGTTCTACAATTCCTTAGTTTTGAGCGAATTTAATGACGTTGCAGGGAGCAGGAAAAAGAATTTCCATCGTTGCACATATCGCTGCTCTAAATTGGTTGAGCATAAACGCATCAACTCTGGCTAGGCTTCCGCTATCAGCGTTCACAAAATTCCTTCCTATTATTACTTGAATGTTGTAAATGCGTTTTCCATCAATACATAGCTAAAATGTTTGCAGAAAAAGTACGTAACCTCGTGACTTCAGCTAACGCTCCTTAACACACACATAGCATCGTCTTACTCCTAGCCTGTGACGTCACCAGAGCATCAGCCAATAACGATGTTTTCGATCACGTGACTAAATCTTAATATTTAATGATTTTTAAGCTTTAATTACTTAAAAATAACATATTTTGTGAGAATATTGACCGTAAATACGATTTATATGTTATAATCAATCCGGAAAACAACAATCCGAACCATATGCTTAACATAGGAAAATAGCCTATTCTCAGGCAGTGATTTCCATTCACTAAGAAGGTAACGTAAAGTACCCTCTCTCGACCAATAGAATGAAAAAAGCGCAAACAAGGCGAATATGTACTGGGAAGACTTAGTGATGTGGAAGAAGGGATCTAGCTTTTCGACTTATCTGGGAGCTTCAAAGGCATTTAAATCAAAACATCTTGACATTATTCACGTCTTTTTACTTGTTGGTATTAGTAACCATATTATGTAGTACAACGCATTATGCCATGTAAAGTAACATAATATCCTTCCCCCCCCCCCCCCATCCCCTCCCTTCCCCAAGAACAAAACCACCCACAGAAATCATATCCCGCTAGAAAAATCTTTCTTATCTCTGCCACGTATGCTATCCAGCTATATATTAAATATGATTTACTATGGCTGGCGAATCTTCTGGATTTTTGACACAGCATCAGGGACAAGACGCAGGTGTGCCCTCATTTTATAGCCAAGACAGCTCACTGCACCGGGGAAGTAGTGTTACTCGTAAAAAAGCGCGAGTATGTCGATGTTTTGATTTAAATTTCTTTGAAGATGCCAGATAAGTGAAAATCTAATTCCCTCCGTAACTCTGCCGAGTACGTATTCAGTTTTTCTTGTGCTATGATAACCATTTTTCATTCTGGGTCCCAACTTTGACTGTACCATAATCCTGAGCCGGGCGGTGTGGCCGAGAGTTCTAGGCTGCATGGTCTGGGCACTTTTTTTGTTTTGCTTTGATCGAATTTTCATACTGTTACGCCCACTACTCACGTCTAAATACACGCTTTGTAAACAGTGGATCTAGTCTACACAAACTAAGCTGCATTCAGGGTATTAAAATATAATAAAGCAGTTCTACGTATCAGATTTGCACCTTTTTGATTTAATGGAATTTATATATTCTTACGCACATTGTCCATATACAAATCAAAAACCAAGAAAGAATGTACCTTGCTATAGAAAAAAAGAAGGAAGGAAGACTGGGATTAAGTCCCGTCGACATCGAGGCCTTTAGAGACGGAGGCAAAGCTAGTATGGTGTCAAAGGAACCATCCCGGCATTTGCCTGGAGCGATATAGGGAAATCACGGAAATTCTAAATCTGGATAGGCGGACGCAGGTTTGAATCGTCTTCCTCCCGAATGCAAGTCCAGTGTGCTAACGACTACGCCACCTCTCTCGGTTGGTCATCTGAGACGATATTCCTGTACATTGAATCTAATTTAAACGTGGCACCAATTTTGTCATCAGTAATGATTAGTTTGCGTAATAATTACAAGAAAAATAATTTTATAAATGTATTTAGGCCTACTGAAATATTAATGTATTAATGACCCATTTCTTTTTATATGCAATCCTGACAAAGCTGACTTGGCGCGGTAACTGTTAAATAGCTTTCTTAGATTTAGTTCTCAAGCTGCAACACCTTCTAAACTTTTCGTGCTAATTAAGGCCATAAAAGCATGGTCTTTTCTGAATGTACTTCTGACCAAAAAGCGAGTATGGTAGCTGGATTCTGAGAGTCGTGATATTTCCATAGAACCTTTCATCCTAACCGAGAAGTCAAATAAAGGTGTTTATAGATTCAGCTTCAAAAATGCTTTCAAAATGAATTGTTTCAGTAAAAACTTACACCCACTATTTCACCCTTTTGGGGAGAAATTTACAAAAACACTTGGACACGTATATTTTATGTCTGATCGAGGAACTAAACACCAATTTTCGTCGTTCTAACTTCAAAACTGTTTTAATAATGAGATATTTTCAAAAAAAACCTTTCATCCCCTGTTTGAGCCCCCTTAGGGGTGGAATTTCGAAAAATTCCTTCTTGAACTATGCCTACAGTATTATATCAACACCCTCTCCAAATTTCAAGTTTCATCATTAGCGAATTGGGTTGCACGATGATGACTCAGTAAGTCAATGAAGACTTTTCCTATTTTATACACAGGGATTGATTGTCAGACTGACATCTGTAACAGATAGGACTGGTAGAGGAGAGAGAGAGAGAGAGAGAGAGAGAGAGAGAGAGAGAGAGAGTATCGAAGGGAGAACAGCGACTTTTTGTCAGTGCTTCAGTCAGTAAGCGCGAAGCACTGGAGGTGCACAGCCAGTTCAAGTGGCAGACGCTACAAGAGTGGCACTGTACACCACAATGTGGTTTACTGTTAACATTTCGAGAGCTTACTTTCCTAGAAGACGCAACCAATTTACTGCTTCCTTCCACAAATATCTCGCGTGAAGATAGTGAAAATAATATCAGATTCGAGCTCACACAGAGGATTAGCGGAAATCTTTGTTCCTGAGGACCATTCGTGACTGGTACAGGAGAAGTAGGAAGTGACAATACTCTGCAAAGAACTCTGAGGCTTGCGGGGTATAAATTAGGGTATGTAACAGAAACAAGATCACTAACTTGTCGTGCGACAGAACGTCGCCTTTCTATAAAAATTAAAGCTTCGATTATCAGCGCAAGTAGAAATCGCAGTAAAAGGATACCTGAGATCTTGCAACTCTTGAAGACACAGGGGCAGCAACACACTCATAACTCAGAGGACCGCTGCACAGACTAAACAAGCGATACGCGTATGCGGCCGAGCGCTGCCGGAAGATGTACCACAACAGTCGGCTGTCACACAATTAAATGACGTGGCCTCCACTCTCGTATGACATCACTCCGTTGGAATTCTTTCCACGGCTTTCTCGGGTCGATGGTTGACGTAACGCCTGTCGAAGATCAGACATCTCTTGTGCGAGTTGTGTAAGCGAATGAGATACGGCGCACTGTGCCAGGTTAAATCGAGAGTGTTGCCAACCCATCGTGGCTGTAGATCTGAAGCATGGCTGAAGTCGGAATGCGAGCTCTATGAACGCAGTGCGTGAGTCTTGGTGAATGTTGTTGCAAGAGTATCAGACCTGGTCTAAGGCAAATTTCTGTCCTTAATGTTGGAGACGTCAACAGAAACGTTATAGGAAACGGCAGGTCATGCGAAAGCCTATGCTAAACGTGATGTTTAAACAAATTGTAAACCGAAGCTGAAATTAAGTCTTTTCGTACTAGCCTTTTATTAGTTCAAATGGTTCTGAGCACTATGGGACTTAACATCTGAGGACATCAGTCCCCTAGAACTTAGAACTACTGAAACCTAACTAACGGAAGGACATCACACACATCCACGTCCGAGGCAGGATTCGAACCTGCGACCGTAGCGGTCGCGCGGTTCCAGTCTGAAGCGCCTAGAACCGCTCGGCCACACCCGCCGGTCCTTTTATGAGTAAGAGCATCAGTCTGTAGTTAAGCTGCGTTTTCTTTCTTATTTTTACAGGATGAAGCTGATTCTTAAATATTGCCTACTACTTTCAAAAATAATTTTTACTCCAGTTGCTTGTGAATATGCTTTAGCTAGAAACTGTAACACTGCAGTTAGCCTACCTTTTAACAGGAACAGCAGTTAATACGTTTTTTTTTCTCAGCTTTGGGCCGTACCTGTTCCATTAATTCATGAAATCTCTAAGAGCCTTTGAGAAAAAATATCTGCACTACGTTTGACCAGATCAACATAAAAACTACGAGATTTGTCTTTTTATCCAGGGATTCATTTTTCTTACTGAGATCGTAATATTACTAGCATTATATACATTTTGCCTCGGGTTAATTAATACGTCTGTCAGAGCGTTGACAGAAGGATGTAAAAGTTAAAGGTCAGCAGCGTTCTTCAAGCTCATTGAAAGTTTTTCCAGTACAAATTTCCACTTCCGACTGCTACAATATATATACGAAGTGTTATGAACGAATGTTGAATAAATTTAATTTTGCCTCCACATATTAACACCTGCCGTACATGGTCTACTGCTGTTCCGTCCACTCCTCCACACTGTAACTAGTCGTAGGCTGCAACAAATAACTGAAAGGGAACTTTCGTACTGAGTTTAATAAAGGAAAGGAAAGGTTTGTGGAGTTTTTCAGAAATCTAATCTAGTATTTGGTCTTTTCCAAGTACAAAAAGCTAGCTGGGTACCTGGCGTTGCCCAAATAGGTACTTACTCCAGTCTTCTATTAGTCTATGTCGCCTTCACCGTCCCGCCATCTCCAGTCCTCCATCTCTCTCTCTCTCTCTCTCTCTCTCTCTCTCTCTCTCTCTCTCTTTCTCTCTCTCTGTGTGTGTGTGTGTGTGTGTGTGTGTGTTAATCTGCTCCTCCCCCTCTAATTCCAACTCCTCTTCCCTCGTTGCTCTGTCCATCTCTTCCTCTCCTCTGTCCACCCCCTCCCCCCCTCTTCCTGTTCATTTCCTCCTCTTTCCTTCCTGTATCCATCTGCTTCTCGACCCTCTTTCTGTGAATCCCTCTGTTCATCTTCTCCCCATCTCTCTGCCTATCTCATCTTCTCCCTGTCCATCTCCTCCTGTTTCGTCCCTCTGTCCATCTCCGCTTTATCTGTACGTCTCCTCCTACTCCTGTTTGTTCCCATCTCCTCCTTCCCCCTAGCTGTCTATTCATCTCTTCGTCCTCCCTTCTCCATCCACGTATCACACTCACCCCAGTAGGAGGATGGAGTTTGTACCTCAACAACATTTCTTTCCAGACTGTAACTAATGTTTCCAGAATGAGATTTTCACTCTGCAGCGGAGCGTGCGCTGATATGAATCTTCCTGGCAGATTAAAACTGTGTGCCGCACCGAGAATCGAACTCGGAACCTTTACCTTTCGCGGGCAAGTGGTAGAGCACTTGCCTGCGAAAGGCAAAGGTCCCGAGTTCGAGTCTCGGTCTGGCACACAGTCTTAATCTGTAACTAATGTGTTTACCAAATTTGACTGAAATCGTCCCAGGGGATTTGGATGAGCTTTTTACCCGTGACTGTGCACGCGTACACACATGTCTAATATATTTCACACATACTCACCAATTTTCGCGCTTATTTGTACACATTTTTCACCTGTATGTCTAGCTGTTTCATTTTCATGCAGCTCAGTGTTTATGACGTAGTGTCTGCTGAATTATGTGCTGTACAGCGACACAATGTTGCAGGTATATCCAGAGGTATATGTGCCTACTGTCCGCGAAATTTACTAGGAATAGATTTAGTAGTAAAGAAGTAATAAATTAAAACGTCGTCCTTCATGCGGCAATTGTACAACATGAACAGCAACAGCGAAAATGTAGAATTCGATAAATATTTTTCCATTCGACGGTTGGGGGGGGGGGGGGGGGGTCGTCAGCGAGAAAAAGTTTCGCAACGGTTTGAAATTATGTATAAAGTTTGTTTCAAGTCTGTAATTGCTCTCATTCTCAAATATTGGATGGCTGAAGTATGAGTATCACTCTGTCGTGAGCTGCGCTGCTTTCTCACCTCCACTCCTATCCCTTTGATAGATGGGTAGTTCTTATCCCCCCACAATGATTTTTCCAGACAGTAAACGATATGTGTGCCAAGTTGGGTTGAAATCAGCCCAGTGGTTTAGGAGGAGATGTGGATCATACATACACATATACTAACATACATACGTAATTCATTTTTATAATTTGTATGGACACCATAGCAGTTCGTCGTTCTGTGCTTTTCAACAAAAAACAAATAAATAAAGCGTTTCTTCATGTTTATGCGTGCGGTTCGGAGGATTGCGTTTCCATAACAAGTGGATTCATTAAACGTTAATGGAACATAGGTGGGTATGTATGATCGATTTTCTGATTACCTAGTTGCATTACGAGTTCCTGCTTTCCTGCACCGTAATGACCCTGTTCACTTAAGATGGAATGGCGTGTAGTGATTGCGCACAGGAGATTGTTGGAGCTTGGGACACTTCTCAGACTTTCGCCTCTAGCCAGCCCTGTAAAAAGAGTTTAGTATACCTTCTTACTTAAATTTTAAATGAAGCCGTCCATTTTTATATGCTGGAGACACTTTCTGAAATTACAAAAATTACTCCGGAAAAGTAACGTTTTTCCAAAAATGAAAACATGTTCCAAGCTACAGCATCGCCATGTACCCAGGAACAGATATTCTGTTGAAATTTAAAAGCGTTGCAATAGGGAAAATATTGTCAGTATTGTATTTAATCGTGTCTCTCAAACGTTTTTACTCCTATACACTCCTATATACGTAAATAAAACCCCATTAGTCAGAAGCATTGAAAAAAGGCAGATGAAAGTTGAATACATTCTGAAACTGAAGCTATTGGAAACTAACACAGTTATCCATTTTCAAGACACGTAAAATTGTTAAGACAATAATGAAACTCGGTTCATTTGCAACTATTACATGTTGTTGTTGTTGTGGTCTTCCGTCCTGAGACTGGTTTGATGCAGATCTCCATGCTACCCTATCCTGTGCAAGTTTCTTCATCTCCCAGTACCTACTGCAACCTACATCCCTCTGCATCTGCTTAGTGTATTCATCTCTTGGTCTCCCTCTACGATTTTTACCCTCCACGCTGCCCTCCAATGCTAAATTTGTGATCCCTTGATGCCTCAGAACATGTCCTACCAACCGTTCCCTTCTTCTCGTCAAGTTGTGCCACAAACTCCTCTTCTCCCCAATTCTATTCAATATCTCCTCATTAGTTATGTGATCTACCCATCTAATCTTCAGCATTCTTCTGTAGCACCACATTTCGAAAGCTTCTATTCTCTTCCTGTCCAAACTATTTATTGTCCATGTTTCAATTCCATACATAGCTACACTCCATACAAATACTTTCAGAAACGACTTCCTGACACTTAAATCAATACTCGATGTTAACAAATTTCTCTTCTTCAGAAACGCTTTCCTTGCCATTGCTAGTCTACATTTTATATCTTCTCTACTTCGGCCATCATCAGTTATTGTGCTCCCCAAATAGCAAAACTCCTTTACTACTTTAAGTGTCTCATTTCCTAATCTAATTCCCTCAGCATCACCCGGCTTAATTCGACTACATTCCATTATCCTCGTTTTGCTTTTGTTGATGTTCATCTTATATCCTCCTTTCAAGACACTGTCCATTCCGTTCAACTGCTCTTCCAAGTCCTTTGCTGTCTCTGATAGAATTACAATGTCATCGGCGAACCTCAATGTTTTTATTTCTTCTCCATTGATTTTAATACCTACTCCGAATTTTTCTTTTGTTTCCTTTACTGCTTGCTCTATATACAGATTGAACAACATCGGGGAGAGGCTACAACCCTGTCTCACTCCCTTCCCAACCACTGCTTCCCTTTCATGCCCCTCGACTCTTAAAACTGCCATCTGGTTTCTGTACAGATTGTAAATTGCCGTTCGCTCCCTGTATATTACCCCTGCCACCTTTAGAATTTGAAAGAGAGTATTCCAGTCAACATTGTCAAAAGCTTTCTCTAAGTCTACAAATGCTAGAAACGTAGGTTTGCCTTTCCTTACTCTTTCTTCTAAGATAAGTCGTAAGGTCAGTATTGCCTCACGTGTTCCAATATTTCTACGGAATCCAAACTGATCTTCCCTGAGGTCGGCTTCTTCCAGTTTTTCCATTCGTCTGTAAAGAATTCGTGTCAGTATTTTGCAGCTGTGAGTTATTAAACTGATAGTTCGGTAATTTTCACATCTGTCAGCACATGCTTTCTTTGGGACTGGAATTGTTATATTCTTCTTGAAGTCTGAGGGTACTTCGCCTGTCTCATACATCTTGTTCACCAGATGATAGAGTTTTGTCAGGACTGGCTCTCCCCCAAGGCCGTCAGTAGTTCTAATGGAATTTTGTCTATTCCCGGGGCCTTGTTGTAGCTCAGGTCTTTCAGTGCTCAGTCAAACTCTTCACGCAGTATCATATTTGCCATTTCATCTTCATCTACATTCTCTTCCATTTCTATAATATTGTCCTCAAGTACATCGCCCTTATATAGACCCTCTATATACTCCTTCCACCTTACTGCTTTCCCTTCTTTGGTTAGGACTGGGTTTCCATCTGAGCTCTTGATATTCATACAAGTGGTTCTCTTTTCTCCAAAGGTCTCTTTAATTTTCCTATAGGCAGTATCTATCTTACCCCTAGTGAGATAAGCCTCTACATCCTTACATTTGTCCTCTAGCCATCCCTGCTTAGCCATTTTGCACTTCCTGTCGATCTTATTTTTGAGACGTTTGTATTCCTTTTTGCCTGCTTCATTTACTGCATTTTTATATTTTCTCCTTTCATCAATTCAATTCAATATTTCTTCTGTTACCCAAGGATTTCTACTAGACCTCGTCTTTTTACCTACTTGATCCTCTGCTGCCTTCACTACTTCATCCCTCAGAGCTACCCATTCTTCTTCTACTGTACTTCTTTCCCCCACTGCTGTCAATTGTTCCCTTATGTTCTCCCTGAAACTCTGCGCAAGCTCTGGTTTAGTCAGTTCATCCAGGTCCCATCTCCTTAAATTCCCACCTTTTTGCAGTTTCTTCAATTTTAATCTGCAGTTCGTAACCAATAGATTGTGGTAAGAGTCCACATCTGCCCCTGGAAATGTCTAACAATTTAAAACCTGGTTCCTAAATCTCTGTCTTATCATTATATAATCTATCTGGTACCTTTTAGTATCTCCGGGATTCTTCCATTTATAAAACCTTCTTTCATGATTCTTTAGCCAAGTGTTAGCTATGATTAAGTTATGCTCTGTGCAAAATTCCAACAGACGGCTTCCTCTTTCATTTCTTACCCCCAATCCATATTCACCTACCATGTTTCCTTCTCTCCCTTTTCCTACACTCGAATTCCAGTCACCTGTGACTATTAAATTTTCGTCTCCCTTCACCATCTGAATAATTTCTTTTATCTCATCATACATTTCATCAATTTCTTCATCATCTGCAGAGCTAGTTGGCATATAAACTTGTACAACTGTAGTAGGCGTGGGCTTCGTGTCTATCTTGGCCACAATAATGTGTTCACTATGCTGTTTGTAGTAGCTTACCCGCACTCCTATTTTTTTATTCATTATTAAACCTACTCCTGCATTACCCCTATTTGATTTTGTATTTATAACCCTGTATTCACCTGACCAAAAGTCTTGTTCCTCCTGCCACCGAACTTCACTAATTTCCACTATATCTAACACTAACCTATCCATTTCCCTTTTTAAATTTTCTTACCTACCAGCTCGATTAAGAGATCTGACATTCCACGCTCCGATCCGTAAAACGCCAGTTTTCTTTCTCCTGATAACAACGTCCTCCTGAGTAGTCCCTGTCCGGAGATCCGAATGGGGGACTATTTTACCTCCGGAATATTTTACCCAAGAGGACGCCATCATCACTTAACCATACAATAAAGCTGCATGCCCTCGGGAAAAATTACGGCTGTAATTTCCCCTTGCTTTCAGCCGTTCGCAGTACCAGCAGAGCAAGGCCGTTTTGGTTATTGTTAGAAGGCCAGATCAGTCAATCATCCAGACTGTTGCCCCTGCAACTACTGAAAAGGCTGCTGCCCCTCTTCAGGAACCACACGTTTGTCTGACCTCTCAACAGATACCCCTCCGTTGTGGTTGCACCTACGGTACGGCCATCTGTATCGCTGAGGCACGCAAGCCTCCCCATCAACGGCAAGGTCCATGGTTCATGCTGGGGAGGGGGGGGGGGGGAACTATCACATGTCGGCGATAAAAGACTTACGTATGTAGAACGTGAAACATTTACAAACGCTGCACAAAACACAAAGTCGTGTGTAACAATAAAAACAACTTTAGAAAATAGTGGAAGGTGCTTTTGTCCATCTTCAGTGCGTGTTCCTTCATGAGAGTCTAAAATTAGTCACTTGACTGAAGTATTGACTACGATTCATCGTGCATTCCTAGGTACACTACCCTCTACGTACAACGTTCTCCCCTACGACTGTTTGCAGAAGATTCGTGCATCCCTAAGAAAGGCCCTCTTTCACTCTGTACCAATAAGAATCAAGCTCCCATCTCCCCTCCCACTTTTATTACTAGAATAAATGCGTGGGAGGAGCGCCAGAAATACCGTTCTCCTATCTAACAATGGCGATGAATATTAACCATAATTTATCAGATAGGACACTGACATTAGAGCGTATAATTTAATGACGTCAGGGCACATTCTACAAAATGGCGGGTAACTTTAGTCCAAGAATTCCTCTAGCCGAACTGAGTGTGACTGGATTTTATCCTGCTTACAAATGGTAGCCAGTATAATTCCATAATTAGGAGGTCAAAATGGTCCCTTCAAATTTTCTGTCTGAATTAATGCAATTAGCAGAAAAGTATGGTACATTTTTTAACCACGCGCCTGCTGTTTACAAAAACCTGATATTTCCACAAATACTGACCCTAAAGTACAAGACTAAGCAATTACCACAATGTTATATTTAAATAGTTTACATTAATATCCAATTTTAAACAACAATCACCGCATGATATTTTAACAAACAAACTCATATGCCATGCCAAGCAACGTTCTGCAACAAATACATACCAAGTCTACATTATTGCCACATTATTGGTGTGACATTGCTATGTACACTCATAACACATCGCTAAACTGGACAGTAAATAATTTCTCCAACAGTCGACAAGAATGGTAGAGAAATAAAATTTATTTAAAAAAAAACTAAAAAAGAAAGTTGCATGCAATCGTCTTCACGTGACTGTCCAGATGGGTTACACAGAACACAGCCATGCCAATTACAGACAGACTTGTACAATCATTCGTTCTGCAGAACTTCTAGTGCCTTCATTTTATGTAAGGCAGCAGGAGGTGCAAGAGCTCCCGATGGTTTGATTCGCAACAGGAAATGTAGTCTGCAACTTTCACATGTCCGATTCTGTAAGTATATCAAATTTTTACTTACCCTGAGAGTGTACTGACAAACAGCTGTGCCTTAAGCAGTTTTTCAACTTGCATTCCTATTAGTAGAGCGAATCATTCATCAAAAACCTATGATAACCGCATTATAAATTTAGACTATCTAATGTTCTTGGTCCATTCAGTTCTTTGTCCATTTCCACTTCCCGCCTCTGGAACAGGCTGTCCTCCGATTATATCTAATAAACGATTAAAACTTCGGAGCTCTTTCTGATTTTGTCATACTAACTTCGCCACAATAATTGATCCTTGTGGCTGCCCTCATAAAGAGTTGTATTTCTCTACATGTTATAAATATTATAAGCGAAGACAGTCTTAGAAACGGGAAATGTTTATTGTAAATTAATGATTTGTGTCTCGCTTCGAATGCAGCTCAATGCAGTCCGTGAAACGTGTGATTAGGTGTGGAGCTCTTCTTGATGAAATGTGTTTTGCCCTACGCGAAGCATGGATTGGAAACCACTAATGTGATAGATCACTACGATGCCCTTTCCTTTAACTAAATGCAATTTTTCTGTCTTGTATTAGTGGTTTAGTTCTCAAATGTTGGCGCCAGGACTTAATTTCGGCCAGAAAGCGCTGAAAAAGCAGTTCTGGTACCTCCCATGGATTTTTTTTTTAACTCGCTGCAACAAGTCGGCATCAGACACTTAAAATACACTGAGGTAGGGTAGCGATATCCACACTTACAGACACACATACAGACGGCGGTACTACCGCCTACACAAGGTATAAAACGGTAATGCAGTGGCGGAACTGTCAGTTGGACTCAGGTGACTCCATGACGGGAATAAACATACTCTGAGGGAGGAATGATGGTCGGGGCTAGACGGATGGGACATTCCATCTCGGAAATCTTGAAGGGATTCAATATTCGGATATCCAAAGTGTCAAGAGTGGTCAAGAATACCACATTTCAGGCATTACTCCCACCACGGACAACGCAGCTGCTGACGATCTCCACTTAACGACCGAGAGCAGCGGCGTTTGTATACAGTTGTCAGTGCTAACACACAAGCAACACTGCGTGAAATAACCGCATGAATAAATTTAGGACGAACGTACCCGTTAGAACAGTACGGTGAGATTTGGCGTTAATGTGCTATGGAAGAAGACGACCGACACGAATGCCTTTGCTAACAGCACGACATCGCCTGCAACACCTCTTCTGGGCTCGTGACCATGTCGGTTGAACCCTAGATGACTGTAAAACCGTGGCCTGATCAGGTGAGCCTCGATTTTAGTTGGTAGAAGCTGACGGTAGAGTTTGAGTGTGCCGCAGACACCACGAAGCCATGGACCCAAGTTGTCAATAAGGCACTGTGGAAGCTGGTGGTGGCTCCATAGTCCTCACCATTATGTTTACGTGGGATGGAATGGGTCCTCTGGCCCTACTGAACCGATGCTGAAAATGGTGATGTTCGGCTAGTAGCAGACCATCTGAGCCATTCGTGGAATTCGTACTTCCAAACAACGGTAGAATTTTTATGGATGACCACGCGTCATGTCACCTGGCAACAATTGTCCGCGACTGATCTGAATAACATCCTGCACAGTTCGAACGAACGATTTGTCCACTCAGATCGGCCAACGTGAATCCTATCAACATTTGTGGAACATAACTGAGAAGTCAATTCGTGCATAAAATCATGCACCAGCAACACTTTCGCAGTCACGGAGCGGACTTCCGTGGCAAGTCGAGGTGCCGCCCTACACCGGGCAAAAGAAAGTCTGACACAATATTAGGAGTAATTCCATGACTTCCGTCACCTCGGTGAAATTGCAACGTAACTATAGTCTGCTGCTGCGCGAGCAACAGCGACTGTGGCAGTGGGTGACAAACGTGATGTGATGGACGGAGGCGAGGGGCAAGAGACTGTGTGTGTGTGTGTGTGTGTGTGTGTGTGTTTTTACACGGTATGACCCAATGGGATAGGAATATCATCATCGTCCTTCATCGTTTAATACTGTATTAGTTAGTAGTGTACACACGTTCACAGAGCAGTTACAACACGACTGGTTGAACGTTGCGGCTGAGAGCAATTAAAACAGTAAACCATAGCCACCGAGACTACTCATTTTTGGCGACGTGTATCGAGCAGAACTAGGGTACAAAGTAACACAGCTATAAGGGCCGGCGGTAGCAGTTATTGCTTACATTAAATCTTATGGTTTTGTTATTCTGATTATAAGGAAATATGGTTTAGAAACTCGAATTTCAGACTAGCACTTTGTAAAAAAAATGATTTCTCATTGAAAGCTTAGTCTCCAATTGTCAATAACCGAAACTTGGAATTATTATAGCATGGGGGGGGGGGGGCAGGGGGGAGGTCCGGCACCTAAAATTTTAGAAATCAAATAGTGGTTTGAGCTACTGGTTTTCAATGGAAGAGAACCGTGGAAACAACAACATGATTGTAAGATTCTAGAAAATTTCACATTATCCGTCGTATAATAAAACATTTTGCAGCACTTAAAGAACAGGGAAATCCATCGTGGCAACGAGAAACCTGAGCTCGTAGGTGAGAGCCTCCAGCAGATCAAAATTCCAGGTGCCACGCCAAACTGTCGCAAAGGTTTCGGTATGAAACTGATAACTGCTCCATTCTGAGTGTATAATAATCATCTGTGGCTAGTTCCTACACTTGTTTTCAATAGCAAAGTACTAGTTATGTAACTAACACTAAGAACTGGATTTCAGTGTGCAAGCTACAGATATTCTCCATTACCTGCATAATGCTCCCGAAGGCGCCTTGTCTGGAAGAATGGTAAACGCTTGAAAACAGTGGGCTCATAAGTAAGAGATATAATCCCAGTGTCACTATTTATTTAATCAAACTATATCTTTTCTGTTTTCAAGAAACAAACACAACTTGCCTATACTGGAAAAAAAAATTGCAGCACCCGGGATTTGAACCGGGTACCACAATGTTGGTAGCCAAGCACGCTAACGACTACACCAACAAAGCAGGAAACTGAATTTCTCTACACGTTAGGATATAAATGAATCTTATAAATTTTTTAAGAGGTGCATACTATGAGATATGCATACTGGACATGGAATGATATACTTAGTCAAGATCCGAAAATGTTTTCTCTCCCGGAACCATGGGGACTTACCGTTTCCAGCGGTTATCTTATCTTCTGACCACCCTCGCTGCACACACGCTTCCTGCTGACAGTTATTTGTTCCCATTTCTAAGCACCAAATAACTATGGCACACAACCAGCACAACGTAGCGTGAGTACAACACTTCCGACGTAGATCACATTTGTAGCCGACATCGGCACTCTTGTAAGACACCTTCACTTTTGACAGAGACTTGCGAGCCGAAGTAAACTCGCGTCAGATACTATCCGCCATATTAACGCAACACAATCTTACAAGCTCACGGAACATTCAGAGTGGAATCCAGCAGTTTGTTGTGGAGCCAGTGACAAACAGAGCAATTTGAGTCCGTTTGTGAGCCTGACGCGGCTCGTTTAACGGGAAGAAGGGCGCTAACAAGGAAAGATTATTCCAGCTGCACTCACATTAAGTGATGAAAATTGCCTTCGTCGTTTAAAGCAAGCGCTGAACTAACATATGATTTGCGTTCAACACTAACACAGAACGTTAAACTCTAGATTCATTCGATACATGGACAAAAAATTTATCGCCTTTTTTCTCCCCTGAGGCAAAGACTTTTTTTGAGTAAACATGCCGGCCGAGGTGGCCGAGCGGTTCTAGGCGCTACAGTCTGGAACCGCGCGATCGCTACCGTCGCAGGTTCGAATCCTGCCTCGAGCATGGATGTGTGTGATGTCCTTGGTTAGTTAGGTTTAAGTAGTTGTAAGTTCTAGGGGACTGGTGACATCAGAAGTTAAGTCCCATAGTGCTCAGAGCCATTTTTTGAGTTAACATGCTACTCTGGTTACAGAGATGAACGACCTGAAGTGATCACTTCCAAGAGCAACGACGAAATTTGGAACTGCAGCGAAGTATTGGTTATGCAGACTACACGAATAACTAGTATTACGGACCGCCTAAAACACTCTTTTTAAAATAGGAAACTGCTTTAACGGTATATATCACATTTTTGGAAGCCCACTGTGTTATGGGTGCGTCATTCGGCGGAAACAACGACTAGAAGTCATCGACGGTCATAGAGAAAGGGCTAGAAAATACGAAATCGGCCGCAAACATCTTTCAGAGGTTCTATGAAAACACGTACCTTAATATGTATTTGTTTGGCAACAAGCGAAAATTTTTCGAAGGACATCCGAAAGCGTGTGGGGTCCGCATCGTCTAATGGCCGTAAAACATGTGTCGCATGCCCAATAGTGAGTTCTAAATGAATAATTTCAACACATTAGTTTAGGCTGTGTTTTCTTATTTTTCTAAAAATCGCCGTACAGTCAGCTGATATTCTGCAGAACGAATGATCCGCCAGCTGTGTCTAGGTACCGGTACGCCAGCGCATATTTTGTGCATTATTCTGAAGAAGTGTCACTCCATAGAATGGAAGACCAACAACAAGGCGCCGGGTTAGAAGGTGATGTAGTCATTCGTTGCTTCTGTACAACCTATAAATCAAAGAAGCAGTTGCAGAAATAAAAGGAAAGTAAAGGAAGGGATTACAAATCAGGACGAAAATAAATCAATGATAAAATTCGCTGACTACATTGTCGTCGTAAGCGGGAATGAGGAAAAATAACAGGGCCTGTGGGAAGGAATGAACAGTCTAATGAGCACAGACTGTGGACAGAGTAAACCGAGAGAGACGAAGGTAATGAGGAGCAACAGAAATGAGAGCAGCGGTAAACAGTGCACTAGAGAAAGTGAAGGGATTCTTTAACTTTGGAAAGAGGGACAAAGCAAGGAGGGTATTAGAAGCAGACAATCACAGGCAAAGAGGACATCCTTCGCAAAAAGAAGTTTATTAGTATCAAACATAAGACTTCATTTGAGGAAGAATTCTGTGATCATTGATAATGGACTCTGTGAGAATCGGGAAAGGAAAGAATCGACGAGTTTGGGGTATGTTACTATAGAAGGAAGCTGAAAATTACGTGTAATGATACGGTAAGAAACGGGGAGATTCTCAGCAGAATAAGTGAGGAAGGAACTGTGTGGACATCACATACAAGAAGAAGAGGCAGGATGACATACATGGCATATGCTAAAACATCAGGGAATTATTTCAGTTGCACTAGAGGGCTTCAGAAAGCGTGAAAATTGTAGGGGAAGACAGAGGCTGGAATACATGCAAGAAATAATATAAAGGACGCTGGTTGTAAGTGATACTCTGAAATGAAGTGGCTGGCCAAGTAGAGGAATTAGTCTTGGGATAAATCAAACTAGTCATAAGACTACCGAAAAAAAATTCCTTACATCGCTAGGTGAAGCCTGTAATACACGGTAGTTGCCTGCCAGATCACTTAGAGTGCCTGCAATCAGTCTGCTTCCTAGGACGTGCACCAGCAAATAACATGCAACGCAGCCGCTCACTGACCTGCTAATATACTGACTTAACGACCGCACTCCTCACGGTAAGCTGCGAGCAGCGGGCGCCCAGGGGTACGACTGGGTAAAACGACCGGCAGGTTGTATCGCGTGGGGAGTAAAATAATGTGCTGCCTCTGATACACTCCCACAGTTACGACAAGTGCGTGACGGAGAATTCACCGTGATGTACTTGTGTTCTCACGTGGGCGCACCTACAGTTACGGGGCGCATGGAAAATACTTACAAATTGGCCTACGTGTGCACTTTGGCATCAGTTACGACGTTAGCTTTGTTAAAACGTCCGGAGACGTAGCAGAAGTAGTAGCTCTTACAATTCTGCATAAGAGGTCGAAAACTGCGGTAATATGTGGAGAGAGAGAGAGAGAGAGAGAGAGAGAATGTGCATGTGTGTGTGTGTGTGTGTGTGTGTGTGTGTGTGTGTGTGTGTGTGTGTGTGTGTGTGTGTAACTTAGAATAAAATTAACTTGGAACTTCAGAACTTCCATATTTCTTTGTAACACCTTGACTAATCACGTTAGGAGAAGGAAAAATGTGGCCTTGCTTAAAACGTACCTAATGAAACTAAGAACATTTGAAACTAAGACTTGCAACACTTATGAAATGACTGGAAGCTGAGCCTTTGGGGTAGAACCGTATCAGGGGTAGGCAGAAGGTGTAACTTCTTCAGTTACACTTCCTGTCCCACTGACTACTTGCTAAATGTTGTTAATTTTTCGTCCCACCTATAAAGAAACGCTAAGGCTCAATCTAGGTATCATGGGAGTCAGCGAAGTGAAATGGAGATAACGATTTCTGGCCAGATGAGTACACGGTAAAATGAACAGCATCAGAAAATGGTATAACGGTAGTAGGATTCGTTATGAATAGGAAGGTAGGGCAGAGAGGGAGTTACTGTGAACAGTTCGGTGACTGTTGTTCTCATCAGAATCGACACCAAGCTAACACCGACGATAATTGTTCAGGTACACATGCCGACGTTCCAAGTAGAAGATAAAGAGGTAGAGAAAGTATATGAGCATGTTGAACGAGTAATTCAGTAAGTAAATGAAGATGAAAACCTAACAGTCATGGGGCACTGGAATTCAGTTGTAGGGGAAAGAGTAGAAGAAAGCTTAATGCTTCACTAGTGAATACGGGAGTGGTAGTAGGAATGAGAGAGGAGAAAGACTAATTGAATTTCAGATAGTAATAGCGAAGACATTGTTAAAGAATCACAAGAGGGGGAGACATACTAAGAAAAGACCGGGAGATGCGGGAAGATTCCAGTCAGCATACAACATGATCAAGCAAAGATTCCGAAACCAGATATTGGATTGTAAGACGTGCCCAGAAGCAAATATAGACGCACGTCACAATGTAGCAGTGATGAAGACTAGGCTGAAGTTTAAGAGCCTATTCAGGACAACCAATGCGCAAAGAAATGAGATACAGAAGTACTAAGAATGAAGAGAAACGTTTGAAGCTCAGTAGGCAGTTCAGTTGAAGAGGAATGGACATCTCTTACAAGGACAATCACAGAAGTTGGAGAGAAAAACATAGATACAAGGAAGGTAATTGCGAAAGAACCATGGCTGACAGAAGAAATGCTACTGCTGAGCGACGAAAGAAGGGAGAATAAAAATGTTCAAGGAAATTTAGGAATATAGAAATACATAAGACGAAATGGATGCATGAAAAATGAGAAGAAATCGAAAAAGAAATGATTGTTGGAAGGACTGACTCAGCATATAGGAAAGTCAAAACAACCTTCGATGAATTTAGAAGCAAGAGCGGTAACGTTAAGGGTGTAGTGGGAGTTCCTCCGTTAAATAGAGTTGAGAGCGGATAGGAGTACATTGAAGACCTCTATGAGGGGTAGGATTTGTGCGATGACGTGATGGAAACGACACAGGACTCGACAGGAAAGAGATACCATATTTTACCGACTATAAGATGCACTACTTCTTCGAAAAATTGGCTCCATAATTCAGGTGCGTTTAATACTCGAAATTAATGTAAAAATGTCTAGTGTTTGATTTAAAATTCCCGCCAGTCTTAAAAATGGTCATACATTCAATGGCGCGGGAAACCTATCACTAGCTGGCAACGTTGGATTGAACTGGCAGCAGCAGTGCACCGATGTAACGAACCTGACTTGTGGGTATTCAGAAGATTGCTAACAATATCTCCCTCCCACCTCGCCATCACAAACGCAGAACACTGCCTAGCCATTACAGTTTATGGTGCCTGAGAACTTGAATTGAAAATGATTTGTGCAATCAGTAGCAGTCAGTAATTCCGTTAGTTTCGTAATGGAAGAAAATAAAAGGTATGCATGTGATGCGGACAATAAACTGAAGTAATAGCACATACAGAAAAAAAACATGGAAACAGAGCAGCTGAGTTGAATGTCGGCCCTCCACCAGCAGAAAAATCCATTCGCGATTGGCGGGCTAGTAAAGAAGAACTGAAAAAAATGAGGAAGACTAAACATGCAAATGCGAAATGGGCAAAACAAGAGGAAGATGTACTGAAATGGATTCAAGGACACAGTCAAAATGGCAGTGGAATTAATGCAATAATGATTCAGATACACGCTACAGTGGAACTTCACAGTCTTTAGGCGTGGAGTTGCTTGTTGCTACAGGTTTGTGACACGTCATGGTTTTAGCATGTGAACCAACCAAAATATCGCACAAAATGCCACAAGGATGTGAAGAAAAAAATACTATCTTGCGATCGCTTTATTATTCAATATCGAAATAAATCCAAAGTTGAACTAAGCCAAATAGCGAATATGGACGAAACTTCGACATTTGATGTGCCGAGTAACAGAAATGTTGCCATGAAAGGTGCTAAAACTGTAACTATAAAAACACATGGACATGAAAAAATGCACTACACCGTTGTCCTTTCATGTTGCGTTGACGGTACTAAACTTAATACAATAATTTTCAAGTGCAAACTAGTGCCAACACGTTTTGAAATACGCAAGATATTGTTCTCGTATATGAAAAGTGTTGCATGGACGAGGCTGGTATGAAATTACGGGTTAACAGCGTATGGGAGAGGAGAAAAAGTGATTTATTGAAGATGAGTTCTCTTCTTGAGCTAGATCAGTTTAGTAGTGATATGAAAACTTCTGTGAAAGAGAAACGGAGACACGGAAAGACAGAGCTTGCTCTTGATCTGGGAGGACTTACTTCACAACTGCAACCTCTTAATGTCTCGACAAATAAACAATTTGTACATGAGAGAGAAATGGAGCAAATGGACGATGGACGAACATAAATTCACGCCGAAGACAGCTTTAAAACGACCTACAACCAGCCTGGTGTGTCAGTGGTTAAAACACTTGTGGTCTAGAGTGAGAGAAGACATTCTTATTAAATCTTTCAGAGTCCGGCATAACAAACGCTCACGATGGCAGTGAAGACCATCTTATATGCGAAGGGGACCATGTCGACAACGTAGAGGAGGAAGAAGAAGAAGAAGAAGAAGAAGAAGAAGAGGAGGAGGAGGAGGAGGAGGAGGAGTCATAACGATTTTCAAGGATTTTCAAGGATTTTAAAGGTCAATTCGGTTTTATGAACCAAGAATTTTTTTAGTGTGGCCTTCCAATCTAATATTAAAAATAATAAAACCTTATTGTTTAAAAATTGCTTAAAAATTAAGGCGCGTCTTATAGTCTGAAAAATACGGTAGGGGAGCCAGAATTAGAGCTAGAATTTAAAAGAGCTCTGGACGACCTAAGATCAAACACGACAGAAGGGATAGATGACATTCGATCTTAATTTCTAACACCACTGGAGGTAGTGGCAACGAAATAACTGTTCACATTGGTGTACAGAATGACAGACTGGCGAAATCATTCACACAATTCCGAAAATAGCAAGAACCGAGAAGGCGAGAACTTAACATTTCATGCATCCAAGTTGCTGACAAGAATAATATACAGAAGAATGAAAAAGAAAACTGAGGAACATTCAATGACGTTCGGTTTGGCTATAGGAAAGTTAAAGGCATCATAATGACAGTTCTGATGTTGCGGTTGATAAGGGAAGAACGACTGAAGAAAATCGAGATACCTTCATTGGATGCCTAGAAAAAACGTTCGCCAATGTAAAATGGTGCAATATGTTCGAAATTCTGAGATAAATATTGTAAGGTATAGGAAGAGACAGGCAATATACAGTATGTACAAGAACCAAGAGAGCGAATAAGACTGGATGACCAAGGACGAAGTGCTCGGATTAAAATGGATGTAAAGCAGTGGCTGACTTACATATAGACCCGCTAGTCACGGGCCTAGCGGTGGCACATTAAGGGGGGGCGGCATTTTATGATCTATACTCATTCTAACCTTTCATGTTTTAAAATAACTGCGCTTACACACGACAAAAAGTCTTATTACTGTTAAACAACTTGCTACTTATATAAGCCTTAAGAACGAAATTCGACAATACGAGATTGGAAATATACATTGTTTGCTTGGTGACTGGATGGAAATTCTTCTGGTATCATCTTCATGATTGTTTAAAATATTTTAAAGTAAGCTACCAGGACAACAATCTACAACACAGTGTTTGAAACATTATTATTCTGAGAATGTTGTCGCTTTCTACTTAAACCTACCATATTTTCCCTGTGAAAATACCGGGATCCTTGAAACGCTGTGATAAACTAATCAGCAGTTTCTTGAATACTGTAACATGTGTGGGCATCAGTAAGTAAAACCCGACTCTACTTAAATTTCTTGTAGAAATTAGGGGGAAGTATCAAGTCACCCCTCCATTACTGTAATTAATGTGAAAGCTCTGTGGTTTTAAATATCTGAGCTTTGAAATTTAGTGACACCCATTTAACAAAACATGTTGATACTGGGAATATTTTACATTTTTAAACCCATGTTTGTACGAAAAGAACATAAGCAGAATATCTAATAATGTATGAAATACACTTCACAGCACTTTAAAAATTGTATTTATTTACTTACTTACTTACTTTATTTTGGCGAAAAAAAGAAGAAACCAACTTTCGTTTGTCTGATCTATTGTGCTACAGCCTGGACGATACTGAAGTTCCCATTCTGTGCAATCCAATAGTACGTGGCATTGCAAATTTTATATTAAACTTCTTAACTAACATTTACTTCTTGAGGAAAGATTATTTTTATTATAGGTTGAAACAAAAGTTGCATTTGTGTGTAGACATAAGAGCAGTGTTCACTCAAATGACAACACACCACATCAACTGCCAAAAAGACTACTTAAACTTAAAAGTCTGTCTTCACTGCCCACAGAAACCGCTAAAATGTTGTAAGAATAAATGGGATGAGAGTCGAACCAGCACACCTCACTGCAAGAAACTGCAAAAATTATTTGCTTTTTAAATTAGAAAGACAGTGTCAAGAATATTCAGAACATATTTGCGTCCCATCTAAAATTCCGGCGACGTGGGAAACAGAAGCCAAAAAATGGACTGTCCCTTTTTTTTTTACACGAGAAGAATTCCAGCGGGCAGGTGTGCTTCTACTGTTTACTGACAACATAGAAACAGGCGGCAATGAAATTAAATTATTCTGCATTGTCGTTCTTTCACAGCACAGTTACGTCGAGTAATCCGAGTTGGTCAGTTCATCGCTCTGTGTTTAAAGGAAACATCTTTGTGCTCGTGTGCCGTGTTTAAAGTAAAAAGCTTTGTGCTCATGTGCGGTGTAGTATAATTTGAACTGGATACATTCTTTCATTCTTTCCTTTTACAATTTTTTTTCTTTTGTTTCGACAGTTGGTTGACAATTTTGTAAGTGCCTTAACATGAATAACAGTGAAAAAAGCAAGTGTACAAAATGAAGTGGAACGGCAATTCGGAAATTATCGAAGGAAAGGCGAGAACGAGAAGCCAATGTTCTAAAAACGGTTGGCAGAGTAGATAAATTTTTCGAAAAAATGTTTCTCGTTCAACTTCGTGTTCAAGTACTACAGGTGATATTTCTGGCAGTGCTTCTGTTGTAAAAGAAGTAAATACAGGCAAACAAAAGTTAAAAACCAAGAAAAGCAAATTGTTCCTGATTTCGAGTTTCACGAATAACTACGTGTCGAGTCAGACATTACAAAAAGAAATAACCTCGTAAGTGATGATCCTGCAGAATGGTGTGTTAATGAATCAACAATCGACATTCTCTTACTAAGTGGCATTAATCAAATTGTAACAGTGATTTTTCTAATTCAAGAAGATCAATAGGCAATAAAACCAGATATTTGAACAAAAATTTATTTTACAGTTAACTTTTAAATGGTGAATCAGCTTTGCTTGATATTCTAGTATACTCCTGTAGCACTTGGGCTGTTTTTTGTGCACCGTGTAAATTGTTTGGAGGTAAGGCCGCAATTCCTACTAATGGTATTGCAGATTGGAAAAATGTGTAATATTTTATCAAATGTTTCAAATGACTCTAAGCACCAAGGGACTTAACATCAGAGGTCATCAGTCCCCTAGATGGTTCAAATGGTTCAAATGGCTCTGAGCACTATGGGACTCAACAGCTTAGGTCATAAGTCCCCTAGACTTAGAACTACTTAAACCTAACTAAACTAAGGAAATCACACACAGCCATGCTTGAGGCAGGATTCGAAACTGCGACCATAGCAGCACCGCAGTTCCGGACTGAAGCGCCTAGAACAGCTCGGCCACAGCGGCCGGCAATATTTTATTTCATCATGAGAATTCATTTGAAAACAAAAGCTCTGAGTTATCACACTTAACAATAAAAAAGTCACTTGGAACAATAGACAACCATTTCGAGTCATATGTTGAGATAGTAAAAAATGTACTGGTGTAGTGTGTTGAAAAGGGTGTTTGCAGTAGTGGAGAAGATTGATCCTTTTCTTGCAGAGCACATTGAACGGTATGGAAATCCAGGGCAGGGACATACAAGTTATCTTTCTTCAACAATCTGTGATGAAATAATAGATCTTCTTTCTCAACAAATAAAAAGAATTATCTTACGTGAAATAAAATAGGCCAAATATCTCTCTATAATAGTAGGTTCTACTGCGGACATTTCACATATTGATCAATTATCTTTCATATTAAGATATGTGAAAGAGAATGGCGAACCTGTTCCTATTGAACGTTTCCTTCTGTTTTTACCAAACCCGGGACGCAAGTCCGAAAACTTAGCTGAGGTCGTACTAAACTACTGTATATAAATTCCATTCGTACTACTGACTGTATAGGCCAGTCATATGACAACGCAAGCAAAATATCAGGAACTTACACTGGTCTGCAGGCACGCATTAAAGAAGGAAATCCCGAAGTGCATTATGTGCCTTGTGCAGCACATTCTTTGAATTTAGTCGGCACTAGTGCTGCAAGATGTTGTTGAAAAGCGTCTGCATTTTCAAATGTAGTGCATAACCTTTATAATTTTTTATCTGCTTCTACACAGCACTGGAATAAACATCTTTCTTTCATGAAACCAGGAAGCAAAACGGTAAAAAGGTTATCAAGCACATTTTGGTCAGGATGAGAGAAAGGGTGTGTGAGTCTATATGAAAACTGGGAGGGCGATATCAATAGCCCTCACACATGTTGCCAATAATACATTTAAAAAACCACTGGTGCGAAATGAGGCTTCAGCTTTATTGAATCCACTCAGCACACTAGAAACAGTATTCACGATGAAAGTTTGGAAGGATATACTCCAGAGATTTAATAGTGCAAATCTGAAATTGTGAAGTGTAAATATTGATACTACAACAGTGCTTGAATTATACGAATCACTTTTATGATTTATTGCATCTATTCATGGCGTGTTCGACTACGATGAAAATAAATCCATGGAGATTGCGACTGATATAGACTATGAATGTACCTATAAAAGATCACGAAAACGCAAACTTCATGATGGCGAAGAAGCGGGGCTTTTGTGACTGGAAGGGAAAAATTTCGAGTCGAAACATTTCTTCCACTACTCGACAACTTGTATGCCGAATTAGTGAGGAGGAAGTAAAGCTATAGAACACTGTTGGACTCCTCCACACGTTTCCAGTAACCTTAAGAGCAGTTCACCTGAGGATATGGCTGAACGTGCAGCAAAACCTTAAGCATCATATGACACAGGTTTAGAGCTTTCCTTCCCTAGTGAATGTGTACCTTTCTTGCAACTTTTGAAATCTTCTGAGGTTAGGGATACACCAGTCGAAATGAGTAAATATTTACGAAAAGGGAGGTTACAGTCGGTGTTTCCGAATGTTCACATTGGTCTTAGAATATTGTTTAGAAAATTGTTCATCAGAACACTCATTTTCGGGTCTTAAAACACTGTAATCGTACCTACGTTCTACGTTTTCAGAGATGAACGCCTTGTCCATTCTTCACATCGAAGCCAATCTCCTAACTGATAACCGTCTGAACTATGAAGATATGATCAACGAGTTTTCTGTTGTCAAAGCTAGACGCAAACTTTTGTGACTAGTGAGTCTGTTGGTTTGTTGTTGTTGATGTTGTTGTGGTCTTCAGTCCTGAGACTGGTTTGATGCAGCTCTCCACGCTACTCTATCCTGTGCAAGTTTCTTCATCTCCCAGTACCTACTGCAACCTACATCCTTCTGAATCTGGTTAGTGTATCCACCTCTTGGTCTCCCTCTACGATTTGTACCCTCCACGCTGCCCTCCAATACTAAATTGGTGATCCCTTGATGCCTCAGAACATGTCCTACCAATCGATCCCTTCTTCTGGTCAAGTTGTGCCACAAACTTCTCTTCTCCCCAATCCTTTTCAATACTTCCTCATTAGTTATGTGATCTACCAATCTAATCTTCAACATTCATCTGTAGCACCACATTTCGAAAGCTTCCATTCTCTTCTTGTCCAAACTACTTATCGTCCATGTTTCACTTTCATACGTGGCTACACTCCATACAATTACTTTCAGAATTGACTTCCTGACACTTAAATCTATACTCGATGTTAACAAATTTCTCTTCTTGAGAAACGCTTTCCTTGGCATTGCCAGTCTACATTTTATATCCTCTCTACTTCGACCATCAACAGTTATTTTGCTCCCCAAATAGCAAAACTCCTTTACTACTTTAAGTGTCCCAATTCCTAATCCCCTCAGCATCACCAGATTTAATTCGACTACATTCCATTATCCTCGTCTTGCTTTTGTTGATGTTCATCTTATATTCTCCCTTCAAGACACTGTCCATTCCATTCAACTGCTCTTCCAAGTCCTTTCTGTCTCTGACAGAATTACAACGTCATCGGCGCACCTCAAAGTTTTCATTTCTTCTCCATGGATTTTAATACCTACTCCGAATTTTTCTTTTGTTTCCTTTACTGCTTGCTCAATATACAGATTGAATAACATCGGGGAGAGGCTACAACCCTGTCTTACTCCCTTCCCAACAAATGCTTCCCTTTCATGACCCTCGACTCTTATAACTACCATCTGTTTTCTGTACAAATTGTAAATAGCCTTTCGCTCCCTGTATTTTACCCCTGCCACCTTTAGAATTTGAAAGAGAGTATTCCAGTCAACATTGTCAAAAGCTTTCTCTAAGTCTACAAATGCTAGAAACGTAGGTTTGCCTTTCCTTAATCTTTCTTCTAAGATAGGTCGTAAGGTCAGTATTGCCTCACGTGTTCCAGTATTTCTACGGAATCCAAACTGATCTTCCCCGAGGTCGGCTTCTACTACTTTTTCCATTCGTCTGTAGAGAATTTGTGTTAGTATTTTGCAGCTGTGGCTTATTAAACTGATTGTGCGGTAATTTTCACAGCTGTCAACACCTGCTTTCTTTGGGATTGGAATTATTATATTCTTCTTGAAGTCTGAGGGTATTTCGCCTGTTTCATACATTTTGCTCACCAGATAGTAGAGTTTTGTCAGAACTGGCTCTCCCCCAAGGCCGTCAGTAGTTCCAATGGAATGTTGTCTACTCCTGGGGCCTTGTTTCGACTCAGGTCTTTCAGTTCTCTGTCAAACTCTTCACGCAGTATCGTATCTCCCATTTCATCTTCATCTACATCCTCTTCCATTTCCATAATATTGTCCTCAAGTACATCGCCCTTATATAGACCCTCTATATACTCCTTCCAACTTTCTGCTTTCCCTTCTTTGCTTAGAACTGGGTTTCCATCTGAGCTCTTGATATTCATACAAGTGATTCTCTTATCTCCAAAGGTCTCTCTAATTTTCCTGTAGGCAGTATCTATCTTACCCCTAGTGAGATAAGCCTCTACATCCTTACATTTGTCCTCTAGCCATCCCTGCTTAGCCATTTTGCACTTCCTGTCGATCTCATTTTTGAGACATTTGTATTCCTTTTTGCCTGCTTCATTTACTGCATTTTTATATTTTCTCCTTTCATCAATTAAATTCAATATCTCATCTGTTACCCAAGGATTTCTACTAGCCCTCGTCTTTTTACCTACTTGATCCTCTGCTCCATTCACTACTGCATCCCTCAAAGCTACCCATTCTTCTTCTACTGTATTTCTTTCCTCCATTCCTGTCAATTGTTCCCTTATGCTCTCTCTGAAACTCTGTACAACCTCTGGTTTAGTCAGTTTCTCCGGGTCCCATCTCCTTAAATTCCCACCCTTTTGCAGTTTCTTCAGTTTTAATCTACAGGTCATAACCAATAGATTGTGGTCAGAGTCCACATCTGCCCCTGGAAATGTCTTACAATTTAAAACCTGGTTCCTAAATCTCTGTCTTGCCATTATATAATCTATCTGATACCTTTTAGTATCTTTCATGATTCTTAAACCAAGTGTTAGCTATGATTAAGTTGTGCTCTGTGCAAAATTCTACCAGGCGGCTTCCTCTTTCATTTCTTAGCCCCAATCCATATTCACCTACTACGTTTCCTTCTCTCTCTTTTCCTACTACCGAATTCCAGTCACCCATGACTATTAATTTTTCGTCAACCTTCACTATCTGAATAATTTCTTTTATTTCATCATACATTTCTTCAATTTCTTCGTCATCTGCAGAGCTAGTTGGCATATAAACTTGTACTACTGTAGTAGGTGTGGGCTTCGTATCTATCTTGGCCACAATAATGCTTTCACTATGCTGTTTGTAGTAGCTTACCCGCACTCCTATTTTCCTACTCATTATTAAACCCACTCCTGCATTACCCCTATTTGATTTTGTGTTTATAACCCTGTAGTCGCCTGACCAGAAGTCTTGTTCCTCCTGCCACCGAACTTCACTAATTCCCACTATATCTAACTTTAACCTATCCATTTCCCTTTTTAAATTTTCTAACCTACCTGCCCGATTAAGTGATCTGACATTCCACATTCCGATCCTTAGAACGCCTGTTTTCTTTCTCCTGATAACGACATCCTCTTGATTAGTCCCCGCCCGGAGATCCGAATGGGGGACTATTTTACCTCCGGGATATTACCCAAGAGGACGCCATCATCATTTAATCATACAGTAAAGCTGCATGCCCCCGGGAAAAATTACGGCCGTAGTTTCCTCTTGCTTTCAGCTGTTCGCAGTACCAGCACAGAAAGGCCGTTTTGGTTCTTGTTACGAGGCCAGATCAGTCAATCATCCAGACTGTTGCCCTTGCAACTACTGAAAAGGCTGCTGCCCCTCTTCAGAAACCACACGTTTGTCTGGCCTCTCAACAGATACCCGTCCGTTGTGGTTGCACCTAAGGTACGGCTATCTGTATCGCTGAGGCATGCAAGCCTCCCCACCAACGGCAAGGTCCATGGTTCATGAGGGGAGGTCTGTTTGTTTATACATTATTATTTTCATTGCAATAGGGACCACAGCTGCGATTAATTATTTTAATGATTTCTTGAAGGCTTCAGTACGATTGCACAATTTCGGCTTTTGGCCATTTTCAAGTATTTTATGGATGATTCTTTGGCAACAGATTAGGTCATACACTGTTGTTGCTATGACATCAAGTTATGCTCAAAAATTAGACTGCTCGAAAATAACGTGTACAATATTTCTGGCTTAGTCAGCCAACACATTAGGCTCCAAGAAGGTGTTCCCAGAGCAGTGGAGATGCAGGAAGTATATAGATGACGAAATGTGGAGTGAGGTACCTGTGACAGATGTTAGATTCGGTACCATACCCCTGAGAAAGACCGCCCGCATAATGCTACTGCTCTGTGATTGGCTGCTGTGTTCCGAGCAAGGGCGCCAAAACGTCATAGTATAGTTATTATTATTAGTTAAACTACTCACTGGAACGGCTTCACTTTTTAATATAAATACCTCTCAACAGCTGACTATCAGTCATTTTAGAATTATTAAAAAGAATTTAAATCAAAAACAAAAGACTGACGAACTTGCAGACGAAGCACTTCGGAAGTGTTCGGGTCACGCCTTTTCTGGTATGGCGCGCGAAGTGTTTCGGGCTGTTCGTCACTCTGGATTAGGCAGTCGAGAAAAACGGTCATGTTGTCTGTGGCAGGATGTGTTTGCCAGTATTCAGCATTAAAAGATTCACTCCGGTGGTCATGAGGCACAGACATGTGCCACAAATAGTGTAAAGATACGTTTTCGTAAACATTGTGTTTGATCATGTACTTTGCTGTATCAGAAGGTGTGGTATTAAGATCATGTAGTCTATATTAAAATACGCGAGTGGCATCCCAAAGAAGTGATACGTTATTTCAGAACAGAACCTCGGTAATAGTAAGTTTCAGCCTCAACATACAGAACCTACGACCTGCGTGCTGTTTTCTGCGCTGGGGACATACTTGAAGACAGCAGGTTAGTGAACTGTAACAGAACCTTCGTATTCCACACAGTGCAGTGGAAACAACTAGGCGCCTCACGTGTACTGCATGCACAGAACAAATGTGCTCAGTGACACGTCATCTGCAGTAATGCAGAGGAGGTAAAGGAGGATGATCGTTATTAACACCAACAATCAATTCATTCTTCCTTTCTTGCCGTAAGTGCTCCTAAAATAGCTTGAACACCTCGAAGTAATTTATGAGCATAATATGATCTCATAGGAGCAACAACGTATATGACAATCTGTTATACCATAACATCATCCATAAAATACCTGAAAATGGCTGAAGTCCGAAATTGTACTATCGTACTGAAGGCTTCAAGTAATCATTCAAATTTCATTAGTTTTAAAACTTACGATTATGATGAGATTTTTATTATAAGTTGGCGCACATTCATTGGATTTACAAACTACGTATTACCTGTTTATTTTACAATTGCCGATGGCAGAACGCGGAACTAAACCTCATTTACGTGCAGATGTGACCGAAGGCGCCCGATAATGCTAAACAATACCCGAATGACTCAGACCGCACTGCGCTGTACAGTCAAGTCATGCTGATACTACAGTATATTACAACTGATGCGTATTCTTGGCGTCTGATGAAATGTATAGTTGTCACGGAAATATACGTTATCAGAGAGTACGCTCAGATTAAAAAGTATTAATAAATAACGTAGTTCATTTCTGTGGATAAATAAGTAAAAGCTTTGCTAATACCGTTAGAAAAAGCTATGGCGAAAGCGGTAGCTGCAGTACAAAACTGTTCAGCCCTTACATGGATTAACGGTATTGTGTGCACTTATTATGGAGCATCTAGCTACACAGAACCATTGGTACTAAATACAGAATGACTGGAAGTACTTTATATTCTCTTTATCCATGATACTAGTAGGATCAGCACACTTATCTCTTAAATGAGTACCATTTTTATGATGCTTAACACTGTGATCCATCAGTTTCTTATCATTTGTAATCACTATTTAGTGCTGTCACCGATTCCTACTAATGTTAACAGAGCAACTATTGTTTTTCTCACGAAAGAGTTGCACAAAAAGACTAATATTTTGCCTTTCTAAACTATTCAGATAACAAACCCTGACTGAAAGGCAAGGAACATGTTTTACAATCTTACTTTTAATTGATCTGTTGGATGCAGTTGAAGTTACATCGTTATATGTTATTTACATAAGACTTAGATTAATGAAGATATGCATTATTCATTTCATTCAGCCAGTTATTTCTAAGATTTTTGTGTAAGTTAACTGTATCAAAAAGAAGAAAAAGTTCTTTTTACAGCTATCACATGGATGATTTATGTAACAGTGAATTGTTTTGTCACTGCATAATGTTTTATACAGCATGACATTGACAGTTTTATTACCAGTAATGATACATAAAGCAGTATAGCGAATTTCATGATGTGTGCTTAGGATATTCACTGTTGTCATGTGTAAAAAATTCAGCATCTAAGTTTTCCACAGCAATTGGTGCCACTACATCTATGCTCTTAGAGGAAATTCATTTAATGATATATTCCTGGGTAGTAGAAGCTGCTTTTATATCTGTTCAATTATTACCAATCTATTATGTTTGTACATAATTTTTGGCTCAACAAAAATTTCATCCAGTAGAAGGCACACACAAATTTTCACGTGTTCATAGACATCATGCTTAGTTTCCAAACACTTTTTAAGAGACTCTTTTATTCCACTGATAACAGCTGATATACTTTTTCAAATGATGTGAGTGTGGAAAAACAATTTTCAGCTCCCGAAAAATGTTATAAGTCGCTGTATATGAAATGTAAAACCTGAAGGTAGTAAGAAGTAATTCTGAGTACTACCTCAGCTGTTTTGGATGTGAGGAGTTGCAGCTTCTCGCTTACGAACTTAAGATCTAATACTATATCACCACCACCACCACCACCACCACCACCACCCCATTTTTTTTTCATGCGTTCAGTTGGTAATATCTGAATTCTGCATAAGTTTTCCCTAATGATAATTTCTCTGCACTCAGTATTTTGAATCACAGTTTTCCAACTATCCAGTTTAGCATACGTATTACAAAGAAGTTGCGATGCTAAAATGCAGTCATACCTACTAACTTTTATACTTACGTTATCACACACTACATAAGTTTCAAAATTACTGTTGAGGTCAATACTTTTGTAAATGAAGGGCGTTCATTAAATTCTAAACCCATAACATATAAACGATCATTGTGCTTTTCAATTAGCCAGTCGTTATGGTTCATTCTGCCTTGA
The DNA here is from genome assembly GCF_021461395.2 of Schistocerca americana. Lineage (NCBI taxonomy): Eukaryota > Metazoa > Arthropoda > Insecta > Orthoptera > Acrididae > Schistocerca > Schistocerca americana. The sequence continues at coordinate 584,829,056 of NC_060123.1, read as the reverse complement.
TTATTTGTATGTTACCTAAATTATAGACGGTGCCCTCTGAGAACCAACCCGTATGTTAGTCCGTTTTACGTTTTTCTTAAACTTTTCGTCGGACTTTTGAGTCAGTACGCTGGGGCACAACAGGAGAGGACCAATACGTCGGTAAATTTGGAAATATGCACGGAACGGCATCACTTTCCAAATCCAACTTTTTATGAGGAATTATTGGCACACGACCTAAGAAAAGAATAAGCCTATCATCCGTGCCTGTATCCATGCTGCTTGTGCCGTATAAAATAAGTTGCAAGCTAATAATAATCACTTGCCATCAGGTAGAGTTGCTCTTATTTCCTGAATAATTTGATCCTCCGGAAAATGTCGGATGCAAACGCCTGTGTTCTTCGTTACTAACAGCTTTTCCCTCGGAATTTTTTCATCCACATCTTCTTCTATCCTTCATCAGAAGGAAAAGAAAACCCTGACACATATTCCCCTTTGTGATTATTACACTTGCAGCCAGGGCACAACAGCCTCTAGGCATTGAACAAATAGAAAATAACACGAAACTTCTTATAAACACACGCTCTCCTGCACAATCCACCGACTCACTGAAACAGCTGATTTTCTTCCCGCCAATACTGCGCTAAGGCCAGTTTCTGTCACGGGGCAATGCTTTTGTTACCTAGCTATGGTTTCTCTGACGTCTCGCCTAGTGACACCCTTGTGGCGCGTCTAGTGGGATTTAAGTGTATGCCCATCTGAGAGGTCTGCCTGTTGGGGGGGTGACTGCCTGGGAAGAAGTGTCCCTAGATCTCGGCCTGAGCTTGCTAACCGCTTGTCTCATGCACGAGGGGGGGGGGGGGGGGGGGGGGGTGTTGAGGTCTAATAGATAAATTGTGGAGCTTATGACAAGTTTTAGATCGCACAGATTGGGAAGGAGTTCAGAACGCGATGTAGGGAACACAGTCGACCTAACTGTCATAGTGCAGTAGGAGCTCCCTAACGTCAGTGCATTCATCATCTTCGTGACATCAAAAACAGTTTACAGATTCTTCATTATGAGAATAAAGATGATGATTTGCCTATTTAGGAACACCTAGAAACTTTCGTGCATAGATGGCGCTTCCATGACCCATTACTTAATGAGGAGATCAGTGGAATAAAAGATTTTTTCATATTTTTTGATAATTTCTCCAAATGCCGTTGGAAGTAAAAATTGTGTTTGCAAACCGCCCCAGTCTGTGTCGCCTGGCCACCTAGAGCTGTTGCATAACGATTTGATTCACGGATCCAGTTATATGGATGCTTCCGTGTATATCGATTTTACGACTGTGACGTGTGGGACCTGAAGATGGCATCAATGTAATGTCGAAATTGGTAGCATATAAGTAGACAGGAAGAAATCGGTCTTATTTTATGGCCAAAATCGGTGTTATTTTTTGCACTTTTCGGTGTTATTTATCGGTGCTATTTTCTGGCAAGCTTTTTCTATTATCAATTATCTATTTTTGTAATATTTAACCATATTTCAGTGCCATGTTGAAACTGGAACTATTCCGAAGATAGGGTGGGCCAAATATGAGACAAGTGTAGATAAAAAAAATTATTTTAACAAAAAATTTTGACACTGATAATTATTTAAAAACAAATACCAAAGGTAAAAATGAAAGTAACAGTAGGCAATTTTTCTCGCCGACTTAAATATTTATGTTACATAGTTGAAAGGCCACTAGTGATGTCACGACAGCTGAAAGTAGTGCGACAGTTGAAAATGGAACATTTTAACATTAAGTATGTCACTGACATCAGATTTACGACACTTCTTAAGAAGACAGACAAATTTTGTTGCAAAACCCCAATTTTGCGTTACTTCCTTAAAAACTGCAGAATTCGCGTTACTTCCTTAAAAAGTGTTGAATTCGTGTTATTTCCTTAAAAACCACCAAATTCGCGTTATTCGTCGCGTTATCGTTTAAACGAATTTTTCCGGTCCCTACATATAAGAAGTTCATAAAATAAATTTCTACAATATATACGGCTGTTGATAAATTATTGCAGGAAGAATTACATGCCAGCCGTTGTTCCACAGTCCATAATGGATCAACAAAGACTCTACATGAAAGCTGAAAATACCGTTGCAGTGGAGGCTAATAGAGGGAATGAGCTATTCACTAAAGTAGTTATTCGATTAGGAGGTTTTCACTTGGTTATGTCTTTTCTAGGAGCAATAGGATTCTTAATGAGAGACGGTGGACGCTCAACTTTAGGAGACTGTATATGCTGCAGTTTTTGTTCCCTGTATACTTTGTGATCGAGCATACACGAGGGCAATTCAGGCTCACTCTGCAGTCGTGTGTGCTCTTTCCATCATCATACTGGAGTAAATTGCAGTCATGAAGGAGGAGAAGCAACGTATTAAAGATTGTATTTCTGATTTGAATAGAAACGGTACATCTTTTGGCGATTTGGAAAGAGATCTAGTGATTGAAAAGCTGAAAAATAAGTTTGTTAATTCAGTGGCTGATATTAAGCACAGAGGAAAAACTTCCCAGTTATGGATGCAATACATTCAGTTTGCCATCTTGGCACTGCATTTCATGCAGAGAGAGTGTGCGGGGAATTGGGAGCTCCACATAGAACGTGAGAGACCTATGCTCCCAATATTACACGCAACTTCATATTTTCCTTATGCTAAGGCGTGTAATTTGTACCTCCAGGACATGGAAAAACTGAAAGAAACCATGAAACGTGAGGAGTTCAATAAATTCACTAAGGACAGCTGCTTCACGGTTCGATGCTCTGATAAGTATTAGTGTGGAGTATGGACCGACATGACGATAGAATAAACGCATATGAAGAGCCTGAAGAATGTTGGAGGTGTTTCACACGGCAGAGGTTTCACCGATAGTGTGTCGAACAGATGTGTTTGCGGTATACCAGTAGTCCATCACATGTGTGAAGCTATGGAATAGTTCTACAATTCGGTTTCGAGTGATCAACATGTTGAACTGAGGAGTGGAAAGACAAGAAAATTCCCTAACATTTTAGCTATGGGTGCAACAACGCACTCCATTTGTTTATAAGGAGCAATTGTATTCATTAGGATCTGGATTAGTAGATCTCAGAAAGTAAACTGCTGCAAAACTGTGTTTGTTGGTGAAGAAACTTCTCGAACAATAGTTACAGTCTCGCCAAAACTTGGTTCTCTGAAGCTTAAGCGATCCAGCATGGTTAAGACAATGTGCATGTCAACTTTTTTTTTCTTTCTTTTCACTCCGTCTTCAGGCCACAAGTGGCCCATCGGGACCATCCGACCGCCTTGTCATCCTCAGGTGAGGATGCGGAGAGGAGGGGCGTGTGGTCAGCACACCGCTCTCCCGGTCGTTATGATGGTTTTCTTTGACCGGAGCCGCTACTATTAGGTCGAGTAGCTCCTCAATTGGCATCACGAGGCTGAGTGCACCCCGAAAAATGGCAACAGCGCATGGCGGCTGGATGGTCACCCATCCAAGCGCCGGCCACGCCCGACAGTGCTTAACTTCGGTGATCTCACGGGAACCGGTGTATCCACTGTGGCAAGGCCGTTGCCTGTGCATGTCAACTGTCAGGCTTGAAAAAAATGTAACTGAAGTACAAACAACGCAGTTATATCAGAGGATACTGTGCACGTTTCAACCACCTGATGATTTAAAAGATTGCTTCACGTACGAATTGTCGAGAGTACCAATGTCTCTATTTGACGGCCGTGGATTGATGAGGAAAACAAAAAATTCGCCGCTGTACAATCTTTTCAATCAAGTACCTGAAAGGAATAATGACAATAATGAATCTAAGTTTTTTGTTATAGATGGGGGGTTTCTTGTCCACCATGTCGTGTGGGCCCAGAGTGAGACTTTTGGCGGCATTTGTAAAACCTTAATAGCCTATATTCAGAGACATTGTAAAGATGATGTTGCTGTTGTATTTGACCGATATTCAGAAAGTTCTCTGAGCATAATAACTACTGGACGCCAAAGATGAACGGTGAAGCAGGCCTCTCGAGAAATTTTCTATAATGACAAGACGTTAAGTGTTGAATCACAGTCCGCCTTTCTTAGCAACCTCAGCAATAAGTAAATGTTTATTACACAGCTTATGCATAAACTAGGGAGTTTTGGTATTGAAACCAGGATGCGGATAACTATGCAGGTGTCGAAATTGTTGCCAAAGCAATAACTGTCTCAAAATTTTATCAGCAAGTGATTGTAGTGGGTCAAGATGTACATGTTCTTGAGCTACTTGACCCCTCTTTCTCCAGACGACACAGATATAATCCTGATGAAGGAAGGTAAAAGCAACATCAGAACGAAGTGTTACAGTTCTAAAGATGTACATAAGTCCTCACTCATTCATGAATGCAAGAATTCAGTACTGTTTCTCCACACAGTAAGTGGTTGCGACAGCACTTCAGCCTTGTTTGGGAAAGGAAGGATGTAAGCTTTCCAGCTATTCAACCGGTATCTCCAGCTTCATTCACGGATATTCAGCGAGCCTGCTTCCTCTCCTGGTACCATTGCAAAAGCTGGAGAGAAATTTGTACTCTCTTCCTCTACACAAAAACAGTAGAGTGTCCTGGTGGTAACTTAAATTATATTCGATTTAAATATTTTAATGTACTTGTGGGTCAGGTAAACATTGCTGTCATACTCTCTCTTTTGCCACCCACTATTAATGCCAGATACCTCCACTCTTATCTAGTTTACCTACAAGTCGAGCTATAGCTGCGGAACAACTTGGATCCCAGAAAATGGGGCTGGAGGGAATCAAACCAAACTCATCCCTCTCCGCGATTCACGTGAAACGACCACCTGCTCCAGAGAAAATTCTGCCACTGATTTCATGCCACTGCGTTGAAAGCGGAACAACTTGGATCCCAGAAACTGGGGCTGGAGGGAATCAAACCAAACTCATCCCTCTCCGCGATTCACGTGAAACGACCACCTGCTCCAGAGAAAATTCTGCCACTGATTTCATGCCACAGCGTTGAAAGCTATGGAAGAAAATGCGGATGTGTTAAGGGTGACCTACATTGCACAACAATTTGCAAAAACTGTCGTTGACAAAGCTGCACTTATGCGCCTCGCAGTGATTTGAGAGAAGATTTGGATGATGATTTTATGTGAAAAAAATTTTTACAAGAATTTATTTGTTTGGGAGATATTGTGGTATTTTTACTGTCTACATACTGTATATATGACTGTAAATATATTACAACAAATGTAATTGTTGATTAGAATTACAGCAATTCTTAACTTTCATGAAAAATGATTTTCATTCCAATAATTTCAGTTGCAAAAATCTAAAATAAAAGGCCATAAACCAAAATTGTTCAGTATAAATAAAAGTATGTTTTAAATGAAATTTCACTTCTGTTACCTTCAAATATTAGCATTCATAAACTAACTACCTATCTTAAACATGAAATTTACCTTCTCTGAGTAGAATTTAACCAGAAGTATTTTCTGTCGTATACATAACTTCGTTAAATGAACCGTTTTTCGTAAAGGTTGCCGGCCGGAGTGGCGGAGCGGTTCTAGGCGTTTCAGTCTGGAACCGCGCGACCGCTACGGTCGCAGGTTCGAATCCTGTGTCGGGCATGGATATGTGTGATGTCCTTAGGTTAGTTAGGTTTAAGTAGTTCTCAGTTCTAGAGGACTGATGACCTCAGGTGTTAAGTCCAATAGTGCTTAGAGTCATTTCCTAAAGGTTGAAAACAGGAAAATAAATAACATTAAGAGGTGGAGCAGGGGGAAGCTCCTCCAATAGGAGAGGGGACTTTTCTGGTTTTTTCTTCTACATCCCCTAACAGTGTTTTCCCAATGTTTCAAAACCTTATAAAAATTTTTCCGCCATTTTTCCTAATATGCCTGGCATATTTCGTTCCCCTCTGTGAGAGTGAAAGGTTATTGCACCTTATATACCATACGAATTTCTTGACTACGGAATTTACAACTGGCCCTTGAGCTTATGTAATTGCATGTTGTACGTAATTTTCTTGTCTGTTTTGACATCTTTAATTTTTTTGTTATTTTTGTACGTTTTTGAACCTTGCAATTGACTAACCTTGCGTTTGTATCATGGGAAGAGTTTGTAATCCCAAATTTGGATTACTAACAGGCCACCAGACGATGGGCTGGATCAGAAGCATATTGTCAATGTACAAATGAAAAATCACAAGAAACAGCTACGAGAGTTTTTCGGCAAGCAACAAGCATTTTTAAAGTCATTTTTATTACACTGTAGAGTCGTCACTTCCCACTGCTGTTGTTGAAGCTGGCCAGGCTTGAGAGTACGATTTCTGCTGCTTTGGTTGGTGGTGGTGGTGGTGGTGGTGGCGGTCACATACGCCTCCTCCTCCTCCTCCTCCTCCTCCTCCTCCTCCTCCCCCCCCCCCCCCTTTCTCCCTTCCCAGATCCCTTTCATTCTTCTAGGCTCGACGCAGAAATGAAAGTGAGCATCAGTTATTGTGTGCGGTAAAGTGTCCGCAATGGTTCGTGATAACACCTTTTATTTTGCTACTGAGTTTCGGTTGTCGTTCTTGCCGTGAGCTGTCCTGCTCAACAGTGCTGGCCATTATGATGGCTAATGCCCTCAGCATGTATCAGTATTTCATTAACAAGAATGTGCCGAGTTCGATACGGCTACCCTGTGTTGGGTAATTTATATGTAACAGACCCTTTGTTTGCTTTGAATTTGTATTTCGTTGCTCTTGCGAATAACTACTTACGCTAGAGCATTTGTTAACACCCCTTTCGTAACTTCAGAAGCAGGTGAAAGTCACGTTCTCTACTACCTTGAGAGTCTTTTGACGTTATCATTGTAATACTGTCAATATTATTGCTAAATACCATAAGTGTCTCTGGGGAAATTTTCTAATACTTATAGCGTTCAAAGAATTTTGTTTTAATTTTAAAAAATTGATTTATCTGTACTATTATCCAAACCGCAATTTGAATTTTCCCTTACTTAATGGAGTGTTATGGTAAGCTTAATAATTTGTAATTGTTTATGTTAAGCTTGCTCAATTTTTGTACGTTAAATTTGGCCTTTATAATAAATTTAAAAAAGGATTATTTTCTTAAATTCAGCACCTTAGCACTCAGTTTCTAGCTCTCTATCATTCCGGTTTATTTAACTGTATAGTGTTAAATTTGGAAGTCAAGGTTATCGCTAACCTCATTTTTGCTATTCCTCACTACTTCCGCCTTTCTTTTGTTTGCTCTCAATTCATATTCTGTGCCCACTGAACTGTTCATTTCATTTAACAAGGCCAGCAATTCTTCTCCAGTTTCACTGAGAGTAGCAATATGATCAGCGAATCTTGTCACTGATTTTTTTTTTGAACCTTTAATTTCACTTCTAATTTTCACCCTATTTATAAACTTTTGTCTGCGGCATTGCTTCTTCCATATACAGGTTGAGAAATGGGGTACAAACAGTCTATGCCACCAGTACGCTCTTCTCAACTGAATCATTTCTCTTTCTCTTCCATTCCAACAGTTTACGAATAGCTTTTGTACATATTGTATTATCCTTCTTTCCCCATAGCTTACAACTGCATCTCTGGTAATTACTAACATCCTCCACCATTGTACGATGTCGTTCGTCTTTTCTAGATCGATAGATCCTACGAAAGTGTCATGATTTTTCATTAAGCCTTTCCTCCACTATCAAACACAACGTCAGGAATGTCTCCCTGATACCTTTACATAAATCCAAATGAACAAAGTGACCAATGTTTTTCTCCTACTTCTGTATATTATTCTACTCAACAACTAGTACACAAGAGCTGTTAAACTGTTCGTGCGATAGTTCGCATTTATCCACCTTTCTTCAACTTGGAGCTATGTACATCACATTCTTCCGAAAGGCCGGTGATATGGGTCAGTCTCGTAGACTCTACACAATAACTTGAACAATCGTTTGGTTGACACTTTCCCCAAAGACTTTCGATGTTCCAGAGGAATGCTATCTACCCAATCTGTCTTATAAAGTGGTTCAAGATGTTGGAAATCCTCAGAAAAACATATAAATTGTATGAGGGAAAGACGGTTAGTGTATAATATGTGTAAGAACCAAGAGCCTAGAGTAACATTAGAAGACCAAGAGAGAAGTGGATGAGTTATTTCAAAAAGTTGAGGACCTAAGAAAAGTCTTTGATACAAACGATTTGAAGTTGTAAAATGCGGCAGAATCAGTATACTTCAGATTTCCTGCTCTTTATCCAAAATGAAACGGCACAAAATAACTTTAATTAATGTAAAATTAAGAGACTGTAGTGTACGAACAAAACCTGAAGTATTATGAAAGTGAATGCATTGCTACTTTAAAAGTATGGAATGTGGTGCGAATGCAAAGCGTACAATCCTTCTAGGTCTGTGGCCGAAAACAGATGGAAACTGCACTTACACACTACGACATAACAAAGCGCTTTCACAGTCTTTGTAAACTCTCAGGTTCAACACGATAGAAACCCTTTTTACACTTTTAAAGAATAGGAAAAGAGAGAGATAATGAAACAAAAATCCTTATCTTTCAAAAATAAAAACAAAAAATTTGGTAACGAAACGCGGTCATACATGGAAGATTATTTCTTTCGTCAAGTATACAAGGATGAAATGAATACAAGGCATAAAAACATTCGTAACAAAGGAGTTTAGAGCTATGATAAACTACTTGCAGGAATTTCAAAGAAACGAGAACAGAATATTTATACAAGTCTTCCTTTATAGAGACAGGAACGAACAGCCTGAAACAATTTATGGGCGACAAAGAAAGGACAAGTTCTACTTACGAAATATAAGTAGGCTGTTTAGGTTTTTATGTTGGTAACGCCACGTAACGCTCTATATGAAAATCACTGACTGCTGTGTGAACTCCAGGCTGGTTTGCATTATTGGAATATTTGCTATTGTAGTGTTGGGCAGTTGGATGTGAACAGCGCGTAGCGTTGCGCAGTTGGAGGTGAGCCGCCAGCAGTGGTGGATGTGGGGAGAGAGATGGCAGAATTTTGAGAAGCTACTATAAGATGACGATCTGGACGTGTGTCCATCAGAAAGAGTAAATTTGTAATACTGTATATCTTGAACTGATTTTTGAATATTATTAAGGTAAATACACTGTTTGTTCTCTACCAATATCTTTTATTTGCTAACTATGCCTATCAGTAGTTAGTGCCTTCAGTAGTTTGAATCTTTTATTTAGCTGGCAGTACTGGCGCTCGCTGTATTGCAGTAGTTCGAGCAGCGAGGTTCTTTGTGAGGTAAGTGATTCATGAAAGGTATAGGTTATTATTAGTCAGGGCTATTCTTTTGTAGGGATTACTGAAAGATTGCGTTGCGCTAAAAATGTTGTGTGTTAGTTTAGTGTTGATCAGAATAAGTAAAGACAGAAATGTCTGAGTACGTTCAGTTCTGCTCAGCTGTTTGAAAATCAAATAACGTCGAGGTTTTCCAGCATTGTCATTTACACAATTTTTCTACGGGGAAGTTTAAGAAAGAACCATTTTTTATTTACGTTGCCCACACTGGTTAGAAAGAAATGCATGAAATAAAGGGATAGAAAAAATCGCAACACAAAAAATAACTAATGTAGAGTAATGAAACTCCGGGAAAATATTTGCCTAGGTAACGTATTTAAGTCATTAACATTGCAAGATCATAGGTTACTGTAAGCATTACATAAAGCAGAAATGCTGATACATTAATAACCAGTGTAACCGCCCGAATGTTGAATGCAAGTATGCAAACGTGCATGCATTGTGTTGAATTGGAGCCGGGTGTCAGTTTGTGAGCTGTTTGTTCCATGCCTGCTGCACTTGGTTCGTCAATACAGGGGCGGTTAATGCTGCTTGTGTATGACGCTAGATGTCATCTGCCTATGTTCCTTACGTGCTCAGTCTGGTGATCGAGCAAGCCCAGGCAATATGTCAATGCTCTGTAGAGCACGTTGGATTACAACAGTAGTCTGTGGGCGAGCGTTTTCCTGTTGGAAAATACCATCTTCAATGCTGTTCGTGAATGGCGTACAAATTTGCAGTCAGCGTGTGTGGGGGTAACCACGAAAGCGCTCCTCCCACCATACGAAATCGCACCCCAGACGGTAACTCTACGTGAGTCTAGCACGCAGATTAGTATGTTGTAGGCCATCAACTGTCTTCCTCTTAGTCAAACACAAGGCCCTTGCTGGCACCAAGGCAGAACCAGCTTTCATCAGAAAACACAACAGACTTCCCTCCCTGCGCTCCAGTGAACTCGCTCGCTTGGTATCACTGATGTACGAGGTGCCTTCAAGTTCTAAGGCCTCCGATTTTTTTTCTAATGAACTACTCACTCGAAATCGATGAAACTGGCGTTACTTCTCGACGTAATCGCCCTGCAGACGTACACATTTTTCACAACGCTGACGCCATGATTCGATGGCAGCGGTGAAGGCTTCTTTAGGAGTCTGTTTTGACCACTGCAAAATCGTTGAGGCAATAGCAGCACGGCTGGTGAATGTGCAGCCACGGAGAGTGTCTGTCATTTTTGGAAAAAGCCAAAAGTCACTAGGAGCCAGGTCAGGTGAGTAGGGAGCATGAGGAATCACTTCAAAGTTGTTATCATGAAGAAACTGTAGCGTAACGTTAGCTCGATGTGCGGGTGCATTGCCTTGGTGAAACAGCACATGCGCAGCCCTTCCCGGACGATTTTGTTGCAGTGCAGGAAGGAATTTGTTCTTCAAAACATTTTCGTAGGATGCACCTGTTACCGTAGTGCCCTTTGGAACGCAATGGGTAAGGATTACGCCCTCGCTGTCCCAGAACATGGACACTATCATTTTTTCAGCACTGGCACTTACGCGAAATTTTTTTGGTGGCGGTGAATCTGTGTGCTTCCATTGAGCTGACTGGCGCTTTGTTTCTGGATTGAAAAATGGTATCCACATCTCATCCATGGTCACAACCGACGAAAAGAAAGTCCCATTCGTGCTGTCGTTGCACGTCAACATTGCTTGGCAACATGCCACACGGTCAGCCATGTGGTCGTCCGTCAGCATTCGTGGCACCCACCTGGATGACACTTTTCGCATTTTCAGGTCGTCATGCAGGATTGTGTGCATAGAACCCACAGAAATGCCAACTCTGGAGGCGATTTGTTCAACAGTCATTCGGCGATCCCCCAAAACAATTCTCTCCACTTTCTCCATCATGTCGTCAGACCGGCTTGTACGAGCCCGAGGTTGTTTCGGTTTGTTGTCACACAATGTTCTGCCTTCATTAAACTGTCGCTCCCACGAACGCACTTTCGACACATCCATAACTCCATCACCACGTCTCCTTCAACTGTCGATGAATTTCAATTGGTTTCACACCACGCAAATACAGAAAACGAATGATTGCACACTGTTGAAGTAAGGAAAATGTCGCCATTTTAAGTATTTAAAACAGTTCTCATTCTCGCTGCTGGCGGTAAAATTCCATCTGCCATACGGTGCTGCCATCTCTGGGACGTATTGGCAATGAACGCGGCCTCATTTTAAAACAATGCGCATGTTTCTCTCTCTTTCCAGTCCGGAGAAAAAAAATCGGAGGCCTTAGAACTTGAATGCACCTCGTATATGGCAGTGATTTGGGGCCGGTGGAAAGCATGCTAGCCGGCCGAAGTGGCCGTGCGGTTAAAGGCGCTGCAGTCTGGAACCGCAAGACCGCTACGGTCGCAGGTTCGAATCCTGCCTCGGGCATGAATGTTTGTGATGTCCTTAGGTTAGTTAGGTTTAACTAGTTCTAAGTTCTAGGGGACTAATGACCTCAGCAGTTGAGTCCCATAGTGCTCAGAGCCATTTTTGAAAGCATGCTACAGGGCGTCTACTCGGAGCTGTCCTTTAATTAATCGATTTGTAATGGTTCGTTGTGTCACTGTGGTGCCAACTGCTGCTCAAATTGCTACTGCAGATGTAGTCCGAAGCACCGCAGCCATACGCTGAGCACCATGGTCTTCCCTCTACAAAGCACCATGTGGCCGTCCGGAGCCCAGTCTTCTTGCGATCCTACATTCCCGTGAACTTTGCTGCCAGCAATCATGTACAGTGGCAACATTCCTGCCAGGTCTTTCTGCAATATTGCAGAAGGGGCATCTGGCTACTCGTTGCTCTATTACACGACCTTGTTCATAATCAATGACGGGTTGATGGTGGTGTCTTCGTCGCATTAAAGGCATTCTTGACTAACATCGACTTACCACGTCCGATCTCAAAGGTAACTAACGCTGTCGACCGTTAGAGCGTGTACTTAAAGTGAACCTGATGTGAATCCTCATTGTGGCGCTACTAGCGTCACTTACGCAACTGCCGTGATATTTGAGAGAGATGTCGTCTTTAATATGTTGAAACACGCCTCACAAATGTCGCACAACTTCTTCTAGATGTAGTCCGTTTCTACAAATGATGTGTGTTCTGTCAAGCAACGACAGGGTACTTCAGCTGGAAGATTTTTATTTGCAATTTTGGCAATAAGCGGAATATGTAAAGACATTTTCCACATTTGATGGATTTATCTACGACTATAGTCCAAAGAATGAAGTTTTGAATTAAGTCCGTACTTAGATAGTACTTTTTTTACTGTGCATACCACGGCTCGGTGGCTACATGGTAACGTCTCAGACTATAGATTCAAATGTCTCGCGTTCGATTCGCGCTGTCCTTGAGTTTCGCTCTGCTGCTTTGACTTCTTTGATCTCTCGTAATGCTTTTTGACGTGAAAAATGCCAAACATGCGATAAGTCCGTTGAAAGTTGAATGGAAGATAACAGCTGTATACCACCTGAAATAGAAATAGACACACACACACACACACACACACACACACACACACACACACACACACACACACACACACACACACACGTGCTTACATTTAGCGAAGCACTACGGTGTTAAAACTAATCTTCCGATTAATGACAGTTCTAACCTATTTTATCTTACGCGTACAGCACTCTGTTCCTTCGCCATCAGGTATCATTAGAGGCAAATGTTATGGTTAATTTGTGTATTTCATGAGTGGTGAAGTTTCATTCATAGTCTCAATTACACAGTTTGAAAATTCGTTTAAGTACACGGGGAAGTTCCACTAGCTAACTTATTATGTGGAAACATCAATTACACTAGAGAGCACAACTCTACAGTAAAAGTGATTTTTTTTTTTCGACGACTTAACTAACAGGCCTCCGCCCGTGTGGAGACGTTGATCTGGAAGGTAGTAGGTTAGAATTCGGTTGGAGGAAAAGTCTCGTAAATGAAGAATGAAAAGCTAATGACTCTTTGTACATTTGTTTACGGTACAGCCCTACAGTCACTGATGTAGGATATAAAAGATGATTGTGTCTAAAATAACTATGTATTATTTCTACATGCACCATGAAGATTTACACAAGAAAAGATTTTACAGCAACACATGAGAGTTACACAAAACACATACCCACGGGGCTGGGCTGTACTGCCTGAAACACTGCCTTCTGCTGGAAAATATCAGGACGCCTTATCGTCAGACTTTCCACTTGGATTACTCTCCTGGCGCAATCGCGTGAAATGAAATACGTTGCACCTTATCAAGACGTATCTGCTGTCAGTTGGCTGCCGTGATAACTTTATCCCCTCCCCCTTTACCGACAACTGATGTAATGGAGCGTCGATGTGTCCTGGATGAACACTGAGAGCTGCATTCCCGAAGAGTCGAGAGGAATATCTCAAGTTCGGCGACGATTGGTTATTAGCTCTCTGATAACAACAGGAAGTTACGTTCAGACCATTACATAACCCAAATCTCGAAAGTTGATCGAACTAAAGACGAAAGGAGTTATGTGGTTAAAATGAAGAAATCATTGATAAGACTAACATGAAGTATAAATAATGGAGATTGTAGATACAGTCATTGCGTGATCAACGATTTGAACTGAATTAGCGGCCAAGTGCCTAAATCTTGCGATACTTTCCCGCCCATCATGAGGAACTGGTGCAGGCATTTCTAAAAAATACAAGAAGTACCTATTCGCATGAGATTCTTGAGGTAACAGCTTATAAGCGAGATCTAAGCTCAGCTGCCGACTAAACCTAGCAACAACATTTAAATGCGACATTGTAGTTAGCTGTGAGCTGCACGATACTGAGGAGAAACAGTAGATTTTAAATTTTGTTCAGCTGATGCTCCAGCTAATACGGGTGTTTGTAAGAAAGGGAAGGCATAAGACGTTAAAAGCAATACATTTCCCTATCAGCTACATGGATGTTCAAACCGTGTCGCTAATTGTTTTTCGACGAAGCGCTACTTATCTCCAACCACTTTTTAGAAAGTAGTTAAAATTAAAACCGTCGATTCTGGACTTCCGCGTAGTTTGACCAGGCTACGAAGACTGAAAAGTTTTCGGGACCATAGCAGGTAAGGTTATTCCAGGGCGAATTCGTTTTGAGGACGATGCCCACTTAGCGCAGTTTATAGGCCAGCGTTATGATGTAATTCATAACAAAACTGATAGCTCCAGAAAGAACTGACTGTCCTGTAAGAGCTTACTATATTCCAGAACTTCAGGTCTCGTTTGCTAAACATAACCGACAGAGGCAGTTAACATGATTGCACACAGAGGCATTACATTATGGATGAGTAAACACTCCCACATTATACTCTGTGTTATCTATCTGTTCGGACGAGTCTGAAGAACTTTGACATCAGGGGAACCAAAAACGCAGTTGCGTAAGTGAAGTGCTGGTATCTTTGGTTTAAATCACGTACTGGAATTACCTGTGACGTGGTTGAACTTCTACTCAAACAGTTAAAGTGAGAGAGAACGTATTTTGGACCGAAGTCTCAAGTACGAATTACACACACCTGCTACTTGAAGGCATGACGGATGACTGGCAACGACATTGAGAACTGACCGACGGTTCTTTAGTCCACAAAATGTAAATCACATTCAGCTTCTAGACACCTGACTCCATTATTTTAACCACAGTTGGTTTCGCGACGTCTGCACAGGCTGTAGACTGTAAAGGTTCCCTACTGTTCTTACGCAGAAGAGAACGGCAGAGACTATCAGTCTTTCCTTTCGGTATTCCAGAGCACATGAAATGACGAAAGACATAATGCGCAGCCTTGCGAAACTTGGCAGTCCGTTAAACATCTGCATCTATACTCCGAAAGCCATCTTAAGGTGTGTGGTGGAGGGTGCCATCTTAAGGTGTGTGGCAGAGGGTGCCTCTACCGTTTGTTCCCTCTTCTTCGAACGTAGGTTCCACGAATAGTAACCCTCTTCGCAATACATAACGCCTCTTGAAGCCACTGACAGTGGAGTTTTTTTAGCATCACCGTAACGCTCTTGTACCTATTACAGGACCCAGGTGACAATGTACCAATCTTCGTTGCATCATGCCTATCTCTTTTGTTAGTCGCATTTATTAAGGGTGCTAGAGTAACGAGCAGTATGCATGTATTTGGTGAGCCACTCCTTTTATAGATTTCGTAAGATTCTTTCAATGAATGCCAACGAGGCGGCTGCTTTTCCTGATACTGGTTTTCTGTGATCATTCCACTTTAGGTTGTTCCAACGGGTATATCCCATATTTTACGGTTGTTGCTCTTCTCGTCTACACGGTCCAGTTATATTAATGTGACAAGCGCTTATGTTCCCCGTCAACGTGCAATAACCACTCACAAACGGCAGGTGGCTGCACTGTGTCGGGTCGGGGACGCGGCTAACAATGCAGTAAGAATAAGATTTTCACTCTGCAGCGGAGTGTGCGCCTGTATGAAACTTCCTGGCAGATTAAAACTGTGTGCCGGACCGAGACTCGATCTCGGCACCTTTGCCTTTCGCGGGCACGTGCTTGCCCGAGAAAGGCAAAGGTCCCGAGTTCGAGTCTCGGTCCGGCACACAGTTTTAATCTGCCAGGAAGTTTCAAACAATTTAGTAGTTAGTTTCCTTTAATTTACGTCTATGGTCACAAACCTTTTGTTAACAGATTACCGGTTTCGGTCTTTAATGACCATAATCAGATCTGTTTCATAAAAACAAAGTCCTAATGTACAGCAGCCATAGTGGCATCGTCAAATGTAAATGCGGAATCAGCACCAGCAACGTCAAATACATATAAATAATAATCACAGGCACGAGTCATGTTGTCGCAGCTTGTAAATGCAGTAGTTGTAACACGGAAGGTAGCGGTTTATCTGACTTCCAAAACGCAATGGTCACTAGCTTTCGGACCGGTGGTGGAAGCATGTCGAACACCAAGGATTTTGTAAACTATTCGCGTGCCGCCGTGCACGGGAAAATAGCGCTATCAAAAACTAGCGCCGAGGCAACTATAATTCACAAGGTCTGTAAATGACAGGGGTGAACGACGGGTGCGGATATATTTACGGACGAATAGGTGTGCAACTGCTGAGTACTTACCCCCCACCCCCCTCCAGATGATGACCCATTGTGCCACAAACAGCACCTCCTGAACGACTGTTCAGCGAATGTTGCTGCGTATGGGCCTCCGCAGCATGCGCCTGGTGCATGCACCCATGCTGACTGCTGTTCGTCGGCGAGAAAATCTGGAATTTGCGTGACAGTATCGCAACTGGAAGCCCACAGAGAGGCGACAGGTGGCCTTTTCAGACGATCATGTTTTATGGGATGGCGTGAAAAGTCTGAAAGCAAACTCCCAGCAACCAGGAGGGACCGTAGTGGTCTGGCGAATGTCATTTGCCATTTTCTGGGTGATCTCGTCATTATGAGAGTCACAGTGGATCAACACAAGTATGCGTCTGTTCTTGGGGGTTAAGTGCAGTTTCTTTTAACTCGGCATGACAATTTCTATCAGCAGGACAATCTACATCTACATCTACATCTATACTCCGCAAGCCACCTGACGGTGTGTGGCGGAGGGTATCTTCTCTATCGGTTCTCCCTTCTATTCCAGTCTCGTATTGTTCGTGGAAAGAAGGATTGTCGGTATGCCTCTGTGTGGGCTCTAATCTCTCTGATTTTATCCTCATGGTCTCTTCTCGAGATATACGCAGGAGGGAGCAATATACTGCTTGACTCTTCGGTGAAGGTATGTTCTCGAAACTCCAACAAAAGCCCGTACCGAGCTAATGAGCGTCTCTCCTGCAGAGTCTTCCACTGGAGTTTATCTGTCAACTCCGTAGCACTTTCGCGATTACTAAATGATCCTGTAACGAAGCGCGCTGCTCTCCGTTGGATCTTCTCTCTCTCTTCTATCAACCCTATCTGGTACGGATCCCACGCTGCTGAGCAGTATTCAAGCAGCGGCCGAACAAGCGTACTGTAACCTACTTCCTTTGTTTTCGGATTGCATTTCCTTAGGATTCTTCCAATGAATCTGTCTGGTATCTGCTTTACCGACGATCAACTTTATATGATCATTCCATTTTAAATCACTCCTAATGCCTACTTCCAGATGATTTATGGCATTAACTGCTTCCAGTTGCTGACCTGCTATATATTGTAGCTAAATGATAAGGTATCTTTCTTTCTATGTATTCGCAGCACATTACACTTGTCTACATTGAGATTCAATTGCCATTCGCTGCACCATGCGTCAATTCGCTGCAGGTCCTCCTGCATTTCAGTACAATTTTCCATTGTTGCAACATCTCGATATACCACAGCATCATCCGCAAAAAGCCTCAGTGAACTTCTGACGTCATCCACAAGGTCATTTATGTACACTCCTGGAAATGGAAAAAAGAACACATTGACACCGGTGTGTCAGACCCACCATACTTGCTCCGGACACTGCGAGAGGGCGGTACAAGCAATGATCACACGCACGGCACAGCGGACACACCAGGAACCGCGGTGTTGGCCGTCGAATGGCGCTAGCTGCGCAGCATTTGTGCACCGCCGCCGTCAGTGTCAGCCAGTTTGCCGTGGCATACGGAGCTCCATCGCAGTCTTTAACACTGGTAGCATGCCGCGACAGCGTGGACGTGAACCGTATGTGCAGTTGACGGACTTTGAGCGAGGGCGTATAGTGGGCATGCGGGAGGCCGGGTGGACGTACCGCCGAATTGCTCAACACGTGGGGCGTGAGGTCTCCACAGTACATCGATGTTGTCGCCAGTGGTCGGCGGAAGGTGCACGTGCCCGTCGACCTGGGACCGGACCGCAGCGACGCACGGATGCACGCCAAGACCGTAGGATCCTACGCAGTGCCGTAGGGGACCGCACCGCCACTTCCCAGCAAATTAGGGACACTGTTGCTCCTGGGGTATCGGCGAGGACCATTCGCAACCGTCTCCATGAAGCTGGGCTACAGTCCCGCACACCGTTAGGCCGTCTTCCGCTCACGCCCCAACATCGTGCAGCCCGCCTCTAGTGGTGTCGCGACAGGCGTGAATGGAGGGACGAATGGAGACGTGTCGTCTTCAGCGGTGAGAGTCGCTTCTGCCTTGGTGCCAATGATGGTCGTATGCGTGTTTGGCGCCGTGCAGGTGAGCGCCACAATCAGGACTGCATACGACCGAGGCACACAGGGCCAACACCCGGCATCATGGTGTGGGGAGCGATCTCCTACACTGGCCGTACACCACTGGTGATCGTCGAGGGGACACTGAATAGTGCACGGTACATCCAAACCGTCATCGAACCCATCGTTCTACCATTCCTAGACCGGCAAGGGAACTTGCTGTTCCAACAGGACAATGCACGTCCGCATGTATCCCGTGCCACCCAACGTGCTCTAGAAGGTGTAAGTCAACTACCGTGGCCAGCAAGATCTCCGGATCTGTCCCCCATTGAGCATGTTTGGGACTGGATGAAGCGTCGTCTCACGCGGTCTGCACGTCCAGCACGAACGCTGGTCCAACTGAGGCGCCAGGTGGAAATGGCATGGCAAGCCGTTCCACAGGACTACATCCAGCATCTCTACGATCGTCTCCATGGGAGAATAGCAGCCTGCATTGCTGCGAAAGGTGGATATACACTGTACTAGTGCCGACATTGTGCATGCTCTGTTGCCTGTGTCTATGTGCCTGTGGTTCTGTCAGTGTGATCATGTGATGTATCTGACCCCAGGAATGTGTCAATAAAGTTTCCCCTTCCTGGGACAATGAATTCACGGTGTTCTTATTTCAATTTCCAGGAGTGTATATTGTGAATAGAAACGGTCCTACGACACCCTCCTGCGGCACACCTGAAATCACTCTTCCTTCGGAAGACTTCTCTCCATTGAGAATGATATGCTGCGTTCTGTTATGCAGGAACTCCTCAATCCAATCACACAATTGGTCTGATAGTCCATATGCTCTTACTTTGTTCATTAAATGCGACGTATCACACAGCTCTTGTAACATCCACGAGATAAGTTTTAGCTACAGTGCGACGAGAGGAAATTATGCCTGTAACAGTTATAAACATTATCTGTTTGACATATGAAAAAATAGTGAAAACGATGATAAATATTAATTATTTATATAATATTCTATGATGTAATTGGACATATCAATGTGTATCATACAAAGACAATGATAATTGTAAATTGCTTTTATGATCTGCGTTTGTCTCCTTTTGTTTTTACCTTTTGTTGGTTGGCTTTCGTAGGTTGAGGGCGCGTATCAAACTGAGGTCTGTCAAGAAATTGTAATTATTTGTTAATTATTACTTCAGAATAGAGTTCATTATTATTATAAATATGAGTGAATAATTATTTGTAACTTTAATTCCTCTCTCAGTAGGCATTATCTGTGTTAATTATTTCTTTCCGCTGCAAGGAGCGCAGCCATTGATGATAGCGATTTGTATCGCGTTTTTGTCTGTGTTTTCCTTAGAAACAAATCAAATGTTTGCTTGAGGAAGTCTAAACAGTGCACAATACGAAAGTAGAGTTTATAGAGGTTAATAAGCATTTCAAATACTTACTTATTTGCTCTAATAATAGAAAGTCTCTATCAATTGTCTGCCGCCATCTTAACAATTATCTCGGCGGTAAATTCAAATTACGCAACTCTGCACGCATAAATGCCGAACATAATACAAATGTGTAAAAATAAACGTGCACCGGTGGTCCCGAACTCATTTTAATGAAAATGATTCGAATCAGATTGGTTCTTTAAAAGCAGTGCTCATAGCACGACCCTTATAACAAACTTTTCTAGCTGATGTATGGAGCCGAAATTAATTACGCACGAGTTGCGAAGAATATTTTTTCAGGTAACATACGTCAGTGTTGTGCGCGGCTGATATTCGGTGGTTTTAATGATCATTTTGCTGAAGATAACTGTTTCCATCATAATCCATAGTTGTATAGAATCTGTTGTATGAACTGTGATCTAGTGACACTTACGCAACTTACAGACAACACTTTAACACGACGTTAACTTGGAGTTCTTTAGCAACTTGACCAAATCTTTAGCCGGGAGAAAATTTATTTAGTAATTACTCAATGTAATAAAGTAAGATTATCATTTTCATTTACAAATTAGTTAAATACCAAACCACTGAATAACACAGCGAACGCCACACTCTCCGCGTGCGTGCGTGTTTCCAAGAGCACCAGGGTGAGTTAACCGTACTCACTTGGTCCGCAGACTCCCTGAGTTTAAACCCAATTGAGAATCATTGCGACCACCTCTGTCGGGCTGTTCACGCCGTGGATCCTCAACAGAGAAAGCTAGCGCTGCTGTCGCATCACTGGAG
Source organism: Schistocerca americana (assembly GCF_021461395.2). Taxonomy (NCBI): domain Eukaryota; kingdom Metazoa; phylum Arthropoda; class Insecta; order Orthoptera; family Acrididae; genus Schistocerca; species Schistocerca americana. The sequence goes on along the minus strand of NC_060123.1, from coordinate 584,808,363 downwards.
TCGGCATTGCTCCATATCCTTTTCGGTACCTTCCGTATCTTCTTTGACTCTCTTCCGGCACGTCTAGCGCTCTGAAAGGTGTTGCTCTGCCTATGCGTTGTAACAGACTTGGGTCCTTTTCAAGGCATCTACAAGGTGGTCTAGACATTGCTACATAAACCTGTCCCACTATTTGAAGACGGCTCTCCTGGGGAATGCAGGTTTTCATAAATGAAAGTGAAATGGCGTGGTGGTGTTGTGGCCCTCAACTACGTACCTTCTGACTCAGCGTTGCAATATTAAAAGTTTTGGCTGGTTTCGTTGTCTAGGGGCTGGGATACATAGTTGCCACATTACAAGCCACATACTGCTGAGTCTACAGCATACAATATGAATATACACATGCATCGAATGGTCGAAGGTTCCTATCACTCGGCACTTGCGAATTTTATAAATGAAATATTGCAATTAAACAAAATCTGCAGGTACTATCTTAATGACTTTAAATGATGAGTACGATAGTAGAAGTACTTTTGATAATGTGGTATATTTCTGCAAAGCACTTATTGGTGTCGATGGTCCAGCAATTAAATAAAATATAAGTTGAATAACAGGGAAACAATAGATTCCTACTGCATGTAATTAGCTATAAACAACAACATAGCTCGCGAGATATTCACTTCTGAACGTACACTTCGTCTTCACTGCAAAAGCCACGGAAATCTCACAAGTACACAAGTCGGCACTCCGAAGTATTTCTACCTCCTGCGACCACGAGCAAACCGCTCCACCCTCTCAAACTCTCTTGCGCGACCGTACTGTCCTGGACTCTCCGTGTCCTGTGCGACTGTCCCGGGCGCCGAATTGTTCGGCACTGCCTCGTGTCCTCTCCCGTCACCCTTCACTTCCATACAGTCTCTCCACGTGTCCTTTTTGGAACGATCGCTGTGATTGGCCAGAGCGCTCCCACCCTCTCTTCAAGCAAACGCACATGCACAAACATATTAAAACACGTCCGAACTACTGGATTTACATTTAAATAACTTGAAATTAAATAAATATTCCTACGGCTGGAGCATAAACACGCTCTAACACACATTATAAAATAAAAAAAACAAATAAACATATCAAAGAAATAGCAACAAAAGGTAGGCCAGTAGCCTAATGTCTCTGTTCTTTCTAAAACACAGTTAATATTTAACTAATTGCTTCATGATTGCTATATATCGGATATAAACAAAGACATAGATGACTAAATATATTTATCAGCATGCTGCTACCGTTTTTTCGTGTAACTGTAGGGTGCTTATGGCCTGACGCGATCGATAGTAATCTGCGACTTTGACCTTCAATAAATCATGTACTATTCAAGTTAGATGTCTGTAACTTATACCAATTTAGGTCTACAGGTTCTAAGGACATGTCGGTCGACAAAATCGGATGAGCCGTTTAGATTTTGGAAATTCGTTGCTGTGTATTACTTCTATAATTTATCATCAGGTACTAAACTTTAAACTAATAAATATATTGAAAATCTGATTACACCATCAGAATCGTTGTGCAAATAATGGTAATGCACATTTTTCTTTTTGAGGTATCATGATTCATCTGGCTACTATTAATTTCTATACAAACTGCGAAATGTGTGCCATTAATGTTTCACAAAGTCCGCCCTCTTTGGCACTCCCAGCATGTCTCCTTCATCGACACAGCGTCACCATGGAATTCCCAACCGTGCGGCTGGACCACGTGCTGGGGCTGCTCCTCTTGCTAAGCCAACGATCGGCACCACGTGCTTGCAGCCGGGCCGCGACCTGCCGAGAGGCCCCAGTGCGGCCACGCCAACTCCGAACTTGGAATATTTTCAGGGCGCCACAGCTCGTCCGTTACCTCACACGAAGTTGTGCGGATGAAGAGTGTTCCGTGACCAATTTCTACTAGTTTCAACAGCTCGCCAGCACGTTCAGACCATTCCGTGTCACCAGATACGGCAGGCCAATTCAGATGACAGATTCTTCTCACACTGAGGAAAATGTTCACAGGGTGCTCGCGGTTTGATCGTGCATAATCGTCTCGAAAGGCGAAGCTATTGCCGACTGTTCTCTGTAACGGATAAAGAGAAGCCAAACAGATCGTGTAGAGGTGATTGCGTACAGTCCTCATAATCTGACCAATATATGCATTTTACAACTACAAGGACTACGGTAGACACCAGTCTTAAGGAAACGACGATCATCCTTTAAAGAATCTAAAAGAACCCTGATCTTATATGATGGTCGAAAAACACACTTCACATCATATTTCCGCAAAATACTACCAATCCCGTTCGAAATGCTTCTTCCGTAAGGCTAAAATGCCGTACATTTTTGTGCCACCTAAGTATTATGATCGCCAATGGCCTTGCCGCAATGGTAACAACGGTTCCCGTTAGATCACCGAAGTTAAGCACTGTCGTGCTGGGCTAACACTTGGATGGGTGACCATCCGGTCTGCCGTGCGCTGTTGGCAAGCGGGGTGCACTCAGGCCTTGTGAGGCAAACTGAGGAACTACTTGATTGAGAAATAGCGGCTCCGGTCTCGGAATCTGACATACGGCCGGGAGAGCGGTGTGCTGCCCACATGCTCCTCCATATCCGCATCCAGTGACGCTTGTGGTCTCAGGATGACACGGCGGCCGGTCGGTACCGTTGGGCCTTCATGGCCTGTTCGGGAGCAATTTTTTTTTAATTTTAGGTGTCATCATCACTCACTCGGTCCACAGTTGGTCGATAGCCCAACGCACGGTCTAATGTGTGTTTCACGGTATCCGGCCCGCCAAATGTTTGAGGTGGTACCTATGCTGCCAACAATTAAGTTTCGAGGCCTATCGCGACCAATACACCGCGACATTGGCTCTGCTACACACTACAAGACTACATAACTAAACTTATTGTTGCGCCGCTTGAAATAACAACGCGTTGACATACTCTTTAAGTCTGTTACGTCTTGCAGTAATAGTGCTGCTAACAATGATTTTGAGATTTCGTTAACTTTGTAGGACGCTTTCGTGAAGAATGTGCCGTGACATACTTTTTTGTCGGTGAAATTCGCCAGAATAAAATACGCAAGAATTTCTGTCAGGTACGTCCACCAGTCAAAATTATTTAATTAAATAAAAATCTTAGTTCGTTTCAGTGCTAGCTATTCCCACAACCTTAGATTTTTGCGATTTCATCTTTCCTTTATCCTTACATTACGGTGATCATGGAGTGCTAGGGTGCTTTAATCCCACTAGGTAGATCTTGGCCCTTATGACTTGGTGGAGGAGTCAATGTGGCCCGCGGACTAAAAAGTTTGGAGACCCCGGCATAGACGAAAGGTGACTTCGAGATTGGCACTCAGCTAACGCTCTCAGGATCCGAGAGCACATGGGGCCCTGTGAGCCAAGGTACGAAGTATTCATTCACGTTGAGCCGGAAAGTGGCAATTGCGAGCCTGCAGATACGCATCAGTGTGAGTAGGCTTCGTATAAACAGCATGCCCCAAGGCACCATCCACCTTCCTCCTGGTCTTCACGTCAAAGAAAGGAAGACAGCCACTTTTTTTATCTCCATCGTGAAACGAATATTCAAGTGGAATTCAGGTATTCTGAAAAGTCGTCCAAATTCTCACTACCATGGGGTCAAAGAACAAAAGCATCGTCTACATACCTCAAAAAAAAAAAAAAAAAAAAATCAAAAAACACGAAGGTTTCAAACCCGCCGACTCGAAGGCACGTTCTTCGAAATCTTCCTTACGCAAATTGGCAATAATAGGTGACAACGGGCTCCCCATCGCAGCTGCATCTGTGTGCTCGTAGTACTGTTATTGAATAAAGAGTAAGTTTAAGTCAACACATGTTGAAATAGGTTCGGTAGATCAGCACCAAACCTAACCCAATCATCCGTAACGAATCAGACAGAGGAACACGAGCGAAGACAAATACCGCATCAAACCTTGCTAGAATGTCAGAGTCATTCAAAGCAATCCCTCAAATCGAGGTAAGAAATCCGCCGAGCTCTTTAAGCGATGCTCACGCCAACCTAATACAGGGCTAGCAACACGATATGTCGGAACACCAATGTTCTTCACAGTCGGATGAAGATGACTCTATCCCTGTGGACCTTAGGGAGGCCATGTAACCTAGGAGGAACAGCACAGTAACAATGGTGACTCTTGATGGTCACCTGCGATAAGGAACTGTTCTTCAGGAGGCCGTTTGTCCTTGACTCAACACTTTTTGTGGAGCTAGCCCAACCCTGCGCCACGTTGAATCAGACATTAAACGTTGCATATTTTGAACGTAATCTAACTAGTCCAAAAAAAAAAAAAAAAAAAAAACAACGGTAGCATTGCCCTTGTCCGCAGGTAAAATAATATCCGGATCAATTCTAAGTGAACGTAAAGTAGGCTTCTCGGCCGCTATGGTATTACTCTAGGGTGGACGTGCCCCGTCAACACACGACATGCCTCCCTCCTATCCTCCGTTGCAACGTCAGGAGTAGTTTAAAAACAGATTGTTCAACAGAACTAATAAAATTAACAGAACAAACGCTTGGGAGACGGTACAAAATTTAAACCTTTCCCTAGCACTAGTAAAGCTCCTCTTCAAAAGATTTCTCAGTGAGCTTAATCAAATAACTTTGAGAAATAGCCACGGAGACGTTCAAACTTCGCCAAATCCCGGGCATTTACAGAATGAAATTCCCAATCAGATTGCGACTATGAAGCATCATCCAGCCAATTCCAATAAAAAGCCGACATTGTAGAGTCTGTCATTACATGAAGCCGAAAGAATCCCTTGGAAACAAAAGCGAACTGTCGACGAGTGTAATAGATCCTTTCGTGAACAAGAGCTAGGCCACAACGTTGCTTGAAGCGACTGGCGGCAGGAGAATTAATATGATGCACAACTTTGGGGAACATTGGAACATTTGAAATATGTGAACTTTGTATACGCCGGGAGAAACTAAGGTCTCATGTTTTCAGGAGTTCAGAATCTGAAAGATCTCTATATATTGGCAGTAGTTGGACCATAAAGGTTTCTGGAATCGGGTGTGCATGTGTATCTTTTTTCCCATTTACCTCGCAGTTATTTTACTTGCATCATGAATTATTTCCCTTTGGGCAGAGACCATACAGTGGGTGTTCATCACTGGATATTCTGTGAAACAGAGTTGACCTTTGCTCATATCGCTGACATTTTCGCTGGTTCTCCTGCTTGCCAGACCATAATATTCTCTGTGGTTGTGTGTTTCCGATTTGGGCAGTGTCCTCACTAAACATGAGGGAGTTTCTGCTATTACGGTATTTAGCCACATGCAGAAGCAATTCTGAAAGCTTGTGCTTACTAACTGAAATATAAGCATGATTTTCACTGTTTACAACGACATCATCATGCTCATTTCCGGTATGACGTTTCAACTTGCAATGTTACTTATAACCCGTCTTGATTGCCAAATGTTTATTCATATGACCGGTTTCGGTTCCTCTAGAACCATCTTCAGATCTGATATTTCGGTTACAGGAGTAACCCGTCCACACACAGCAACCTTCACATGCTGCGTCACATCAGCCAAAGCTGATATTCATTGCTGAACGCAATACGACGCCAGTCGGCAGTCGAAGCTTCAGGGGCATAACACCGTTCCAGACGCAACCGTTTGTCTTGTGGTGCTGACGGCAGACTACGCATGGCGTGGTAATTCCCTAGTCTGCCTGCTGCTCCTCTCCAACGGATGATGCGTGAGTCCATTACTATTTCTCGGATCGGAGGTGCAGATACGAAGAGATCACGATGTGCGTGGTGCATAATGCGGCGATCCTCCATTGTACTGGTCAGATATGATCGACCGAAACCTTGTTGACGAGTATGAAAGTCCTCATATTCCCATGCAGTCCAACATCAGGCCACTGGCACGTCCAAATGGCAGATAAATATGGATATCACATCCGGCCAAATGGAGACCTACAATGGGGCTCCTTTCAGACCTGTCACAGCATCTGTCGGGTGCTGATAACGCTGTCTCGTAAGAGTGCACAGCATCTCCGTGTTCTTCACACTGATTACTCAACATCTGACGCTGACCGTGCCTCTTACATACCCTGCTAGGTCTAGTAGCCACAGCAAACGCGACTAATACTAATATATCCTGAGGCCAGTCTACTGTCACAGAGGATCAGTTCTAATCATTTACATTCCTTGCGATTGTATGCACATGTGTGAAATTGCTCCAACATCCGACCACGAGTTCTGGGTGCTTCACTTTCTACGTCAGGCAGTGGCCGTGGAATAACAGAGGAATTATTATCACGTATCCAGCTCACCTTGGCTTCACTAATAGAGGTTCAATGGTGCTTAAACTCTGGAGCAGAAACAGTTATGAGCCGACAATGCCCGCTGAGAACACAGGCCTTTCCCAGTGAGTTAAAATATATACTTCACTTTTTATTCCTTAATGTGCAGAGCCGGCTGATCGAGGTCGGATCCAATGTAGAGTTCAGTTCTTTGACATCTTAAGGGGCAGGTGAGCTACAAAATTCAGAATAAATCTTTGCATAAATATACTGGATGCTCCCCATTATCTATCAAAGTCAATGACACGCAGTACTCCAGCCCAGTAATGTTCTTGAACCAGTGTAACAGCAATGAATTCTAAAGGAAGACAGTGTTCTCATCATCATATAATCAAAATCATACGTAACAACCCATCCGACCAACGGTACGGAATTTCCCAATTGATTCTGAATGGTCAAATGGATAACTAAGTTACTTAATCTCTGAATTGTACAGTATCACAACAAAGTACACTCAAAATGTTGTAAGATCACCATCACGCAGCGCCACAGCTCAGACGAGGGAAGGAGACCTGTGTCCTATGGACTGAAACTCAACGTGTCTTGAACCCATTACGCACTGCTGAGTCGGTCGGTCGGTCGCCTACAGAGCATTTTGCTGGAAGTAAAGAGAGGTCGCGTCGCTTATATATACCCCTATGTGCATCGGTCTACATATACGAGAGTCGAAAATTCGAATGCAGAACTTTTTAACTGGGCTCGTTTCTGACTGACTTGTTGCTGCGCATCACTTAAGACAGTGTCAGGTCTGTCGTAATGAAACCAGTTCACACACTAACAAATTCTCAATTGGATGGCACCTAAAGAAGGCATAATTTTTTTATTTAATTGTCTTGATTACAAAGACTTAACAGAATTACTCATTTCAGCAATAAAACAGCTGCCGTCAGAATCTCTCATTGTGCTGCTGCGCAACAAGGCATTACGACTCATCTATTGCGTCCTCTGTCTTGATGCTGCCGAGGCGACTTCCTTTCCTGTGCCGCCAGCCTCTTTATGGCAGGGTAGCACTTAACAGCCAACTTACTCCTATTTGCCGGCCGGAGTGGCTGAGCGGTTCTAGGCGCTACAGTCTGGAACCGCGCGACCGCTACGGTCGCAGGTTCGAATCCTGCCTCGGGCATGGATGTGTGTGCTGTCCTTAGGTTAGGTTTAAGTAGTTCTAAGTTCTAGGGGACTGATGACCTCAGCAGTTAAGTCCCATAGTGCTCAGAGCCATTTGAACCATTTTTACTCTGTTATTTGTTGGATGTATTCCAGTTTCTGTGTTCTGCTTCTAGAGCTCCTTTACCGCTGAAGTTATTTTCTGATGACATTATCTGACATTAATAGATCAACAGTTGCTGCACTCTTACCACGTCTAGTTACATCTTGTTGACTCCAGTGAGAGAGGTGTCTGTCCCTCACCCTCCTCTCCCCTCCCCCACACCCACCCGTCTCTCCCCCGCCCCGGTCTTCCCTTCCCTCCTAAAAAACAGTTCAATTCGTCGCCCTGCCGCATGCTGCACTGCATGACGTATGATTGAACGATATTTATATTGGTGATGGATATCTCGAACTACTTCTCCGAGATGCCCCGGGAACTGGCTTTAACTCCGTTTACTGTTGAAAATCGGTTGCTTACAGTTTCCTGTTTGTGTATGGTATTTAGTACAAAGTCGTATGATAGGATGTCATTACAATTTTACGTAAAAAAAGCACACATACTCCCGTAATTCCGACATATGTGTTTTTATGACGTCTCATATTTACAGGAGACATACGCTTCAGTGGATTTGTGTAACTATCTACATTTAGGGATGTATATATATTAAGCGGATTGTTGTACATAGAGGATAGTGTACCAAGAACACATTTTTCGTCAGTACTTAAGTCATTTTAAAATCACAGTAAGTAACGCACTCTAGAGACTACCATTAGCAGTTTCCGCCATTATCAGCAATTTTTGCTAGCGTTAGACACGAGGCTGCGTTTTGTGTAACAGTTGTAAATACGCTCTAGAACAGAAAAAGAAGACGCACCACGAAGGAATTATCCGAATGGCACGGAAATCAGTAGATGTGATGTACATTTGCATATGAGGAAATGATTACATTTTCACAAAAACTGGATGATTTCTGCTAGAGAAAGAGCCTCACTAATGGAACAGGTCAATAACGTATTGGTCCCCTCTGGCCCCTATGTAAGCAGTTATTCTGCTTGGCATTGAATGAGTTGTTGGATGTCCTCCTAAGCATTGGTGTGGCAAATCCATATCAACGACCTCAGTAGTCATTAGACATCGTGAGAGAGCAGAATGGGGGCTCCGCGGAACTCACCGACTTCGAACGTGGTCAGGTGATTGGGTGTCAGTTCTGTCATACGTCAGCACGCGAGATTTCCACACTCCTAAACATCCGTACGTCCACTGTTTCCCATACGATAGTGAAGTGGAAATGCGAAGGGACACGTACAGCACAAAAGCATACAGGCCGACGTCGTCTGTTGACTGTCATAGACCGCCGACAATTGAAGAGGGTCGGAATGTGTAATAGACAGGCATCCATCCAGACTATCACACAAGAATTCCAAACTGCATCAGGATCCACTGCAAGTACTATGACAGTTAGGTAGGAGGTGAGGAAAGTTGGATTTCATGGTCGAGCGGCTGCTCATTAATCACACATCACGCTGAGTAAATGCCAAACCACGCCTCGCTTGGTACAAGGAGCGTAACCATTGGACGACTGAACAGTGGAAAAACGCTGTGTGCAGTGACGAATCACGGTACACAATGTGGCGATCCGATGGCAGGGTGTAGGTATCGCGAATACCTGGTGAACGTCATCTGCCAGCGTGTGTAGGGCCACCAATAAAATTCAGAGGCGGTGGTGTTATAGCGTAGTCGTGGTACTTTCACAGCACACAGGCTTACACTGACGTCTTAAGCACCTTTTGCTTCCCACTGTTGCAGTGCAATTCGGGGATGTGCGATTGCATCTTTCAACACGATCGATCACCTGTTCATAATGCACGGCCTGTGGCGGAGTGGTTACTAGACAATAACATACCTGTAATGGACTGGCCTGCACAGAGTCCTGATCTGAATCTTATAGAACACCTTTGGCATGTTTTGGAACGCCGACTTCGTGCCAGGCCTCACCGACCGACGTAGATACCGCTCCTCAGTGCAGCACTCCGTGAAGAATGGGCTGCCATTTCCCAAGAACCTTCCAGCATCTGATTGAACGTATTGTCACTGTACTTCACATAAATATCGACATTTTTATCGGTTGTAAACCGCAGTTAAAGTATTTTATGAATATAATTAGTGCAAAAGATACAGTTAATGTTCATGAAACAAATGATGTGCAGCGATAATTTAAGAGTAGCATCTTTATTTAATGTCTATGAAAATAAAAAAGGATCGAAAGAGACGCGATTGTACGGCCGAGGAGGAAGGACGTATTTTGTGGTACACACACTGTTTTGTTTCGCTGTACGGAAGGCAGCCATTGAGCGGCTACACATATTTTATGTAAGTTATTCTGTATTTTACTAAAATAAACTTATTATTACCACAAAATGAATTTCTTTGTAATAGTTGTCACCTCGAATGCTCGCAGTGGCTAATTATTTTTAATAAGCATTTTTTCAGTAATTTGCACTGCGAGAAGCTTACCTTCCGATGCAGCCTCTGGTCGGCCATTACGCACTGAAGTATTCATTTATTTTTCAAAGTGTTAACAGTAAATGTAAATGCTTGAGATTTCATTGTAATAACCTTTCTAAATTGCAACAGATAATTTACGTTAAAGCTCATTTTTTTAAATTATACTGATTCCATGAGTTCAGTAAGTTTTATCTTGGCCGCTCCACGGCAACAATCGAAATTCTCTCGAGCTTTGCTTTGCAATCAATAAGTAGAAATTAATAAAATTACATTCAATTCAGTTAACGGCAACTATATTTTAGTCATCACGTTCAAAATCTAAAGTTAGTACACGAATCACAGCGGCCCTTCAAGAACCCGTTTCATATTTACTTATGCACATAAGTAAAAGTGATAAGAAAAGATAATATCCCTGAGAGAAAGAATCATGCTCTAACAAAAGAAAAATTCACGCTGATAAATTAAAAATAAAAATATATAAAATATATGTATTATTTTTTTTGTATATAACGTAACAAATGACACCGACGTCACAGTATGCCTGCCAGAGTGGAAGCTGTCATCAAGGCTAAGGGTGGGCCGACAGCATATTGAATTTCTGCATTAACGATGAAGGGCGCCACGAACAGATGTCCGGATTCTTTTGATCGCATAGTGTATTAAAGGTACGAGCTGAACACTTGGCGATGCCCAGGTATGTATTTATTGGAATTCTACTAGTCCATCATCTCCTCTTTTCTCTCTCTCTCTCTCTCTCTCTCTCTCTCTCTCTCTATCTCTCTCTTCTTGCTCCTCTCTCTGGCTACCTCCTTCCCCCTTCCATTCCTCATGCCTCTCTGTCTGTCAAACTGCTCCTTCCCCCTCTAACCTCACCTGCTTTATGTCCATCACCTTCTTCCACCTCTCTCCATCCATCCTTTTCTTTTCTTCACTACCCCCCTCCCTCCCTCTCTCTCTCTCTCTCTCTCTCTCTCTCTCTGTGTGTGTGTCGATCTCCCAGTCTTCCCTTTCTGTGTCCATTTCACTCTCCCCCTCTGCGCCCATCTCCCACTCTCTGCCCACTCCCTCCTCCCTCTCTGTCCATTTCTTTCTCTCCCCTTCTCTCTCCACGTCGACACCTCCACCCCAATAGGACTTTGCTGGTTTTTACTCCCACAATATTTCTTTCCAGATAGTAAGGAAAATGTGTAACAAGTTTGGCTGAATGTAAGCGTAGGCTTCCGCGGCCGTTGTCACAGTCAATAACATTCTATTGGGTTTGAGGCCGCATTGTCAACTATAAAATTCCGACGTTTAGACAACTTTACAAGGCGCCTTCCTCAGGATGTACTGCCAACTGTTAGCAGTACACCCTGAGGAAGGCGTCTTGCAACAGTCGCCGAGGCTGAAATCTATCCAGGAGTGAAGAAGGCGCTGTTTACCTGCTGATTTGCTCCCATACGAACATGTCACATATATTTAACACACCTGCGGAGAAACTCAGTTTTTCCCACGCATTTATTTCTAGCTGTACGCTCATGCTATAGCACGCAGCGTCCGGCCTCGTGCTTAAGGTTTATGATGCTGTATCTCCTTAACTATGAGTCGTACAATGATATAATTTTGCGCTTACGTTTAGCGATATAAGAGTGTACAGCCTGTAAAATTGGTCGCGAATACAGTAGTAGTAGTAAGGAAGTAACGCCTTATAGTGTCACACCTCATGCAGTACTTCTACTGCATAGACAGCAGGAAAGTAGTAAGCGATAAACATTTTTTCCTTTTGTCATTTTGTCGGGGTTCCAGCGAGAAAAATATTTGCACAGGTTTGAAATTACGTGTAAATTTTGTTGCAAGTCGCTAAGTGCTCTCATTCTCAAATAATGGTTGAATAAAGTCTGGGAATTCACGCGTCGTGGGATACGCTTCTGTTTCACCCCCACCCCCTTCAGATAAGCAGGTGATTATTACCCCCACAGCGATTGTCACCTAACAGTAAGGTATTTGTTAACCAAGTTTGGTTGCATTCGGTCCGGTGGTTTAGATGGAGATATGAAACCTACACACACACACACACACACACACACACACACACACATTTTTATAACATGCAAAGATGTGGAGCATATTGTTAATTCTCCAGGTACAAAATTTCAGTTTTTTGTTTATTTGCACCATTACAATATTTGTAATACTACATGAACATATTGTATTTTGTGTGTGTGTGTGTGTGTGTGTGTGTGTGTGTGTGTGTGTGTGTGTAGAGTGTACTGTAATATCTGTGTTGTGTGGTGATGTTGCTTGAGAGAGAAGGGAGAGAGTGAAATCCAGTGCCGGCACATAGGGTACTCCTCGCTAATAGCACCAAGGATTCGAAACGGCTTACCCCCAGGTCAAGCGCCAATGCAGAAGCGTGCGTTGGCGACCTCGGACACGGTGGCGAGTGACTTTCGTTGTGAGTAAAATACCATATATTTTTAGAATTACTTAAATAACGTGTGGATAGTTAGGCCATACTGGTTGTGAACCATCAGCGACACCGAAAGTCCTTTACTACAGAATATGTGACACTTGCAAATTAACTGAGTTTTTTAATGTCTTTACAATTTTATCTGTGTTCAAAGTGGAAATAGGCTTGGTTTCCAAGACATTATATTCCAAATGTTTTTAACCCGTAGATAGTTTCTGTCAGTATTTCTGCTAATTTGATTTCACTTACTGATTATTAGTGTGTAGCAGACTAATAATGTAACCGATGAGTAAAGAACATATTGACAAGACTTTTTCAATTGCAAGGCTTTTAAATGTTCTCACATTCGGAAAAACACCAACTTTTCAATGTAGTTTTTGCAATTTCGGAAAAAGACTGCAACATAGAAAGTGTATGCAATCACTTAAAAATGGAACAAGAAAATGTATTAAACTCTTGTTCCAGGACTGACTAGAAGCGAAAGTCTCAAGAGTGAACCAAGGTCCTACACTCTCCCTACAATAACATTCGTTACATTTTACTATTGATCCTAAAAAAAAAAAGTGCGCCAAACATATGAGCATTCATACGAAGGGAATATCCGTGTACAACTCGACGATATTTACAGTCAGTGCGTTCTGTTTATTCTGTTTCCAACCAGTTCTCACTAAATGACGTATACGAGTTATTGCCATGTTGTTTGTTGTTGTTGTGGTCTTCAGTCCTGGGACTGGTTTGATGCAGCTCTCCATGCTACTCTATCCTGTGCAAGCTTCTTCATCTCCCAGTACCTACTGCAACCTACATCCTTCTGAATCTGCTTAGTGTATTCATCTCTTGGTCTCCCTCTATGATTTTTACCCTCCACGCTGCCCTCCAATACTAAATTGGTGATCCCTTGATGCCTCAGAACGTGTCCTACCAACCGATCCCTTCTTCTGGTCAAGTTGTGCCACAAAATTCTCTTCTCCCCAATCCTATTCAATACTTCCTCATTAGTTATGTGATCTACCAATCTAATCTTCAGCATTCTTCTGTAGCACCACATTTCGAAAGCTTCTATTCTCTTCTTGTCCAAACTATTTACCGTCCATGTTTCACTTCCATACATGGCTACACTCCATACAAATACTTTCAGAAACGACTTCCTGACACTTAAATCTATACTCGATGTTAACAAATTTCTCTTCTTCAGAAACGCTTTCCTTGCCATTGCCAGTCTACATTTTATATCCTCTCTACTTCGACCATCATCAGTTATTTTGCTCCCCAAATAGCAAAACTCCTTTACTACTTTAAGTGTCTCATTTCCTAATCTAATTCCCTCAGCATCACTCGACTTAATTCGACTACATTGCATTATCCTTGTTTTGCTTTTGTTGATGTTCATCTTATATCCTCCATTCAAGACACTGTCCATTCCATTCAACTGCTCTTCCAAGTCCTTTGCTGTCTCTGACAGAATTACAATGTCATCGGCGAACCTCAAAGTTTTTATTTCTTCTCCACGGATTTTAATACCTACTCCGAATTTTTCTTTTGTTTCCTTTACTGCTTGCTCTGTATACAGATTGAATAACATCGGGGAGAGGCTACAACCCTGTCTTACTCCCTTCTCAACCACTGCTTCCCTTTCATGTCCCTCGACTCTTATAACTGCCATCTGTTTTCTGTACAAATTGTAAATAGCCTTTCGCTCCCTGTATTTTACCCCTGCCACCTTTAGAATTTGAAAGAGAGTATTCCAGTTAACATTGTCAAAAGCTTTATCTAAGTCTACAAATGCTAGAAACGTAGGTTTGCCTTTCCTTAATCTTTCTTATAAGATAAGTCGTAAGGTCAGTATTGCCTCACGTGTTCCAGTGTTTCTGTGGAATCCAAACTGATCTTCCCTGAGGTCGGCTTCTACTAGTTTTTCCATTCGTCTGTAAAGAATTCGTGTTAGTATTTTGCAGCTGTGGCTTATTAAACTGATTGTTCGGTAATTTTCACTTCTGTCAACACCTGCTTTCTTTGTGATTGGAATTATTATATTCTTCTTGAAGTCTGAGGGTATTTCGCCTGTATCATACATCTTCCTCACCAGATGGTAGAGTTTTGTCAGGACTGGCTCTCCCAAGGCCGTCAGCAGTTCCAATGGAATATTGTCTACTCCGGGGGCCTTGTTTCGACTCAGGTCTTTCAGTGCTCTGTCAAACTCTTCACGCAGTATCGTATCTCCCATTTCATCTTCATCTACATCCTCTTCCATTTCCATAATATTGTCCTCAAGTACATCGCCCTTGTATAGACCCTCTATATACTCGTTCCACCTTTCTGCTTTCCCTTCTTTGCTTAGAACTGGGTTTCCATCTGAGCTCTTGATCTTCATACAAGTGATTCTCTTATCTCCAAAGGTCTCTCTAATTTTCCTGTAAGCAGTATCTATCTTACCCCTAGTGAGATAAGCCTCTACATCCTTACATTTGTCCTCTAGCCATCCCTGCTTAGCCATTTTGCACTTCCTGTCGATCTCATTTTTGAGACGTTTGTATTCCTTTTTGCCTGCTTCATTTAATGCATTTTTATATTTTCTCCTTTCATCAATTAAATTCAAGACTTCTTCTGTTACCCAAGGATTTCTACTAGCCCTCGTCTTTTTACCTACTTGATCCTCTGCTGCCTTCACTACTTCATCCCTCAAAGCTGCCCATTCTTCTTCTACTGTATTTATTTCCCCCATTCCTGTCAGTTGTTCCCTAATGCTCTCCCTGAAACTCTGTACAACCTCTGGTTCTTTCAGTTTATCCAGGTCCCATCTCCTTAAATTCCCTCCTTTTTGCAGTTCCTTCAGTTTTAATCTACAGGTCATAACCAATAGATTGTGGTCAGAGTCCACATCTGCCCCTGGAAATCTTACAATTTAAAACTTGGTTCCTAAATCTCTGTCTTACCTTTATATAATCTATCTGATACCTTTTAGTATCTCCAGGGTTCTTCCATGTATACAACCTTCTTTCATGATTCTTAAACCAAGTGTTTGCTATGATTATGTTGTACTCTGTGCAAAATTCTACCAGGCGGCTTCCTCTTTCATTTCTTAGCCCCAATCCATATTCACCTACTACGTTTCCTTCTCTCCCTTTTCCTACACTCGAATTCCAGTCACCCATGACTATTGAATTTTCGTCTCCCTTCACTATCTGAATAATTTCTTTTATTTCATCATACATTTCTTCAATTTCTTCGTCATCTGCAGAGCTAGTTGGTTATTGCTATCGCAATTTTAATTATTGAGATATATAAATTCATTTTTTTCAGTTATTGTACAGATATTTATGCTGTCAGGATTATCATTTTGTAATGGTCAGTATTTAGACAACAAAATACCACTTTAAATTATAGTATTTCGAAAGTTTTGAACATAAGACAGAGCTGTATCAAACTTGCCGCTGCTGTACAGAAATTTAGCAGTCAATGGATGGGTCGCTCATGGTTGGTCCAACTAAATGAGACCAATGAGTGTGACATAGTGGAAAAGTGCATTGTTACTGTATTACAATAATTAGTAGTCACTCTTTCTTGTATCATACTGGACGTAAGCTGCCAAGCGAAGTACATGGCCTCTAGCTGAATTGTGGTAAGAGTATTGCAAATACCCCGCCGGATATTGTAATTGTACCATATTAGCAATATAGGAAATCATCGCCGTAGCATCCGAGGGTTGCATTGAGATTTAAGTACTAATGGAATGGAGGGCATCAGTATCTTTAGTTTCAACAGCCACCTATCGTAACAATAAGCAACACTGTAGAGACATTAGGCTCAATCGTAATTTATCCTGTAAAAGTGGTATCATTAAAAAAATCGTTCCGTAATTAATGTAAGGGAAGAAATCGGACTTATAGTACTGTGGCAATGCCGCAATATTGTATACTTGCTCTGGCATTGTCAGCGTCAGAGATTTAGCGGGGAGATGGCAATGTGAAGTGTTTTTGCTACTACTTGAATCATCGGACGCTTTTGTTGCTAATCGCAAACCAGCGATGTGGTGGTGACCCCTCGCCCCCCTAGATCTATATCCAAGCACAATGTGAAAGAAATGGTTTTGCTTTAAACGATGTACAGAGCTTCGCACACGTCTGATGTTACTGTATTTCTATTGTGAAAAATCTTATTTTTGACGATGACATGTACATATGTCGGAGGACATTAAAGTTCGTGATGTGGTGAAGCAAAATTTTTGCTGTATGTGACAAATAACTTCTACAGTCAACAGCGAATATGATGGCCTGTAAACAATTCTACATGGCCATGATCGACGGTCATGAGAAGTTAATCTATGTTGCTTTTATTGGTACGAGGGAACACAAAGTATTAGACTTCGTACCGATACAAAAAGCGTGATTTTGCTAAATAACCCCTTACTTTCCATAAGGGTCGTAGTACAGGACCTGCATGAACGGGCCCTTTGTCGTGAGAATGGTCCACCTGGTTGGATAGTTGAAACAACGCCTTAATCGACTGTAATGGGCAGAGTCATCCTTGTAAGCGATGGTGCGGATAATTAATATTACTATCATCGTCTGACCTCAGCGACCACAGGGTCGTAGTTTACTACAAGGCTCAAAGGAAGCGTGGACAACAATCTGTACTACGTACTAAGCGACTAACCGGAGGCACGGTAACCAAAGCACAGTTGCAAGTTGTCTAACGCTTTCGAGGAGCAAAAAATATTTGCTTTTCAATTTTTAATATAATTAATGAGTGAATTTAAAAATTAAATTGCCCCCATGATCTACTTATTAAGGGGTATGATCTCATGTTACAGTATTTGAGAATGAGAGCAATTAGCTACCTCCTACAAACATTACACCTATTTTCAAACCTTTTAAAAACTTTTTCTCGCTGATAAACCCCCCCCCCCCCCCACCACCACCCTCCTCCACCGCGCACACGCACACGAACAAAATATGGTGAAACGAAAGAATTTATTTCTTTCTACATTTTCGCTTTTCATGCAGTAACATTTCAGCACTAGGTATGATGTCTTAATTTATTACTTTTTACTACTAACTCTATTCGCAGTATATTTGGCAGACAGTATGCACATGTACGGCCGAATGACTTTGCAAAATTATATCTTTGTACGACACATAATTTAAGAGATATGACATCATGAACACTGAGATGTGTGAAAAACTATCTTTTGTGTGGAACGAAGCGCAAATTATCCAGACTACATTCATTCAGTGTTACATAGTGAGAAATACTTAGCGACTTCCGACAAACTTTAAGCATAATTTGAAATCTTACCTAAACTCTCTCTTACTTGCATGCTTAACGTCAATTACTTAACTCATTAAATATCTGTAAAGCAATCAGACGTTGGAAGCCGTTTTTATACGTGGGGGTTCGGTTTTTTAAGTAATGGGTGCTTTACTGGTTACCTGCTAGTGTGAAGACTCAGAATTTCCAATAGTTGCTGCCATCAGTTATAAACGCAATCAACTTTCTAGCAACTGGACTCGTAGGCTAACTTAAGGGACAGCGGCAGTCATGGCGGTGTTTATCTGTCGCACATAGGTTGGCAACGAGTCAGTTTCGCGCAGCTAGTTGACTTATTCTTTGGCATAACCAATGACAAGCGAAAACAGAGGCAATGTGCTTCTAGTGGCGAATTGAAACTGTTGTCTTGGTTACTGTTTTTCGGTATGTTTGTGAGTTTCGATAGAAATGTTTTGTGATTATGGTAGCGAGTGTTATAGAGCGGGATGATTTAAGTGGTTTAATGCTGCATGGCGACGTCGTCCTTTGATGCATGTCTCATGTATTAATTGCAGACACACAAAAATACATCAAATATGGTGGTGAAAGGTCTACGCAATCGATCTACACGAGCACACTAGTAAATGGATCGGTGATTTTTAACTAAATCATGGTAGAAGGTAGGTGGATCTATGTTTATCGATTATGCAGCAGCACGTTCGCTATATTAAAAACATTGATCCACCTACCTTCTCCCAGGATTTAATTAAAAACTATTGATCCGACTACCTCCTCCCATGATTTTATTAGAAAACTCCGTGTGCTCGCACAGATCGATTGCATAGCAACACAGAGTAGATCAATATTTTTATATTTTCGAATACATCACACTTACTACGGTTTCGTTGGTTTGCAGACACTATCAGCGCTTAAACAGCTGCGACTCTAACAAGACGCAATTAAATCTATAATCCTCGTTTACAGCTATGTTTCGCCCTTCCTTCCGAATGTATTACTTCGAAACATATAGTGTACCTGCTGCTCTCTCATTGGCTGCGTACCAAAAACGGATGACACACCTCCTTTTGCTCTCATTACACCTCAGGGCAAGAGCTGACAACAGTCCTACACGAAACATGTTACGTACGCCACTGGGCCTATTATTACAAGTATTGTCGCGAATGGTCTGGCTGAATCCAAACAATTCCATGCCGGAAGTATTAATTACGCATCCTGTATAATCATCGAAAGTAGGGCTAAGAGCATACAAAAAATGTGTCTCGTATCACGAGGTATCTGATTAACCAACCTGCGTAGGAGCTTAAGAGAAAATGGCACGCTACTCAACTTCAGCCAGGGCAACGAATTCAAACTTGTTAAGAATAAATTTCGCCAGACAAGGGTTAAATAAATGAAGAGAAAACACACACACACACACACACACACACACACACACACACACACACACACACACACACACACACAGAGAGAGAGAGAGAGAGAGAGAGAGAGAGAGAGAGAGAGAGAATATCAATTTAGTGCATTTTCTATCGTTGCAGTTGAACGCTGTAGCACTTTAACGTCTTTCGCCATGTGTAGTTAAATACGATGAAAAAGGTTAGCAGTTTTCCTCTCTCTTACAGCAAGAAATACAACAATCAAGGCATGAAGGTTTGGAGCAGAAATTACCTAGAGCTATGGTTACTAGTGGGTATAACAGCAAAATAATTCCAAGAGTTACACTTACATATATAAAAAAATTACAGCCCCAAACAGTAAAGTAACCTTAAAAGTAGCAAGCTACGCACTTACCGTACGAAAAGGACGGCACCGATGGCCCATGCAGGGTATTTCGTCTTAGAATGGGCAATCTAGAAATGTCCGCCAAAGAAGCCATGGAATCTCTTTACGTGGCAGTCGTAGCGAACCTACGCTGCACTGGCAAAATCCGCGTTCCAAAACAACAGCTCTTTTGAATGTGATCGCTACGTGCGGCATTTACCGAGCATCATAAGCAACGTAAAAAGCTTACTGAACGAGAAACTTCATTACATGCAGTTTAGGGCTAAACAATCGGCTCCCACCAGCATTTGCTATGTAGCGTAAAGCACTACGACGTAAACAGGCGGCGGCGAGAGAACTGACATCTGACGCAACGGACGATGGGGGCGCACGGTTCGCTGATAGCAGCCCATCAAACACGGCGGACACAGTCTATCATTGTACACTACATTCGCATCTGAAGACGTATACAATGCGCAAAATACTGGAATTATTATCTACAGCAATATTTGAAATAGTATGGAATAGGAAGTCCCGAGAGCTACAGAAACACGTGCAGCTCTATCTCGACACATTTGGCAAACAACGGCGTCTAAAACTTGTCATCAGAGAAATTTTGTAACTGAAGTTACGCATTTAAAATAAGAAATAAAAAAAATACGTAAAAGTATTCGATAATCCATTCAGAACAAGGAATGTAGCTACTCCTAACAGTGCCATCTGAATGGTAATAGTGAAGCGGTCATTACCTAATATATTTTAGAAACTTTGTTGGTGGTTTTGGTAGTTGATCCCGGCGCAAAGGTTCTTTACGTATGCCTCCTTAACTCATCCCCGATGTTTACAGGGTGCGCCTAACGTCAGGATCGAAATTATTCAGACAGTATAGTCCACAAAACCATTCTGAAATAGGAACTGATGGTCAGAAATGACTACCTCCAGCCGTACGAGTTTGTAGCGAGTGTCGTAGCTGCTCCTGCATCGTAACAAATAACTGACCGCCGTATCGGCAGGTGATCGACACTTTAGTAAACAAAACTCAGCTAGCGATGTGTTCGCGGTGTTTACCATTGTTTAGTGAATGATGATAAATTATTACTCTTTATAGGAACTTGCACTTACACCTTTCTCGAACCATACTGCACAGCTTTTATAAAAGACATTCTGATATAAAACTAAGTTAATTTTTTAAAATCATGCTGTAGAACACTCATTTTTAGCAGTGTTCGGTGGTATAGTGTTCTGCACATATACATTTCGTGTATGTAACAGTAAGATATCGCGTCTGGAAAGACGACCGAATATATCAAGAAAAGTTACGCAACAGCCTAATTCTAATTGCCTGAATTATAATCACCGTGGATCAAAATTTTCGAAAGTTCAAACCACAGAAAGCAGAGCGTGGTTACAGAGCTGTTGACATAGTACTATTTGAGGAGACTGTGTTGCACCGTTTAGCAAACGGAAGGACGACGGTACAAATCGACGCTGGACCATCTTGATTTAAGTTTTCCTTGGGTGCCATAAATCATTCTAGGCAAATTCCGGGATGGTTCCTTTGAACTGCGACGGCCGATTGCTTTCCCTATTCTTGAAACAATCCGAGCTTGTGTACCGTAACTAATGACTTCGTGTCCGCAGCTCGTGGTCGTGCGGTAGCGTTCTCGCTTCCCACGCCCGGGGTCCCGGGTTCGATTCCCGGCGGGGTAAGGGATTTTCTCTGCCTCGTGATGACTGGGAGTTGTGTGATGTCCTTAGGTTAGTTAGGTTTAAGTAGTTCTAAGTTCTAGGGGACTGATGACCTGAGATGTTCAGTCCCATAGTGCTCAGAGCCATTTGAACCATATTTTTCCAAGCCGGTGTATTAGATGCTAAAACATTTCTGTTTTCAGAAATGCTTTACTCGCTGTAGCCAGTCTGCAGATTATACAGGGTGTTACAAAAAGGTACGGCCAAACTTTCAAGGAACATTCCTCACACACAAATAAAGAATAGATGTTATGTGGACATGTGTCCGGAAACGCTTAATTTCCATGTTAGAGCTCATTTTAGTTTCGTCAGTATGAACTGTACTTCCTCGATTCACAATCAACATGTGTGGGCTGACGAGAATCCGCACGCAACTGTGCAATCACGTCATCAACACAGATTTTCTGTGAACGTTTGGGCAGGCATTGTTGGTGATGTCTCGATTGGGCCCCATGTTCTTCCACCTACGCTCAATGGAGCACGTTATCATGATTTCATACGGGATACTCTACCTGTGCTGCTAGAAGATGTGCCTTTACAAGTACGACACAACATGGAGCTCCTGCACATTTCAGTCGAAGTGTACGCTTCTTAGCAACAGATTCGGCGACCGATGGATTGGTAGAGGCGGACCAATTCCATGGCCTCCACGCTCTCCTGACCTCAACCCTCTTGACTTTCATTTATGGGGGCATTTGAAAGCTCTTGTCTACGCAACCCCGGTACCAAATGTAGAGACTCTTCGTGCTCGTATTGTGGACGGCTGTGATACAATTCACCATTCTCCAGGGCTGCATCAGCTCATCAGGGATTCCATGCGACGAAGGATGGATGCATGTATCCTCGCTAACGGAGGACATTTTGAACATTTCCTGTAACAAAGTGTTTGAAATCACGCTGGTACGTTCTGTTGCTGTGTGTTTCCATTCCATGATTAATGTGATTTGAAGAGAACTAATAAAATAAGCTCTAACATGGAAAGTAAGCGTTTCCGGACACATGTCTACATAACATATTTTCTTTCTT
The DNA here is from genome assembly GCF_021461395.2 of Schistocerca americana. Lineage (NCBI taxonomy): Eukaryota > Metazoa > Arthropoda > Insecta > Orthoptera > Acrididae > Schistocerca > Schistocerca americana. The sequence continues at coordinate 584,786,104 of NC_060123.1, read as the reverse complement.
TGTGTGTGAGGAATGTTTCCTGAAAGTTTGGCCGTACCTTTTTGTAACACCCTGTATAAACTGCAGACTGGCTACAGCGAGTAAAGCGTTTCTGAAAACAGAAATGTTTTAACATCTAATACAGCGGCTTGGAAAAATATGGTTCAAATGGCTCTGAGCACAATGGGACTTAACATCTCAGGTCATCAGTCCCCTAGAACTTAGAACTACTGAAACCTAACTAACCTAAGGACATCACACACATCCATGCCCGAGGCAGGATTCGAGCGGTTCTGGACTGAAGCGCCTAGAACCGCTCGGCCACCAGCGGCGGAAAAATATGAAAATTCCACATCCTACTAGGATGAAGGAAACACTTTCCCTTCCAAATTAGCTTCCAGACGTCTCAGAATGGATAAATACTGGTACTATACGACTTTCAAGGGTATCTAATACCATTCGACCTGCAAAATAGTAGCAAATGCATATGACGGTAGTGGAGGTAGATAGCAATCACGCATTGTTGTCTCAAAAATAGATTACAGAGGTTCAGTAATACTTAGTTCTGGTGACTGTTGTGGCAAGAGGAGAAGCAACAGTTTATCCACATTCTCACGGAACCAGATGCGTTTACATGGCCCTCTTGTCTTGGAACGATGCACCACCACTAAGGTACTAAATTTTACCATGGGACGGACGTTATCAGCCACACACAGTCACATAACTCTTGGCAGTAATGCGACTTCGCAGCGTAAACATGGAGCCCATGGAATACCACAATATGGCTGCCAAATCATCGCTCACCCCTTCTCATGCATCCTTCTGGGGACATAAGCCCTGCCAGATGTTGCAAACGGCATGAAGCAAGTCTACCCCACCAAATGGCTTTCTTCCAACGCTCCACAGCCAGGTTTTGTAGCTCCTCCTCCTTGTTTTCCTGTTATGGTAGTTTGCATCACTGGTGAGCGGTTTTGGAATTTCAGCTCGCCCTACAATTCCCTGATTATGGTGCTCCCTTCGTGTTGCTTTGGTGCTTTGTGGGTATGCAAGTGAGACTTTCTGTTCTGCAGTGACTTTTGCAGCTGTCGCCCTCTTATTTTTCGTCACAATTTTCTTCAATGACTGTCTGTCACGACCGCTCAACACACACTTTCATCTGCATTTGGGGACTGATGACCATAGATGTTAAGTCCCACAGGGCTCAGAGCCATTTGAACCGTTTGAACCACCTGCATTTTGTCATAGCAAATCTACATCAACATCTACATCCATACTCCGAAAGCCACCTGACAGTGTGTGGCGGAGGGTACCTTGAGTACCTCCCTCGGTTCTCCCTTCTATTCCAGTCTCGTATTGTTCGTGGAAAGAAGGATTGTCGGTATGCCTCTGTGTGGGCTCTAATCTCTCTGATTTTATCCTCATGGTCTCTTCGCGAGATATACGTAGGAGGGAGCAATATACTGCTTGACTCCTCGGTGAAGGTATGTTCTCGAAACAAAAGCCCGTACCGAGCTACTGAGCGTCTCTCCTGCAGAGTCTTCCACTGGAGTTTATCTATCATCTCCGTAACGCTTTCGCGATTACTGAATGATCCTGTAACGAAGCGCGCTGCTCTCCGTTGGATCTTCTCTATCTCTTCTATCCACCCTATCTGGTACGGATCCCACACTGCTGAGCAGTATTCAAGCAGTGGGCGAACAAGCGTACTGTAACCTGCTTCCTGTTTTCGGATTGCATTTCCTTAGAATTCTTCCAATGAATCTGTCTGGCATCTGCTTTACCGACGATCAACTTTATATGATCATTCCATTTTAAATCACTCCTAATGCGTACTCCCAGATAATTTATGGAATTAACTGCTTCCAGTTGATGACCTGCTATATTGTAGCTAAATGATAAGGGATCTTTCTTTCTATGTATTCGCAGCATATTACACTTGTCTACATTGAGATTCAATTGCCATTCGCTGCACCATGCGTCAATTCGCTGCAGATCCTCCTGCATTTCAGTACAATTTTCCATTGTTACAACCTCTCGATATACCACAGCATCATCTGCAAAAAGCCTCAGTGAACTTCCGATGTCATCCACAAGGTCATTTATATATATTGTGAATAGCAACGGTCCTACGACACTCCCCTGCGGCACACCTGAAATCACTCTTACTTCGGAAGACTTCTCTCCATTGAGAATGACATGCTGCGTTCTGTTATCTAGGAACTCTTCAATCCAATGATGTTGTTCGACTTTCCCTGTACGCAGTATGTAGTATCGTACAGCGATTACATTGCCACATCAACGTTGGCGACCGCATCGATGCCACAGACATTACCGAAGGCTCGCTGCATTCCGCAATGACGTGTGGAAGGCGTTCCTGGAGACCGCACCTCCCCTATCAGCCCTGCAGCACACTCACACTAAGGTCAATATAGTTTCCAGCCAGCAAGACCTCCCCTCTCATATGAAGCAGTCATCATCATAGTGCAGGATATTAAAGCTTCTGATGTGCTTGTTCATTTAAATGTGGAACATTATACTGCAAGAAAACTATTTGTCAAACTGTGCATCAAGTGATACTTTAACACTCAATAACAGCTGTATCTTATTAAGCAATCCTGTTCCAAAGAAGTGTGTCAAAGTTAAGTAAATCTTTCATTCATTTACGAGTATATAATGAAGTGAACGAGTATTTTATGTGTTCCAGCATGATGTGCCACCTCACTGAGAAATCATAGAATCCACAGTTGGCCGGCCGAAGTGGCCGTGCGGTTAAAGGCGCTGCAGTCTGGAACCGCAAGACCGCCACGGTCGCAGGTTCGAATCCTGCCTCGGGCATGGATGTTTGTGATGTCCTTAGGTTAGTTAGGTTTAACTAGTTCTAAGTTCTAGGGGACTAATGACCTCAGCAGTTGAGTCCCATAGTGCTCAGAACCATTTGAATCCACAGTTGTGGGCCGACGAAAGTAGTTTCGCCTGCTCACAACACAGTATAAACCTTCAGTACGGCGCCTCTTGAAACACCAATCACTTCGCCTATCTCGGTTACGGAAGGGCCCACCACACAAGTACCAACATTTTGGCTACGTTTGAATTCACTTAGCTCCGACATGAGTCACAACTAAGGAGAACACTGTTCTGACCACGATTAACACTTACAACGTACTGAGGACATTGCACCGGTGCCGATCATGGTCAATACAACAGCGCAACCTGCAGGCTTGCCTAAAATTTATGTGCATGTTCAAGCATGAATTTCTCGTTGTGGTTCCATAATTTTGTACAATCGCTATACGCTGAGGACTCAGAACATTATGATCACTGCTCGTCGTGACAGTGAATATCTCCTGGTGGCGTTGCGGGCGCTTAACATGGCAAGAGAACAAACTTATCGGAGCAGAGAGGAATGGCAGTCATTCTTGCGATGATATGGGCCACTGCCATAGCTAACTTTGACAGGGCGGATTGTTATGGCCCGGCGTCTGGGAACGATTATCTAGGAAACACCGAACATAGTCTGCTATACGCATGGTGGGGGGGAGGGGGGGGGGGCAAATGGCCTGCGCCGATCGGCAAATATTTCGTCGTTCTGCGCATGACTTCAGCACAGGAGCACGTTGTGTCGAAGTGCCAAAAGAGCATTTTTATCGTAGAGTTGTTTTGCTTTAGTTTGGGGTGTTGTTGCGGTGTTTTGTGAAAGATTTGCTTTAAAATGCCTGGGTGTGCTGTAACAGGGTGTCTGTCGTACAGCAGAAAGACAAAAGGCACGGATATAATTTATAATTCGTTCCCAGAACACGTTAAAGTGCAGAAGATCTGGATAATGAAGTGCCACCGGAAAGATCGCTTCAATGTTGAGACGTCAACTGTTTGTTCGTTACGTTTCACATCAGATGATTACCTCCGTGACATGAGAGCAGAAGAAAACACTTAAACCAGACGCAGTGCCGCGTGTAAATATATGAGTAAGTGTTCCCAGTGCTAGTGGAAATTCAGGCGCTTATGATATAGTTTCTCCGAATAGGGCAGACAGGTTGCAGGCAAGGAAGACAATGAAAAATGCAATTGAGCACCTGGCTGTGTGTCTCCGAAAAAAAGAAAAATAGACCAGTCAACAGCGACAGATGACTGTGACACTGATAGTAAACAGATCAGCGAACTCTGTAAACGTGTAGAAGAATTAGAATATAGGAACCGCACACTGACAGCTATGTGTGCAAACCTCAGGTATAGCGAGAAGTGCTTGAAACTCAAAGTGAAAGCTTGTGGTGAGAAAACAGAATAAAAACATAAGTGTCAAAAGAAGCAAGTGCAGGAGAAAGTGACTCAAATATTAGGCAAATTGTTTTCGAAAACACTGATAAATTGCTTGTTGAATGGAAAGAAACAATCGAAGTGGCAAAGGAAGATATTTGTAAAACAGTTACACTTCGTGCTGTGTCCAGGAAGTGTTATTTGTTTCTAAGGAATCAGGTCGGTTTCCCACTTCCAGGACTGTCAACGTTTAAGAGATGGACGCTACGCTCTATCAGATGCTTTCCTGGTGTGCTGACAGATGATTTGCAACTAATAAAAGCCAATATTGACAAAAACCGAACGTGTGTGTGTGCGATCATTCGACGAAATGAATGTGGATAGCAATATTACTTATGATCCTATTGAATATCGTGTTGTAGGGCCACACACTAACGTGCTATTTGTTATGGTACGTGGTTTGTTTTCTGGATGGAAACAACCCATTAACTATGATTTTGACACACAAATAACAGCTGTGATTTCAGTCTTTCTCGGTGTATTCCACTGACGAATTCTTCTCGGGTTATCAGCCGAATGGTGGCGTCGTCTTGTCGCAACGTTTCAATGAGTTTCGTACCCATCATCTTCTGGCGAAGCTTCATCTCAGTGATAAGGGGAGAGAGCGTCAAAGGGTTTATTTGGTAATGCAACTTTTTCCGAGTACCACAGCTAAAGCCATAAAGTACCTAATGACTGAAGAAGAGGAAGCAGCAAATTTTTTTCAGTTAGCAAAAGACGCATTTGACGTTCTGAACGCTCGGAGGTACAACAAGAATGCGTTATCATGTGGTTATGGGATACATAAGGATGTTCAAGAAAGAATACTAAGAGAACTGTATACGTGTGCCGAATAAATGCGCGTAGGAAATACAAATCACTTGCTCCCACTCCAGAAAGGCATAATGACAACAGTTCAGTCATTATTTGGACTGTTTTCAGACCTTCAGCTACTACAAATGACATATATTTTAACTGCAAGATTGAAGCAGGATGCACTAGAAAAAATTTTCTCACAGATCAGAGGAATTGGTCATTTCCATTTGAACCCAACAGAAGTAAAATATCGATTACGGCTGTTACTGTTGGGACACAATGCTCATGATGTTCCTCTGTCAAGTGAGAGGCAGATGAGTGTGACGGATTTTTGACGTCACATCTTTTCACAGGAATTTTGCCTGACATGAGCGAAGCACTGCAAATGATAGATGGTGAAAAAGAGCTACGAGATATTAACTTCCCTCTTCAACCTGCACCAGAAGAATCTGCTGTCAAAGACGGATGTGACTGCTCTGCAGAAGGATTCCGTTTAACGCCGTCTGCTGATATTTTAAGTCCTCCAATAAACGAAAATTATGGTTTGACTGAAGCCCTATCTCGAGGTCGGCTTACAGTTCCAACAGACGAGTGGCTACATAAGGTGTCTCAGTTTGAACTAATTTTTAATGAATTTCATGGATTCGATAGCATTTCCAAGGAAAAAATATAGTGAAAGAAATATGCACTGCTGTCCAAAATAAATATCCGGAGTTTTCTTCACAAGTTACAAAACTGTATATCAGAACACGACATTTCATTCGTATGCGGTTCCTCAACATGAAGCATTAAAATGCAGAAAGCAGCAGCAGCACAGAAGCGGAAATCAAGACAGTGGCACTCTTCCTGCACTGCAAACATCTAAACAGGTAAATCAACTGTTTTAAATAATTTCCTGAGGACATTTTGCTGTTATAAGTAGTTGCTTGTCTTTAATAAGAGTCACTTGTTGCGCTAGCCGCTGCCTCGCTTTGCTCCTACAGTGACGTCACTGTGCCAGCCAATCACAGCCGATTTAGCTTCGGGTCCAACCTCCCTTTTAAATAACCTTGGCTATACGCATGCTACTGTCTCTGGAAAATGGCTGAAGGACGGTGGAACCACGAATATGTGCCAAGGCGTTTGGCGATCACGCCTCATCATGGAGACGACACCACAATGCTGGCGCAGGTACAAGTGTTACGGAATTCTTCGTTCAGGCAGCAGTCTTGAACAAGGGGCTCCACAGCTCCTATGTGGACCCAACGACTGCTCAGTTGCCCATAGATGCACCACACCTTGGGCTCAGGTCGACGGGCACACTACTGTGCACTGAGAGTCACATGGGCTTCCACGAGACCTGTGGTGGTAATCGAAGGCATCATCACAACCATTGACAACGTGAACATCACTATGGGTCATTCGTGCTTGATGTCTGCCCCGACGGCGATCTTCCACTACAAACACTATCCATGCCAGAAGACCAGAATAGTGCTACATTGATTTGAAGAGCGTGATAGCAAAGTCACGTTGATACCTTAGCCACAAAATTTGCTTGATATGAACACGATGGCGATGGGAAACATTTGGGTCGACATAGGGCGCCAGCTGAAATCCCACGAACCACCGCCACGTTTTTTCATGGCTCCACAATTCTTCGGGAACCCAGCAGGGACATATCGAATTCATACACCGCTGGATGGATATTGTGTAGCGTTTAGAAAGTGGACCAACGTGCTCTGAAGCACGTGATCGTGATTTTTTAGCTCGTCAACGTAGCATTAAGTGTTAAAAAAGTCTTTCCTGACGGTATTTGGTTAGAATGTAGTCTTGTATGTAAATGAAACTTGAGATATATAAGAAGAGAAATGACTTTTTTTGCAAATGTTTTGCTGCAGGTGAATGCTGATGCTGTGATAAGTAACTCGTGTAACCAACGAAGAGTTTTTGACAGATTTACGGAGAAAATAATCACGATTCAATGAAGGGACCGACTGACAGAACACTTTTTGATGTATCAAGGAATAATCTTTGGTAACAGAGGCAAGTGAGTGTGTGGGGGAAGGGGAGTGGGTGTGCAGACCAAACTTTGCCTACTGCAAGCAGGTTCAGGTGCCTGTAGGTAGTAATAGTTATGCAGAGATGAAATGGCAGGCACAGAACAGAAGTAGCGTAGTGTATCAACCTAATCTCCAGACTGAAGGCCAAAACAACAACATGCACTGAGACTTGACTTCCGCCGTTCTGAATGGTTAATGTAAGCGTAATTTGGTTGCGATCTTTAGTTCCTTGTGCCAAAGTGCTTCGGTTGCGGGCTTTTACCAACTGCACAACGTTGATCTTTAAAGAATGTGTTGCCTGTTGTCTTTCGTCTCGGGATCGTCGTCCAACATTCATTTAATGACTTTTCTGACGTTTCGCCAGCACTTCTGGCTAACATGCTAAAAAGCTGCACCAACGTTATCGAATAATCTTGCACCCAACTGCTGGTGGCCGCTAATTCATTGGCCAGTCCAGGCGATGGATATATTCCAGTGTGACGAACTGGAAGTACACCTGTTCGATCTGGATATTGTTGTTCACAAAGACGAATAATAATGTTACGTCTGAATAACTCTCTTCTCATTAGATCACCATCATCATTAAATTTTACTTTGGTGTGAGCTATCTATGATTGTACTGCTACGCGGTGTCCTACAGGTAAGTTATCAGACGGGAGAGATTCGTATATACGCAGCACATTTCTCCATTCATTTTTAGCCCAATTCGATGTTGGTGGCTCCACGACAAACTGGCCCTACGATGCACTGCGAAAGCACATCACATACGGTCCGAAGTCTTATATACACAAAAGTGGCAAAAGTCATCGTGTAGGACCTCCTTTTGCCATCCGTAGTGTAACAGCTCGATGTGCCATGGACTAAACAAGTGTAGGAAGTCCCCTGCAGAAATACTGAGCCATGCCGCGTCTATTGCCGAGCATAACTGCAAAAGAGCTGCCGGTGAAGGATTTTGTACACGAACTGACCTCTCGATTATGTGACATAAGAGCTCGATGGTAGTCATGTCAGGTGATCTGGCTGGCCAAATCATTCGCTCTAACTGTTGTTTTTCAAACTAATCGCGAACAAATGTGACCCGGTGACTTGGCGCATTGTCATCCATAAAACATAGTTGTTTGGGAACTTGAAGTCCATGAATGACTGCAAATGTTCCTCAAGTATCCGAACATAACCAATTTCAATCAATGCTCCTTTGAGTTAGACAGGAGGGCCCTGTCCACAAAAATACAGCCCACACCGTTCTGGAGCACCCACAAGCTTGCACAGCGTCTTGTTGACAATTTGGGTCCATGGCTCCGTAGTGTTTGCGCCACACTCAAACCCTACCATCAGCTCATACCAACCGAAATCGGAACTCATCTGACCAGGCTATGGTTTTCCAGTCGTGTAAGGTCCAACCGATATAGTCAGAAGCCCAGGAAAGGCGCTGCAGTATATGTCGTGCTTTTAGCAAAGACACTAACGGCGATCGTCTGCTGCTACAGTCTATTAACACCCCATTTCGCCGTACTTTCCTATCGAATACGTTCGTCGAATGTGAAACGTCCCCTTAGAAAAATTTTACATGACTGTCCTTAAACTGACACACAATATTTTTAGCGCAACGCAATCTGACTTTCAATAATCCCTATAAAAGAATGGCCCTGACTAACATTAACCTATACCTTTCACAAATCACTTACCTCACAAAAATCTTCGTTACTCGAACTACTGCAATACAGCGAGCGCCACTACTGCCAGCTAAATAAAAGATTCAAACTACTGAATGTACTAACTAATAGTTAGCAAATGAAAGATTTTGATAGCGTTCAAAAGTCATAATATATATAGCAGTTCATGACATCCATTCTTACAAATGTACTGTTTCTGATGGACACACGTCCAGATCATCTGCTCTCAAAACTCCGCCATTTCTCTCCCCACATCCACCACTGCTGGCGGCTCACCTCCAACTGCGCAACGCTACACGCTGTTAACGGCCAACTGCCCAACACTACAATAGCCAACAACAATGCAAAACAGCCACAGACTGCACACAGCACCGGCAGTGATTTTCATACTGAGCGCTATGTGGCGTTACCAATAAAAAAAACCTATACAGCCTACTTACAAATGCCCCACATTTATTTCTAAGGTTATTTCATGCTTTAGTGCTTGTCTGTTACCAATGACAACTGTAAGAAAACTCTACTTCTCTCGGTCGTTCAGCGAAGGCCGTCGGCCACTGCGTTGGCCGTGGTGAGAGGTAATGCCTGAAACTTGGTATTCTCGGCACACTCTTGACACTGTGGGTCTCGTAATACTGAATTCCTTAACGATTCCGAAATGGAATGTCCAGTGCGTCTAGCTCCAACTGCCATTCCGGATTCAAAGTCTGTTAATTCCTGTCGTGAGTGCATAATGACTTAGGAAACCTTTTCACATGAAGCACCAGAATATAAATGACAGCTCCACCAATGCACTGCCCTTTCATATCTTGTATATGCGATTATACAGCTCAATTGATGTGGGTCTCCGTTACACAATCTGCCATGAAATCTTGATGAGGCGCTTGAAGGGTCTGACGGTACACCTCAATAAATATTAGTGTCTTAATGCAGACAATAAGTTGTCAGATGTGTTGTGTCACAGGACTGCAAAAGTTTGGCAAGGATATTTATTCATCAAAAATCTTCAAGTGGATGTTAATTTACAGTGAGCAGTGCTTCACCAAACAACTAAAAAGGGGAAATAAATGTGCTAACAATTTATCTGCGCATCAGTCAGAAGATAATATCGAACCCGAGGTAAATTCCAGTGTTCTACATCTTTATAAAACTGTGATTAACATGATATATTCAGACAACTATGGCATAAAGATGGTCGAAACTTTCCATTACCGACAAGGACTGAATGATACAAGTTCCATAAAACGAACGCAATTTTAAACAGCAGCAGTGCGCCAAAAAGTCAGTACGCAGCAATACTTGGCGATGCGAATGATATTCACAGGAACAAACTAAAACAGTCACCTGATACTTTTTGAGTTGTTCTAAGTACAGAAGTAAACAATTATTGTGACAGACGTCCCTCAAAGGCATGACCTAACAGATTCTTAGTTTGTAAAAGGGATTCAACACCTTGCTGTCGTGCGCCTACAAAACCTTACGATAGTCATTGTCAGCATCTATAAACGGAAATCAGAATGTGGAACGGTATCTACATAAAGATGTAGACACAGTAGTGGTTACGTAGGAAGAAATTAATTTTCAGAGTATGGGCTGCATCTAAACAAAAAGGCAAATATTACTTATGTCACAATCTGAACGATTTTCTCACAAATTGTGAAGTAGCCGAAACAATTCTGATATTGCCAAGAAGATCAGCCAATGAACCTGTATGATTTATCCCAACCGCTAACATAGAATCCGGAACGATATGAACTCCTGCTGTGAAACAGTTAATATTGATTCAGTAGCAACCAGACTAGAAGCATTACTGACAGAAACTTATGGTAATACAACAGTACTAATATCAATAGCTGCAACTGATGGTAAGGAGACAGCTGCTGTAGATGAAACGTTGCCATCAGTAACACCTTAAACAACGAACGACGGCTTTAACATAACCTATCACCGTTTCTAAATATCTACAGAATTAATTACATTTGGTCAAAGGCGCACAATAGAAATCGTTATCGTGTTTATTTCGAAACCATGCTGTTTTCATCATGAATACTTTCCTATCTGAGCTTCGAAGAGACGGTTCTCAGACAAAAAGGCTCTCATTTCAGCCCACGTGAGTAACATCTGTCCCGAAAGCTGTCTGATCAAAGTGTAAATACATATGGAATGCATAGCAAACCTACAGACAAAATACTGCATAACTGCCTGTCAGCCAGTCACGTGCCACTTCTCTCTCTCTCTCTCTTTCTCTCTCTCTACATCGACGACTTGTGCGACATAAAGGAAAGTTGGTGGGCGTGTTTCTGCATCTGAAAGATGATGTCTATTCCAATTTCACGTTAAGAATGTCGCTAGTCGCTAGGATGCAGATCAGTTTTGCTTGAAATCAGGGCTGGCTACGGCATGCCACACTTCCCGCGTACAGCGTGTGCAGGCAACGGGCGGGCCAGCAGACCCAGGCCTGTCACTCGGCTCCGCTCGGACCTTCTCGGAAGTACTCGGAACTCAGCGATACTGCATTTAGCACTGCGGGGCGACATTTTTCGGTCGGCTAAACTCTCTGCATTCGGCAAAATCGTTGTGCCATCGCTGTTTACCTTCTCTATTTATTCGTGGTATGAGAGATGTTCACAAGTCCAGTGGCTGTTTGCGAAGAAAGAGGCAGTCTGCCGATCTATAGCCACAATGCTTTAAAGTAACGGGAAGGACAGAAGAGGCGGATGAGAATTCTCATTTCGCATAAGCGACGGGTACTGCATATTTTCTATGAAGCGACATTACAGCACCATGCAGAAAGAATTTAAAGATTTAGTTGGCAATGATGATGATAATGAGGTCCCATACTACGAGGAGCGTAGGGGGACGATGCGGGAGACCCGTACCGCCGACTAGGGAAGGTCCTAGTGGAAGTGGTTTGCCATTTCCTTCCTCCGACCGTAAGGGGGATGAATGATGATGGTGATGATGAAGACGACACAACAACACCCAGTCATCTGGAGGCAGGGAAAATCCCTGATCCCGCCGGGAATCGAACCTGGGACCCCGAGCGCGGGAAGCGAGAAAGCTACCGCAAAAGCACGAGCTGCAGGCAGTTGGTAACGGAACAGCAAAAAAATACGGCGTTCTACAGATGGGATTCATTATTCTGCACATGACGAAGCACATTATGCTAAATTTGCCGGTTTGCACACGTGAAGGAGTACGAATAGTAAAATTTCTGAAGTCGTATGCATTATTCCACTATTACTGCAACAATTTTCAGTGGAAATGGATTAAGAGTATGGAAAGTTCATATATTACTGCAAAGTTCGTTGTTTCTGTCAAGGGACATGCCTGGAACAATTTTTCGATTTAAAACTAGCTGTTGTTGAATTTATAAAGGAAAAATAAGGGCTGGAATGAAAATTAGAAGATCCGGAATGGATTGCAGACATCACATTTTAAGTGGACTTTACTGCATACTGCCCACAATAAGACACTGAATAACTTCTTTCTCATTTGGTTGGGATGCGTTTAAAAAGAAAATCGCGTTATAGAAGGGGGACGTACTGACAAAGATAATCTAGTTCCCTAAGCTCCATGTCGTTAAAGACAAGGCAGAGTTTGAAGAATTCCTTGTGGCCCTGGAGGAATTACAAGGGTAGTTTTACAAAGGTTTCGAGGCCACTGTCAATCTGGGTCAATTTGGCATCTATTTTCAGACCGTTTGCTGTTTCTGTCTTGAATGAAAAAGAGCCCACAACATAAGTCTGCTTCAGTGACAGTGGACATACGGTGCCATATGTAGTTCTACTTATGACTGCAACAGCCTTATGTCTGTTGAAGTTGTTTTATTTTATTGATCTTGACGCAGCCGCTGGGCTAAGACATTTTTTATTTTAAAAGCTTATGACTTCTGAAGAAGGCTTTATTATTATAGCTGAAACCATGGTCAAGTTTTAGAATAAACATAATCAGTGCAACTGTGGTCTGTTCTTCATTCGAGACAATTTCGTAACGGTTGCAGGGGTTGCTTCCATGATGAAAATAAGTTTGCCGTTTGAGTTGAAAGCGCCATTGAGCATGTGCCGATGTAACTGACTGATCTGCAATGTAATTCCAATTTTAATTACGAACTGTCCTGCACGTCTGCATTGCTTTCCTAAGGAAGAGTCTCCGAGTCTCCACAATGAGGTTGCGTGTTTGACGTATGGCTCTGGAGCTACATATCGTTTACTTCGACAGCTCCGAGCCAGACTTCCTGTAACGTGCAGTCCACAGACCCCAAACCACCACGATCTGTGACTTTAGTGGTGACAAGCGAGAGCCCATTGTGGGTGGGGGGGGGGGGGGGCGTCAGTGTGTGGCGGTCTATTGTGTTTTCTGATGAAATCTGGTTCTACCTCGATGTCAGTGGTGACCGTGTGTTGACTAGAAGGACAGCAGTTGAGGGCCTGCAACCAACTTGTATGCGTGCTGGACTTACTGGATCTTCACCGGGAGTTACGGTCTGGTGTGCGATTTCGCATGACAGCAGGAGCACTGTCGATGTTATTCCACTCACCCTGACTGCAGATATGTATGTCAGTCTGGTGGTTCGATGTGTTGTTCTGCCATTGATGATCAGCAATCTAGGGGGTGTCTTCCAACAGGATAACGCTCACCCGCATACCGATGTTGTAACCCAACATACTCTACAGCGTGTCGATATGTTGCCATAGCCTGCTCGATCATCAGATCTGTCTCCAATAGAACGCATATGAGACATCATCGGTCGATAATTCCAGCGTTATCCACAAACGTCATTAATCGCCCCTGTATTGATCAATCAGGTGCAACAGGCATCGAACTCTGTCCCACAAACTGACAGCACAATGCATGCACGTTTGCAGCAGTGAACGTTCTGGCGGTTACGCCGGTCATTAATGTACCAGAATTTCATATGTGCTATAGCTTACCTCGCACTTACGTTAATCTGTGATCTTGCAATGTCAGTTACTTAAATATGTTACCTAGACATATGTATCCCCGAAATTTAATTGCTCTACATTAATTATCTTTAGTGTGGTAATTTTTTTCAGAGACCGGACCAAAGTCAGCAAAGTGCATTGATTCCACAAACATTTGGCGAAGTCTCGCTGCAATCCGCCACGACGACTCGATGGCGCTCCTGAAGACACGCACTCTCTCTCAGCGGAGCAGCGCCATCCCACGGAAATCGATACTGGGCCGAGGAAGGTACCGCTCTGGCCCATTTCGTGACCCTCGATGAGGCAGTTGGGACACCAGCCCAAATCAAGCCTCAGATGCAACTGTACTTTTATGCATAAATGTTGAGCTTGTTCCTCAAGAGAAGGGTTTGTGTGCATCACGTGATGCTTCATTGTTCAAAGAAAGTTGTGCAAATTCGACACACTGCAGTGGCAATGGATTAAATAAAGTTAAGTAAATCGTTTTTATCACTCTTGTAATAAAGTGAACTAATTTTCCATATCTTGTGATTCCGAATAGCAATGTCCCACAGCGATCAGAGAACCCATAATTAGGACAGGACGATTGTAGTTTCGTCAAGTCATAACAATAAGTACAGCTATAACTGGCTGGTTGACTCAATTCGAAGGGAGGCAAGGGCAAACAACCTTCTACATGGCGACAACCAGTAAAGCATGTATGTAGGCTGTTTGGGTTTTTACGTTTGTAACGCCACGTAGCGCTCTGTATGAAAATCACTGACTGTGCTGTCTCCAGTCTCTGGCTGGTTGGCATTGTTGAAATATTCTCTATTGTAGTATTGGGCAGTTGGATGTGAACATCGCGTAGCGTTGCGCAGTTGGAGGTGAGCCGCCAGCAGTGGTGGATGTGGGGAGAGAAATGGCAGAATTTTGAGAGCGGACGATCTGGACGTGTGTCCATAAGAAAGAGTAAATTTGTAATATGGGATATCATGAACTGAGATATATATATATATATATATATATATATATATATATATATATATATATATATATATATATATATATATATATATATATATCTTTGGAACATTATTAAGGTAAATACATTGTTTGTTCTCTATCAAAATCTTTCATTTGCTAAGTATGCTTATCAGTAGTTAGTGCCTTCAGTAGTTAGAATCTTTCATTTAGCTGGCAGTATTGGCGCTCGCTGTATTGCAGTAGTTCGAGAAACGAAGATTTTGTGAGGTAAGTGATTCATGAAAGGTATAGGTTATTGTGAGTCAGAGCCATTCTTTTGTATGGATTATTGAAAGTCAGATTCCGTTGCGCTAAAAATATTGTGTGTCAGTTTATTGATGATCAGAATAAGCAAAGAGAGAAATGTTTGAGCACGTGCAGTGGGTCTGCACCTCTGGTGGCCCATCAATACCATAATCTCTAACAGGACTACATTGGTCTGCTCTGTGATGACGTACCTACCAATATTCTTCGAAACGTCGACTGACTCTGCTGTGGGTTTGCTGTGTTGTGGCCCATTACCTGTCTGCATCTCAAGAGTCAGCGCTGTCTTTCCGTTGGAAGGACAACACTACTACTTCAAGACTGCATGGACATCCACTACTTCCGCGTGCATATTCTTTTACTGCTCAGACACTGCAATTTTATTGTGATTGATGATCAGGACTGTCTTAATGAGAACAATTTTTGCTTTTGACCAACAGTGTATCAATAAGTGTGTGCATTTGATATCTTTGTTATTGTAATTATGAAATTTTTTTTCAAATCTGTACTGGCCACTGCCCAAAACAATTTGTAAAATTCTTTGTGGGGAGGATGTTCAGTACTGCTCAGCTGTTTGAAAATCAAATAATGTACGAGGTTTATCAGCACAGCCATTCATAAATTTTTCTAAGTGGACGTTTCAAGCACTGTCAATTAAAATACATTTTACAGGTGGAGACAGCCTTGCCCTTTTATAACGTAATGAGAGAAGCACTTGCAAGGGGAAATTTGTCCCAAAATCCGTAATGCGCGAGGTATATTCAATAAGTAAACATCCTGTTTGGCAACAGCATTTGTTTAAGTGTTGAAAATGAAACAATTCATCGATTTAAATGTTGCAATTCTCACTAACGTGTTTTGTACTGTCCCATCGATGTGCGGAGCAGGCGGTGCTTACCGACGGGAAACACGTATCTCCGAGAGTTGACAAAGCGCACCGCGGCCCGTCAACGGTTGTCGCCTCTGCTGCCAAATGGCGTTGCGGCGCTGTGGGGAGTGTCCTGTCACCCTGCAGCCTGAACTCAACACTAAGGTGCACGGGCACAACACGCCAAGGCCCTGTAAGACCGAAGTCCAGGTGGCGCTACAGTGCCCGCCCGGTCAGAGTCTATTCACACGAGACGTAACTTACAGCGCCTTGTTAAGTCAGCTGACGCAGGGCATTCTCTCCTGTAATCTAAATGGTCGTATTAGCACCAGCCGACAACGAAACTGAACGTAACTTCCCTCTCATGAATTCAAGGTGAGAACGCTGAAACGTTACATTGGCGGGATGTGAACATCTCGTGACCGTTTGATCCCGCGTAGGTTAGTTCTGTGTCACGATGAGGCGTTAATTTCATCTCGCTGGACTAATTCTTGTTACAGGTGCAGCGAGATGGTACAGTAGTTAAGAAACTCTACTTTTATTCGCGAGGAGGGCTTTTCAGAAATACATTTTTCTTGGCTTCCCTGAGATGCTTGAGGACGTGTTGATTTCTTTTAAAACGGCGTGGCTGATTTCCTTCTCTAATCCAGTCTACATCACCATGTAGATCTACAGCCATACTTTCAAACCACTTTGAAGCGGATGGTCGAGGGACTTTGTACCAGTTATTACAGTTTTCTCCCATTACATTTACGTATGAAGCATGGAAAGAGTGTTTAAGTGCCTTTGTGCGTGCTGTTATTGATCTAATCTCGTCTCCGCGATCCCAAAGGAAACGATATTGTGGTATATTCCTATATTCATCACCTTAAGTTGGTTTCTGATAGTTACTAAGTAGGTTTTTGCAGCCTAATTAGCATGTGTTTCTGCCTTGGTTCAAGCTCTCCTGTCCTTCTCGGTATACGTTACAAATCCTCCGTTAGTCCTATTTGGTATGGGTCCCACACACTTCATACATATTCCAGGATGGTCCGTACGAGTGTTTTGCACCAAATCTCCTTTATTTATTGCCTTTCTCTGGTATTCCACGAATAAACTGAAGACTGCCACCTGCTTTACTACAACTGAGCCTACGTTATCGTTCCACTTCATAACCTTTCAGATTTTTACATCCAGACATTTGTAGGAGTTGACGGATTGCAATAGTGTATTCATAGCACACACAATTCGTTTTGTGAAGTGCAGAATTTTAAATTTCTGTATATTCAAGTGGATCACCAGTCTTTGCACCACTTTGAAAACCAAATCTGACTGAACATTCGAGCAACATTTTTCATACTTAGTTGCAGATAACTTCATCGCCCATGCAGTGTCAGAGGCAACGACTGATGTTGTCTTCTGGGTCATGGATATACAAAGTGAAAATTAAGGTTCTCATCACACTTTCCTGGCACACATCTGAATTTGCTTGTACACCTATCGATGATCCTCTGTCCGAGATGACATGCAGAGCCTTCCCTACAAAGAAATCCTCAATTCAGTCCCATATTTCGCTTGCCATCCTACAGCATCGTACTTTGGACAATAATAACACGTGTGGTACGTAGCAGATACTTCTACGAACTCAAGAAATACTGAATCTAGCTGAGTGTCTTGCTGGTACTACGTTTCTACTGATTTTACCCATAGACGACAAGTTATGCCACAGTACATCTTCAGAAAGATTACGAGGATACTGAATGGGTAATTCAATACGTAAAGAGAGATGAAAATATAATAGTCACGGAGGACTGAAATGCAGTTGTAGGGAAAGAAGTACAAGAAAGTGTTATGGAGAATATGGGTTTGGTACTAGGAATGAGAGAGGAGGAAGACTAATTGAGACCTGCAATAAGTCTCGAATGAAAAACAGCCCACAGTTGCACTTATTATGTTTATTCTAAACGTTGACCATGGTTTCTGCTATAATAATATAGCCTTCTTCAGAAATCCTAAAAAGTGATCAAAGTAACATCTAGACCAGTAATGCAATCTATACATAAACATATAAAATTATTTATGTGATAACATATTACTTACATAATCTTTTGAAAATGAAAACGTCTTAGTCCAACGGCTGCGTCAACATCAATAAAGTAAAATAACTACAACAGACATAAGCCTGTTTCGATCATAAGTAAAACTAAGTATCGAAATATCCTCCGTCACTACATCCATTCGAGACAATTTCGTAACGGCTGCTGCTGTTGCTGCCATGATGAAAATAATTCTGCAATAAAAAAAATGGCTCTGAGCACTATGGGACTCAACTGCTGTGGTCATAAGTCCCCTAGAACTTAGAACTACTTAAACCTAACTAACCTAAGGACAGCACACAACACCCAGCCATCACGAGGCAGAGAAAATCCCTGACCCCGCCGGGAATCGAACCCGGGAACCCGGGCGAATTCTGCAATAGGTTTCCACTAGTAATAGTGAATACTCAGTTGATCAATGAAAGCAGGAAGTCCAGAAATGTTCAGGGAAATTCGGGAATGCAGAAGTACAAGTCATTTAGGAATGAAATAAACAGGAAGCGCAGGGAAGCTAAGGCAAACGGCTGCATGAAAAATGCAAGTAGATTGTATAAGAAATTGCCGGAAGGACTGGCTCAGCAAATAGAAAAGTCGAAACAGCCTTCGGTCAAATTAAAAGCAAGGGTGGTAACATTAAAGTGTGCAATTGTAATTCCAAGGTTAAATGCAGAAGAGAGAACGAATAGGTAGAAAGAGTAACCTAAGGTCTCTCTGAGAGAAAAGACTTGTCTGAAAGTGTGATAGAAGAAGAAACAGGAGTCCCTATAGAAGAGAGAGGGGATCCTGTATTAGAATTAGAATTTAATAGAGTTATGGAAGACTTAAGGTAGAATAACGCAGAAGACAGCGGTCCATCAGAATTTCTAAAATCACTGGGGAAAGTGGCAACAAAACGATTATTCACGTGGGTCAATCCTGCGGCCGGCCATCTTGATTTAGGTTTTCCGTGATTTCCCTAGATCACTTCAGGCACATGCCGGAATGGTTCCTTTCAAAGGGCACGGCCGATTTCCTTCCCCATCCTTCGCTAATCCGAGCGTGTGCTCCGTCTCTAACGACCTCGTTGTCGATAGGACGTTAAACACTAATCTGCTCCTCACGTGGGTTATAGAATATATGAATCTGGCGATACACTTGTGAAAAAACTTCGTCGACACCCTTGAACAGCGTGTCCGTCAGCACATTCAGAAGATGCACTTTCACATCCGGCACCCCATACAACTCCCAAGGTATTCATACATAAGGAGCTCTTTACGTGTGAATTTGTCTTAGCGAGGGACGATAAAGTTCGGGTAGCACTGCAGCCGCCATACACTGACCCATATGGGGTCCTCCAATGCGGGCCGCAGACATTTACCTTGCTTCGCGGCAAGCGCACAACAGCCTCCCTCTCCCGCCTCAACCCCCCCCCCCCCCCCCGAGTCCTACAAGACGCTCTGGATACATCGCATGCCGAGGATGACACCCCCGTCGACACTATTGTCAACCAAAACACGTTGCAGATTCCTTCCCTAACAGCAGTCATTACTCAATGACCGATCTACTCAGCATCATAACCACCGGCTTCGCCGTCCAGGTCACGCTACGGCCTCCCACGACATCCACCGCAGCACCTGGCACTGTTCCGCGTCTACAATCAACGCATCAGTTACGACATTAACTCGAGAAACGGCTGGTCGTTTCCTTTGCGGGCCAGACACGACACGGTCGGTCAAAAGCACCTCCACCTTAACATCGTAATACACCGCTGCTCTCGGCGCAGCGCTGGAAGAACAACATATGCAAGAGTCAGCCCCCCATGAGAAACGGTCCGGCCGAAACTGTCATACTTCCATGCATCCGGTAAACGTCCCTTTTCCTGGCGATAGACACACTGTGGAGTGTAAGTATTCATAGAATTTAGACTGTCTACTGCCCAAGTGCGTCACAGTGCGGCTCTCTGGCATTATTAAGCTAAACTAGAGAGAGAGAACCAACGAATTCTATTACTTCAATGTCATTGTTTTATGTATTTGCAAGTGATATGGAAATCAATCAAATGTCTAAGTTTGACTCTTTTAATTGTATTAGCTTCTCAGTGTTACACCATGATGAGAAATTTTCTGGAAATTCAGATTCTACGCCGTTGCGATGTAGAAGGATGTTATAAAGGTTCGAAGTGATTTAATAAATTAATTGTGCCTACATTAATTGGCGTATAGTCACAAAACTCAACAATCAGCCAGTAAATCACAAAAATTTTGTATTATAGCAGATTTATGCCATGAGAGCGCAGAAGTGAGCCCTTAGGCAAGAAAGCTACATTCAGCAAGAAAGCTATGTTGTTCTCGAAATGCGTTTACATCAGTATGCCGTAGGAGTGCTACGACTCAACAGAACGAACAAACATCCACCAACTGCCAGTTCCATTGGATTACGGTATGCATAGTTTAAAGTTTCGGGATGCCTCTGCAAATGGAAATAAGCGTGTTGGTCTACCGTGAGTGAAGAAACGGTTGACCACGTGCGGGCGAGTTTCTCACGTAGACCATTTTTTTTTTTTTTTTTTTTTTTTCTTTTTTTTTTTTTTTTTTTTTTTTTTTTTTTTTTTTTTTTTTTAGATCATCAGTCTACTGACTGGTTTGATGCTGCCCGCCACCACGAATTCCTTTCCTGTGCTAACCTCTTCATCTCAGAGTAGCACTTGCAACCTACGTCCTCAATTATTTGCTTGACGTATTCCAATCTCTGTCTTCCTCTGCACTTTTTGCCCTCTACAGCTCCCTCTAGTACCGTGGAAGTCATTCCCTCATGTCTTAGCAGATGTCCTATCATCTTGTCCCTTCTTGTTATCAGTGTTTTCCACATATTCCTTTCCTCTCCGATTCTGCGTAGAACCTCCTCATTCCTTACCTTATCAGTCCACCTAATTTTCAACATTCGTCTATAGCACCACATCTCAAATGCTTCGATTCTCTTCTGTTCCGGTTTTCTCACAGTCCATGTTTCACTACCATACAATGCTGTACTCTAGACGTACATCCTCAGAAATTTCTTCCTCAAATTAAGGCCGGTATTTGATATTAGTAGACTTCTCTTGGCCAGAAATGCCTTTTTTGCCATAGCGAGTCTGCTTTTGATGTCCTCCTTGCTCCGTCCGTCATTGGTTATTTCACTGCCTAGGTAGCAGAATTCCTTAACTTCATTGACTTCGTGGCCATCAATCCTGATGTTAAGTTTCTCGCTGTTCTCATTTCTACTACTTCTCATAACCTTCGTCTTTCTCCGATTTACTCTCAAACCATACTGTGTACTCATTAGACTGTTCATTCCATTCAGCAGATCATTTAATTCTTCTTCACTTTCACTCAGGATAGCAATGTCGTCAGCGAATCGTATCATTGATATCCTTTCACCTTGTATTTTAATTCCACTCCTGAACCTTTCTTTTATTTCCATCATTGCTTCCTCGATGTACAGATTGAAGAGTAGGGGCGAAAGGCTACAGCCTTGTCTTATACCATTCTTGATACGAGCACTTCCTTGGTTTGTTGGTTGGTTTGGGGAAGGAGACCCGACAGCGAGGTCATCGGTCTCATCGGATTAGGGAAGGACGGGGAAGGAAGTCGGCCGTGCCCTTTGAAAGGAACCATTCCGGATTTGCCTGGAGCGATTTAGGGAAATCACGGAAAACCTGAATCAGGATGGCCGGACGCGGGATTGAACCGTCGTCCTCCCGAATGCGAGTCCAGTGTCTAACCACTGCGCCACCTCGCTCGGTGAGCTTTTCCTTCTTGATTGTCCACTCTTATTATTCCCTCTTGGTTGTTGTACATATTGTATATGACCCGTCTCTCCCTATAGCTTACCCCTACTTTTTCAGAATCTCGAACAGCTTGCACCATTTTATATTGTCGAACGCTTTTTCCAGGTCGACAAATCCTATGAACGTGTCTTGATTTTTCTTTAGCCTTGCTTCCATTATTAGCCGTAAGGTCAGAATTGCCTCTCTCGTCCCTTTACTTTTCCTAAAGCCAAACTGATCGTCACCTAGCGTATTCTCAATTTTCTTTTCCATTCTTCTGTATATTAGTCTTGTAAGCAGCTTCGATGCATGAGCTTAACAAGCTGATTGTGCGATAATTCTCGCATTTGTCAGCTCTTGTCGTCTTCGGAATTGGGTGGATGATGCTTTTTCGAAAGTCAGATGATATGTCGCCAGACTCATATACTCTACACACCAACGTGAATAGTCGTTTTGTTGCCACTTCCCCCAATGATTTTAGAAATTCTAATGGAATGTTACCTATCCCTTCTGCCTTATTTGACCGTAAGTCCTCCAAAGCTCTTTTAAATTCCGATTCTAATACTGAATCCCCTATCTCTTCTAAAACGACTCCTGTTTCTTCTTCTATCACATCAGACAAATCTTCACCCTCATAGAGGCTTTCAATGTATTCTTTCCACCTATCCGCTCTCTCCTCTACATTTAACAGTGGAATTCCCGTTGGACTCTTAATGTTACCACCGTTGCTTTTAATGTCTCCAAAGGTTGTTTTGACTTTACTGTATGCTGAGTCTGTCCTTCCGACAATCATATCTTTTTCGATGTCTTCACATTTTTCCTGCAGCCATTTCGTCTTAGCTTCCCCGCACTTCCTATTTATTTCATTCCTCAGTGACTTGTATTTCTGTATTCCTGATTTTCCCGGAACATGTTTGTACTCCCTCCTTTCATCAATCAACTGAAGTATTTCTTCTGTTACCCATGGTTTCTTCGCAGCTACCTTCTTTGTACCTATGTTTTCCTTCCCAGCTTCCGTGATGGCCCTTTTTAGAGATGTCCATTCCTCTTCAACTGTACTGCCTACTGCGCTATTCCTTATTGCTGTATCTATAGCGCTAGAGATCTTCAAACGTATCTCGTCATTCCTTAGTACTTCCGTATCCCACTTCTTTGCGTATTGATTCTTCCTGACTAATGTCTTGAACTTCAGCCTATTCTTCATCACTACTATATTGTCTATATCTGCTCCTGGGTACGCCTTACAATCCAGTATCTGATTTCGGAATCTCTGTCTGACCATGATGTAATCTAATTGAAATCTTCCCGTATCTCCCGGCCTTTTCCAAGTATACCTCCTCCTCTTGTGATTCTTGAACAGGGTATTCGCTATTACTAGCTGAAACTTGTTACAGAACTCAATTAGTCTTTCTCCTCTTTCATTCCTCGTCCCAAGCCCATATTCTCCTGTAACCTTTTCTTCTACTCCTTCCCCTACAACTGCATTCCAGTCGCCCATGACTATTAGATTTTCGTCCCCCTTTACATACTGCATTACCCTTTCAATATCCTCATACACTTTCTCTATCTGTTCATCTTCAGCTTGCGACGTCGGCATGTATACCTGAACTATCGTTGTCGGTGTTGGTCTGCTGTCGATTCTGATTAGAACAATCCGGTCACTGAAATGTTCACAGTAACACACCCTCTGCCCTACCTTCCTATTCATAACGAATCCTACACCATTTTCTGCTGTTGTTGATATTACCCGATACTCATCTGACCAGAAATGCTTGTCTTCCTTCCACTTCACTTCACTGACCCCTACTATATCTAGATTGAGCTTTTGCATTTCCCTTTTCAGATTTTCTAGTTTCCCTACCACGTTCAAGCTTCTGATATTCCACGCCCCGACTCGTAGAACGTTATCCTTTCGTTGATACAAGTCGACAAACAGAGCAAACAGACCGTTTGGAAGATTTAGGGAGACGACCGCTTGCATTCACGAAAAGTTAATGTGTTCTGCGTAGTCCCTCAGTTAAAAATTAACGGTTCCTTTTCCTTTTGTGAAAAGGCAGTTACAGGACATGCTGCAAAATTAGCTAAACCCATAACTAGAGACCAAGACGGTGAACTTTATCAACCAACAGGTGGTGTTCCACCCGACTCCCATTTATGGAGTTGACGATCAGCAATTCATGTCATGGCTTCCACGATCTTTCGACCTCACGCGACTTTTTGTGTGGGCTTATGTGAAAGTCTCAGCGTTTTCGCCCCATCTATCAGCAGACCTATCACAACTACGAATTCACGTCGAAAGTGCTTTTGAACAATGTGACCGACGTGGGTGCTAATCTGTCATTTTGCGCAACAGATTAATCTGAGATGTACCCTTTACCCTGTGGCTCCTGCAAGATGCAATTTCCACACCCACACTACTACAGAAGTCAGACAGACGCTCCTAACGTTCTAAAGCGAAATGCCTGAAAAACTTTCAGCAATAAATATCTTCTGGAGTGATCCCCTGTAAGGAAATGACACAAAAATTCACAAAATTTCTTATGTAACTAGTGGGATACTTGGGTACTGGAGTAGTTCTGGTTAGTGCAAGAAAAACATGAAACTAACGAAAACTATTACTTATTTTGCAAAAATTCTGAGAAATCACAATAGCACTTTTAGTTATGAACTGAACAAGTTATTTCTGGGTTCTTTTCGGAATGTGAAGTTACCTCTTAAGGATAGGATTCGGTAATGGCATTTCTGTACAAAGTTTAAGATTGTTATTGACTTGACAGAATGGCTGAGAGCCGTGCCTACTCAACTTGAATAATTATCCGTTAGAATGTTGCTAGGTACGGTCAAGGCTGTCGCGTGTAAAGTGCAGTGAAGTATACTGTTGTGGAGGATATATGGGGCTCGCAAGAGCTGTAGCGCACAATACCAAAAGCTACGATGACTGCTGTCTGCGCCGCTCGCTGCTGACAAGGATTCCTATTCGTCCCTAGTCTAACTATTGGTGTGGTACATCGGTCAGATATCCAGTCCACCACGATGCCACTCAACAATTCGCTCGCAGGCGTTTAACTATAACTCTGTCCGTTCACACTGCACAATAAGTGTGTCGGCCAACACAGTGAACAACGCTTAATCGCAAGGACTCAACACAGAGTCGCACTCTGATTCGCTCTCGACAGAGGTGCTCTCTCAGTGAAGTACTGAGAAGAGACTTGTTCCTCGTTCTTTGAGTAGACGTACGAGCACACAAGCTCTCGTTACGTGTTCTCGCTCCAAGAGCAACAAAGGAACGGCCCCTCTCCACGCCAGACGTGAAGTGGTATATCTTTCGGTCTCTTCCATTACTCCTTCAGCTCAAGGCGTCAGGAATATCGTATGCCAATCAGCATTGATCTTCTAAAACGGGAGAATGACATTTCGTTTAAGGCAACCAATCCGGAAATCTGTAGCATCGGCGTTTGGCGTTTGCTGTGTCCCTGTGAAAACCTCTGAAACTGATTGCTATGTTTGTAAAGAAACCGTAGGCTGGGCGCTCCCACACAACGTTGCGGAATTTGCTTTTAAGCCGAACACAGGGTCGTTCTCCCTTTCACTGGGGCAAACACTGTCTGCTCTACGGACAGTCTCCGGCCGATGTAGATGGGTTGACTCGTCCTCTGAAGGGACCGGCCCCCTGGCATGCGGTTTGCCTCTCCCGAACTAAAAGCCCCTGCGACCATTTTGTCTTGAGTGTGTGTG
Organism: Schistocerca americana; assembly: GCF_021461395.2. Lineage (NCBI taxonomy): Eukaryota > Metazoa > Arthropoda > Insecta > Orthoptera > Acrididae > Schistocerca > Schistocerca americana. The sequence continues at coordinate 584,760,633 of NC_060123.1, read as the reverse complement.
TGTATGCCAGCCTCAAGTATTTCAATCTCGGTACACACTTGCGATTTATTAGTTATTTCCACATCATCTAAATGAATTCATACAACATTGACTTTATCTTATAGAGTTTGGGTTCGAATGAAGCGCCTTGATGTGCGGAATATGATTGTGGGGGTGGAATATTTAAGCAATGAAGGTCAGGAGACCACGACGCCTTACAAAAGGTTGGCAGGGTTATGCTGCACCGAATGTGGAAGGAACTTGATTGTCAGCTTGATACCTGCCGAATGTCTGCTCTCGTAGCTGAGTGGGCAGCGCGACAGAATGTCAATTCTAAGGTCCTGGCCACCAACATATGGGAAGCACGCCAGCAGATGGTGGCCCACATCAACTGAATGGCGCCGGGAAGCATCACAGTTTAAGCAATCACCGCCCCAGACTCCTACCCATTTCAATGACCCAAGAGACTGGCGACTTTCTGGATCCTCGTCATGATGGTACATGCCACCGTAGCGAGGAGGCAGACCGACCATCTGGCCTTTCTGACGGACCTATGGGAGGAAAACAAGACGGCCCAGGAGCACAGACGTTACCGTGAGAACTTCAAAAACCTCCTCCAGATTCCACTGCAGACTGCAATCAGCAGAGTCCTCCCCGGCCTGTGACCCTCAGCACCGCCACCAGACACCTCACCACGAGAAGAAAATGTGCAGTGAAACTGAATAAGTGCACCATAAAAGAGAAAGTGTTACTGCTCTCGCCTCAAATAGTCAAATATAGTTTCTAAAGTGTTTCCTCTCAGTGAAATCAGTGTTACAAAGTGTGTCCCACTACCCCTCTATCATGCTTACATCCAAATCAGAGTCAAAAGTACGTCGAATAGTGCTACCAGTGCATCTGAACGTGTGTTTGTGAAAAAAAGACAACATATATTTCGGTTATGCGGTGCTGCATGGCATCCAGATGTACATCATTATTTGTCCTATACTGTTCAGGATACAAGCAATACTTAGTTAAAAGTACTAAAAAAATGCAGGTTTCCTTTACTATGTGCTTTATAAAATTTATACTCTCCTCTCTGCTTCTCTTATATAATAGACATTATTTTTGCTTCTTCTTCAATTTACCTTTTAATTGTAATACATGTAAAAATTTCTCCCACTTCTACTCCATCTGCCATGCTGATGATTTCTCTGATACTGTCCCACCTAACAGTGCTGACTAGAGGAAGATATCAAACCCGCATGCACATTGTGCCTGTACCACCACAAAGTGAATCACATACACAAATTTGAACTCATAATCAGTTTTTTGACGATAGGTATAAAGTATTATGCCAGTTCTCCAATCGTTTACCCACAAAAAACACGACAAATGGCCATGGAAGGGTTCGAGGAACAACAATAAGAGAAAAATGCAAAAGAAAAGAATATACAAACGAAAACGTATTAAAAAACGACAGTAATTTTAATCAACTGTAGGAATATAATACCTAGTAGAAATAAATGCTTTAAAAATGAATCGTTGTTAAAAATTTAAATAAATATACATGGTTACAAAAAAAAGGTTCGATTCCCGGCTGGGTCCGAGATTTTCTCCGCTCAGGGGCTGTGTGTTGTGTTGTCCTAACCATCATCATTTCTTCCCCATCGACGAGCAAGTCGCCGAAGTGGCGTCACATCGAAAGACTTGCACCCGGCAAACGGTCTACCCGACGGGAGGCCCTAGTCACACGACATTTACATTTATTTATCTGCCGAATCAGTTGGAAGTGCATATGGAGAACTAGTAATACGACAAAAAAATTTATTGAATTTCTGAATGACTGTGCAAAGCTCTGTAACAATATGTTAAATATTATAGCTACAGGAAATCCAAAAAATTTCTTCAATCATTTGCGAGGAACATTCAATAACTAACGCTATGGATATTTTTGTTGGCCAATTTTGGCTGAAAAAATGCGATATTTGCTGTAGCACAATGTGAGTATTCCCACTTCAGCCTCTCTAGTTTCATGAAGTTCCCATAGTTTGCGGCGCTATACATTGCGTTCAAAATGGCTTCTGTAACAGAGGTGCGTTTCAAGCAGAGAGCTGCTATTGAGTTTCTCTTGGCGGAAAACCAAAGCATCGCAGATATTCAGATGCGCTTTTATAATGTCTACGGAGACCTGGCAGTGAACAAAAACACGGTGAATCGCTGACCGAGGCGTCTGTCATCATAAAGCCCGAATTACATGATGTGCCTAAACCGTACACCTATGTACCAACGCCCCTAACGTGCATACCTGTAACTACAGACTGGTTCACTTCCGACCTATTACACCATTCACGCGGGATATACTAAGCGCGCATGCACAGCAGCAGACTGTACGCGCGAAATGAAAATAGATGTCTTATGTCCCGATGTCTTGTAAAATCGTTCGTTCTACCGCGCGCAACTGAAGGGCGACTGTATGATATACTGAAGCGTCATACGTTCAAATTATTTGTGAACTCAAGATTCCTCTTTATAAAGAAATCGTTTTCTACCATTATGTATTAAGTAATAGTTTTTCTCTAATGTAGGTTAGTACTGTTCTGAATTACAGACGCAACAGTTTTATATTACGACACTTGATTGCACTGGTATAAGAATATCGAAATTTACATTTATACAGCATATTGCACATGGAGGATCCACTTGTTTTTGGAGCTATTGCCCTGGCAGCGACAGTAAATCTTCGGATTAGAGCAGAACGGCGACGAAAACGAAAGGCCAAACGTTGTTGGGATCGACCCTGGCTGACAAGGAGGGTGTAAGGCAGGGAAATTATTCACTGTTAAAGAAAGAACTGAGGCTCGAAGGTCCGCAAGAATTTCGGAACTTCGTTCTAATGGACGTGGTCTGTTTCGAGAAGCTGCTGTCTATAATAGAAGATGGAAACAGATAGTGTGACACAGTCATGAGGGAGGCTATTTCACCGTCTAGAGAGTAAGAATTATATGGTTATGTTTTGTGATCATACCAGCCTAGATCACTAATAAAATACCGATGAACGCCCTGTTATGTTGCTGGCTGATTGTAGCATTACGTTTCCTGGCGAATGGGGAATCTTTTAAGAGTCTGGCTTTTAGCCACAGAATAGCAAAGCCCACCATTTCAAAAGTTATTGTGGATGTATGCATTGCAATTTGCAACACATTAAATGACCAATACTTAGGTGACCTTGTGTTATTTTTCCAGCTGTGGACTATACTCAGAATTTTGCAGTCCTCGTCTGTCGCACTGGGCAAACTGCAAGGACTTTCTCCCTTTCACGGCCAGTTTCTCTTTTCTGGCATGTTGAAATCAAGCAAGAGGTGCAATTAAATCAAACCTGAACTTTCGTAAACTAAGGCATTAAGATACAAATCGAAAATCACCTCAGAAAGAAACGATTTCTGACTACCTTATTATCATACAGTGGGTCATACATACACTTTTCCTCGCTGTATGCTTGATTTCAGACGCTTAATTCCTCTCTGCTCCATTTCATTTCTAGAATACGAAGCTATCAATAGAAAAATTCCTTTCACGAATAGCTAGTATATGAGATTCTACTGCAAAAAAAGTTTCTTTTCTGCATTTGTGAAACCTATGTACTGAAAAAAATGCAGAAGATCCCCAAAGCAAAAAATCCCCAACACGAACGTCCGAAATTAGCCACTAGACGCCTAACAATAACCAAACAACAAGCAGAAAGCACCGTGGTACACCCATTGGGCATGCGCGAATCATCGCTGCCTACTGCGCATGCGCGGATAGACGGCAGTTTAGAACTGCTCTATTCCTGCGTGCTGATAATGTGCAAGAGAAAAACACGTTTTCCCATTTTCTTGCAGTAAAAAATTCTGTGTGTTTATGAAGCAAAGCTACATCAACTCCTGTGGTTAGGTTTTCGGTAGAGATTCTCCTTTTCCTTCAAAAAATGAAAAACCGCTTCTTTCCGTTTTGGGAGTTTTCTTCACAATATAATACTTCCCATTCGATTATAAGAAAACTAATTGTTGCAAAGAACTGATTTTTCCGTATCGTACAGTATCATATCGCAGCTTGACGATGAAGTGTCAATGTTTTCGATATTTGTCATAGTTATTGTGATAATCAATTTGGAACATCCCGTTAGAAAGTGTTAGGTTAGGTTAGTGGTGTTTAACGTCCCGTCGACAGCGAGGTCATTAGCGACGGAGCGCAAGCTCTGGTTAGGGAAGGATGGGGAAGGAAATCGGCCGTGCCCTTTCAAGGGAACCATCCCGGCATTTGCCTGAAACGATTTAGGGAAATCACGGAAAACCTAAATCAGGATGGCCGGAGACGGGATTGAACCGTCGTCCTCCCGAATGCGAGTCCAGTGTGCTAACCACTGCGCCACCTCGCTCGGTCCCGTTAGAAAAATTTATGAATTACTATGCAGATAAACCTCTTCACGTTATTTGATTTTCAAACAGCTGAGCAAAACTGAACGGACTCAGACATTTCCCTCTTTACTTATTCTGATCAACACTAAACTGACACACAATATATTTAGCGCAACGCAATCTGACTTTCAATAATCCCTACAAAAGAATGGCCCTGACTAACAATAACCTATACCTTTCATGAATCACTTACCTCACAAAAATCTTCGTTACTCGAACTACTGCAATACAGCGAGAGCCAATACTGCCAGCTATATAAAGGATTCTAACTACTGAAGGCACTAACTACTGATCGGCATAGTTAGCAAATGAAAGATTTTGATAGAGAACAAACAATGTATTTACCTGTATAATATTCAAAAGTCATCATAATATATATATATATATATATATATATATATATATATATATCAGTTCATGATATCTAGTATTACAAATTTACTCGTTCTGATGGACACACGTCCAGATCGTCCGCTCTCAAAATTCTACTATCTCTCTCCCCACATCCACCACTGCTGGCGGCTCACCTCCAACTGCGCAACGCTACGCGCTGTTCACATCCAGCTGCCCAGCACTACAATAGCAAATACTGCAACAATGCAAAGCAGCCACAGACTGCACACATCACAGTCAGTGATTTTCATACAGAGCGCTACGTCGCGTTACCAACGTAAAAACCTAAACAGCCTACTTACAAATTTCTAAGTAAGTTATCGCATCAAATGTAGAGTTTTTACAGTGAAAAATGTGGTCGCTGGCTACTTTAGGTTTGGTTAATTTTAGGTGATATGTTCCTGCGTATAAAATGTAGCTGACATAACGAAATTGTTTTTAAAGCTGAAACAAAAGCAATATCTCACTACAGAATGGAGAAAGATGCTGAAGTATTATTATTCGAGGGCGCAGGTGCGGAGCGTGCTGCCTGCAAGTAGCCCGCAGCTCACTCGTGAATAGTTGTGGAAGCTGACGTGTTACTCTGGTGTCAGCACACCCGCCCTTTCAGTACACCAAATTCATTATGGACAGAAGGAAGATATTTTTAATGGGACACTCGTATCTCAGGTATCAAATACTGAAGAAATATTGTCTACAACGAAGGAGTGAAACTAATGATATATATTTGGAAAGGCATATTCACGGAGAGTTTCGCCATTTGTACGAAGAATTGCAATGTCAACCTTTGCTATTCAAGGAGTATGCTTGAATGTTGCCTACAACGTTTGGATATATCGTATACGCTGTAAAACCTGTTCTGCATTGAATTCAATTAATTTCCAGCGAACTATTTCACTTGAAGAACGGTTGATGGTGACTTCAAGGTAAGAACACAAACAAATAATAAATCAGTCCTTGTACTTCTTTATTCACATAACTGCATGTACTTAATATTTTACATTTCTCAAACTTTAGTAAGATCTGAATGACCAACTTGTGGCACCTGTGGCGTATTTAGCTTCGACAGCTCCTTTAATAACAACTATAAAATGTAATTTATGTAATGATGGCAACTGTTTCATATATGGCAATATTGACTTGAACCACAGAAGGTCTTCATCATTGTTACCTTCTTGGTCCTGACGCGTTATTTCAATGTTCTCTGCCGGCCGCTGTGGCCGGGCGCTCTAAGCGCTTGAGTCCGGAACCGCGCTGCTGCTACAGTCTCAGGGGACGAATTCTGCCTCGGGCATGGATGTGTGTGATGCCCTTTGCTTAGTTAGGTTTAAGTACGAGGGCAGTTCAATAAGTAATGCAACACATTTTTATTCTCGGCCAATTTTGGTTGAAAAAACCGGAAATTTCTTGTGGAATATTTTCAAACATTCCCGCTTCGTCTCGTATAGTTTCATTGACTTCCGACAGGTGGCAGCGCTGTACGGAGCTGTTAAAATGGCGTCTGTAACGGATGTGCGTTGCAAACAACGGGCAGTTATCGCGTTTCTTTTCGCGGAAAACCAGGGCATCTCAGATATTCATAGGCGCTTGCAGAATGTCTACGATGATCTGGCAGTGGACAAAAGCACGGTGAGTCGTTGGGCAAAGCGTGTGTCATCATCGCCGCAAGGTCAAGCAAGACTGTCTGATCTCCTGCGTGCGGGCCGGCCGTGCACAGCTGTGACTCCTGCAATGGCGGAGCGTGCGAACACACTCGTTCGAGATGATCGACGGATCACCATCAAACAACTCAGTGCTCAACTTGACATCTCTGTTGGTAGTGCTGTCACAATTGTTCACCAGTTGGGATATTCAAAGGTTTATTCCCGCTGGGTCCCTCGTTGTCTAACCGAACACCATAAAGAGCAAAGGAGAACCATCTGTGCGGAATTGCTTGCTCGTCATGTGGCTGAGGGTGACAATTTCTTGTCAAAGATTGTTACAGGCGATGAAACATGGGTTCATCACTTCGAACCTGAAACAAAACGGCAATCAATGGAGTGACGCCACACCCACTCCCCTACCAAGAAAAAGTTTAAAGCCATACCCTCAGCCGGTAAAGTCATGGCTACAGTCTTCTGGGACGCTGAAGGGGTTATTCTGTTCGATGTCCTTCCCCATGGTCAAACGATCAACTCTGAAATGTATTGTGCTACTCTTCAGAAATTGAAGAAACGACTTCAGCGTGTTCGTAGGCACAAAAATCTGAACGAACTTCTCCTTCTTCATGACAACGCAAGACCTCACACAAGTCTTCGCACCCGAGAGGAGCTCACAAAACTTCAGTGGACTCTTCTTCCTCATGCACCCTACAGCCCCGATCTCGCACCGTCGGATTTCCATATGTTTGGCCCAATGAAGGACGCAATCCGTGGGAGGCAGTACGCGGATGATGAAGAAGTTATTGATGCAGTACGACGTTGGCTCCGACATCGACCAGTGGAATGGTACCGTGCAGGCATACAGGCCCTCATTTCAAGGTGGCGTAAGGCCGTAGCATTGAATGGAGATTACGTTGAAAAATAGTGTTGTGTAGCTAAAAGATTGGGGAATAGCCTGGTGTATTTCAATGCTGAATAAAACAACCCCTGTTTCAGAAAAAAAATGTGTTGCATTACTTATTGAACTGCCCTCGTAGTTCTAAGTCTAGGGGACTGATGACCTCAGATATTAAGTCTTATAGTGCTTAGAGCCATTTGAACCATTTTTTAAAAATTTTCTCTCTCTCTAAATGGAGAAACGCATACAGCCTATCTTCTTTTTGCTTACGTTTCTTTCTCGTTGCAGCCGGTGGATTCATCGAGCCTGAAGGGATGCTATCATTGCAGGTAGTGTCTGTTGCTTGGGGCATGGCTTGCTCTGGCTATTCAACTACGGGAACCTCAAGATCTGGCTCATAGTTGTCGTCAACACTACTGTCACTGAGAGTCTCATAACTGATGCTGACAGTAGCACTTTCAAAGGCATTTGCTGTGTCCCTCACATCCATTTCGTCTTGCAGAGTAGTAGCACATGTAGAGTCCAAAAAATTCGAAGACGTGCTCGCTGCCGAGTGTTCTGGCTGAACGTTCCCTTCTGTTTTTCGTTGTGTCAAAATATCTTTCAAAAATAGCATGGACTCAAAATATGGCTAAGTGGCTCTATATACCAGTTCACTGTCGGCGTCAGCTCCAGAACGAGGCTTAGGTATTTTTTTCCAATTCTTTGCAAACGTGTCCCTTATATTTTTCCATTTTTTCTTTGCCGCATCACCTGAAGTAAAAAATTAAAAAGGAAAAGACTTCAAAGCATAACGGTACTAAAAGGTTGTTATCCTGTTTCTTTAAAGAATGCAGTTTCAGTGGGGAACGCTACGAATTTTTTACTTGATTGTTCAGAATTAATGGCGGGCGGTATATTCGCTCTCAGTGAAACTGGAACTTTCCATACGCTATATGAGCTGAGTGAACATAAGACAAATTTAGTATCAAACTCTCCATACTGCTGATTCATCCTTGTACACAGAAGCGTAGGAAATTAATGCGATTGTTTAATCACACAATAACAGACGTTTAGTCCACAGTCAACTGTGTTCTGGCAAATTTGACCTACGTGATTTATAATTGCTTTTCGACTGAATCGCTCTATATCATAACAATTGTCTGCTTGTTGACGATATATTCAAAAATGGTTCAAATGGCTCTGAGCACTATGGGACTTAACATCTGAGGTTATCAGTTCCCTAGAACTTAGAATTACTTAAACCTAACTAACCTAAGGACATCACACACATCCATGCCCGAGGCAGGATTCGATCCTGCGACAATAGCAGTCGCACAGTTCCGGACTGAAGCGCCTAGAACCACTCACCATTCTGCTGTCAGCAATTCTGAAAGTGACAGGTTATACAAATAATTATGTTATTTGTTAAGTTCGACATATTTCATTACACACGTAAAAATGAAAAAAATACTACTGTCCAATTTAGAACCTACCTATTTTTAAACAAATTCAAAAAATTTAAGAAATTAACACAGATTTTTCGTCATTCCAGGCACTTAGCCACAGGCATGCCGTTCCGCCAACTCGCTTTTTCATTCAGGATTTCTAGAACGGCTATTTCCGCAGTCGTTGCAGAGGTTTGTAAAGCTATCCCGACAACACTCTTAATGAAGCATATGACTGAGCCAACAGAAGATGACTTTAAAAAAATAGCACAATGTTTTTGGGACAGATGGCAATTCCCTAACTGTCTTGAAAGTATAGATGCGAAACACATTCGCATTACAAAAACCCAGTAAATCCGGTTCCATGTATTACTGTTACAAATCCTTCTTTTCCATTCGATTATTAGCCGTCACCGACGCAGATTATAGGTTTGTCGTGGTGAATGTATGCTCCTACGGGAAAGACAGTGACGCAGGTGTGTTTGATGAATGCCCCTTCTGACATGCATTAGAAAAGGGAAGACTAAAACTACCTGAAGAAGAATTTCTGCCAGGATCCAGCATCAAGTGTCCATATGTTTTTCTAGGTGATGCAGGATTTCCACTAAAGGATTATTTAATGAGGCCTTTCCCAGAAAAAACGACGACTGCAGGTGACGGTAAAGTGATATACAACTATCGGTTATCTCAGGCAATAATGGTGGTGGAATGTTCATTTGGTTCTATAACATCTAAATTTAGAATTTTGCATAAACCTTATGTCGTGAATCACAGTAGAGCAGCGATTAGCACTCTAACAACACTTTATTTGATAGTCACAGAACATACAATACAACAAGTCAAAGATACATTGTCCTAAGAGTAAACAAAGTCTCTCACTTGCCAGAAGTACATCACTCTGTGACATCCTCCCCACCCTGGTCGACCTCCGAAGGTACGGCCAGCTGCACAGGACGACTAATGATGTGACCTTCTGGTGTCCAGAGTATTATAGTCCTTACCCTGCCGTCTCTTCCTGGTAGTACCTTTTCTATCCTGGCTTTCTTCCACATATGTCGCGGACGAAGGTTCTCTTGGATCAGCACGCTGTCGCCAGGGCGAAAGGCGATGACTCGTCCCGATGGGCGTTTAAATTCATGGTAGTTCCGGAGATCTAATAGGTATTCTTTAATCCAACAGTTCTAAAAATTGTCACAGAGTTGCTGTCTCAGTCGGAATTCCTTTGTTAAATTCGTGTTCGCTGAAGGCTCTCGTCCCGTCGGAATAGTCGTAAGTTTTTCTCCCGTCAGAAAATGGGAAGGTGTGAGTGCATCAGAATCATCTCCTGGTGCGATGGGCCTGGAGTTCACCGCGGCTTCAATACTGATCAAGGTGATGTTCAGTTGTTCCTCAGTGAGCTTCGCGAGTCCCAATACCTTCCGTAGGCAACGCTTTATAGTGCCCCCCATTATTTCCCACCATCCTCCCCACCAAGCCGCCCAGGAGACAATGAATTTCCAAGTAATACCGTGGTGGGCGAGGAACTGATAAGTTTTTGTGGTGGTTAATGCCTTCCAAAGTTGGGCTAGTTCCATATTCGTGGCGTGGAATGTTTTTGCGTTATCTGTATATATCGAGTGGGGTAGTCCGCGCCTTCCGGCGAATCGCTGAAGTGCCATAAGAAATTTGTCCGTTGACAAGTCAGTACAGAGCTCAAGGGGTACAGCTTGTGGGGTAGCACATGTGAAAAGAGTGATAGATGATTTGTGCGTTTCCTTCCCCACTTTGATGAATAGTCGGCCAGCAAAGTCTATTCCGGTTACAGCAAATGGTTTGGCAGGCGAAACTCGTTCAGGTGGCAGGGGTGCTTCGATCTGTTGCCCTCGTGGATTCTTCAAGATCTTGCACGCGAGGCATGAGTGTAGGATTCTTTTGATGGCCTGACGAGCTCTAAGCATCCAAAATTCGGTTCGCATTTCGGATAGTACAGAACGAACACCAAAGTGATGGAGGCGGATGTGTGTCTCCCGAATAACCAATCGTGTGAAGTGGTGGGAACCGTCAAGGAGTACAGGATGTTTTTGTTCCCTATTTAGGCTAGTGCACTGCAATCGACCTCCTAGACATATCAGTCCATCTTCTACGTAAGGATTGTATCGTGCGATTTTTGACTCTCTTGGCAGTGGTAAGTTATTCTCAAGTGCATTTAATTCGCTGGGGAAGGAATCTCTCTGGCCCATTCGAATCCAATACATTTTGGCTGTAAGTTCTCCTGAAGATTCATTCTTCTGACGAATATTGTGTAGGAATCGGAGAGTCTATGCTGTGATGCCAATGAGCTTCCAGTATGAGCTGAATTTAAATAAGTTCAGAAGGCTGGTTGGCGTAGACATCGACAAGATTTGGCTCTGGGTTTTCTTCCTCTTTTCTTCCGGATGAAGTCGTACCATCGTTGGAGTATCGTTTGGCCAGCATTCAGGAGGGCGTGTAAGCCAAGGCGGCCCATGCCACCAAATATCCAGAGAATTCATTTGGTAACCGAGGAGTCCACGTGAGAGGTGGTCAGCAGGATTGTGTGGTCCTGAGCAGTGTTTCCACAGCGTGGGAGTCGTGTGCGTTTGTATCTCAGTTATACGATTACAAACGAAGGTCTTCCGTCTGTTAGGATCACAACGAATCCAACTAAGCGTTATTGTAGAATCCGTCCACAATATCGCATGGGCAATTTTAAAGTCTGTTGCGCGGCAAAAGTAACACAATAGTCTGGTCCCAACTACTGCCGCTAAAAATTCGAGTCGAGGCAATGTCACATCCTTAATAGGAGCAAGTCTGTTCTTGCTACAGGCTAAATGGGTTACGACGTCATCATCTAAGACAGTTCGAATGTACAAAGCTGCTCCATATGCCTTTTCCGAGGCGTCACAGAATACGTGCAGCTGAGAGTCTCTTCCATGAGCTGTAGCTATCCATCTAGGGACACGTATATGTGACAATGAAGGTAAGCTAGATATCCAAGTGCGCCATAGTACCCCTAAGTCCCAGGGCATAAGTTCATCCTAGCCATTTCCTCGGCACCACGTGTCCTGGAAAAGCAATTTCCCAACAAGAGAATCAGGGAAAAACAATCCGAATGGGTCATAGAATTTAGCCGTACATTGTAAAAGGAGTCGTTTGGTGGCTGGCTCTTCTGACGACCTTCTGATGATTTCACTAGGATCGATACAGAAGTAGTCACCTGAGGGGTTTCAGTCTACGCCTAAAACTTGAGTCTGGGCGTGGAGTTCTCGCCCTTCTGCTCTCCAGATAGTTTGGAGTTGTTCACAGTTGGTAGCGCGTTTTGATAAGGGGTGACTGATCAATTTCATTAGGGTTACAGGTTCATAGTATATAGTTATCACCAAATTATCACATTCTACTGAGAACACAAAGTCGTCCATGTGCGCAGTCTTGTTTATAAGTGGCGCTAGGGTGGGAAATGCTGTCATACACTTGTCGGCAAGGTCTCTTTGTGTTGCAGAAAGAAAAAATGGGCTGCAGGTCAGGCCGAATGAAAGTCTGTTAAAACGGTATTCTGTTAGTTCGTTCGTCATTTGAAAATTTCCTGTTTGGTCCTGGCTAATTTTGAACCAGAAAAATCTGGTCAAGTCTTTGTCCTTTTCGTTCAAGATTAATTGAAGGAAAGCTTGTGTGATGTCCGCGACGGTAGCCGTAGAATATAGTCTGAAACGCAGTAAAATTTCCAGAATCTCTGGTAACTGGTTCGGTCCTACTTCTAATACCTCGTTCGTTTGTTTGTTTTCGTGAGATGAGGTGTCAAAGACTATTCTCCACTTAGTGGTTCCGTATTTCTCCTTCCTCACTGCCTGATGAGAGAGATAAAATAGCTCCTTTCCTGAGGGTGGGGTGGGAGCGACCTCTACTTGCCCCTTCGTAATGCAGTCTAGCATAAGATCGAAATACATTTGCTTAAAGGTCTCGCGACGTTGAAATCTTTCCCTAAGGTGCTTGAATCGTTTTTCCGCGATCGGTCTGTTACTCGAAAGCACTGTATGTTGTCTTTTGGGAAGTGTAACCATTGCTCGATGATCCTTTATAGAGAAAGATGCTCTAAACTCTTCAAGAAGTCTCGTATCCTTGTTGTACACAGGTAGATCCTGATCGGCAGTAATCCCTATAGTTTCCAAGTCCCAAAAGCGTCTGAAATCATTGTCCGAGTGCAGAGGAGATCGGTCAGTCTGAGCAAAATTTACCACGGTTGCATGCACACAGGCTTGTGACTTGCTACCACTAAGTATACAGCCAAATAGAGAAGGAGCTAACACTAAGGTTTCAGAGATGCGTATGGGAGAACTGTGCTTCACTATCTTCCAATAAAAATCGCCTCCTACAAGAATCTCCACGGGAAGATCTTCTGTTGAATCGGTTTCCGGATCTGCTAGCCGTAATCTTCCGGGCATCTGGTAAACTCTTTATATGTTGTGGAACCGAAGGCTGGTGAGAAATAACGTGAGTACTTCCGAAGACAGTAAATGGCACTGAAGAATTCTGCCAAAGCCCGTTCATATTAAACTGAACAAGCCTGCGGCGGCGTGGGCGTGTATGGTTTGATTCAAAGGAACAAAAGGTTAGTTCTTGTCGGTTTACCGTTTGCAGTTTCAGATCATCAATCAGCGATTTTGCTATGAAGCTGGACTGACTATCTGCGTCCAGTAGACATCGCGTTGTCCTGCTCAATCCTGTAGGTCCTGAGACGCATACTTGGGCTGTCTGAAGGTACGTGTATCCGTGGGGAGCGACAGATACCTTTCCCACGGAAGTAACGTATGTCTGACCCGCAGGACTCCTAATATCCTTTCGTTCCTCACAAATGGACTTATGATGCAGTATTTTACAGTTAACACACCGAGCCTTTTCTTTCTTTTTGCCGTTTGACACTTTGTGCACACGTTGAAGACAAAGAAAGCATCTGTTTGCTAGTTTCAATTTATCTATTCGATCATTAACGCGTACGATCGTCTTACAGTCTTGCGCCCAATGACCGCAAGATTCTCAAAAGACGCAGAATGGTTCCTTTACGCTGGTATCCTTCGGAGTCGATCTTTTAGATTTAGCATGTACGTGAAATGTGGACGCTGTGGGAAGGTTACTAGAAGTGCTGGAAAATTCACCGCGTATCTTCTGCATGGTAAGCGCCCCGTCGACTTCCTCGTTCAGAACTCCATCAGTTGCAAAATGTCCCCTTCGGATATTACCGTACGCTTGGCGTGAATTATCCAACGGCAGCATATGTCATCCGGAAAAGCGCGTAAAATTTTCGGCGCGAGTACTCGGCCGTATCCGTTCACGTCTTCCCCAGAGAGCTTGAATACGTCGCTGGCATTCAATGAATGTTAAGTTCCTCTGGGGTGGGCAGCTGAATTGGCTTTATGGTTTCGAGATAATCTAAGTGGGCTTCAATTATTCAATCCGTGTTTCTGCGTACGTCTCGGCCGTCGCCGCAGTACCGTCCACTAAATGCTTTGGTTCTCCTGAGAGATAGCCGCGAAGAAAGATGTATTTATTATTTGTAGTTATCGTCGGATCGTTGTCAACCGACTGCTCAAACTGCTCCCAGAATCGTGCCCATGTCTCGAGATCACCTGAAAAGGCTCAAGCTTGATCGGCGGAAGCTTTACTGAAGCTGTGGGAACAGTCATTGTTACAGATTGTACCGCCAGATTGTCGGAAATATTTATGTCTGCTATCGATTTCGCAAGCTGTTTCTGTGGTGTCACCGCCAGACACCACACTTGCTAGGTGGTAGCCTTTAAATCGGCCGCGGTCCATTAGTATACGTCGGACCCGCGTGTCGCCACTGTCAGTGATTGCAGACCGAGCGCCGCCACACGGCAGGTCTAGAGAGACTTACTAGCACTCGCCCCAGTTGTACAGCAGAGTTTGCCAGAGATGGATCACTGACAATTACGCTCTCATTTGCCGAGACGATAGTTAGCATAGCCTTCAGCTACGTCATTTGCTACGACCTAGCAAGGCGCCATTACCAGTTAATATTGAAATTATAAAACATGTACCATCAAGAGCGATGTTCTCCAATTATGGATTAAAGTTAAGTATTACATCAACTACGTACTTTATTTGCTACTATTAATTCCTTTACCTTGTTCCAGACCTCACGCCAATCTGCGTGAGCTTAAAAGCGTGCATTTCGGCCTCCTTTAGCAACACGGTGTTGGCACTTCTGCCAACACATCAGTTTCCCTATTTCGTGAGACAATCAAGAAATTGTGAGTTTCGCGGTGTCTATATAATCTTCGCATTTAAGAACATCTTCTTCGTATTCGTCATCGTCTAACAACTCTTGAATATCCTCATCTAATTTAACGAGGCGGTTCAGAACGCTTCCCAATCTGTCATTGTAATACTTATAATCCGCGATTTCCGATGTGTCGGACAACCTTGCGGCTTCCGCTACGAATCGCGTAATGTTTGCTCTTTCTCTCATGCGTTTTCTCTTTAGAGAGTGTAATTGTGCTTCTGGTTTGTGGTATGGCATGTCCACTCCGTCCGATTACTCGAAAGTTTAAAGCAGTGTCGGCTAGCGATCAGTAAGGCGTTATCTTTGGATCGCTAGTCGAGGTAGTTCAATTCATGGTCGCTAGACGGCAGCACTAGTCATAACCTACAGGCGTAGCGTAGGATCTGAAATTTGTTAAAGCTACAGTAGCAGTATAGAGTGGCAATAATGTAATCAGTTGCCTTTACAAATGGCACTACAAGACATGGTGGGAAAGAATGGTGGGCACTATAAAGCGTGTCGCGTGATAATTCAATCAAACTTAACTGTGTATGAAGGCGGTTGTCGTCGAAGAGCTTGTTGCGTGGCGTGACAAATCGCTGCAGTAACCCCCTCGTAGTATTGCCGCGTGATGTGCTTCCAGAAATTGTGGTTCACAACGGCAATCGTGGAAATTGTCTCCAGGGGTTCGGCACCAAATTCTTATGTCGTGAATCACAGTAGAGCAGCGATTAGCAGTCTAACAACACTTTATTTCATATTCACAGAACATAAAATACAAGATGTCAAAGATACACTGTCCTAAGAGTAAACAAACAGTCTCTCACTTGCCCCAAGTACATCACTCTGTGATACCTATCGAAACTAGTGTGGAAGACGCAGTACATATTGTCAAAGCAATAACTTATTACACAACATCATCTGTGATCTTGAATGAATAAACGAGCCAGAGATGGCATTTTTCCAAGATGTAAGATTCCAAGACTTATTACACAACATCATCTGTGATCTTGAATGAATAAACGAGCCAGAGGTGGCATTTTTCCAAGATGTATACCGAAATATACCAAATGCAGCACAAGACAATTGCAAAAGAGATACAGTGCATCATTACGAGCAGCTATGCAAGTGAGGGATAATTTTGAATTGTATTTTGAACAAAATCCAGTACAAGGAATGTAGAGTACACTGCTTAAACCTGTGTTATGTGCTCTTACTTGTAGTATATTAGCAATGAAGAAAAATTTTAAATTGTGTGTTGAACAAAATCCTGCCCACAGAAAGTAAACAACACTGCTTAATAAATATATGTTACACATGTATTTACTTGTAGTACCAATTATTTTCGCAACTTCCTCCCATTCACGGTATGATATTAAACGGTTATGACAATTTTTATTTCTCTTGTCCCACAATACACGCCATTCTTGAACAGCACTGATCGAAAATTCCAGTCATTTGAAGATGAGAAATACACTGCAAAGCACGTCCACTTCGCGCGGAAATATCAAACAATTTGATCGCGTCCGCGTCTCACACTGCCTCGCACGTGCGCGCCCACGTAGGACAATTTGACCGTTGGCCATTGTTTATTTCCGTGCGGTCGCCGCACCGCAGAGCTTTCGCTACAGTTCGATCACGTAGGACGCCGCCTTATAGCACGTATGACGTGACACGACACTACAGCGTGACACGCACGTTCCGCACACGTCGCGCGGGTCCAACGCATATTGCGACGCGTACACCAAACTTCGCACTCTGGCGACGCTCTGCGCTGGCAGAACCGAAGCACGAGCAACCTGTTATCTTTCTCAAACGATTTTACAGAAACTATTCACTGAAAACATTTGATTTTAGCCTTGCACGTAGCGTTATGTGTCAGCTACTTGGCGAAGTGCCCATCACCTCGCTAATGACCATTCTTATTGTGATGTACACATTTTAGTAAGACACTACGCAAAACTCAAAAAAGTTCGCAACGAAAATTAGGGGTCGCTATGATTTTGCGTTTGGTGCGTATTAGATCATATGTCGCAGCGTATGAAATTTAGCTAACGTGAGTTTTTGTTTAGACTTGAGAGTAAGTCTCTATCTGCCTCCGATCTCGAGAAAATGGACCCTACGTAGCGCGCTCACTTCCGATCTCACGCCCACGAGAATGAAATACTCGCAACATCTCTCATATCTCCTAAACCGCTCGAGACATCGAAACGAGAGTTTGGCGATTGATAGCACACAAGGAGGAGAGTATTTTGCCAATTCGTAAACACACGGAACTTTCTTATTTATGGCGTATATCAGTACTTACACTTCGCTTTTAATTTATTTCACTCCAGTGACTGTGATTTTTAAGTGTTATCGACAGCTAGCGAAACAAGAGCTTCCTAGTATGAAAATAAACATGAAATTTCTTCTTTGATGTTGCTAACCGATACTATGAGGTTTTTCGTAAGCTACTGAGCTCTGTGATTGCCAGCTTGTTTAATGAGGCACTCCATTTCGGAATTCTGTCGCAATAGCTGCTGTGAGATGAGTTTGGCAAATTACACTGTGACAAAGGACGTACAATTAAACCAGTCACCAAGAGAAATGTGACCGTTACTCATAAAATGTGATGCTGCTCCGAATGAGAAAGGGTTAACAACTCACACAAAAATAGATCGCCATTTCTGTTGGAATTTTGGTGGAATCCCCGTAACCTATCGTATTTTTAACACTGAGCGACTGGAATGGAAACTTACCAAAAAAATTTTGTTGCTTCTCTTGAACTGAGCAGTATTAAAATAATGACGAGCGTTCCTTCAGGCAGAATGACAGGCACATATCAGGTACTGGTTACTCACCTACGGCTTGCCAACCTGACAATATGTGATTGCGAATAAAATAGTTGTGATTGAGAAAAACAGTTGATCTGTCGCACAACACAATGGCCAGTGTGTTGTCAGCAGCGGAGAATAATGCGCACGACAGGAATGCAGAAGGTAGCCACGTGTGCCTTGTGAGCTGGAGTTCGAAAAACATTGTCGTGATAGTAGATCTGCCTTTGTCAGCAGTACATTTCAACAAATTAAATGTATCTAATCATGACACTCTTTTAGGATATGCCTACTTTCGTAATAATACCAATCATTTTCTTCATTTGTGTACCCTGTTGTATTTATTAATGCTGATAATGCGCATGCAGCAATTTAAATGCTTTTTCTCATCACGGCGAACCAATTAACATTGTTCTTTGTGGCTGCTATTCGACTGTTTCTAGCTTGCAGTGGAAATGTGGTGTTCACATGCATGTATTTGTCGTATTACATTATTGCATCCATATCCAAGTAATCACAGTGAGACCTCTACACTTCAGATCTTGGACGCTTTTTACCAGGAGCACAAAGGGATCACACCTGTCGAGATTATCCCCTTCCAAATTTTTGTAACAGATCGTAAACATACGCCAGCATACTAGGCAGCGAGAAGATAACCTTACTTTACTTTCCTACCTTGCTTCTTAATCTACAATATTCATTGCTTCCGTCTTGACTGCCCTCTGTCCCTTCTTGCGATCTGCAAACGTCGCTGAGGCATATGATACAATTCCAGCGGCCAATGGCTGACCAGTTACTGAAGTATACATTTTTCTAGACAGAAGAAATACGTAACAAAACAAAACAAAATTATAGAGATATAAATAGCCGAAACGTACTAACGAAGAAAGCTGGAGCGTTTAAATGGCAAAAAAACGAAACACTACCCAAAAGCTATAAAATTTAGTATATAGCAAGGCAATATTTATCGTATGGGCAATACTACCACTGCTCATACGCGCCTTACCGATGTGAGCATATGGCCGGTTCCGCTCCCCACCTCAAATTCCCCACGGTGCTAGCGAGGCACGCGCGACGCGCGGCGCGAGAAACTGTGCCGCAACCACAACGCCGCGCGACCTGGCGCAGGCGCGTGTCGCGTCCCAGTCGCGTCGCGTCGCAATTTGGGCGGTCCCATTTGACCCTGTGTAGTTACAAAAAAGCACGCTGCGCTGCGCCGCGCCACACGCGCTATACGCGTCTCCGCTGGTCGCGCAGACCTGTCCGATCTCCCGCGTGCCGGCTGGCCACGCAGAGCTGTGGCGCCTGCAGTGTTGGAAGTGAGGACACTCCCAGTCGATGGTATCATCAGGTCGCTGCTCAACTGGACGTCTCTGATCGTAAAGCTGACATACTCATCCACCAGTTGTGGTACTCAAAGGTGTGTGTCCACCGGGATGTGGACACACACCAATGAAGGACCATCTGTGCAGAATGTTAGCACGTTACGATGTTAATCATGATTTTTTTTTCGGAAATCGCCATAGCCGATGAAACATGGGTTCATAACTTGGTACCGGAAATAAATGGCTTGGTTCAAATGGCACTGAGCACTATGGGACTTAACTTCTGAGGTCATCAGTCCCCTAGAACCTACAAGGGAGCTCCCCATCGCACCCCCCTCAGATTTAGTTATAAGTTGGCACAGTGGATAGGCCTTGATAAACTGAACACAGATCAATCGAGAAAACAGAGAGAAGTTATGTGGAACTGTGAAAAAATAAGCAAAATATACAAACTGAGTAGTCCACGGGTCGCATAAGCAACATCATGGACAAAGTGAGCTCAGGAGGGTCGTGGTCCCGTGGTATCGTGAGCAGCTGCTGAACGAGAGGTCCTTGGTTCAAGGCTTCCAACGAATGAAAATTTTAATTTCTTTATTTTTGCATAGTTATTATCTGTCCGTTCGTTCATTGACGTCTTTGTTCACTGTAATAAGTTTAGTGTCTGTGTTTTGCGACCGCATCGCAAAACCGTGCGATTAGAAGACGAAAGGACGTGCCTCTCCAATGGTAACCGAAAACATTTGATCGCAAGGTCATAGGTCAACCGATTCCTCCACAGGAAAACACATCTGATATATTCTATATGACACTGGTGACGGCATGTGCGTCACATGACAGGAATATGTTGTCGACCCACCTAACTTGTACACTTGGCGAAGGGCTAAAAAGATTTTTCTACCTTGCCCGATTTAGGTTTTCTTGTGGATGTGATAATCACTCCCAAAAAAGTGATGAAAACGTAAGAGTTTGTCACATAAACTGAAAATAAAAAACTAAACTTTTCACCTGATGGATGATTTGAACCCAGGACCTCTCGTTCCGCAGCTGCTCACGTTACCACGAGACCACGGCGCTCCTACGTGCCGAATGTCCTTGACATTGCCTATGTTCCCATGAACTACTCAGTTTGTATATTTTGCTTATTTTTTCATAGTTCCACACAACTTCTTCTTGTTTTCTCAATTGATCTGTGTTCAGTTTATCAAGGCCTATCCTCTGTGCCAACTTATAACTAAATCTGAGGGGGGTGCAATGGGGAGGTTCCCTTGTTAGAACTACTTAAACCTAACTAACCTAAGGACATCACACACATCCATGCCCGAGGCAGGATTCGAACCTGCGACCGTAGCGGTCGCGCCGTTCCAGACAGAAGCGCCTAGAACCGCTAGGCCACTCCGGCCGGCACCAGAAATAAAACGGCAATCCATGGAGTGGTGCCACACTATCTTTTCCCTGATAAAAAATTTCAAAGCTGCACCCTCAGCCGGTAAAGTCATGGAGATGGTCTGCTGGGTGAAGGGGTTATTCTGTTTGATGCCCTCCCTCATAGCGCAGGTATCAACCCGAAAGTGTACTATGCTACACTCATGAAACTGAGAAAACGATTTGAGCGTGTTCGTTGCCGCAACAAATGCAAACGAAGTTCTCCTTCTCAATGGCAACGCAAGACCTCTCTCAAGTTTTCACACCTGGGAGGCGCTCACAAAGCTTCGTTGGTCCGTTTTTCCTCATCCACTTACGGCCTGGATCTCAAACGTTTCGACCCATGTATTTGGCCCAATGAAAGACACGAAGATGCAACCTGTGGAGGCAGTACGTAGATGACGGGGATGTTACTGATGAAGCAAGACGTTGGCTCCAACGTCGACCAGTAAAGTGGTACCATGGGAGGAAATGTGTGTGAAATCTTATGGGACTTAACTGCTAAGGTCATCAGTCCCTAAGCTTACACACTACTTGAGCTAAATTATCCTCGGGACAAACACGCACACCCATGCCCGAGGGAGGACACGAACCTCCGCCGGGACCAGCTGCACAGTCCATGACTGCAGCGCCTGAGACCGCTCGGCTAATCCCGCGCGGCTTGTGGTACTATGGGTTCATACGGAGCCTCACTGTAAGGACGCGTAAGGCTGTCGCACTGAACGGAGATTATGTTGAAAAATAGGATTTTGTAGCCAGAGAGTGGAGAATAACAGGGTGTATTGAAATCCTGAGTAAAGCCTGAAACGCGTATGTATTTAGTACAGCGATGGCGAGGCATGACAGAATCTCTGACCAGAGAGTTATTTATCGTTCTGCGCTTGACCGCGCGAGTGTTCAGTTGCATGTAGGGAATCGGCAGGTGCAGTTGCGGTCGAGTTGCGAGAGAGTTCAGTTGTACGTAGCGAGTCGCGAGAGCATGTAGTAGCGCGCGAGAGACAGTCGCAGTTGTGTGTGAGGAGTCAGCGGGCGTCGACATGGGACTCTGGTCAAGATTCAGGACGAGGTATATTTTTTTAATAAGGTAATGAAGCAGCATTCCGCTCATCTGATAATGTAATGCATCTTAAGTGTAATTAATTTGTCCAAGAATCGCCCCAATAACCAAGCACTTTAACAAAAACATTTTATTGAAAGAAAATTTCCCATGCATTTCCTTAAAGGAAAAATTTACTTAAGTTCAAAGAATTTTTGCGATGCATTTCCTCCAAGCTATGGCGAAAAATAAGAGCAGATGCAATTTTACTGAGGTAAGAACAGGGCCTAAGATCGACATTTCGGTCTATTTGCGTTTTCATTGTCACTGAGATTTCATTTTTTATTGAATTGACTTTCATTTTTGTGGGGAGCTTACACATGGCTCAGATTGATAGTTCTCATTTATGGTCATTAAATTTTGTTTATGCTGGAAGGTTACAGTTAGCACGATGAGTATTCACATTTAAGTATTGTCATTGCAAAATTCTCCGGTGAAATTACACTAATGTCCTTTCAAAATTCTCCGGGGAGGTTACACTTGGCTCTATGTCCATTAGCATTTGAATAAGAATACTTTTACAATTTTGTGGGGAGGTTACAAGCCAATCTTCTTTTAGAAAAAAAAAATTGTTACATTACTTATTGAAGGCCCCTAGTTTAGTAACCTTGTGATTGGTTTATAAGACTGTAGCCTCTTGTATGAATATTTGAGGACATCGACGTCCAGGTTGCGGAAGCAGCACTGCCGGAACCGGCAGGCAGTTACTTGTGTCCAGCTTTCTGCTGTGCCGAGGAGCCCGAGGCTAGAAATGGGCTGACCACCGGGCGAGCACGGTGAAAGCATTCATTCATCCCCACCGGCGAGAAGACGCGACTGTCGCTGTATCCTTGCTCTGGAGGCGAGTAGTTAACTTTGTCATACACAGACGGCAACCCATCACGGCGACAGCGCACCGACCGGCTGAGTCACACATCCAGAACGATCCTAGACCTAATGCAGGGGCGTGTCTCGCCTGTCCACCAGAAGAAAGGCTGGCCGCCAACGGCGGTGCTGCGGCGAAGGTGAAAGTCTCTTCCTGTCCCTGAAGTGAGGAGCTGGGAGTTGCGCGGCGCTGCCTGCACCTACTTGTTTATTAATGAGCTCTCACACTGGGTGTGGAGAACAAAGACTTTCTTAAGCATGCACATTGTCTTTCTTGATAGGGCTTTGGCATAGCGTGGAGATCGGACACGTTTCTCAACCCCCTTAAGGTCGAATACTACAGGGTGTTACAAAAAGGTACGGTCAAACTTTCAGGAAACATTCCTCACACACAAATATAGAAAAGATGTTAGGTGGACATGTGTCCGGAAACGCTTAATTTCCATGTTAGAGCTCATTTTAGTTTCGTCAGTATGTACTGTACTTCCTCGATTCACCGACAGTTGGCCCAATTGAAGGAAGGTAATGTTTACTTCGGTGCTTGTGTTGACATGCGACTCATTGCTCTACAGTACTAGCATCGAGCACATCAGTACGTAGCATCAACAGGTTAGTGTTCATCACGAACGTGGTTTTGCAGTCAGTGCAATGTTTACAAATGCGGAGGTGGCAGGTGCCCATTTGATGTATGGATAAGCACGGGGCAATAGCCGTGGCGCGGTACGTTAGTATCGAGACAGATTTCCAGAACGGAGGTGTCCCGACAGGAAGACGTTCGAAGCAATTGATCGGCGTCTTAGGGAGCACGGAACATTCCAGCCTGTGACTCGCGACTGGGGAAGACCTAGGACGACGAGGACACCTGCAATGAACGAGGCAATTCTTCGTGCAGTTGACGATAACCCTAATGTCAGCGTCAGAGAAGTTGATGCTGTACAAGGTAACGTTGACCACGTCACTGTATGGAGAGTGCTACGGGAGAACCAGTTGTTTCCGTACCATGTACAGCGTGTGCAGGCACTATCAGCAGCTGATTGGCCTCCACGGGTACTCTTCTGCGAATGGTTCATCCAACAATGTGTCAATCCTCATTTCAGTGCAAATGTTCTCTGTACGGATGAGGCTTCATTCCAACGTGATCAAATTGTAAATTTTCACAATCAACATGTGTGGGCTGACGAGTATCCGCACGCAATTGTGCAATCACCTCATCAACACAGATTTTCTGCGAACGTTTGGGCAGGCATTGTTGGTGATGTCTTGATTGGGCCCCATGTTCTTCCACCTACGCTCTATGGAGCACGTTATCATGATTTCATACGGGATACTCTACCTGTGCTGCTAGAACATGTGCCTTTACAAGTACGACACAACATGTGGTTCATGCACGATGGAGCTCCTTCACATTTCAGTCGAAGTGTTCGTACGCTTCTCAACAACAGATTCGGTGACCCCGGTACCAAATTTAGAGACTCTTCGTGTTCGTATTGTGGGCGGCTGTGATACAATACGCCATTCTCCAGGGCTGCATCAGCGCATCAGGGATTCCATGCGACGGAGGGTGGATCCATGTATCCTTGCTAACGGAGGACATTTTGAGTATTTCCTGTAACAAAGTGTTTGAAGTCACGCTGGTACGTTCTGTTGCTGTGTGTTTCCATTCCATGATTAATGTGATTTGAAGAGAAGTAATAAAATGAACTCTAACATGGAAAGTAAGCGTTTCCGGACACATGTCCACATAACATATTTTCTTTCTTTGTGTGTGAGGAATGTTTCCTGAAAGTTTGGCCGTACCTTTTTGTAACACCCTGTATAGTTCTCGAAGCAACTATGCTTACATTTCAGCAACGTAATGCCCGCCCTCACACGGTGACAGTTTCTATTGCTTGTCCTCAGGAGCACTCTCGCGGTTACCTCACGCAGCCTGACTGCAAGATTGCGCGTCAGTCTGTTGATTCGACCTGTTGCGCTGCCTTTCGTGAACAGCATTCCAGGGGTGTTTCCCAACTGTATAACGCTCGCTCATATGCCGTTGTTGTAACCCAACATGCTCCACAGTGTGCCGACATGTTGCCTTGGCGTGCTCGATCTTTAGATCTGTCTCCAATCGTGCACAAATGAGACATCATGACGACAACCACAAACTACGTTCACCGCCTCTGTACTGACCGACCTAGTGGTTCAAATGGCTCTGAGCACTGTGGGACTTCTAACGTCATCAGTCCTCTAGAGCTTAGAACTTCTTAAACCTAACTAACCTAAGGATATGACACACATTCATGCCCGAGGCAGGATTCGAACCTGCGACCGTAGCGGTCGCGCGGTTCCAGATTGTAGCGCCTAGAACCGCTCGGCCACCAAGGCCCCGACCTAGTGCAACAGGCATGGATCTCCATACCACAAACTGACGTCCGACAGCTGTATGACACAATGTATGCACATTTGTATGCCTGCATTCAACATTCTGGTGGTTAGGGCTGTTATTTACGTAGTACCATATCTGGCTCTCATATTAACCTGTGATCTTGCAATGTTAATCATTTAAGTATGTTACTTAGACAAATGTATTCCAGAAATTTCATTACTCAGTATAATCTCCTTTTTGGATTGTGACTTTTTCCCCTCAGTGTATTTTCGTTGAGCCTTAATGTCAGTCTGTCTCTGTCTGCCTATCCGTTCGAATACTTCTCAGGGTTGGAATGTTTAAATAAAGTGTTTGTAATCACGCTGTACAAATGTTTAATACACTTCATAGGCTGCTACCTAAAACGTGGTTTTATTGAAGTGTTTTAATCCTTCAGTACCATCACGTTTTCCATAACGCACAAGAGATGTGGGGCGGATGGGGCATTTTATACCCCACCCCAAAAAAATTAAGAAAATTCGTTAACTGTTGCTGATTTATTTAACAGCGTACTTTTTGAAGATCTACTGATGTGCTTTCAGAGCACTCTTAGCAATATTAAAACGCTTTCAGTAACGTATTCTACCAATGAGGTTGTGTGCGTGGGGGAGGGAAGAGGGGGGGGGGGGATTCCTAACCATCCTAAAGAAATTCAAGTTTGAAATTTCGTTAACTGTAGTTGACTTTTAGTCAAAACATTCTTTTTAAAAATAGTATGTAAGTAAGATACTGAACCTGAAAATAGAATATTACATTTATTGGGGAAATTAACATCGACTACAGGGTGTCCCACTCAGCACTTCGACTGAAACTGCACCGCGTAATTTGTGACCTTTGACTTGGCAACACTGCGGTCTGCAACATCATGTGACGCAACAGTGTGTTTCCGCACATCTCTGTGGCTGGAGCTCGGTGTCCAGAGTTTAGTGACGATGTATCGCTATTCCGTCGAAGAGCGCGTGTTTCTTGTGTAACAATATTGGATTGCTGGTTCCATTAAGACATGTCAGCGAATGTTTGTTGAACGGTTTGGTGACAAACATACACCGTCTAAATGCTGAATACTAAAGTTAGTGAACTAGGTGGAGAGCAGTGAAACGTTGTTGGATCTTAACGGCGGGGGGACGGCCGCCATTATCGGAAAAAAGTGACAGACGTGAAACGACGATTGTTTGCCTCTCCTTCAAAGTCTGTTCGACGTTTATCTCAGGAATGTGGAAAGTCACGGAGCCCATATCATAGAGATGCGAAGAAAGCCGGTGTATATCTGTACAGGTTTAAGTTGCTCAGGAACTGAATGTCAGTGACAAAGACGAACGCGATATATTTGCCGTTGGTTTCAGCAATTTATTGCTGAGAGGCCAGGAATATTGTAGCACATATGGTGCAGTGATGAAGCACTGTTCCACCTCTCGGCTATGTAAACTCTCAGAATACACGTTTGTAGTGTAATGAAAATCCACATGCACGATCGAGCAACCGCTGTATTCACGAAAGATTGGCATGTTCTGTGCAATATCACAGCGTCGCATCTTCGGGCCATTTTCTTTCGAGTCTGCCGTGACAAGTGCAGTTTACATCGAAATATTTCGGGAATTTTGAACCGGTTGGACGTTACCCTTGGCTGGTACGAACAGGATGGCGCCACTTTCCACACGTGAGTGACCATTGCTGAGGTCGAATCATTTTTCCCCAGCAGAGTAACACTACCTGTTTTCTCTGGTGTGGCCTAAAAGGCAAGGTCTACACGAAGAAACTACACAACTTGGAAGATTTACGAAAGAACATCGTCCGTGACATTCAGGCAGAGACTCTAGAGGTTCTGGTGGCAACATTCGAGAATTTACAGCGTCATGTTCGACTGTTTTTACAAGTCGAGGGCGATCAGTTATAGCACCTCTTTTGAGTCACCTATGTTTCCTCATGAACAAGGTATAACTGGTTCATTTCATTTCATTTTCTGTTTTTTATGCAACGCCTTTTAGTGTAATCTAAGCAAATGTATCTCTGTAGGGCCTCTTTCGAGAGGGACATCCTTTATTAGGACTTTAGAAGGATTCATTAAAAACAATAAATTTTATTTTAAAATAGATTACAATATTTTCAAAAGTTGGGCATAAAAATACAGAGAGGGTTAATCAGTGTTTACAACAAATAACAAAAAATTTCATTTTTATGTGTTTTTAATTGCTACAAGGTGAACCTTATGTAAGGGGGCTGGGAAGACCCCATCACATCTCACCAGTCCTCACCAAAGGCGGAGGAGGTCCACATTTCAAATAAAAGCCCTCTTGTAATTAATGGATGTGCGCTATTTCAGCATTCGACTTTTTTACACATAGTGTTGAAGGTCCATCCTCTGCTGTGGCTATACTTCTTTCAGCGTATGATTAAAGATTTTTTTCATTTATTCAATCACTTGCCGGTCGCTGTGGCCGAGTGGTTCTAGGCGCTTCAGTCCGGAACCGCGCTGCTGCTACGGTCGCAGGTTCGAATCCTGCCTTGGGCACGGATGTGTGTGATGTCCTTAGGTTAGTTAGGTTTAAGTAGTTCTAAGTCTAGGGGACTGATGACCTCAGATGTTGTCCCACAATACTTGGAGCCATTTATTCGGTCGCTTGAGAGAGTGTCCCGGGGCCAACTCATGTTTTTCTGGCTATTTTTTCATGAATCTGCCTTGCCGTCTCCTTGATACGGCCCCGTCGCTTCTTGAAGTTAACATAGCGGTGCCCATCGTTGTTTCTGATGAACAGATGTTCGACTTCTACAGCAGAGCACTTTATTCTACATAGTCTCGATCTGAGTTAGATGGTAGTCACTGCTTAATGAGCATAGCTCTGTAATAAGGAAGACTGAGATTTCGTGGCCGGGAGATGAAGAGATCATTAGGGAGAAAATCGTCTTGGAGTAGGATATCGGCCTTGTCGTTTTCAAAGGAACCTTCGTAGATTTTGACATGTTGTCAGTGGATCAAGAGTCTATGGTTAAAAGTAAGAGGTAATTAAAAGTCTAGTCAATTTTATCTTCCGCTTCCTCGTCTGACAATAGCAGTATCTCATTTCATTTAATGGTCGAAAACTAGCACATTTTGTATTTACAACAAAAGCTAGTTTATTCATTTCTCGCAGGCGAAGAAAGTATTTTAAGAGTTTTAAACAGGTTTGTACAGCTAGTTATTGGGCACTGAATAACATCATGTTTAACTGAAGGATGTGCTGCTCTATTGAATTACGTGATAATAGCGTTTGCTTTGGCTGGATACCGATTACGTACGTGTTGAGTAACGTCGGTGACAGATGCCTGAAGGATTCCTGCCGATGTCCATTTTACCTGACTCATAAGCCTCTAAGTCAGGCAATAAAAGGATGTGTCCGTTTATGTCACATATTTGAATACTCGCCAACTCACTAACCAAAACTTATACTTTGGCAAAAAGAAAGGTTTCACAGTACAGCCAAAGCAAAAATTACGAAAACGGTTAATTTGTAATTATATCATAGGAAAATTTTTTTCTGATTCCCCATCTGTTGCTACGTCTGCTTAGGCCTGTTCTTCTTGTGGAGTAGACGTATCAAGTTGAAGTTGATGTCACATACTAAAGCTTACGGTCCATTCATTTCTCGCAGGCGAAGAATGTATTTTAAGAGTTTTAAACACGTTTGTACAGCCAGTTATTGGGAACTGAGTAACATCATGTTTAGCCGAAGGATGTGCTGCTCTATTGAATTACGTGATAATAGCGTTTGCTTTGGTTGGATATCGATCACGTGCGTGTTGAGTAACGTCGGTGACAGAAGCTTGAACGATTCCTGCCGATGTCCATTTTACCTGACTCATAAGCCTCCAAGTGAGTGCAGTAAAAGGATGTGTCCGTTTGTCACATATTTGAAAACTCGCTAACTCACTAACCAAAACTTATACTTTGGCAAAAAGAAAGGTTTCACAGTACAGCCAAAGCAAAAATTACGAAAACGGTTAATTTGTAATTATATCATAGGAAAAATTTTTTCTGATTCCCTATCTGTTGCTACGTCTGTTTACGCCTGTTCTTCTTGTGGAGGAGCAGACGTATCAAGTTGAAGTTGAAGTCACTTACTAAAGCTTACGGTCCCTTGGCGGTGTACGAAAACGGTTAATTTGTAATTATATCATAGGAAAATTTTTTTCTGATTCCCTATCTGTTCCTGTCTGTTTAGGCCCGTTCTTCTTGTGCAGGAGTAGACGTATCAAGTTGAAGTTGATGTCACATACTAAAGCTTACGGTCTCTTGGCGGTGTAAAACATTGTAACTTCTAAGTGAAAGTCGACAAAAGATAATGTCATTTCTGTCACGTATTTTGATACTTATTCATCAAAACGTACAGGGTACTTAATGTTGACCCAGAATCACAAAATTTGGCAAGAAGCAATGTTTCACAGTACAAGTAAGGTACAAAAAGCTCGCCCGGCTAGCCGCGCGGTCTAACGCGCTGCTTCCCGAGCAGGAAGGTGTGACGGTCCTCGGCACGAATCTGCCCCACGGATTAGCGTCGAGGTCCGGTGTGCCGGCAAGCCTGTGCATGGTTTTTCAGTCGGTTTTCCATCTACCTCGGCGAATGCGGGCTGGTTCCCTCTATTCCGCCTCAGTTACACTGTGTCGGTGATTACTGAGCGAGCACCCTTTCCACATACGCTTACGCCATAATTATTCTAACATTTAGGGTTACACTCGTCTGTTATGAGACTTTCCCGGGTCCACTGGGCGCCGAACCGCACAATAACCCTGGGGTAGGTGTGGGGCGGCGGTAGGATGGGAGGACTGCTGTGGCCTGTTGTGAGGTTGTGAACCACTGAGAGCTGCAGTGGGTCAAAGCCTTTCAGTCGTTCCTTCGTCCCCAGTTCAATACTTACATCATCATCATCATCATCATCATCACCAGTTATCTGCTATATTAGCAGGTCCTTTGCCTCTCCATTTTCCGCGATCCATTGCTTCCTTCTTAGGCTGCTGTATGTTGTACTGTCCATCATGTCATCCAGTATCTGGAATCTCTTCCTTCCTCGCTTCTTTTTCCCTTCTACATAACCTTCTAAAACTGTTTTTATCAGTCCATCATTCTTTCTTAATATATGCCCAATCCAATTTCTTTTTCTTCTTTTTATTACATCTAGTAACTGTCTTTTCTCTCCCACTCTTTTCAGTACCTCTTCATATTTTGCTCTGTCCATCCAACTTATTCTGTCCATCCTCCGCCATGTCCAGACCTCAAAAGCCTCCAGCCTTTCTCTGTCTTTCTTCCTCATAGTCCATGTTTCAGCGCCATGTAGGAGAACACTCCATACAAGACATTTTATGAGTCTCTTCCCGAGTTCTCTGTCCAGACCGCTGCAGAAAATTCTCCTTTTCTTATAAAACGCCTCTTTTGCCATTGCTATCCTTGTTTTAATTTCTGTGGTACACTTACAGTCGGTGTCTATCCTGCTTCCAAGATACTTAAAATTTTGCACCTGTTCTGGTATTTCTCCATTCAGCATAATTTTTATTTCCTTATTTCCTCCTAGTGCCAATACTTTTGTTTTATTTGTGTTAATTTTCATTCCACATTTTTTTCCGTTACTTTCAATGGTGTCCACCAAATCCTCTAGTTCTTTTTCCCCTGTGGCTAGAAGGACCATGTCATCAGCAAACCTCAAACACGCTACTCCTCTTCCTCCAATTTCTACGCCTTTGTCATCTAATGAGCATTGATCAACCACAGAGGCTGAAAAGAGTAGGTGATAGCATCTTGTCTTACTCCTTTTCCTAGTCCGATCCAGTTTGTACTTTCTCCTCTAATTGAAACTTTTTGATTAAGATATAATGAGTTTACAAGTCTTCTGGTTTTCCAGTCCACTCTCTTTTCCCTCATTATAGACGCCAGCTACATATATACGTACAGAGTACAAAAAAGCCATAAATTGCTAAATGCTAGTTATATCACATAAACAATATCTTTTTGCCATTATAAATTACATTGCATTCATTATCCGTCAAAAAGATAGTAAAATATTACTGTATGTAAACGCACAATGAAAATTGTAGTCATGTTTTAGTAAGTGTAAAAAATATTTTGTTACATCTTCTCTCTCTACACATACAAACTAAAGTCCCCAGCTCGCTTACTTTCGTAGATATGGGCTAGTGTCAGGAACTACTATTGAGATTTTTATATCTTACCAGTACCGATATCGATAAGGGACGAAAATCGTCGATATATTCGAGTCCCGGGATGGATGGAGAACTTACATGCATTACGAAGTTTTGTACCGATCCCTGAGTGTGCGAGTTCTACTGCCACTTGGCCAGTTTTTCCTCAATATTTATTTGCATCAATTTCTTACAGACAAGAGTCCTGACATAACCACATACAAAAGCGATGTGCACGTACAAACTATTGTCAGTCAACGAACGATGGCGGTTCGAGCATGTGTAGGCACGGACGGGCATTGCGTTGTTGACGATTCCAAGTGGCAGTTGCGGTATGCGCATGCCTGTGCTTTCCCCTCGACGAAGGCTTATATCCTGCAAGTTATATCTCTCGATTGCTTATGCAGAATTAGTCACTTGCCATCACTATCAGTGATGTCGTTTCACAGCAAACAGAATAGAAATTTATTAGACAATTCTCAACGATAACATTTAATACTCGCATTAACTACGCCATTCACAACCGAACATTACGCCCACTAAACGCTCACTGGCTCTCGGAGAATAAGTGACGTAGGTGCGTAGAACAAGTCTAAATTCGACCGCCATCGTTCGTGACACCAAATATAGGAATACCTGTGATGACAGATATATTATTTCAGTGGACGTATGCGTAGAGTACACAGTTGTCTCAAACTCCTGAAAAGCTTTCTTCAGCTTGAAAGCAATGACTAACGATTCTTGTAGCGTAACGTAATTAAAAACCTGGTACAGTCAGAGCATTAAATGAAATAAGATATCGATTTTTCTATACGTAGTGGAACCGATGTAAGTGGAATATCCCGGCTTAACGCATTTCTAAATTAAATTACTGTATATTATTTAAACATTGTAGTCGAAATTAGTGTTAACTATAATGGTGAAACCATTCCTTGCCGAAATGAACAAAGATAACAACGGTTACATCATCACTAACACCAGACTCACTATTACAGTAAGTGACCAATGTTTGCTAGTACACATGTTGTTCTGGAAACTTGTTAATTTCTCGTAGGTTGTTACTCTGAACGTTTTTTAAATACTTCTTGAACCGTATTTTACATATCTTTCTTATATCTGGCCTAGAGTACATATTTACTTAAAATTAAAACACTCCGTTCAGTATATACCGGCATTTGAGAATTATTAAAACTTTTTACACACGTTTGTTCTCTGATTCTATTAATACAGTGTCCCGATACGTCTCTAGAGCCGTTTCTTTCATGCTGTACATTTTACTGATTCTTAAACAACAGTAAATGTCGAAGCTAAGATGACTCATGTGATAGCAACACACCAGCAATATGATTTTATTCACGTTGTTTTCAACGCGTATCGGAAATAATATATCATATTTTTCATCCGAATGCTTGTACTTTAGTCTACACAAGAACGCGCATATTTAATTGGTCTTCTACTGAACCAAATCTGAGCAACGTTTGATAAGCACATGGAACAAAAACTTAGACACTTACAGGAGACATCAGGTTAGTAGCGGGTAACACTGCCTCGGCGTTCCTAATGCCCTCAGTTCCACGACAAAGGAATTCAAAAATGGTTCAAATGGCTGTGAGCGCTATGGGACTTAACTTCTGAGGTCATCAGTCCCCTAGAACTTAGACCTACTTAAACCTAAGTAACCTAAGGACATCACACACAGCCATGCCCGAGGCAGGATTCGCACCTGCGACCGTAGCGGTCGCGCGGTTCCAGACTGTAGCCCCTAGAACCGCTCGGCCATCCCGGCGGGCAAAGGGATTCCAGAAATTTATTCAGGTATGCTTGCCGTGCCTGGTTGCCTTCGGATCGGAAGGACTGAGCAAAGGGGTATTGAACATCATTCGTGGCACCAACAAGTTTCAAAATACAGTAACATACATCAGTCAAATCAGTTAAAACACTACCTCCACAATGATTATAAGGTTTTACACAATGCGAATCACAAATATAGGTTGATGAAGGCGTGTTTAAATTCAAATCACTAAACCAATGCTTTGATTTAAAGCAAATAATAAAGGAAAATTATTCAAAAGGTTAACACTTTCGTGAGCAAGTAGTGTTCTTGACATTTGCTTAAGGAAAATCACTGAAAACGTTACTGGTCAAAACAAGTTATCGAACATAGCAAGAACGGGAAAAGTACGTATTACATAAATGAACTGTGCCTTCGCGTACGCCACTCTATGGCTGATAACATGCTCCGACGTCGCCCAAACTTTCGGGACGTCTTAGTCACCCCCAGTAATCAGGCTCCGTCTCTCTAAAACGTAAATACCAACAAATCACATACATGAGCATTTACAACCACTGCGGGACCTATCCCGAGGTCTAGTTAGCTTCAAGTGGCAACAAACAATGAATGCCCAAAGGTCGGCAAGTTTTTTAAGCTCCAGACCGGAACAAAGCAATTACTTCCGACCTAATTAAATGTGTCGAAAATATTTACAATGACAAGGCTTTTACTCTAGACATTACAGGACTCCACAATTACAGAATTAGCGTAACACTCGCACGTAATAAAGGCAAAAGTATTTCATTAAATAAAGACCAGCTTAAAGATCAACGCCACATGCATCCAAATGGTGAAAGTATGGCATTAATAAATAATTTAATCCTGGAGAAGGAGCAATTCGTTTCGCAATTTTAACAGCTGAGAATTGCACTACAGGCCAGAAACCGTTATTAACTCTTGTCAAAGTTTACAATCTAAAACGGTGACATAAGCACTGGCCAGCCAACAAGGCAACACAAGAAAATAGTTCACTCAAAGTCTTAAAGCATCTTTGTACAAATCTGCATAAGGAGGCATGCATGACAACCAGATAGGAAACTTGGTCCCTGGTAAGAGCGAACAGAAAACCATATGGAAACGTTACCGAAATGTAATAGCCAGCAACATCTCACAGAACTTAAGGTACAGAGGAAAATCTCCTGAGATCAAACAATCGGCCAAAACACACACTCCAAATATCAGTGGTTCCTCTTTTAAAAAAAGAAGTTCTCAAACCGACACTCTGCATGCGTGTACGAGCACCACAACAAGGATCGAGACTACTTTAAGGAAAACAAGTGGAAAGATGGCCCAACTTGATGCGTCATCTACCATTTACATACAAATATTTTTATTTAATAACAATTCTATCATAAGCCAACACACAGTTACCAGCAATCTTGCCAAATTCATACAGATAATTAAAGTTTTTAAATTAGTATCACAAGGTATAAGAACATATACATTATACATAAAATTACAAATGGTACTCCAAGAACATATCAACTGTGCAATACAATGGTGGCCCGATTACAAACAGTTAATAGATTAAATAAACCTACGGAGGCAGTCTGTCTGCGAGACTAGCATCGCAACTGTGCACTAATGTCACAACAAGACTTGAACTAAGTTCAACAAACATTAAATAAAAGACATTAAAATGCATACATCTCCGCAGCAACAGTAAGCTTCCGGTCTACTCCAAGGCAACAAATTAGACACAAGTACATACAATATTGGTATCCAAAGTGCATTAGCCATCTCACCACTGGAGGGTATACTTAAATTTTCCTCTTGCTAACAATACTAGCGAGTGTAAGGCAAATGACGTCACTATGGTGTCATAAGACAATGTTATTCTGCTCCCATATAGACTCGCCAAGCTGGCCAAACGCTGCCTAAGTGTTAAAAACGAAGAAAACAGTAGTGCTTCATTGATTGGCCACAGGTCTGTTACATATAAATCCACTTAAGTACTTTAATAAATTACCGGACCCCTAAAACAGTATTGAAATGATAGTGACAATTAAACCCTTTTTTTAGAAATTAGTAAATTCAGTGCTCAGATTGCACAAAAGTTTTCATCACAAACCGACAAGGACCTTCAACAGTAATAGAAACAATGAGTAAATTACTTCCCCAAAATGAGAAAAGCCAAATCCTAATCCGGCGACAACCCCGCCGCTGCATGATACCGAAAGAATGGCAATAAACTGCTCAACTTTGAGGCTGGAACGGGAGATCCGCAGATGCGCATGTGACGCGCCAACAGCTAGGCCTCGAGCGATGACGGGAAAGCCGCCGAAGCAGAAACAAAATGCATCCATGCGCCGGATCAGCAGAACAGCAATGCGTCAACCGCTGCCGATACATGGCTGTCATCGTGTAGGAAACAGTAAACAGCAAACAAGTTTGACAGAAAGTAACATACACAGCATTTCTTAAACGAGCAATTAAAGGTTATTTTCAAGGAAACCAAATATTAAGACTTCAGTAAAGGAGCGGCCCGCTCATAACATTGCAAGTAACCCTCCTAGCAATAACAAGAAATAATGTACATAGTCATTTAAAAGAATAATTACATAATAATTCAAACAAGATTAAATAAGTCTAGATGTACCTTTACTGGGGCCTCTTAGGACTCATAGACACCATCATTTGGATACGCACCAATGGCAGATGGCCGATTAAAATGTGCACCTATAACCTGAAGAGCTCCTCAACACGGAGTAAGAAAGTCCGCAAATACAAGCATACACACACTCATGACCCACAATTGCGTACCTTTAGGTTGAGAGCACACAACTTTAGTTACAGGCCAAAACCAATAACTTGGCTCAGGAAGGACCATGATTTCTACTACAAAGACAAATTACGATCAGTAGTATCAAATACGCAATGATACCAAACAATGATTTCAGGTACCAGATTAACATTGCAAAATACTGGCTTGACGCTTACAGAAAATTCCAGATTGACACACACAACCCCAAAATGGGTCACTGAAAGGCATAAAGGAACTGGATTCCTGGCCAGCTCACACCGGGGCAGAATTAGTAATCGTTAAATACATTAAGTACTGAACAGTCTTCATAAGTAATTTCAAAGAAATGTCAAGGAGGCGAATATCTTCAGGACTCCTAATGGGCACCGGATAGTACTCCCTCCTGTTCGTAGTTGCTAACAAGTTTTTCAATACATCTCGGCGTATTTAGCACATCACAATTAACGGATGACTTCGTAACCAGGTTACACGCGGCGAGAGCCGCTCCTTGCCTGCTGAAATCGCAGGTAGCAACAGTCAACGCTGTAGGAAAATGCGGACCCTCATGTCCCAACGGTCAACGGTTTCAACTCACTGCAACCGACAGGACGCTAAGTTCGCAAGCACATCTGTCCAGCTCCGTGTACCACCCTCCCCCCCTTCCCGACAGCCACTGAGGGAACATATAACCAAGCAAAGATGATACGACCACGGACAGAATCGATGGAAAGAGCGCACAAGGGGCGCCAGCAGCATCCGTCTCTGAAGCCGCCACGGGTCAAATTGCACTTCAACCGAGGCAGTGATTGTAGTTCGACCGTAAATGTTGTTACTCTCAAACTCTAGGTAACACAGAATCAACAGTTTCAAAATTAAACGGAAGACAGGCCGTGGTGATGGTACTGCAAACGACCACTTGCGGGAGAATACACACACGAGCACAACGATACCGTGTCAGACGCCTTAGCCGGCCGATGTGGCCGAGCGATTCTAGGCGCTTCAGCCAGCAACAGGACAACGAAACCGGGTCTCCCTCATGAACAAGACTCACTGGCTTATTACACTCCTCGGCCGGGTTTGCGCATCTAGATGTGACTCCAGACCAGATGTTGATGCCACTGTTATCGAAAACCGCCTAATGACATTATGATGCTAGAAGCAGCTGTAAGACGTTAGTCGCAGTTCAGTGCGACATTAAACATGATTTCATGATTGACGGAATGTCTCAAGAAACTGCGGTCACCGTTCGCTTTTTTTTTTTTTTTTTAAATTAACGAAGATCGTTTTCGATACGATTAGCAGTTCATCTCCAGATTTAGTGCTGCGCATAATACAAAAAATAGCTGCGTAATAAAGTATATTATATGATTCAGGCGGGCCGGCCGGGGTGGTCGAGCGGTTCTAGGCGCTACAGTCTGGAACCGCGCGGCCGCTACGGTCGCAGGTTCGAATCCTGCCTCGGGCATGGATGTGTGTGATGTCCTTAGGTTAGTTAGGTTTAAGTAGTTCTAAGTTCTAGGGGACTGATGACCTCAGATGTTAACTCCCATAGCGCTCAGAGCCATTTGAACCATTTGAACCATCAGACGCCTTAACGCCGAGCATGAACATTCACACGGACGAATGTTCCCGAAGTTGTTCGCCCGGCGTAACGCAGAAAGGTGACGGCGGAGAGGAAGAATCTTCCAGAGGCCCAATGTACTTTCATTTGCCCAGGATTAAACTGTTTTCCTAAATGATGCCCCAAGGAAGAATTCCATAGAGTGACGGCATATATCTTTATGCCGACCAGATGGCCCGAACTCAGTCCATTGATAGTAAATAAAATTCTTTTGAGTATGAGGCCGCATTGTCATCAGTAAAATTCCGACGCACGGTGCCTTCTTCAGGGTGTATGGCATACTGGTAGCAATACACCCTGAGGAAGGCTCCTTGCAACAGTCGCCGAAACGTCAGAATTTTACAGATGACAATGAGGCTTCAAACCCAAAATAATTTTATTGACTGTGACAACGGCCGCGGAAGCCTACGTTTACAGTGTCCATTTATGTTACATTCCAACGAAGCACGCCCCGCCTACTCGGGCCAACATCAGGGAACGAACCAACGGACCTATAGAAGAGTCCCCCACGGCCTCGACACTGATCGACTCGACCGTTAAGCCACATAGTCTCTCTCTCCCAGCCCCCTCCCCCCCCCCCCCCCTTCTCTCACTCTCTCCCCGCGCACCACGCCGGTCACTCCTCAAGTCGCTCTGACTTTCTCGACTCCCTTCCAACACGCCTCGAACCTCTTGTCTAACCAAAGATAGCGAGTGCGAGAACGTGATGCGAGATATCGAAAGTAGCACGGGTCAATGATATATCTAGCTCAAGTCAGTCGTGGATGATACATCCTGCAGAGCAAACAGATTTCCGGGATTCTGTTTGCTACGTTTCACCTGCTGTGCCAGATAACACCAGTTTTTTTTTCTGTAGGCTGAAGATCAGGCGATTCGGCAGGTCAGTCCAGGTGTGGTAGGACGTCTGAGTATTCCTCAGACCAAAAATGTGTGCGTGCAGCACGAGAGCGCTCCTGTTGTCATCTTGGAACACCGGAGTGTCCGCAGCATAATCATAAATATGTAGAGAGCAGAGCAAGATGGTCATCGAGAATACTGAAATAAATACTCGGATTCATATTCATGGTGATCTGAGTAAGTGGATGCAAATCATGCAACGTAAAACATCCTCTGTAATTCACAGAATCAACTACGCCATGCGCTACGCAGTCGACAAACAGAACAAACGCCAAATGCAACTTTGATGCACCCGACGCCTTACTTCACTTGGAAAGATGCAAAAACTGCAGTTCGTTAGATTGTAAATGCGTGTTGAGTTTCTGTGGTGTGTGGACCCTTGAAAGTCCAGTTTTGCGTTCCACAGTGACCAACGGCTATTTGCAACAGCTAAAAGATCAATGCATACAGGTTCCATCGCAATGTTCTCTCTGAAAGTGATTGATATGGATCTGTATTCACTGACAGCAGCAACGCCTGTCGGATCTGAAACCGATTGTCATTGACAAAGTACAGGGTGACAATGAGTGAACTATATGGAATGAAATCGTCATAACTTCTGAACGGTTTACGTTAGGACATTCAAACTGCACGGTCAGCCGTGGGACATGATGGGAATTTGTATGGTTTGGTTTAGCTACGAAGCCCACTTTCATTTGAATGGGATCGTCAGTAAGCAAAAGTGGCTCACCTGGGGGACTGCGAATCCGCATTTCGCGGCCGATAAGTCTCTTCACCCTCAACGGGTGACTGTGTGGTCTGCAGTGTCCCGTCACGGAATAATCGGTGCTATATTCCTTGATGGCACGATGACTACCGAACGGTACGTGAAGGTTTTGGAGGAGGATTTCATCCCCATTATCCAAAGTGACTCTGATTTCGACAAGATGTGGTTGACGAAAGATTGAGCTCGACTCCATCGAAGCAAGAGAGTGTTTAATGTCCTGGAGGAGCATTTTGGAGACCGCATTCTGGCTCTCGGGTATCCAGAGGCCACTGGCATGGGCCTCGATAGACCGCCATATTCTCCGGATCTGAACACATGCGACTCCTATTTGTCCAGTTGTATTAAAGACAAGGTGTACAGCAATAATCCCAAAACCATTGTGAGCTTAAAACTGCCATTGAGGAGGTCATCGACATCATCGATGTTGCTGCACTTCAGCGGGTCATGCAGAATTTCGCTATTCGTCTGCGCCACATCATCGCCAATGATATCAGGCATATCGAACATGTCATAACCTACATCCGAATATCTGTAGTGACGTTTACATGTTGAATAAAGTGTGTGTACGTCGCACTTTGTAACTAATTTACGTTTTTTTCATATAGTTCAATAATTGTCACCCTGTATTAGAAGTATTGGCGGAACAATTAGAAGGAAATTTTCAGGTCAAATAATAGGCACAGAAGACTATGATGAAGTATGTCAAAACATCGAAAATGAAGAGAAACAACAGGGAAAAATTTTTTTTAGTGCATTTACACAGAATGAATTATTATATGCTAACAGAATAGATATTAAGTTTCACTCGGACAAGAAGTCTACAACATTCTCGATCTGAGAAGCTAAAAGTGATTTAGGAACACAAGACATAAACATGCAAGAAGCAGCAGCAAGAAATTGATTTCTGAAGAAAAGTGTTACGTTTAGGTATCCAAGACCTAACTGTAAGAGAACAGAGATGCAGTGCTATGACGAAAGAAGAATGAGGAGATAATAAAGTTCTCGGGGAAAATGAAACGGAAAACGAGACAGAACTGAAAATAGCACGTGGAAACAAAAGAATTTAAAAAAAAGAAAAGAACTTTTGTACTGAACAATACAGCTCCTGCCAACGCTATGACGAATGAACAAGCTGTGCTGCAGCAGTCACTGGAAATAACCTACCTACGATAACTAACCGGTTATTGCCTATTTGCAGCTAATGGGACACTTGGTTATCTACATTACGCATTTATCTGTCTGCTGAGGTGTCTACATATAGCTGGTGCTATATGACCAAGTAAACACGAACACAGTGACAACACATTATCCCTTATTGCTCAAAACTGGCTCTGAGCACTATGGGACTCAACTGCTGTGGTCATAAGTCCCCTAGAATTTAGAACTACTTAAACCTAACTAACCTAAGGACAGCACACAACACCCAGCCATCACGAGGCAGAGAAAATCCCTGACCCCGCCGGGAATCGAACCCGGGAACCCGGGCGTGGGAAGCGAGAACGCTACCGCACGACCACGAGATGCGGGCTATCCCTTATTCTACGGAAATGACCAATTATTTTTGTGCATACAAAAATGTTAAGCCACTATGTCTGGACCGTGTAGAGGCTTGCGTGTTTGCACAAAATGCTTCACCGTGCTTCCTTCTTAAAGCATTAAAGAGCAGTTTTATGAATCACTGCGTTCTGAATTCACAAAACAGGTCAATAGGAATGAGATCGTAAAAAATCAGTAGACGAGTGCGACGCATTTTTATCAACGCGAGAGGTAGAGAAGCAATGGGATAGGCGATGGTGAAAGGATCAGTATACAGGAGATTCTAACGTGGGACAACTAAATATCTCGATAACAACGCATCTTATGAAAAAAATTCTAGGTGAAAAATTAATATTTTTAAAGGGAACATTTGTCTGTGCTACAAATGGCCACTTCCTAACCAACCTATTTGCGTGGGCGGGGTCAATTCCGTATTTTCATATGGGATCCTCCTGTTTTTGTCGCTTATTAGGATTCTACGCCAAAATGGTTTGAGTAAACCATACCAATTTTTTGGTGTAGATATCGAATGTTCAAATTAGATTCTGTTTGAGGGGGGTGGGGGGTTCACTTCTGAAAATACAAATTTGACCCCTCCAACGCAGGAAGGGTGGTTAGAAGGTGGCATGTTGGGGAGGTTCCCCTTACTGAAAAAAATGGTTCAAATGGCTCTGAGCACTATGGGACTCAGCTGCTGTGGTCATCAGTCCCCTAGAACTTAGAACTAATTAAACCTAACTAACCTAAGGACATCACACACATCCATGCCCGAGGCAGGATTCGAACCTGCGACCGTAGCAGCAGCGCGGCTCCGGACTGGAGCGCCTAGAACCGCACGACCACCGTGGCCGGCTCCCCTTACTGATATTAACTTTTCACGTAGAAACTTTTTTCGTACAGTCCGTCGCTTTGAAAGTATTTAGTTTCCCAATTTAAAATAGATATTCTGTCTTTCAAAACCTCTTGTTTACAAAAGCAAGTACACAGAAAAATCGCTTTAATGAACACCGTTTTTGGTACAATGTCTTCCGTTCGATTCACTTCTGAGATTCATTAAT
Organism: Schistocerca americana; assembly: GCF_021461395.2. Lineage (NCBI taxonomy): Eukaryota > Metazoa > Arthropoda > Insecta > Orthoptera > Acrididae > Schistocerca > Schistocerca americana. The sequence continues at coordinate 584,719,035 of NC_060123.1, read as the reverse complement.
GACCACATCACAGTTATTTCTGGCAATGTCTCGTGCACATGAAAATAGTTCTGTTTCATGTCAAACTGTCGGTCACACTTCAACTGCTTTATCGAACCAAGGAAATTGCTGTCATTATTCACCTGGACAAAGATGAACGTCTGGGGAGTCAAGAATATTGAGACTGCCTGATACTGAAACAATGTACCTAAGAAAGACACGGACGCGGAAGTTTGCCCTTCGTATGTCCAGCTCGCCCCATTCTGAGCAACAAAAATTCCTTTGATTGAAAAGTCGGCAGGTCTTTCGATACGACCGGGTATCATAAATCAGCGTGTTTTTGAAACTTATGTTAAGACTAAATACTGCAATACTTTATCTTGCGTGTCGTATTTCAATGCTAAGAGACCACGTTGTTTTAAGAGGGAAGCGTATATTCTCCTGAAAGCTACAAATGCTCACTGTACTCATTGTTCCTTCCGCAAATGCGACTCGATGAAACTAGCTTCAACAGCATACCGATCAGTCAATTGTCAACAAAAGCAAAGAGTTAACAGTGGTACCTGCACGGATGGCCATCTTGGAACACCGGACGCTGTTGACTCATAGACAAGCCGAAGTATTGCCCAGTTAGAAGACTTGCACCAGGCCGTTGAGACATAGCATGTTACTATCTCTGACGAATTGTCGGCACTACGCTGCATAATTCACGGAGTCGCACGAACTGCAAGAAACATGCTACAGAGCTTCTCAAACAGAATCTTTTCTCATTAGTGCCAAATCTATAACTAAATTAGGCAACATCCAACGAATTTCGCATATCTCCATTCACAGTTGTTACACTACGTTCTGTGGTAACTCACCTCTTAACAAGAAAGTACTGAACACCTAAAAGCAATCAGTGACAGCATGTGGTCTTGATCCACGGTTATCTTGTAGGTGCCTCTTCAAGGAATTAGCTATTCTAATATAATTTTCACAGTGTAGGCCTATACATATTCATCAGTCAGTTTCATGGTAAGTAAACCATCACAGTTCCAGAAGAACATCAGTGTCCACAGCTAAACACTAAAAGAAGAATATGGACGTCGTTACTCAATTGTAAGATTGTGCGTGGCTCGAAAGAAAGTTAAATATGCAGTTTAATAACAGAAAGTGTCTGATAGGTAGCAAAGGAAATTTTGAATATAATCTGAAATGACTTCTTCTGTACAACTTCTTGTATTCCGTATACATTGTTAGCAAGGAAGTTAGGTTGATAAAAAAACTTTCTTTGTTTTTGTATTTTTGTTTAGCTTGTGAAATCAGTAGTATCAAAACTAAGAAAGTTTATTTTATTAAATGTAAGGCAAGATTCTATTTATTAATCTCTTAATCATTCACAATAGCATAGAAACAAATCATGCATGCCATGCGAGTGAATTGATTCGTTACATACCATTTGGACAGATACTGTGCAAATAAATCTGTGGAACATTTAGATACCTACCTTAGCTTAAGAAATGAGCAGCGACAAAACCTAGATAAACATTATTTAATTAAATGTAAGCCATGATGCTATTAACTAATCCGTTAATGGCCATGGTACCATACAAACAAATCAGGTATACAACTCGTACAAGCCGGCCGGAGTGGACGTGTGGTTCTAGGCGCTACAGTCTGGAAACGAGCGACCGCTACGGTCGCAGGTTCGAATCCTGCCTCGGGCATGGATGTGTGTGATGTCCTTAGGTTAGTTAGGTTTCATTAGTTCTAAGTTCTAGGCGACTTATGACCTCAGAAGTTAAGTCGTATAGAGCTCAGATCCATTTGAACCATTTGAACAACTCGTAGAAACGGATTCGTTCCACATCATTCCAATGGGTATTATGTAAATGAATCACGGAACATGTAACTAAGTAACTAACCACCTAACTATCTCGCATGACTGTTACTGAGCATTTTCCTTCTGCTCGACAAGCGTATATAATGTAGACTACCAACACAACTGCTTTCAGATAACGAACGAGGTGGCGATATTGAAAAACATACATCTGTAGTTACTGTCATCGTCAATGTAATCCCCTCCTCTATGCTCATAAGAGTCCACGCGAATTTTCCGTTGGTGGAAACAGTGTTGGAAAGCATTTTCTGTGAGCTTCTTGATGACGCGAGCACTTTTTCTTTCACCGTTTCAGCAGACTGACGTATCTTTCCTTTAAATGAAGACTCGACTTCGCGGAACAAACAAAAATCATGTCGATCTAGGCCAGGCGAAATGGTGTTCAGAGTGTTAGTAAGAACATTATCACGAAATTTTTTTTTTGACCGATCGTCGAAAGTTTCGAGACGTTTCGCGCACACTTTTCTCATGCTAATTAGGTTAAGTAAATCTTGCCTCATCCATTCTATCTCAGTTTCTACAGTTTCAGCAATCGATCGAATACTCAACCGACACTCAGATCGAATCGGATTACCTACTTTTCGACATTTTTACCTGTTTTTGATGTTGAAGGGGGCCCAGGTGTGTGTCATCTTCAACGTCTCCGCGGCCATCTCGGAAACGCGTGAAAAATTCAAATTCTCGCGTACGTAATAAACAGTCTTTACCATTCTCATCATTTGGAAAAAGATATTTTCCAATAGCACTTTTTCCGAGTTTGGTGTGAAACTTCAAGGCAATTCGTTGCTCATTTATTATTACACTTACATTTCCTGCAAAAAAGAGCTTTTACACAAACGAAAGCCGCGTTCATCTCTGGCGCATGCGTACTTACCCTGTAATAGCATGAATCCATTTACTTTTTAGCTGCACCTCCTTCTTTATTTTTTATAGTGACCTTTAACCTTGCAACCATTTAAGCAAGATTCTCTCTGTATGGGGCTTTTAGTACAACTTGTTGATAGTATGCTGTCAAATATGAAACCTGTTTGTAATTGACTTGTTGCAGTATCAAACAGACACATGTGTATTCATTTCTTTCATTTTATTGTATCTCTGTGACGGATGCACGCTGTGACGGCCTGTCGGCGTAACGAAACTTCTCTGAGGGTACCGAAGCTGCCGACGTGAGAAATACGGTGCATTAGCCTCAAAGCTTTCTCAAGCATTTTCCTGACATCTATGAGAAAAACGCAATGGCGATGTTGTTCCTCTTCACATCAAACATGTTATGACTAGTGTAAAATTGCTCCTGTCGGAGCACAAAACAGGTAAGTACAAGGTGGAATCCAAAATGTTGGATACCACCTAGTATATTCCTCTCGAAAAATTGCGAGGAGCCGCGCGGGATTAGCCGAGCGGTCTCAGGCGCTGCAGTCATGGACGGTGCGGCTGGTCCCGGCGGGGGTTCGAGTCCTCCCTCGGTCATGGGTGTGTGTGTTTGTCCTTAGGGTAATTTAGGTTAAGTAGTGTGTAAGCGTAGGGACTGATGACCTTAGCAGTTAAGTCCCATTAGATTTCACACACATTTGAACTTTTTTTGATTGCGAGAAGGAATGAGGAAGCAGCAGCCTCAGTTCTTATTCCGCTTCCTCACCAAAAATTTTGGCATGCGAACATACTTGCGCTCTTTTAACACAGAACGTTTTAAATCGTCGGCCGTATTGGCCGAGCGGTTCTAGGCGCTACTGTCTGGAACCGCGCGGCTGCTACGGTCGCAAGTTCGAATCCTGCCTTGGGCATGGGTGTGTGTGATGTTCTTAGGTTAGTTACGTTTAAGTAGTTCTAAGTTCTAGGGGACTGATGACCTCAGATGTTAAGTCCCATAGTGCTCAGAGCCATTTGAACCATTTTTTTAAATCCTTTAACTCAGTCTCTCTTTATAGTTAATGTTGAATCTTGTACCATACGAATCAAGGGAGAGGATATTGTTTGGTGGCCAAAATCCTTTTTCTACAATACAACGGCACTCATGTATTAACAGGGTTCTTTATTTTCATAAACAGGAAGCTACTTATCTTTAAGAATCCATGTGTTGTGGTGCAAGCTCTCCATTAATAGTCCGCGTTAGCCTCACTGCTACTAAAGTACAAGTCTCGCTATGCGATGAATGAGAGAAAAATCAGGATGCGAGTCAGTGCGGCAGTGATTGAGCTAGTGGCTCAGAGACAGTTAGTGACAGACTGAGACTGCAACTGAAGCCCTCCAGTCAGCTGCGGCGATCTAGATACTTGCAGTCGAGAGGGCGTTGGCGGCTCGTTGCTTGCAAGTCTGTCTTTGGCCTCTCTCCTGATAGGTGCGCTTGACCCAGTGCCTGCTATCGATCTTCTTGCTACATCTTTGCCGACCACTGTGATGGCGGCAGGTTACACGAGCACAGTTAAGCCATCATATTCAGCACATCCGTCGCACTGTCATTGTCTACAGGGTGAGTCACTAAATATTGCCACCTAGAATAACTCCGAAATTATGACAGTAGCTTATGATACATATATTTAAATGTACGATGTGTAGGGTGAGTACGTTGAGGATATATTTCAGTGTATAAGTCTCTATCTCTCACTGAGTTTCGTTGGCATTCTCCAGAAATGGGAAGCATATTGACTTGTTCTTCGAAGGAATACATCATTCACACTCGCTTGATTCGACGATACTAATCTTACCGTTCCTATTTGTGTTGTATTGCAAAACCGTCGAATGGTGTTTGTATGTCAATGGCACATTAAATGCATACGCCGTATTCGGCGAATATTTACTATTGGCACGATATACAAGAGAGAATTGTCAGAAGAAGTGCTTCGATCAATGTTGCAGTGATAACGAATACCAGTCAATCCATGATAAGAAGATTGCATCAGTGCATTGACACCAATGGTCATCACTTCGAACACCTTCTGTAAATGGACGTTCATGCCACCTTTCTTGATCTTCCTTGACCTTCAAAGACCTCACTGTTACACTTCATTGGATTCGTCTCGATAGCCGCTATCAGAAAGTAAGTACCTACCTATAGCATCCCATTTAAAAAAAACAAAGTTGACCTTCATATCTCTGAAGCGACCCCACCTAGCAACGATAATCCAACGTCATATTATGGGCCCCATTGTCCCATGCAACTTTTGCCCCACGGACTTTTCAGCTCCTATCATACTTTCGGAGTTATTCTTGGTGGCAATAGTTAGTGACTCACCCTGTATATATGTTTCCCTCCCAGTGTTTCCTTTTTCTCCAACTGATTTATAATGTATTCAACTGCTGCTGTCTCCTCTCTCACTTACATAGTTTCTTTTCGCCTTCCGTACCCACTGTTACTCTCTCCAGTATACATTGGCATCTCAAAAGTTCTGGGCATCCAATATATATTTCCCACTATACCCACGTGTTTAAAATTTCGGTACAAAATGCATCCTCCCCAACACCTTTGTGTTAACATTCGCCGGTGAGGGAAGATGCCCCCCCCCCCCCCCCCGCCGCACCCCAAGCTTATACATGGTCTTCACATACATATATTTTTCATCTCCACTGTCTCCTCTCTCTTTTACTCCCACAACTGCCACCTCCACCCATCTTTGTTTCTCTTTTACCGTCACTGTCTCTCACTGACCATCAATATCACTTCTCTCTTTGACTTCCACTTCTACTGCCTTCGTCCATTCTCTTTCTCTTTCACTGCCACTTTTGCTCTCTCACCATCACTCTATCCTCTCTATTTCCTCCCACTGCCACTGCCTCCTCTCTCTTGCAGCTTCACTGTTCCTGTGTTACTACTTTTCAGCACAAGAAAGCGCGAATTTGTGCGCATTCTTAAATTTTTGGTGAGTGGGGCGAAATAAGGACTCTCACTTTTAAAGAGGGAGATATTCTTTTTTCTTGTGCTCTGAGAGGGACCACTTTCCGCTGTTTCTCTTCTTTTCCCTATAGCAAGGAATGCCGCTTGTTTGAAACAACTTCTGTAGGTCAGTAATGTTTTGGCAGTTTTATGTACTTTGACACATATAAACAACAAATAAATATGCATAATATAATGTTAACACAAAATCGTTTACTTTGCTTTTTTATGAATACTCTGCTCTCAACTGAAATTCATCAAAAATAATTTTTGTCTTAAAAGAATAGAAATTTTATCACAAATATTTTACTGAATTTGCACTCTTTCTAATTTTAAATAATTTTTGGAAGTCATCTTAAGTTCTTTTCAGGCATGCTAAGATACTTTATGGCCCATTTTTCGTCACGGCAGTACCACTTGGGTCATATCTGCACAGGCGTGAAGCGCCCATTACGCAGAGAGAGCGCGTCATAAAGCTTTACTGAGTAAAAGTATAATTTGACGACCTCAGAAACCTTGCGATGTCCTAGAACCCTTGCCATGTGTTCACTGTGTCAGTTAAAACTACATTTACGCCTTAGTCCGGATATTACGGGCGTATTTTACGTGCACGAGTTCGGTAACTTTCAGTCTCTGGATCTCGGTAACGGATCAACATAACGAAAAAAGTTTCTAGGTTCCCCAAGACCATCATCTTAAGACCATACGCCAAAAATTTCGACTATTGGCCATGAATAGAAAATATAGAATTATGGCAACCGGTACTTCTCGTAACCGAAAATCATAGTTCTTCGGCGTTTTCTCAGGAACTGCGAAAGAACAAATTCTGTTTCTGTAAGCCACCTAAGGTCCACCCTAGACGACAACCATTCTGAAGAACCAACTTATTTGCTCGATTTATCAGGGCTGGAGTAAGCGTGCAATGTTTAAATAATGACCATGTAGTGTAGGATAGCTACAGCATGATCGCCTCTTCCGATTGGTATACAAATCATCGCTACGCCAAGGGCTGTCTAAAACACTTGACTTCTTATCTCAGTGTTCAAAAGATCGCGAGTATGGCCGCCCCTTTAAAATCACATTTTTGAGCGCAGCTTTTTGTCACTTATTGGTACCGTCCACTGTCGTGCAAAAACTGATAGTAATTGTGTAAACAGTCTAAATTTCTGAAATACGTCTCGGCAGCCATTTTCATATCTGTTTGGTACCAACTGACATGGAGATAGCCAATTTTAATTCTGTAATGGAAAATATAATGGTAAGACAGAGATTTAGGAACAAGGTTTTAAATTGTAAGACATTATCTGGGGCTGATGTGGATTCTGACCACAATCTATTGGTTATGAACTGCAGATTGAAACTGAAGAAACTGCAAAAAGGTGGGAATTTAAGGAGATGGGACCTGGATAAACTGAAAGAACCAGAGGTTGTACAGAGTTTCAGGGAGAGCATAAAGGAACAATTGACAGGAATGGGGGAAAGAAATACAGTAGAAGAAGAATGGGTAGCTCTGAGGGATGAAGTAGTGAAGGCAGCAGACGATCAAGCAGGTAAAAAGACGAGGGCTAATAGAAATCCTTGGGTAACAGAAGAAATATTGAATTTAATTGATGAAAGGAGAAAATATAAAAATGCAGTAAATGAAGCAGGCAAAAAGGAATACAAACGTCTCAAAAATGATATCGACAGGAAGTGCAAAATGGCTAAGCAGGGATGGCTAGAGGACAAATGTAAGGATGTAGAGGCTTGTCTCACTAGGGGTAAGATAGATACTGCCTACAGGAAAATTAAAGAGACCTTTGGAGAGAAGAGAACCACTTGTATGAATATCAACAGCTCAGATGGCAACCCAGTTCTAAGCAAAGAAGGGAAGGCAGAAAGGTGGAAGGAGTATATAGAGGGTTTATACAAGGGCGATGTACTTGAGGACAATATTATGGAAATGGAAGAGGATGTAGATGAAGATGAATTGGGAGATAAGATACTGCGTGAAGAGTTTGACAGAGCACTGAAAGACCTGAGTCGAAACAAGGCCCCGGGAGTAGACAACATTCCATTAGAACTACTGATGGCCTCGGGAGAGCTAGTCATGACAAAACTCTACCATCTGGTGAGCACGATGTATGAGACAGGCGAAATGCCCTCAGACTTCAAGAAGAATATAAGAATTTCAATCCCAAAGAAAGCAGGTGTTGACAGATGTGAAAATTACCGAACTATCAGTTTAATAAGTCACAGCTGTAAAATACTTACGCGAATTCTTTACAGACGAATGGAAAAACTGGTAGGAGCCGACCACGGGGAAGATCAGTTTGGATTCCGTAGAAATGTTGGAACACGTGAGGCAATACTGACCTTACGACTTATCTTAGAAGAAAGATTAAGAAAAGGCAAACCTACGTTTCTAGCATTTGTAGACTTAGAGAAAGCTTTTGACAATGTTAACTGGAATACTCTCTTTCACATTCTAAAGGTGGCAGGGGTAAAATACAATTTGTACAGAAACCAGATGGCAGTTATAAGAATCGAGGGGCATGAAAGGGAAGCAGTGGTTGGGAAAGGAGTGAGACAGGGTTGTAGCCTCTCCCCGATGTTATTCAATCTGTATATTGAGCAAGCAGTAAAGGAAACAAAAGAAAAATTCGGAGTAGGTATTAAAATTCATGGAGAAGAAGTAAAAACTTTGAGGTTCGCCGATGACATTGTAATTCTGTCAGAGACAGCAAAGGACTTGGAAGAGCAGTTGAACGGAATGGACAGTGTCTTGAAAGGAGGATATAAGATGAACATCAACAAAAGCAAAACAAGGATAATGCAATGTTGTCGAATTAAGTCGGGTGATGCTGAGGGAATTAGATTAGGAAATGAGACACTTAAAGTAGTAAAGGAGTTTTGCTATTTGGGGAGCAAAATAACTGACGATGGTCGAAGTAGAGAGGATATAAAATGTAGGCTGGCAATGGCAAGGAAAGCTTTTCTCAAGAAGAGAAATTTGTTAACATCGAGTATAGATTTCAGTGTCAGGAAGTCGTTTCTGAAAGTATTTGTATGGAGTGTAGCCATGTATGGAAGTGAAACATGGACGATAACTAGTTTGGACAAGAAGAGAATAGAAGCTTTCGAAATGTGGTGCTACAGAAGAATGCTGAAGATAAGGTGGGTAGATCACGTAACTAATGAGGAGGTATTGAATAGGACTGGGGAGGAGAGAATTTTGTGGCACAACTTGACTAGAAGAAGGGATCGGTTGGTAGGACATGTTTTGAGGCATCAAGGGATCACAAATTTAGCAGTGGAGGGCACCGTGGAGGGTAAAAATCGTAGAGGGAGACCAAGAGATGAATACACTAAGCAGATTCAGAAGGATGTAGGTTGCAGTAGGTACTGGGAGATGAAAAAGCTTGCACAGGATAGAGTAGCATGGAGAGCTGCATCAAACCAGTCTCAGGACTGAAGACCACAACAACAACAATGGAAAAATATTGCATTTCCATTACCTGGCCGGCAAGGACCATAGAGGTGGTGGCGTAGTATTGCTGATCACCAGACTTAGTGGCAGTGACCTAGGTTAATTCCCTAATCCCTCCCCATCGTGTGACGGAGTGAGCGCATGTGAGACTATTGACGGTAATCCGTCAGGCGGATGAGGACGTTAAGCTCGGCGTGTCCCTTGGTGCTATTCGAGATGAGCAGGCTATGTGCCGGGAGTAGGTTTCAACCTCTCCTTCATCATTGTCAACAGCACAAACACGACAGTCCACTACACACGCGCACATCATTGTCACCTACATGAGACAGTTGGAGTTAGGACACATGACTCCTACGCCATCTACGTCGCGTCTAGAACGTGTTGCAATAAGCTGCGAGTCACTCGCATGAATAAAAATTTCATTTCTGGGTATATTAAAATAGCAAAGATTCTCCCATTTTAAATGACGTATGTTTTTCGCATTTAGCTTCATTTTGTTTTCAACTTATTTCCTAAAATATGCTGACACACATTTGGAGGGACATGTTCTCATAAAAAATGTTCATTTAAAAGTTTCAGTAATTCCACAGACAAATTTTCTGTGAAATATGTTCTCACAGTTGTATAATACGGTAACATAATCCAGGCAATTGCTTCCTTTTCGGACGGTGTTACAAAAATAGCGTAATATCTTTGTTATTGCTTTGTGAATTGTATGTCTGGGATTTCCTAGGTCATGCCAAAGTTTCTACAACATATTCTTCTAAAAACTATATCCGAGACTTGACTTTATGATAAGGTACTCCATTGTGCATAAAAGCAAAGTCACTATTACGAAATCACAGTTTTAACTGAAGCGAGAGATTTTTTCCGAATTTTTTTTTTTGTGTTACTGTTGATTAATTGAATATTTAAGATTATAGACATTATCTGTACCACGTGTCCGGAAACGATGTTTCACGCTATAACAGAAGCTGGTTCTTCACCATTTGAGCGAGACGTGACAGAAATTACTTCATCTCGTATATTGTGTGCTGTCTACACATACGTAGTAAATGTACTTATACGAAAAAAAATCTGTAGTAGCGAAAAGTTAGTTTGGTAAAGAGAAGACAGACAGTCCGGGTTTTAGGTGGTTGTCTGAGTGTATGCTAGAATTAAGTCATTTTCTTAAATGGCGTGTTCGTACGGAAATGTGTATTTCTTCCACAAAAAAATTTGTTTCTGAGTATATTGGGGAGCAGTAAAATATCTTCCTATTCCCTGCACCAGTTGTACCAAACCGATTTTTACCATCATTAGCCCGGCTGAGTATCTCTTCGCAGCCATTACAGATGTAATTTGGCTTCACTTAATGGTTGACTTACAGGAAGAAATCCAGTAAATAAGATTTCTGCGGTCACTTTTTGTACAAATGTGTACTCCACGTGAATTTTCGGGTTCTCACAGCTTATTAATTTGTCCATAAATTTATGGCATATCAGACGTAACCATACTTCGGCAATTGCTAATATTTCGACTGTAAACTGTCCAGGTGGAATTGTGCTTACGGCTGATGTACTTCTTGCTCTCCCAGGCGATGCATTTTTGCAGTACGACCTTTACGACAGCAAGATTTGTCTACCCATAACCTAAAAACTCAAAAACAAAGCTAACAGGCCGTAAAATACCGATATAACAATTCTCGAGTTAGCTGCAAGCTACAAATTATTGTAATTTACGTAGATCTCATTTTTAGTGGAAAAATTACGTAAGTAGTTATCGACAACGTACCAAACATCACACCGATAAACGACTGAGTTGCTCAAGTAGTATTATCAACACTGATTCAAAGATAGATAATAATTTTATCAAGACAGTGACGTTCAAAGATTTAAATAGCTCAGGAGGTCAAAAGTAGGTAATACGTGTGAATATAGTGTTTTAGGATAACCATAGGTAGTAATTTCTTCACTCTGAGTCTAATATCCCACACACCAAGTTTCAGCAATCACGTTTTCGAAAAGAAATAACTTCCAGGAAGTAACATAAGAATATAATGAAGTCATTTCGCATAGGGCTGTTAACAATATTCTATGTGAATACAGTTTCGATGCTTGGTCGTTGCCAAGCACTCTGAAAGCAAACATTCATCAAATAAAATACGTTGGAGTTAAAAAAAGGTCGATCCTTAAAATTCAAACCATAAGGGTATTAACGTAGGATGGAATGTCAAAGACAACTCTATAACGTTACGTCGTGTAATTCTGAAGTATAGTTCCCAACGGTCTGAAACCAAATACATGTGATGGCATAACCCTCTCCGCTGTTCCACACACCATGTGAGCACACGCCATGTGAGCAAACGCCATACAGCCAGTACAAAAACAGCAAATACGGCTTGTTCAATAACAGCAATCAGCTGGCAGAAATAGATTCATGATAATACGCCGACGTACAACGTGGTAGTTGGATTACAACAGAGGCAAAGTGATATGTATGTAAATACACAGAGAGTAAGATTGAGAGTACAAAGTTCGTGAAACGTGTACTCACAATGGACGAATATCAGCGACGTATGCAGGGTGTAAATGATAACTGTTTAGAACATACCACAATCGTGTAGGTGACGTCGAGACGAACAGTTTGATTTCAGACGCTTGTGGACCATCAAGCCGGAACACAGCTCCCGTCACTTAATAAAGTCACAGCACATGACCGCCGCGAGACATTTTGGAATATCCCCTCTCCCTATTACGCTACCGGTTTAGTTGCGCATTTACAAACTGTAAAATGGGGGTGGGTGTAAATTTTACCTCAAAATTCTGTGAATTGCAACAGCGCAAAATCAACAATTGAAGCGTTTTGTTTCTCTAGTTTTCTTGCTATGAGTCTACTGTGCTTACTACTTTACATGTAGGGCAACCGCAGCCGAAAGGTTCCATGATTTGAGTAAACAAGGCCACTGCAACTGTAGAACTCTTTATTGGAGAACATGACCGATTTCACAAATTAAATTTGTATCTTCAGGTGCTTGTACAGAAATGGATAAAAGAATTGATCAATAATTTAGCCATGCCAAGAAAAGGAAAAAATGAAATCAATAAGGTCTATGTCTACCCACAATCAAAGATTAAAAGATCAATTTAAACCAGGTAAAGCCACTCTTAACATGATAAAATGTGTTGGCGGCTAAGGCCACCTCCAACCTAAAAAAGACTCCAGCAAAAACATCAAAGTAAGAACGTAGTAGTTATTTAAAAGAATTTGTAATAAAAATAAAGTAGGTAGCAGATACTTCGCGTTTGTAACATTAAAAGAGAAACAGTTGTCAATAGTGTCTCACTGTACATCCATTGCAGACCGCCTGGGGAGGAAGCGTTGCTGTTGCTGACGTCATCAAACCGCTATCTGTAGCGAGGCCTACGCGGAAACCTGCGCATATGCAGTGTTGCAAACATTAAGTAACCAGATATCGTTACTGAAATATTGGGGGCTGGCTACACATTTTAAATTACCAAAATATTTAAGAGTCACATAAGTCAGAATTACTGTTGCAGCTAATTTACTATCCAGGATCCTATATGCTAGCACCAGCCAATACAGTGTCGTTCCAAATAACAAAATTTTTTACGCAAATGAGAAACGTGTTATAATAGAGAACAATGGTAGGGCAGTAAACATTATTCGCTTAAATAATCAAAATTGGATAGAACGTTTCTGTGGCGTAAATCTGTATGGGAGTTGAGGGTATTTTCTGGGGCTCATAAGCAGTGTATGTTATTTCTGATTATTAGAGTTTGTAATTTAAAATGTGCAGCCAGCTCCCAATATTTCAATCGAGATCTGGTTACTTAATGTTTGCGACACTGCGCATGCGCGGCCTTTCGTGTAGGCCTCACTGGTTAACTGGCGGTGGCACACCAATGCTTCATTTACAGGCTGTCTACATTGGAGGTACAGTGTGACATTATTGACAATTGTTTCTCTTTTAATGATACAAACGCGGTGTATTTGTTAAGTATTTTAATTATTTTTATTATAAATTATTTTAATAGCTATTATGTTCTTACTTTGACGTTTTTACTTTTCTTTTAAATTGTGGATGGCCTTAGTCCCCAGTACATTTTATCATAGACGCTCGCACATTCGTGAGTCAAAGTCTTGAATACCTAGATTTAAATGTTGGGAATGGCTTTATCCGGTTTAACAGAACCTTTAATCTTCGACTGTAGGTAGACATAGACTTCAACGCTTTTATTTGCCCTTTTCTTGGGATGGCTAAATTTCTGATAAGTTCTTTTATCACTTTCTATACAGTGAAACACATGAAGATGCAGATTTGTTTGCGAAAGCGATCGTGTTCTCCAATAAAGAGTTCAAACAGTCGCAGCGGTCTTGTTTATCCAAATCACGGACTACTGTGCTTGTACATGTGAAGTTTGGATCGAATTGGAAACGCTAATTAGTTTTTGCGTAACGTCTTCAGAACACTTTTTCCTTTGATTACCCCTTCAGAGAAGCCTAACTTACTAATGTCAACGAATTTCAGTGGCTTAAGAGGACGAGGTATTAAAAACCTATCGCGACGCGCGTGCGGTATAGCATAGGCGCCTTTTGTACGCCAGTTTGAAGTTGTGTTCCGGCTTTATAGTCCACAAGTGCCATAAATCAAATTGCTGGTCTCGACTTCACCTACACCCCTACGATGAGTTGTATAGATATAGTTGTAGTAATGTGAAAGGGGTTAACAAGTAAAAACCGTGAATGCAACTATTATAAAACCACCTTTTCTTGCTGCAACTTAAATTTATTTTTTCCAGACGCGTTTCACCTTTTTCTTCCTCTAACGCATCTTCAGTGGAATCTATAACTATACAGTTTCGTTATTTTTAGATAATCTAACAGTTCACGTCACGTTTTTTTGTGTAGACAAATAATTACTTTGCTGTGATATGCGTTTACTCTCAACTTCTCTGGAGGTCGTACTACCAGTTGATTTCCAAAACATAAGCACAATTTTGTATTCTGAGCTTTTTCACACTGTTCACCATGTTTCTCCTTCTTTTTTTTTGTGGCGTTCTGTTATTCTTTTGCCACTAGATGCAGCTATTTGTTCGAACACTGTGCTTTTAACAACGTATATATTGGGACTTCGTTATGTGTTTCCTCCTCTTTGGTTTGTTTACCTATATGTTGCCAACCTAACGAAGTATATGTTTAAAACCAACTTCTAATAGTGTTTGAAAGCTTTAGTGACAGTTGATTTGATTTTTGGTTTCAGTTTTTATGGAGAGGTTCATGGAGAAGTGAGTGAAAAGGTGTTGGGTGGTATTATTATTATATTGGGTGGCATTATTATTACTATTATTGTATTACTCCTCTTTAGGTGTGTTATTCCATTATTTTATCTGTTAGTGTAAACAATGAATTGTTTGGCGTGAATACTTGATCATTCAACTGGGTTTTCCTTTCTGCTTTGGTGTTCTGTATGTGGTAATTTTCTTGCAGGGTTAGGAGTTTTTTTATTGTTGATTCTAGTTTGTTTTGTGCCTTCTTCTCTAGTAGTTGGTTTGTGGTTATTTTCTCTTAGGTGTTCTGCAAATGTGGAGTGGTTTGTCCCATACTTCCAGCCTCTCATGTGTTCTTTGTATCTGACATCAAATGTTCTACCTGTTTGTCTTCTGTATTTTCCTTCACAAGTGTTACACTGTGTTTGATGTATACCTGATTTCTGGTATATGTCTCTGTTTTTTATCATTTTTGATGTGTATTTTTTATAGAATTGTCTGTTGTGTATGCTATGATTATTCTCTGTCTTTTGAAAACGTTGATGATTTTAAGTGTGCATTTGTGCTTGTATGTCATTGTGTACCATGTTGTGTTTTCTTTCATCTTTTTCTGATTATTCTGTGTAGTTACTACAATACTATGTGTTTGATTTTTTTGTGTTGTTGTCTGTGGTTTGGTGCTTTCTGCTTTTATTTTACTTTTAATTTTGTTGTTAGCTTTGTGATTATGTTACTACTGTAAGCATTGTTTTCTTTGTGCAATCTGCATTATTATGTCCAGCTCTTTTTGGTAGTTTCCTTTGGTGAATGGCACCGTATTGAGTCTATAGAGCATGTCCTGAAGTGCTGTTCGCTTTTATGAGTGTGGGTGGTTCAAGGATTAGGTACTGATAATGTCCATTGCTGTGCGTTTATAGTAAATTTTCAAACATATTCTTACTGTTTTGTTGTTTTGGTTGTTATATCCAGAAAGTTGATAATGAGAGGAAGGAGAATGCTGAATGGAAACTGAAGAATTTTGGGAGGTAAGTGATGCAAAGGGCGAAAATGCTTTGATTAAAAAAACACTTCCCTTTAACCACAAATTTGCTTTTTTACCATAAAAGGATCATTTTGAAGCGAGCTAATAGAGATAAAAAAGCTAAAACAATCAGTGTTTATCGAGTATAGCAGTTCACACATTTTGTTTACAGCTTTTTCATAATATGTCAAAAAATGAGAGATCAGAACCAACAGAGCTCAATGAAAAAGTTACTTTAATTGCTCTGGCATTAAGAAAGTATCATGTGAAGAACAATTGGCCTTTTAACAGAGAGTGTTACATATATGCACCATGCGCATTTATGATTAAATGAAAGTAGGTTTTGAAAGAACTGTTTTATTCTATAATATGAAGTGGATGTAGGCAACGACCAATTGTAGAAAAATATTTGGAAAGTTGCTTAAGATTATTTATATTTATACTACAATTAATCTATTTACAGCATTTAACTTCGGATATATGTAGAAAATCGACTCCTTCGCAAGTACCCTTCACTCAGATGGTTCCTTGGCACCCAGAATAATAATAAAAAGAGTATTTTATTATTCTCTTGGTTAATCATACCAGCAACGGAACAAGGTATGGAAACTAGGACGTAATCCCTCCCCTAGCACCTATAAAGTGATCGCAGGCCAAAATATGGGCCAAATACTTTTGATGCAATACTGGTACAATATTTATTGAATAGGTGTGTTATTTTAAAATTACATGTTATTTTGTTGAATATTTACGACCTGAGACAGTGACTGTGTCAAAATTTTTACAGAAAGTAAAAGTATCAAGTAGTTGCTGTTGCTGTTAATTATCCTGTTTATTACTAATAGATCTGTTACAGGCTTCAAACCCGCAGATTCATCTTCAGATGATGTAGGCATATTTATTTTAGGTCTTTTAACTGATGCTGATGAGACATCGGCGGTTTCCAGCCACAGAGGAAGCTACTCAAGGCAGTAATATTCTGCAGTACAGACAGATTTAAGAATTAGGATTTTTCTAAAGAAATAAACGGAAAATGACAGACAATATTAAAATAACTGATTTATTTGCTTACTGTATCTTATGCTGGCTGAGAAAGCTTTGTGTGTGCATCCAGAAGGCTGCACATTATGCAGAACTACTGTCCAGAATGCACACTTTTGCACTTTATTAAAATAGGTGAATAATTATATTTCAGCGTAATCCACTGTATTTTTACAAAATTCTAGCAAAGGAACATAATACATTTATGTTATTGTTTGCATCATGAAACATTTGACTACAGACTGATTTTATCAACTGTTACTTAATCTTATCTCTGTCCAACCAGCAGTGCAATTATGTGTGTTTCATTTACAACTGTAAGTTTGAAAAACGAATATCATTCTTGATATAGACAAATTACAATAATACTGTCTCACAGAATATAAATTATTGGTACCCTGATGTGATTTATATATAACAAGAATCCACAACAATCCACTCAGAGACAATAAATTTTCAGTAAATGCAGCGATGATACACAAATGTCCATTAACGTAAAATTTGTTTGGAAACGAATCAGTAAAAAGTGAATTTATTAATAGTACATGATTTCTTTTATCCACATACTGAAGTTTTGCTCCCTACAAGTTGGGCCACACTGAAGCAATATGGTATTCTTTCAAACACAAAATGAATGTGTCCTTTTGAACATGGCAGATGCAGTTACAGCATTTAATTAGCCGTAACACTCCTGCTGAAACCCAAACATTTTTGACTTATTGTGTGTGCTCAATAATCGTCAGTGGTGGCCAAAGAAGAGAATGAATTTACATCTTCAAACACAGACATTTGTTTAACAGGAGAAAAGAAATAAAATTCCAATTGAAGCCCCTTTGATAACAATTAATGTAAATAGTGTTTTGATGTAGAGCTTAGAGATAGGTGCATCCACCGAGTTTTGTCAAAATTGTTCCGGAAACTTGCTGTGATTCGTTGGAACTTCTCACATGTGAACCAGTCAATTTTACAACACTTATATCAGTTGAAAAAGGCACTTCAGTTAATTTAACTACGATATTGTGTCTCAGGATTCGAAAACACGTGATAAGAATCTTTACAGTCACTATTAACACAAACTCGTAGCAGAAATTCTTGTCGTTCCTGTATGTTGCCAAAGAGGAAAAGATTCGGCTTCTAAATTCTAAATCTGCAGTCCGTCATATAAATTACAATAGAAAAATTACGCCTTTGAAAGACACTTCAGTTACAAACAGTTCAACGACATAAATGTGGTCTACTGAACATAAGCTGGGTAGGATTATTTGGACAAAAGAGAGACCTCTGTATTGAACATCTAAAATCAATTTGACGTGATCTCATAAACTACCTTTGGAAAACATTTATAATGGATTTACATTGCTGTCTCTCCTCAGAACAAATACATCCATCACTCATGCTGTTACTCCATAATTATCAATTTCAATACAATTAATTGTTTTCCAATATTTTTCTCAAGAATTTCAGCAGCTGTACCTGAAGTATAATCCCACGGAGCCCATATATGTAATACACTCTCAACTAATTTAGCTGGCTTTTCACAACTGCACGTTGCATCCACGTTACAGTCACGTCATAGAACTTGGATGAAAACAGTGGTGTTTCTTGAGAAGTCTGCTCACACTTTCCATTACTCTTCAACATTTGTTACTGGACCATTCGTCCATAGATTCCATGTAATGGCAGTATGTTAAGTACTACACCTTGCTCGGGTTTTACTGGGCGAAGACAAGGCAGTCAATAACGTTTCCACGCTTGACTGTAGACAAGTTCGCGTCACTAAGGAGTCCACATGACGCCGGATCACACAGCCCACAGGCCCATCCAAGTCCTTTTGTGCCCCGGCGAGCTTCCGCCGTCATGTCCAGTAGACTGGAGCACCGTCCCAACTAAAGGCTTCGTGGTTGTCAACAGGACGCAATCATCTCTTGCGGCGGAAGCGGAGGACGATCAGTTCGGCAAGCCAGCACAACATGGTCACCAGGATCAGCAGCGACAGGATGTGCATGCACAGCGGGTAGTTCTCCGTCTCGTCTCGGACGTAACCTGTGGACATGAAAAAGGCGTTAAGTATCAATGACTACATGCCACCTAAAAGGGACAACAACGTAGCCCAGAACGGTGTTAGGTGCACGCACCATCCTGTCAGCGCAAAATGTTTCGAGACTGGATTAAAAAATAGAGAGGTCCAGCGGTTATAGGCGCTTCAGTGCGGAACCACCCGGCTGCAACGGTCGCAGGTTCGAATCCTGCCTCGGACATGGATGTGTGTGATGTCCTTAGGTTATTTAGGATTAAGTGGTTCTAAGTCTATGGGACTGATGACCTCAGATGTTAAGTCCCATAGTGCTTATAGCCATTTGAACCATTTAAAAATTAGAGGAAAGTTAAGACGGTGGTTTTAAAGTTCCAGACGTCTATACAGTCTATTCTCACTAAATTACACCGCACAGACTGTCCATAACACCATGTGAAACTCTGGAGAAATCCTTCTTTAAGTCGCAAGTCAGATCGTCTCGATCTCAGGTTATGTCGTCAAAGAGTTGAGCCGTCATGTGAATTCCTGTATTTTGTCGTGTAGGTTCGTATTGATGACACCAAGACTCGCATCCATGTCATTCTTTCCACAAAAGAACTGTCCCCGTTTTGCGTTTCACTCAAGTCGCGACAGGCTTTCATGCGTCCTTGTTTTTATCCAGTAGTGACGGTGTGCGGAGCAAATATTGCACACACGTTTCTCTTCTTCAGAACATTGAGGAGAACACCTTGAACAATTGACTTAGAGATGTTGCTCCACTGAGGTTCGTGACACAACGATGTTGACATACTAAGGCCTCACGTCCCTTATTTAACACTGCCTGCTCAAAAGTTACTTGTCGAATCACACCAGTTGTTTACGCTGGTTGTTAGTTCAAGCTGCCACTGTAGATAGCTGTGCCTACGTCACTTGTATGTCAGGAATAGAACCAGTCTCTGAACTCTTTCGACGGGCGGTGTAGTCAGTCTTTAGCTAGGGTAAAACTCTCTAAATCATTCTCTCATTAATTCATCTTTCGATATCACGCCCCCCCATACACAAAATTGGTCTTCCCTAGTGTGTTATAGTCAGCCAGTCATTTAACTGCAATATTAATTAGATTATTAGGCCGATATCACGTGAGCGTCATGTCCTCTCGGAGGGGGAGGGGTGTTCTTCCGGTGTGCGTAATAGACACAAGAGACCAGATAAAACTGATACAGCGTTTCTCACTGCTGTATCTGCTGACATCGATTATTACTCTTGTTACCAGCAGGTGGTCGCAGCAGGTCCAGTCCACAGTGAACACAAACCATTTGTTGCTGCGCCTGAGGGTTTCGCAACTAATTTTCTCGGTAGAAAAATATTATACAGCACTAAAAAATAAATACTGGGGCTCCGAGTAATATTAAACAAACGCCACTCTCCTGGTCTATCAGACCTCGCTACTTCTATTTTCGCCGATATCAGTGTACATTTTGCCGCGCAATCATGGCTAGACAACAAACATTTATAACGGAAATTAATAAAATTGCTCCTGTAGCACGGTGCCGCCAGAAATGTAACAAACATTTTCACGTTCCCCTTGAACTTTGAAAACTACGCCACCGCGTATTAACAATTAGAACAGCAAGTTTCTATCTTAGCAGCGGAGCGGAACATACTGTTTTAAGCATTTTATTGCCTTCTTAATTACAAGCCAAGCTGGCGTTTCTTCCGTTACAGTCATGAATACAGCAGAACAACAGGAGAATATGCCGATGAAAGCGTGACAAGGGGCGACATTTATAGCGCTGCATCTACTAAAACAACTACGAATTCGAATTAATACGATACTTTTTCAACGTGCTTCGCATGTCTGCTTCAGAAGTGGATGTTAACATTGGAGTATAAAAAAGAATAAAGTCACAGAATTGCAATAAAAAAAAGACTTACGCCTTTCCCTAGAAATACCGAAATGTCGAAATGTCTTGACGCATTATACGCCACGAAATACTTCACATACGATGTAGAATACTTTTACGCCACCTTGGAGCATAAGCGTGATTTCCATCATTCTTCGTACTCGTATTTTAGACGCTTTAGTTTTAGACAGATTCTGCTTCAGGATCGTTGAAAACCAGGAAGAAGCCCAATGTCACTCACATGTTTAATGGATTCGATATTCGCTAGAAAACAGAGGAAAGAATAGAGCGTTGGAATCCTGCTCAGTTCGGATTGTGGTATGAAGATCTATACGGATTTTAAGAGATAAGTTAGCATTCCCCAATAAATGGCGCCAGCTACCAGCAACTACAGAACTAATGAGCCTACGATGAAACTTTGTCTCTTAAGTAGAGTGTGTGCTATGCTGTCAACAAACAGTCAATGTAATTTGTATACTAGACAGATCTTGAACCTCAACCTAAACTTTTCTAGGATATACCTCTAGCCAACGAGACCAGAGAACACGCCTGACGGCGGTATTTTAAATTTACTTTTTTGTCAGTATCGCCATTATAGCAATCTCCATCAATTAGATAACAATAACAGAATAATAGGAATCAAACACACTGGACAAATTCATTTAGCTTTGAAGTATTATAAGCTGCCAGACTGAATTAGACACTGACAACTAACTGCAGAATCATCAAATGACATGAGGAACAATCAATGGAACACTGAGAAATAAAGTGAGGAAAGACACAAAAATCAAGTTTAAGAAGGTAATGTCCATCCTCACATAGCGAAACTAGGACAGCTACTAAAAAGCAACAAAGCAGAATCCAAGAAATGAAATTTCTAAGAGGAGTTAACGTCTGTGCGAGATAGATAGACTAAGAAACGAAGACATAAGAGCTGAGCTTGACGTATATGCTATAAAAGAGAAGATCAAGTTTAATCGACAAAGCTGGCTAGAACACCTACAACAATGCCAGATTCAAGACTACTAAAACGAGCCTTAAATTTTAAGCCCTTAGGAACGAGATCCTTAGGAAGACCAAGAAAAAGACGGCTGAATACTTAGAAGAAGTAACAAACCTATGACCTAGACCATCATGAAAGAAGGTCAGATGTACGAAATGTCAACTAAACTGTGAAATATATCTTCAGTAATATGATGGTATTTGTTTCTGCATTCCTTTATTAAATTGGTGACATACACACGGTATTTCAAAACTACTACCACAACGTTGAATATGTTGTATGGGACGGTAAAAATAACTCTCTACAAAAAAATCCGTGTCGGGACATTAGGAACTTGGGCGCAGTGACCCATCGAAGTTTGAGAATTGTAGCATCAAAATTTCGTTTAATAGATGCTGGGGTGTTTTTCTGCTTATTAGTTCATCTTACCGAAATAAATGTGTATCAGAGTAAATGGAGAATTTATTGTGTCTCACACGTCATAGATTTGGCTGCAATATGGTATCTACCAAGTACGGGAATGTTGTATGGCCGTGAAAAACTGATAATCAGGGCACTATGCTACGTACAAAAAAATAAAAAATTAAAAAAAGAGAAAAGACGCACCACGACAGACTTAGTCAAATCGGATGGAAATCGGTATATGTGATATACATGGACTGACAAACAAATGACTGAAATTTCAGAAAAACTGGATACTTATTTAAGAGAAAGAGCTTCACAAACTGAGCTAGTCAATGAAGCGTTGGTCCATCTCCGTCCCTTATGCAAGAAGTTACTCGGCTTGCCATTGATTGAAAAAGTTGGTGGATGCCTTATTTTGAAGATGACAAGGATGTTTGTATTTTTGGGTCTAAAAATATAAAATATGATGACAATACGGAGCTTTTGGATGAAAACTAACTCACAATGAGCTAAATGGTAGCAAATCTAACTGCAACAAGTCAAGAGTATGTTATGAAGGAAACCAAGATTATTTCCATTGGTATAAAGGATGGGAAGATAACCTTAATACCAGGACATGATACAAATGGACAATTAAAAATTTTCTAATACTTGGGCTGAGGTGAGGGGCTGACAAACATCATGGGATAATGATTTGCACATGTACAGATGGCGGTAATATCACGCACACAAGGTATAGCCGGCCTGTGTGGCCGTGCGGTTCTAGGCGCTTCAGTCTGGAACCGCGTGACCGCTACGGTCGCAGGTTCGAATCCTGCCTCGGGCATGGATGTGTGAGATGTCCTTAGGATAGTTAGGTTTAAGTAGTTCTAAGTTCTAGGGGACTGATGACCATAGATGTTAAGTCCCATAGTGCTCAGAGCCATTTTTGAACCACAAGGTATAAAAGGGCAGTGCAGTGGCGGAGCTGCCATTTGTACTCGGGTGATCCATGTGAAAAGACTTCCGGCGTGATTACGGCCAGAAGAAGGGAATTAACAGACTTTGTATCCGGACTGGTAGTTGCAGCTAGACGTATGGGACATTCCATTTGGGAAACAGCTAGTGAATTCAATATTCCGAGATCCACAGTGTCAAGAGTGTGCCGAGAATATCGAATATCAGGCATTACCTCTCACCACGGGCAACACAGCTGCCGACGACCTCCACTGAACGACCGAGAGCAGCGCCACTGACGTCATTGTCATTGTCATTGCTAACAGACAAGCAATACATCGTGAAATAACCGCAAGAAATCCACGTGGGGTGTACAACGTACGTATCCGTTTGGACAAGGCAGCGAAATATGGCGTTAATGGGCTATGGCAGACGACGACCGACCGACTCGACTGCCTTTGCTGCAGCGACTCTCCTGGGCTCGTGACCATATCGGCTGGACCCTTGACGACTTAAAAATCTTCGCCTGGTCAGACGAGCCCCGATCTTAGTTGGTAAGAGCTGATGGTAGAGTTCGAGTGTGGCGCAGACTTCTTCAGGAAGCCACGGACCCAATCAACAAGGCAATGTGTAAAGCGGTGGAGCCTCCATAATGGTGAGTGCTGTGATTACGTGAATGGACTGGGTTCTCTGGTCCAACTGAACC
Organism: Schistocerca americana; assembly: GCF_021461395.2. Classification (NCBI taxonomy): domain Eukaryota; kingdom Metazoa; phylum Arthropoda; class Insecta; order Orthoptera; family Acrididae; genus Schistocerca; species Schistocerca americana. Next base: position 584,695,537 of record NC_060123.1, on the reverse strand, counting down.
GATCATTGAATGGAAAAGGTTATGTTCGGCTACTAGAGACCATTTATAGCCAGTCACGGACTTCATGTTCCCAAACAAGGATAGAATTTTTATGGATGACAACGCGCCATGTCACTGGGCCACAATTGTTCGTGACTGGTTTGAAGCACGTTCTGGACAATTCGAGCGAATGATTAATCCCATGGAGCATAATTAAGAGGTCAATTCGTGCACAACATCCTGCGCTGGCACCACCTTCCAGCTATCAAAAATGGTTCAAATGGCTCTGAGCACTATGGGGCTTCTGAGGTCATCAGTCCCCTAGAACTTAGAACTACTTAAACCTAACTAACCTAAGGACATCACACACATCCATGCCCGAGGCAGGATTCGAACCTGCGACCGTAGCGGTGGCGCGGTTCCAGACTGAAGCGCCTAGAACCGCACGGCCACAGTGGCCGACTTTCTACCTATCGTCTGTTATACAAGGCGGCCCATCTGAAGTTTCGAATGAGATTATCTCGAAAATTATACATCGGGTAAAAATAGTGGCTAAGACAGGTTTGTAAGCTCGAAGGGGGGACATCAAATAATACTACACATGAACTCCAGCCCCCACCCCCTTGGGTGGGGCGGTGGTCAGCTTTTAAATATTAAATGGAAACACCCATTTTTAATTGTAGATTCGGATTCTCCATAAAAAAGTAATCAAGTTTTGTCTGAAACACTTTTCAAACCATTTTCAGATGGCGATTAAATCGAGAAAAAAGTAAAATTGGGGATGAACTCTGATTTATGTAGAATTATCAGGGAAAGACGCATCAAATTGATAAACAATGTGCACCAGTTCTTTCGTTACGCCAAATTAAGCTATTTTTTGTACAAAATGTACTGTATCCTACTTTAAGCGTTAGCAGGAACAACGACATGGACGTAGTAGAATGATGTTCCCATGGTGTGCTTCATTAGTGTGAGTCCCCTTGCCTCTTACATGTTGGGGTGCTTTATTAGTGAGAGTACCCTTGCCTCTCACATGTTGGGGTGCTTTATTAGTGAGAGTCCCCTTACCTCTCACAATTTGGGGTGCTTAATTAATGAAATTATCCACGAAGAAATTGTTCAAAATTATCCCCATTTGCTTCATTGCATAAAGTCAATCGTCTGCGCAAGTTGTCCACAGTTTTGAGCAGCACATCCCGTGGTATGGCTGCACACGCTCTTCCAATGCGTTGCTCCATATCGTTTCGTTTCGGGTTGAGGGCTGTCTGTCATAAACCATATTTTTTAACTAACAAGGGGAGGCCGCCAATTGTGAAATTCAGATTGGATTCATACTGCGCATAATAAAAGCTCATGGCCAGAGGTGTAATGTGGCAAAGCACCAAGATGCACTTCTCAGCCGTTGTCGATAAAATCGACAGTTAAAAGAAACCGTTGCGGTGAAATACTCTCTACGATTAATAGATTTCTAGAGCGTCGTGGCGCAGCGGTAAGCGCTCGGCTTCGTAATCCGAAGGTCGCCGGATCGAATCTCGCGCCATGCAATTTTTTTTATTATTAGTTTTTTGTAATTCAAATATATATATTACATGCATAATTATTGCAACTGATTGCCGGGAATTTTATATATATATATATATATATATAAACTATTAATGAATTGCTTATGCATGCTGGTGAAGGCGGATCGCTCTCCAATTGTACCGCCTCCATTTTTCCGTTTTTTTAACAGGGTGTACCAAAGCTCTCCCGTGCCCACTGATTTTCGACGATGTTATAAGTTGCGCTAGGGAGCGCATCTACCTTCTTTCGAAGTTAGCAGCCAACTACGCTGTTATGCGGCGGCTCGTTTCGGCCCATTCAACATCTGTCCTTCAAGTGTAACGAGCGAGTAACGGAGTTTATATTTCATACCTGCCACAGCGAATTTGTGTTCGTGGGGTCTCTATTCTAATTCGAACGTTTGACTTACGCTATACGTATTCGTTTCGCAATATCGTTTCTACGTCTTCCGTTAACTATACGTGGTTAACATTATGAAGACAATTAATAACATTTGTGAAATACAACTTTGTTTGCGGAAAAAATAATGATGTTCGAAGTCGCCAGTTTTTCCATGACAAACGACTTTCAACAACTTATTACATGCATAATTATTGCAACTGAGCCATATATATATAGACACATTTGAATTACAAAAAAACAAATACTAAAAAAAAATTGCATGGTGCGAGATTCGATCCGGCGACCTTCGGATAACAAACCCGAGCGCTTACCGCTGCGCCACGACGCTGTGGAAAATTATTAATCGTAGAAAGAATTTCACCACAACGGTTTCTTTTAACTGTCGATTTTCTCGACAACGGCTGAGAAGTGCATCTTGGTGCTTTGCCACATTACACCTCTGGCCATGAGCTTTTATCATGCGCAGTATCAATCCAATCTGAATTTCACATTTGGCGGCCTCCCCTTGTAAGTAATGCAATTGTGAAGAATTCCCTAACGAGGTTTTAATACTATTCCGCCTCCCTCCCTCAAAAACATTTTGTAAAAAACATTCTGTAAAAAAAAAAAAAAAAAAAAAAAAAAGAAAAGCTTAATTTGGCGTAATGAAAGAATTGGTGCACATTTGCACATTTTGTATCGATTTGATGCGTCCTTCGTGGATCATCTAAATAAATCGGAGTTCATCCCCAGTTTTAATTTTTCTTGATTTCAATGGTTTAAAAAATGTATCAGATAAAACTTGATTAATTTTTTAGCGAGAATCCCATTCCGCAATAAAAAAAATGGAGGTTTCCATATAAGATTTAAAAGTTGCCCCCCGCCCCACCCAATTGGGGGGGGGGGGGGAACGGGGTTACGTGTAGTATCATTTGATGTCCCCCTTCGGGCTTACGAACTTGTCTTAGCTACTACTTTTACCCGATATATAGTTTTCGAGATAATCTCATCCGAAACTTCAGATGGACCACCCCGTAGAAGCAGCATGGCTCAATATTTGAGCAGGGGACTTCTACCGACTTGTTGAGTCGATGCCACGTCCAGTTGCTGCCCTATGCTGGGCAAAAGGAGGTAGGACACGATGTTAGGTGGTGTCCTATGACTTCTGTCACCTCATTGTAAAGCAGGAAAGACATGGCTCCAAGGATTAAAAACCAGAGCTGTAGTGGTTACGCAACATTCAACAGGAAGAAAATGCTATAAGTGGAAAACTGAACAGACAATTGGGAGGAAGACTGTTTAAATGCTTCGTGTGGACTGTGGTTTTTTACGGCGCACAAATCTGAAAACGGAAGGAAGATAATAGACTGGAAGTCTCTGAGATGTGGGTTTGGAACGGGATGGAAAAGATAAACCGGGCAGAAAGAGTTAAGAATGAAGAAGTATTAAGGAGAGTTGGTGAAAAGAGACAAACATTGCACTACATTTTATAGAGAATATACGAGGGTGAGTCAAATGAAAACCATAAATAATTTTTTTAAATATTATTTATTGTGCAGATGTGGCACAATGCTGAATCACTTTTCAACATAATCTCCCTCACGCTGAATGCAAGTCCTCCAGCGCTTACAAAGTGCATAAATTCCTTTAGAAATAAATTTGTTTGGTAGTCCGCGCAACCACTCGCCCACTGAGTGGCGTACCTCTTCGTCAGAACGGAACTTCTTTCCTCCCATTGCGTCTTTGAGTGGTCCAAACATATGGAAATCACTTGGAGCAAGGTCTGGTGAGTATGGTGGATGAGGAAGACACTCAAAACGCAGGTCTGTGATTGTTGCAACTGTTGTACGGGTAGTGTGTGGCCTTGCATTGTCATGTTGCAAAAGGACACCTGCTAACAGCAATCAACGTCGCTTTGATTTGCTTGCAGGCGGCAGATGATTTTTTAGGAGATCTGTGTATGATGCACTGGTGACAGTGGTCCCTCTAGGCATGTAGTTCTCCAAAATGACGCCTTTTTCGTCCCAAAAGAGACTCAGCATAACCTTCCTTGCTGATGGTTCTGTTCGAAACTTCTTTGGTTTTGGTGGTGAGGAATGACGCCATTCCTTGCTCGCTCGGCTGGTGGAAGTGAACCCAGGTTTCGTCCCCATTAACGATTCTTGCAGGGAAGCCATCACCTTCTCGTTCAAAGCCCCGAAGAAGTTCTTCACAAGCATCAACATGTCGTTCTCTCATTTCAGGAGTCAGCTGCCTTTTCACCCATCTTGCAGACACTTTGTGAAACTAGAGCACCTCATGCACAACGTGGTGTGCTGACCCATGACTAAGCTGTAAACATGCTGCAATGTCATTCAGTGTCACTCGGCGGTTTCCCTTCCCTATAGCTTCAACTGCTGCAATGTTCTGTGGAGTCACAACTCGTTGTGCCTGACATGGACGAGGAGCATCTTCCACTGAAGTCACACCATTTGCGAACTTCGTACTCCATTCGTAGACTTGCTGCTGTGACAAACACTCATCACCGTACCGAACCTTCATTCGTCGATGAATTTCAATAGGTTTCACACCATCACTACGCAAAGCCGAATTACAAAACGCTGTTCTTCCCTGGTGCAAGTCGCAAATGGGGCGGCCATCTTTATACTGAAACTGCGACGGTATGTGTGCATCTGCACTATGCTGCCACCTACAGGCCATTCTGCACGCTGTTTGTAGCATGCTTACCAACTTACAGGATAACGGCGCGAAATTTCAATTTGTTATTACAAATTTAAGGTTTTCATTTGACTCACCTTCGTGAACACGTTAGGACACTGCGTAAGAAGACACTCCTTTACAGATGTTTTAGGAGAGATGGAGAAAGCAAAAAAGAATAAGAGGGAGGGAGAGCTATCAGGTGACTCATAATGTTAAAGGTGCAGAACATGTAATATTAAAATGATTGGTAGAATACAGAGAATGCGGAAAGCCGGTATTAAGTAAAGATCTGCGTAGCAAGAAGAACAGGAGTTACGGGGTGTCGTAATCCTATCCAGTGTGCAGGAGTGGGGTACGTCTGACCATAGGAGGAACTCCCTTACCGAGCAGAGGGCCGAAGGTGAGTATGGAGATGCCCTTGAAGACCATGTTGAGGCCGACGGCGGCGGGCACCTTCTCGTCGACGCAGGCCTCGGAGACGCACAGGTTGATGTTGACCACGACGGAGCCGCGGGAGAAGCCGCACAGAGCGCAGATGACGCACAGCGCCACCAGGTCGCTCGTCATGGCGATGGCTGCAACACGTCACAGACCGTGAGACGAGGTGTAGACCACATACCGCGTAAGCTCTTACACTACTCGACTTGTACAAAGTGAAACTCATCACAACCAGTAGTTTCTACCACCACAATACATCGTAGAAAGCTAGCAAGTTTATCAAAACTAGACATGATTTATTATTTCGGTTTATGGCCCACTCAAAAAAAAATTGTTTTATTAAAAAAATGTATTCACCATTAATAAGTACGGTGAAAAAATAACATATGCACAATTCTTATAGGTAGAGGGAACTTTTTACTGTTTCCAGTCAGGTTTATCCAAAACTGCGATATAAGCTTTTAACAGATCAAAATTTACTTTAGTTATGACAGTGAACCGATAGTTCTGTACTGACAAGTTACTCTGTAACTGCGATATATGATATGTTGGCATTTAATACATTCCAAAATTTCTTCTTTTTGTAAACTAAGATGTTTCTATCAGTAAATGTATCTCTCTAGTTAATTATATTTTTTAACTTTGCCTAACAGATCTGAAGATGGGCAGCTAGCCTGAAACCGGTCCTTGGAAATAAAAAATAGCGATCAAAGACTGAAATGCCATATTTTTATTTTAGGTAGTAAGTTGTCGTGGCCTTTGGTTTTCTGTATAGTCTGCCAGAATGTAGAAAATCCTGACTTTTGCCGCAACCACTTTCTGAAGACAACACTGGCTAACGTACTCAAATAACCTATGATTGACAGCAGCGTCAACATAAACATGTAGTCGAAAACGGTTACAGCAACATCGAAGGCGCCGTCGGTTTACAGTTCATAGAGACGACAGTCACACAGCCGGCCGCGGTGGCCGAGCGGTTCTAGGCACTTCAGTCCGGAACCATGCGGCTGCTACGGTCGCAGGTTCGAATCTCGCCTCAGGCATGGATGTGTGTGATATCCTTAGGTAAGTTAGGTTTAAGTAGTTCTAAGTTTATGGGACTGATGACCTCAACTGTTAAGTCCCATAGTGCTTAGAGCCATTTGAACCATTTTTGATAGTCACACAAACACGGTTTTTGCTTTGTTTCTTGATACAAATTTCATATTTGCAAATTTTTTGGTCCCACAGAGTTAACACTTCTAAAAGTGTCGCAAGTACAGTATATTTACGTTATTTACAACATAGTATTTGTGAAGAGGGACTGAAGAAGAATTTTTCTTATGTTTATGCACTACGTAAAGCAGTAAAATGCCAGAAAAATGTATAAACCCTTAACAAGCGAAGAAAGAAATGGTACCACTGTAAACTTTTCAATAGTGTCGAATATGGTCTTGGGTAATGGATGAAATGAAATGTTAAGTATGTTTAAAACTTGTTGTAAGCACTGCACAGTATCATACTCGTGAATGACACAATTTCGTTCCCGTTACTGTAATACAAAAATTAATCAGCAGCAGCAAAATGGAAAGACAGAACTCTATACAAAAATTCCAGAAAGGCCTACACTTTCTCCTATGTTTCTCTTTAAAATGTTGTACAAACGTGATGGACTGTATCTAACACAATGAAAATATGTAACACACATAACCACAAAAAGTCAGTAACGAAAATACTATTATTCCACTTTTATACTTTGATAAAATAAGACATTAGGGTTTTTAATTTTCTAATTTTGTACAATCACAGTAAAGACAGTGCAGTTTTGATTTCTAAGCAGCTACTTTAAAATGCCAAATAGTTACGCATACTACAGTGTACTGTCCTACTTAAAATAATGAGTTGCCTTTGTTTGCTTTTGCATTGAAAATGTGCGTACACAGTTTGCATTTGACGATGTTTTCCTTTTAGCGCCTGACTTGAAACTAAGAATCTGCAAAAACAAGAGTTTGATAATAAGTGTTACATTGCTGTTAGTAATTCCAAAATAAGTAACAAATTAAATGAACATTGGACGTTATAGGTGATATATTTCTTCGAAAATATAATGAAAAATACGTCGTTTTATATAAGTCTCAATACGCGATGCCGTACTAAGAGTTTTTTTAAGTCCAGTCTTTGAAAGGGTTTTAAAGTGGACCATTTTATTTTGTTTGTATAACCAATACGTAGTTAAAAGCGATATCGCTATAAACGGTATCGACTGTCAGTTCTTGGCATTTCAAGAACATCACACTTAATCATTTCGTGTCACTACACAGTGTGCGGCAGAAACCGTGACTTCCTTTAAAGATTTTATTTGACCAAGAAGTTTTGCAGTTACACGTTGTTAGAGTGCATTGTTTGACAAAAGACTTCATAATATGTTATTAGACATGTCACTTTTTACAAATTATGTCCTTTAGGTGTCAACCATTGTCGGCAATGCAATTCTCGGAACGAAATCGTACATCCGCTATAAGCTTGCGAAGTGTCGCTTGTTATGGTCTAGATTTCGGCGTGAATGCTGTTTCTCAAGTTCTCACTAGTTACTGGCCTAGTAACGTACGCTTTGGGTCTCACAGTGGCCAGCTGATACGTCAGCAAAGCAGGAAATAAGACGCTCTGGAACCATTCTGCGTAATGCTGTCATGGCCGTTCAGGTTGTGTGAGTGGTCGCACCGTCCTTTGGAACCGTAACTACGCACGGATATTTTTATGACACTTTTCCTGCCTTACGAAATGTGTAACATAACAACATATGGATCTGATATTACTGTGGCACTGCCGCCAGCATCATTCTCAAAAGAGTAAGGACCAATAGCAGCATTCTTTGTAGAAATGCCACACTACACAGCATCATTTGCGCTATCAAGTGTTTTCATGCATTTAATGAGGGTTGGTCGGCACTACAATTTTGTCTGTTCACGTAGTCCAATAAATGGAACTGCGCCTCACCAGACGTCATGAAATTGTTGAAAAAATCGGTATGAGTGGTAGTCATTTCCAGAGACTGTAAAGAACTTCTGGCGTGCCTCCTGATCTCTGGGCAACAACTGTTGCAACATTTGGACATTGTACGGATGGGAATGAACACGTTTCTGTCCGAGATGTGAAGGACTTGCGAATGCCGACGAATTTATTACGCTGAACTTCGCTGAAAAGCAGCTGTAACTGTTGCACGCTGTTGCTCTCAACTTGCAAACCCATCTCGTAATTGACTTCTGGGATGGAAATTAATTATTATGACCAGCGTCGCAATGTTGCCGTAACATACGCTCTTACCACACAATCGCCCCATCTGAAAAACGTTTCTGTTGCGAGAGCAAGATGTTCGTTTGACCAATGACTCGTACTGATTGGTAATGCTTTGAATCGCACTTCGCAATGCTATCTGCATCAACTCTCCAGGAAGCCGTGTTCAACAGTAGCGCCGAATTTACAATGGGCCACTGTTTCTGCCATATCCCGTGTATTTATCCAGTCGTATCTGTCGAACCGCTCATTTCATTTCACTGCATACTTGCTTCATGGGGATCTCGTGTGTCGGCGTAAACCACGGTCTTCCAAAGACTCCGCTGCCCACGTGGTGCTATCCTCACAAATCCCTTGGAAGAAACCTCTGGTAGTAGCGTTTCGAAATCAAAGATGAAAACATCAGTAACAATGAAAGTTTGAGTCAGACCTGACTGTATGGTCATTTAGTCTAACGGTCAAGGTGATTACTCGCTGTAAGCAAGGAATTCATGCTCGGGTTGCTCTCTGGAACACACTTTTATTGTCACTACATATTCATATACAATCAAAGTAAGTGCTTGGCTTCCCTATTTCCGACTACAAAACAAGTGTTTACTCTATATATTTGGTGAGCGGCATCCTTGAACTGCCTTCGCTAAAATTTAAATACACGAGGCCAGGGGTGCAGTGCAGCACAACAGTTAAATGGCTTCTGAGCCCCACGCCCATGAAAAGTTATACGCTGTCAAAAAATTTTTATGTTGCGAGAAAAAGAAAGCGCAAAACACCTAACAACTACGGGAATATCAATGGTGACGCCTGGTGTACATCGTCTAAAGCTCGAGTGGATCACAGATGTGTATTTCTCATCGACAGTGAATCCCTAATTGCACTTCAGACCATTCGCTAGTGAGTCCAGTGAACTAAATATTGCACAGTACGCAAGTCGGGCTCCTTTGATAAGGGGAGGAACTCTCACGGTGAAGGTAATGAAACAATGCTTAGGACTTCCACGTCATGACCTTCAGTGTTTAAGGAAATGTCATTCTGCTGGGTACGACGTCACGGTGGTACCCAGGAAAACGAGCAAGCCGACATAGCAGCAGGGATTGCTTGATAGGAAAATAAAACGCTGCTACCACGTGCTATCCCCCTGGGTGTTGTGATCTAGGTGTTGAGCAAAAAAATGCTGTCAGTAGGAAAATGAATGTCAAAGTAACAAATTATGGTAAGTTAATAGTTCTTGTGGAAGGAAGGGAGATTTGGGTTTAACGTCACGGCGGCAAGAGTACTGGGATAGAAGTACAGGATGGTTTGTTTTCAGAAACACCATTTTGACATTCACCTTGTAATTTAATCACTGGGCTATCTTGAATGGAGCACGAGTCTCCTTTCATAGAAATTTGGAGGACAGGCTCTAACACGACTAGGAATGGGGCATTGCTCTTTAACGCATGTCCATCTCTAGATGAACCAGCGAGATGGACTGAACTCGTATTCGGAAGGGCGGCGGATTAATCGTCGTGCAGCCGCTCACATTTACGTCCTCCGTGATCTCTCTAAATCACTCATACCAAGTGCCGTGATGATTCTATTGAAAAAGACATCGCCACATTTTTCCTTGTCCTTGTCTTATCCGAGCTTGTGCTACGTTGTAATGACCTAGTCGTTCACGAGACGTTAATCCCTAAGCTTCCTTCTTAATACCGTGCGAGGTGGCGCAGTGGTTGGCACACAGGACTTGCACACGGTTCAAACCCGCGTCTGACTATCCTGATTTCGGTTTTCCGTGATTTTCCTAAATCGCTTCAGGCAAATGCCGGGATGGTTTCTTCCCCGTCATTCCCTAATCCGATGGGACCGATGACCTCGTTATCCCAAATCAACATCAACCAACCAACCAATCAACCAAACGACTTCCTTAATCCGGGGGAGGACCCACCATCGCGGTGTACTTTTGCTGCATAAGTTCGCAGCGTGTTCCCATAAGTTTAGCAAACACAACACATACACATTACAGAGACTTTAGTAATCAACAATATATTCTGTTTCACTATTTACAACAGTTTTCCAACGCTGGGGTGCCTCCGCTGCTGTCACTACTATGTCTGAAATGGTCCAATTTCTCCATTTTGCATTCCATTTTATAGCGTCCACAGCTCCACTCACCATCTCCAAATGACAATGTGACACAATGTAAACTCAAATAGCAAAAGTGAACTACAAATAAGAAATGACAGTCGACAAATAAATCAATAGCAACCGGAGTACCAACATACAAGACAACTTGTCTCTCAAATCTTGATACAAGTATGAGTTAAACTTCCAACTTGGGACCTGAGATTACTATTTAACTGCTGGACTAATATCACACAAAGCAGATATAGCAAGTAACTGGTAAAAATGGGGATAATATGGAAATAATGCACACAACTCACCGACACACCCAAGAGTGCAGGAGACATCAGTTTCATCCAAAAATAGTCGCGAGCGATAGATATTCGTGACTATTCAAAAGTGTTTGTGCTTGGTGTAACCAGAACAGGTTAACGCTCAAATTTGTCGGCGTAGAACGCTTAGGACTCTGCAGAAGCTTCTGAAAAACCGTTCGAAAGAACTCGGGACTACTGTCTGTAAGAGCAAGTTATAATTTTTCCAGACCATCTTAGAGGATGATAGAATCAGGAGAAATGCAGGACAGAGTTAGGGGGGGGGGGGGGGGGTAGTGGGGTAACGAAGAGATTGAGAGAAGGTACACATTGCCTGAGAAAGTAACTGAAGAGTCCAGCATCGGAGGAGGAAACGATAGTTCACCAGTGAGAAGCTATGTGACGTTACTTCAGTGATTACAAGATCGAGTTAAATTTACAGATAACTTGGCAGTATGACCCCACTAATTACTATGATCCAGTACTCCCTCTGGCCTGGATGCATGCTCAAATTCGGTTGGGATGGGTGTAATAAAGCCGTTGTATTTTCTCCTGAGTTTTGTAACTAATCCCTGACATCTTGGTCACTAGCAGTGGTACGGAATTACCGTTCAAGCAGGAGCCACACATTTTCTATGAGGGGATCTTTCTGGCAGCGGGAAACCCTCGACATTATGCAGACAGTACACGGAGACACGTGCCATATGAAGATGAGAATTGTTTTGTTGAAAAATGGCACCACGATAATGTCGCAAGAGAGGTTCGTTACTACGTCACTTCATAAAAATGTTTCCATGCTAGGCTTGGTACCGTTATGCGATACAATGGATGTCCGGCCACTACAGCCTAGACTAGCATTCTTCTGTAGCTTCTATTCTCTTTTTGTATGCACTGCATATCGTGCATATTTTACTTCCACACATGGCTACACTCCATACAAATACTTTCAGATAGGACTTCCTGACACTTAAATCTATACTCGGTGTTAACAAATTTCTCTTGTTCAGAAATGCTTTTCTTGGTATCGTCAGTCTACATTTTATATCTCATCTTCTTCGGCCATTATCAGTTATTTTGCCGCCCAAACAGCAAAAATCCCCTACTGCTTTAAGCATCTCAGTTTCTAATCGAATTCCCTCAGCATCATCTGATTTAATTCGACTACATTCCATTATCCTCGTTTTGCTTTTGTTCACGTTCTTCTTATATCTTCCTTTCAAGATACGATCTATTCTGTTCAACTGCACTTCCAAGTCCTTTGCTGTCTCTGCCAAAATTGCAATGTCATCGGCAAACCTCGAAGTTTTATTTCCTCTCCCTGGGCTTTAATTCCTACTCCAAATTTTTCTTTTGTTTCCTTCATTGCCTGCTCAATATACAGATTCAATAACTTCGGGGATAGGCTACAACCCTCTCTCACTCCCTTCTGAACCACTGCTTCCCTTTCGTGCCCCTCGACTCATAACTGTCCTCTGCTTTCTCTACAAATTGTAAAAGACTTTAGCCTCCCGTATTTTACCCCTGCCACCTTTAGAAATTGAAATAGGGTACTCCAGCTTTCTCTATGTCTACAAATGCTAGAAACGTAGATTTGTCTTTCCTTAAGCCATCTCCTATAAGTCGTAGGATTAGCATTGTCTCGTGTGTTCCTACATTTCTGTGGAATCCAAACTGATCTTCCCCGAGGTCGGCCTATGCCAGTTTCTCCATTCATTTGTAAAGGATTCGTGTTAGTATTTTGCAGCCGTGCCTTATTAAACTGACAGTTGGGTAATTTTCATACCTGTAAGGACCTGCTTTCTTGAAGTCTGAGGGTATTTCGCTTGTCTCATTCATCCTGCTCACCAAATGGAAGAGTTTTGTCATGGCTGCTTCTCCCAAGGGTATTAGTAGTTCTGAAGGAATGTCGTCTGCTCTCAGGGACTTGTTTCGACTTAGGTCTTCCAGTGCTTTGTCAAATTCTTCACTCAGTATCATATCTCCCTTCCCTTTCCATAATATTAACCTCATGTACATGTCCCTTGTACAGACCCTCCATATACTCCTTCCACCTTTCTGCTTTCCCTTCTTTGCTTAAGATTGGTTTTCCATGTGAGCTCTTGCTATTAATACAGGAGGTTCTCTTTAGTATGTTATCAGTAAAAAAATTAAAAAAACACTTGTTATAGCCGAGAAATACCGGTTATTCAGAAGTAAAATACCGGTATCGGTTTTAACTGGTCGGTTTCTAGTGTCAACGGAAGCGTCCGATTCCACCCGTCTGCTTTGACCCATGACATAAGGATGTTGTTGTGTGCGACGTCATTAAGGCGCGGAGTTGAGTTGGTTGTGTTTGTAGATATCGTCTTCTTGTGTTTGATGGCGTCCTGTGTGTGTGTGTGTGCGCGCGCGCGCGCGCGTGTGTGTGTGTGTGTGTGTGTGTGTGTGTGTGTGTGTGTGTGTGTGTGTGTGTGTGTCTGCATGTTTGGGATGGCCGACCTAATTAGCAGCACCGAAATTTGTTTTTGGTGATTATATTTTTTTGGGTCTATTTTTCTCGAGTTGTAATGTGTCGTGTATTTATTGTGTATCGAATGTATTTTAATTTACGTAGGAATGTTTTACTTTGGAATTTTGAGGTGTTGTGGTTTTGGTTCTGTTTTTCGTAGTTGTAGGTGTTGGTTTTTTCGTGTCAATATTAGCTGTGGTCAAGGAAATGTCTGATTCAAATTGTCGTAGTTTTTGCTGTAGGCGTTGGTGGTTTGGTATCGTCAGCTGCGGTTGAGCTATATAGGTCAAGGGAAGTGTCAGATTACCGTAGAGTTCGTATTTTTTTTTCATTTAGTGTGTTTTGGGATCGTGGTGTTTTTTTACTGTTATATTTAGCTTGTCCCCTCCCTAAATACCCCCCCCCCCAATTTCCACAGGGTTGTCTCGTTAGTTTGATTTATGTTAAAAAGGGAGATGTTATTGTCTTATTTATACGTATTACCCTGTTTTTTGCCGTGTGTATGTAGTGACATCATAGGCGTCATATTTGAGACGCTTAGAATAGTCATTTCCGCCATATTGATGACGTCATGGGTCAAAGCAGACGGGTGGAAGCGTAATCCCTAGTGCTTATGATCTGAACGCCGAGATCATGAATAGTCCCGTGTGCCTGTCGCAGGGACAGCTTGGCGCTCACCTGACCGCAGGACGGCGAGGAAGATGGCGCCGACGAGGAAGGTGTAGCGCGCCTTGGCCCGCATCTTGTCCGTCACGGGCGGCACCGTGAGCCGCGACACGAAGTCGCCGCCGGCCATGAAGGACATGCACAGCGCCGTCTGCGCCAGCGTCAGCCGCACGCCGTTGTGCAGGTAGAACGGCAGCAGCATGTTGAAGTTCACGTTCGTCGTGTACACCGCCGCCGTGCCGATCGTCACGTTCAGGAACACCGGGTCCTTCAGCAGGTCCAGGTCCATGAACGCCACGAATCGCTGCAGCAGCGTCCGCCGCTCTGCGAACACAAGCAGTCACGTCAGTTGGGAAAACAGGTACAGGGGACCGCAGAGAAACGCCAACATTGGAGAAAAAACTGCCCAGCGACAAAAGAAATAGTTTTGTGTGTGATATAGTTACAAATTTACGGTTTTCGGGTCTCTACCTTCGTTGTACTGTGAAATCTCTCTTCTTTTTCAAATTTCAGGACTCTAGGCCAACCACACGTATCATGTACTCTTTGATGCGTGAATTTTTCAAGTATCCAAATATGTGACATAAATCGGTGTATCTCTTGACTGCGCTGACTTAAAAGGTTCAAATTTCTCTTCCGCGAAGGAACCATAAACATTAGTATGCGACATAAATTTCAACTCCATAGTCTACACGTTCTTAGGAAAACGGAGTATTAACAGATGTGCGAACAGACAGAGAGTCCGATAAGAATAATAACAAAAAAATTTATTTCGCTTCATGTAATTAAAAATTTACAGTTTTAGCATTCTTTTTGACGACTCTCATGATTCTAGCCCTACGGCGAAGTACCATATAGGTTTTGATGAGTGAGTTTGCCGAAGGAGTTTTCCAGTTTTAAAACATGTGACATGCCCATATGTTTTGACTACATTGACTTACAAGCGTCAATCATTTACACCATCAAGGAAGCATACATCCCAGTACCGAAATACACAGGATGACAATTATTGAACTGTATGAAAAAAAGGAAAGGTGGAAGTAGTATATACAGGGCTTGTACAAGGGCGATGTACTTGACAACAATATTATGGAAATGGAAGACCATGTAGATGAAGATGAAATGGGAGACATGCTACTGCGTGAAGAGCTTGAGAGAGCACTGAAAGACCTAAGTCGAAACAAGGCCCCGGGAGTAGATAACATTCCATTAGAACTACTGACGGCCTTGGGAGAGCCAGCCCTGACAAAACTCTGCCATCTGGTGAGCAAGATGTATGAGACAGGCGAAATACCCTCAGACTTCAAGAAGAATATAATAATTCCAATCCCAAAGAAAGCAGGTGTTGACAGATCTGAAAATTACCGAACTATCAGTTTAATAAGTCACAGCTGCAAAATACTAACACGAATTCTTTACAGACAAATGGAAAAACTGGTAGAAGCCGACCCCGGGGAAGATCAGTTTGGATTCAGTAAAATATAGGAACACGTAAGACAATACTGACCCTACGACTTATCTCAGAAGAAAGATTAAGGAAAGGCAAACCTACGTTTCTAGCATTTGTAGACTTAGAGAAAGCTTTTGACAACGTCGAATACTCTCAAATTCTGAAGGTGGCAGGGGTAAAATACAGGGAGTGAAAGGCTATTTGCAATTTGTACAGAAACCAGATGGCAGTTATGAGAGTTGATGGGCACGAAAGGGAAGCAGTGGTTGGGAAGGGAGTGAGACAGGGTTGTAGCCTATCCCCGATGTTATTCAATCATTATATTGAGCAAGCAGTAAAGGAAACAAAAGGAAAATTCGGAGTAGGTATTAAAATCCACGGAGAAGAAATAAAAACTTTGAGGTTCGCCGATGACATTGTAATTCTGTCAGACAGCAAAGGACTTGGAAGAGCAGTTGAACGGAATGGACAGTGTCTTGAAAGGAGGATATAATATGAACATCAACAAAAGCAAAACGAGGATAATGGAATGTAGTCGAATTAAGTCGGGTGATGCTGAGGAAATTAGATTAGGAAATGAGACACTTAAAGTAGTAAAGGAATTTTGCTATTTGTGGAGCAAAATAACTGATGATGGTCGAAGTAGAGAGGATATAAAATGTAGACTGGCAATGGCAAGGAAAGCGTTTCTGAAGAAGAGAAATTTGTTAACATCGACTATAGATTTAAGTGTCAGGAAGTCATTTCTGAAAGTATTTGTATGGAGTGTAGCCATGTATGGAAGTGAAACATGGACGATAAATAATTTGGACAGGAAGAGAATAGAAGCTTTCGAAATGTGGTGCTACAGAAGAATGCTGAAGATTAGATGGGTAGATCACAGAACTAATGGAGGGGTACTGAATAGAATTGGAGAGAAGAGAAATTTGAGGCACAATTGGACTAGAAGAAGGGACCGGTTGGCAGGACATGTTCTGAGGCATTAAGGCATCACCAATTTAGTATTGGAGGGCAGCGTGGAGGGTAAAAATCGTAGAGGGAGACCAAGAGATGAATACACTAAGCAGATTCAGAAGGATGTAGGTTGCAGTAGGTACTGGGAGATGAAAAAGCTTGCACAGGATAGAGTAGCATGGAGAGCTGCATCAAACCAGTCTCTGGACTGAAGACCACGACAACAACAACATGAAAAAAACCTTAATTTGTTGGAAACTAGGGCCAGCGGCCGCGGCAGCAGTGCTCAGCGGCTAAATCCCGTTCAAGGTCACACAGAGATGCCTCACACAGAGTGCATCCAAGAGTGCACAAGACAGATTGTAGTTCTTTTCTTTTTAATAGAAAGGACATAAGGACAGGACAGGAAATTTATTAATTTCTATAATAGTCAGTCAAATCACCTACAAGATGAACATTGTTACAGTTCCCTGAGCCTGTAGCCGAAACACATACTGACTCATATTCACCTACTTTACGGTGATTATTAGTCCTTAAAATAAGAGACATTGTAGAGATAACATAGGAACCTCCCATATCTCTGTTGTACACTTCAGCAATATGATATGTACGATAATAATGTGAAGGGCGTGCATTGAAGATGTAAACGTCAGTGCTGAACGCAATGTCGCGGTGTTACGGTTACTCCCGAGAAGGGCCGAGCAACGCCAAATGATAGGCCGGGCCACGGCCCGCCCGTGACCCGCACACTCTGCACGCGTGAAGTCTAGCCCGCCGTAGCCGGCCCTGATTTAAAGCAAACCTGACTCGCACCCTCACAGTGGAGCTACTAACGCCAGTCTTAAGCGAGCAGCGAGAATTTTCTGTAGATATTATGTTTCTGATATAGAAACAGACAATTATTGAAGTATATGGAAAAAATGTAAATTAGTTACAAACTACGGAGTGCACACACTTTATTGAAAGTGTAAATGTCACTACACATTTTCGGATGTAGGTTATGATATGTTCGATATGCCTGCCATCATTGGCGATGACGTGGCGCAGACGAATAGCGAAATTCTGCCTGACCCGCCAAAGTGTCGGAGCATCGACGCTATGTGTGGCCTCCTGAATCACTATTTTCTGCTCAGCAATGGTTTTGTGGTTGCTGCTGTACACCTTGTCTTTAATATAGCCGCACATAAAGGAGTCGCAGGTGTTCAGATCCGGAGAATATGGCAGCCAATCGAGACCCATGCCAGCGGCCTCTGGGTACCCCAGAGCCAGAAAGCGCTCCCCAAAGTGCTCCTCCAGGACACCAAACGCTCTTCTGCTTCGATGGGGTCGAGTTCCGTCTTGCTTCAAGCCCATCTTGTCGAAATCAGGGTCATTTTGTATAATGGATACGAAATCACCTTCCAAAACCTTCACTTACCGTTCGGTAGTCATCGTGTCATCAAGGAATATTGCACCGATTATTCCGTGACTGGACATTGCACACGACACAGTCACCCGTTGAGGGTGAAGAGACTCCTCGATTGCAAAATGCGGACTCTCAGTTTCCTCAAATGCGCCAGTTTCGCTTACTCACGAACCCATCCAAATGAAAGTGGGCTACGCCGCTAAACCAGTAGTAATGTGCATACCAATTCCCATCATGCCCCGCGGCCAACCGTGTAGTTGAATGTCGTAGCGCAAACCGTTCACAAGCTATGACTATTTTATTTCATATTGTTCAATATTAGTCAGCCCGTACTTCAACATGATACATCGTTCCGCTCCTGAAAAAGAAAGGGTTTTTAATAGTCGGCAGACAGACAGACAGACAGACAGACAAACGAAAAACAAAGCCATTATCTAAGGGTTTCGTTTTGCCGATTGAGATACGGAACGCAAAAAGCATTTTTAAAAAAGTTACAAAACATGTTTTACGAAACTGAAAACTGCATTAGGCCTCACGTCTTAAAAAGTTATGTGTATCATTTTGCCACACGAATCCAACGAGTCGTTACTTTTAGATTTGCACTGCGTGGCGCAATGTTTCCACTAGGATTTGGTGATCTCCTTTTCCATCATTATCCTGAACTGAGCCACTGTTCTTCGGCTACTCATGTACACTACTATCTTCCCCACAAAAAGAAGTCATTGGCTAGTACGGAGACTAATGTAAAGCTGACGGCACATGGACCGCGCATTCTAACGTTGAGCGTGCAGGGCTTCTGACGCCACAGCGTGGAATAACACATTGGGAAGTCTCTGCGAACGTGCAGATCAATATCTACCATGTCAGGTATTCTTAATGTTTGTTTGAAAGTTGACCAACGAGATGGAAGGGCACCCCTACGTCACATGCACGCCATCCGGGGCCCACTAGATATCCGGGCCACGCTACAAACTTGCGACGCCACACTAGACGTCTTGTCAACCACACTTCGCGAACATTCGGCACCGTGCAGAACCCACGGAAAACAATATGTAATTGAAAAGGTACCCACTAAAGATTTTAACTTTGTCGTGTGGTATCAAGAGCTTGTATGCATTTAAGTGCGCAGCCAAGAATTACTGAACTCGCCTGAAATAGTTACTCGTACCCCGCCGGAGACGGCTGCTGGCACTCGTAAGAACTGCAGTGTCACGTGCTGTAACGTACACCCCAAGGCCTGTCTTTCTCGTGGGTTTCGACGACATCCCTCTTCAGTACAGAGTCGCGAGGCGTCTTACTGGTTTTCAGTTAGAGCCCACGTGTACGAGGGTCGATCCAAAAGAAATGCACACTATTTTTGTAAAAATACAGTTTTCATTCTGCACGTGTGAAAGTTTTACAGTGTGTAGATACATCCTTCCCGCTTGTTTTCAAACTTAGTTCAACCTGTTCCCGTGAGTGGCGCCGTCACAGCACGTCTTCAAGATGGGTGCTACTCTTGACGTTCGTCAGAAGCAACGTGCTGTCATTGAATTCCAGTGCTGTGAAAACGAGACAGTGGGAAACATCCACAAGAGGTTGAAAAAGATGTATGGAGATGCTGCTGTTAGTTGGTGGGCAAGCAGGTTACGTGATGAAAGCGGGCACGGCAGTATTGAGGATTGTCCTCTCAGCGGCATGTCTCGTACTGCACACACTCCAGACAATGTGCAGAGAGTTAACGAATTGGTGACTGCTGACAGACGCATCACAGTGAACGAATTGTCACACTACGCTGGGATAGGGGAATGAAGTGTTTGCAGATTACTGAAAGTGTTGGCGTTAAAAAAGATTTCTGCCAGGTGGGTTCCCAGGATGTTGATAGTGGCTCACAAAGAAACGAGAAAAATGGTAAGCAGCGAACTTTGGAACAGAACGAGAATGGTATAGATGAATTTCTTGGAATAATTGTGACAGGTGATGAAACATGGCTCCATCATTTTTCACCAGAGACGAAGAGGCAATCAATGGAGTGGCATCACATAAATTCACCCAAGAAAAAAATAATTCAAAACCACACTTTCTGCTGGAAAAGTTATGGCTACGTTGTTTTTCGATTCAGAAGGACTCTAGCTTGTGGACATCATGCCAAGTGGAACCACCATAAATTCTGATGCATATGTGACGACACTGAAGAAACTTCAAGCACGTCTGAGTCGTGTTCGAACACATCGACAAAAGCAGGATGTTTTGCTGTTGCGCGACAATGCACGGCCACATGTCAGTCAAAAAACCATGGAAGAGGTCACAAAACTCGGATGGACGACACTGAAACATCCGCCTTACAGTCCTGACCTGGCTACATGTGACCATCATCTCTTTGGGAAACTAAAAGACTTTGTTCGTGGAATAAGGTTTGAAGATGATGACTCCCTTGTTCACGCTGCCAAACAGTGGCTCCAACAGGTTGGTCCAGAATTTTATCGTACGGGTATACAGGCGCTGGTGCCAAGATGGCGTAAGGCAGTTGAGAGGGATGGAAATTATGTGCAGAAATGAAAATATTGTTCCTAAAGAATGTATCTACACACTGTTAAACTTTCAAACATGTAGAATAAATGATTGATTTAAAAAAAAGTAGTGTGCATTTCTTTTGGAGTGACTCTCGTATATTACGCCGTTTCTGAGCACCGTCAAATTGAGGTTCTCTCGAAAAACCCTCGCTAATCGTGTGATTCATTGTAATGTGACGGGAAATGTCATAATCGTGGTTCAATAATTATTGTAACTTGCTTATTTTGAGGTTATGCTATTTCAAGACAACGGCACATTTGGGGTCAAAAACTCATTATCCTTGGTAGAATTTGTTATAATTAAATGTGAGTTATCAACATACATAGGCTAACGGCCTTGCCGCAGTGGTAGCACCGGTTCCCGTCAGATCACCGAAGTTAAGCGCTGTCGGGCTGGGCTAGCACTTTGATGAGTGACATCCAGTCTGCCGCGCGCTTTTGGCAAGCGGGGTGCACTCAGCCCTTGTGAGGCAAACTGAGGAGCTGCTTGATTGAGAAGTAGCGGCTCCGGTCTCGTACACTGACATACGGCAGCGAGAAGGGTGTGCTGACCACATACCTCTCGATATCCACATCCAGTGACGCCTGTGGGCTGAGGATGACACGGCGTCCGGTCGGTGTCGTTGGGCCTTCATGGCCTGTTCGGGCGGAGTTAACCTACCTTCGATTATCGCTTTCAAGAGATAGTTACATGCAAAGTAAGAACACGAAACATTCATGGTCGCTGTAGTAGTGTCTCAGAATTGTAAGGTTTTCGTGCTGCTAGTTCGCATCTCACTGGATCCATTTTTTTAACCTTTGCGTTTTCTAATAGGTTCTCATTCTTTCTTATTAATTTAATAAAAGTATACTCTATGATATTCGATGTTATGTAAGTATAAGTGCGCTCTTTCTGAAGAGTGAGTTTGTTCAATTAGCTTAATCTACAAGATGGCTTGCACTATTCACAGGAAGTTGATATTTTGCACTTTCTTGTTTTAACTTCTGTATTTCATATGTTGTAAGGATTCGGCTGCTGAATAGGTACAGTGATCAAGTAAGAATGATCTTACTATTAAAAAGTTAGAACGGCGATACAATTTTTATGTTATGTGTAGAACTACTGTAAATTTGTATCGCAGTGTTTGTAAATGGGACTTTTATAAGTCGATGTCCTTACTGGCTAGACATGGCATTGTACTTTTTGCCTCATAACATTTTCACAGATATTGAAGTTTTCATTTATGTACACAACAGACAAAACAACATGACTATCATATGGAAAGGGAGGAAATGTGCTTTATGGAGCTAACACAGGAATTACTTGCGACGGTGATACATTCTTATCATTGGACTCATATTCTGTGATGAATAGTGAGAGCAGGCGAGATGCTGTATAGATCACTCACATAAATGAAAACAACAAATAAACGGTGTCAACTATGCTACAACTTGAAAATTCAAGAGTCAGAACATTCAAAACGGAACGCAAGAGGCATAATATGTTGTACCTGTGTACAACAAATAGGAGGTACGTACGTCTGGACGTCTCTTCGTTACACGCCGCTGTTGCAAACTGACATTAAGCCACGACACATACACAGATTTCAATACAGCGAACAGACACGTCAATTATCGGACGGAAAGCTGAAATTTTGTGAAGAAAAAAAAATTGGACCGAGGGAGATTTCCACTCGAATTTCTCGCGTTGCATCCCAACAGCACGACCGCAGAACCATGACGCGACGACCGTTTACCTTGCTCGATATTCCACATATTTCTTTGGCCCGTTCACTGTTTCTATTCTTCTTCTTTTTTCCACAGTTCAGTACACGTTCTTCCTATTTTTGTGTTTTATCTGTGTTCAGTTTTTGACGGGCTATCCAATGGGCCAACTTACCACTAAATCTAGGGGGGGGGGGGGGGGGGGGGAGTTTACCTTGTTAAGTGTTCAGCAGGACATTGAACTCGGAACTCGGCACGCTCAAAGCTGACGTTCAAAAGCACGATCTGTGTGCCGACGGCTTCAAGTGATGAACTGATTTATCATTACCTGAAATGACTCGATCCTAAATCAAATCCTTACCCCTACCTACATTATTACTGTACTTCTCTCTCTCACACATCAGTATTTTCTTTCCTGTTAACTACACTGGTAAGGTGTGTCTCCCATCCCAAACCCACTCTCATGCCGCAGGTATTTTCTGGCAGTTCGTCTTGTCGAACACGAAATCAGTATCATCTTCATAAATAAGCTGAAGCCATCTCAAGATGAACGCTTCTAAACTACAATTGTTGATAAAAAATAAAATCACTTTAATGACTCGAACCTGTTGGACAACAAGTTATGTTTAATGTACAGAAATGACAATATAATCAAGGATCTCTCCTTCCTACCGTTTACTCTGTCCTATAGGGTCCGCTGCCTTCATAATATGGCTTTTTTTTTTTGTTTAACTTCGTGCCTCCATGTCCTTCCTGTAGCCTCAGAATCGTCAGTTAACCTAAGTGTTTGCGTCTACAGGCAGGAAAGCAGAATTTATGTGTTAGCGGAAGACCAGGAATTAAAAGGATTGCATAATGATTGGAATACCTGTTGTCCATTCTCCCTCAGGTACATAAAACTCCAGAGAGGGCAGCACGTTCCAGGGACGCAACCGAATGTAGCTACCGAACATATCATGTAAATACTACAAGACCTGATAAAGCTTAAAAGAGAATACATATGGAAATAAATATGGAAAGTACATATGGAAATTGAGTCTTTCGACATACTTTTCTGTCAATCGATAGAATTTCTAACTGGCCCCAGAAAACCACAATCACATAAACACGAAATGCACCGAGTCATATGATGTGAGGTACAAAAAATGTTCCAATGTGTGTGAAATCTTATTGGACTTAACTGCTAAGGTCATCAGTCCCTAGCCCTACCCACTACTTAACCTAAATTATCCTAAGGACAAACACACACACCCATGCCCGAGGGAGGACTCGAACCTCCGCCGGGATCAGCCCCACAGTCTATGACTGCAGCGCCTTAGACCGCTTTTTTTTTAAAAAATCTCATTTTGTTCTATCTTGTTCGTTGAATTTGTTCGTGGTGGACGTCCGATGACAAGGAGAACATGAAAAGCAGACCGGCCAAAAAAGTCTATCAGAACCAAACATAGGCTTCAATTTGAAAAAGTAATTTCTGACAATGTACGTCTGGACCAGAGCTCTGTATGGTAGTCAGTCATGGTCTGAGGAAAACAGGAACGACGAGAGTCGAAGCATCTGAGATGTGGTGCTACTAGGACTGCTGATACTTTTAAAAATATCTGGTATTAATTAGTGTCTTTAACTGCTCTCGATAATTCGACAAAAATTATCGACATACCTAAGAAAGAAGTATCGATATATCAGCCTATAAAAATATCGGGTGCACATTATAAATATACTGGCTATTTAAGAGTTGTATATTTAGACAGGCGAAATTCCCTCAAACTTCAAGAAGAATGTAATAATTCCAATCCCAAAGAAAGCAGAGGTTGACAGATGTGAAAACTACCGAACTATCAGTTTAATAAGTCACAGCTGCAAAATACCAACACGAATTCTTTACACACAAATGGAAAAACTGGTAGAAGCCGACCTCGGGGAAGATCAGTTTGGATTCCGTAGAAATATCGGAACACATGAAGCAATACTCACCTTACGACTTATCTTAGAAAACCAGATTAAGGAAAGGCAAACCTACGTTTCTAGCATTTGTAGACTTAGAGAAAGCTTTTGACAATGTTCACTGGAATACTCTCTTTCAAATTCTAAAGGTGGCAGGGGTAAAATACAGGGAGCGAAAAGCAATTTACAATTCGTACAGAAACCAGATGGCAGTTATAAGAGTCGAGGGACATGAAAGGGAAGCAGTGGCTGGGAAGGGAGTGGGACAGGGTTGTAGCCTCTCCTCGATGTTATTCAATCTGTATATTGAGCAAGCAGTGAAGGAAACAAAAGAAAAATTCGGAGTAGGTATTAAAATCCAGGGAGAAGAAATAAAAACTTTGAGGTTCGCCGATGACATTGTAATTCTGTCAGAGACAGCAAAGGACTTGGAAGAGCAGTTGAACGGAATGGATAGTGTCTTGAAAGGAGGATATAATATGAACATCAACAAAAGCAAAACGAGGATAATGGAATGGAGTCAAATTAAATCGGGTGATGCTGAGGGAATTAGATTAGGAAATGAGACACTTAAAGTAGTAAAGGAGTTTTGCTATTTGGGGAGCAAAATAACTGATGATGGTCGAAGTAGAGAGGATATACAATGTTGACTGCCAATGGCAAGGAAACCATTTCTGAAGAAGAGAAATTTGTTAACATCGAGTATAGGTTGAAGTGTCAGGAAGTCGTTTCTGAAAGTATTTGTATGTCGTGTAGCCATGTATGGAAGTGAAACATGGACGATAAATAATTTGGACAGGAAGAGAATAGAAGCTTTCGAAATGTGGTGCTACAGAAGAGTGCTGAAGATTAGATGGGTAGATCACCTAACTAATGAGGAAGTATTGAATAGGATTGGGGAGAAGAGAAGTTTGTGGCACAACTTGACTAGAAGAAGGGATCGGTTGGTAGGACATGTTCTGAGGCATCAAGGGATCACCAGTTTAGTACTGGAGGGCAGCGTGGAGGGTAAAAATCGTAGAGGGAGACCAAGAGATGGATACACTAAGCAGATTCAGAAGGATGTAGGTTGCAGTAGGTACTGGGAGATGAAGAAGCTTGCACAGGATAGAGTAGCATGGAGAGCTGCATCAAACCAGTCTCAGGACGGAAGACCACAACAACAACAACATATTTAATTACCGATTTATTATTAGATATTCTGTTCATCAACAAGATAGCAGCCTGCCTACTCCCTTAGAGCAAGAATTGAAAGAAAAACACTTAATTTGAAAATTTGTAAGTTGATAATGGGACTTTGTGCAGATGAAAAGCTTGTATTACAAGTCTCTTTTGGTCGACTATTGCGTTAATAATTAACAACTGTGTACATGGAGGATTGTCATGCAATATTTCATTTCTGTTAACCTCTCTACCTTATTTTCTTAATTTGTCATTGGCTACACGTCGAAATAAACCGTGTTTCACGCTGATGTGGGAAAATTGAGTGCTGAAGCAAAGCGTTGCAGTTTATGTTAGTAGCGCCCAGTACCGATTACGACAGCATTTCCCCTCACACGTCTCCATCAGTTGCATAGACCAATCTTGTCATTTAGATTTTTGTTCATCATTTTTATCAACTGTTTTTGAAGAATGTGGAAGTGAAAAAATGGCGCACTGGCTGCATTAAAAGTTGTTTCTTAGCGCAGTTGGTGTGCTATTTCTTCACATCGGAAATATTCTTATTCTACTTACACCACCATCTCCCCTCTTCACCCCCCCCTCCTTCAACCCCCCCCCCCCCCCCCCCGCCCCCATGCGATGTGCAATCGGACATCGGACTTCTTCTTTTATGCCACATATACTTGACTCACATAGTCACAGAGAAAATGTAGTAAGATAAAATTAAGTTCTACACCAATTTCAAAAGAACAATGGCAAATATTTATGATAACTGCGAAAAAAATGCAATATAAAATAAAAATATCGGTACTCGTATTGCTGTTTCGATACGGACATATCGGGGAAGAAAAAACCGTTGGTATATATATCGATTTCTAGGAAATATTCGATGTATCGATATTATACCGACAGTGTTATGTGCTACAGAAGAATGTTGAAAAGTAGGTGGACTGATAAGATAAGGAATGAGGAAGTTCTCTCTTAGATCGGCGAAGAAGTGAACATACAAAAAATCTGGCGTGAAGAAGGGACAGTATGATAAGAGATTGGGGAGTAACTTCCATGGTACCGGTGGAAGCTGTAGGAGGTAAAAACTGTAGGGTAAGACAGAGATTGAAACATAAGCAACAAATGGAAAAAATCCCCATACAGCCTTAGAGGGACTGGATCCCAAGACTAGTCACAAAGAACGAAAGTGAAATACATGAAATAAAAACAAAGGAGAAAGAGTGTCACACTTTCATGCCGATATGCTCTTTCACCATTTATTATTGTATATATACTTGCTTTTATCTTTATGTAAATTTATATGTACACGATGTATGAATTAATTTGTTTATTTTGCTGTATTATCAATTATGTATATTATCTAAATATCGCTGAGTAACCGCTGAGGGAATGTTAGGTTTTTGTCAACGAATAAGTATCGTTGGAGTAGCGGCGTCTCTTGACGCGGTATGATGTTACGTCAGAGCGCGCGCTACACAGAAAGAGAACTCTTGGTGTGAGACTTGGTGAAGTGCGGACGCATGGATGGCGTGCACTGTACTGGACGAGTGATTGTTTAGCGGCACGTGGCAAGTTATGAGCGTGGGCGGTGGAAATATTGGCTGCAGCAACATCAAGAACCCGCCACGCCAATATCATTGCCAATAACTCCCGTGCTCGCTAATTATCATGGAAAGGAGCAAGCAGCAGTATCGTCGCCACCAACTTTGTTTCGGCGAAAATGGACTGAAGTAAGTCAACTAGTTTTGTAACGGCGTTACTCAGCTTTCCGGTGCTTTGCGAGTGAATAATTACCATAGTTTAATCAAAACTGTTTACCCGTGATTCTCCTAAAATCATTCACCACGTAGGTCCCTGTCCTGTCCTATTGTTAAAATAATCCGAGTACCGTTTATGGAAAATTGCAGTGCCAGTTAATTTTGCTTATGAACTAAATGATTCGGTTAGATTAAAGATTATAGTAAATCAACTAATCAAATTAAAATGATCCCTGGCACTATGAACAAAAGCACTAACTAGAATTAATGAGTGAGTGCAAATATCAATGATTATTGTAATTTGTTGTTAGTAAAGTTCTGGTTCACATTTTGACTTGCAGTCGTGCTAAAGTATAATAATTACCTTTTGATACAGTAATTATCAATTTCTGCTTCCCTGCTCAGAAGTCAATAGAGTTTCTTTTAATTATTTTTTGCCATTTTCCAAAATTCATATGTAAATGGTAGACGTTATTGTGAGGTAGCGCCATTGTCACTCACAACAGTAAGTAACCATTAATTTAAGTGTTATCTTGTATGTTCTCAAAATTTCAGCTCTATTAGTTAATGATATTTCGAGTGCAAACTATTTTCTGTCTCGCTTTATTACGTAAATGTTTGAATTGTTTTTGCTAACGTGCTTGCAGCCCTCTGTTGCCGCGCGTGTTGGAGTAGTTCTTGACATTGACTGTTCGGCTCATTAATTCAACTACCGAACAGAAATTTTGCCCAATTGGACTGGCGACCGTGTTTCTTTTAGCTATAATTATTTCAGTAACTCTTATTATTCTGTTCCGATCCATGTGGTACCCCTTCTCGTTGGCACAGTACGTGAATGATAGCACAAACCTAACAACCATACTAAATTTTACAGTAATTAAGTAGGCGGAATAAGTTGTCCTAGAAGGCATCTTGTTGTTAACCTCCCCCTCATTTATCGACTTTATATTGAATCTTCGGAACGATAGCCTTTTCAAAATTTTATTCCAATTGTTTAGGCACATGTTCACACGGTCATATATTTCTAACGTTGTCGATAGAAGGGAAGAGGGACGTTGCAAGAGGTGGGAACTTAACCAACAAATTAAAAAAAGAGTCCCACTCACTCTGGGAGGGACTGTGACCCCAAAGCTAGTCACAAACAACGAAAGATAAGTGCATAAAATATAAACAAAGTGTGCTTGTGGAACGTCTGTTTCCAAAAGAACCCAACACTAGATTCAACGCTATAGTCTCCTCGAAAAGTAAAGGAGAAGACGGTGGGAAGAGCGTTGGAGGGGCTTACTGGGCTCCGGCCTGGTCTCCTGCGCCTCCTCCTCGCCGGCCTCCTCCACTGTGGTGGTGAGCTGCGGCCGCTTCCGCTCGTCGATCTCGATGTCGATGACGTCGCCGGTGCTGGAGCTGGCCAGCGACACGGCGGACGCGTTGCGGCGCGGGCCCTGCCTCTTGGGGGAGAGCAGGCCGTCCTTCTTGTCGGGCTCCCTCTCCCCCTCCTTCTTGTCGCCGTCGTTGTTGTTGTTCCCGTTGGCCTTGAGTGGCTCCAGCTCCTGCGGCACGGGCTGGCGCTCGGCGTGCCACTCCAGCGGGTGGAAGAGCAGCGCGCCGATGAAGCCGTGCATGGTGAGTCCGCCGATCACCAGCACGGCGCCGCTGAAGCTGAACGTCTCCAGCAGCAGCCGCACCACGTGAGGCATCGCCATCTGGCCGGCGTTGGTGCCCGCCAGCGACAGACCCACGGCGCGGCCGCGCGCCTTACGGAAGTACGTCTTCACCGCCAGGAAGTTGGACGGCGTCACCAGGCCCAGACCCAGACCTGCCGACATAGGTTTCACTTACTCAACACAACGTAGAACATTCTCAATCACAAGACGTTCGTCAAATTGTATCACCTAGACCAAACATTGCTGCACCCCAATAGCATGGTGGAAGACTGCGGTGCAAAAAGTACAAAGAAGGGCAGCTCGATTTGTAGTATCGCGAAATAGGGGAAATAGTGCCACAGACATGATACGTGAATTGGAGTGGTAATCATTAAAACAAAGGCGTTTTCCGTTGCGACAGGATCTTCTCATGAAATTTCAATCACCAGTTTTCTCCTCCGATTGCGAAAACATTCTGTTGGCACCCTCCTACACAGGTAGAAATGATAATCACGATAAAATAAGAGCAATCAGGGCTCGCACAGAAAAATTTAAGTGCTCGTTTTTCCCGCGTACCGTTCAAACAAAACAAAAAAAAAAAAGTTCAAATGTGTGCGAAATCTTATGGGACTTAACTGCTAAGGTCATCAGTCCCTAAGCTTACACACTACTTAACCTAAATTATCCTAAGGGCAATCACACACACTCATGCCCGAGGGAGGACTTGAACCTCCGCCGGGACCAGCCGCACCGTTCATGACTGCAGCGGCTGAGACCGCTCGGCTAATCCCGCGCGGCGCGTACCGTTCGAGAGTGGGACGGTAGAGAGACAGCTTGAAGGTGGTTCACTGAACCTTCTGCCAGGCACTTTATTGTGAATAGCAGAGCAATCATGTAGACGTAGATGAAGGGTCTTGATCTTCACAACGGTTGGAGCAAAGGAGCGCCCAATGACAGTTTAGACAGAGAGTAACAGAAATTTTTGTTTGGCCCTACTCAGCACGCCTTGGCGAGAGGAGTGTAGATGCTGCGTTATAGTCTATATACGTAGGATTGGCGTCTGCTGTCGATACCACAAAGTTGTTCACCGATGGAAGTTCTCCGCACCACAGTCAGCGGCCTGTCTTGAAATGGATCGACGCACAAACACGGAGTCAGTTCTACATCATGCCATGGTCTAGTCAGTGCCTAGTCCACAGCAAGCAGCGAGAAGGGTACCATGTCTGGCGGCAATGAGTTTAGAGACAATCAGAAACTTCCTGGCAGATTAAAACTGTGTACCGGACCGAGACTCGAACTCGGGACCTTTGCCTTTCGTGGCCAAGTGCTCTACTTAGAGACAATCAGGTAGACTCTTCAAGTTAATCTGTAGGTCCTTGCATATGGTTGTGGACTTTATCTTTGAATAGTTCAAATGGCTCTGAGCACTATGGGACTCAACATCTGAGGTCATCAGTCCCCTAGAACTTGATGATGATGAGTCCCATACTTCTTTTACAGAGCGTAGGGGAGCGACTCGGGAGAACCGCGCCGCCTTACTAGGCAAGGTCCTAGTGGAGGTGTTTTGCCATTGCCTTCCTCCGACCGTAATGGGGATGAATGATAATGATGAAGACGACACAACAACACCCAGTCATCTCGAGGCAGGAAAAATTCCTGACCCCGCCGGGAATCGAACCCGGGATTCCGTGCTCGGGAAGCGAGAACGCTACCGCGAGACCACGAGGGGGAACTGCTTAAACCTAACGAACTTAAGGACATCACACACAGCCATGCCCGAGGCATGGACTGAAGTGCCTAGAATCGCACGGCCACCACGGCCGGCCTTTGAATAGTGCTACCAGCGTATTCTATAGAACGAACAGAGTTACGAGAAAGAGTTTCTATTAAACAGTGCTTCGATTCGTATTCCCTAGAATCGCACGGCCACCACGGCCGGCCTTTGAATAGTGCTACCAGCGTATTCTATAGAACGAACAGAGTTACGAGAAAGAGTTTCTATTAAACAGTGCTTCGATTCGTTTTCCCAACGACAATCCATTTCAACACAAGTAGACCGATGACCACGCTGTCTGGTCTCCTTCCCCAAAAACAACCAACCAACAATCAACACAAGTGTTAGGCTGGTTCTGTCTATTGCAAGGTGGCTACACTGAATCACAGCGCCAGAGATTGCGCCAAAGATTATTATTCCGGTGTCTCCACTGGCGCAGTAGTAGTTCAGAAGATTTCGAGGGCAGTCGTTGTTCTGTTGGGCGAGAGAGTAGACGATCTGAGTGTTGACTGAAATGTTTTACTGTTCGGTTGGTGTAATGTATAGATGGAAGAAGATGCAATTGTCAGAATATATTTGAGAAAGGAGATGGGCTTTTCATTTATGAAGCTGGTGTAATGGAATATTTTCGTCAATGTATAATGATGTAAAAAGGTATTACAGTTTTCTTCAATAATAGTCCCTCTTGATCACAGGTACAGTCAACAAAGCTTCTGGCTCGTGTTCATTTATTAGACTCGTAATTCTGGTTTCTATGTGCAATTATAGTCTTTCTGGTTTTTCAATTAGTTCATTGTAAATGGGGTTTAAAATATTTTGTCGTATTGAGAAAGAACCAAGCCACATACATGTACGTTGAGTCACACTACGAGACACAGAACAGCTACACTTGTGCTTTGTTGTGTCGTAGTTTTTATAGTTGCAGGGGACTTAATAAATTGTGTTAATGGAAATTCCTTGTCATTCTTTATTTTTACTTTATGCAGTCAGATTGCGTGCTAATAATAGTCAGGGCCAACCGGTTACGAGACTTCGTAACCGGTCACACAGCTTGTCAAATTATTGCGTTTATTCATTAATATTAGTCTTTTCTTTTTAATTAAGCCCCCATGCACTATGTACGTGAATGTACCTACGGTCTGATCCTCAGTCATCGCAAAGGAGAAATTTTATAACAAAAGGTAAGATTTGATTGTAAATGTATTTCAATTCTTAGATTTTACGCGTGCAAGAATGATGTCATTTATCACCTGATTAGAACGTAATTCATTTACGGCAACCCATCGCAACAGAATCTGTCCAAATACGACTAAAAACAATGATTTCCTCACATGGCGGCTCCAAAATCTAGAGTAAAGCTTTTCAAACAATGTGTCCCGACGCCCTGACATCTCGTGTAGTAATATCAGCCGCACAGAGTTTAGAGACAATCAGTTAGACTTTTCAAGTGGCCGTGCGGTTAGAGGCGCCATGTCACTAACCGTGCGGCCCCTCCCGCCAGAGGTTCGAGTCCTCCCTCGGGCATGGGTGTGAGTGTTGTCCTTCGTGTTAAGTTAGTTTAAGTAGTGTGTAAGTCTAGTTTGGTCCCTTAGGAATTCACACACATTTAGTAGAATCAAGGGTATCACGAGACAGGTAAATTCAGAACGTGAAACAAATGGAAAACTTGTGACAAACACAAAACATCCTTCTCTTAGTTCAGTGTAACCACAGAGCACGTATTAAACAAGTGCAGTTAATAACAAAATACATCCATCAATTCTTGATCATTTAGCGGGACTGGAAGAGAGGATGGAAATTTCCCAACACTAGATACAAATCAGTGTGACTGGAAAAGAAATCCTTTCGCACTTTCCAGTATTTGGGAACTTAGACTTGATAAAGAAGAGGATCTGACAGGCCTGGAGAACAACCACACTTTAAAACTTAACTACTAAGAAACAGATTTGTGCAACTTCAGGATTTCTATTCAGTCACCCTACTTCTACCTCAGTTAAAGAGCATGCAAAGTTTTGCTGTAGTTTTCTACAACATATTCGTGTGAAATTGCATTTTCTCTTATGACCAATACACAAGTAGTTTAACGTGGAAGTTTGAGAAAGTTGTATGAGGAAATCCGTGACAGTTGGTCCAGCACTGAGCTAATACAAGACTTATTTGTAATGCTCGTCAATCCCATATGAGTCGTTGAATTCATAATAACTTTTGAAAGCATTCTATCTGCGAAATTTTGTCCTTAAAAATGAAATATAGGGTGAGTCAAGATGGACTTTATAACTTTGGAATGATACAGAAATTTACATAATCGGTACATATGTCAATTTGTAGCAAACAATAAGTTTCACATAAAAGTGTCAGTTGTCAAAAAAATGGCTCTGAGCACTATGGGACTTAACATCTGAGCTCATCAGTCCCCTAGAACTTAGAACTACTTAAACCTAACTAACCTAAGGACATCACACACATCCATGCCCGAGGCAGGATTCGAACCTGCGACCGTACCGGTCGTGCGGTTCCAGACTGAAGCGCCTAGAACCGCTCGGCCACACAGGCCGGCGTCAGTTGTCATTTTGGTTCCATGTGACTACCATTTGTGACGCGGTAAACATCCCGCCCAGTAATCAATTTCTTTCCACTCTCCTCTCAGTGGCGGAGTAAATTCGATTTCTCAGGTCGGCTAAATTGTTTAGTAGTGTAGAAATAAACACACGGTCTTTAACGAAACCCCAGAGAAAGAACTCCAATGGTATCAGGAAAGGGGAGCGAGGTGGCCATGCGATTGCTCCTTCGAGGCCAGTCTACCGACCTGGGAGGCGATTATCGAGGAAACCTCGAACTTCTGTGAGGAAACGAGTTGGTCGCACCGTCTTGCTGACAATAAACGATCCTATCTCGGTCATCTTCATCGACCTGTGAAATTTAAAATGTTTTCACACATATCCACATACACAACACCAGTGACAGTTTTATCCATGAAGAAGATTGGTTGGTTGATTTGTTGGAGGGGACCAAGCAGCTAGTTCATCGGGCTCTTCGGATTAGGGAAGGATGGGGAAGGAAGTCGGCTGTACCCTTTCCAAGGAGCCATCCCGGAATTTAGGGAAATCAATGAAAATCTAAATCAGGACTGCCGGATACGGGTTTGAACCGTCATTCTCTCGAATGCGAGTCCAGTGTGCTAGCCACTGCGCCAACTCACTCGGTCATGAGGAAAGGGCTGTACACTTGCAGTTTCCTAAGGGCGCAAAACATATCAACTTTGGAGCTTTCACGAACGTATTCCAGGGTTGCATGTGAATTTTCGTTGTCTCATATTCTACACTTGTAGGTGTTCACCACGACACTGATATGAAATGTTACTCATGACCGCAGATTAATGTGTTCAGTAATGTCTCGTCGTTCTCTATCCGATGCAACATTTCCGCGCAGAATTCCCCACGAGCAACCTTATCTGCATCGCTAATGTGCTGCGCCATTGTGAATCTTTATGGTTTCAGGTATAAATGTCTACGCAGTTTTATTGCGGAATGTCAGTGTGGTGTCACCGCGAGACACCACACTTGCTAGGTGGTAGCCTTTAAATCGGCCGCGGTCCGTTAGTATACGTCCGACCCGCGTGTCGCCACTATCAGTGATTGCAGACCGAGCGCCGCCACACGGCAGGTCTAGAGAGACTTCATAGCACTCGCCCCAGTTGTACAACCGACTTTGCTAGCGATGGTTCACTGACAAAATACGCTCTCATTTGCCGAGACGATAGTTAGCATAGCCTTCAGCTACGTCATTTGCTACGACCTAGCAAGGCGTCAGTACCAGTTACTATTGATACTGTAATATTGTACCGTCAAGACCGACGTTCACCATTTATGGATTAAAGTTAGGTATTCCACCAGCTACGTCCGTTTTTTCTAAAGTCTACTTTTCCTGTCCTGTTCCAGACCTCACGCCAGCCTGCGTGAGCTAAAACGCGTGCCTTTCGGCTTCCTCTTGTAACCCGGTGTTGGCTCTCCTGCCAACCACAACAGTCAGTCTCGCATAACCATATACTCGCAGGCGACGTGGTGATTTGTCATTTCGCAGTGAACAACCTGTCTCAACAAAGTGCTTCTGCCAAGAGTAAATTGTAGGCCTGCTTGGAGTTTGTTTAGCGTATTCAGTACGAAATTTAAGCCGAACAGTCGTTGCCGAGTTCGTCTCATGAAACCTAAACCCACAGGGAGCACACTCCGCACCAGCAGAATTAGCCATTTTAAATGTACATTACACTGGCGCTCCTGGTGGCGGAATGAGGTACTGATGTACTACATGAATCGAACTTGAGGCTCTTTGCTACAAAATGATGCATCTACCGATTCTATATCATTGTTGTAAAATCCTTTTTGACTCGCTCTGTATCAAAATTATTATTTCATTGAAATATCAATTGTTACAACAGAATCGCTTTTATTAATATTAATGAACGGGAGTCTTGTGAAATCGTAAATATTAGAAGGGTGTCGCCATGAGGAAAAGTTTGGAAAACATTGATCTAAAGATAGAGATTGATGATGATGAGGTCCCATACTCCGAGGGGCGTAGGGGATGGTGCCCGAGATCCGCACCGCCGCCTAGGCAAGTTCCTAGCGGAGATGGTTTGCCATTGCCTTCCTCCGACCGTAATGGGGATGAATGATGATCACGAAGGGACACAACAACAGCCAGTCATCCTGAGGCAGAGAATATCCCTGACCACGTCGGGAATCGAACCCGGAACCCCGTGCGCGGGAAGCAAGAACGCTACCGAAAGACCATGAGCAAAAGTTCGTTTCCTTATTTTGCAGCAAAGAAGAAAATTTAGAGCTACATTCTGCCAGATTCGCAATGAATTTCAAAGAACTCAGTAAACCTCAAGAACAGCCAGAAGAAACACTGAATGGTTTTTCTGCCTTATGTCAATGGAGTGTGCTTTAGGATCACACTGCAACGGGCAGGAGACTAGCTCTCTTCCCCCCCCCCCCCCCGGCCTCTTCCCCTCTTCCGCCCCCCCCCCCCTCCAAATCACATGGCGTGACCCCATAGCTTCCAAAGCGGGGTAAAGCTGCCTACGCAGCGAAGACAAGCCGGTGCCCTTTCCAATCTACGTACTTACAACCAACCCGCCGGATGCCCTCTTGTTGACTACCTTAACTGTGAGCTCGGAGTACGTTTCGTATTTGGCTGTGGCTGAATTTCTCTTTGTGGTGTGACGGACGTGGGCCTTATTCACGGATTTGCAGTCTTTCACAATGTTCATTCTTTGTGTAAAGACTGTTAATCGGAAGTTCGTGATGTGCGCTGAACTCTCAACTTGTACCGAACTCGTAACTAGTCTTATACGAATGACGGTAACAGATGAGCTGCTCCACACACTGTCCATCGATGTTGGTATCGTTGTATTAGACCCTGAATAAATGAACTGATGAATAGTTATTTTCATAATGTTTTAAGTTGCTTGAGGTAGATAACTTGGAACGTTTAGTTTCGTAGGCAACGCTGTCGCCGCCGAACTCATGATTCGCCTTCACAGCTTTACTTCTGCTTGTACATCTCTCCTACCTTCCAAAATTTCCAGAAGCTCTTATGCTTACATAGTGGGAGAAGAAAGAAATTGAGGAGAAATGCCTTAGACACAGCCTAAGGCGCCGTTTCCTTACTGAATCCTTCATTGTGCGGTGGACTCCGCTGCAGACTCAGCGATGCATTCTGGGTTCTTGATGTTGTTCGCAGAACACGGTGTTCTGCGCAGGGAAGTAACAACGTGAAAAAAAAAGTCATAATGAAATACTATGAGATCTCTGTAGGGTCGACAATTCGCACAGGACTCACAGTTGACCTCCAACATAAACAACTACAATGCTTTGCGCATAAATAGGCAGAAAGATCCATTGTTGTTCGCTTAGACGACTGCTGGTCAACGTCACGCCTTTTGCGAATGCAACAGGGAAGGGGGAAGCTGCAGTCGTACAAGTACTGTTTGCTTTAGACAGCGCTTAGCTTCTGGAATATAAGCGCAGATGTAACTGTATGGAGCAGATAGGTACCTGCCATGCTTGGACAACAGGGGGCGCACAGGTCGCTAGCCAGGTGCGTATTATTCCACAAAAATCTAAAAACGACGGCAATAGCTAAGACGAGTGCCGAGGTAATACGCTCGGCGCATTGACATGCTGTGATACTACCCGGAAACAACACGCTTACCTTTCGTGACATGAAAAGTGGGCTTCTAAGCCGACGTGGCACATCATTCGCCATCCGCTTGCAGTCTTTTTCAGGTTTCAACTGCACCACTGCTCCGAACTCTCCACTCTAGAAATGAAAGTAACAAGCCCAGTGACTGGTATGTCCGATGATTTCTTTGCGATTAGAAGTTGTGAACGTCAGATAAATCAAGATGAAACGAGGGCACAGGGTGATGGCAAATTTACGATCTTGGTCTGCACGAATACGCTAAGGTAAATGTGTACTGAGGCAGAGTTGTGGTAATGAACAGTCATATTGAAGGAAAATTTAGGAACACTGCAAAAGCATGGGGTGCTCCTAGGGGTACGTACGGCAGTAGCTCTTCTGCGTTTGTAGCTGTTCTATGTAAAACCGTACAGAGTAGGGGTATTGGAAAATATGTTACTGTCAGTACTGTTAGGCTTTAGCCTGCCGAAAATATCCACTGTGGTGTCACCGCCAGACGCCACATTTGCTAGGTGGTAGCCTTTAAATCGGCCGCGGTCCGTTAGTATACGTCGGTCCCGCGTGTCGCCACTATCAGTGATTGCAGACCGAGCGCCGCCACACGGCAGGTCTAGAGAGACTTCCTAGCACTCGCCCCAGTTGTACAGCCGACTTTGTTAGCGATGGTTCACTGTCTACATACAATCTCATTTGCCGAGACGACAGTTTAGCATAGCCTTCAGCTACGTCATTTGCTACGACCTAGCAAGGCGCCATTATCATTTGCTATTTATCTTGTGATGCATGTACCGTCAGACCGATGTTCACCAATTATGGATTAAAGTTAAGTATTTCAGAAGCTACGTACCTTCTTTGCTAGTATAATTACTTTACCTGTTCCAGACCTCACGCCAGCCTGCGTGAGCTTAAACGCGTGCCTTTCGCCTACCCGTCACAGTGGATTGGCTGTCTTACCAGTCCACAACATCCACTATATGTACGTAAACGAGCTTTATCCCTGCACTCCCCGAACGTTTAATTCAGATGTCGTACGTTCCTCGTTCTATGGTCACTTTGTAGATCCTCCTAATTTATTATAGCGTTACGAAATCTGTGCGTTATTTTCTTGTATGGACGTTCCTATTTTATTGTAGCTTTATGAAATCTGTTTCGTTGGCGAAACATTGGTAGTGAGTTTTATTTTGAAATAATTATAACGCTTCAACAAGAACCCAAGTAAAGCCAATATACGCTAAGTCACGGGATACCTCACAATATCGCATCGAACCTCATTATTTGTTCAGGGGATTTCCGAGGACTAGCTCAGTGCACGCCACGTCGAGTTGCTACACTAGGCTGGGAAAAAAAAGAGGTCCTGCCTGATGTGAAGAGGTATCCGGTGACTTTTGCCACGCCTTTGTTTGATAAAACAACGTGTAAATAGGCTGTTTTGGTTTTTATGTGGGTAACTCTACCATCTGGTGAGTAAGATGTATGAAACTGGCGAAATACCCTCAGATTTCAAGAAGAATATAACAATTCCAATTCCAAAGAAAGCAGGTGTTGACAGATGTGAGAATTACCGAACAATCAGTTTAATAAGCCACAGCTGCAAAGTACTAACACGAATTCTCTACAGACGAATGGAAAAAGTAGTAGAAGCCGACCTCGGGGGAGATCAGTTTGGATTCCGTAGAAATGTTGGAACACGTGAGGCAATACTGACCTTACGACTTATCTTAGAAGAAAGATTAACGAAAGGCAAACCTACATTTCTAGCATTTGTAGACTTAGAGAAAGCTTTTGACAATGTTGACTGGAGTACTCTCTTTCAAATTCTAAAGGTGGCAGGGGTAAAATACAGGGAGCGAAAGGCTATTTACAATTTGTACAGAAACCAGATGGCAGTTATAAGAGTCGAGGGACATGAAAGGGAAGCAGTGGTTGGGAAGGGAGTAAGACAGTGTTGTAGCCTCTCCCCGATGTTATTCAATCTGTACATTGAGCAATCAGTAAAGGAAACAAAAGAAAAATTTGGAGTAGGTATTAAAATCCAGGGAGAAGAAATAAAAACTTTGAGGTTCGCCGATGACATTGTAATTCTGTCAGAGACAGCAAAGGACTTGGAAGAGTAGTTGAACGGAATGGATGGTGTCTTGAAGGGAGGATATAAGATGAACATCAACAAAAGCAAAACGAGGATAATGGAATGTAGTCGAATTAAGTCGGGTGATGTTGAGTGTATTAGATTAGGAAATGAGACTCTTAAAGTAGTAAAGGAGTTTTGCTATTTGGGGAACAAAATAACTGATGATGGTCGAAGTAGAGAGGATATAAAATGTAGACTGGCAATGGCAAGGAAAGCGTTTCTGAAGAAGAGAAATTTGTTAACATCGAGTATAGATTTAAGTGTGAGGAACTCATTTCTGAAAGTATTTGTATGGAGTGCAGCCATGTATGGAAGTGAAACATGGACGGTAAATAGTTTGGACAAGAAGAGAATAGAAGCTTTCGCAATGTGGTGCTACAGAAGAATGCTGAAGATTAGATGGATAGATCACATAACTAATGAGGAGGTACTGAATAGGATTGGAGTGAAGAGAAGTTTGTGGCACAACTTGACCAGAAGAAGGGATCGGTTGGCAGGACATGTTCTGAGGCATCAAGGGATCACCAATTTAGTATTGGAGGGCAGCGTGGAGGGTAAAAATCGTAGAGGGAGACCAAGAGATGAATACACTAAGCAGATTCAGAAGGATGTAGGCTGCAGTAGGTACTGGGAGATGAAGGAGCTGGCACAGGATAGAGTAGCATGGAGAGCTGCATCAAACCAGTCTCAGGACTGAAGACCACAACAACAACAACAACGTCACGTAGCGCTCTGCGTTAAAATTAGACTTACCTGCAATAATACTGTAGGTGACGATCATGTGCCAAAGGGAATTGGCGAAGCTGGTGAGGATGAGCCCCGTAGAAACCAAGACTCCCCCAGCTATGGCCACCTGACGCATCGTGTACTTCTTGAGCAGCGGGCCCGTGAAGAGTCCTGCAAGAAGAAGGAGCGCATGAGTACATCGGGGCCCAAAGTTCCCCACGTACATTCTGAGCACCACGGTTTCCCGACCCGACAAGTGCAGTTAGTATGCATGTGAATGTGCTAGACAGACTTGTGGTGTTACTGACCGGGAGAGACCCCGAAGGAAGCCCACCTAATCGGAAACGGTTTCCCTCCTCATCGTTCAGTGGACCCTTTCCCCGTGATTTATAACAGTTGTGTCATAAGTGTATCTGTTCAGTGTAGGTGACGGTTTATCGGTGCGCGTATAGCGAGCTGTCATATAAAGATAAGCGAAGGGAGAGGATGAAACCCTGTGGCGGCACGTGGCTCCTCGCGTACAACCAATAGGGTGACCGAGACTGACGACCCAGTCCGACGAACGGTTCCCACCATCAGTCACATGCTCACTTAAAGCACCGCAGAGGGGGTAGGAACTTCATCCTGAAACTTGGCGCAAAGTCTGGTGATGAAGAACTTTGAGCAGCCCACTGCCGCCCAGACAGGGAAGGTGAATATTTCTTCCACCTCCAGGTGGCCGAGAACCACAGCAAGGACGTGCGTCAGCGACTTCATCTACAGAGGCGGCTTCAGTCAGTCGTGAACTCTGATTCTGTCACTTGTCACAGGTCAACGATTTTTTCACCAATATTACTACGCATATATAACTGGACACGTTGTTGTTTAACATAGTTTCCAAAAATCTTTAAAAATTCTTCACCGGTTTACCTCAAATTTTTACGCGATACTCTTACAAACATTCGGACAAACAGAGGAAATATAGTTTTTAAACGACAAAGCACATGTTATCTTTTGTAAGTAGGCTGTTTAGGTTTTTATGTTGGTAACGCCACGTAGCGCTCTGTAAGAAAATCCCTGACTGTGCTGTGTGCAGTCTGTGGCTGATTTGTATTGTTGGAATATTTGCTATTGTAATGTTGGGCAGCTGGATGTGAACAGCGCGTAGCGTTGCGCAGTTGGAGGTGAGCCGCCAGCAGTGGTAGTTGTGGAGAGAGATGGCAAAGTTTTGAGAACGGACGATCTGGACGTGTGTCCGTCAGAAAAAGGAAGTTTGTAAGACTGGATGTCATGAACTGATATATATATTATGACTTTTGAACACTATTAAGGTAAATACATTGTTTGTTCTCCATCAAAACCTTTCATTTGCTAACTATGCCTATCGGTAGTTAGTGCCGCCAGTAGTTAGAATCTTTTATTCAGCTGGTAGTATTGGCGCACGCTGTATTGCAGTAGTTTGAGTAACTAAGATTTTTGTGAGGTAAGTGATTCACGAAAGGTATAGGTTATTGTTAGTCAGGGTCATTCTTTTGTAGGGATTATTGAAAGTCAGATTGCGTTAAAAAAAAAAAAAAATTGTGTCAGTTTACTGTTGATCAGAATAAGTAAAGAGAGAAATCTCTGAGTAAGTTCAGTTTTACTCACCTGTTTGAAAATCAAATAACGTAGAGGTTTACCAGCACAGTCATTTTTCTAAGGGGACGTTTCACTTTTAAAACCAACTGCGGGAAAGAAAATGTTTTGCAGTGCAGTGAAAAATGTATGGTTTCGATTTCTTTATCGTATTTAATTTCAAATTCGATCCTAGAGCACGTAAACCATTAGACAGATTTTTTTCTCCAATAGATATTCTCTCTCCTCAGATATATTTTCAAACAAAAATTGCATACACAACAAAGTACTGTTCTGCTTCTTTCTTGCTGGTGGTTTTCAGAAAACAGAAGAGAGGAATTTTATGGTTTATTGGCCTATGATTAGAATACTATTACGGAATCTCAATCGTACCCATCCACAAATTAAAACTATCTTAAATACTATCATCGAAGATATTATCCTCACAGATCCAACAGCTGAAGTCTGCCTCATACCCCGTATAACAACGATACGTATCGATTTATTCACTCATTTTAAGTGACTTCAGCTCTCAATCAAGGTTCCGTCGTAGTAACAACAAACAAGGCTCAAGATCAGACAGAGGAGTAACATGACCGATGGGTGGTGGTGGTGGGGGGGGGGGGGGGGGGGGATAGGGGGAATGGCCATAGAGATGGGGGAGGAGTAGAAGGACAGAGGGGCAAGGGGTGATGCACAGAGAGAGGGTGAATGGGCGAGATGGACAAAGAGAGAGGGCACGAGAACATAGAGAAAAAAGGGGGCGACAGATTAATATGTATACTTTGTTCCATACATATTTACCAGTTGCAAACTACTACCGGGTTCGCGAGTACGTTACAGATACAGATGTAAGGCAAGGTGATGGCTTCCAGACCTCATCAACTGTGTATTAGAAAAACTGAAAGAATATCAAGTATCATCAATAAAACTGGGAAGAAAAAACACTTTATTGATCTAAACTGCCTGGGGTTTGCAGGAAGTTTTGCTGTACTATCTGAAAATGTAGTAGATGCAGAAATACAGGTAATCTCTTAGAACACACTGCCTATAAATCGCGTTTAGGAATCTCTACAGAGAAGGCCATATTTATGGCTAGCAGTATGAAGAAAGCTAATTGTATGCGGATAGACTATGGTCATATAGAAAATGACAATAAGTTCACGTATCGATGAAAGATAAGCTAGTTAATTGGTTACAAAAATCTGTCATGACTGAAAGAATGCACATAATGGACGAGGAATATGGAAATAAAAAAAAATTATAATAAAACATATCAAATTGTTCAAAAATAATGCATCACAACATGGTAGTGAAATCAGAATGTCTCTAAGCAAGTGGTGTCCAACACTAAACTTTAAATTAGACTGACTAGAAATATTATAAGAATTACAAGTCCAATGAGATGGAAGTAAGCCTTGAAATTAAGAAGCAGTAATTCAATATATGTAATCGTATAAAAAATTATACTAACAACAAGAAAAATAAGATCATTTGTTTGTGCTTCATGTGGGAAGAATGCAAACAGACTGACGGGACTGAATTTCAAGTGCTCTCACTGGGGAAGGAAATCGTAAACAATCTGGATCCGAGTTGTTGAAAATATTGGCGTATAAAAGTGGAAGAAGCTGCATCAAAAAGACATATTTTCAGAAGTAAAGTGTTAAATTTAGAAGGATTACAAGGCAAAAGTAGTAGGCCAACATACTTGAAATGCTCTGAAGAAAGAAAAGAGGCGTGAAAATATGCCAGAATATTCGGATAAAACAAAAGGACAAATAAGAAGTAACTGCCATTATGTCCCTTGTGGCCAAAACGGAAGGGAGAAAAGAAAAATAAATTTAACATGACGAGCGCCTTAACTGCGGTCATCGAAAACATTATTAGTTCGGGATGTAATACAAATTTTATGTCGTATGATAATAAAATTAGCTTATATTTCCGTTTTATGTTCTCTTTAATGTAAAAAGAATGAGTTTTATACTTAAAGAAGTTTTGGAAAAATGTCATGCACAAAATCCAAAGGCCACATCATAGGGCCTTGAACATATTTTGATACTTTGATGATGTCGTGGAATTTTATGCCATGAATGATAAAGTGATGTAGTGTCGGAATTCATGCACGAATTAGAGGTGTCCTACTGCTGAAAACTTCTAGCTAAGCATTGAAATTATTTACGAATTTTGACTAAGTGGGTTACAGAATTAATAGAAATAATACAGTGAAACTTTTCAGTGGTAAATAATGTTCGTGAACTGCGTAGAAGTTTAGTGAAAGTCACAAGAGTGAAGAGCAAGGACTCCCTTTGAAATGAAACAAAGGACCACTTTGTTAAGTATTACAACTACATAGGAGTCTTTTTCACATACTAATATAGTAATCGTTGCAATTCAGTTCCCTATGACAAGTAGCTGCACTGTCAAAAAATATTCAACGACCTTCTAGGTCGCTTAATATATGTTCACCAATTACAACGGTTCGGCTTCTGCCGTGATCAGATCAAAACTTAGAGCTCGTAATACAAAATTCAGTGTCAGTTACACTATTTCTGATCTGTTGACGGCAGCAACTGAAACGTCCAGACCGCTCTCTACATAAAAATTCACAGTGATAGCTGTGGCATACAAGCAGCTTAAAGCCTTTACAAATATTACTGTACTTCAGTGTGTGAGACTCTGGAAGAAAAGTTATCACCGTCTTCCTTTAACACAAACACCGTGCTTCTGGACACAAATTTTATTTACACAGGTCAGCTTGGTGTAATTTTGGGGCCATATTACTATTCACTGCGGAATTTTTTTTGTTAGTTGTAAAGATAGCTGCCATGATTGCCAGTCGTTGCACTACCGTTGTACTGGAGGATTTCAGTTTATGTCTACGCCTCTGACACAACAATCTTTCTTGTTACATGGACTCCAGTTTGGCTAAAACCGATACGCTGCCTGCGAAAGTACGAGGAACGGTAACCAACATACACTGATAAGCCATAACATTGTCCACTGTCCACATTGTCCACTGTCCACTGCCGCCTGGTGGCGTTACGGGCTCGTGACGTGGTAACAAAAGAATGCAAGCGCAGCAGAAACGGACGAGAGATCACCTTAACGAAGATAAGGGCTGCAAATGGAAAAATCCACTGAGTTAAGCTACTTTAACAAAGAGCAGAGTGTTATTATACAGAGCCTGTGAATGACAGTCTCTAAAACGGCGAATCTGGTCGAATGTTCACGTGCTACTGTCGTGAGCGTCTACGGGAAGAGGTAGGGCAGTGAAACTACCACTAGGCGCTAAATGGTTGGACGTCCACGACTCTACAAAAAAGGTAACTTCCGGAGGCTTGTCTGCTTTGTAAAGTGGGATAGATGGTGATCATGGCATCTCTGCCGAAAGAGCACAATGATGGTGCACTCCCAAGTGTTTCAGAGCAAACCGCTCATCGTGCATTGTTGAATGTGGAGCTCCGCAACAGACCACTGCTACGTGTTCACATGTCGACCCAATGATGTCGTCAGTGATGACTGCAGTGGGCACAGGACCATTGGAATGCGACCGCCGATCAACGGAAACGTGTCGGCGCTTCGGGTGAATCACATTTGCGCTGCACTATGTCGATGGTCGTCTAAACAAACGAGGTGAACGGCGGCTCCACACGTGCAGCGTACCACGGACGC
The DNA here is from genome assembly GCF_021461395.2 of Schistocerca americana. Taxonomy (NCBI): domain Eukaryota; kingdom Metazoa; phylum Arthropoda; class Insecta; order Orthoptera; family Acrididae; genus Schistocerca; species Schistocerca americana. Next base: position 584,650,968 of record NC_060123.1, on the reverse strand, counting down.
AGGCTGGTGGGAGCAGTATTGTTCTATGGGAAACATTCTCCTACGCTAGCATGGGACCTGGGACAGTAATCGAACCACCTGCATCCCATCATGGTTGATGCCTTTTCTGACGGCGATGTCGTCTCTCAGCAGTATAGTTGTCCGTGTCTCGGAGCCAGAACCGCGCCACAGTGGTTGTAGTGAACTCACGTTGATGTGTCGGTGACCAAATTCGCCTGATGTAAATCGTATGGACCCCATCTGGTCGCTATCGAGCGCCATCACCGCATACGCAAATCAGCGGCCCGTTATCTATGCGAATCTGTGCGTAGACATATAATGCCACATACCACCACAAACCTATCAACAAACTGATGGATGCCCGATACACAGAATCAGTGATGTATTTCATTCCAAAGATGGGCGGACAAGCTATTAAGTATATGGTCATAATGTTTTGGCTCATCCATGTATGCGGCGATCGTGTCTGCCTCCTGAGTATTTTAAACCAAGGAAACCCATTAATATCTCCAACGATTCACCTCTAGAAGCACTTGCTGAAGGGTTGATACTGAATTACCTCGTTCTTAAAATTGAAGCCGTTCCATGCACCACGTCAGAGCAGTTTACATAAAAGTTTTAAAGCTACGTCTTCTCTTTTTCTGGCTTGTCGTAATAAGAAGAAGAAACGCAAAACTAATATAAGTACACACTCCGTCCAAACAAATCGTCCAATATAAGCAGCAAGTAGATTTGGAAAATAATTCGCTATAGACATACTGGTCTCAGATTTTTGTAGCTGCGTATATAATTGGAAGATTCCCTGTGAAATTCATGGTGGAGGGTATGATTTATTACGCCACGTTTATCGTGGAGGAGCATACCAGGAATTAATCTGTGCTACCTGTTATTATTTGGACTACTTCTTGGGACTCGAGAGACAGATGTTTAGGGAAATCAAGAAGGTTTGACGGGCATATGAGCTGCCTTTCTTCAAAGCGGCTGTGTCTTCAGATTTTCCAGCATTTCTGTGAAGCTCTAAGTCGAGTCAAAGGAGCGTGGCCCTCCTTCCCTGTACAGTCGATATTCTCTGCTCTCCAAGTTAACGTAACGCCGAAACTGACGAAATATTTCAATATGGGCTACAAAAGGCGCTGTTACAGTATCCTTCTATTGAATCGTTGCTTCCTATTTGCTTCACGTACAACTGAGCACGGTTATTCAAAAGTCCGCTTTTACGCAGGAGCAAATTGTATGAGCTGTTAGTATGAAGGGCACTGAACTTACACTGACACGTAAGGAAATGTTCAGATGGAACCAATATCAGGCAGCCTGTATGACGTACCTATACAAAATGACGGAGAAGGTTCTGATGGCGGTAATTTATTTTTTATGAATTCTGCAATAATAAGTAATAGTGTACGGTATTGTGTCACTCAGGTGTGGCAACTTTCTTCGGGATCTGTTATATGCTACGATTCTCTAAAAAAATATTTAAATAAAGGAAGGATTCTTAATTCATTTTTAAAGTTTGTTTATGGGTATAGTATTTTTTGTATAAAAAAAATAAAAAACCATAGTTAGTCATTCAGCATTATTTCATCTTTCAGAATTGTTTCTCCATCGATGTGTAAGACATGACTTTGTAAAAAAGAATATTTTTACGTCTTGCAGCTTCTCTTTATAGTTCTGTAAGGAACAGATCTCCTCTTGTTATTCATAATAATTATTTTGACGTTCCGAAATTAATTGACTATGGCACGTAATTTGACGGTTGCTGCAACGTCTAATGTGCTCGTATAACACTTCACAGTTAATGCTTTCAGATTGTACAGTGTTGCATATGAAATACAAATAGCATTTCGAGATTATTTTTTTCATGTGGAATGGAAGAAACATCTACCTCTGCTCAATAGTAACTGGGGTTTAACATGTAATGATAGTCCACGGTCGATGAAATCATCATATTCCATGCTGAATTCATCGATTCTGCAGCGTGAATCTCATTCATACACCTACTAATAAAAAATAAAGTGAAACACGAGAAGGGGAGGAAAAATAAAAATGAGACCTTTCCGGTAGAGATGGTATGTGATTACAGAATCGAATAAAATTTGCAAAGACCTCGCCAGTATGAGTCCACTTATCAGTATAATGTTGCACACCTTCTGGCAGTGGCGGCTCGTGACGAAAGAAGATGGTGGTGCATTTTCCTCACGAAGGAAAACATCAACAAAAGACAGAAAATCAGTACACTGATCATGTTTTTGTAATGCCTGATATAAAGAGTCGCCCGCTCGTGTCACTCCTGCATCTTCTCATAATAAAACCAAAGGGTGTACACAGAAAAAAGTATTACTTTTGCAGTATAAAGGGAATTACAATCAACTGCACCTCTATGTACTCAAAAAGGGGTAGGCATGCCGTACTAACATTTTTTTAGCGGGATTGATGTTAACGCCGTTCGATTTTATCTCTGAATTTGAATGTGGTGGTGATCACTTGTAGCACCGAGAACTGCTCGGCCACCCGGGCCGGCTGGTTTCACAGGGATCTAATGAAGGGTAGAGCCGTTAACACATCTGAAATGTTACGTCTACTGTTCAAAGTGCCGTCAATGCGAACAAGAGGTGATCGAGACGTGTAACCAATGGCACCCCATATTATCAAGCCGGGTGATACGCCAGTATGGCGATGACGAATACACGCTTCCAATGTGCGTTCACCGCAATGTCGCCAAACACGGATGCGACCATCATGATGCTGTAAACAGAACCTGGATTCATACGAAAAAATGACGTATTGACATTCGTGCACCCAGGTTCGTCGTTGAGTAGCCCTACTCCATCGCAGGCGCTCCTGTCTGTGATGCAGCGTCAAGGGTAACCGCAGCCATGGTCTCCGAGTTGATAGTCCATGCTGCTACAAACGTCGTCGAACTGTTCGTGTAGATGGCTGTTGTCTTGCAAACGTCCCCATCTGTTGACTCAGGGATCGAGACGTGGCTGCACGATCCGTTATATCCATGCGGATAAGATGGCTGTCATCACGACTGCTAGTGATACGAGGCCATTGGGATCCAGCACGGCGTTCCTTATTACCCTCCTGAGCCCACCGATTCCATATTCTGCTAACAATGATTGGGTCTCGACCAATGCTAGCAGCAATGCGCGAAATCGCGACAGGCTACAATCCGACCTTTATCAAAGTCGGAAACGTGATGGTAGGCATTTTCCCCTCCTCACACGAAGCATCACAACAACTTATTACCAGGCAACGGCGGTCGTATGCTGTTTGTGTATGAGAAATCGGTTGGAAACTTTCCTCATGTCAGCACGTTGTAGATGTCCCCACTGGCGCCAACCTTGCTCTGAAAAGCTAATCATTTGGACATCACAGCATCTTCTTCCTGTCGGTTAAATTTCGCGTCTGTAGTACGTCATCTTCGTGGTGTAGCAATTTTAATGGCCAGTAGTGTACACCATATTCATCCTTGCTGTCCTTTATAATAAATTTTTCTTCATCTAACAATCACAAGTCAGCAGAGCACTGAATACTGTACAGCCATCACCTGCCACATTTCAACTGAGAATGTATCAGACTACGCAGAAGCAAAAATTTTGCCACAACAATACCAAAGATTGTGCAACAGTAACGTAACTCGCTCGCTTTCCCTCTCCCTCTCTCTCTCTCTCTGATGTGCACATCGATTTCTTACAAAATACACCTCACATTCTATTCTTCTTTCCTTCGTATTTGCAAATCATTCCATCACTCTTTGATTGAAGTCTGCAATTCCTAAAAAATGGTTCAAATGGCTCTGAGCACTATGGGACTCAACTGCTGAGGTCATTAGTCCCCTAGAACTTAGAACTAGTTACACCTAACTAACCTAAGGACATCACAAACAGCCATGCCCGAGGCAGGATTCGAACCTGCGACCGTAGCGGTCTTGCGGTTCCAGACTGCAGCGCCTTTAACCGCACGGCCACTTCGGCCGGCCTGCAATTCCTAAAATGAGGTCTCGTTCAATAGAGAGCTTCGCGAGTGCTGACAGTCTTTCTTGGTCCTTAGCACTCCGCAAGAGGGTTTTGACGCGTTTCAACGAAGAAAAACAACGTTCTGCTTCTGATGTGGTCAGTGGAATTGTAATTATCGCTTTCAGGAGTTTTACAGATTCCCTCAGTGTTTTACATAGATTGTCTGTTATGTAATTCAGAGATCTGAAAGCTCCACATATACTTTTGAACTCCTCTCTTCCATAAATAACAGAGAGTTCTGTTCGAAGTTTCTTTGCTTCCAAAATACAGTAGCGTTCAATAGCAGCTCTGAAAGAAGTTTCTGGAAAACTGGAAGAGTAAGTTGCGAATTTCTCTGGTAGAAAGAGAGAAGCTGCAAGTAGGTGTCCAGTGAATTTCACTCTTTTTATTGCCTCACAACTTGACTTCTTTTGCCTCCCGCAGTAGATTACACATCGCTGCGCCATCTTCAGTTTTCCCTCTTTCATTCTACTCGTGTAAACCTGTTGAATTTTCTGCACTAAAATTAATGTGAAGGAACGAAAAACACCAGTATGTACTCTAAGGGCAATTCCGACGCACCACAGAATCGAATACAGTTAATAATTAGATTCAATATGTACCTATTATCGGTAACTTTTTGGTTGTGTAATGCCACGGACCTTCTGTATGCACTGTCTAATTGGGTAGCTATATTTACATTGCCTAGATTTGCCACATTAAAAACGTTATTTATATAGTCTGAAGAAAGTTCGTGTTTTCTAATTTTGTCATGGAGGTGCTGAATGTCACAGACACCGCGCTTAGACCATGAAAGATCTCCTCCAAAAAATAAACAAGGAAAACAAAATAGGGAATTTTTCATGTCACAGCCACACAGCCATTCATGCTTGTTGTACAATTCAGTGTTAAATTTCCTATTGAATTGGCGGCTTTTCGTTTTAACGGTGTGCGAAATTGTTAAAGCAGGAGTCGGCCTACCTAGCCTCTTAATTTCTAATTTTTCTGCAAACTTCCATGAACTGAAGGGTTCAGAGAGCTATGAAATTACCTGATTCATTATTTCACGTATTCACTTGTCACTTGAGCCTCAAAATTCAGGTGCCAGCACACGCTAAAATAACTAACACAACGCACAGGAAATAGTTCGCTCGCAGCTACACCTGAACTGGTAAGGTGGCGCGAGAATCCCACTGTGTTCGAAGATCGGATAGTTCCGTTTCGCTTCAGAAGAGTTCGGGCCCTCTTCCTGCGGCTGGCAGGGTGGCGCGGGTGAGGTGTTTATACACACAAGGCCCTCATTCGAGTACAGTGTTGCCTAGCGTTGCCCCCGCACCCCGCACCCCCTCTGAGACACCCAAGTCTGCGTTTGCAGCCACAGTGCAGCCCCCTGTCGCTGTGGGCACATTCCGTCCAACTCCGCTGCGTTCGGCGTTTGGAGCCCGGGCATTTCAAAAGAGATAAACAGAGCGCTACTTCTCCACTAGTATAGAACGCTCAAAGGCAAAGACAGTTGAACAAACTTATTCCTTGGGGGTAGCGCAAACCTGCAAACCTATACAGGAGCCGCCCCTGCCTTCTGGCCTGGAGGAATGCACCGATTCGATTGTAAAGGGTGTCATAAACCTATTGTATACTCTCCTCAGCCAAGATAACGCTGAGCTGTGGTAACTGATCTTTGATATGCTGGACACTGGCACAGGAACGTAATTGACGTCCGAGCTGGACACACACGTTTTCTATCGGTGGCAGATCTGGGGATCTTCCTGACTTCGGGAGTACCTCAACATCGCAAGGATAGTATGTAGAGAAACGTGCTTGGTGGACGAGCATTTCCTTTCGAAAAATGACACCACGATGGTGTTACATGAGAAGAAATACTTGCGGACGCTGAATGTGTGTGACGCACCGTTGCCCCACCAGGGTTCCCTTAAAGAGTACCACCTTTAGCAGAAGTTGGACTCGACTGCCCCCCTCACGATGACACCAGGAGTAACACCATGTGAGGTGTATTTTGTAAGTCATCGATGTGCACATCAGAGAGAGAGAGAGAGAGAGAGAGAGAGAGAGAGCGAGAGAGAGAGAGAGCAAGTTACGTTACTGTTGCACAATCTTTGGTGTTGTTGTGGTAAAGTCTGCGTAGTCTGATACATTCTTAGTTGAAATGTGGCAGGTGATGGCTGTACAGTATTCAATGCTGTGTTGACTTGTGACTGTATCTGTTAGACGAAGAAAAATTTATTATAAAGGACAGCAAGGATGAATATGATATACACTACTGACCATTAAAATTGACACACCACGAAGATGACGTGCTACAGACGCGAAATTTAACCGACAGGAAGAAGATGCTGTGATGTGCAAATTATTAGCTTTTCAGAGCAAGGTTGGCGCCGGTGGCGACACCTACAACGTGCTGAAATGAGGAAAGTTTCCAACCGATTTCTCATACACAAACAGCAGTTGACTGGCGTTGCCTGGTGAAACGCTGTTATGATGCCTCGTGTAAGGAGGAGAAATGCGTACCATCACGTTTCCGACTTTGATAAAGGTCGGATTGTAGCCAATCGAGATTGCGGTTTATCGTATCGCTACATTTCTGCTCGCGTTGGTCGAGATCCAATGACTGTTAGCAGAATATGGAATCGGTGGGTTCAGGAGGGTAATACAGAACGCCGTGCTGGATCCCAATGGCCTCGTATCACTAGCAGTCGAGATGAGAGGCATCTTATCCGCATGGCTGTAACGGATCGTGCAGCCACGTCTCGATCCCTGAGTCAACAGATGGGGACGTTTGCAAGACAACAACCATCTACACGAACAGTTCGACGACGTTTGCAGCACCATGGACTATCAGCTCGGAGACCATGGCTGAGGCTACCCATAACAGCGCATCACACGCAGGAGCGCCTGCGATAGTGTACTCAACGACGAACCTGGGTGCACGAATGGCAATACGTCATTTTTTCGGATGAATCTAGGTTCTGTTTACAGTATCATGACGGTCGCATCCGTATTTGGCGACATCGCGGTGAACGCACATTGGAAGCGTGTATTGGTCATCGCCGTACTGGCGTCATGGACTGTGTGGCTGGTCCCAGCGGAGGTTCGAGTCCTCCCTCGGGCATGTGTGTGTGTGTTTGTCCTTAGGATAATTTAGGTTAATTAGTGTGTAAGCTTAGGGACTGATGACCTTAGCAGTTAAGTCCCATGATATTTCACACACATTTTGAACGTACTGGCGTGATGGTATGGGGTGCCATTGGTTACACGTCTCGGTTACCTCTTGTTCGCATTGGCGGCACTTTGAACAGTGGATGTTACATTTCAGATGTGTTACGACCCGTGGCTCTACCCTTCATTCGATCCCTGCGAAATCCTACATTTCAGCAGGATAATGCACGGCCGCATGCTTCAGGTCCAGTACAGGTCTTTCTGGATACAGAAAATGTTCGACTGCTGCCCTGGCCAACACATTCCCCAGATCTCTCACCAATTTAAAACGTCTGGTCAATGGTGGCCGAGCAACTGGCTCGTCACAGTACGCCAGTCACTATTCTTGATGATCTGTGGTATCGTATTGAAGCTGCATGGGCAGCTGTAGCTGTACACGCCATCCAAGCTCAATGCCCAGGCATATCAAGGCCGTTATTTCGGCCAGATGTGGTTGTTCTGGGTACTGATTTCTCAGTTGCTTGAAAATGTAATCACATGTCAGTTCTAGTATAATATATTTGTCCAATGAATACCCGTTTATCATCTGCATTTCTTCTTGGTGTAGCAATTTCAATGGCCAGTAGTGTATGTATGAGAAGGAGAAAAGAACATGAATGTTAATAATGTTACTAATTTTGAAGACAGGAAGATTGAGGCAAGACTGCAGCACTTTACAGTAAGTCTGTCGTAATAATTATTGCCAGATAGTTAACTTGCTCACAGCTGAGAGAAAGACCACCCCACTTCCCTGAATCATGCACTAACATATCAACTGATTAAGCTGTTTGATTTTTGCAGAAATTCTTTGTTAACATTGTACACCTTTCAAATCATTGATCACTTTGTCAAGCATGAATATTGTTCAGATCAGTCTTGTGTGTGAAGATGATGTGAAATTTTACTCTGTCTTTCTGAAGACATACTTCATTCTAAAATCGTTGCTTGGAATGTAATTTCATATGAATGGTTACTCTCCCCATACCACTGTTTATTATCACCTTGTACTATTGGTATGCAACAGTTGGATTATTCTTTGGTAGTTTAATTTAAAAAACAGAAATCTAGCTTAGTCGCTGCCTACTTGCTGCTGGCTGTTGTGCTTTCGACAAAACTGGTACAATGTTGGTAGGACGCGAGGTAAGCGAAAATTTTGATTAGGGCGAGATAGTTATTTTAATTCAGTTGCGCATTTATTGTCAAGAAAAGTTTTATTCAGACCAATTACAGTTCAGTTCAAATTTTGTGCTACTTTGTCAAAGGTTACCATACGAATGTAAGCTGAATAACAGTTCATAGTTTTTGTAGTACATAGATTTTTTTATGGAATGGAAGGTAAATTTGGACTAAATGTCATACAGAACCGTCTAGAGGGGAACTTACAACAGCTGCGGCTCTGCAGAAGAATGGGATCTTTCCCAAGGTCGTCCGCAGCTCCTGGTCTAGTGAGTATCGTTGCTGCCTCTGGACCACGGGGTCCCGGGATCGATTCCCGGGGGACTGGGTGTTTGTGTTATCCTCATCATTTCATCATCATTCGTGACAATGGCTACATTGGGCTGTGTAAAAACTGGACTGTGTCAAAATCAGGACCTTGTATGGGCGCTGCTGACCGCGCAGTTGAGCGCTCCTCAAATCAAACATCAAAAGTCATCACCGTTCCCAAGATCACTGTTATAGTCACCGACGATGGTCGTCCGGGGTAGAGCAGAAGCGCCATTTTTAGCTGAAAGCAATGCGACGCCACAGATCAGCAGTCCATGCTTCCCAGTTACGGCACCACTCCCAACACAGCCGTCTGTGTTGCTGTGTTAGCGGTAGCCAATGCATGGGACGATGATTCCCTTGTGCTGCTACTACTAGAATCCGACAAATAGTGCAGGGTGAGATGGAATTGTAAGTAGGCTGTTTAGGTTTTTTTATTGGTAACGCCACCTCTGTATGAAAATCACTGGCTATGCTGTGTGCAGTCTGTGGCTGCTTTGCATTGTTGTAATACTCGCCATTGTAGTGTTAGGCAGCTGCCTGTGAATAGCGCGTAGCGTTGCGCAGTTGGAGGTGAGCCGCCAGCAGTGGTGGATGTGGGGAGAGAGATGGCGGAGTTTTGAAATTTGTCATGAACTGCTATATTTATATATGATGATATCAAGGTAAATACATTGTTTGTTCTCTATTAATATCTTTCATTTGCTAACTATCCCTATCAGTAGTCAGTGCCTTCAGTAGTTTGAATCTTTTATTTAGCTGGCAGTAGTGGCGCTCGCTGTATTGCAGTAGCTTGAGCAGCGAAGATTTTTGTGAGGTAAGTGATTTGTGAAACGTATGGTTTAATGTTAGTCAGGGCCATTCTTTCGTAGGGATTTTTTTGAAAGTCAGATTGCGTTGCGCTAAAAAATATTGTGTGTCAGGTAAAGGACAGTCGTGTATTATTGTTCAAAGGGGACGTTTCAGAATGTTACAGTGAGTCCGTTACTTGTTTTCGGATTGTAAGTATAGATATGAATGGGTTACGATGTGCTTGGTTCACAATATGCCGATCCTCCCTTGTTGTCGCCAGATGCGGTTCCCAAGCAGTCCAATATCTGGACACTGTCACATTCGAATGCTCTACAAATCTGGATATTGCGCGATTCGGCCAGCCGTCCAAATGGAGACCGACAACGAGGCACCTCTCAAACCCTGTGGTTGTTGACAACCGTGTCTCACAGGCGTACGCTCCATATCCTTCACAGTGGTTATTTAACAACCGAGCGAGGTGGCGCAGTGGTTAACACACTGGACTCGCATTCAGGAGAACGACGGTTCAATCCCGCGACCGGCCATTCTGATTTAGGTTTTCCGTGATTTCCCTAAATCACTCCAAGCAAATGCCGGGATGGTTCCTTTGAAAGGGCGCGGTCGGCTTCCTTCCTCGTCCTTCCCTAATCCGATGAGACCGATGACCTCGTTGTTTGGTCTCTTTCCCCAAACAATCCAATCCAATCGAAACCTCGTCCTCGCCCACTTACATAGCTTGTCAGGCCTGATAACAACACTAGTCCAATCACGTCGCCGTCTTCTTGTCACAGAAAATTGCAACTCATATCGCTTTCAAACTCACCGATAGAGTGTGCGTGCGTGAAGTTGCACTGACATCCAACTATGTCTTCTGGACGCTTCACCTATTTTGTCAGGCAGTGTATCTGCGTTCCCAAATGGCACATACCCACAACTTGAAATTTATTAGTTGTAGTTTCTTTCATTGGTACTCAATTTGAGTTGCATTCAGTGTCTCATTTATACATGCTGCCCCAAAAGGCACCGACAATCCTTAGGGACAATTCACTTATACAGAAATAAGTTAAGAATGTCTGGTAAACATGAACTGTAAAACGCGTACTGTAAGAGCTATGAGCACTTGTCATCTTCGCTAGCGTGAAACGCATCCTTCTACTGAACAAACGCTCACTTAACTAAACTCCGCCCGAGCACACCATGTAGGCCCCACGGTATCGACCGGCCGCCGTGCCATCCTCAGCCCACAGGCGTCACTGGATGCGGATATGGAGGGCATGTGGTCAGCACACCGCTCTCCCGGCCGTATGTCAGGTTACGGGACCGGAGCCGCTACTTCTCAATCAAGCAGCTTCTCAGTTTACCTCACAAGGGCCGAGTGCACCCCGCTTGCCAACAGCGTTAGGCAGACCGGATGGTCACCCATCCAAGTGCTAGACCAGTCCGGCAGCGCTTAACTTCAGTGATATGGCAGGAATCGGTGTTAACACTGCGGCAAGGCCATTGGCGAACAAGTTCTCACAGCTCTTAAAATATACATTTCAGAGCCCGTGTTTAACTGACTTTTTTCCTTGTTTTGGTCCATACTACCTCCTCCCAAAATATGAAAAGCAAAGACCATATAGCAGAAGAGATATGTTTCATAGTATCGAAGGTGAATCGAGTGCTCATACCTCTTAAGGTATGCTTTTCAGCGCCCTTATTTGCTAGACATTTCTTCCTTGTCTTGGGGTAAGGAACATGTCACTTAAGTTTGTCGATGTTTTTTTGGGACATCCTGTATATGGAAGACACATTTCATTATCTGCGGTCAAAATAATTATTCCAGAAACGTAAATGCGTGCTGAACATCCAACACTCTTCTGAAGGTATATATTGAATTAAGAAGTACGTTGCGTCCTATGGGACCCTATTATAATAAGGGGCTACTTTGGTACAAGATATTAATTCACAGGGACGTTCTCTGTAAGTAGGACTGCATAACCGTATATTTTGCAGTTGCAAGCATTGTCTTCTTACAGAAGGTAATGGAAAAACTAAATCAGTAATGAATTTTCGAGAGTATCTGCTGAGAAATAAAAGCAAAGAAATTGAAACGGAAAGCATCCGAAATACAGGAAATATTATCGGCTGTTGTGAGCAGTGCGTTTGAATAGCAGCACTTTCTACACGGCAGAACATTTTCGTCCCAACGAACATCGACACAAGTAACATTCGTCTGAATGCGGCCTTACACCGCACAGTGTTGCCTCCAGGTAGTAGCGCAACGCGAAACCGTCGTGACGGAGCGACTCACCGGAGAAGTTGGTGACGGCGCTCATGATGTTCATGATGAGCGCTGCACTCGTCGTCTCGTGCCCCATGGACGTCAGCTTGTCTCCGAACAGAAGGCTGAAGACGGAAATCAGCGACTGGCACGTCATCTGGAAAGCGAATTACAAATAACACATTAATTAAACGTACGCATAGCAGAACTTACTTCGAAACTTACTGGCGAATTAAGACTGGGTGCCGGACCGGAACTCGAAACCGGAAGCTATGGCTTTCGCGAGCAAATCCGCTACCGACTGAGCTATTCGGTAGAGTATGTCGCCGCGTAAGACAAAGGTTTCGGAGTCGCGTGCCAGTCCGACGTACAGTTTCGTTTTGCCAGAAAGTTTCAAAACAGCACACAGCTTCAAGGTGAAAATTCAGTCAGAAGAAAGACTTTTAGTCGCTTAGCTTACGTATTACATCTGTTAATAGTTCCAGGCACAGAGACCAGGTCTATGGATTAAACTATTCACTAACGTTTCGCCCGTGCCTGCGGGAAAACATCGTCAGGGGGAACATATTGGGAATTAGATCGAAAGCTGAATAGACCCCGAATTCTTACGATGCATTTGCATGTTTACGAATGCATACAACTGTTCTTGACGGGTGGCCTCCTGTCTATTCTAATTCTGTGGTGAAGTTTACCCGATGATGTACGGAACTGAATTGTAAGAGAAAGCCGGCCGGTGTGGCAGAGCGGTTCTAGGCGCTACAGTCTGGAACCGCGCGACCCCTACGGTCGCAGGTTCGAATCCTACCTCGGGCATGAATGTGCGTGATGTCCTTAGGTTAGTTAGGCTTAAGTAGTTCTAAGTTCTAGGGAACTGGTGACCTCAGAAGTTAAGTCCCGTAGTGCTCAGCGCCATTTTAACCATTTGTAAGAGGAATTCCTCGAGCTTGTCTCTTCCTTGTGACCCTATAAATAATGTATAGTCAACGTGCCGTAAAAAATTGACGTCCTATCTCAGAAGCCGAGACCTAGGTTGTTGTAATGAACAAATGCTGCTAGTATCACCTTTTCCCTTATGAGTGATTACCGGTTTCGATCTACCCAGTAGATCATCTTCAGATCTGGCGCGCGAAGTGTAGACAAGCTACAGCTTGCCGCGTCAGATCTGAAGATTATCTGCAGGGTAGATTGAAAACGGTAATAATTAACAAAAGAAATAGTGACGCAGGCGGTGTTTGTTCATTCATTATGACGCTAAAAACACTTCTGTTTCCAGTGGACCGTTGCCAGTGTTCCATTTTTTAAAAAATGAAATTCCTCCAACTGTACTTAAGATTTTTTGTTTACTTCGCTACTAGTTTCGGCGTTGCATCAACGCCATCTTCAGGCCCGTACACATTGCTGAAATCAGTTATGTGTGGCTCAGTCTACAAGTAGCTAGTTACTGCCTGCCATCCATGTGGGCCACGTGTTGATCTCACACCGCGGACTTCTAGATTGAGCCACACACAACTGATTTCAGCAAAGTGTACAGGCGTGAAGATGGCGTTGATGCAACACCGAAACTAGTAGCGATGTAAATAAAAAATCTTAAGTACAGCCGGAGGAATTTCATTTTTAATAAAAATTATACCAGCTGTGTCCCACCTTCATCGAGTTTAAATGTGGATATTCGAAGAAGCGTTCCATGTTCATATTGGCCTCCAGTGAGAGTGGACTGTTCTTAGTGCTATTGGTCATTTGGGGGTAGCATACACGGTGTAAAAGAGAAATATGTCGATGTCATAATGTTACTGAACAGGCTGGTAGTTTCTAAGCGGAATTCATATATGCTGAGTCTTAAGTATTCCTGTAGTAGTGCTTAAACAGCCACGCAACGTCAAAGTGAACATGTATGTCAGAACCTTCTAGCCGGAAACTACTGAGAAGTTGCACAAAGTCTACGGAGTTACGAATGCAATGTTGTTATTTGATAAGGTGAGCGCTATTAATTCCTTACGGTATTGCTATATTTTTGGCGACATATTTCTTGATCTTTGAAACAACTACGTCGATCGCTCGTAGAACCAACACTGACTCCGAACATTCCTTCCCAGCAGATGAGATTCCGTTACTGTGCTTAGCTGTTGTTACTTGAGGCTCCGCTATTCTGCTCGCCGTACGCTGACAGCAGGGTCAACCTCCTTCCTCTCCCCCTCCCCCTACTCCTCCCCCCCCCCCAACCCTACCCACCCTACCCTAGCAGCTATCTTTCCGCTCCACTGTTTGCCGAGGCCTCTGGCTCCAGTAATCCTTTTATCTTCTCGACCAACACGCTTTGCCTCTCATTTGTTGTGCAAATGGTGAAACTGTTCTCTTAAATGTCACGAGATTTATTTCGCTCCGTAAGCCGGGAGGAGTAGGAATTCACACATGCAGCTAGAAATGCCACCACATTATCCCAGGTGAGCAGAGGACGCGGCGTTGGTACCTGAGTGATACAGTATTACATATGGTCACTAGTCTCTAGATTAATAGCGAGAAACGATATTACGTAACAGATGGACGGAGTGACGAGTGTGACTTAGGAGTCGAAGAGCAGCACAAGGTTTTACAGCTTCTGCCCACGCACCGATAAAGAAATATTGATTTTTGACTGCCGATTCGTAAATAATTTTCTTCTTACAGACAATAAGACTACACTATAGTAAACTGTATAAAATACTTCGGTAGGCTATGATACAGAGGATAAGATGAGTAACAAGTGTGCTGTGCACTTTCCCTGTTATGTACTTTCTGGCTCCTTTATACGTAGAAAAATGACAGGAAAACAATAGTGTTAATTCGTAATTAAGTACGAACCTATAGTATTCTACGCATGTACAAAATCCATGCATTGTTTTGAAGATGTGCCGAATGTCGGTTTGTGCGATGAAGTTCCATGCCTGTTTAATTGGCGCAATAAAATTTTCACAGTAAAAAGTGAATGGAAATTTCTGCAAGTGGCGGTCACGAGAAAACAAGTGAAGCAAGACACGAAAATTAAGTGGATATAATGCTGAATGTATCATAGCTCGCATACAATTTGTACGTATTGGAAAACATACTGAAATATATATAAATGGTTCAAATGGTTCAAATGACTCTGAGCATTATGGGACTTAACATCTGAGGTCATCAGTCCCCTAGAACTTAGAACTACTTAAACCTAACTAACCTAAGGATGTCACACACACCCATGCCCGAGGCAGGATTCGAACCTGCGACCGTAGCGGTCGCGCGGTTCCTGACTGAAGCGCCTAGAACCGCTCTTCCACGGCGGTCGGCTATGCAAATGGTAATAAAAGTGAAAATATCAGTGATTAATTATAACTACGTCCTATGATACATATTTGGTTTATAAGCAACAAAAGTATACACTCTCTGACAAGAAATGTGAAGGACCCAGAAGACAAGGTCGGATATCGTAAGCGTACTGTATATACTGGGTGTCCTTAATCAAAGTTACAGTTTCAAAACGTTGTAGAAAGAAAACTGGTCAGAATGACGTCAAATTTTAACAGCACGTTATTGACGGAGAGAGAAACGTTATGGCACCAAAAAAAAATTCAACAAAAATTTGACCAATAGACACTCAAGGGTATGAAAAAAGTCACTGGTCCGGTGTCTGCAAAGTGTCTGAAGAAAATGATTACAAAATTCGAAAAGACAGGTTCTTTTGAAGTCGTATGTGACACAGGGTGAAAAGCAGTTGATGCGACGTCTGTCAAAGATGTGGCCACAGCACTGCAGGACCGCAAAGGACTTGGAAGGACAATGGGATGGACCGGATAGTATCCTGAAAAGAAGTTGTAACATGAACGTCAACAAAAGTAAAACAAGACTAATAGAATGCAGTCGAATTAAATCAAACGATGATGACGCAATTCTACTATGCAACGAGGCACTAAATGTACAAGGGGTGTTCAGTAAATTATGCAACACATTTTTTCTCGACCAATTTCGGTTAAAAAAAGAGTGGAATATGTGATGGCACACTGTGGAATAGTTACGCTGTAGCCTCTACACTTTCATGAAGTTCCAGTAGATGGCTGCACTGTACCAGCCTTCAAAGTAGTGTCTGTAACAAAGGTGGGACCCAACTAGAGAGCAATCATTGAGTTTCTTTTGGAGAAAAGATATTCGTAGGTGCTTGCAAATTATATACGGAGGCCTGGCAGTGAACAAAAGCATGGACAGTCATTGGGCGAGGCGTCTGTCGCCGTCGCAGCAAGGTCGCGCATACCTGTCCGATCTCCAGCGTGCCTGCCGACCGCACCCAGTTGTGACTCCTACAGTGTTGGAACGTGCGGACACTCTCGTTCGAGGTGACGGACGGATCTCAATGAAACATCTTGTTGCTAACATGGTACCAGTCTACTACTCGACGTCGGTCCCAACGTCTTGCTGCATCAAGAACCTCCCCATCATCCACGTACTACTTCCCGTGAAGTGCGTACTTCATTGGCCTTCGACTGCGTGTGGCATGACGGCCTCGTGTATAAACTTTCTGTACACGGGGTACCGACGTCACACGTGGTCCTGCTGCGCTCCTATCTCTCAGGACGAACATTCCACGTCCGAGCAGACGGAGTCATCTCCACCGATCGGCAGATTCGCGCGGGAGTGCCGCAGGGGTCGGTTCTCGGCCCCCTGCTGTACTCCCTCTACACAGCCGACGCTCCGCGGGTGGCACGCGCGGAGTTAGCACTTCATGCTGGCGACACGGCGCTGGTCACCCGTAGCATGAACGCGGCCGAGATGCGCCGTCGCCTCCAGCTCGGATGTGACGTCCTGGGTGCCTGGTCCACTAAATGGCGTTTAAAATTTAACGCTGCGAAGAGCCAGGCCATCGTCTTCAGCAGAAAGAGGCTGCCTCCGGGCCTGCAGCCGGTCATGGGAGGCCCCATCCCATGGTTGTGGACTGGCAAATACCTCGGGGTGACGCTCGATCGGCACCTGACGTGGCTGCCTCACGTCCGTGACGTCAGGGGGCGAGCAATGGGGCGCCTTCGTGCGCTGTACCCACTGCTCAACCCTTCCTCCACACTCCCTCCACGCCACGGCCTCACTCTGTACCTGGCCTTGGTTCGGCCGATACTCGAATGCGCTGCCGTGGTGTGGGGCAACGCTGCCGCCACGCACATCGCGACGCTCCAGCGCGTCCAAAACAGGGCGCTGCGCCTTGCCCTCCACAAGCCGCCTCGCTACCCAGCGAGGATGCTTCACGAGGAAGCAGGCGTCCCGCTACTGCGGGATCGCTTCCGGCACGTCGACAGAGTGTTCTACAACACTGCAGAACACTCTGGCAGCCGCCTGATCCGTGGGCTGGGCCGCCAGGTCCACCACAGGCCGACAACACGTTGGCCCGACCTCCTGCAGGAGTAGCCAGTGCATCTCCATAGACGCTCACTGAGGGCAGCTCAACCAGATAGGCAACACAGTTCAACCCTGAGGTCAAAGCAGGAACAGCAGCTACGCTGCTTACACTGCCCCCACACCTGGCAGATGACGCCAGTGTTTTACAGCAGCAGCGTACTTCATTGAGCCAAACAGATGGAAGTCGGAAGGTGCGAGATCCGGGCTGTAGGTCGGATGAGGCACAACAGTCCAGTGAATGTTTCTGAGCTCTCTCTGGTGCGCGCACTTGTGTGAGGTCTTGTGGTGTTATGGAAAAGGAAAAGTTCGCTTGCATTTTTGTGGCGACGAACACGCTGAAGTCGTTTCTGCAATTTCGTGAAGATTGCACAATACACTCAGAGTTGATCATTGCACTATTAGGGAGTACACCAAACAGAAACGTATTTAGAGTCCCAGAAGACCGTCGACCTGACTTTGAACTTCTTCATCGGAGAAGGGGTTGTGTGGCGTCGCTCCATAGATTGCCGTTTTGTTTCTGGTTCGAAATGATGAACCCAAGTTTCATCGCCTGTGACGACGTTCGATAAAAGTGGTCCAAATGGCTTTGAGCACTTTGGGGCTTAACATCTGAGGTCATCAGTCCCCGAGACTTAGAACTAAAACCCAACTAACCTAAAGACATCACACACATCCATGCCCGAAGGAGGATTCGAACCTGCGACCGTATTAGTTGCGCGGTTGCGGACTGAAGCGCCTAGAACCGCTAGGCCACCGCGGCCGGTACAACGTTCGAAAAAAAATTGTCACCATCAGCCTCATAACGTGCAAGGAAATCCGCACAGACGGTCCTTCATGGCTTTTTACGATCTTCTGTTCGGCGGCGAGGATCCAAGTGGTCACACACCTTTGAGTACCACAAGTAGTGGGCGTGAGTGTCAGCACTACCAACAGAGACGTCCAGTTGAGCAACAAGATGTTTGATTGAGATCCGTCCGTCACCCCGAATGAGTGTGTCCGCACGTTCCAACCCTGCAGGAGTCACAGCTGTGTACGACCCTGATGCGATGACGATAGACGCCTCGCCCAACGACTCACCGCGTTTTTGTTCACTGCCAGGTCTCTGCAAGCTCCTACAAATATCTCCGATGCTCTGGTTTTCCACCAAAAGAAACTCAATGACACAGCACTGCTTGGAGTGCACTTACGTTACAGACGCCATTTTGGAGGGTACGTATAGCACTGTCGCCTATCGGAACTTCATGAAACTATAGGGGCTGAAACGGAATATTGCACCATGTCCCCGTAAGAAAATCCGGATTTTTTTTCAACCGAAATTGACCAAGGACAGAAAAACGTATTGCATTACATACTGAACGCCCCTGTAAATCATGTGGTTAGTCCCGCAGACCTTCCAGGAGCAAGTATCAGGGATTGATTTTGCTTACAGATAAAAATATGGATACTCACCATTGGAGTAAAAGAGAACTACGGTTAATAATAATGGTTTTTGACCTGAAAACGCTAATTTCCTTCCACAGTTCAAAAAGTTTCATTTTGGCGCCGGTAAAGCACTGCCATGTTCAGTCAACTTTGGGAGCTTTGACCACTTAGTTTTTTTTTTTTTTAATAGTTACTTAATGCAACTTCCGAAAGGTTTAAGTGCTGTGAACATCTCCCTTCTGGTGTTTCTCAGAACTGTTCTAATTAGGGAGCTAAAACCCAGTGCAACTTCCCGACCGAAGTAGATTATTCTGGATGTTTCTTTCGCGAAGAAATTAGGAACGCTTCAATGTCTGGCTTTGGCACAGAAAGAGTGAATTAAGCTGCCACAAAAATCTTTGGTCATCTAGAAAATAACATTAAAAGTCTGACAGATAGCCAACCAGCATTTCAAAGCAAATTAAAAGAATTTTTGAATGACAGCTCCATCTACTCAACAGATAAATTTTTAGTTGTGAAGTAGTACTAGTAAAAAAGAAATAGGTATGAGGTAGGAAAACAATTATATTGTGTAAAGAAAACTTCATGTTAAGCTGACAGCATTCATGCTCCAGCTCTGTTTTTAATGAGAGGGAAGCTAACACCTCTGGTTTGAATCCACTGGGACAGAGACTTAGGTAAAATCGTAACTGACTTCAGCGACTAGGTGTTACTTTAACCTGCAGTCGGCGGATCTAAATTTTCCTTATAATGTCCTGGGCACGTAGGACACACAGAAGTGGTGGGAGGAGGGACAGTACAACCGAACTATGTGGAAGAGAATAATTCAACTGTCATGTTTTTCAGTATATCGTGAAAGATTAGCTTATGCAGCGTGATAAGCCTGCATCATATCGCTTGAGATATCACATAATGCAAGCCCTCTCTATATCGTTTGCAATACTTACGTCGATGGAAACGTCGGACGGACTTTCTCACTGGCATCAGTCCGCCGTGTTCCGCAGCATTCACCAATATTGTCTGCATCTCGTACCAGGGCCCGATGCATGATAGAGGGTAAGGTACTGTGTAAGCGCTTGCAAACACACATAGCTCTCAGCGGTATGAGCCAACACCTATTCGGCTTCAGAACTGGCAAATCAATAGATGATGCCGTCAATCAGGCCCCACACATAGTTAATACTACATCACAGGGATACGCCATGGCAATAATGATTGACACTGTCGAGGCATTTGATAATCTCTGGTGCCCCGCTGTGTTTCAAAGGTTAAGACATCGTGAGGTACCACAATCACTGTAAAACGGATTCCTACACTACTGTAAAGACCGAGTAGTCGAACGGAAGATTTACAGCCGAAAAGTAATTAAAAGAATTACCAAAGGCTGTTCTCAAGGGTCGACCTGCGGCCCCATCTTCCGGGATATAACAATCGAACCCCTCCTATAAGTTCCAGATGGGGATGACAGGTTAGACGGAATTGTCGCCTACGCAGATGATCTATTAGTTGTAGTCACTGCAAACAAATGAGCCCAGTTAGAAGAGAAAGACAGTGGAATACAACAAAGACTTATACAATGGTGTCACAACAGTAAACTCAGGATAGCCGATAATAAAACAACATACACATTACAGAAAGGATCGCTCCAAAGGAATCCTTCAGTTAAAATTGGGGACACAAACATCAAACGAGCACACGTTAAGCGCTATCTTGGGGTACACATAGATGAGAAACTGAGTTTCCACGAACACATAAGGCTAAAACAGACGCATCAGAAAAAATACTACACAAACTGGTGCGGCTAAATTCGAAACAGTGCAGACCACCTCTATCAGTCATACGGACATACCACTGTGCGCTCTTCGAATCAGTACTCACAAGGGAACTTCCCCATCGCACCCCCCTCAGATTTAGTTATAAGTTGGCACAGTGATCAATTGAGAAAACAGGAAGAAGTTGTGTGGAACTGTGAAAAAATAAGCAAAATATACAAACTGAGTAGTCCATGCGGAAGATATGCAACATAAAGGAGAACGGGAGCTCAGGAGCGCCGTGGTCTCGTGGTAACGTGAGCAGCTGCGGAACGAAAGGTCTTTGCTTCAAATCTTCCATCGAGTGAAAAGTTTAATTTTTTAATTTCAGTTTATGTGACAAACTCTTATGTTTTCATCACTTTTTTGGGAGTGATTATGACATCCACAAGAAAACCTAAATCGGGCAAGGTAGAAGAATCTTTTTACCCATTCGCCAAGTGTACAAGTTAGGTGAGTCGACAACATATTCCTGTCATGTGACGCACATGCCGTCACCAGTGTCATATAGAATATATCAGATGTGTTTTCCTGTGGAGGAATCGGTTGCCCTATGACCTTGCGATCAAATGTTTTCGGTTCCCATTGGAGAGGCACGTCCTTTCGTCTACTAATCGCACGGTTTTGCGATGCGGTCGTAAAACACAGACACTAAACTTATTACAGTGAACAGAGACGTCAATGAACGAACGGACAGATAATAACTATGCAAAAATAAAGTAAAATTTTCACTCGAGGGAAGACTTGAACAAAGGACCTCTCGTTCCGCAGCTGCTCACGCTACCACGAGACCACGGCGCTCCTGAGCTCACATTTTCCATGATGTTGCCTATGTCGCCCATGGACTACTGAGATTGTATATTTTGCTTATTTTTTCACAGTTGCACACAACTTCTTCCTGTTTTCTCAATTGATCTGTGTTCAGTTTATCAAGGCCTATCCACTGTGCCAACTTATAACTAAATCTGAAGGGGGTGCGATGGGGAGGTTCCCTTGTCAGCTTCGCAGCTAGCACGTGGCACTTAGACTAAACGTGGTCACCAACAAAGCATATGTCAGAAGAGGGCACGGAAATGTCTTACTTAGTCTATCTGGGGCCTTCGGCACCACCTCAATGGATGCACTGTGCGTGGTGCTCGGAATATGCCTCATTGATATCGCGATCAAATTCAGAGCTGCACGGTACCGATTAAAGATGGGGTGACTAGATAAGGTACACACAATAATTGGTGTGCCGATACAGACAATACGTCACCTTAAAAGTTGGCGTTTAGATACATGGCAAGGTGGACGGGATTTAAGTGATAAGGGACGTAGACTGCACGACTTCCTCCCTGACATAAAAGAGCGGTTGGGAATGAAATATATCGATCCTACCTGCGGCATGATATATTTCTTAACCGGACACGGACCTTAACCCACGCACTTAAGCCGCGTGAGTCTGAGGCAGACTCCTACATGCACATGCGGGGAAGAAGGTTCCCCAGAACACACTGTCTTTTTCTGTGCGCATTATGCGAACAATAGACATACACTAAGACTACACAGAAACAGACATAGATATATACACAGCAATAAGAGACGAAGAAGAATGGGTAGAGCTAAACATATAGGCAAACAGTATTTCAAAAACGACACAAGAAGAGTACCTGCGGACACGACATAACAGATATGCCTTTATGCAACGTAATAACAATCTCCAGGGGGTGGACAGCGATAGCCACAGTGACAGCGAAAACAGTGACAATGAAGAGGAACATGGGGAGGAAGACGAGATGTGACAGTAAATAAGCATAAGGTGCTGGTGATCCAGCCAAGAAATCACGAAATGCTGTACACGAATGAGCAATTCAAATTTCTCCTCTATCCCATCACCTCTTTATATTCTTCTTAAAAAAATTATTTATATTTCAACCTTAAATTATTGTTGTTTTGAAAAGTATTATTTGTAAAATATTTTAGATAAAACAAAACAAAAGAAAACTGCAAAAAAGATGAAAAAAGAAAATTGTATGTTGTACGACTTGTTTGAAAACATCAGGTAACAGGTCTATAATTTGGCAATAAATAGATAATAAAAAATATATGATAAATAAAAAATGATAACTTTCACATGTCCTCACAAACAAAAGCCTAGTGGGCTTCGTTGCACAGAATGTGGAGGATATGAAACTGGTCCACTTCTTCCCATCTGTTTGTCACGCAATACTGTGAAAACAAGAATTACGACTTAAATGGAAACAACCATCAGTGTATTTTCAACATGTCCTGTAAGAATGTTTCATCTGAAACAGTAATATGTTTTGTTCGCTTGTGTTCCCATGGTGAACTTACTGTAAAAAGTTGTAGAAAATGAGTTCTAGAAGAATGTGTCGTGAATGTTTGGCAGTACCTTTATGTTACGTGCTAAATAAAACGATTATCATATCTACGTCAACGTCGTAAAATGTGAAGTGCCTGGCGAGATGAAAGAGGCCTCCGTCTGTTCGAGATGAACAACCAGTATTATAAATACTTCCGGAAGTATCAGCATAATCAGCAAACCAGTAAAATATTTAATCTCGGTATTAATGGCCACGCAGAGTGAACCATTTTCCAGTTCCGTTGGCAAATGCCCCATCCACCCCAAGTTTTGGTAGGATGGTCTGTCTTTCAGACCATGGTCCTTAACAAACTAATAACAGCTGAAAATCATGAGTTTCACGATTCAGAAATTAACAGCCTTTACATCCTGATCGCAGGTGATCATGCGAGGAACATCCTTGACGTTTTCGCCAGCAGTGTTTCAGTACTTTGTAATCAGTCGTTAACGTGAAATGCATATTAAATAGGAGGGCTTTCAGATATGATGCTTCTTCGTTGGCTGGCAGTTCTGATTTTTAGTACCGCAACATGGTCTTAAAGAAAGCAATAATGTTGGAAATTTGTTCCTTCACTGGGGCCAATATCGCTGAGCCGGAAACTAAGCTGGCCATTCGGTAGTAACCAAAGACTCCAGATCATGTCATGAGTAATAAGTGTTTGCAGAATGAGATTTTCACTCTGCAGCGGAGTGTGCGCTGATATGAAACTTCCTGGCAGATTAAAACTGTGTGCCGGACCGAGACTCGAACTCGGGACCTTAGCCTTTCGCGGGCAAGTGCTCTACCGACTGAGCTACCCAAGCACGACTCTCGCGCTGTCCTCACAGCTTTGCTTCTGCCAGCGAAACGCAAAGGTCCCGAGTTCGAGTCTCGGTCCGGCACACAGTTTTAATCTGTCAGGAAGTTTCATATCAGCGCACACTCCGCTGCAGAGTGAAAATCTCATTCTGGAAACATCCCCCAGGCTGTGGCTAAGCCATGTCTCCGCAATATCCTTTCTTTCAGGAGTGCTAGTTCTGCAAGGTTCGCAGGAGAGCTTCTGTGAAGTTTGGAAGGTAGGAGACGAGGTACTGGCAGAAGTAAAGCTGTGAGGACGGGGCGTGAGTCGTGCGTGGGTAGCTCAGTCGGTAGAGCACTTGCCCGCGAAAGGCAAAGGTCCCGAGTTCGAGTCTCGGTCTGGCACACAGTTGTAATCTGCCAGGAAGTTTAATAAGTGTTTGTTTTTTATAGTTCAACATACAGTCACAGTTGTAAAGCTGTCTTATTATGACAGAACACTGAGACCTACCTGTAATTTATTTGATACACTAACGCCAGCCGCTGTTAGTACTACTGGATCCCAAATCCATAACTCCCGTGGAAACACACTTACTTAGCGCTCGTTTGTTGACCAATGTTGCAGGTCCACGGTTTCATTTTGGTTGACTAAGGTGTTTCGAATAAACTTTATAAATAACAAACGAAACCTTTGCGTAATGGCCGTTTATTTGGCTTCCAAAATGGGAAGAATAGCACTAGTCAGATGCACTCAGCTATCTGGCTACATCAGTGTTGCTTCACGCTAGGAAGAAACAATACAGCGTCATCTTGAAAACAAACGCACATCATTAGCTGTCAAAGCGTCCGATAACTATACCCGTCAATATCATGTCACGACTCTCTCCTTTACCGTCCAAGTGCCCACCTTTAGCTTTCATTTTAGTCGCTTTTCATGTTGCTCCCAATCTCCTAATTAGAATTACGTGTCTTAAGAATATAATTAAGTGTTGTGTAAATGTGTGTTAATGGTTAATTCAAATGCCTTTAAAAGTCCCTCTTATATTGTCGGTTCTTTTCACGTGTTGAGTGTTCAAAATGAATTACATCTTCTGCTATATCACCTTTATTACTTATTATACAACACTTCGAGTACTGGCTCCCTCAACAGAGCCCCACTATCGGCAATATACCGTTCCCTTCTTTCTTACACTTTTGGAAAGCCTCCGATACTCGTTTTCTGGGATGGCACGCAAGTCTCTTGTCGCATTGCCCTGAATCTCCTCTATGGTTTTGAAATGACGTACTGTCAACGTGGTTTTAAGTTCGAAAAACAGGAAAAAGTCTGTTGCGGAGAATACAGTGGAGAGGCCGCAACGGGAGTGTGACGTTTTGCTAGATAGCTGCGGTCGAGTGACGCGTGAGCCGGTGCATTGTCATTATGCAACATCCAAGTCCGGAATTCCCACAATTCAGGCCTCTTCCTGCATCCCTCGTGCGCGCTGGATTTGTCAGGAGCTTCTCGAGCCACAGCAAGAACTCTCCCGAAACGGTCATCTGTTGATGTGTAAGGTCGTCCATGCTTCGGATCGTCACCGACCGACAATTTGTCTTGTTTAAAGCATTTAAACCACTCTTAGCACAGCGTGCGTCTCACACAGTCCGGCCCTTACGCTTGGCGTCAGAGAAGCAAATTGCACACTTCAGCGGCTGTGGATCGCTTACTAAAAAGTGGCCGCTGGCCGGTATACGTATGGTTCATTTTAGTGCTATAAGCACTATGGGACTTAACATCTGAGGTCATCAGTCCCCTAGAACTACTCAAACCTAACTAATCTAAGAACATCACATATATCCATGCCCGAGGCAGGATTCGAACCTGCGACCGTAGTGGTCGCGCGGTTCCGGACTGAAGTGCCTAGAACCGCTCGGCCACACTGGCCGGCCATTTTAGGTCATAAATTCCTGTGTACGAATTGTAACTAACATATCGAAATTATTTTTAACGCTTGAAGGATAGCCGTATCTCTTTCCAGTCCAAAGTAAATAAGCGATATGTATTGGCATTTGGCCACAATGGCCCAAGATGCACCATACATGTATCTAAGGCCCCTCACTATGTGGAGTTGTGCCTCATGTTTTTCTTTCGCACGCTGTTTACAGTTACTCACACTGTTTGTTAACATTGCAGTAATAGGTATTTCATTTCAAAAGTAGAGACAGACGTTTCTTTGTTCGATGGGCGAAGTTAGCTGTGTATTATAAATGTCACTTTTGTTGTCTACACTAACAGTTCTCCTTACGAAATATATAGTAACTATTATTGTTAACAAAGTTTTTTTAAAAAGTAAAATCGACCAGATAATTTATGTAGCAACTGAATAACAACAGAAATTCAAGACATGAAAGAAAAAGTGTCTTTATCCTTCTAGTACAGCGAGAAACATTTTAGAATCTTGGTTTGATTTGTAGCTGCGAGGAGGTTAGGCAAATAGGCTCAGTTTGCTTTTTCCCTTTTTTTTTTTTTTTGGGACGGTAGTCGTGATGGAGCCTCGATAGTGCACTAGTGGTGTCCGTAGGACAGAAAATCTTAATTAAAAAGAAGGAAAAAGAAAAGGCACTGAATGTACTAGGTGCATCCAGCAGCGAGTAGTCGGTTGCTACTGAAGTTTTTAACGTTTTCTATAACGAGCTACGAGCAGATGAATCGAAATTTTTCATCTGTGTCTGAGTGTGTTTTTAAGGCCTTGCTGGATTACTTTTCTCTCTTAGAAACGCATTATAGAAGCAAGACAAGAATATCAGATTAACTGTACCTTCACTGGAAATATATCCTATAAATCTGATGTCTTACATAAGACATAATATGAGCAGACAAACGCATTTCCCTTTACAAGTAATTTTATTGTTCTATACTGATTGTTATTTTCGGTTGTTGTACCTGTAAATTCGTCTCAAACATAAAACATACTAATGTGACAGTGTTGGTTCTTTCAGGCTATCCGGAAACCCACTGTACAGCGTGGTTACGGAATGCCGTTTTTTTTAATGTTCTGTTTTACTCATGTATCACTCTTTACAATACCGTAATTGTCCAATGCGATCGTGTGGCTTCATTCATGTGATGCTGAAACACGTATGTATTCATTACCAGCGATGGCGAGGTATGACAGAATCTCTGACCAGAGAGTTATTTATCGTTGCTAGTCTGCGCTTGACCGCGCGAGAGCTCAGTTGTGTGTGGCGAGTGGGCAGAGAGAGTAGTCAGTTGGAGAATAGTAGCAGTCTGGTACAGTTGCGAGTTGCACTCTGTCTGCAGTAGTAGTCAGTCGGCAGTAGTTGTACCGAGCGGACGGTTGTACTGAGCAGGCGTCGCCATGCGTCGACGGCGTGCTCTTCTTCCGAATCTGGTCAGGATTGTGGTGGACGATGTGTATTATTGTTGAAGGTAATGAAGCAGCATTGCGCTCACCTAATAACGTATGTTAATTGTGTTATATTGCTAGAGAAGGCCGAAATGCACGCGTTAAACTCACGCAGGCTGGCGTGAGGTCTGAAACAGGATACGTAATGAATGCTATAAAGAAAAGTACGTAGCTTCTGGAATACTTAACTTTAATCCATCATTGGTGTACATCGCTCTTGGCGATACAAGTTAGACTCTTTAGATACATGCAATATACTGTTAATGGCGCCTTGCTAGGTCGTAGCCATTGACTTAGCTGAAGGCTATGCTATCTATATCCTCGGCAAATGAGAGAGTCTCCGTCCGTGTAGTCGCTAGCTAAGTCGTCCGTACAACTGGGGCGAGTGCTAGTAAGTCTCTCGAGACCTGCCGTGTGGTGGCGCTCGGTCTGCGATCACTGACAGTGGCGACACGCGGGTCCGACATGTACTAATGGACCGCGGCCGATTTAAAACTACCACCTAGCAAGTGTGGTGTCTGGCGGTGACACCACAAATTGTAATTAATTTGTTCAAAAAATGATGCCCCAATAATAACCTTTTATAAAGTAACTCATTTAAAGAAAAAGATTCATTTCAATTTAAAGAATATTTCCTATGCATTTCCTCCAAGAATCAAAATTAAATGTAGGCCAGCATGGCACGGAGCTGTGCCGAAAAATAAGAGCAGATATAGATGCAGTTTTACTGAGGTAAGAATTTATCAGGTTTAATTATTTCACAGGGCCGGAGGTCAGCGCAGCTGCCCTTATAAAATTTATCAGGTTTAATTATTTGTGTTGAGATTTTACATTCAGTTCATGGTTCATTATCTAATTAATATTGTTGTGGGTTTTTGGTCAATTTTCATTTATCAATTTTGTGGGGAGTTCACACATGGTTTCATTTTACATTTTTTATTAAATATTATTTTGTTGGGAGGTTACGCCTGACTTCATTTCAATTTAACGATATTTTGTGGGAAGTTAACACTTGGATCAGTTTTATTATCATTGACTTTTATTTCTGTGGGGAGGTTACAATGCAATAGAATCAATATCATTATTGCCTAAAATGAGCGAAGGAACACTATCCTTTGCCATACCTGATAATAAATGATAATTCATGATGCCACCAATGTTTCAATCTAATCGGTGATTCATTGCAGTAGTTATACATGTTTACAATAAAATAATTAACACATTAGATCTTTATTGTTACAGCAATAATAAGTGTATTACACATGTATCTCGATATCCGTAGCATCGATCAATCACGCCGCGAATACTTCAGAAATCACATTATCGCTAACCCCGTAAATATTTTGTAGGCCTACTCCATAGATGTATTTTTTTTTTTTAGAAAAACTAGTTATTGAATCCCACAATAACTGCAAGTGAACAAATCTTTTTCCTGGATTGTGTCAGAAGCAGCAAGATGGGACTAGGGGCAACGAATGCGCAGATTAACTGCGGAAAATGCTGCAGCATCTACTTCTCATCGACATAGCCAGACCATACACTGATTTTCGTAGTGCGCTCGCCAGCCAAGCAAAAACAGGAGTTGGTAGACACAGATCGTAACACGAAAGGAACATGGTACTAGCCGATTCGGCAGCAGATTACACGTCGCCTTTGGTTTCTGGCCTTAGCGCTCAAGAGAAGCTAAATTGTTACACTTGAAAGACTAAGAGCAGGACGTACGAATAATAATAAAACAAGACGATTGTAAAATGTAATTCCTACTCCAAGCTGCGCTTTCTGACTCATTGACTAGGACTCTATACGTACGTATATTCATAAAATGTGATAAATACCGTCATCCAAGAACAATTACACAGTACAATATTTTAAAAATTGAACTTTTCTCTCTTAGAGTAGCTCTAGTTCCATGAATAGGTCCATTGCCAAATATATTTGCCATTTCATTCGTCTTTGTAAAAGGAACTTACATATATGTATATAAACAATTTTATGTTAAAGTTTCGCGGCTTTTATTGGTACGGGGCAGTGAGACTAATTGACTTTGTTGACTCCCTGTCTTTTAATTACGTTTTATATTTGGCATTGAAATCAGACCAGTGTCGTGTTTGCATCATTATGTGCAATAATTATGTAAAGTGAAATGGGCTCTCTCTGGAATCAAATAAAACAAGATAATAAAATAAAAACAGACACGAGATGTAACGTCTCAGCGCTAAGAGAAAAGTAGGAGTTTCTCAAAGTTTATCACTACTGACGTATCTCTGAATAAAAATTCGTTACGCGTCTGGGGAAAGTAAATCGCTAATTTTGTTACAATTTCGACTGATCCTTTAACCCAATGTATTATAATAATGGAAAGAAAAATCTTCCAGTAGATTTTCTCTTTCTACGTGTATGCTCTGAGAAACCAATAAATAATTCACGAAAAATGTAATGCCACGCCGTATCTTTCTTCTTTCTATCGTTGTATTCATCGATCCTTATTAAGTCACGGCTGCAAAATACTAACACAGATCATTTACAGAAGAATGGAAAAACTCGTAGAATCTGACCTCAGGAGAGATCAATTTTGATTCCGGAGAAATGTAGGAACACACGAAGCAATACTGACCCTATATAGTTTAAGGAAGGGCAAACGTACGTATACAGCATTTGTAGTCTCAGAGAAAGCTTTTGGCAATGCTGACTGGAATACTCTCTTTCGAATTCTGAAGGTGGCAGGGGTAAAATACAGGGACCACATGCCTATTTACAATTAGTAGCGAAAGCAGAGGGCAGTTATAAGAGTCGAGGGGCACGAAAGGGAAGCAGTGGTTGAGAAGGGAGTAAGACAGGGTTGTAGCCTATCCCCGATGTTGTTCAATCTGTTTATTGAGCAACGGTGAAGAAAACAAAACAAAAATTTGGAACAGGAATTTAAGTCCAGGGAGAAGAAATGAAAACTTTGAGGTTTGCCGGTGACATTGCAACTTTGGCAGAGACATCAAAGATCAGATGAACGGAATAGACAGTATTTTGAAAGGAGAATATAAGGTGAACATCAATAAAAAAGCAAAACGAGGATAATGGCATGTAGTCAAATTTTGTCAGGTGATGCTGAGGGAATTAGATTAGGAATTGAAATGCTTAAAGCAGTAGATGAGTTTTGCTATTTGAGCAGAAAAATAACTGATGATGGCCGAAGAAGAGAGGATATAAAATGTAGAAAGCTTTTCTGAAGTAGAGAAATTTGTTAACGTCGAGTATAGATTTAAGTGTGAGGGAGTCTTTTCTGAAAGTATTTGTACGGAGTGTAGCCATGTATGGAAGTGAAACATGGACGATAAACAGTGTAGACAAGAAGAGAATAGAGGCTTTTCAAATGTGGTGCTACAGAAGGCTGCTCAGGATTAGATGGGTAGATCACGTAACGAATGAGGAGGTACTGAACAGAATTGGGGAAAAGAGAAATTTGTGGTTCAACCATACTAGAAGAAGGTATCGGTTTTAGGACACATTCTGAGGCATCAAGGAATCACTGGAGGGAAGCGTGTGGGGTAATAATCATAGAGGGAAACCATGAGATGAATACAGTAAGCAGATTCAGAGAGATGTAGGTTGCAGTAGTTAGTCGATATAAAGGGGCTTGCACAGGATAGAGTAGCATGGAGAGCTGCATCAAACCAGTCCTCGGACTGAAGACCACAACAACAGCAACATGTTCCAGGCACAGGCCCTCATCTCCACCTCCACTGCTAAAATATCCGTGTCCATTTTCTCTGTGTCTGGAGGACAGATTGTAGAAGACAGTTTGTAGTCACACATAAGACAAAGCAACGCAGCCTGCTGTCAGCTGGTCACCCTGATCCCAGAACTAACTGCCTCTAATCAGCTGGCTCCTTTTCGCAAACCTGCCGCACAGTCCGTGTGAACTACCGAATTCATCCCCGCGGCCCATAGCAATGCGTCTTCCGCCACGCGACTTATGGAGATGCAGTTGGCAGGCGGCGAAATTCCGCAGCCGCAGTCGTTCCGTGTTGGCTGCTGCATGTACCGAGTGCGCCAAAGCGATGGGTTCATTTACCTCGCAACTGAGGTTCCGCAAATACACTGAGATGACGAAAGTCATGGGATACCTTGTTACTATCCTGTCGGACCCCCTTCTGCGCTGCGTTGTGCAGAAACTCGACGAGGCATGCACTCAATAAGTCGTTGGAAATCCCCTGCAGAAAAACCGAGCCATGCTGCATCCACAGCTGTCCATAATTACGAAGGTCTTGTCGGTGCAGGACTTTGTGCACGAACTGACCTCTCGACTATGCCCCATAAATGTTCGATGGGTGACCAAACCATTGGCTCTAATTGTTCAGAATGTTCTACAAACCAGTCACGAACAATGGTGTACCGGTGACATGGTGCATTGTCATCCATAAAAATTCTGTCGTTGTTTGGGAATGACTGCAAATGGTCTCCAAGTAGCCAAACATAACCATTTCCAGTGATCGGACCAGAGGACCAAGTCCATTCCATGTAAACACAGCTCACAGCACACCACCAGCTTGCACACTGTCTAGCTGCGTCGCTGGCTTCGTGGGGTCTGCGCCACACTCGAACCCTACCATCAGCCCTTAGCATCTGAAATTGGGACTCATCTGATCAGTCAGGATCAAACCGACATGGTCAAGGGCCCAGGAGAGGCGCTTCAATCTGTCATACAGTTCGCAAACGCACTCGCTTCGTTCGGCTATGGGAGCCACATTTCAGCGCACTGTCTTAATGGATGCGTTCGTCGCACGTTGATTTCTCCGGTTATTTCACGTAGTGTTGCTTTTCTGTTAGCACTGACAACTTCACGAAAACGCCGCTGCTCTCGGTCGCTAAGTGAAGGCAGTCGGCCACTGCGTTGTTCATGGTGAGTAGTAATGACTGATATTTGGTATTCTCTGCACCCTCTTGACACTGAGTATCTCGGAATACTGAATTCACTAAGGATTTCCGAAATGAAATGTCCCATACTTTTAGCTCCGACTACAACTCCGAATTCAGTCTGTTAATTTTGTAAGTAGGCTGTTTATGTTTTCTCTATGTAAGTAGGCTGTTTATGTTTTCTCTATGTAAGTAGGCTGTTTATGTTTTCTTATTGGCACCGTTACGTAGCGCTCAATATGAAAATCACTGGCTGTGCTGTGTGCAGTCTGTGGTTGCTTTGCATTGTTGTAATACTCGCCATTGTAGTGTTAGGCAGCTGGCTGTGAACAGCGCGTAGCGTTGCGCAGTTGGAGGTGAGCCGCCAGCAGTGGTGGATGTGGGGAGAGAGATGGCGGAGTTTTGTAATTTTTCATGAACTGATATATATATTATGGCATGTGATGATATTAAGGTAAATACATTGTTTGCTCTCTATTAATATCTTTCATTTGCTAACTATCCCTATCAGTAGTTAGTGCCTTTAGTAGTTTGAATCTTTTATTTAGCTGGCAGTAGTGGCGCTTGCTGTATTGCAGTAGTGGGAGAAACGAAGATTATTGTGAGGTAAGTGATTTAGTGATTTGTGAAAGGTATAGTTTAATGTTAGTCAGGGCCATTATTTTGTAGGGAATTTTGAAAGTCAGATTGCGTTGCGCTAAAAAAATATTGTGTGTCAGGTTAAGCACAGTCATGTATAAATTGTTCAAAGGGGACGTTTCATATGTCGACCCTTAGCCTAGGATACCTCACTGGAATCTTCTGATTTTTTCTTGTAGTTTGTGTAATTAGTGTAGATTTTGTTTATTGCTAGCGCGTAACTGTAGAGAGAATCTCCTTTGTAGTTGCAGTCTTTCATTGTTGTACAGTAAAACAGTTGTGGCATGCATGTAGATTTGCACCAAGTATTTCGCAGCTGCCATTAACTAGATATTATTTTCAGTGCTATTTTAATGTGTTCTCTTATTTTTGATCTTCAAATTGTGTTTTTCTGTGTTGTCGTGTGAAATACTGTGACAATAATGGCGTGTGAAAAACGTAATACTAGGCTCCAAAGTAAACTGAGAAATGACAGTGAAAATGAAAGCAGTGTGTTAGCGCCACCGAGTAATGAATTAACTGATGTTCATCTGCACACCTGATTACGACAAGCGTCTTTCTACGAGAGTTGAGAGCTACTAACTTATGAAATGTCACATGACTACTGAATGATATTTTTATACTTTGCTTTTCGTAGTTGCTTATTTCATTTGACATCTGGTTCCCAGCTGTGTTGCAGCATTGCTTTTATAAAATAAAATGCATTTGCTAATGTGAACACTTTCTGTCAACAGATCTATTAAATAATTATTTTATGATCCACATTCTTTAAAAAAGGAGCACTTGGAAAGGAAAGAACAATAAGAAGGGACTAATACCAGTAACTGCATCTATAATTTTCTTTTCAAGTACATGGTAATATTTCTTTTTACAATCAGTTGTTGTGGTGCACCACTTTAATTACATAGACATTAAGATGTGATTATACATTTCCCTTATCTGCATTGTTGTTTTTACTGTAATATTTTTTCTGCTTGAGCTATGTCATGTTTAGATATAAGTTATTGCATTTGCTGTTGCTGTTTGCCAGGCATAGTGCTACTAAATTTCACATTACATTACTCTGCTAAGCCAATTTTACTACTCATTGATTTTTCATGTTGCTGCACATTGGCTCATATTAGTTGTAATTTTGCATTTTATCTGTAAATTAGATTTACTGCTGCTGGCTTTGCCATTCTGCATTCTTTTCATTGCTGTTTGTATTAATTGTTTTGTGCTGCTGCATTGCCTCGTCCCTTAGTTTAGCATCTGAGCTCAGTAGATTTAAGTTAGCTTAAGAGGGGGTAGTCTATAGAAGAGAATGAGTTGCGATGAATTGGAAGAAATGCATTGAGAATCTATACGAAAACCGTACAGAAAGCAGGTATAGGTAGGATTTTCTTGGAAATAAATAATGAGGTAAGAAATATGTGAAATAAATACAGAAAGCATGCTTGGATAGGATTTTTTTGGTGGAAACAAAGGATGAAATAAGAGGAAAGATATATGAAGTTTTGGGTTGGACTGCAGTACCACATGTTACACTGAAAACGACCCCTGTCCTTTCCTATTGGTGTTATCCCACTATGTGTGTGTGTACCCTTGTGTATTTGTTTTCTTCCTGTCTCTGTGTAGTTTCATAGAATTTTTTTTCTTTTAATATTAAGCTACATTCACTATGATGAGGAATACTTTTATCCTCAAATACAATTGGCATTAATAATATGTTATTTACCTTATAAATATGCTTACACATTATTTATTCTGTTTAATGCTCATGTGTGAAGTTGATGTTTCAAAAATTATGTATGTACTCATGTCATAATTCCACTGATGTATATGTTTATTTCTATTCTTTTGTAAAGCCTGTACTACAAATGTTATCTGTATTATTATGTTTTTAATGATGTTTTCTGTGTCTTTGTAATTGTATTTTTATGTTACCAAATTGTAATTGTTACCAGTTCTTCAAATTAAGTTACATTTCACTGCACACGTTTCTGTTGGTCATAGTATATGGACAATATGTGAGAAGTAGGGACTGTTAGTGTCTGCACGTGTGTTACTAATTCAGCAAGGGACTGGATAACAGCATTGCTCGTTCTAAGGACAATTCCAAAAACGTTGTGAGTGCACAAGTGGTGGTTTATGGACTTGCTATATTCTCCGCAAGACTCTTCGATGGTGAATGTGCACCTGCACAATCGCAACAGATGGCTGCTGGCCATCTCTTCAAGGACTACAGTGGGTCTACATCTTTGATGATCCATCAATACCAATATCTCTACAAGGACTGCAGTGGGTCTGCACCTCTGGTGGCCCACCAATACCATTATCTCTACAAGGACAACAGTAGGTCTACATCTTTGATGACCCACCAACGCCATTATTTCTACAAGGACTGCAGTGGGTCTGCACCTCTGGTGGCCCACCAATACCACAATCTCTACCAGGACTCCAGTGGGTCTGCTCTGTGATGACCTACCTACCAATATTCTTCCAAACTTCGAATGACTCTGCTGTGGGTTTGCTCTGTTGTGGCCCATTACCTGTCAGCATGTCGAGAGTCAGCACTGTCTTTCCATTGGAAGGACAACACTACTTCTTCAAGACTGCATGGAAATCCACTACTTCCGTGTGCATTTTCTTTTACTGCTCAGACTTTGAGACAAACACTGCTATTCTCCTGTTATGTACGATTAGGACTGTCTTTAGGGACTGTGAGAAAATTTGAGCTTTTGACCAACGTTGTATCAATAAGTGTGCGCATTTTATATCTTTGTTACTGTAATTGTGAAAAATTTTTGTCAAATCTGTATTGGCCAGTGCCCAACACCATTTGTAAAAATTTTTGTGGGGAGCATGGGGGCTATGTAAGTAGGCTGTTTATGTTTTCTCTATGTAAGTAGGCTGTTTATGTTTTCTCTATGTAAGTAGGCTGTTTATGTTTTCTTATTGGCACCGTTACGTAGCGCTCAATATGAAAATCACTGGCTGTGCTGTGTGCAGTCTGTGGTTGCTTTGCATTGTTGTAATACTCGCCATTGTAGTGTTAGGCAGCTGGCTGTGAACAGCGCGTAGCGTTGCGCAGTTGGAGGTGAGCCGCCAGCAGTGGTGGATGTGGGGAGAGAGATGGCGGAGTTTTGTAATTTTTCATGAACTGATATATATATTATGGCATGTGATGATATTAAGGTAAATACATTGTTTGCTCTCTATTAATATCTTTCATTTGCTAACTATCCCTATCAGTAGTTAGTGCCTTTAGTAGTTTGAATCTTTTATTTAGCTGGCAGTAGTGGCGCTTGCTGTATTGCAGTAGTGGGAGAAACGAAGATTATTGTGAGGTAAGTGATTTAGTGATTTGTGAAAGGTATAGTTTAATGTTAGTCAGGGCCATTATTTTGTAGGGAATTTTGAAAGTCAGATTGCGTTGCGCTAACAAAATATTGTGTGTCAGGTTAAGCACAGTCCTGTATAATTGTTCAAAGGGGACGTTTCAATTTCCAAAGTGCGGCCATAATCACGTCGGAAACTTTTACACATGAATCACGTGACTACAAGTGACAGCTCCACCAAAGCACTGCCCTTTCATACCTTATGTACGCGACACTGCCGCCATCTGTACAAGTGCATATCGCCGTCCCATGATTTCTCTCCTCAGTGTGTGTTCCGCTTCTGTGATCCCAGCCTAAAACCTGCCGCTACGTACGATCAATTGCCGCAGCGCGCTCCCTCTGCCGGTTGGAGCACTATTTCGAAAATTCGATTACCTTTTGAACTCACCTCGTTTGTTTATTCAGTCGGATTCGAACGCAGCCGAAGGGCTAAAAACATGCAAAATAGTTCAATAGAAAAAAGTTAAAATAAAAAAACCGAATGTTGTCACAATGTACATCAAACGATTTGGTCAGAGGAAT
Source organism: Schistocerca americana (assembly GCF_021461395.2). Taxonomy (NCBI): domain Eukaryota; kingdom Metazoa; phylum Arthropoda; class Insecta; order Orthoptera; family Acrididae; genus Schistocerca; species Schistocerca americana. Next base: position 584,614,597 of record NC_060123.1, on the reverse strand, counting down.
CTAAGGAAAATATTACATAGGTTATCGGTGTACCTTTATAGATTTTTTATTTAATTTATAGTAATTATAACATCGTCTTTAGGGTGCAACTACTAACTAGACTATATTTTGACCAGGTGTTTCGATTGAAGTACATCCATTCCTTTAAAACGTTTTTCTGAATAAACATTGTTATACGAAGGGAAAAACTACGCTCTGACTGTGGGAAGTTTGTTATTAAAGCCACTACAGATTTCACGCCAATTCAGGCGCCTCGCTGGTGATCTACTCGGGGATTAGAAAGGAAGTGTTTTACGATCACTCTTTATACACTGGCTTAATAAATATTGTTGTATGGAACCGAACGCTCCTATTCATTAGATAAACTGCGTCTACAACATTATTTTACGCTGTCCTGAAACTTCTTCCCGCCCTTCACGTCATTGATAAATTAACAACCGGTAGAAGCGCTTGTCAAATTGATAAAAAGGGGGTGCCCCTAATACAAAATAAAATGAATATTTGGTGCGGAGAGAATAAAATAAGCCGTACAAAGCCCACCAATAAAAACATAAGCTGGAGGCGATGCGGGCACGGCCATAAGGAACACTGAATTAGCGACATCGCTATGCAAGCACCCATGAGGAGAACTGCACTGGCCGTGGTACCCGAAAAATCCGCTAGATGGCGCTAGTGAAAGTGGGGCTGGAACGCCGAACGGTGAAGCGCAAAAGAGGAGGAAGTGCCGTACATAAAAATAAATAAAGTAAATATAAGTAAAAAGATCGATATAAAGAGCGACGGAAAATTTCAAGCAACTTTATGTAGTGGCCGCAAGTATCTGTTTTCTTACATCAGAACTCGTATTTGTTGTTGTTGTTGTGGTTTTCAGTCCAGAGACTGGTTTGATGCAGCTCTCCATGCTACTCTATCCCGTGCAAGCTGCTTCATCTCCCAGTACCTACTGCAAACTACATCCTTCTGAATCTGTTTAGTGTATTCATCTCTTGGTCTCCCTCTAGAATTTTTACCCTCCGTGCTGCCCTCCAATACAAAATTGGTGATCTCTTGTTGCCTCATAACATGTCCTATCAACCGATCCCTTCGTCTAGTCAAGTTCTCCCCAATTCTATTCTATACCTCCTCATTAGTTATGTGATCTACCCGTCTAATCTTCAGCATCCTTCTGTAGCACCACATTTCGAAAGCTTCTATTCTCTTTTTGTCTAAACTGTTTATCGTCCACGTTTCACTTCCATACATGGCAACACTCCATACAAATACCTTCAGGAAAGGCTTCCTGACACCTAAACCTATACTCGATGTTAACTAATTTCTCGTCTTCAGAAACGCCTTCCTTGCCATTGCCAGTCTACATTTTATATCCTCTCTACTTCGACCATCATCAGTTATTTTGCTCCCTAAATAGCAAAACTCATTTACAACTCGAATTTATTACATGTAATTTACGTTATGACGAACAAAGGAGTTGTTATTTGAAGCAGTCGATTCGTAATTGAGTGAGTGGTAGCAATCGATCGCTGATTTATCGAGATTTGGAATTGAGTGAGTGGTAGCAGTCGATCTCTGACTTATCGAGCTGCGAGTTCAGCATAACTATATCACGACACTGACGACGATTTCGGATACGAAACATGCGGCACTGTACTCGAAGATTTCTGCACAATGAAGCACTGTGTTTACTACGTCTGTTGCACTCTGACTGTATCTGATCTTTGCTCGGCAGCTGGATGATTCAGCACGACTCGCTAGTCTGGCAGCCTCTGTTATCCGTAACGAAAACAGGAAGCCCGCACGGCACTTTATCAGCCAACACGAGCATCTCTTGTTTCTGTTGGCGCGGCACGCGCTGTTGAGGGCAGCTGCCAGCCAACTCGCCACCGCCAGGGCAAAACGTTTCATCTGTTTCTTTTGTCTCGTCGATAATGGCGCACTGACAAAGGTAGAGCAGAATTATGTCCGTTTCTCTAGTGGTAGCTCGATGTGCTGAATCACTTAAGAACTGGAAAATGTTTCCCGAGACTTGCTGGTATTCAAATACACTACTGGCCATTAAAATTGCTACACCAAGAAGAAAATGCGGATGATAAACGGGTATTCATTGGAAAAATATATTATACTAGAACTGACATGAGGTTACATTTTAACGCAATTTGGGTGCATAGATCCTGAGAAATCAGTACCCAGAACTAACACCTCTAGCCGTAATAACGGCCTTGATACGCCTGGGCATTGAGTCAAACAGAGCTTGGATGGCGTGTACAGGTACAGCTGCCCATGCAGCTTCAACACGATACCACAGTTTATCAAGAGTAGTGATTGGCGTATTGTGACGAGCCAGCTGCTCGGCCACCATTGACCAGACGTTTTCAGTTGGTGAGAGATCTGGACAATGTGCTGGCCAGGGCAGCAGTCGAACATTTTCTGTATCCAGAAATGCCCTTACAGAACCTGCAACATGCGGTCGGGCATTATCCTGCTGAAATGTAGGGTTTCGCAGGGATCGAATGAAGGGTAGAGCCACGGGTCGTAACACATCTGAAATGTAACGTCCACTGTTCAAAGTGCCGTCAATGCGAACAAGAGGTGACCGAGACGTGTAACCAATGGCACCCCATTACCATCACGCCGGGTGATACGCCAGTATGGCGATGACGAATACACGCTTACAATGTGCTTTCACCGTGATGTCGCCAAACACGGATGCGACCATCATGATGCTGTAAACAGAACCTGGATTCATCCGAAGGAATGACGTTTTGCCATTCGTGCACCCAGGTTCGTCGTTGAGTACACCATCGCAGGCGTTCCTGTCTGTGATGCAGCGTCAAGGGTAACCGCAGCCATGGTCTCCGAGCTGATAGTCCATGCTGCTGCAAACGTCGTCGAACTGTTCGTGCAGTTGGTAGTTGTCTTGCAAACGTCCCCATCTGTTGAGTCAGGCATCGAGATGTGGCTGCATGAGCCGTTACAGCCATGCGGATAAGGTGCCTGTCATCTCGACTGCTAGTGATACGAGGCCGTTGGGATCCAGCACGGCGTTCCGTATTACCCTTCTGAACCCACCGATTCCATATTCTGCTAACAGTCATTGGATCTCGAACAACGCGAGCAGCAATGTCGCGATACGAGAAGCCGCAATCGCGATAGGCTACAATCCGACCCTTATCAAAGTCGGAAACGTGATGATACGCGTTTCCCCTCCTTACACGAGGCATCACAACAACGTTTCACCACGCAACGCCGGTCAACTGCTGCTTGTGTATGAGAAATCGGATGGAAACTTTCCTCATGTCAGCACGTTGTAGGTGTCGCCACCGGTGCCAACCTTGTGTAAATGCTCTGAAAAGCTAATTATTTGCATATCACAGCATATTCTTCCTGTCGCTTACATTTCGCGTCTGTGTAGGAATTTTAATGGCTAGTAGTGTAATTCTGTCTGGAAGGCACGCGACGTTACCGCTTTGTGTCAGTAGAATAAAAAAAAAGTCCAAATGTGTGTGAAATCGTATGGGACCTAACTGCTAAGGTCATCAGTCCCTAAGCTTACACACTACTTAAACTAAATTATCCTATGGACGAACACACACACCCATGCCCGAGGGAGGACCCGAACCTCCACCAGGATCAGCCGCACAGTCCATGACTGCAGCACCTCAGACCGCTCGGCTAATCAGTCGAATCAAACTAGAAATATGGCCCTTGCATTAAGATAAATAACTACAACTGAGCACGGTATTTCCCAAGTAAACACTGATGATGGTAAGAAGAGTATCCTTGTTTTACATACCAATCACGTAAACTGGAAGCTCATTTGACTAATTTCACTAATTTACCGATCGGCATCAATAACACGCAAGTTAATAAATAACGCTAGTTACCTTAAAATATTTAGGCAGGATGTACAATGAGTGGATGCTGTGTGAGATGCAGTCCAGAGTACGTTTTTCCTAGCTGTGTTCTTCTCGATGCACTGCCTGTTTAGCCTCCAAGGAAATTATTTTTCTGCTGATTGTGTTGAACTGAAAGTGAACGAAGAACACAATTTTTGTAGTTTAAAATATTTCTTCATGGAAAGCTGCGCAAGGGTTCTCGAAATATGTCGCTGTACTCAGCCATTCAGGCGATGCGACCGGAGACCTACAATGGAAATCACAATGAACCTATACGTCTACATTCATAGTCTGAAAACCATTGTGAAATGCACGGTAGAGGTTAATTACCTTTCTACCACATTCACTGCCTTCCAAAAAAGGGAAAAATCTGGTAGTGGAGGAGGAATAAAAATGGAACATCACTATCTGAGATGGTACGTGATGTTATTTCAGTGATGAGAAAATAGATTTACAAACGACTTAGCATTGTGCCCCTTCTTACCAGTATGACGTTACATCCTCTCTGGCCTAGTGTACCCTCACCCGCAGCAAACTGACCCACAACTGCTGTAACTAGTCGTTGATAAACTCGATACTGGTATTGGAACGTATTTGACGCCCACCCCTAAGCATGTTCCACCGGGGACAGATCTGCGGACCTTGCTAGCTACTCAAGTTCCCCAACACCATCTAGACAGTTCATGGGGACCCGCACCATGAGTAGAGGAACGTTGTCCTGTTGGAAAATGGCACCCCGCTTATCACGCATGAGGTATAAAATATGAAAACTCAGGACGTTCGTGACATACCGTTGTTAGAGCAGCGTGCCCTCAATCTGTGCCAGCTGTGACCTGAAGTCATAGCCGATAACTACCCTATCATGACGTGGGGATGGGAACCGATACCGGTATTTTAGTTGTTGATAACCAGTATCTTTCGATATTTATTTGACCTCGTTTTTAACAGGTGTACCTTTAATAATAGCCAAATAAAAGCACCGAAATATTACAGCATGTCCAAAATTTATCGTTTTTAAATAAACCTATCCTTTAAAGGAAGGAGTAATTTTTGTTGATGTAATTTGTATTGGTGTGAAATATTGCATTATTATAGAAAATGGGGAAAGCGATCAGTGCTGTTTTAATCACAACGCCAACAGAAACGAGCAACAAGTAACTACACTATGCGATCAACAGCATCCGGACACAACTAGAAACAAACGTTTTTCATACTAGGTGCATTGTCCTGCCACCTACTGCCAGGTACTCCGTATCTGCGACCTCAGCAGTCATTAGACTTCGTGAGAGAGCAGAATGGTGCGCTCCGCAGAACTCACAGACTTCGAACGTGGTCAGGTGATTGGGTGTCACTTGTGTCATACGTCTGTACGTGAGATTTCCACATTCCTAAACATCCCTAGGTTCACTGTTTCCGATGTGATAGTGAAGTGCAAACGTGAAGGGACATGTACAGCACAAAAAGGTACATGCCTACCTCGTATGTTGACTGACAGAGAAAGCACACTGTTGAAGAGGGTCGTAATGTGTAATAGGCAGACACCTGTACAGACCATCACATAGGAATTCCAAACTGCATCAGGATCCACTGAAAGTACTATGACAATTAGGTGGGAGGTGAAGAAACCTGGATTTCATGGTCGAGCGGCTGCTCATAAGCCACACATCACACCAGTAAATGCCAAACGACGCCTCGCTTGGTGTAAGGAGCGTAAACACTGGGCGATTGAACAGTGGTAAAACGTGGTGTGGAGTGACGAATCACGATACACAATGTGGCGATCCGACGGCAGGGTGTGGGTATAGCGAATGCACTGTGAACGTCATCTGCCAGCGTTTGTAGTGCCAACAGTAAAATTCAGAGCCGGTGGTGTTACGTTGTGGTCGTGTTTTTCATGGGGGTGGGGGGAGGGCTTGCATCCCCTATTTGTTTTGCACGTCACTATCACAGCACAGGCCTACCTTGATGTTTTAAGCACCTTCTTGCTCCCCACTGTTGAAGAGCAATTAGGAGGTGGCGACTGCATCTTTCAACAGATCGGGCACCTGTTCATAAACCACGGCCTGTGGCGGGCATTCGCCATATCCACACCCTGCCAACGGATCGCCACATTGTGTACCGTGATTCGTCACTCCACACGACGTTTTTCCACTGTTCAATGGTCCAATGTTTACGCTTCTGACACTAAGCGAGGCGTCGTTTGGCATTTACAGGCGTGATGTGTGGCTTATGAGCAGCCGCTCGACCATGACATCCAAATTTTCTCACCTCCCGCCTAATTGTCATAGTACTTGCAATGGATCCTGATGCGTTTTGGAATTCCTATGTGATGGTCTGGATAGATGTCTGCCTGTTACACATTACGATCCTCTTCAACTGTCGGCGATTTCTGTCAGTCAACAGACGAGGTCGGCCTGTACGCTTTTGTGCTGTGCGTGTCCTTTCACGTTTCCACTTCACTATCACATCGGTAACAGTGGACCTAGGGATGCTTAGGAGTGTGGAAATTCCGTGTATAGACGTATGACACAAATGACACCCATTCACCTGACCACGTTCGAAATCCGTGAGTTCTGCGGAGCGACCATTCTGCTCTCTCACGATGTCTAATGATTGGTGAGGTGGCTGATACGGAGTACCTGGCAGTAGTGGCCAGCACAATGCACCTAATATGAAAAACGTTTGTTTTTGGGAGTGTCCGGATACTTTTGATCACATAGTGTAGTTGCTTGTTGCTCGTTTTTGTCTGCGTTATTAAAATAGCACTGCTCGCTTTCCTCATTTTCTATAATAACCCAATATTTCACACCAATGCAAATTATATGAATAAAAAAGTTACTGTTTTTTTTTCTTTAAAAAGCAGATGTGCATTTTAGCAGTCAGTTCTGGACACACAGTGTCAACTAATATATGTGCAACCGTTATGTGTCAGTATTGTTGCGTCACATACCGCAGTGGAGCAACATCTCTACTTCATGTGTCCAAGACATTCTCCAGTACGTTTAGCAGAAGAGCAAAGTGTGTGCCAAATTTCTCTCACACGCCCTGACTTCAGGAGAAAAATGGCAGCTTGGGTCCCTGCGTCTTGCATGGACTCAAGCTGCGATTTGATCTATATGCAGAACATAGACGATCCTTTTCTGAAAAATATCGTCACGGGTGTCGAGATATGGTGTTATCAATACGAACCTGCTACAAAACGACAAAGGGTCAACGCTTTGACAACATAACCGAGATTCATGCCAATGTGACAGACGAGAGAAACAGCTCCCAAAGAAGGACTTCTCTGATGGTTTCACGTGTTTGATATGAACGTCCTATACTTTGCACTCAAGTAGGGAGGAATCAATCTAGAGCGTGTGAAGCAATAAAACTACCACCTCAACGTTTGTGTCCTTTTTCATCAAACCACCCTCGAAATTTTTTGTCTGACGCGGTATACACCTCTGTGCACGCTATAGTTGTTATGGACAAGTTAGACGTTCTTCTCTGTATTCGAGACGATACAAAGATGATTCCAGACAGCTTGCAGCACTGTTGTCAGTTTTCAACTGGGAAGCACTAAAAACAATAGCCGTCCACAGAGTTGTGACAACACTGAGCCGTTGCCAGAGGTACGCTTACAAAACCGCATAACATTATTGGCTGAGATAGGCGCTCGAAGCTAACGCCCCCAGCCCACTACAACTGCCAGGGATCAACTTAACGCCAACCCAACTTCCAGGCGTGAGACGACCTCAGCCTAAATTTCCACCACATCCGCAACCATTTCCTTCGTAAGTGAGCGCATTTCTCTTCATTATCGTTACTAGTTGTTTATAGAGATCCTCAGTTTTCTTTGTCTCTTACCAATGTGGCTACATCGAGAGTATGGTCGGTCATAATTGTCTGATCGAGTGTTATCTCTCTCAGAAAAATTTACTGCTGTATTTTGTGCTTTATCTCAATGCCTGTAAGGTATTTTCTGCGCGGGAATACAGTCTAGTTTCAAAATATTTCTTAGTGTCAGACCAAATGGCTCAGTCTGGAAATTTCGCATATAGTCCCTAAAAAGGAAAAGCTCTAAACATTCCTTTGCCTTATGAACATTTATCTTATCTTCTGGTCAACACCGATACACGTACGTGCTGGCAGTAACGTTTTTCGGGATACTACGCCACATTAACATAGCTGAGTTTTGTTAGCAATGCTGTTGCGTTGAGGAATGGAAAAACTACACCTGCTCTTACTCTTTGCACTGGAAATTCATTATTCAGTAGAAAAGTAAAGGGTGTCCCATAAAGAGCGCAATTTTTCGATTGACCACCGCCGTTAGTTGTTAGGTTGCCGGTCCTGAAAATTAAGCGACTGTCATCTGTTGCTAATGCAATTACCGACTGTCATTGTCAGTTGGCGCTTGGGCGTTTTATCAGCTAGAATCGAGCTGTGTAGGATGGATCAACGCATCCAGATTTTGAAAGTGCATGGTGAATGCTGTGCAGAAACCGTTCGAAGACTTCGTGTAATCTTTGGTAGGAGAAATGCGCTAATGTGTCAACAGTGCAGAGACTGGTAGGGAAATTTGTAGATACAGGATCGACAGTGAACACCAAATCACCTGGACGTCATCGTTCTCGTCGATCGTTAGAGATGTCCAACGAAGTCGATTTGCCGCCGTTCTCAACGGTTAGCCATTGCGAGAAGCCGTTTACATCAAATTATAACTAAAAATCTGCATTTATATTCTTTTACGATCAAACTGACACTGATGGACCATTTTAGGCGTCGAACATTTGCCGACTGGGCATTCACAGAACAAGAAGTCAATACGTAGTGATTTTCATAACAAAATAATCTTCAGCGAGGAGGCACACTTCCATCTTATTTTATGTTATGTCATGTTAACCGGGGACCTAGCAACGACGGAGAGGCTCCGTCCCCGCCGCAGCTGCAGTGGTCCGCAACCCCACGACGACTACCTCAGTCCACTTCACCCCTCCGCCGCCCCACACCGAACCCAGGGTTATTGTGCGGTTCGGCCGCCGGTGGACCTGCCAGGGAACGTCTCACACCAGACGAGTGCAACCCCTATGTTTGCGTCGTAGAGTAATGGTGGTGTACGCGTACGCGGAGAACTTGTTTGTGCAGCAATCGCCGACATAGTGAAGCTGACGCGGAATAAGGGGAACCAGCCCGCATTCGCCGAGGCGGATGGAAAACCGCCTAAAAACCATCCACAGACAGGCCGGCTCACCGGACCTCGACACAAATCCGCCGGGCGGATTCGTGCCGGGGACCAGGCGCTCCTTCCCGCCCGGAAAGCCGTGCGTTAGACCGCACGGCTAATCGGGCGGGCCACTTCCAGCTTAATCGTACTGATAGAGTACGTTGGAACTGTGGTGTCACCGCCAGACACCACACTTGCTAGGTGGTAGCTTAAATCGGCCGCGGCCCATTTAGTACATGTCGGACCCGCGTGTCGCCACTGTGTGATCGCAGACCGAGCGCCACCACAAGGCAGGTCTCGAGATACGGAATAGCACTCGCCCCAGTTGTACGGACGACATTGCTAGCGACTACACGGACGAAGCATCGCTCATTAGCCGAGCAGATAGTTAGCATGCATTGCTCATTAGCCGAGCAGACAGTTAGAATAGCCTTCAGCTAAGTCCAAGGCTACGACCTAGCAAGGCGCCATTTGTAACATTGCATGTACCTCAAGATAGAGTCTCACTTGTATCACCAAGAACGTTGTAAACCAATGAAGATATAAAAGTTAAGTGTTCTAGTAGCTACTTATTTTTCTTTATAACATTAATAAGTATCCTGTTTCAGACCTCTATCAAGCCTACTTAAGATTACGCGTGCCTTTCGGCTACTTCAGTGTGGCGTAGCTGTCTTGTTACGCCACAACAGGAACGACCAGCCAAGACTAGATGCGAGGCGTTCAGGAGTACTGACAGGGTGGCAGGATTCTGGGAGACGTGCGAGGTATGCAGATGAATATACAAATTGCGCAGATCGGCCGCAATAGACAACGTGTGCAACGATTGCAGCAGCGTATTCCAACGTTTATTGAACAGCCGTCGTTTGTTGCTAGCCGGACGACTTCAGCAGCGTGGCTTCTCTAGATGTTACTCGCTTGCTTTCGCTGAGCCAGCCCCCTCCTTCTCCTCCCCCCCCCCCCCCACCAGTCACCAGCACGGCACACGCGCGGCTGAATTAAAACGCGCCCACTTGGCCCCCCGCCGCTGTATTTATTTTGCCGCTGCCACGCTGGGCGTCGCTGGCGTCGCGCGACTCCGCTCCCGGCTTTTGTCCTGGCCGAAGCTGCTTAAAATGCTTTAGTCGCTGCATAATCTTATTATCTCTCCACCCCATTGGAGCGGCCAGCGCGGAATACGAAACACTTAGGCTTATCTGTGTGGGAGGGGGTGTGGTGGGAAGGGGGAAGAGTTGGGGGCAGGGCGGAAGCGCCGACACACACACCTGCGGAACCCGCCAAATTCTCTATCGGCGGCCACGATGCCCGCTCCTAAGCCCTGTATCGCGAGTTCCGTTAATATTCGATAAGTAGATTAGCCCAGCTAAAGAACGCGTAGCCCTGTGTGCCGAGTGATAATGTTCTCGAGGATTTAGTTGGACCGCCGAGATTCGGCAATAAACCTATTATTCTGTAACTGTGTGGTCTGAAATTCCTCTAAGAGACACAAAGAGTCATCAAATAACTTTCCTTATCGATGTACTTGTAACTATAAATTTATATTATATAAGAAATTAAGTATTAAGGTTCAAAGCGGCCGAGAGCAAGGTTTTGGCTACCGTGTGAAACTCAGGTAAGGACAGACTTTTCTGCATCTGCATCTATACCCCAGAAATCATTATGAAGTACATGACGGAGGGTACATAGCATTGTAACTCCGCTTGCGGAGAGCAGGGAATATGGCTGCTTAACTTCCTTCGTTTGCGGTATAATCAGTCAAGCCTGTCTTCTGTGCCTTTGAGGCGACTGACTTTCTTTTCTAGCTTCGTCACTTAATACTGAAGCTTTATAACTGGGCTTTCGTGAGATAATTTGTGTCTATCTTCAAGCGACTTCTGTGGTTGATCCTACGATAAATGCCGTGCTTTTAACATGTCAGGAACGCACTACAGTACAGACTGCAATTTTGTCTGTTATCTGATCTTGCTCCTCTTTATAAAAGTCTCATCATCGTGAATTTGGACATAAGCCCTTCATAATTTCACTTCTTACGGTTTACTATTCGCCTATACAGGCGTGAGAAACCGTCTCAAAACACACACATCAAAAAACGTTTTGCATCACCTTGGTTCCGAGAGTTCAGGAACCTGTACAGAAAATTGGAATAGAGATCAACATAAACGTCATTTCCGCCCTTTTTATTGCTCATGGAAACCACACATCGTATGTTGTACCACCATACAGCGAGACCTTCAGAGGTGGTGGTCTAGACTGCAGTGCACACCGGTACCTCTAATACCCAGTCCTCTTGCATTGATGCGTGCCTGTATTCGTCGTGGCATACTATCCATAAGTTCATCGAGGCGCTATTGCTCCAGATTGTCCCACACCTCAACGGCGATTCGGCGTAAATCCCTCAGAGTGGTTGGTGCGTCACGCCGTCCATAAAAAGCCCTTTTCAATATATCCCAGGCAAGTTAGGGTAGAACATGCTGGCCACTCTATTTGAGCGATGTCGTTATTCTGAAGGAAGTCATTCACAAGATGTGCACGATGGGGGCGCGAATTTTCGTCCATGAACACCAATGCCTCGCCAATATGCTACCGATATGGTTGCATTATCGGTCGGAGGATGGCATTCACGTATCGTACAGCCCTTACGGCTCCTTCCATGACCATCAGCGGCGTACGTCGGCTCCACATATAGCCACCCCAAAACAGCAGGGAACCACGACCTTGCTGCACTAGCTGGACAGTGTGTCTAAGGCGTTCATCCTGATCAGGTTGTTCCAAACACGTCTCCGACGATTGTCTGATTGAAGGCATATGCGACACTCATCGGTGAAGAGAACATGATGCCAGTCCTGAGCGGTCCATTCGTCATGTTGTTGGGCCCATCTGTACCGCGCAGCATGGTGTCGTGGATGCAAAGATGGCCCCGCCATGGACCTCGGGAGTGAAGTTGCGCTTCATGCAGCTTATTACGCACAGTTCGAGTCGCAACACGACGTCCTGTGGAAGCACGACAACCATTATTCAACATGTTGGCATTGCTGTCAGGATTCCTCCGAGACATAATCCGTAGGTAGCGGTCATCCACTGCAGTAGTAGCCCTCGAGCGGCCTGAGCAAGGCATGTCATCGACAGTTCCTGTCTCTCTGTATCTGCTCCATGTCTGAACAACATGCCTTTGGTTCACTCCGAGACGCCTGGACACTTACTTTACGAACTGCGGTATTGACCGTCTAGGCTCGGTTGAACTACAGACAACACGAGCCGTGTACCTCCTTCCCGGTGGAATGACTCGAACTATTCGGCTGTCGGACCCCCTCCGTCTACTAGACGCTGCTCATGCATGGTTGTTTACATCTTTGGGCGGGTTTAGTGACATCTGAACAGTCAAAGGGACTGTGTCTGTGATACAGTATCCACAGTCAACGTCTATCTTCAGGAGTTCTGGGAACCGGGGTGATGCAAAACTTTTTTTGATGTGTGTATATCCAGCCTCGACACTGTACCAGGCCAAAGCGTTTATAGAGCTTGAGGATTCCTGCTGAATATGTCTAACAAAAAATGGTTCAAATGGCTCTGAGCACTATGGGACTTAACTTCTGAGGTCATCAGTCCCCTAGAACTTAGAACTACTTAAACCTAACTAACCTAAGGACATCACACACATCCATGTCCGAGGCAGGATTCGAACCTGCGACCGTAGCGGTCACACAGTTCCAAACTGCAAGCGTTTACAACCGCACGGCCACACCGGCCGGTATATGTCTAACAGACCAGCGTTCTGAGCATTACGCTTCAGCATCGATTTGAGGGGTGACATGTTAATGAGAGCAGTGACGTAGATACCAGTATGTCTCATTTATTTATCTTGAAATTAACAGAATAAAATATGAGTTTGCCGTAGACTTAAAGATCATTCAGAGAATGAAAAGTAGATTTCCATATGCGTATCTTTCTGCTCATCATGCCAGTAGGCTCTCAAGCTACGGAACATCAACTACAAGTTTCACAGCACTCCTCGACTATCAGAGAGAAAAGCTCTGTTTCACTATCATGTCTGTGTGCCACACCACTTACTGTTGGCTCAGCGTCTTCGTGACGATATGAATGTACATAAAATGATCCTGCAAAATGCAGTTTTTCTGAACCTTGAACAGTGCAGCGACAAAACAGAAGACAAAGCTGAAACTTGTGTACAGCAAATTTAAATGATGTAAATTTTTGATTTACTATGTTCCTGAGAATGTTGACCACTACTGACTTCCTCACCACAGAGGAATTATCAGAAACGAATTATAATTGATTAGTGCGCGAACTACAGTAGCACAAGGATACAATCAGCTGAAGGGTTTATATCAGACACACTGTTGCAATTTTTTTCGTGGGTGGGGGGTGGGGGGGGGGCAGAGGAAATTACTCCCTCCAATGCACGACAAGAATGTCATAGGAACATATATTCGAATACCATTCGTTCCTTCGTGATTTGAGTGAATTTTACAAGTCAGTTGAAAGCATTAAATTGTTATACAGAGGAATTCATAAGCTTTATCATGAATAGTAGTCTACTTGACAATGGAATGATATGTTATCCGCGCACCTGGATACTTGTAACGCGCGGTAAACTCGATAACATCAGTGTCGTTTCTCACACAACACGGACAAGGCCTCAGATAAAAGGCATTACTAACTTAAGCGATTACGTGATCTGAGATGCAACATTACATGGAGCTCACATGGAAAGTTGTAGACGCATTTGAATCGTACATAATTCAACATTTTTTGGTACTACCTGGGAGTCTTTTCGGCGTCATGCCTGAATAAAACTCTTTCGTTTTTCAACGCATGTGAATTTGGGAGGGTTCTGTGCCATTCCCGGCAGCTAGTAACTTCTGAAAACGTCGGGAGTGACACCTTCTAAGCTTGAAAACCGAGAGCATTTCATTCGCTTTAGCGGGAATATTAAGTTTTGTTTAACTGTAGCGATGAATACGAGACACAATGCTGCTGTAAAGAGGCGTCATAATATTTACATAAAATACCAATTAAGTTTGTGGTCTGTGGTGACTGGAAATAAAAGCCTGCTAAACAATGCCAGGAGGAATGCATTATTGACAGCACTTCTCTGGTCTCCAACCAATCTGTATAATCGTCTATAGATTTTGAAATGGATCATTGACATTGACTGTTGACGCATATCGTATCTCCTACCGCTGAATTTATAGACAGTTTACATGTTTTAGGAAACTGACAGAGAAAATGTGACACAGACATCATCTCTATATAGTAAAAAAAAATTCCTGAACTGAGCTAAATAAAAGTGTCATTTCTGTTCCTGTCAATGCGTATTTCTTTCAGTTACATTCTGCATTATAATGTAGTAGTTCTTTCTGTATATGGCTAAGTTTTATTGAGCAATGTTATTTGTCCGTGATGGATCATCTGTTTCCAGTCAGAAAGTTCACAGTTAGTAGTAACTGACGGAAAGTCATGAGTGAAACAGAAGTAATATCTGGCGTTCCCCAACGAAGTGCTGTTCCTGACCTACATAAGCGATTTAGGAGACAATTTGAGCAGCCTTCTTAGTTTGTTTGCGGATGATGCCGTCATTTACCATCTTGTATAGCAATGAGATGATCAAAACCAATGGCAAAATGATTTAGACAAGGTATCTTACGCGGTGTGAAAAGTCGCAAATGACACTAAATGATGACAAGTGTGAAGTCGTCTACATGCGTGCTAAAAGAAATCCGCTAAATTTAGGTTACACGATAAGTCACACAATGTAATGGCTATTAATTCAGCTAATACTTAGGGACTACATTTGTGAGTAACTTAAATCGGAACTATCACATAGAAAATAAGATTGCGATGTATTGGCAGATTGCATAGAAAATGCATCAGTTCTGCTGAAGAAAGTCATTGTATCACGCTTGTCCACCCTCTTTTGGGGTATTGCTGTGGCGTATGAGATTCGCATCAGATGGGACTGACGGAGGTCATCGAAAAAGTCCAAAGAAGGGCAGCAGGATTTGTTGTGTCGCGAAATACGGGACAGAGTGTCACGGGTATGATACCCGAACTGGGGTGGCAATCATTTAAACAGAGGCGTTTTTCGTTGCGGCAGGATCTTCTCATGAGATTTCAGTCATAAACTTTCTTCCGCGATTACGAAAATATTTTGTTGGCACCCATCTACATGGGAGCAATTGGTAATCACAATAAAATAAGGGAAATCAGAACTCACAAGGAAAGACTAAATGCTCGTTTCTCCCGCGCGCGTCCGAGAGTGGAACGGTTGAGAAATAGCTTGTAGGTGGTTCGACGAACCCTCTGCCAGGCATTTAACTGCGAACTGCAGAGTAATTACGTAGATGTAGATGTAGAGGTCGTCCTTAAACTTTGCACACCAGTGTATCTGCGCACAGGGAAAGACACTAACAACTATATCCGAGGGAGGATTCGAATCTGCGACCTTTGATACAATGGCGTGGCGCGAGTTACGTGATACCGGCGATACCACGATTTCCTGATCTACCCTGACTATACCTTTAGTAAGTTAGCCCAAAGGCACAATTTGTAAGTAGGCTGCTTACGTTTTTATGTTGGTAACATCGCGTAGCGCTCTGTATGAAAATCAATGGCTGTGATGCGTGCAGTCTGTGGCTGGTTAGCATTGTTGGAATATTCGCTATTGTAGTGTTGGGCAGTTGGATGTGAACAGCGCGTAGCGTTGCGCAGTTGGAGGTGAGCCGCCAGCAGTGGTGGCTGTGGGGGAGAGGTGGAAGAATTTTGAGAGCGGACGATCTGGACATGTGTCCGTCAGGAAAACGAAATTTGTAAGGCTGGATGTCATGAACTTATATTTATAATGACTTTCGAGCACTGTTAAGGTAAATACATTGTTTTTTCTCTATCAAAAGCTTTCATTTGTTAACTATGCCTATCAGTAGTTAGTGCCTTCAGTAGTTATAAGCCTTTATTTAGCTGGCAGTATTGGAGCTCGCTGTATTGCAGTAGTTCGAGTACCGAAGATTTTTGTGAGGTAAGTGATTCATGAAAGGTATACGTTATTGTTGGTCAGGGCCATTCTTTTGTAGGGATTGTGTGTGATTTTATTGTGTGTCAGTTTATTGATGGTCAGGATAAGTAAAGAGAGAAATGTCTGAGCACGTTCAGTTTTGCTCAGCTGTTTGAAAATCAAATAACGCAAGGGGTTTGCCAGCACTGTCATTCATAAATTTTTCTAAGGGGGGTTTCAAATTGTGCTTAAGAGTATCGAACGGAACAGTACTGCTGACTGCAGTTGTACCAGTGTATCAGCTTTGCTGATAACATATTACAAGGAAACATTTAACGAATGATTGTTAATTATTTCCCGCTGCCTTTCCTCTGTTTCGTGTTTCTGGTTCCTGTTCGGAGGGTTTTTGAAACCACCAGTCCCTAAGTCGCGATATTCTGAAAATTTGATCTGGCAGCACTAGCGGGAGGTGTCAGTCAGAAGCTCACCAGGCAACGTCCGATAACGGATCCAGCCTGTGTACCGCTACCGCACTACACGGACGCTGCAGGTGAACTGGCACATTGTCGTGGCGCTTTGGCAGTTGCGGGCAACTTTGGTGTGATGTTGAGAAGTGCCGTATAACCTGGCAGATAATACTAATTGTGACCTCACACCTTTTACAGATGGTGCAGTTATGTATTAAAAAAAGTACTCCCTAAATAGAGCTGCGCCAATATTCGGTCATACTTTGAAAAAAATGTGTCTAAAAGTAGCTCAAAGATCGACAGCTTGGTTTAAAAATTCAGAAACATAAAATCTGCAAAACTGTTTAAACCACCCAAAGTCAAAATGGTTCAAATGACTCTGAGCACTATGGGGCTCAACTGCTGAGGTCATTAGTCCCCTAGAACTTAGAACTAGTTAAACCTAACTAACCTAAGGACATCACAAACATCCATGCCCGAGGCAGGATTCGAACCTGCGACCGTAGCGGTCTTGCGGTTCCAGACTGCAGCGCCTTTAACCGCACGGCCACTTCGGCCGGCCCAAAGTCAAAGTAAGTTACTGCACAAACAACGGAATACAAAACAAAGTAGTTCATAACACTAAAATAGCCAACCCACTTTTTCACAAATCTGGTATACATAAATTAACCTGTGACAGCTGCTCCTGTAACTATGTAGGGCAAACAGGACGAAATTGAGAAATTCTACACAAAGGACACGCAGAAGCACTATGTTTAAAAAAATGTGAGTAATTCTAGTTTTGCAGCCCACCTAGCACAAAACAGCCATTCAGTTACAAACATCAAAACAAACCCCCATATCCTACAAATTACAGACAGAGTAGTAAAAATGGACCTCCTGGAACAATTAGAGATTTTTCGGCCGTAACAATAAATCATCCCACGCCATTTTAAATGGACAAGCGGTGTTTGCAAATAACCCATTTTCCCAAACTTTCAAAGAATCATCAAACCTGAAAAACTAAGTAACTCACAAAAAACCTCTGTCTCTCCTTCACTCTCCCTCCCTCCTCTCTCTCTGTCTGTCTCTCTCTCTCTCTCTCTCTCTCTCTCTCTCTCTCTCTCACACACATTCTCTCTTCCACATTGACATTGGCACCCTGCTCAACGCTCTCTCTCTCTCTCTCTCTCTCTCTCTTTCTACACACACACATTAATGTTATTTAAACAAAAGATAAATGAAATGTCAAACAAAATTTCAGAGCTAAAATTGAATATGTAATATCTTCCAAATTCATTGTTCAATTGATTTTATAAACAGCACATGTCAGTTTTGCCATACAATTACAAATTATTTTTGCAGTAGAGAAATAGATACACACTTAGTGTCGCCAGTGTGTATAACAAGAGCTGAATAGCGTATGTCGCGACACTCACTGCTGTGAAAATTGCTAGTGTCTGACAGTTGGTGCTACACTAGCGCCCCAAGCGGCTAGAAAGCAGTCGTAAAATTGGAGTTTCTTTTTAGTTATGTTTTCACTTAGCGAAATAGTTATTACATCCTTGCGCCCCAGTCATTAATAAATTATCAACAGACGTGAATGATCACGCAATACATGTAACAACAGCCGAATGTCCCCGGCTCCGTGACATCAGCTGCAGCTTAATGATGAAGAAATAGTATCGAATAAGCGTATAACTGCGGCTTACTCCTATGAAAACAAGAGAATACAAACATATATTTCATGCATAAGAAGAATATATTTCTTTCCTTGTCTGTTCTTATTATGACAGGCATTTTTGTTGACACCTAAGGATTTTGTAGGGAGCCTAATATTTCGCACAGTCTTACACTTCACTTGGATTTATAATATGTGAATATTTTTGTATATATAATTACTTTTGCTTCAAAAGTGAATGTGTTGAAGACTCTTGCCGTTTGTGGCTCATGTGGAGCAACAGTTGTTGAACTGGTTTCTTCTATATAGGGGAAACAGTTATATTGCTTTTCTTTTCTTTTATTATCACGTCTGTGCAGTTTTTCCTTTAGCTACAGTTGTGGTATCTTATCTGCTACGTTAAATAATGTAGGTATTGGATTCCATTCACGTTCCCTATGTCCCACATTCACTGAGTTGACTGGAAGTATAGTGAAGAAAACTTGACGTTTTTGAGTAGATATAGGACGTTTTGCTGCAAAAGCTCAGGTCTTCTGCTGTTTATTAGTATTTTTTGTTCTTAAAGAACACGATATTCTCCAGTAAATATCTGTAAATTACAAGAAAACAGTAAATAAACTGTTCTATAATGTAGCGGTTCACACCTCCTAGGGACGTCAGGAAACCTAAAAAAACAGACAGATGTGTCTTCTTCTTGTTGCTGGTGCAATTTATTGCGCTACAGACTCTCCCGTTCGTAAAAAGCATACTACAAAGCAATATAAACAATTGCGATTCCCTTTTGGCTTTCGCAAGATCTCGCCGAACTCAAACAGTATAACCTCCTGGCCGCTTGGAGCGCTGCAGTCGCAGTGGGTAACAAAAAAAGAGACAGTGTGTCGCGACTGTAATGTTTTAAGACTGTGGCTATACTCCTTGGTTAATTTACGTTTTGTAAAGCATACGGCCGGCCGAAGTGGCCGTGCGGTTAAAGGCGCTGCAGTCTGGAACCGCAAGACCGCTACGGTCGCAGGTTCGAATCCTGCCTCGGGCATGGATGTTTGTGATGTCTTTAGGTTAGTTAGGTTTAACTAGTTCTAAGTTCTAGGGGACTAATGACCTCAGCAGTTGAGTCCCATAGTGCTCAGAGCCATTTGAACCATTTTTTTTGTAAAGCATACGGAATGTGTTACCTGTGGCTAACTGTGTGAAGTGCAGTAAAACTAACGGCACCGGAGAACATTCATTACGTTTTCCAGAATACTGTGTGCACCAACAACCAACCAACGAATTCTAATAACTGTAAGTAACGCAACACTAAGAACTGTAAGTAATGCAACAAAATCGATCTCATATTGTGAATAACTCTCGCTACAGACAGAACTTAATATCTCGTTTGTATATCTTGCCACAGCTACACGACTTCCACACTGCTGCAAACAATCAATAAATATGTACCATCTGATGATGAATCGCTAGGTGGTCCAAAACCGATAACGGGACAATAAAAGTTGAAGAATAAACCAAAAGGCGACTGGTTGCAGTAATTTCAAGAAACCTTTATACAAGTTTGCACTTCATGAAACGCAGAATCGTTGTATCCTATGAGTACAATACACAGGATGAGTCACATAACACGTAACAGCCCTTTTATTTCCTTAACGGTCCGGATATCGAGACGAGGTGTTCTGCAAATAATACGAGCAGTTCTAGGCGCTTCAGTCTGGAACCGCGGGACCGCTCCGGTCGCAGGTTAGAATCCTGCCTCGGGCATGGATGTAGGTGATGTTCTTAGGTTAGTTAGGTTTAAGTAGTTCTAAGTTTTAGGGGTCTGATGACCTCAGATGTTAAGACGCATAGTGCTCAGAGCCATTTGAATCATTTTTTACAAATAATAGTACGCCACGGGGCATGTGCTCTGGTACGGATAACGAGTCTTTCTTCTTGTATCGATCGAGATATTGAAGTAAGTATTTTTTTTTTTAAGAAATAGAATGATACACTTTTTTCAGCCGTATCAGAAACCACTGGAAAAGACAATTGCAGTGACATAATGCTTGTTGCTTGTTTATATTGAATGTTGAAACTCTTCCGAAAAAAAATGCGAAATTTTGTAAAATTGAAAGTAAAGTCGGCCGGAATCGGCAATTGTGTTGTAAACACGCTCATACCAGGTTCTGTCGTTGTATCAAGTCTGTCGACTGTTCCCTTGTCTATCGGCTGGTCATTTTTCCTTCCACATTCCTAACATGCAGACATGTATACCAATGGGGAGAATTTAGATGCTACATTTACACGGCGAATGGTGGCACGAGACATATTGCAAAAGAATAGAGAATCAGGCAGAAGGGTGTCATTCACATCTTGCATCAACGTAAGTTCCATTCTTCTCATGTTTCAATAACATCGGTCACTCGGAGGACGTGATATCGAAAGTCGTATAGAATTTTATTCGTTCGCTCTGCATCACTTGGGAGGCGATACCACGTTTTTCCAACGTTGCCTCTTTACTGACGAAGCAATGTTTATGAAATACGACATGTAAATTTACGAATATGATCTGCTGGGCAGTTGAAAATCCACGCTGGTTTCGTCAGGTACAACAACAACGACCTTGAAACTAATCTATGTTGAGGCATCAGCGGAAATTAAATAGTGGGATCCGACTTTATCCCTGGTATGTTAAATGGAAATACGTATACAAACTCTCTTACGAAAATTCTGTCAGTTCTTCTAGAAGAAGTACCACTGAATAAGCGACGGTGTATGTGGTTCCAAGACGACTTCTGCCCAGCTCACTCTTCCCATGTTGCAAGGCAAATAGTGAATGAAAAGTTTTCTGACCGTTGGATTGGACGGAGTCCTGCAGTACAGTGGCTGACCAGGTCTCTCGATTTGATTCCTCTTATTTCTTTCTATGGAGAGCGCTGAAACAGGCAGTCTGTCATGAAGCCCCAGCTACGTCAAGTCACATGCGTCGTGGAATCGTCCCAGCATGCACGGAATAACATTCGTTGCATTCAGTAATTAAAACTTCCGGGCTAAGAGGCCGTGGTCCAATAGTAGAGATACTTTTCCCTGACGTTTCGTTGCCAACTGCGAGCAACATCATCTGAGGTGAGTCGTAGACTCGCCCGCAGCTGGCAACGAAACGTCAGGGAGAAGTATTTCTACTATTGGACCACGGCCTCTTAGCCCGGAAGCTCTAATTACTGAAGACGCCGGCCGTGAAAGCCTACACGGTATGATTCATTGCATTCATCTGTTAATCCAACTCTCGACAGTGAACTGCAAATGCGCCTTGCAATCGATGGTGATAAATTTGAGCACGTACTAAATAAACTGTAAAACGACGTTTCGTTAAGAAAAGTATTTATGTTTTGAGTGACATGTCGTAATCATTCCGAATAAAGTGTTTAGATTATTTAAAGTGAATTCCGTCTAATAACAATTCTGAGTCTCATTTGTAGACAAATTGTTTCGAGAGTAGATGGTTCACTTTAAGAAGCATTCAGGAGTCTCCAGGAAAAGACAGGAAAGGGATTCATTTTTTTCAAATCTGAGAAAGTATATAGTATAGTAGATACTTTTTTCCCTTGAGTAGGGCTGTTTATCATTATGAAGCATGAATGACCGACGTTACTGTTTCGTCTTTCACATGTGAGCAGCAACGGAGAGAGTTGAAATGGAGAACTATCTGTTGAAAATTTAGTTGACGAAACAACCCGCGTTACGAAACTGTCTGCCCGACGAAACTGTCTGCCCGACGAAACTGTGGTTGTTTTTACAAAAATCTGAAAACATGGAAGCATCTGAAATAACTTTCCTAAGCCCCACTGACGCTCTAGACAGTAGCTCATTCTTTAGTTATATATTCAAAAATCATAGCTGACCCGCTATGTACGTTGAATAGGAACTGACGTTGGAGCTTAGTAGGCTTGCTGCGTGTAACGACGGAGACTCCCATAACAGCTCTGCTTGGCGGTGTTTACACGGCAATGCTGACTCTGGCCACGGCAATAGCTGACTCTGGCCTCATTGATCTGTTTTAGTACATTTCACGAATTCTTTTGCGAAGAGTCTCAATCTAAACATTAACAAGCATTACAACACTGTTCTCGTCTTTTCAAGCACTTTCGGATGTCGTTAAAAAGTACATGATTCTATTTGATAAATGATGCTTGTATCACTATCTCGATAGATACAAGAGTTAAGACATTTTATCACATACCGAAATACATGCCCCTTAGCGTACTGTTCAAAAATGGTTCGAATGGCTCTAAGCACAGTGGGACTTAACATCTGAGGTCATCAGTCCCCTAGACTTAGAACTAAAACCTAACTAACCTAAGGACATCACACACATCCATGCCCGAGGCAGGATTCGAACCTGCGACAGTAGCAGCAGCGTGGTTCCGGACTGAAGCGCCTAGAATCGCTCGGACACAACGGCCGGCACCTTAGCGTACTGTCATTTGCCGAAAACCTCGTTTCGATATTTGAAGCCGTTCACGAAATAAAAGGGGTTTTACGTCTCATGTGACTTACCCTTTCCAGTCACAGCTGCAATCGAGTAATTGATATAACCAACGAGTGAGGTGGTGCATTAGTTAGTACACTGAACTCGCTTTTAGGAGGACGACAGTTCAAACCCGCGTGCAGCAATCGTGATTTAGGTTTTCCTTGATTTCCCCAAATCGCTTCAGGCAAATGCCGGGATGGTTCCTTTGAAAGGGCACGGCCGATTTACTTCCCCATCATTACCTCATTCGATGGGACTGATGACCTCGCTGTTTGCTCCCCTCACGCAAATCAACCATCCAACCCACCAGTTGATACAAATACATCGGTGTACTATCTTGCAGGCATATGAAATGGAAAGATCGTGTAGGCTCACTCACAGTAAAGAATAGTAGTGAACTGCAATCAGTCTAATAAGAAGATCGCTTACAAAACAGTAGCTCGACCCAACTCAGAATACTGCACGACTGTTTAGTACCTGTACAAAATAGATCTGACTGGGGATGCTGTCACCGAATTGTCGACCCACGGGAGTACATCACGCAGATGCTGAAACAACCTAAACTGCCAGGCGCTTGGACGTCAGCTACCCAGCAAAAACTTCTTACCGTCTTAAGAAACAGTATTAAGATATCTAAAAATATACCTCAGCCCATAGTGTATCACTTCCGTAGTGGCCGCGAAGAACAGTTTCGACCAATTACACTCCAACAGTCATCCACATCGCGCTCCATACGCGAATCGGACGGGGGAGAGAATGCAACACGCGGTGCCATGACTTCCAGGGTGCGTTGCAGAATCTGGATGTAGATGTAAAGCGGCAACGGCGAATGTTCCGTGTACTACACTGAGAGCGCTGAACCAACATAACGTAAAGAAGGGTAAAAGACGGACCTGCAAAACTACAGATCAGCATCTTTAACATCAGTCTGCTGCAAAACTCTTGAATATTTTCTGAATTCGAATACAATAAATTTTCTTGAGACGGAAAAGCTTCTATCTACAAATCACCACTGATTTAGAAGGCATTGTTCGTCCGAAACTCAGCTTGCTCTTTTCTCACATGATATTCTCCAAATCATGGATGGAGGAAACAGGTGGATTCCATATTCTCAGATTTTCGGAATACGTTTGACACGGTACCGCACTGCAGAACTGTTAACGTGGGTACAAGCGTATTACTTAGGTTCCCAGGTATGTGACAAGTTCGAAGATTTTTTAAGTAACAGAACCTAGTAAGTTGTCTTCGACGGTGAGTGTTCATCTGAGACATAGGTATCGACACGGTAAACTGAGTGCTCGAGTTTGTGGGATCCCCAACAGGTCGGATTAAGGGATGACATCGAAACAATTCGTTACGTGCTGTTAGATTTGTTATCAGTGGCTTCGATAAGCAGCCGAGTATTACGGAGATGCTTCGTGAACGCAATTGGGAATCCCTGGAAATAAGACGACGCTCTTATCGCGAGGCACTAACGAGAAAATTCAGAGACACAGAATTTGACTGTGACTGCAGAACGACTCCACTACCTTCAACGTACATTTCGCGTAAGGACCATGAAAGTAAGAGAAATTAGGGGTCATATATCGTAGAGGGAGACCAGGAGAAGAAAGATGTAGGTTGCACAAGATAGAGTAGCATGGAGGGCTGCAACAAACTAGTCTCTGGACTGAAAACCACAACACTAAACAACGAAGGGATATAAACGGTCTTTTTTCCTTCCCTCCATTTGCTAGTAGAGCCGAAGGGAAATTACCAATAGTGGCATGCGCAGAATGTATGTACACTCATGCTCATGAATTAAGGACAATTGCAGAATGTGATGCCACACAACGTCGCACTACACAAAACTGGCGCTAATT
Organism: Schistocerca americana; assembly: GCF_021461395.2. Classification (NCBI taxonomy): domain Eukaryota; kingdom Metazoa; phylum Arthropoda; class Insecta; order Orthoptera; family Acrididae; genus Schistocerca; species Schistocerca americana. Next base: position 584,590,002 of record NC_060123.1, on the reverse strand, counting down.
GCATAGGCACAGACGGAACACACATGGCACAGATCTGTAAGTCCACGGTATTGCTGATAAACTGAGAAAACTGTCCCGAAACACATGTGCTACAAAACGCCACTGTTTCCTGCGCGTGTACCCTGACATCAATATAGAATATGATCACCATGCACACATACACAGGCTGCACAATGGGTTGGCATACTCTGGATCAGGTAGTCGAGCAGATGCTAGGGTATGGACACCCATTCTTGCACCAGTGCCTGTCGGAGTTCCTGAAGTGTCCTATGGGTCTGAAGAGGTGCAGCTATACGTCAACTGAGAGCATCTCAGACGTGCTCGATGGGGTTTATGTCTGGAGAACAGGCAGGCCACTCCATTCGGCTGATATCTTCTGTTTCAAAGTACTCTTCCACGATGGCAGCTCTGTGGGGCCGTGCGTTATCATCCATCAGGAGGAAGGTGGGACCCACTTCACCCCTGAAAAGGTGGACATACTGGTGAAAAATGACGTACCGATAAACCTGACCTGTTACAGTTCCTCCATGCACCAATCATAATCCCACCCCACACCATCAAACCACGACCTCCATTCAAGTCCCTTTCAGTGACATTAAGGGGTTGGTATCTGGTGTCTGGTTCACGCCAGATGAAAACCCGGCGAGAATCACTGTTCAGACTAGACCTGGACTAGTCCGTGAACATAAACTGGGACCACTGTACCAATGACCATGTATTGTGTTTTTGACACCAGGCTTTACGGGCTCTCCTGTGACCAGGGGTCAGTGCAATGCACTTTGCAGGTCTCCCAGCGAATAAACCATGTCTGTTCAGTCGTCTGTAGACTGTGTGTCTGGCTACAACTGTTCTAGTGGCTGCGGTAAGGTCCCGAGCAAGGCTACCTGCAGTACTCAGTGGCCGTCTGTGGGCACTGATGGTGAGATATCGGTCTTCTTGTGGTGTAGTACACTGTAGACGCCCCGTACTGTAGCGCCTGGTCACGGGTCCTGTCTGCTGGAATCGTTGCCATAATATTGAAATCACACTTTGTGGCACACAGAGGGCCCGTGCTACGACCTACTGTGTTTGACCAGCCTCCAGTCGCCCTAGTATTCTACCCCTCATAACGTCATCAATATGTGTTCTTTGAGCCCTTTTCAACACACAGTCACCATTAGCGTGTCTGAAAACGTCTGCACACTTACTTGCTGCGCCGTCCTCTGACATGCACCAACACAACTCTGCGTATGTGGACTGCTGCCAGCGCCACCGTGCGACGACCGCAGGTCAAATTCACCGCATGGTCATACCCCAAGGTGATTTAAACCCGCAAACCGCCCACCAGAGCGCTGTTTCACCATGTATCAGCACTATCCTTAATTTATGAGCATGAGTGCAGATGTAGATGTAGATGTTGGTGTTAGAGTAAGTAGCGCAATAAATTTTGATGAGGCTGTGCATGAAAGATGATAGTAGAAGAACCAAACGACATCTTATGGCTAAGATTTCCGAAGTAGCCGTTCGCGCAAGACTGGACTGACAGCCGTCCAGTTACGCCGGTCGAGTGATCATCCGCGCTGCACGTGCAGCAGACAGGCAGTCTGCGGACGCCAACCGTCGCTGTTGCCCGGCAACCAGCGGTCGCGCGGTCGCTGTCTGACAAAGGTGTCCTTGGCTGCAGCGGCCGGTCACGCGCTTCTAGCGTGCGCGCAGGCGCTTCCACGCGTGCCCGGCCCACGGCTGCACCTGCTTAGCAATGCCAATGCCGCCTCGCTTCCGCAGTGGGGCGGAGTCAGTTCCTAGGGTCCGATTCCAATCATCGCTTTTGAGCAATGACGTCAAACCTAAGGCAAATACGCTACATTTAGACAATCTCTGAAATCAAATGATCGTATTCGAAAACAAACGAATGTAGCGTACGATAAAATTTCAATCAGAGTTCACGCAATTGATTACGCGTTACGCATTGTATTGAAAATAACTGAAGGTAACGAAAATACATAAGAAGAGAAAAAGAGAAATATACATGTCTGGTAACGTAATTTATGCAAGCAAGAACAGCACAGATAACCTTTAAATCCATTACAGTGTAACGCATGGTGAAGTTGTAACATTGTGAAATAGCGTTAATCTTTTACAATAATTATTGAATCTAACTACCGCGGGCAATTGGGTGGTTTTGGATGGGGAGAAAGTAAAATGTAACACAACAATGGGAAAATGAAAGAAATAATAACGTATATGAAACATAAAAAGAACAATAGCCAGTGCCAAAGTAACGAAAATTCACAGAAAGTAACATGTAGGTCAGTTCTAGTTACCTATACGACCCATTCCATAGTTCATTATTTAGATTGTTTTCTCAAATTGTGTGCACTGAATGTAACGAGATTACAGCATATGTAGTTGCTCTCTAAGTACTGCGAAAAAATGACAAACATTGAAATCGATAACTAGAATTAAGCTACCGATTTCAACACCTACGTGGTTCATTATTTAGATCGTTTTCGCAGGAAGTGTGTGCACTGAAATGTAATATGATTTCTGCACTTGTAATTGCTATATGAATTTCTGCATAAAAACACCTACTGCTGGATTCGGTAACAACAATTAATGTATGTGGGTCAATTCTAGCTATCAATTTCAGTGTTTGTTGTGAATCTACTAAATTTCTTTAATTGTGCACTGGTTTTTAAGGACTTGTGTATCGGTGGTTTTTCCACATTTTTAATTGTCATTTGCTTCATTCCCCCCCCCCCCCCCCGCCTCCCCAAAATTCCCACTTTCCCACCATAGTTCTGTGAGGTCCAATAAAAACTATTATAATTTAACGCTATTAGGACTTCACCAAGCGCTATAATGCAATAGAATATTCGCAAGTATGTTTCTCTTTTGTTTTGTTCTTATTTATTTCCGTTATCTTCAATTCGTTTCAATATAATTCGTGACTAAGTAAATAATCGCACGAACTGGATTGTAATTTTATCGCCTTTTCCTTTGTTTACGTATATCGTCTCCAGATTTCACAGATTGCCTCACTGAATCGTCCTTGCCTCTGGTGTGACGTCATTGTTCAAAGCCGACGAGTAGAATCGGACATACAGAATTCATCCGTTAGTCACCTCGCGACCGATGCTCGACATTGCCTGGGCGTCACATTTTTCCAGTAGCTTGTCAAACGCTCACCTCTTACAGAGTTTCATTGTACGTGAGCAACAGAATCATAGGAACCCCCGTAAGTCGTCGTAATGTATATTTATTCGCTGGTTATATGTGAGCAAATATGCAATATAATAGATTAATACGGACGCATGATGTGATTTTTTGTGAAGTAACACTGATTTTTCACTCCTCATCCTCAACATCAACATACTGAGCAGATACCAGATAATCGCCATAACTTGGTTCAAATGGCTCTGAGCACTATGGGACTTAACATCTGTGGTCATCAGTCCCCTAGAACTTAGAACTACTTAAACCTAACTAACCTAAGGACATCACACACACCCATGCCCGAGGCAGGATTCGAACATGGAAAAATGTTTGCGGTTTCCTACGGAACCATGACTGTAGCAAAGCGTGCACCTTTTCGCTCGAAGCAAATCGACAGCCACGAATGTCTCTCTTCAGGACTCTAAAAGCATGGAAATCGCATGGGGAGGGATCGGGACTGTATGGAGGATGTGTAAGCGAAACTTCTGCAGCGTACTAGAAATAGCCTCGGCCGCATTAAGGCACTCACTGTCTTGCCTCGCAGTATTAATAGGTATGGCGATTACTTTTGAAATAGAAAACAGGTTACTTACTTTTTTCACATCTCTCGTTTTCATTTGACTGCCCCTTAAATAGAGATCGGAAGGCAGTAAAGTTGTTGTTGTTGTGGTCTTCAGTCTGAATACCATGCTAGCCTATCCCGTGAAAGCCTCTTCATCTCTGAATAGCTACTGCAACCTACATCTGCTTCATCAGTCTTGAAGAATAAGGGTATTTTGCCTAGTCCATCTCGAAATCGTTTGCGATATTTCTTTGACGGACGACCAACGTTTCTCTTTCCTATTTGGTTCTAAAAAATGGTTCAAATGGCTCTGAGCACTATGGGACTCAACTGCTGTGGTCATAAGTCCCCTAGAACTTAGAACTACTTAAACCTAACTAACCTAAGGACATCACACACATCCATGCCCGAGGCAGGATTCGAACCTGCGACCGTAGCGGTCGTGCGGTTCTAAAATACTGAGGCTTTTATTACCCTATTATTAGACACACTTTGACATGGTCTTCCCATTCCAGTCTGTATTTTTCACTGATAGTTGTAATGGGTTCTGCATTTAATTCTTTTCTAATATCCAGCTACAAAAGGGAGGAACATCATCTCTGAAGATACGATTTTATGTAATCCCACATTCACTACCATACATCAGCAAGGGCAAGACTACTACTTTCCACCGTTTAATTAACTATTCTTTCTATTCGTTGTGATTTAATAACGTACATTGCATGGTTACACAGTAATGTCTGAATCATTTTAACTCTACGTCATCCGATTCAGAAAATTTAAAATTGCACCCCAGATATTTCAGTTCACTTACTTCTCGTATTATTTATCCATCTATAACAAATATGACCCTTACGCGTTCCAGTCCTTGAAGTACCATCACTTTTGTTTTTCATCTGTCGATATTCTCATTCGGTATTTGTCGACAGTTTGGCTCAACTTACGTTCTGCAACCTGGAAGTTTTTCTTCGGACCCTCCTATTAAAAGCTCATCATCAGCAAATAGCGTCGTCATGAAATTAAAATTATCACTTTCTACTTTGACTAACTTAATTATAAGATCTATACTAATTTGACGTTTAATATAATCAACCATATATGAATGATACCGTCGATATGAAATTGAAAAGAGTGGAGGACAGAGGCAGCCTTCTCTAACACCTTGATTAATATCGCCAGACACCGCGTCCCATTCCTTACAGCAGGGATCTTCATTTTATTATTTTTGTATAATGAATGAATCGCAGTAATCAAATGCGCTGGAACTCCGATTATATTTAACGATTTCGCTAGCATTTCTCGTTTTACGTAGCCAAAAGACTTCCATAATCGATACAAACATAGTAAATTGGTAAACTGAATTCTCTTCTTTTGCCACTTACTTGTTCCAGACTCAAAATTCAATCAGAACCTACTGATATGAACCCCTTATTTGTAACAGCAATCTACATCTTGAATTTGCTAAAGTGTAAAAACCTCAGACTCTTTCTACGACATACACCCCCCTCTCTCCTTCCACCAAACGTCCATACAGAGTCACTATGGTAATAAATTGATTATTCTTTGCTTCTTATTTTAAAAAGACGATTCACAAACTACGAGGATAATACAGGAATTAATGACCTTCCCTACTTTCCTGCTGAGGAGGTTTATGTGGGGCTTGTATCCAAGATCGAATAGTTTCCCCCTCATTTTGTATAAGCTTTGCGTCAGTACTAGTCGAAACAAGTCGTTATTGTTCATTCTGTGATTTTTTAAAGTGAACTAAGTGACACGAAGTCCGGCCGGACTATGAGGTCAGAAATGATGTAGAATTTTTGAATGTTCGGCAGTTGAAACCTTGGCAAATTTAGTGTCAACTAATGGAACTGAATGGTAAATGAGCAGTAAACGAAACGAACGTGAGAAGTTGATGTGAAGTGTTTAATACACGAAAACTATGAATGACGAAGACCCAGATGCCCGTCACTCGTCACAGATGATACGAACACCTGAGTGAAGAACGGAACTCCGGCATCCTGCAGAACAGACGAGTAACGTTAGAGAGTTGCAGAATTCTTTCCCGGGGTGGCCGAGCGGTTCTAGGCGCTTCAGTCTGGAACCGAGCGGCCGCTACGGTCGCAGGTTCGAATCCTGCCTCGCGCATGGATGTGTGTGATGTCCTTAGGTTAGTTAGGTTGAAGTAGTTTTAAGTTCCAGGGGACTGATGACCTCAGAAGTTAAGTTCCATAGTGCTCAGAGCCATTTGAACCATTTGAACCAAATATTTATCGTTCTTTGCTTGGTAAAATTATGTTCAGGGGGCTTTATTATAGCAAAATTCGTGCTCAAAGGCCTCTGCGGCATCTGAGAGGCCAACACAAAACACAGACTGGCTGCAGGAATGACATTTTTAACGCGGAATCAAACAGATGAAAGTGCCTTCCTCGATCACATTGTTATTGATACTAAGAAATGGGTGTCACACATTATGCAGAGACCAATCGCCAATCGCTCGGGTGGCAACCTTGAAATGCAAATTTATTTGATACTCTGCGAAAAATACGGCGAGCATTCCAAAATCGTAAGCGTGGAATGCTTTTTCCGGTGTCGTACTTCTTCACGACAATTTGCGATCTCATACTGATGCAGCAACCACAGACTTCTGGATCAATGCGGATCGGAAATTTTTGATCACTCACCCTGCACTCCGGACGGATCATGGCGATTGTCTCCTGTTTCGCAAACCTCAAAGAGATCCTCGGTGAGAAACATTTTGGACGTAATGGGTTGGTGACGAATGCAGAGGACAGATTGTCTGATGGACTGGCAGCACCGGCTCCGACATGGGTATCTACAGCTCCTGGACAGATATTACAAATTTTCTGCTGACCGTACCAGCAGCTTTTGACGGGAAGGGGGAGGGGGGGAAGTAACCCAAGCGCTCAAGTTTGCCATTTGTAGTGGTGCTAGCTGGGCGACTCCTGCGGTAACCTTCCAGGTAATAGGTGACAAATGGCTGCTCATCACAACTCCATCAGTCTGCTCATAGTACCAGTCACTGTGTCTAGCGCATGCCTAGTTTTCCCTCTCACCACACTTGTTTGGCTCGCGTACAGTTCGTATTAGTACCTCATAGTGCTGTCTTCTATCATGCGACTCTCGGCTCACTCTAAAGGATTCCAGACAAGATGAACCTCAATAGCAGGATGCAAAAACTTATCACCGGATGACCATCTTAAACTATCGTAGCTTCCTTACCACTGTCTTAGCACAGTTTTGTTGATTCGTTTCCAAAAAGTTTTTCTCACAAATTCTTCCCGGTTAACAAGTGTTCGCTTGCTGCCCGATTTCCTCCTTGAAAAAATTTTGTCAGTTAATGTTTGTTCGTAGGCAGCATACATTAGCTTGGGTTTATTCAACTGACAGAGACTTTGTGTGTATTAACTGCATTCCTCTTTTAATGGGGACAGCATTTTAGGACCACGTTTAATGAGTCAACTCTTTCGTCCCTGAGTCTTTTATAACACAGGTTTAGTGAATGACGTATTTCACTACACATGCCCATTATCACTGTTTTGCACGATATATTTTAATTGTCCTGATGTCCTCTCGTTCCCTAGATTATTTTATTGGAGAACGAATTTTGACACTTTCGACGTTCATCTTATGGTGAATATTTCCGAGTTTAGCCGTTCCATGACCAGCCTTTTAAAAGGTTACGCAACTAATTGATATACAGTTGGACATCGTACATTGTCTCTAGCCTTATGAATTGAAAAGTCGTTTGCAAAAACCTGTTTCTGTTCTCTCGCTATTACACACTAGGTGTTAACAACATTTTATAAAAACGCTTTTTGTATCAATACAGATTACCACCTGAAGACGCACCTATAATGGTGTGAAACCGGTTGTGTTGTCTAATAAAGAAACCTCTGTACAGCTAAGACAGGCCCGAAAATTTACATTCGGTTAAAAAAAAACGTTTTAAGAATCTTTTTAAGGATTTTTTGGAGAATTCTTGGAAATTTCTGTAGAGTAACAGTGAATAAAAGCTTTTTTTCTTGTTTTGTTGTGAAGAATTAACCCCAAAACTGTTAAGTCATGGATGTGCCTAACGTAGTGTGTTCATAATGAAATTTTGTTTACATAAAACTCGACTTCCTCTAAAACAATTTGCTTTTCCTTTTCCTAATTCGTTCCGTGAATGCACTTCGAAATTCGTCTATCTTCTTCATTAGGCCTGTTTTCATTTCTGTAAAATAGTGTACCAGACTTGTTTCATATTTTGAGTTCATCAAGTATAACATGTGCATTTTACAAACTTGTGAATGCTACTTAAAACTGCGCTGATTTTAAAGACTGTAGTGCATGGTAGCATACTTTTATTCCTGAGTGGCTTTGTTCAAAACGAATTTTTTCTTGTGTACACACAGGAGTCGTAACGTGTTTGCCCGCATCTCGTGGTCGTGCGGTAGCGTTCTCGCTTCCCACGCCCGGGTGCCCGGGTTCGATTCCCGGCGGGGTCAGGGATTTTCTCTGCCTCGTGATGGCTGGGTGTTGTGTGCTGTCCTTAGGTTAGTTAGGTTTAAGTAGTTCTAAATTCTAGGGGACTGATGACCATAGATGTTAAGTCCCATAGTGCTCAGAGCCATTTGAACCATTTGAACCGTAACGTGTTTGGGTGAACAACGAGAAGAGAGGAAACGTGTTTTGAAGAACACGAAGTTAAAAAAAAGAAGAGAAAAAAATTTGTGAACACGGAGAGAAAGCAACAGTAGCTTCTAACCTCAGCAGCTTGATTCTTCGTATTCACAGTTAATATTTTAGATCAGTTTCCATGTGTTACGTCAGCCATCACATACTGTAAATTGCTATATTGCAGAGAGGAGGTTTACGCGTGTGTTTAGCCGCTGTTTATCGGTCGTCTCGTATTATCACATATAGCAGCTGCGATAAACACGGCTCAGCCGATAAGGCAGCTCGGCGGCTGGTCCCTGGAGGCTGGCAGTGTTCCGGTCAGCTTGGAAGGCTGCCATGTTGTTCCCCAGCGGGCTGAGAGATGCTAAAAATACTGGCGCGCCAGCGCGGACCACCAGGTACCGACAGCCACGAGGAGTTTCGCACCAGTTAGGCCCCATTAGCGTCCGCGCAACCGCCACTATACCGTTTCGCGCCGCGTCAGCTTTCGCTAGCGGCTGTTATGGACAGTGTTAACACACTTATTTCTTAGCACCTGGTCTGATACCTGTGCAAGGCCAACTGATCCCTCGTGGATTTGCTATACACGGAATACAATGCGGAATAAACCACTTTCATAGCTCAAATTTACTTAAGACTCTGATTCCTATATGACTAGATATGAGCTCATTCATTTCTGTTTACAAAACGGAGCAGAATAGATGCATTGTCTTGCACCTACGTCTATACTCCGTAAGTCACATTATGGTGTGTGGTGGAGGATAGATCGCGTACCTCTGTCTCTTACTATACAAACCTGTGACGAAACGCGCTGCTGTCCTTTGGATCTTCTCTGTTTTCTCTGTTGACACTTTCTGCTACAGCTCGCAGACTGACGAGCAAAATTCAGTCGTTGCTAAGGTGAGGGTTCGTACGCTACCTTCTTCTCGGGTGGACTACACTTCACGAGGAAAATCCCATGGCACCTGTCTTACTTACGAGTAGCTTTATGTGGTTGTTCCACCTTAAATCGCTATGTAAGCATACTCCCAGCTGTATGACAAAATGACTACTTCCAGTCCTAGATCGCCAATCGTATAGTAGTAGGTCTTTCCAGTTATTTAAGCACAATATGCTTCATTACTTCACGGTGAGGGTCAGTTGCGATACCCGGCTCCGAGCTTCGATCGTCTGCTAGGACTTTCCGCATTTCATCACAATTTTATAGCGTTGCAATTTGTCTGTTTACGTTATCCGTTAACAGCCTCATGGGACTCGCGACGATTAATGGTCGTCCAACACTTGTTTAGGATACTTTTACCTATGAAGACTTCTCTCCGTTAATGGTGATCTGGTGATCTCTGTTTTACAGTCCATTATTCCCAACGTCCGCCTCTTACATAATCGCAGAGACTACTGTGAGTTCTGTAGCTTTATTTTAAAGAATCAGTGTTCAGGAAGAAACTTATGTGAAGGCACAGGGTGAACAGGTAGATTTCTGAAAGGCGTTCGTCACAATGACACTGAAAGAATGACATCATTTGCAGCAGGTCGTTTCGTTGAAATAACGATCTTCTCTAGAATTACTGACCAGTTTCGCCCCTTAGTTCATTTTAATATGGACTAATGCCTGTGGACATATTCTCCTAGAAACTATATATCAAAAGTCACATACCGTGCACATTCACACAAGGTATGGACGCCAAAAGACGTAACTTCGGAGTAAACAACTGGAAATCACCTACACAAAACTGTTTTCAGTCCGTCCATATGTTATAAGTATGAAATAATCTAAAATAAAATTCTCCGTTTATCAACGCTCTGGTGTACGCACAAAATAAATCATCATTAATACTGTTCGATTGACAACAAGAACTTAATCACACGGAATATATTCGCTTATGGATGATTGACTTGAACAATGATGCAAGGACAGGAAACAGCAACGTGTGTTTCCAAGAAAATGTTGTGGGGGCACTAACGTTTTCAGTCTGCAAAAACTGTGTATCAGGTCAGGTTATTAGGTGCTGCCTACAGGCAGTTATCACTTAATGGTGGCAAAGAAAATCAGAACAACATATACAGTATAAAACTACGACAGACTGGAACCCGAACCTTGAAGCCGTCATCTAGGAGCGCTAGTTCACCGAAGTGTGAAAGAGACCTTCTGTGATGTGGGGATTCTTGGAGAGTGGTACTCACAAATGTGGCGTTGCGATGGCGGCTCGTGAGCTGCGCGTAGATAGCTGATTAGGCTAGATCATTGCCCGGAAAAAATAACGTCCCAGGGTCGAGTGCTTGTCTGGCACAAGTTCTAATTTGAATGGATATTTCGAAACAGAGGGCACTTGGCTGTCGAGTCAAAGATTAATTCTGGAACCAATTCCACTTGGAAATCACACCTCTTCATCTTTCGACTAATGGTACAGCAACCTCCTGAGTTGTTCAAGAAAGAACAGGCAGTCTCGGTTGTGAAATGGTTTTTTATTTATTTAATTTGTGAAGTGTTTCACTATCAAGGGTGTCTGATAACGGGTATCTGATGATGCACCTGTGACAGTAAAACGCATCACAAATTAGATAAGCAAAAAACCATTTTGCAACCCATACTGCCTATTCTTTCTTGAATATTCCACTTGATGTACTGAATGGCGGTGTTCCTTAAATGATGGTAAGTGCAAAGCAATGCGCATTATACCAAAGAAAGAATACAATAGCATCCATTGATCTGGTGAAATTACATTTTCCTGGAGTCGTCAACTTTATCAGATAAAGTTGAGACCCATCTGTCAACTTTATCGAAGATAATGTTGAGACTTATACGTCTCCAGGAAAATGTAATTCCACCAGATCAATACATCATCTACGCCTGAGGTACAGGGAGTATTTCCTCATTCCGTACAAAGCTGGGGTGCTACTCCAGTGCCAGGCTCTCGGCTATACTGACGATTTAAGAAAGAGAAAATGGGCTCAAGGTGTGATTTAAAGGTTTTGTTAGGGGGGGCAACTAAGAAGGGTAGTTCGTGCAGCTATGATGGCCACAATGTTACGGTGGTGTAGTGGTTAGCACCTCTGCCTAATAAGCATGAAACCAGTTTTCAGATCCCAGTTATGGCACAAATTGTTATCCATTGCTTCAGCTTCTACCCTTATTGAACAATAGCATCCGATAACAAGATTAACGGTAAACGGTTTGAGTCTGTCATATCCTATGAAGTGGGACGAACATGTGCCATCTGTAGTAGGGAAAACGAATAGACGACATAAGATTTTAAGCAGGGTTTTGGGAAAGAGGTCTACGTACAAGTCGTCACTTACAAGTTGTTAATGTGACTAGTTTTGGAATTCTTGGAAGCCATCTGTTGGAGTATATCTTTCATGTTACTTGTCTTTAGGCGAGTTGCATGTTGCTAGCAAAGACTCACCATGCATGCTCATCGACTACTATAAGTGACACACTCTTTGGTTGCCTATCAAAAGGATAGCTGCACGCGGTACTTCGGAGCGGTGTCTCAGTGCCCAGTCACAGCGGTTGAGATTTAAGTTAATGTTCCCATGTGACGGAGTGGCAAAGAACTGCTGGGTTAGTCACATAACGTGAACACTGCCTGCAATTTTCAAGATTCTGTTGGTTCAAATTCGACGAATTTGTGTAATGTTTTATTTCCGTTTGTGCGCTATAAAGTACAGGAATTTATGACGAGACTGCGCTAACTAGCGTGTTTTAGCGAAATATTTCATCATCAATTATTTTCAGCTTTAGAGATGCACTTTCTTTGCGACGAACGTTAATTCATTTGTGTCAGGCAAGTGCCTGTGTCTCACGTTCATGGATCGATGTCGGGCTTTCATTAACTCAGCAGTGAATATATATAGGTTATAACTCACCTTACTATCCCTCTCAGTTAATACTATAGCAGGAATTAGAGATTATATGCAGCGCCTTTTGTGGTATTTTTTATGATCTGTGGTCTTTTATTCTACGTGGTCCCATGGACGAAATATGTAATTTCCTTACGTAGATTTTCGAGTTTATTTCATGAACATAATCAAAAGTGATTTCAAATTCTCTACAGTTATCTTTATATCTTTATATTGAAGCTGCTTTTAATATATCACGTTTCCTTGGTCAGATGCCATGTACTCGCATAATCTTTGTGCGAAATCGTAGCTGAAGTGAGCAAACTTTATTGAATACTTGGGAGTATTGGGCGTAATCATGTATTACTTAAACATTTGTTCATAATTCCCTATATTTATCGTTGCTTCATACTTTCGAACATCTCACAAATGGAAGTCAGATCGTGTTGTTATTCATTCATGGGTCAACATTTTATATACGAAGGGAATATCTTGAAAGCATGTTGTGTTATGTAAATTATGTACTCAGGTATGTTTGAAAAAGAGGCTTAGATCTGGCTGCTGCTTTTCGAGACCTTGCCAACTACTCTTGATAGCAGACATCGAAAGAAAAATGAGACGCCCTACTAAAATTGTGACATATCGGCACAGCCAGTAAGGAAGTGTAATGGGGATGCTTACGGTGTTAAATGGGATACGCTGTTGGATAAAATTAGAGAATCAGTGTTTGAAGAAAATTGTATGACAACTCTGCTGTTTCTGACACATGTCATGAGTAGGAATAATGAGAATAAATAAAAATAGAAGGTATCCGGGCACCTGGCGCAAATTGACTTACAATTTCGTGGCGCCCTCCATCGGTAATGCTGGAATTCAATATGGTGTTGGCACACCCTTATCCTTGATGACAGCTTCCACTCTAGCAGGCATACGTTCAATCAGATGATGGAAGGTTTCTTGGGGAATGGCAGCCCATTCTTCACGGAGTGCTGCACTGAGGAGAGGTATCGATGTCGGTCGGTGCGGTCTGACACGAAGTCGGAATTCCAAAACATCCCAGAGATGTTCTATAGGATTCAGGACAGGATTCTGCGCAGGCCAGTCCATTACAGAGATGTTATTGTCGCTAACCACTACGGCACAGGCCGTGCGTTATGAACAGGTGCTCGATCGTGTTGAAAGATGGAATCCCTATCACCGAATTGCTCTTCAATAGTGGGAAGCCATAAGGTGCTTAAAACATCAATGTAGGCCTGTGGTGTGATAGTGCCACCCAAAACAATAAGGGGTGCAAGCCCCCTCCATGGAAAACAAGACCACACCATAACACCACCGCCTCCGAATGTTACTGTTGGCACTACACACGCTGGCAGATGACGTTCACCGGGTCACCGGGTATTCGCCATACCCATACCCTTCCATCGGATCGCCACATTGTGTACCGCGATTCGTCACTCCACACAACGTTTTTCCACTGTTCGATCTTCAAATGTTTACGCTTCTTACACCAAGCGAGGCGTCGTTTGCCAGTTACCGGCGTGATGTGTGGCTTTGAGCAGCCGCTTGACCATGAAATCCAAGGTTTCTCATCTCCCGCCTAACTGTCATAGTACTTGCAGTGGATCCTGATGCAGTTTTGAATTCCTGTGTGATGGTCTGGATACATGTCTCTCTATTACACGTTACGACCCTCATCAACTGTCCGCGATCTCTGTCAGTCGACAGACGAGGTCGGCCTGTAGGTTTTTGTGCCGTACCTGCCCCTTCACGTTTCCACTTCACTATCACATCGGAAACAGTGGACCTAGGGATGTTTAGGAGTGTGGAAATCTCGCGTACTGACGTATGACACAAGTTGCATCCAATCACCTCACCACGTTCGAAATCCGTGAGTATCGCGGAGCGTCCCATTCTGCTCTCTCATGATGTCAAAAGACTACTGAAGTCCCTGATATGGAGTACCTGGCAGTAGATGGCAGCACAATGCACCTAATATGAAAAATGTATGTTCTGGGGGGTGTCCGGATATTTTTGATCACATAGTGTACATAGCCACTCTTCCACCGCTGCATGTTCGAATTAAATATGAAAGTTGCTAATAGTGATTTGTTTTACCCTGTGCTATTCAATTTACAGTGGCTTTCTTAGGTAAAATATAGATGTGGATGTAGAGCGAATCTGCAGAGTAATTAACACAGTGGACCTGACTGTGTGAGCAAGAGGGTGCGAATCTCTGTCTAGCTAATCTGCTTTTTTATGTGGTTTCTCTAAATCAAGCGAGAGGAATTGTCGGTGTGATTACTGTAAACGAGGCACGGCCTTTCTTTTGTTGCAATTCTTCTCCATATCGTCAATGTTGGTGAGCCATGAACGTTACACCAAAACCTTTCATTTCCCGTTACAGGGAGACCCATTCGGGAGCATCCAGAACGAGCCTGTAACGATAATGACGAATTTTGGAACTACTTGAAGAACAGTGTGCCCAGCCGTTCTTGGTCGATCGCTGCGAATGTCTTTGCGATGACGACGTGACGTCCGTTCTTTGAACACCTTTGATCGTGCTAGGCTGCAGTGTACGCGTTTCGAAGCGTTGTCTCTCCCACAGACGGCGTTGACTTTAGAAAGCCGAATTCTTCTATAATCTCTGATACGCTGTGATCACGTGTCTTGCACCGATGCAGCCGATTAACTGGCCACCTGGTGCCATGTTCACTACACTCCTGCCTGTAACAGACTGCTCAGATGTGATGTCTACAGTGGCGCCATGTCTCGCATCCAGTCGCACCATAGGGCGTCATACATGGCACATCTTTAAATGTGACCCTTACCGTGGTTTCTGGCCACTCACTTTAGTGTAGTACTAGATACTGTAAATATCTGTAGTTACTTTCCTAGTTTTATTTGTCCTGAACACGTGAATAAGTCCATCTTTTTCTCTCCAAAGCAGAACGCAACATAGTATTCCCTTACGGCCCAAGACACACACACACACACACACACACACACACACACACACACACACACACACACAAGCTCGATTCATTTGATCAAGGGGAATACATTTCTTACAGAGCTTACGATTCGTGTCCCCTTTTTTACAAAGAGGTGTAAATGATTGGTAATATAGAAAACCTAAGATATCACAAATTATTTATGAATTTAATGTGAGTTTAAGTAGGAGCCATTTAATTAAGCACTTATACACACGGATAACCGTGAAGAAATCATTTATAATTTGCACAAAATGTGGCATACAGTGCTAGAAAGAAGGTTTCTCAAGACCTCTTCACACCCTGTTGCTCTTGCATGTGACCTAACATCTACCCGTCTTCCCGATCTTCTCTTACCTGTTAGTATCAAAGACATGTATCATCCATTCTCCTGTCTTCATGTTGTACCCATCGCACATTTAACTTCCATTATCGCCATAACTACTTATTCCATCAATACTGAGAAAATAGGTCATAAATATGTGTTTCACAGACATTTATTCCATTATCCGTTTGTTTTCCTACCATTTCTATAGTTCAAATCACGCATCACGTTTTCTCGCTTAGGTCTCGCATTCAAGTTCCATGCCCCAGAGCCGTAAGTCGAAACTGGTGAAACACACCTTTTGTAAGTTTATAATTTGTCGTACTGGAAACTTAGCTCCGAAAACTATTTAAGCATCCCGGGCCTGCCTCAATTTTCTGTTTGTTTTGTCGTCATCCAGTCAGTCTTCAACTGCACTAAATACAAAAACTCATTAAGTGGATGTTCACGGCCAATGAAATCGACAACTGTGATTCGTCGCAGAGGTATTTTTCTAGGTTTTCTAGGTTAGATGGAGTGCTTCGTGTACACTACGAAAGGTGATACCTGGGCTTCGATTAACGATAGTTACCTCGTATAATGCTGTGGCGTAAAAGCTTGGACTCCAAATCGGAAGCTACATGAAAAATAAGTTACTACATTGCCCCACAGTCAACCGAAGAGGGGTCGAATTGAAGTGTTTGCACTTGGGTGGTAAGCACACTACGTGGAATTGAACCCAGAACATCCAATTAAGAACACAGTCTTTTGTATTTTTTCGTTAGATTTGTATTTTCCCTCTGGCAAAATGGAAATGAAACATCTGCAGTCATGAAATTCGTCTCATTTGTAATGATAACATTCTAGTTAAATAAACAAAAATGAAAGATTATCTAACCGGTACGTTATTCTCCGTTGTCTTCTCTCCTGTCACACTGACCCTTCTGCCTATCAACGTTTTCCATGTACTCCTTTCCTCACTGATTCTACAGAGAACACTTCCAGTGCTTATCAGTCGATTTCATTTTCAGGATCCTTCAGTAACATAGCATCTCTAATGCTTCTATTCTGTTGTTTTACGGTTTTCCACAAACCATGAGTACGTTCCATATCAGAAACTGCTTTGTCAAATTACGATGTGTGTTCGATACTTGTAGATTTCTTTTAGCGAGGAATGTCCTTTATATTTGTGCTCGTCCCCTCCTTATATCCTCCTTTCTTGAACCGTCAAGCGTTATTTACATTCCTAGGTAGTAGAATTTCTTCACTTCGACTCCTAAGAGGTCTTTGATTTTGATGCTAAGTTTATCGCAAATGTCGCTTCTGACACTCATCTTTCTATGGTGGTTATGCTGTTAATCAGTGAATATATATATGTAGCACTTGCACATAAACCATTTCAGATATTACAGTTGTTTTAATCACACCAGCTCTCTCAGAGAATTAAAAACCCCTCCTAGTGAGAGTTCTTTGTGCATAACGAACTCGGTGGTATCTTTCCTCCTATGAACCGTAGTTAGAACTTGCTAGCGGGAGGCCAACGTCAAGCTAGCCCGAAGTATTTCAGTCGGTCCCTGAAGCGTAGCTGAGATCCTCGCTTGCCTCTAATTCGCTTTGGCGTTCCATACAAAGAAGATTAGCAGAGCGCCTGCGCTTTGGCGACAGGAGAATATCCTCTCTCTTGGGGTGCGATGGCGCGTGGCGCATCTGCTCCGTCTACACCTCGGCGACGCTGTGAATGGACTAGCAGCAGTTCACACCGCTCAGTCTGGGATTACAGAGTGTCCCTACCGACAGTCTGCTTCATAAAGCAGTGCAGTTACTATAATATGACTCTTAGCAAACGTAAAACTTCGAGTGACAGGTATTACACAAGGGATTAAGGGGGGAAACCACATTAGAAGGTTCAAAAAAATGCGATGTTTTTTTAATTGCATAAATCGTTAGCTTAAATATCCAAGAATACGCTGTCAAAATTTCAAAGCGAAATTCGCATTCGTTTAGATTTTATGAGCATAGAACCGAGCGCACATCGGCTTCATGTTCGAGCGCAGAAGATTAATCAAAGAATGAGCGTTCTAATTCCACTAAATCGGAATTAGCTCCTAAGCACTTGCACTCCGGAAAGTCGGTAAAATGGCATCGTATTTAGCAACGGGCTTCTTCAATGAAGGAAATTCATCCCTTCTGATAGTCATGAACGAGCCAGGAATTGTTGTAGGCACGCAAAGCTTTAATTATGCAGAACAAATGGACAACCAGCGCGTGAGCCGGCAAAATCGACGTCGTTCATTGGAATCGAACGAAGGTCAGAAATCTCGGAAAGCACTGCTGCAAGCGCAAAACGAAGCCTACGAGTAAGAAGAAGGATTGCTATACGGTGCTGGAGTCGCAGATTAATCGGTAAGCAGTTTACATTACTGTTAACTTCCTTGAATTTCTAGTTTCCGAGAATTTATTTTTCAAACGTGTTTATCTCGAAATGACTTTTTTCACATTTGGGTGCTGTCTAACTCAAAAAGTACAGCACCGATATTATGAAAATCGATGGTATGATTCTTTACAGTATTAAGAATTATATGAACCAACTTGTGAGATGATATCGTGATTTTAAGGGTATTTTTCTTTGCATAATTAGAGAAAAAATCGTGAAAACCGAATCAAATTGTTCCAACGCCTGAAAAATTTGTAATTTTCATTATTTTTACCTGCATTGAGGTTCATATTCTTAGAAAATAAGTTATTAATGTAAAATCAAAACCTATTTGATTTCAGATGAAAATCGGTATTGCTACACTGCATGCAATTGGGGAACTATACCCACAACCTTCAGCGGACATCACATCGTAACTTTGTTATTTTTGGCTGAAATTATTCAAAAACATTCACAGAAACTTTTCGAATTATGAATGAAATGATGTAAAAATTTGATTAAATTCTAATCAATTCTTCCAACCCGAAAAAAAATCCCAAAAAATCAGTGTCAAACCGCCTCCTAATGTTGTTTCCCCCCTTAAACAAGCTGACCTATGGGAGGAATCTTCATTAAGACCTGCTATCTGAAATACACAAAAGGCTTTCCGGAATGTTTCCAGTGAATGAGGGCTGTAGGAGTATAATCTAGAGGTTCTATTTGCTAAACTATTTTATTCTTTTGCAAACCTTCACTATTTGCGATGTTATGTTCGTGTATAAGTTCTTAGTGTTTTTGTTTTGCATGTTAGTATTCCGGTTGTTAAGGCTTTATTTATGATTGTCATTTTTTTATTTGTAGTTCACTGTTGCTATTTGAGTTTACGTATTGTCATTTTGTTATAAGGAGATAGTGAGTGGAGCTACGGATGCTAGAAAATGAAGTGACAATTGGAGAAATCGGAGCACTTCAACAATTTTTTCTGTTTGAGTTCAGTAGACGATGGCATTAGCGGAGGCAGCCACAAACATTTGCGCCGTGTATGGGGATAAAACTATTGCGCAGAGCACACCAAGAAAATATGGTTTCTCGTTTTAAGGACGATCATTTTCACATTAGTGGCTCTTCACGTTCGAGAACATCTTCTGGGTTGGATAAAGATGGGTTAAACGCTTTAATCCATAATGATCCGTGTCAGTATACTCAATAACTGGCAAAAGTGATGAACTGTGAAGATGTCACCACTGTGCGACATTTGCATACAGCGAGGAAGGTTGAAACATCGGGTGTATGGGCACCGCATGCTCTAAGCCAAAATCACTAAAGTCAGCGGGTGGCCATATGTGTATCGCTGCTCGCTCGCCACCATTCCTATCTATATCGTTATTTGCGAAGACAGATGGTGTCCTTTTGCTAACACAAAGAAAAGGAAGGAATAATTGAGACAAGACAAAGCAGCAGCTCATCCTACACAGATCTGCGCGCATCCACAAAAAATAATGTTATGCATTTGATGCACAGGGTGCAGCCAACTGCAGGTGGTGGCTCATGTCGGTACCAATGGTGTGTGTCACTTTGGATCAGAAGAGATTCTCTCTGGTTTCGAGCGGCACACAGGAGTGGTAAAGGCTGCCAGTCTGGCTTGCAAGATGAAAGCAGAGCTGACCATTTGCAGCATAGTCGACAGGACCGATTGCGGACCTCTGGTAGAGAGCCGAGTGGAGGGTCTGAGTCAGAGGCTCAGACGGTTCTCCGACCGTGTTGGCTGCAGATTCCTCGACTTGCGCCAAAGGGTGGTTGGGTTTCGGGCTCCGCTGTATAGGTCAGGTGTCCACTACACGCAGGATGCGTCTACACGGGTAGCGGGGACTGCGTGGCGTGGACTGGGCGTTTTTTTTAGATTAGAGGGTCTCGGGAAAACACAAGAAGGGCTTCAGTCACAAAGGGTGCAGGCTGAACACAGGAAAAACGTAGATACAGGAACCATTGGTATAACAGTTATAAATTGTCGTAGCTGTGTTGGGAAAGTACCAGAGCTCCAAGCGCTAATACAAAGCATTGATGCTCAAATCGTTACAGGCACTGAAAGCCGGCTAAAGCCGGATATAAGCTCAGCGGAAATTTTTGCGAAGAACCTATCGGTGATCCGAAAGGATAGGCTAAACACGGTTGGCGGTGGCGTGTTTGCTGCGTCAGAAATAGCTTATCTTGTCGCGAAATTGAAGTAGATACTTTGTGTGAGTTAGTATGGGTAGAGGTCATTGCTGGCAACCGGAATAAAATAATAATTGGAACCTTTTACCGACCTCCCAATTGAGATGCTACAGTTGCTGAAAGGTTCAAAAAGAACTTGAGTTTGATTTCAAACACGTACCCGACTCATACGATAATAGTTGGTGGTGACTTTAATTTACCCTCGATATGTTAGCGAAAATACATGTTTAATTCCGGAGATACGCATAAAATATCATCCGAAATTGTGCTAAACGCATTCTCTCAATATTATTTGGAGCAGTTAGTTCTTGAGCCCACGCGAATAGTAAACCGTTGTGAAAACACACTTGAGCTCTTAGCAACAAATAATCCTGAGTTAATAACGAGCATAAAAACTGATTCAGGGATTAGTGAACAAAGGGCTGTCGTAGCAAGATTGAATAATTTAATCCCCAAATCCTCGAAAAATAAGCGAAAAATATACCTATTCAAAAAAGCAGATAAAAATTCACTTGACGCCTTCCTGAGAGACAATCTCCACTCATTCCAAATTAATAATATAAGTGTAGACCAGATGTGGCTTCAATTCAAAGAAATAGTATCGGCAGCAATTGAGAGATTTATACCAAATAAATTAACAAACGACGGAGCTGATCGTCCTTGGCACACAAAACGGGTTAGAACACTGTTGCAGAAACAACGAAACAAACATGCCAAATTTAAACAGACGCAAAACCCCCAAGATTGGCGATCTTATACAGAAGCTCAAATGTAGTGCGAACTTCAATGATAGATAACTATAACAGTTTCCACAACGAAACTCTGTCCAGAAACCCGGAAGAAAAACCCAAAGAGATTCTGGTCGTATGTGAAGTATGTTAGCGGCAAGAAACAATCAATGCCTTCTCTGCACGATAGCAATGGAGATACTATAGAAGACAGTGCTGCTAAGGCAGAGGTACTAAACACAGCCTTTCGAAATGACATCACAAAAGAAGACGAAGTAAATACCTGTGTTCCAGAATTCGAATCGAGAACAGCTGCCAACATGAGTAACGTAGAAGTAAATATCCTCGCAGTAGTGAAGCAACTCAAATCACTTAATAAAAGCAAATCTTCTAGTCCTGACTGTATATCAATTAGGTTCCTTTCGGAGTATGCTGATGCATTAGCTCCGTACTTAATAATCATATACAACCGTTCGCTCGACCAAAGATCCGTACCCAAAGATGGAAAGTTGCACAGGTCACACCAATATTCAAGAAAGGTTATAGGAGTAATCCACTAAATTACAGGCCCGTATCGTTAATGTCGATATGCAGCAGCATTTCAGAACATATATTCTGTTCGAACATAATGAATTACCTCGAAGAAAACAATAGAAGTGATTTATGGCGTTCCCCAAGGTAGTGTTATAGGCCCTTTGCTGTTCCTTATCTATATAAATGATTTGGGAGACAATCTGAGCAGCCGTCTTCGGTTGTTTGCAGATGACGCTGTCGTTTATCGACCAATAAAGTCATCAGAAGATCAAAACAAACTGCAAAACGGTTTAGAAGAAATGTCGGAATGGTGCGAAAAGTGGCAGTTGACCTTAAATAACGAAAAGTGTGAGGTCATCCACACGAGTGCTAAAAGGAAATCGTTAAACTTTGGTTTAATCTAAAAGCGGTAAATTCAACTAAATACCTAGGTATTACAATTGCGAACAACTTAAATTGGAAGGAACACGTAGAAAATGTAGTGGGGAAGGCTAACCAAAGACTGCGTTTTATTGGCAGACTTATAAAATGTAACAGACCTACTAAGGAGACTGCCTACACTACGCTTGTCCGTCCTCTTTTGGAATACTGCTGCGCTGTGTGGGATCCTTACCAGATAGGACTGACGGAGCACATCGAAAAAGTTCAAAGAAAGGCAGCACGTTCTGTATTATCGCGAAATATGGGAGAGAGTGTCACGGAAATGATACGGGATTTGGGATGGACATCATTAAAAGAAAGGCGGTTTTCGTTGCGACGGAATCTTCTCACGAAATTCCAGTCACCAACTTTCTCCTCCGAATATATGTTGACACCTACCTACATAGGGAAATCAGAGCTCCTACGGAAAGATATAGGTGTTCAATCTTTCCGCGCGCTATACGAGATTGGAATAATAGAGAATTGTGAAGGTGCCTCTGCCAGGCACTTAAATGCGATTTGCAGAGAATCCATGTAGATGTAGATGTAGATGTAGATGAACAGCGACGATTTGGTGTACTACAAATTGCTTCCCCGAAAAGTGACCATCACTGGTGACATTTACTGTCAACAACAGAAACGTCTTCTTGCAGACGCAATGCAAGAACAACGACCAGGATGACAGCGTGAGGTGATGCTACTCCACAATAACGCCCGCCAGCATTCTGTTAGACTGACAAAAAACTCGATACAGGAGTTGAGTTGGGAAGGCATCCCGCACCCACCTTTTTCACCTGATCTTACCCCTTGGATTTTCAACTTCTCTGCTCTCTGTCGAACAACCTTCAAGGAATTTAGTTTCCGGATGAAAATGCGGTCCGAGCAGGGCTCGACGAGTTCATCGCCTCAAAACTACGTCATTTCTACAATCGCGGAATCGAAAAGCTACCCCAGCGTTGGCAGACTGTTGTAAACAGTGAAGGAGAATATGTTATTGGGGAATAAGGTCTCTGTCATGTGTATTCCTTTTATTTATGAAACTTATGGGAAAACGCTACGAACTTACGCACCAGCCTGATATAGTGACCGAGTTACTAAGAAACGATAAGATTACACATCAGTTATGTGGGTAGCTGTTCCTTCACGTATGTCATAAGTTCAAATTCTGGTAATGTCGCCTCTAACGAATACTGTACAAGTGACTTCATCTCTGCGTGGTTACTGCAACCTATATCCGTTTCAGCCTACCCTTTTAAGTAGTTATGCCCTACGCTTCCCTCATTACCAAACTAACTATTCCTTCAGGCCTAACGATATGTCGTATTAACCTATTCCTTCTAAGGTCTGATAAATTGGTGGAAGTGTATCTCATCTCAGAGACAAGTGAGGTCCCATGAAATTCTTTTTCCACAGAAATAGTACTCTAGAAACATAAAGAGACTTTGACAAAGGTTAGTGGTCGCCAAAGTAATAACTGCGGTTTTCGAGACGTGGCCGCAAAGCAAGCTCAGCGTAATTAGCGATAATGTGTTTTCGGTTTTTTCTTTGTCTCCACTGTGCAATGCCTTGTAAAATGGCCAGAGTTAGATTACATCCTATTTTTGCTCACAGCTGATGTATACCCCTATAAACAATAGTGCGCACTGTAGCCTTTTACAAACCCATGCGCACGATGCATGCTTATGAACTCTGACAGATGAATAATTACCTCACCGCTCGCAGTTAGATTACTGATGACATCAAAAACTCGGATAAAACCTCCTGACAGCAGCTTTATCTTTATGCATTGTCAAAGACATTCTATTAATTAACAGATATATCAATCATTCGAACTGTATATTCGTATGTAACATTTTCAGTAATCTGAGACAACATATTCCAATATCCAGAGCATTCCTCTCCGAGTAGTGGGTGATAATAACTGATAAACTCTTCATCCGCCTTAACATTATTTCCCAGTATACACATGTAATTAACACTTTGCGCCCTCCCTCCTTACAGCATTATTAGATTTTATGGCTTCTTAAATTTAACTTCAACTGCTCGGTCTGATGGAACTAGATCTTATGCGTTTGAATAAGAATCAGCCAAAAGTTGGCAACGCGCGACCATATGAATGAGAGGTACACGTATTAGGAGAATGATTACGAAGGATGTATATATATCATGAGAAATGACTGTTTGGTATATTTGACAGTTTAAGTGAAAGATTTACTACTGTGAGCAATTTTGCGAGGCTGAAGACATGAGGGATAACGTGTTATTTGGCTGCCACAGATTGTGTTATTGAGCAGAGCTCATGCGAGCGAAGGAGTCCGAAACAGTTATCGACCTGAGAGCCAGATATAGTGTTGTGTCGTGACAGAGTGAAAAACTTGGATGGCGGACGTACCGCACAAAGAACAGACATACTCCCTGATACATAACTGAGGAAGACGATTTTATTTGAAAAAGAGGTCATCTGCAGTGAGTTTATTTTGCTGCAAGAGTTATGTTTTTAACAATATCTACTTTTTGTGGTCCAGCGTGAACAATCAGTCATGTGTTCATTATTTTGCTTAGCTTCCTTCCCCCACTGTTAGTTAAAGTATTCCAGTCAGAAAGGCAAAGAGTAAAGTTTAATTTACGAAAATGGAATAAAGGAGGATGAGATAGTTTGCCGCGCAGTGGTTTATTTCAGATACATGCAGTTCGGCACTTCACTTTCTTGCTGCGTGCCGACAGAGAAGAGACAAGGTACCCAAGTAACAACATTTTGTGGGGCCTAAATGAACCTTTTGAGAGACAATTTGGGACAATATTCATTTACAAAATTCCATATGACATGAGTTCGTGTGTTTTTCCTACAGGGTTTATTTTTGTTACTCAACAGTTAGCCATTGTGTGTGATAGTTTCATCAGATAGCCATTCTATGTATTGTTTATAACTATTGTTTATGTTCAGTCTCATTTACAGATAGTCAGATTCAGTTTACATCAACTGATATCGAATACATCAACAGTAATTTCTCTAGTTATGTTCGTATTTAAAAATAGGGAAGTAAAGGCGATTGTAGATCAGAATACATGGGAATTTAAAAGTACTTGCTTTCACATTGCTAGCTGGAGGTATTGTCACATAGTTTCCTAAGTCTACGGCCAAATAAGTTTCACACATAACTACCGTTATTTATCATAAAATAGTCTAACGGATAACATATCATTTTCGATAGAATGCCCTCCACTCTAATACTTTCTAGCGTGGTGTTCCAAACAACTGTATTACCCTTTTTTCCTCAACTACACCTCTATTATTCGGCCTAGTATCATACACAGTTCACAACTGCTATAGGATTAAACAGAATTGGCAGGAATTGGCAGGAAGAACTCACGTGACTGAGAAAGACTCCCAGAACGACGATCCAGCCCCAGCCGCCGTCAGGGGGCACCAGCTCGTACTGAGGCGTCGATGATGCCGTCATCTCTGCCGCATCTGTAACAACACGGAAACGACGATGTAATTTATGTTCACTTTGGCCATCAGGAATGCAACGCTCCCTCAGGTGGACAAGACGGAACAGAAACTGATGGCTGTTGTCGAATGATTGGCCCAGTGGTTCTAAATCATGATAACGAAGTGGTGGATTGATTGCTGTCCCATCTAAGCAAACAGGTTAGTTTTCCCCCAAGTGCCTGTAGAGGAAACGCAGGTTTGGACTTTTAGAGCACCCTCTTGGCTGGTGGCGGGATTAGGCATGGAAGCCTCTGAGGCAAAATCTCTCTTACTCGTTATGACAACGATAAAGCTAAGAAAAAATGTTTATATATCGTTTACTTTCCAGTATAGACCTACATGGAGGCATCTAGAGAAACAAGAAATGTCCTCCGAACAGAAAACTGAGGGTATATAAACAGCAAGATGACACTGGCAGAAACGGATCGAACAGTAGGCAATACAAGAGGCATGGACAATTCCATGTCAAATCAACAAGTGCTTCAACCTGACCCTCTCAGATTTTTTTTGAAATTAAGTATGCATATATTACTCATAAATCATGACACAAATTATTTTTTTCACATTTTTCTGAGAAAAAGTTACCGAGTAATGGACCTTCAAAAACTGAAAAGATGACAAATTTTTGACTCACAGAACAATGTTGTTTCTTTACAGCTCGTGTTCTAATTAAGTTAGAACAATAAAATTTACTTCATTGGAAAGCTCTTTTAAAGAGCTTTTATATGATACCAAACATCATTAGTTTAATATATATACAAAAATCGTTAAAAAACAATATTGTTGATTTTACTGAATTTTGAAAAACTGTATTTTTAAAATTCTCAAAAAAATAGATGTGAAAGATACACTTAACATCTACATATTCTGAAAGTTTCAACTTGGGATGAGCATGGGATCACTATCAAAAGCAATTTTACATTAAGGGTAGTGCTTTAAAAATTCGTAAAAACTAATTTATTTTAGATATTAGGCCTACTTCTCACCAGCTGTATGTTGTTGTAAAATGTGGAAATTAAAAATAACTTATAATTGACAAAAGAACATATGTTTTACGCTTCTGTAATTAATAAATACAAAATGAAAACTTAAAATAAATAAATAAATTAAAAATCACAGAAAAATGAATACCTGAGATCAGACCTAAATTCAGTTAGTAATTACTATTATTTACAAACAAGCGTCCTATTAGTGCACTTCTTCAAACTTCAAACTAATCAGTCTGTTGCACATCAACATTTATGCACTGGATAACTTATTGTTCGCCCTGTAGCAGCTTGAGGGTTCACGATTGCCACTTCTTCCTTACTGTTTATGGAAAGAATGTCTGGATGAATCGGAAATGTGAAAGATGGTGACGGTCCATGTGGATGTAAGAAACTAACTGTGATTTCATCTTTCTCCTAATTTTTTTCAAGGACACAGGTTAACCACCAGTGTCCATTATAATCACAAGCAACATATCCTTTTATGTCTTTGACCGGTATTGTATGACTGTCAGAAATTGTCACCAGTTCAATTTTACTATCATCAGAGTTTTGTTATTATTTTGTCCTTGCTAAAAGGAATAAAAGTGTGAAGTTTTTGTGTCCCTACAATTTTGCAGCATTTCTCAAATCTCTTCATTTCTTCATTTTTGTGATCTTCTTTAGTAGCAAATTTGAAGTTCATTCCTTCTATGTTATCCTTGGCAAACATATAAAGTTGTTTTGGTGTCATTATTTGATCACTGTATGGCCGTTGCAGACTTGCTGGAGCTGCAAGTCGTTTAACTGTTCCACCAACACCATCACTAGCTCCCTTCCCATGCGAGGTGACTGAAAAATGCCATGCAGCTTCAGTTTGGAAATCTTCTTCATGATGGCACAGGTTGATAAAGTTCTTCCTATTTTTATAATGAGCTGCTGCTCCATCAGAGAAATAATATATTTTTCTTGGTTTTCTACCGAATTTAACAGTCAGGAAGTCCATCAAGTACGATTGGAACAAATTCACAGCAACAGTGTCATGTGTTAGGAATTCTGATATGTTTACAAGACTTGTGTGCTCGAGTTTGTTCCCATCCTTGTAATAAGCAACAATGGGATGAATAGTTGCTTGCATGTTTGTCCAGTGATAGCCTTGAACTTCGTCCTGGATGACAAAGGAGTAATTCTCAGAAAAGTCACAGATCGCTAAGATCTCGCCTTCTCTAACTTAATTTCTCAGTCTCTTTTGGAAGATTGATTGTTGACTAGCAACAAATGAATGTCGTGTAAGCGATTTTAATTTATCAAAAAAAAACAATCAATAAAGTTGTCAGATGATTATCAATATCATTAGTATTCAACAAATCTTGTAAATATGTCTTGAATGTTTCTGGGCCAGGGCAGAATTTACATTCACCAAAATGACAAGCAGGTAATGACGGATTACATACAACTCTTGCAATGCAGTCTTTGTAAGTATTTATTGGATTGTCTTCATCCTTTGTCGGCTGAGGAATGTTACCTCCAGTCAGCATGAGTTTGAAGTTTTGATGGGTAGTACACACACAGACACTATGTGTACCACTACTTCCAGCTAAAACACAATTTTTGGGACGTGGGTCTACAAACTTCGAAAATCCAATGTGGAAACTCTGGACGGTTGTCTTTAAAGTTCGTGTAAATTTCTTTCAAATTGCTTAAAACTAGCCGTTTTTGTACTTGCAGTCTTTCTCCGTTATCTCTCACAAGCACAAAATCTTTTTTCCCAGGCATTCCCGTGCTTATCTCATCAGAACAATAAAAGTTACTAACAAAATCAGCAGTTGTTTGATCAAGAGTCTTGCCAGGTTTTGGGTTTGGTGAAGACAAAATTCCCTTGGCCTTCACCAAATCTTTTACTCTTCGAGCCATGTCATTTGTTACATTAAATTCATCTTGAAGCTTCTTAACACTCCAGCTTTTAGGTAAAATGGTAAGAATTTCCATCTGTTTACTTCGAGATGTACATGTACGAAATTTATCTTTTAGCTGACTGATCATCTCAGATTCTACATGATCATGTACCTCTTCTTCTTTTTCGGAAGGAAGCAATAATACCTTTGTTTGAATTGTTGAAGTTAATTTAATTAGTTTTTCCTTAGGATATTTTGCTTCACACAGTTGTTTCTTCTTAATTGGCGATTCTACCTTTCTAAGGCCTCACTTGCTGCAATGTCTTGTACGTCACTATCACATAAAAGCTTTTCACTTTCTTGTTTCACCACACAATACAGTAGATCATCATCATTTTCTGTGCTAGACATATCACAAATTTCTACTCTTGCAATTTTTCTATGGCAGTTGTCACACACTTTTTGATTTAAAGTTAAGAAAGGTTTTCTTGCTATCATCCATTGTGAAACAGGCCGTAAGTTTTTCTTGTGGTAGTTTTGGCCCTTTTCATTAAATGGATTATAGCACAAAGCTGAAATTTTAGGCATTTTATATTTCTCAAGTGAACAAACTAATTAAAAAAATGTTTTTGAAGTTGAATGCCCCAGCTTTCTATATTCGATACTGCACAATATTACTTCTCTATTCTTTCACTTCCTGTAAAAAAATATTTCACTATGTTAATAGTATGCAAACATTAGCTGGTTGTAGGCATACAAATTTACAGACTCTTATGAGGTTTGTACAAAAGTACCTTTAAGCTAGATTCAAAACACATTTCAGAGTTAATCACATAATTTCACTACAGCTGCCTCACAACAAAAGAACGTGTGGGTCACTTTCAACAATAGGTGAAAATTGCTGACAATATTAACCAGAGATAAAATACTGAATAGACTGCAGATAGTAACACCAAAGAATCATTTTATATATAATCTTTAAAATGAGAGATGGCTTCCTTTTTTTCCCGTGGTTTTACAGCTATTAATAAATAGTTAGCATCAAAGTTTAATAAACAGTTATTCATTTCAAAAGTACGATTTGTGGACCATGTAACAAAATCTAACACTGTAATATTTTCATATGTAGCAAAATAATAGAAATTCACGTATCTGACTGTGATTTTGGAGAATTGTGGTAAACATAAAATTGCTTTTGATTGTGATTCCATGCTCATCCCAAGTTGAAACTTTCAGAATATGTAGATGTAAAGTATATTTTTCACATCTATTTTTTTGAGAATCTTAAAAATACAGTTTTTCAAAATTAGGTAAATTCAACAATGTTGTTTTTTTAACAATTTGTGTATATATATTAAACTAATGATGTTTGGTATCATATAAAAGCTCTTTAAAAGAGCTTTCCAATGAAGTAAATTTTATTGTTCTAGCTTAATTAGAACACGAGTTATAAAGAAAACAACATTGTTCAGCGAGTCAAAAATTTGTCATTTTTAAAATTTTTGGAAGTCCATTACTCGATAACTTTTTATCAGAAAAATGTGAAAAAGTTAACTTGTGCTACTATTTATGAGTACTATAGGCATACTTAATTTCATTTAAATCCAAGGGGGTAAGGTTGAAAACGATGGTTTCATTTGTTGATTTGACGTGGAATGACCCGCATTTACAGTATATGACTTAAGAACTGACGTGACCAAAAGTCGAGCAGGAAAAATGACAACAGATGAAACGAAAACTATGGAGGAATGGGAAAACTGTTTCGCAAATCTCTTGAATGTGGACGACACCATCAGCAGCGTTGCGACAGCAGCATCTGAAGAAGAAGTGGAAGAATTGTACAGAGAAGACGGAGTAACAACGTCAGCTGCAGATAATGAACTGTGGGGGATTGAAGAGGTAGACGAAGCCTTAAAAATGATGAAGAGAAGAAAGGCACCAGGAATAGATTGCTTACCTGCAGAGATGCTGAAAGAGGGAAGAGAGATCCTGCAAGAGACTGTACGACTTAATCTGTTTAATTTGGAGGAGAGGACCCGGGCAGAATGGAAGCACTCTGTCATTTGCAGAATACTAAATAAAGGAGACCCAATGAGATTAAGCAACTATAGGGGAATTAAACGACGATAAATAAGACCGCTTCAGCTGTATGACAAATCTTTATTTCTGATACAACTACACTCCTGGAAATGGAAAAAAGAACACATTGACACCGGTGTGTCAGACCCACCATACTTGCTCCGGACACTGCGAGAGGGCTGTACAAGCAATGATCACACGCACGGCACAGCGGACACACCAGGAACCGCGGTGTTGGCCGTCGAATGGCGCTAGCTGCGCAGCATTTGTGCACCGCCGCCGTCAGTGTCAGCCAGTTTACCGTGGCATACGGAGCTCCATCGCAGTCTTTAACACTGGTAGCATGCCGCGACAGCGTGGACGTGAACCGTATGTGCAGTTGACGGACTTTGAGCGAGGGCGTATAGTGGGCATGCGGGAGGCCGGGTGGACGTACCGCCGAATTGCTCAACACGTGGGGCGTGAGGTCTCCACAGTACATCGATGTTGTCGCCAGTGGTCGGCGGAAGGTGCACGTGCCCGTCGACCTGGGACCGGACCGCAGCGACGCACGGATGCACGCCAAGACCGTAGGATCCTACGCAGTGCCGTAGGGGACCGCACCGCCACTTCCCAGCAAATTAGGGACACTGTTGCTCATGGGGTATCGGCGAGGACCATTCGCAACCGTCTCCATGAAGCTAGGCTACGGTCCCGCACTCCGTTAGGCCGTCTTCCGCTCACGCCCCAACATCGTGCAGCCCGCCTCCAGTGGTGTCGCGACAGGCGTGAATGGAGGGACGAATGGAGACGTGTCGTCTTCAGCGATGAGAGTCGCTTCTGCCTTGGTGCCAATGATGGTCGTATGCGTGTTTGGCGCCGTGCAGGTGAGCGCCACAATCAGGACTGCATACGACCGAGGCACACAGGGCCAACACCCGGCATCATGGTGTGGGGAGCGATCTCCTACACTGGCCGTACACCACTGGTGATCGTCGAGGGGACACTGAATAGTGCACGGTACATCGAAACCGTCATCGAACCCATCGTTCTACCATTCCTAGACCGGCAAGGGAACTTGCTGTTCCAACAGGACAATGCACGACCGCATGTACCCCGTGCCACCCAACGTGCTCTAGAAGGTGTAAGTCAACTACCCTGGCCAGCAAGATCTCCGGATCTGTCCCCCATTGAGCATGTTTGGGACTGGATGAAGCGTCGTCTCACGCGGTCTGCACGTCCAGCACGAACGCTGGTCCAACTGAGGCGCCAGGTGGAAATGGCATGGCAAGCCGTTCCACAGGACTACATCCAGCATCTCTACGATCGTCTCCATGGGATAATAGCAGCCTGCATTGCTGCGAAAGGTGGATGTACACTGTACTAGTGCCGACATTGTGCATGCTCTGTTGCCTGTGTATATGTGCCTGTGGTTCTGTCAGTGTGATCATGTGATGTATCTGACCCCAGGAATGTGTCAATAAAGTTTCCCCTTCCTGGGACAATGAATTCACGGTGTTCTTATTTCAATTTCCAGGAGTGTAGTGTCGCAGCATTAAACCCACGTATTCAGGGATCCAGTATAATTCGTTCCAAACGTTGTTGAAGATGTGGATCTAACGCCGCGAAACTAGTTGGATCAGAAATAAAGATTTATCATACAGCTGAAGCGGTCTTTTTCATCATAGCTCAATTCGACAGTACAAAATTTGGGGCCACAGAGGGATTACCTTACTATCCACAACATACATGATCCTTAGCACGATGAAGCAGCTAACAGGATACGTCGAGGAAGTACTTCGATTCCTACAAGCAGGTTTTAGAGAGGGAAAATCAAGGCAAATGCTATCAAAGAGCTGGGAATTTCGCAGAGATGTTCATTGTTCCAAGATGCGTATGGTAGTGGAAACAGGCAAGCAATATGGCAAGAACTGGAAAGGGCGCAGGTTCCCAGGAAACTAATAAAATTAGCACAAGCACGTATTCAAGAGACAAAAATCATAAAGAAGGTGAATGGAAAGACATCAGAGAAATTCAATGTGAAGTGTGGAGTGCAACAGAGAGACTGCCTCTCCCCCCTTCTCGTTATGCCGGTTCTGGAAAGAGCACTGAGAAAGATAGCAAGCCTGGAGACAGGAATACCGCCAGGTAGAAGTATCAAGACTGTGCTGAATGATTTAGTTTTAATAGCACTGAATGAGCAAGATGTGGTTCAGATGACAAGAATGTTAATGGGAGAGGCAATGAGGTCTGGATTGAGGATGAATATGAATAAGATCGGATACATCGTAGTGGAGAGAAAAAGCACACAGTTTTAGAGGTAGATGGTAAAATTTTTGAAAGAGAGAGAGTTCAGATATGGAGGCAAGACTCAGTGAAAGGATTGAGGTGGACCATGAAATAATGGCAAGAATCCAGAATCTACAAGACATCAATGCAGCCTGCTGTCTTATGCGAAGCAGAGATCTTCATTACGACACAAAAGATCGAAAGAAAACTCCTGAAATTTGAGAGTGCTGTTCTGAGACAGATTTTTACGCCAATGAAGGGTGGAGACGGCAGGAGAAAAAAGAATAACCGCGAATTGGAGGAGTTGTACAAGTCGCTGGACATTCTGGATGTGTTTGGAAAGAGGAGACGGAAGTGGCATGGGATCGTAGAGAAGGCCAGATTGCCAGCCAGGTGGTGGATCATCACATCATAGGCGCCAGATCGAGGGGAAGACCACAACTGAGGTGGAATGACGGGTCAGAGAGGATATGTGTATGATGGGAATAGCTGGAGACGACTACATGAATCGAGGAAGATGGAGGAGGCTGACTGCGGTTCGTGTGGCCACCCTAATAAGTAAGTTTTTTGTCCAGTCCCTGTTGCATATTTATACAGTATGACTAGCTTCGATCACCCCGGATCATCTTCAGATTTATGTAGCTGCACCAGCAAACCCACTGTCTATGTCGATACTACACGCCAGGATAGCGTCAAAGCTAAGGATTCGAGAGGATCGATGTTCTTAACCTGACTACTTTGGCATGATCGATCCGCTTGTTGCCACGCCATGTAGCTGTTAGCCACGCTGCCTGTCGAGGTCTTTGCCAGTCGTCCATGGCCGTTTAACCGTTCGATACGGATGATGAAATCTTCAGCATGTTACAGACGAGTGGTCTAGCTTCATGTTTTTAACTACAACAGAGTAGCTATGTTCAAACACATTATGGGAATTCAGTCGGTGACGCCTTCGACAAACACCTATGTTTCGACAGGTGCACACCCACCATTGTCAACACACAAATGCAACGAGAGAGGGCTCTGTTTAAGAAAATTTACAACCTCGGTATGCGCGACAGTGCAGAAGGACCACACACACACACACACACACACACACACACACACACACACACACACGCACTCACGCTAACAGCGCATGGGAAACATGAACACTTAAAACTTTCTGTACGAGTTCTGACTTAGCCCATTTCTCTGTACTTAGTTGACGAAAATAAATTATTTTCACATTCAGAAGAGAAAGTTAGTGATTCAGATTTCGTGAAAAGATCTCGCCAAAACCAAAAACATTTGTTTTAATGATTGGCACCCCACCTCGCTTAATATACCCTTGAGACTTCCTTCCATATTTAGCGATAATACAAATCAGCTACCCCTCTTCGGACTTTTTTGATGTCCTTCGTCAATCCTATGTTGTAAGGATCCCGTTCTTCACAGCAATACTGTAGCGGAGGACGGACAAGCGTAGTGTAGGCAGTCTCAAAGTAGACCTGTTGCACTATATAAGTGTCCTGCCTACAAAACGCAGTCTTTCGTTCGCCTTACTCAAAACATTGTCTGTGTGATCACTCCAGTTTAAATTGTTCGTAACTGTAATTCGTACGTATTTAGTTCAATTGACAGCTTTTAAATTCGTATAATTTATCGTGCAACCGCAGTTTAACGGATTTCTTTTCGTACTCATGTGGATGAGCTCACATGTTTCCTTGTTTAGAGAAAATGTCCATTTTCGTACAATATAGATGCCATGTCTAAATAATTTTGCAATTGGTTTTGATGGCTTTACTAGAGGTAAATAACAAAATCATCCGCAAACATAACAGAGCTGCTCAGATTATCTCCTAATAGTTTATACAGATTACGAACAGCAAAGGCCTGTAACTCTTCTTTGGGGAACGCCCGGTATCACTTCTGACGGGAAACGACGAATCCTTCGCATAGTTAAAAAAAGATACTCCATATACATGCAATTTGATTAGAAGATTCTTTGGAGGAACTGTGTTAAAAGCATTCTGTAAATCTAGAAATATGGAATCAATTTGAGATCCACTATCAATGCCACTCATTACTTCGTGCAAATGAAGAGCTAGTCGTGCTTCAAAAGAATGATACTTTCTGAATCCGCACTATGTGTCAACAGACCGTTACATTAACTCTGTCGTTCAGTTATTTGGCCAGAAGAAGAGCAGTATTCCAAGCTGAATTTATGCGAAAATCTCCGTCTCTATATATAAGGTCACTTGCTGATTTAATCTCAACTGCTTCCATAATAACACTATCCCAACAGCTGTAAGTGCACGCCACTTCTCTGTGTCGTTGCATTCTAGCGAATGACTGTAGTCAAGAGAATGTTATGCAGTGACAGATCTGCTCAGCTTTTGTAAGCGTGTGTAATGCTTATGCTCAATACACTGCTCCTGCACTGTTCTTGTGGTGTGACCAATGTATGACATGCAACAACTGCAGGGGTACGGTAGAGACCCGTCAAGAGCAAACCAAGTTCATCCTCTACAGGCCCATAAAGGGTCCTCATCTTAGATGGTTATTGAAAAACACACTTCACACATCGCTTCTGCAAAATATGACCAATCCTGCTGGAACAGTTACCTGCGTAAAACAAAAAGACTTACGTGTAACCTCATTATTTTAATCTGTCAGTCGAGTCACATATTGTCCATAGCGCACCGTGTATTTGATCGGTTTTTCACTAAAGCCAATATGGACAGAGTTGACTTTGAGGTGGCCAAACGAAACTGACAAACTTTCAGGGTCTAAGGTGACATGAGCCCCATGAACTAAGGTGCGAAGTACCCCTTCACGCTCAGCCGGATGACGAGAACTATCAGCCTGAAGATACAAATCATTGTGAGTTGGCTTCCGTTAAACGGCATGTCCCGACGAACCATCAACCGCCTGGCTGACCGAAATATCGAGGAACGGAAGGCTGACATTCTTTTGCACCTCCACCGTGAACCGAATATTAAGGTTAAATGCATTCGATGATCTAAAAAGTTGTTCAAATTCTCATTTCCATGAGGCCGAACAACATAAATATCGTCTACATACCTGAAAAAGCATTCAGATTTTAATGTTACCGACGTCAGGCCTCGTTCTTCGAAAACTTCCATAACCAGACTGACGTTATTGGTGACTAAGGCTCCGCACCCAAATTCCATCTGTCCTTTCATAGAATAAAAGATGAACAGAAACCAACCCTTTTAGCATAGCTTTGTCAATTCAACATAAAACCTAAACTCAGTTAACCGAAGAATCAGACGTAACGCTGCTTGGAGCGGCGCCGAATGAACCCTTACCTAGTGCTGAAGTTAGCATGTGGGCGTCGTCCTCCGAATCTCTCGATCCCAGCTGTCAACAATGGCAGTCAGCTGATCTTTTTATCTGCTGGCTAAGTGGGATGAGATGACGCAGAGCTAAGCGTGACAAATGCATGTGTGCCTCGTGTGACGGCAATTGCAATGAATCAGACCTTTTTCGGAATGCACTTTTTCCTCACACTGGTAGAACACTAGCTCTCTACAGAGCTTCACATCGTTGTAATAAGCAAAGTAATACGCTCACTGTAAGTAATTGCTGAAGTCACTTGTTGAAACGCCCGAGCACTGCGCAAAGTATGTTTTATCTCAGTGCCAAATCCTTCGCTACTACAACACTCTATACGTTGAATGATGACTGAATTGTATGCTGTATTTATAGTACTGTTTTGTTATTTCTGGTATTGCTGTCATAGAAAATGAGACACTGTATTTCGAAACGAATTATTTTATCTACATATAAAGAAACAACCCTAAGCACTCTGTAGGATACCACGTTGCTGTAGATCAGTTTTCCTATTATATTTTGACAACTTGTCTATTCGTTTCCCTAAGGTGTGTTGGGCTACATGTCTCGCTTGCTGACAGCCTGGACTGTAATTGCACCCCGTTTTCCGTCTTGCTATTCGGGTGTTAAAACTGTTACATAGGAAGGGACGATAGCATGAATTTTTTATGATTGTGCTTGACCTAAAATGTCCGTGCAAAATATTTTTTTGGTATTTTTAGTAAAAGTGGATCGTTGTCTCGGTCAAGTGTATTGGTGTGGGGAGTCATGAGCAGTATTACTGAAACTGATGGACTTCAAGTCTGCGAACCGCTGTCCATAACAGAGACCGTATCCTTGTCTTAATAAGGGAGATTTGTTTCTAGCCTGCTTCTGGGGCGTTCCCCATAGCAGATATATGATCCAAAGAAATATAAAGAAATTCATCACCGAAAATTACTGTTTACGTAAATTAAAAGATTTGTCTCAGTAGCTTGTATATCTATACTCCGCTAGCCTCAGGATATACGTCTGTAATACCTGTCACCTATTTGTGAGTGGCTTGCATTAAGAACAATCGTTACCGCCTCTCCCATTCCGCGAAATGTATGCTGCACGAAGTATTATGTTGCCTGACGCTAGCTGGAAAGCAGGTTCTCGGAACCGTAGGAGTACACCTCCCACTGATGCACAACACTTCTATTCAAGCCAGCAGCCACTGTAGTATGATGTAAACCTCTACGTTTACCAGACGAAACTATGAAGTAATGAGTCACTTTTTTCGATTTTTTTGTCAATCTCTTCTATTACGTTAAGCGTCCCAGACTGTCGAGAAATACTCGAGACCCGTCGAACATGAACCTGTTTGCATTATAGTTCCTCAGATTTCCTCAATCAAATCTCTGTGAGGCATCTGCGTTTCCTGATACTTGCTTTATGTGGTAGTTTCAGTTCAGATCGTCCCAGACGCATGCAAGTGGCAATTTACAGTTCATGCTCTTTCCAGTGACTGATTGCCAACCGTGTCATCGAACAATGTTGTGTCATTCTGTCTGTTTACGAGCAATAATGGCCGGCCGGTGTGGCCGAGTGGTTATAGGCGCTTCAGTCTGGAACCGCGCGACCGCTACGGTCTCAGGTTCGAATCCTGCTTCGGGCATGGATGTGTGTGATGTCCTTAGGTCAGTTAGGTTTAAGTAGTTCTAAGTCCTAGGGGACTGATGACCTCAGAAGTTAAGTCCCATAGTGCTCAGAGCCAACGAGCAATAATGTTTATTTGAGCGTCGTTCCTCGACAGGTCGTCCTGCATTTCGCTACAATTTTCTGGTTTTTGGACTTTCCTATTCATAACAGCACCATGCACAAACCGCTTCATGAAGCCCCAGATGTTATACAGTAAATTTGTACGTATTCCGCAAGCTTACTGGTAAAAAAAGGTAAAAAAAGGAAAAAAACAAAAAACATTGGCTGACTTCACGTTTCACACTACTTTGCAGTATTGGTTTTGATCATGTTCTAAAGATAATGATCCATGATTTTTATAAACCGGGTGAAAAGTGATTTGTTTTCAAGTCCTTTGTGAATAAATGTGATTTGTTTTCGTGTCCTTTGTGAATAATAATGATTTTGAAAAAGACACACTTTTACGCCCTAGAAAAAAAATCAATGAAAATAGTTCTCAAGTAATTACAAATTGAATATCTCATGTTCTATCACAGCACAACAGTGTTCATGATCAATCATTTTCTTTAAGATACGTCAGCGGAAATGAAGAGCACAAGTCTTTGTGAGAGGTCCATGACAAGTATCAAACAGCTGCCAAACGAATCAACAAAACCGCCCTGCTTTTCAACGTCCTTATGGTGGACCTAGTTGACACTTTGTCACAATGTGTAAGAATTCTGCTGTACATTGACGGTCTGTATATTTATTCAACGAGTAATATTCTGTCTGATCGCCGGCCAAATATGTACCAATCTACGTGCAGAATAAAAATACAGGTATCTTTCGACACCGTCATGTAGGTAGTCTTCTATCAGGTTACTTCTCTCTCGAGAAGACGTTAAAGCTTGGACTAACATGTCCTGACTTTTTTAAGGCAGGAGACGAGGTACTGGCGGAATTACAGCTGTGAGGACGGGGCGTGAGTCGTGCACGGGTAGCTCAGTTGGTAGAGCACTTGCCCGCGAAAGGCAAAGGTTCCGAGTTCGAGTCTCGGTCCGGCACACAGTTTCAATCTGCCAGGAAGTTTCATGGCCTGACTTCTTTGTTAGGACTGTAGGTCGGTTGTACCATGCCACTATTTCGTATTTGTGCCTCCAGCCACGGAAAGAAATGTCGTGAACGGCAAGGGCGATCGCGATATCTCTCTGAATAAACCCGCTCTATCCTGGCGACATTCTATGATTACTATACAGGGTGACTTGAGAGGAAAGATACATGCATTCATCTGCAACCAAAGATCTTATAGGCCCTATTTGTTTACTTCTTTCTTTCGGAATTTGAAACACATGTGCTTTGTAGTTACTGCTATGTTGTTCTATTTCAGTGCCGAGAATAAAGAAATTTTACAGCAAATGGAGGTTTCAAGGCAACCAGTTCAAAGCAACATCGAGTAATACACATCATTTGGTTCAACAAATACCTACAGAAACTGGGTGTACAGGAACATAATAGACCTGGCTGTTATGGGGGCAGTTAACTCTAAGGACAGAGATCTTGCAAATAAAAATCTTCTTAGGAGATGTCCCCATGGTCTCTCACAGAATCCCTACGAAAGCTTCAACAGCTGTAGGGGGAGAAAGCACCGAGAACTGTATTTGTCCAGCCGACAGTGCTGAAGATTGTTGTAATGGATGCAGGAATAACTTCCAATGATACACATACACCGATAAGAGAACACATGATGACCACTGCTCACTACGACGTTGGATGCCGCCTGGTGGTGTTCCGACCACACGACGCGGTAACAAAAGTACTTAAGCGGAGCAGATAATGACGGGTGATGACTCTAGCGAAGATGTGGGCTGAAAATGGGGAAATCCATTGAGACAAGCGACTTTAACAAAGGACAGACTGTTATTACGGAGAGCCTGCGAACAAGTATCTCGAAAAAGGCGATGTTGGTCGACTGTTCACGTGCTACTGCCGTGAGCATCTGCGGAAAGAGATAGGACAGAGAAACTATTACGAGGCGCTAAATGGTTGGACGTACACAACTGTTCACAGAACATGGGGTTCAAGGGCTTGTCTGCAGATGGTGGTCTGTGGCATCTATGCAAGATGCTGGTGCATGCCCCAGTGTTTCGGAGCACACCGTTCTTGGTACATTGTTGAACATGGCGCTCCGCAGCAGATCACCCCTACATGTTCACATGTTGACCCAACGACGTCGTCAATTACGAACATGAGACCATCGGGATTCGATCGTCGATCGGTAGAAACGTGTCGACTCTTCGGGTGAAACACAACTTTGCTACACTAGGTCGATGGTCGCCCCTACAGACGCCGTCTTCGAGGTGACCGACGGCTCGAAACGTGCAGCGCTCCATGGACGCAGGCTGGTGGGAGCAGTATTACGTTATGGGAGACATTTTCCTGCGCTAGCATGGAACCTGTGGCAGTAATCGAAGACACGCTGACAGTTGCGAACCAGCTGCATCCTTTCATGTTTAATGTCTTTCCCGACGGCGATGTCATCTTTCTGCAGTATAATTACCCGTGTCTTGATTTCTCGGCGACAAGATTCGTGTGATGTAAATCTTATGGAACCCACCCGGGCCGCTATCGGCCGCCAGAGCCACATAAGCAAATCAGGGCCCCGTTATTTACACGAATTACGTGAGCTGTGCGTAGACATCTAGGGCCGCATACCTCCACAAACCTACCAACAAGCGGTATCAGTGACGTACTTCGTTCCAAAGACTGTCAAAGAAGCCATTTAGCGGTGGTCATAATGTTTTGGCTCATCAGTGAATATACAGAATTTTATAATGGTAAATTTGCGGTATAAAGTAAGCTCTAGCCTGACTAACTACAGTGTTTTTCACGGCACTGTCAGTGCAGAGAAGTTTATTCTCGCGTTTAAGCGTTACCTCTGTTTGCTATCTCTAGATGAAGACAAAGAGCCGAAGTTTGTAAACAGTGCGTCTTATTCAGTCGAGTGAAATACAGCGCTTGGAATCTTGCGTAATGGTGTTCCGCGAAACAAAGCCCTACGAGCTTTCTTTAGATGAGTTGAAACAACTTAGCTGTTTTTTTTCCAGTGAAAGTAACTTATTTACACATGTTTTATTCAGGTGACGGACCACAATCTTTTTTAATATAACAGTTCTCAATTTCGCTCTGTAATGACGATTTTCAGACCTGAGCAGACAGTTTACTAATCATATCGTTAGCGTAATTATGTAAAAATGGTGTACCCACAATAATGAACTAAACAAACTTCGTTGTGTGCATACAAAATTTAAGTACGACATACTCAGTTGCAATAGACACGCTAACGCTATGAAGGAAATTATTGCACTGGACTCTAATATCTTCCTCGTAGAGTCAGTATGTCTATTACAACTGAGTATGTGATAGTTCAGTTTTATATATGGGAGGAAACTTGTTTGGCTCCATATTGTGACCGTATCAGTTTTACATACAGCAACTCGATATGATTAGCAAACAGTGTCTACTCAATTCTGAAGATCATCATTACGGACCGAATATTATAATGTGATATATTAAAAAAAAAGAATTGTGATCCGTAACAAGAATAATCCGGTCACTGGTATAATTTTTCTGCGGTTATGTCACCGCTCGTGAAAATAACTAAATTATGATGGAATATACACTACTGGCCATTAAAATTGCTACACCACGAAGATGACGTGCTACAGGCGCGAAATTTAACCGACAGGAAGAAGATGCTGTGATATGCAAATGATTAGCTTTTCAGAGCATTCATACAAGGTAGGCGCCGGTGGCGACACCTAAAACGTGCTGACATGAGGAAAGTTTCCAACCGATTTCTCATACATAAATAGCAGTTGACCGGCGTTGCCTGGTGAAACGTTGTTGTGATGCGTCATGTAAGGAGGAGAAATGCGTACCATCACGTTTCCGACTTTGATAAAGGTCGGATTGTAGCCTATCGCGATTGCGGTTTATCGTATCGCGACATTGCTGCTCGCGTTGGTCGAGATCCAATGACTGTTAGCAGAATATGGAATAGGTGGGTTCAGGAGGGCAATACGGAACGCCGTGCTGGATCCCAACGGCCTCTTATCACTAGCAGTCTTGATGACAGTCATCTTATCCGTATGGCTGTAACGGCTTGTGCAAACACGTCTCGATCCCACAGTCAACATATGGGGACGTTTGCAAGACAACAACCATCTGCACGAAGAGTTGGACGACGTTTGCAGCAGCATGGACTATCCGCTCGGGGACCATGGCCGCGCCTGCCGCTGTGGTCTAGCGGTTCTAGGCGCTTCAGTCTGGAACCGCGCGACCGCTCCGGTCGCAGGTTTGAATCCTGCCTCGGGAATTGATGTGTTTGATGTACTTAGGTTAGTTAGGCTTAAGTAGTTCTAAGTTATAGGGGACTGATGTTAAGTCCCTTAGTGCTCGGAGCTATTTGAACCATGGCTGCGGTTACCCTTGACGCTGCATCACAGACAGGAGCGCCTGCGATGGTGTACTCAACGACGAACCTGGGTGCACGAATGGCAAATCGTCATTTTTTCGGATGAATCCAGGTTCTGTTTACAGCATCGTGATAGTCGCATCCGTGTTTGGCGACATCGCGGTGAAAGCACATTGGAAGCGTGTAT
Organism: Schistocerca americana; assembly: GCF_021461395.2. Classification (NCBI taxonomy): domain Eukaryota; kingdom Metazoa; phylum Arthropoda; class Insecta; order Orthoptera; family Acrididae; genus Schistocerca; species Schistocerca americana. The sequence continues at coordinate 584,547,784 of NC_060123.1, read as the reverse complement.
TCGTCATCGCCATACTGGCGTATCACCCGGCGTGATGGTTTGGGGTGCCATTGGAAACAGTCTCGGTCACCTCTTGTTCGCACTGACTGCACTTTGAACAGTGGGCGTTACATTTCAGATGTGTTACGACCCGTGGCTCTACCCTTCATTCGATCTCTGCGAAACCCTACGTTTCAGCAGGATAATGCACGACCGCATGTTGCAGGTCCTGTACGGGCCTTTCTGGATACAGAAAATGTGCGACTGCTGCCCTGGCCAGCACATTCTCCAGATCTCTCACCAACTGAAAATGTCTGGTCAATGGTGGGCGAGCAACTGGCTCGTCACAATGCGCCAGTCACTACTCTTGCTGAACTGTGGTATCGTGTTGAAGCTGCATGGGCAGCTGTACCTGTACACGCCATCCAAGCTCTGTTTGTCTCAATGCCCAGGCGTATCAAGGCCGTTATTACGGCCGGAGGTGGTTGTTCTGGGTACTGATTTCTCAGGATCTATGCACCCAAATTGCGTAAAAATGTAATGACATGCCAGTTCTAGTATAATATATTTGTCCTATGAATACCCGTTTATCATCTGCATTTCTTCTTGGTGTAGCAATTTTAATGGCCAGTAGTGTATTTGGACTAGCGTCCCAGCCACCTTCTCCACGTGCCGCGAGTTCTGCTGTTGTGTCTGCTCTCTGTCTGGATTCCAACCAGACTGTGAACTACAGTTGGTCTTACAGTCGAGTCGAACCCCGACGCCCACTACGGCCTTTGATACTCACCTGTTTTTCAGAGCTGGCGCTGATATCTACATCTACATCTATATTGATTCTCCGCAGGTTCAAATGGCTCTGAGCACTATGGGACTCAACTGCTGAGGTCATTAGTCCCCTAGAACTTAGAAGTAGTTAAACCTAACTAACCTAAGGACATCAGAAACATCCATGCCCGAGGCAGGATTCGAACCTGCGACCGTAGATTCTCCGCAGGAACCTTAACATACAGTTGTGTCTAGTTCGTGGTTTCTTGGGTATCCATTGCATTCGCATCGCTGTTCGTGACATATTTTCTGTGCGCTTTTTTTTGTTACCGTTTTTACTCAGTGAACATCATGTCATCTGCAACTGTGTGAGCGGCTGCTAGTAAACAGATACTAAAAGGTGAACTTCGTATGTCAGCATTCTCAAAAAAGTTCTGCAACAATAAATAGGGTAGTATGAAAGTATCCATAGAAAACTATATGTCAAAAAACGAATAGTAAAAATGTAATAATGTGCCACTGTGTTCGTATAACCATCCTAATTTCTGCATGTTTTAGATTTTAAAAAAACCACTGATGATTTGTCGCCAAAACTATTTTCGGAGAATAAAGAAATAAACGAATAACAAGTTGCTTTGCATCAAGGCCGACTAAATTTCTGATATTGTTGTTTTTCTATGTAAACACAGACCAAATGGAAGACTTCCAAGATAAAGTTATTGTTTTTTATTCCTTGAGAATTATGACAAGAAAACTTGCATGTGTCTTAGCAAGCGACGTCTGTTTATCTGTTAGTGAAGGAGATCAATGTTGTACAAACATAACTGATAGCATCAGGATATTATTTTTTTATTATTTTGTGTCCCTCGTACAGTGTACAGAGGCCAGGCGTCTTGTTTGAGACCTGTCCCATCGCAGAACTTGATTCCTTTGACACAGTTCCCAGCGAACTAGGAATGGAACAGCTAGATTCTTCCTTGGGAATATTTAGGAGAGGATTTCCCGATATGCCTTTAGTATCGCAACTTCGCACTGCGACACTGGGGGATTTGGGGTTATTTTTAATTTGTTTCTGGTACAATACGTCCCAGACAACAGTATGAACGCCTATACGTGTGTTTTTGCGTACTGCACGAAATTAAAGCCTGTCTCTTGCTTGACAAGCATACCTGTTTAAAACTGTGGACGCGAGCCGCCTCGAGGTATTTGCCCCAGAAGAGACTTTTTTGTTTTACTGTTTCTTCATTCGCCGTGTTCCACGTCGGTGTACAAAAATTCACTGTATAAGCTATTGGAGGCAGACAATGGCCGCCAAAAAGCAAGAGAACAAGTCAGGGGATCACATGGCCGGAAATCCTTTGCCACAAAATTATTGAAAAAATTCTTTTGAAGTCGCGGAGCAGCGTAAACAAGCTGGTGAATTCTTCCAGACCTGTAGGATGAGATCCAGGCAACAAAAAACGCATGACGCGTCTAGATGCAGTCCAGATTCGCCCAATCTGAATCCCTTGGGCTTTGGTCTGTTAATATATGTAGGCGAATTACTTTATGCATCGGGCATTCGAGGCGTCTTGGTTCTTTGAAAATGTGCGATATATTAAACACGAAACTTTCCGGCAGATTAAAACTGCGTACCAGACTGGGTCTCGAAGAGGTAACATTTGCCTTTCGCGGGTGAACGCTCTACCGACTGAACTATCCAGGCTCTCACACCTACACTTCCAGTAGTACCTTTGTCTGCTTTCCAAACTTCAACTCGCCCTGCATACTTCGTCGGACTAGCACTGCTGGAAAATAGGATAGAGGGAGTTACTAGCGCAAGTAAAGTTGCGAGGGCGGACCGTCGGTCGTACATTGATTGCTCAGTGGGTAGAGCGTTTACACACGCAACGCCAAGGTTTCATATTCGAGTGGCGGTCCGGCATACGGTTTTAATTTGCGAGCAAGTTTCATATCAGCATACACTCTGCTGTAGGGCAATAATTAATTCTGGAAGTTTGTAGATGCACGAGAAGGACTTTTGTATATTTTCCTTTAGTTGACTGCGTTGTGAACAGCTCCTACGAGCTAGTAATTAGAAACAGATATGGTGAAATTGCACAACTTTGTTCCAGTGACAACACAAGCTGTGTTCGGTGTAAGAACTACACCCCTAAATTTTGTCCAAATATATATGATAAAACCTGCGAAATTCATTTGGTTATTTATTAACTTACATTGAGAGCTCTCAAGTCTGATCTAACGGCCTGACACTCTTGACAACTTCTCAGCTATATTTGGGTCACTCTGTAACGTAATGCGCTCGGAACTGTTGGAATTCCCTAATGACCTGCATTGTGAAGTCAAATGAATGGCCCGTTCCGACTATAGTTGGTTCTGTAATACTGCCTTTGGCTATTGTTACTTCCAAGTCATTAAATATTACGTAACGGTCAGTTGCTTAGAGTGTCACTTCTTCAGGCACGAGACCGATTAGTTGTAACACTGTCACCGACGAACATTCTCAACAGTTAAATCGAGAACAGTTTGAAACTTTTAAAACAGAGAACGGTAATCAGTAAGCTAGCCGAGTTTCTTTGCTGTTTCTGCTTGCATATTAATTATCAGGTTATCTTCTCTGTTTGCCGTCGCAAGCTACGACATAAGCTGTTTGGGCAATTTACTTCAGGCGAGATAACAGGGCTGGCACAAGAATGTTTGATCTTTACATGACTTCAGTGTTACACATGGTCGCCTGTATTAAGAATACAATATTTTAACAGTTACACTGGGTACTGCAGTTATGCAATGCATATCTAAATACTTTTTTCATACAGTTCATGACCGAAATCGATCGTCTGTCATAAAAACAAAATAATACAGCGATGTGTTATACGATGCAATATTTAATCTTTATCAAAGCTTCCAATAATTTTCTGATGTCTCTGGGACGAAATATCGTGCCAGAAAGTCGATGGGAACAGACTTGACCTCATCGACATTCTGCCACGATATTTCGGCCCAGAGACATCCGGCCATCTTCAGGTGAGTGGGAAACTATTGAAGAGCCCAGGTGCATCCACAGTATTTATGCCGAATCGTGCGCATGCGAAATGTGCTGGCGTCTTTCGGCGCATGCGTCCGATGATTAACGCGCGGGACAGCCGAGTGGTTTGTTCTCCCCTCGGTGGTGGAAATGAAAAAAATGATCGTGTGACACTGTCAGCCGGGAGGCCCTGTCCGGGGAAGTTCGCCCGCCGAGTGCAAGACTTATTTCAGTCGACGCCACACTGGGCGACTTTTGTGCCGGGATGAGGATGAAATGATGATGACAACACAACACCCAGATCCCGAGCGGGGAAAATCTCCAACCCAGACGGGAATCGAACCCGAGCTCGCTGCACTGTAGGCAAGCACGCTACCACTTTTCTTGTTTTGTTTTTTTTATGAATATTGCCGGGACCAGCCGCACAGTCCTCATCTGCAGCGCCTTGGACCGTTTATTTTCTTTCTTTTTCGCTTTAGCACTCTTTCTTTCTTTTTTATTTATTTACGCTCTATCCATCCTTTTTCTTTAATTCAGAAAATTGTACACTATCACACAACGCATTTACGGCACTGCCAGTGCGTCGAGGTCCAAACCCCTCCCACCCCTTTTTTCATGTCCCCTGTTGAGTCATAGCACTAAGTGTGCAGAAATCTTAACACAAAACTCCCATTCTCCGATGTAAGAAAGAGAAAGAAACCTCTTCTCTGAGTAGAAACTGAACGCTGATAAAACTTAACAATTCTTCTTGAATCACACAAATACTCTGGAAGTCGAACACGAGTAATTCTGAACAAAATGTTTTGAAAAAAAAAAAATCTCTTCGTGTAACATAGAAGTTCCGGAAGCAAGGTAATAGTAAATAATAAGGAGAACACAAGTGACTTTTAATTTTCTTCTGTTCGTTCTCGTTCAAGGTGTTGTAGTGGTTCCACATATTTAACCGACACCCATTCTTTCAAAAATGATCTTCAGCATGTTGCCGTAGTGCTTCTTGTGGTTGCGATACGTGCTGATTTTTGCATATTCACGCTTCATGTAAACGCGGAATTCTATCTAGTTGTCCGACCCAAGTTTGTTGATGACATAGGCTCTGGCTCGGAGCACTATGGGACTTAACACCTGAGGTCATCAGTCCCCTAGAACTTAGAACTACTTAAACCTAACTAACCTAAGGACATCACACACATCCATGCCCGAGGCAGGATTCGAACCTGCGACCGTAGTGGTCTCGTGGTTCCAGACTGAAGCGCCTAGAACCGCTTGGCCACAACGGCCGGCGTTGATGACATAACTAACATATTTTCCCAGTAACCAGCTAATGGCGTTGGTTTTTAATTTCGGAAAGTATGTCATGTCTGGTCTCAGGAGGAGCGATGGCGTTATATATTCCGTCGAGGATCTAGTGAGAAAGGCGATTTGTTGCCTGATCCAATTCCAGTTATTCACATTGCCGCCACAGGTGAATCGGTGGATGAATGTATCCACCAGATTGCATTTTCCACAAAGGTGTGTCTGGTTTAAACCGATCCCATATAGTCTCTCGTTGGTGCTGATGCCATTGTTAACTGTTTTGTACCATGTGGAAATAGCGTCTGTAGATAGCCCGGCATAGTTGATGTTCCGCCATACAGCTTTCCAGTCACAATTAGGGGGTTTCGTTTCAATTTTGTTTCTGCCCTCATTCAACTTTCTTTCAAGTATGATGTCGCGCGCTGTGATACGTGTGTTGCTTCTGATTTCGTCACTAAGATAACTTGCTTCGAGGAAAAAATTTCCCACATAATGCAGACGGACATTAATCCTTCGCACATCAATCGGTGCTTGCAGGCTATGGGGTGTACTCAGCTAAGCAGGCGGACTCGGTGGGGGAAGTAAGAGATATGTAATCACTGAGCATCGAATGACCCCGTCGATTCCGCTGTAACTGGATAATTTTAGAGAGAACGGCTAAACTTCACGCCAAATAAGGGAGGCCGTGCACAGCTGTAGTGACAAGAAGCAATGAACTGAGGATACTGATGACCATTATAAATCAACTACGTTCTTTGCAAATACCGGAGTGTCTTCTAAAATAGGCAGACTGCTCAGGAAAAATTAAATGAAGGTTATCTTCTGTCCAGCAACGAAGAGCTTGGCCTTGGATGGATCCGTTATAGACGACTTACAACTGAAAAAAAGGGGGCGTTTACAAAATTTCCTGTGAGTGTGGTGCTGCACGTATAGGCCAGACGACACGAACTACCAGAAGTGTTGCACAGAACACTAAAGGTGCCAGTACATTTCGCATGCGCGAGATTCGGCATAAATACCGTGAATGCACCTGGGCTCTTCAGAGATTGTATACTCACTTGAGGATGGCCGAACGTTTCTGGGCCGAAATATCGTGGCAGAATGGCGATAGAATCCAGCTGCACACCCGAAAGTTATTAGAAGACGACAGAGGGATAGAGAAACAATTAAAATCGCCCAAAAGAGGAAAGGCCGCTGGACCTGAAGAGATACCAGTTCGATTTTACACAGAGTACGCGAAGGAACTTGGCCCCCTTCTTGCAGCGGTGTACCGTAGGGCTCTAAAAGAGCGTAGCGTTCTAAGGGATTGGAAAAGGGCACAGGTCAACCCCGTTTTCAAGAAGGACGTCGAACAGATGTACAGAACTATAGACCTATATCTCTAACGTCGATCAGTTGTAGAATTTTGTAACACGTATTATGTTCGAGTATAATGACTTTTCTGGAGACTAGGAATCAGCATGGGTTTCGAAAAAGACGATCGTGTGAAACCCAGCTCGCGCTATTCGTCCACGAGACTCAGAGGGCCATAGACACGGGTTCCCAGGTAGATGCCGTGTTTCTTGACTTCCGCAAGGCGTTCGATACAGTTCGCCACAGTCGTTTAATGAACAAAGTAAGAGCATATGGACTATCAGACCAATTGTGTGATTGGATTGAAGAGTTCCTAGATAACAGAACGCAGCATGTCATTCTGAATGGAGAGAAGTCTTCCGAAGTAAGAGTGATTTCAGGTGTGCCGCAGGGGAGTGTCATAGGACAGTTGCTATTCACAATATACATAAATGACCTTGTGGATGACATCGGAAGTTCACTGAGGCTTTTTGCGGATGATGCTGTGGTATATCGAGAGGTTGTAACAATGGAAAATTGTACTGAAATGCAGGAGGATCTGCAGCGAATTGACGCATGGTGCAGGGAATGGCAATTGAATCTCAATGTAGACAAGTGTAAAGTGCTGCGAATACATAGAAAGAAAGATCCCTTATCATTTAGCTACAATATAGCAGATCAGCAACTGGAAGCAGTTAATTCCATAAATTATCTGGGAGTACGCATTAGGAGTGATTTAAAATGGAATGATCATATAAAGTTGATCGTCGGTAAAGCTGATGCCAGACTGAGATTCATTCGAAGAATCCTAAGGAAATGGAATCAGAAAACAAAGGAAGTAGGATACAGTACGCTTGTTCGCCCACTGCTTGAATACTGCTCAGCAGTGTGGGATCCGTACCAGAAGGGTTGATAGAAGAGATAGAAAAGATCCAACGGAGAGCAGCGCGCTTCGTTACAGGATCATTTAGTAATCGCGAAAGCGTTACAGAGATGATAGATAAACTTCAGTTGAAGACGCTGCAGGAGAGACGCTGAGTAGCTCGGTACGGGCTTTTGTTGAAGTTTCGAGAACATACCTTCACCGAGGAGTCAAGCAGTATATTGCTCCCTCCTACGTATATTTCGCGAAGAGACCATGAGGATAAAATCAAAGAGATTAGAGCCTACACAGAGGCATACCGACAATCCTTCTTTCCACGAACAATACGAGACTGGCGTAGAAAGGAGAACCGATAGAGGTACTCAAAGTACCCTCCGCCACACACCTTCAGGTGGCTTGCGGAGTATGGATGTAGATGTAGATGTAGAAGAAGGAACACGCCAGGAAAATTTCAGATGTTTATCAAAGCTGTCCGTCACACGCTACACAAAATATTTCTGAAAAAAAAGGACATAACACTTGTGTAAATCTTGCTACTGAACCGCTACGTACGTGATTAGCTAATCATTCCCCACAGGCTTTCTGTAGTCCACAGATATGGCGGTTGTATAACCACCTTAGCCAGTGGGCACGACTGAGCACAAAAGACAAGAATGGTGACAGGTGCTAAAAATCCAAAAACAACATCTATCTCGTACAGGAAATTCCGGTCGCGATAAGCTCCAAGCAGGTAGGTGACGGTTGTATTACTATCTTAGCCAGTGGACAGGACTGAGCACAAAAGACAAGAGCGGCGATAAATCGTACAAAACCCAATAACAACATCTTTTTATATACAGGAAATTTCGGTCGCGATAAGGCCCGTGCAGTTAGATGACGGTTGTATAACTACCTTAGCCAGTGAACAGAACTGAGCACAAATGACAAGAACGGCGATGGATGATAGAAAATCCAAACACAACATATTTCTCGTATAGGAAATTCCGTTCGCTATAAGCCCCTTGCAAGCTTTTGAAGATATTATTTCTGAGAACCTACAAACTACAATGTGTCTCGAAAATATTCATCCGATTGCACGAAACTATATATAACTGAAGTTAGAAATTTGGTGTGAATTTTAACGTATCCAAAGGACTAGAAAGATATTATTCTAATAGTGAGCTTCCGGGTGTTCTGCCGAGTTGTTGTTCCCATTTTTTGCACAACATTTCGACGAGCGACCCAACCATCTTCTTCGTATGCTGCGAGTTTTATTGTTATATGTACTCGGTGCCTGGACTGCAACCACACTGCCGGCCGTGGTGACCGAGTGGTTCTAGGCACTTCAGTCCGGAATCGCGCTGCTGCCACGGTCGCAGGTTCGAATCCTGTCTCGGGCATGGTTGTGTGTGATATCCCTAGGTTAGTTAGGTTTAGGTAGTTCTAAGTCTAGGGGACTGATGATCTCAGATGTTAAGTCCCATGGTGCTCAGAGCAATTTGAACCATTTGAGCAACCACACTGCGACTGAGCAAACGATTCCCCCGTTCGAGATTTCCCGGTACGTCGCAGCTTTCGGTACAGCATCGAACAGTGGACGTTCGATCTCAAAAATCTCAAAAAAATGGTGTAACATGCAATAAATAATGTAGCATGAAAATATCCATAGAAAACTATATTTCAAAAAACGAATAGCAAAATTGTAATAATGTGCCACTTTGTTTGTATAACTATGCCGATTTCTGCATGTTTTAGATTAAAAAACCCACTGATGATGGTGATATTTGTCGCCGAAACTAGTTTGGGAGAATACAGAAATAAACGAATAACAAGGTGTTTTGCATCAAGGCGGACTCAATTTTTGATATTGTTGTTTAGGAATTAAAAAAAAAGTTAAAGCTGTACAGCATTGGGTGGGCCACTATCCCATCTAACTGAAAAATTTTGCTTCCTTCGTGCCCAGTTGTGAGAGTTCTGTCTAGAGTGTATTTCTCGAGGAAAGGTAATGGTCATAAAAAAATAATGGTCATAAAAACGAGTGTATTGTGGCCTCCAATTAATTTCAGTGATGACGATAAGACAGAAAGCAGAGGCTAAAACCTGGATTATCGCCAACGGGGCAGCTTAGCTTTTAAGTTGCCGAATCGTCATGATCAGCGTCACAGGCCTTCATTCCGTAAGACGCCGCGGATTCATTTTGGATTTAATCCATGGTGCACTGATGCAAGGTAGTCAACAACAGAAACACGACACTGCACGAGGCAGCTATAGTTCATCACCTGACACGCGTCCCGTACAGGCGGCACCGCCAGGAGAGGATGCCGTCGGGCCAAGAGCCACACGAGTAAATAGAAACAAACTGGTACGGAAAATCGACGCGAAATTTAGTCTCAGTGTGTTCAAATTTCTACCGACATCTTGGAGTTCTTTGCATAAGGTCGAGACTAAATAATTTCGGTACCACAGGTCCTGTCCTCGTTGGCTCCACGACTGTCCTCCGACGCCCACGAAACTCCGTGGACGACTGTGTTCTTGGTGTTTCATTACAATGCGGAAAGCGCAGCCTTCCTGAACAGTCGTGACTACCTTTGACACAGGGGTTTTCTTGCGCTAGGGAAATAACAACAGTAGTCAATGGAGAGTAGTTATTCCGCTACGCCGAGTACACCCAAACAAGAAAGCCCGTCGCACTCTGTCAGGCAATCAGGTCATTGCTACCGTACCTTTGTATTGGAACATTCACTTCTGAAACTCCGCCATTTCCGCAGACAAACTTCTCAATTCTTACCCGTCCACTTAAATTTTAGCAACCTTTCGTGACACGTTGTGAAAAATAGTGTACGACGAAATAGTTGTATCGAATGACAAAAGAACAATAGTCCACCACAAAAAAGAGTGAGAAACATGGTGAACAGTATGAGATTTTCGCTGTGCAGCGGAGGGTGCGCTGATATGAAACTTCCTGACAGATTAAAACTGTCAGGAAGTTTCATGGTGAACAGTGTGTGGAAGGCGAGAACACAAAGATGTGATTATATGGCAGTGATAAGGTTCGAGTCCGCCCTCGGGCATGGGTGTGTGTTGTCCTTAGCGTAAGTTAGTTCAAGTTAGATTAAGTCGTGTGTAAGCTTAGGGACCGATGACCTCAGCAGTTTGGTCCCATAAGATCTTACCACAAATTTCCAATTTTTGCTTACTTTATGGGGCTTCATCCATGTTGACGTTGTGATAGCTGGACTCATTTCATGCTGTATTATTTGTAATGAGTCCTCGTACACTTGGAGTATTACAAGTTAAGTAAATCTTCTGTTTACCGTATCAAGCTATTCGCTAACCATTACTACTCCTGTCCAGCTTTCCTACAACGACAATTGCCACACCAGTCTGGAACCCACCTCTCCTTACCCTTGTGTGTGAAATGGTGCACAACATTAACCTTACTTCCATTACCAAAGTGACGACTCCTTGATGTTAAAGGATGTATCCTATTGACCGATTCCTTCTTTTAGTCTAGTTGTACTACAAATTTCTTTTTTCCCCAGTTCGAATCAGTGCCTTCTTATTAGTTATTCGATCTACCCTCTAATCTTCAGCATTCTTCTATTGCACAACGTTTTCAATGCTCCTATTGTCTTCTTGTTTGAACTGTTTATCATCTACTTTCACTTCCAAACAAGGGTCCACCTCACGAGTCTGCATTTTATATCCTTTCTGCTTTAGCCATCGTCGCCTATATTACTGAACTCACCAGCTACTTTTAGAATCACATTTCCTAATCTGATTCTATCAGCATCACCTGATTTAATTCGACCAAATTCCATTACCATTGTTTTACTTTTATTGATGTTCAAGTTTCTGCATATCATCCATAGAAAGTGGTTTGCCGTCTCTGACAGAAACGCAATATAATCGATAAACTTCAAATTTTTTATTTCCTGTCGAAATTTCCCCTTCGTTTTCTTTATTGCTTAATCTTATGAAATTAACCAAAAGAAAGTAACCAAAACAAGGAAAGTCTGTGTACACGTTAATCAAAACCTGCTGCTGGGTACCATATAAAAACGCATTGTCGCTCGCCGTGCACTGAGATATGTTTGCACCCTCCTTGGCATCCATAAGATGTTCGGCATAATTCTGTTCAACATCTTAGACCGCACTCCTCCTGGGGCCACCCAGAGTGTGAGTGTGCTTCCGACGATACGCTCCTAGTCTCTGTTTAGTAGTAAAATCTTCTTCTGAAAACCTATTCATTTGCCCAGATCACTATATAAAACAATTACTGCATTAGTAGTTTCGATAATATCTATTGCCATCCTTAGATTCGTAAAACCGCACAGTGGTAGATATGTCATTCAATTCTTACGCCAGTGTGTCACATGAGACCCATACAATCTGCATAAAAAGTCGAGGCATTACAATGACATGCCGCGTGTTCTGTCATAAAGTCATTGTAGTGCCTCAACTCTTTTATGCACAGTGTACAGTTCTCATGTGTCAGAGTGGTGTAAGCAATGTATGATGAACCTACCACCGCCCGGTTTTATGGATCTGAGGATAGCAAAACATATTGCTGAAGCTAGTAATTTAGTAATAGTATTTACATAGCGATATTGGCAAATAAATCTGTTTTTAAGAGAAGACTGCAGTACAAAGTTATAGATAGGCTCCAGCACTGATCATGCCAAGTAACCACAGGTTTCAATTTATTTGTCTACTGGAAGAAAGCCGACGAGTTGGGCGCTGTATGCTAGTCCATTATCATCTCTAAAGACGAATTCATTGCCAAATGTTTACTGTAGTGCTGGATAGTAGGTTGGAGGACCCTGTTCCGATACTGCACAGCCCTGAAATTATCCTCAACAGCGTTGAGATGTTACCTACATGCGTACATGGTATCTGTCAAAACCCGACTGATCCCTGGTGAACTTCTGGTACTGAATACATGAGACGCACATTGGCAGTGAAGAGAATCTGACGTCACGGATCCAGACTCTTATTCTTGACGTTCCCTTGTTAAGCTCCTTGGTGCATCAGCGGTGCTCTAGGTTTTGGACTGTTCTTCGCAGTGGGCGCTTAGAGGCTAAACTTATCATGTGCAAACAACTACGTACTGTCTGGATCGACACAGCTCTACCGGTTCCTCTGAAAAGGCAGCGTGCAGCGCTATCTAACGGCAATAATTCGCAGGTAGCGATAACAAGCACGAGTTATTGAACGGGAGAGACCACTTGGAGATAGGTCTACAATACTTTGTCTCCCGATACTGACAGAATGTTAAAGTTACGTCGCTGTGATGTACACCAATTCGCCAGGCAACTTCTCTTACTGACAAGCCTTCTTACCATTATGTACCGAATTTGCGAACGGTCTCATCTTGAAATGACCCTTTCCAGCATGATGGCAGCCTAAACACTGTAAACAAGCCGCTTTATTCCGTTCAAAATCGTAGACACTGTAGCACAGAACGGCACTAATATCACTGTTTTACTTTTACCTCCAATACACATGCGACTCTACATGGTGCTTTCCTTGGGTCAAATGAATTATGAGAGTGATGTCCGATAACATAAAAACATATACACTGCAAATTATGCAGTTGGCGCAAAATTTCATACTGAATGGTTTGCCGGCCGGAGTGGCCGAGCGGTTCTAGGCGCTACAGTCTGGAACCACGCGACCTCTACGGTCGCAGGTTCGAATCATGCCTCGGGCATGGATGTGTATGATGTCCTTAGGTTAGGTTTAATTAGTTCCAAGTTCTAGGGAACTGATGACCTCAGAAGCTAAGTCCCGTAGTGCTCAGAGCCATTTGAACTGAATGGTTTATGTGCACTGCCTGGCAAAGAAAATGAAGTTTCCAGAAATGGAGGAGGAGACAAAATGAAACTTCAGGGGTTGAGGAGGTACGTGATGTTATTTCAGTGATTACAAAAGAGAGTCAAAAAAATGGTTCAAATGGCTCTGAGCACTATGGGACTCAACTGCTGAGGTCATTAGTCCCCTAGAACTTAGAACTAGTTAAACCTAACTAACCTAAGGACATCACAAACAACCATGCCCGAGGCAGGATTCGAACCTGCGACCGTAGCGAAAAGAGAGTCAGATTTACAAATAACATGCCAGTATGAGCGTAGTTATCAGTATGACATTGCCGTCCTCTGGCATACTTGCAAGCACTGATTCTGTTGGGAAAGGTGTCATAAAGCCGATGTTCCTCCCATGAAGCAAGCTGACCCACAACTATTGTAACTTTTCTTTGATCTGGCGTTGGGGAGGAGTTGACGTCCGAGTTGATCTCTTACATGTTCTGTCGGGTACAGATTTGGGGAACTTGTTGGCCATGGAAGTATCTCAGTATTACACAGACAGTTCATAGAGGCACGTGCCATGGGTGGACATTGTTCTGCTGAAAAATGGCACCAAGTCACTGCCGCATTTTAGTTAACACATAACGGCACAGAATGTCCATGACGTACCATTGTGACGTTAGAGTTGCTTTATGCACTACCAGCCATAACCCGCGATCATACACACACAATGACGTCAAGAGTGATACCGCAGTTCTTCTCCAAAACAATGGGAGAGTGGGACTTTTCTCCCGATCACCGCCACAATTACCAGCAGTGGTCGTCCGCGTTAGTGCAGAACTAAGATTCACTGCTGACCAGAATGCGGCGATATTCATAAGCCGTTTATGTTTTCCGGTCAAGGCACCACTTCAAACGCAGCCATTTGTGTTGGAGTGTTAGGGACTGCTTGTGTTTGGAAAGCCAATTCCGTAGTGCGGCTACTGCTAGACTCCAGCTAATGCTGCGGGATGACACAGACTGTTGCAGTGAGTCCGTTACTTGCTCTCAGGTGCCAGGTGCAAATGTGAAATGGGTTACGAAGTCCGTGGTGCACAGCACGGTGATCTTCCCTCGTGGTGGTCAGACGGGGTCGACCAGAACCTTGATGAAGAGTATGTCTGCTCGCATATTCCGATGCAGTCCAATATTGCGCCAGTGTCACAACCGAACGCCCCTCAGATCTGGATATTGCACGATTCGACCCACAATGAGGCGTCTTCCAAACTCTGTGTGTACTGATAACGCTGTCTGACACGTTTTCTTCACAGCAGTAACTCCTGCTTCAACTATTTCTTCTGTGTGCTTCCCTGTTTTTGTCAGGCAGTTTAGTTGATTTCCCCATGGTCTGGAGGTTACTGAAGCAGAATTCCTAGTTTCGATTCAGTAAGACCAGAAAGGTCTAGAACGGCGTCTATTTGGTCTCTTGATGCAAAATGAGATACTGCTCGAGGTAAATAAGCCGCGGAATTTATACGAGCTTTTTACGTGACGCCCCAAGCGAGGTGGCGCCTTAGTTAGCACACTGGACCCGCTTTCGGAAGACCACGGTTCAAATCCGCGTTCGGCCATCCAAGTTTAGGTCTTACGTGATTTCCCTACATCGCTCCAGACAAACGGCGGGATGGTCTCCTTTGAGAGCGCACGACACAATCTGAGCTTGTGATCCGTTTCTAATGACCTCGATATCGACGGGACGTTGAACCCAGTCTTCCTTCCTTCTCCCCTTAAATTTGACGCTAAGTCAAAATCCTTTCAACATGAGGTTGGTCGCACGACGTTTTACCTCTCATTATCAATTTTGGGAGATGTCGAACAAATAAAAATTCCTGTGATTGTGTCTACTTCTTAGTATCAACGCTGCAGCGATATTATACTGTAACAAAGAGTCCGACCGACATTCCTTAGGAACTAAACATAGCGTAAGTCTGTTCACCAGCAAGGGAGCGGTAGCCCTTTTCCTGTTTCTCAGCGGAGGTAAAGCATTTCATGATTGTTATTCGTAAAGCTATCCTGTGCACGTAACGGCCGTCCGAAAATGTTTCTGCAGCAGCCTCTGAATAGATGTCTTTTCAGTTCACCTCGTGCGATAATGTTCAGTTGCATAAAAATGTTACCGTCGTTGTTGTGAAATATGTCAACTAACTTTTTTGTAAAGCGGTACTGGGGCTAGGAAAGCACTCTAGGGGTTCTTACAAACGGCATTTGCAACGCTATCTGGGAATGTCCTATTGTTAAATGACAACAATGGAAAGTTTGTTCATCCTCATTCGGGAAAAGGAACTTGTACGTCTTCAAGTAAATGCCTACATCTAAATGTAAATATGTTTCTGTGCAGCAAGTTTTGAAGTAGTATGTAGTTTGGAATAACTTCTGTACCAGTAGTACATAGCATCTGTTCTACGCACCTCGCAAACGGTACGCCCATACAACTACTATATGTGTGCACATTTGCGAGATCAAAATTATAACATACGCAACGAAACGTAACAAAGGAGTCTGCTGTGAGGCAGAAGACTTTTCCTACTAGCTGCTGCGACAAGTAATACCATAGTAGGAGCTGACGACTTGAACGTTACTTGTGTGTCTTTTCACATAAGCAAGCCCGTAGTATTTATATCGATCGTTCTGACTAGCGTACCGACTTACATCTCAGGTCAGGATAACTTCATTGCATCCTAGAGCCTTGTGGGAGTATTAAGCTGAGAACAGTGTAAGCTCTAGGCGATTGTTTTTACGTTGGTCACAGAAACCTCTCGATACTCAGTGGGTGAGAGAGGCCCTTCACTAGAAACCGGCGAACTCATATAGTAGCGATGTAGCACAAAGCATGACGTATTCGATACATCAGATTTTCTCCCTCAATACTATTCACAAATAACTCACTGCTAGCCAACGCTGATTATTGAATGTCACAGCATTAGTGAAAATTACATAAACTGAAGGCCGCAGGAGAAACTGCGAGCTTTTCGCCAGTGTAGCGCTCTGGTTTGGAATGACGGCTGTTTCAGCTGAAGGCTGCGTGAATGTCTACAGCCTACAGAAGGTCAGACATCGTACATCAAGGTAAAAGCCTTAAGTGGCAAAATCCGACAGAAATCTACAGTGGTTTGATTGAAGTTTGCGGCGAATTGAAAGCAGACTTAACAGCAGTTTCTCGCTGGTCTAATCATTTTCGTGGTGGTCATAGTATGCATAGTATGCATACGGCAAACTACTTATAAAATGATTTCTTTTGATGAAGTGAAAACCAGAACTAACAGATAATTCAGCAACATCACACACACACACACACACACACACACACACACAAGGTACAAATCCATGCGTTTAACCAGGAGAACGAATGTAAACAGTAATGGTATAATATTTAGTTGTGTTTTAAGTCACGAAAATGTGTAGTGTTGCAGACCGGCATGTAATTGGGCGAAAACATTAGTTCACACCTTGGAAAAGATGTAAGCAAACGACGCTTCCAGAGTTTATCAGAAATCAGACAAAAATCATACACTTATATCTTTATTAACGGGCTGTTTTAAAATCGAGGAGCATACCAGAGTTGTACATATGTTTTCAGGCAGACGTCTGAAGATGTTACAGCTGAATAAAACGAAACGTGCATGGAAAAATAATCGTGCATGTTTTCAAGGTCGCGAAGAAGGATTTAAAATACCTTTAACAATTGTCTGAAGGTAGCCTTGTACGGAAGTGGATCGTGAACGACAGATGTTGCAGATAATAAGACACTAGAGGAAATGTGCAATAAAGAAAGGTGAAGATTCGGTGTGAAGATTAGAATTGGGGAGAAAATAAATTTGATACAACTTCACTAAAAGAAAGGATGGCACCTGTCAATGAGTCTGTACATTGTTCAGGCAGTAATGGGAACCAAGGAGAAAACTGGAAAGAGAATTAAAGTTCACGGGGAATAACTAAAATTTAAGAGGTTTGCGAAGACACTGTTATTTTGTTAGGGAAGGCAAGGAACTTGGAAGAGCGCTTGAACGGAGTGGGTGTCTTGAAAAGAGATCATACGAGGAACGTCAACAACAGTAAAAGAAGGATAATGAAATGTAATTGAATTAAACTTGGCGATGCTTAGGAAATTGAATTATGAAAAAGAGAAATTGAAGGAGCAGATGAGTGTAGGTATTTGGACAGCAGTATAATGTAATGGTCGCAGCAGATAAGATATAAAATACAGACCGGCAGTAGCAATAAAAACATAACTGAAAAAGAGAGAACTGTTACATAGAACATAAACTTAAGTGTTGGGAAGCGTTTTCTATAGGTGATTGTCTGCAGTGTAACCTCAGATCAATATGAACGTGGAAATTAAACAATACGGTCAAGAACATAATGAAAACTTTTGCAATGTGGTGCTACAGAAGAATGCTGAAGATTAGATGGTTAAATCGAATAATTATTGAGAATGTACTGAATCATATTGGCGAAAAAAGAAATTTATAGCACAGATTGACCAACAAATGGAATCAGTTGAGAGGGCATAACCTGAGGCATCAAGGAATAATCAGACTAGTAATGGAAAAAAGTGGGGGGTGGGGAGCGGAGGTTCAAAATGGTTCAAATGGCTCTGAGCACTATGGGCCTTAACATCTGAGGTCATCAGTCCCCTAGAACTTAGAACTACTTAAACCTATGTAACCCACGGACATCACACACATCCATGCCCGAGGCAGGATTCGAACCTGTGACCGTAGCAGTCGCACGGTTCCGGACTGAAGCGCCTAGAACCGCTCGGCCACAGCGGCCGGCTGGGGGGCAGAGGGGCTACAACTGTGGAGGAAGGTCGAATGTTGAGTACAGAGAGCAGGCAGAAATGGATTTAGGATGAAACTGTTGTGCGGATATGAAGAGACTTTAATGGCGTAGACTGGCATGGAAAGCTACATGAAATCAATTTTCGGACTGAAGATGACAACGAACAGATTAACAAAATAGCAGCCTTTTGAAATCTATCTCGCAGTTTATAACCCTGGCCGATAATAGCATCGTCATACAACTGGTAGACTGTAGGAAAGTCACCACTAGGATTTCCCCACGATACAGGGCATCGAGCAGCGGTTGCTTGAGCTTGTTAACGTTGATTGCCATGTGACGGAAGCGTGGCCCTGAAAAACCAGAAATAGTCGGCTCAGCAAATGACAAGTCGGGTGGCGACAGCAACTCACAATCTGCCGTTCCGCGGATGGTAAGAGCGTCCCGGAGCTTGAAAAGAGATTCAGTAACTTCAGCAGTTCGTGGCAAGTGGATACACTTTCAAGGTCAATTGACGATATTTTACGTATCGACAATGTTCTGTCCACATTTATTACTCACTTGAGAACGAGGACACATTCGAAACTAACTAGTAGTATTCATGTTGTAAGTAGGCTGTTTAGGTTTTTATGTTGGTAACGCCACGTAGCGCTCTGTATGAAAATCACTGACTGTGCTGTGTGCAGTCTGTGGCTGGCTGGCATTGTTGGAATATTTTCTATTGTAGTGTTGGGCAGTTGGATGTGACCAGCGCAAAGCGTTGTGCAGTTGGAGGTGAGCCGCCAGCAGTGGTGGATGTGGGGAGAGAGATGGCAGAATTTTGAGAGCGGACGATTTGGACGTAAGAAAAAGGAAACTTGGTAGACTGGACGTCATGAGCTGATATATATATGACTTTTGAACACTATTAATGTAAATAAGTTGTTTGTTCTCTACCAAAATATTTCATTTGCTAACTATGCCTATCAGTAGTTAGTGCCTTCAGTAGTTAGAATCTGTTATTTAGCTGGCAGTATTGGCGCTCGCTGTGTTGCAGTAGTTCGAGTAACGAAGATTTTTGTGAAGTAAGTGATTGGTGAAACGTATAGGTTATTGTTAGTCAAGGCCATTCTTTTGTAGGGATTATTGAATGTCAGATTGCGTTTGCGCTAAAACTATTGTGTGTCAGTTTAGTGATGATCAGAATAAGTAAAGAGAGTAATGTCTGCGTACGTTCAGTTTTGCTCAGCTGTTTGAAAATCAAATAACGTAGAGGTTTATCAGCACAGTAATTATAAACTTTACCAAAGGGGACGTTTCAATGTCATTCCACAAATATGAAGTGTGTTGTTTGATCTTAATGAACGAGACAGAGCATTTTTAGTACAGCAATTAACGTAACGGCACAGAAAATATCTGTTTGTATCCGCTGTTACGACTGTATCAGCAAAGTAACTGAGGTAGAATTTTGTCCTGCTGAACTTTGCATCTAACGATCTATAAGTGATGTCGCACAAGTAAAATGAAATCAGCAATATTTTAGATTATTTTTATTGTACTCTCGTGATACAGAGCTGTATCACTTTTCGACATAGTAATGCTCCATGCAAATCCACTAGCGCTTACAGAGTGCCTGAAATTCCGCATCCGCTAATGAATCGTGTGGCATACTTCATAACATTGGGATATACGATACTGCAGTGGCTGTCTTGTTAAGAATTACGGTGCAATGTTTCATTGGACATGCACACATGTCGAAGGAACAGTCATTGCGGTGACTATGGCCGTCATGAAAAGCATTAAATGTATTCACAGTTGCGAATACTAACAACCATCAGCTGTAAAATGGAATGACGACATTGAAGATCTCTGCCTTACCAGGAATCAAACCCGGACTTCTTGCTTTACGCGAGCAATGACCTTAACTGCTTTACACTACTGGCCATTAAAATTGCTACACCGCGAAGATGACGTGCTACAGACGCGAAATATAACCGACAGGAAGAAGATGCTGTGATATGCAAATGATTAGCTTTTCAGAGCATTCACACAAGGTTGGCGCCGGTGGCGACACCTACAACGTGCTGACATGAGGAAAGTTTCCAACCGATTTCTCATACACAAACAGCAGTTGACTGGCGTTGCCTGGTGAAACGTTGTTGTGATGCCTCGTGCAAGGAGGAGAAATGTGTACCATCACGTTTCCGACTTTGATAAAGGTCGGATTGTAGCCCATCGCGATTGCGGTTTATCGTATCGCGACATTGCTGCTCGCGTTGGTCGAGATCCAACGACTGTTAGCAGAATATGGAATCAGTGCGTTCAGGAGGGTAATACGGAACGCCGTGCTGGATCCCAACGGCCTCGTATCACTAGCAGTCTGGATGACAGGCATCGTATCCGCATGGCTGTAACGGATCGTGCAGGCACGTCTCGATCCCCGAGTCAACAGATGGGGACGTTTGCACGACAATAACCATCTGCACGAACACTTCGACGACGTTTGCTGCAGCATGGACTGTCAGCTCGGGGACCATGGCTGCGGTTACCCTTGACGCTGCATCACAGCCAGGAGCGCCTGCGATGGTGTACTCAACGACGAACCTGGGTGCACGAATGGCAAAACGTCGTCTTTTCGGATGAATCCAGGTTCTGTTTACAGCATCATGAAGGTCGCATCCGTGTTTGGCGACATCGCGGTGAACGTACATAGGAAGTGTGTATTCGTCATCGCCATAGTGGCGTATCACCCGGCTTGATGGTATGGGGTGACATTGGTTACACTTCTCGGTCACCTCTTGTTCGTATTGACGGCACTTTGAACAGTGGACGTTACATTAAGATGCGTTATGACCCGTGGCTCCACCCTTCTTTCGATCCCTGCGAAACCCTTCATTTCAGCAGGATAATGCACGACCGCATGTTGCACGTCCTGTGCGGGCCTTTCTAGATACAGAATATGTTTGACTGCTGCCCTGGTCAGCACATTCTCCAGATCTCTCTCCAACCGAAAACGTCTGGTCAATGGTGGCCGAGCAACTGGCTCGTCACAATAGGCCAGTCACTACTCTTGATGAACTGTGGTATTGTGTTGAAGCTGCATGGGTAGCTGTACACGCCATCCAAGCTCTGTTTGTCTCAATGCCCAATGAATACCCGTTTATCATGTGCATTTCTTCTTGGTGTAGCAATTTTAATGGTCAGTAGTGTAGCTTCCGTGCACGCCTCACGCCCAAAGTTCCGTAGGTTGTCGTTCATGTATCACAAGTCACAACCTGCACTGGTATTCATTATGTAATTCCCCTGGAGAGGGACATTTTATTGCATCCATGTCCATAGAAACATTGCATCGCACTTTCTTACAATACAGACACTGCAGTATGGTATTTATCCACCGATACGAGGCAGCGACCTTAAACTAAAATGTCCTCCACCTATAGCAGATTTACATAATATGTGCGAGTGCAGGTTGTGACTTGTGAGGCATGGACGACAGTATGTCCAAGTTTGGGTCTGGTCGTGAGTCGTGCACGGATAGCCAAAACAGTTAAGACGATCGCTCGCGTAAAACAGGAAATCCGGGTCGAATCCAGGTCTGGTACAAATTTTCAATGTCGTCATTCCATTACACAGCCAAAGGTTGTCCGTATTCGCAGCTACGAATACATTTCACGTAGTGTTGGATATCTTGACGGCCAGTGCTACTTTGAGTGGCATAGACATACTGGAATCGCTAGGAATATAGCTGATATCGGAAGTTACTCGAACTTCACATTTGTGTCGACGCAATTGGTGCACGTGTGACGTCGGACTGTGTATAGTCTTGTTGCAGCAAAACAACACAAGGCAGCCAGCAGCCCGCGTCAACTGAATTTGATTGCAGATCGAGGAGCCGGTCTTTGTGACCGAGCTGTTCTAGGCGCTTCAGTCTGGAACCGCGCTGCTGCTACGGTCGCAGGTTCGAATTCTCCCTCCGGCATGGATGTGTGTGATGTCCTTAGGTTAGTTAGGTTTAAGCAGTTCTAAGTCTAGCGGACTGATGACCTCAGATGTTTAAGTCCCATAGTGCTCAGAGCCATTTGAACCATTTGATTTGCAGACCGAGGATGCTTTTGCTTTATTTTTCAGTTTATTGGTTGTAGGGCTGTGCCCATGCATCCATCTGAATATTAATAGCAATTATGACGACACGAATGTGGGGGCAACACAACGCCCTGTCCTCGAGTAGAGAAAATCTCCGATCCGCCCAGTTATCGAACCCAGGCCCCTGCGCGTGTCAACCGGCAGCTATCGAGGCGGATGGGGATGCTTTCTTTAGTATTTCCTTGCATGATACAATTCTGATGGTAGTCCCGCCCCCGATGAGTAGTGCTCAAGAGGATGTCCATCTCGTTTCCCAGCAATACATTCTCTTCAGCATGACAGTCCCTTCCAAAAGACAGTGATCGATACTTCTTTAATTTACTCTCTCTCCGCGTTATGGGTTGTAGTATTGGGCCTAGGGTCGTTCCCTGTGACGATTCTAGTAAAGAACGCCGAAATTATTCACACGGATCAACAATTCACTGTTTTAATTCAGGAAGCAGGTGGTGGTGTTCCCACCTACCAGAATTTGTGAAACCAGAGCAAATCAGAGTTAGTGAACCACAAACACCGCCTGAATCATACAATATGCTTTATTACGCGCAGCACTACATCTGAAGCACTCCCTCTTCAAGCCACAAGTGGCCCATCGGGACCATCCGACCGCCGTGTCATCCTCACTGAGGATGTGGATAGGAGGAGCGTGTGGTCAGCACACTGCTCTCCCGGTCGTTATGATGGTATTCTACTACATCTGAAAATGATCTGCTAATCGTATCGAAAACGGTCATCGTTATTAAAAAAATAGTGGTTCATTATACGAACGGAGACCGCGGTTTCTTGAGACATTCCGTCAATTATGAAATCATGTTTAATGTCGCACTGAACTGCGTCTAACGTCTTACTGCTGCTTGTCGTATCATAATGTCAGTAGGCGGTTCTCGATAACAGTGGCATCGAGATCTGGTCTGGAGTCACATCTAGATGTGCGTTACCCGGCCGACTAGTATAATAAGCCAGTACGTCTTGTTCGTGTGGGGGACCTGTTTTCGCTGTCGTGTTCCTGGCTGAGCTTTGGCCATGTTAGAAGTATTGCCGTTGAACAGTATTTTAAGTAGCTTTTCCTGTGGTGTGTGCAGTGTAAAGCACTGACTGTACACAGACAAGCGCGGCGCCGCGAAACGGCATGAAGAGGGCAATGACCCGCGTGACAATGGAAAGAGCGGGTCGCGCCACACCTCAAGGAAGACCCGCTGTCGACGCTGACTTAACCAGCCGCCCATCGCTGGTCGGCCCCAGTTCGGTCGCAGACTTCGAGAGCATCAGTACTAATGGCAAGACGATAAGTAGCCTGCGTTCTGCGATTAGTAATAGTGTACAACAGTAACTGTACGTAGGGGGCAAAGAAAGCACGTCAAGCCACCTCACAACAAGAACTTATGTTTCTTCCCTGTTTAGAAATATGCCTGCCACCGGTCGTCGCAACCTATCCCCTTCTTGTCTGCGTCGACGCTGACTCCCACAGTAGCCGAGAGCACGTGGTGAAACCAGTTTGTATTCCGGTTGACTTGTAAAAGTCTACGATCCAGGTAGATATTGAAGCTACATAAACTGACGATTTTGGGCCAGCATACTCCCAAGCAAAGTTTAACTAGTAATTATTTTCGGCACGCAGTCCAGGTTTTAATGACCATTGAGTGGTTATATTTCTTATGTATTCAAGTGTAACATTGGATTCAGGAGGAAACAAAAATTACTTTGTGGACCGCTAAACAAAGATCTGAGGAAAAGACTTGCCAAATGTTACATCTGGAGCCTTGCACTATATGGTGCAGAGACCTAGATATTGAGGAAGGAAGATGAAAGAAGATTGGAGGCACTAGAGATGTGGATATGGAGAAGAATGGGAAAAAGTGAAATGGGAAGACCGAGTAAGGAATGAAAAAGTATTAAGAAGCGTTGGAGAAACTGCGTGCCTACCGAAGCCTCCCGACGTTTACCGACTTCTACCGATTCAGGACTAGGGAGAGGTCTGCCATCTAAAAGTTTACACACAGTACACACACACCAGAGAGTATTTCGTGTGTTGATCGGCTGTCGTTGCTTAGCAACAGCTGATTTTCAATTGGTCTTGCTTTTAAAACCGCATCTTGCTAGTAACCGACTACTTGAAGCTGTAATTGAAGTGCGTTACTTTATTCTTTTATTGGTTTCAAAACTCTTTAATAATTGTAATTGCGTATCTCAAGTTGCAACCTTAATGCGTAAGACGTTTAACACTTTTTTTTTAAAATTTAGTTTTAATTCATGGTTGTTTCATGGTGCTTGATTTAAACTGTGTTAAATTAACTGGAATATGTTTTTTAAAAGATAGTGCCAAATTTCCTTTCATCTATCTAGATCTACATGGATACTCTGCAAATTACATTTAAGTGCCTGGCAGAGGGTTCATTGAACCACCTTCACAATTCTCTATTATTCCAATCTCGTATAGCGCGCGGAAAGAATGAACACTTCTATCTTTCCGTACGAGCTCTGATTTCCCTTATTTTATCGTGGTGATCGTTCCTTTCTATGTAGATCGGTGTCAACAAAACAGTTTCGCATTCGGAGAAATCCTGTATCATTTCTGGGACTCACCCTCCCATATTTCGCGATAATACAAAACGTGCTGCCTTTCTTTGAACTTTTTCGATGTACTCCGTCAGTCCTATCTGGTAAGGATCCCACACAGCGCAGCAGTATTCCAAAAGAAGACGGACAAGCGTAGACAAGCGTAGTGTAGTCAGTCTCCTAAGTAGGTCTGTTAATGTTCTAAGTGTCCTGTCAATAAAACGCAGTCTTTGGTTAGCCTTCCCCACAACATTTTCTTTGTCTTCCTCACAATTTAAGTTGTTCGTAATTGTAATACCTACGTATATTTATCGTGTAACCGAAGTTTAACGAGTTCCTTTTAGCACTCATGTGGATGACCTCACACTATTCGTTATTTAGGGTCAACTGCCACTTTTCGCACTATTCCGATATCTCTACTAAATCGTTTTGCAGTTTGTTTTGATCTTCTGATGACTTTATTAGTCGATAAACGACAGCATTATCTGCAAACAACCGAGGACGGCTGCTTAGATTGTCTCCCAAATCGTTTATATAGATAGGAACAGCAAAGGGGCTATAGCACTACCTTGGGGAACGCCAGAAATCACTTTTGTTTTACTCGATGACTTTCCGTCAGTTACTACGAACTGTGACATCTCTGACAGGAAATCACGAATCCAGTCACATAACTGAAACGATATTCAATAAGCACGCAACTTCACTACAAGCCGCTTGTATCGTACAGTGTCAAAAGCCTACCGGAAATCCAGAAGTACGGAATCGATCTGAAATCCCTTGTCAATAGCACTCAACACTTCATGTGAATAAAGAGCTAGTTGTGTTTCACAGGAACGATGTTTCCTAAACTCATGTTGACTGTGTGTCAATAGACCGTTTTGTTCGAGGTAATTCATAATGTTCGAACACAATATATGTTCTAAAATCGTGCTGCATATCGACGCTAACGATATGGGCCTGTAATTTGGTGGCGTCTCCTTTGTGGAGACCTCTAGAAAATATGAACTAGTATTGTGTTAAAACCTTATTCAGTAGAATCCAGCACCTATCGTTCCCATGCTCGACGCAGTTGCTGCCATGATAAATATCCATCAACATGTAAATGTCACTAATCGTCCCTGGTTCAAGTTTCTAGGGTTGTCGTTTTTGCTCACTTCATGTGACGATGTTTGTGCCTGTGGATGATGTCTGACCCACGTAAGAAGTTCAATTTTAAACGTATGAGTGTTGGAATCGGCAGTGCGCTTGGTCGCGGAAATATTCGCCTATAGTAGTTTAGAAGAATCCCACCAAAACTGAAGTGGTTTGGGTGGACGGTAATTTGGACTCTGCACCTCCTTAACAGGAAACCGTTCCAGCCGATGCATCGCCTCGCTCGACTGCAATGGTAATTACAGCCTTCCTGACGGAGGATTATGCACTTCCTTCAGCATCTTTCTTAAATGAAGGACGCAAATTCCTCGTCATCGGTACGGAGATAAGATTGCTTCGCAGAGTAAAATTACGACTACGGTGAGTGATTTAAGGAAATTAACTTATTTGTGAAGTACCGATTTCATCTGCACAACGTATGTGCGCTGAAGCACACTTTGCAACTCGTCCATAAAATGTCTGGTTCTGTCGGCTCGTGGACGTGTCAATGTAAGGCAACCTTGAAGTGCTTTTAATTTAAGAACCACGTTGTGCAGACCACTAACAAACCAGCTATCTATGGAGAGTTTGGAGACACTTCATGCCTCACTAGCCGAGGTCAATAATGCATGCTTGTATGCTGTGACCCCATTCGGAGGTTGCCGGATCAAATCCTCGTGCTGGATGGAGTTTTCACCGCCACTGTTTGGTAGACAAGAGGACGTAAGTGGGTTGTGGAAGGTTCCTGATCACCAGAATTTCTGTCAGTGCCCTGGAATAAATTCATATAATCTCCGTGATGTCCCACAGAGTGAGGGCATGTGATACTGTTGAAGATTGTCACCTCCCCTCGAATTATCGGCTGGAATTTGCGTGTCGCGACACGTCTGTCGTTACCTCAGCACTGCAAACTGCTTTTCACTCCACGAAAATGAGAGATCAAAATACACTTTGCGTTGTTATTGATGATATTGTAGAAAGCAGTTAGTATGTTAAGGTAAGTAGTCGCACTTTACAGGACCATTCATAAAAGATTTAATTGTAATAAATTAAGAAACGGTCGGTCGCTGGGGCCTAGCGGTTCTAGGCGCTTCAGTCCGGAGCCGCGCTGCTGCTACGGTCGCAGGGTCGAATCCTGCATCGGGCATTGATGTGTGCGATGTCCTTCGGTTAGTTTGGTTTAAGTAGTTCTAAGTCTAGGGAACTGATGAACTCAGATGTAAAGTCCCATAGTGCTTAGAACCATTTGAACAATTTTGAAATTAAGAAACGACCGATAGTTTCAGTAATGCTCATGATTTACTGATGCTTCTGGCTCCACTTATATATTAAACATATTAAAGGTGCATTAAGGGGTCTAAGACTGCCCACTACTGTAGCGTAAGCATTAATTACAAAACACATCTAACATACCTGACAACCGATCCCCTCCTCTCGTTTTCTGTGGCAATCATATCACAGTCCTCTCCAAAGCTAGTACAGTTTTTACACATGGACTTCTTCGTGCAAGTTACTGATAACTGATCAGGTTTAGATTAAACATTCAACTGATGTTAGTAATACTCATTTCTGTGTGATGATCATATTCTGTATAAATGCAATTTAGCATTTCAGTGTATGTAACCTATCCTGTTACACACAGCATTATTGGCCTTACTCACATGCTGAAGGACTGACTGAGGAATCATGAGAGCTGTAGAAGGTGAGTGCAGACTGTGAAAAACTAAACAGTTTTCTTTATATTAGAGGAAAACGATGATACCTAGCATGAAGAGTGGAAAAATGTTTCGGTGCTTGGTAGACATAAGTAAAATGTTCAGTTACAGAACCCGAAATATTCCTTATCTATATGATAAAGAATAATTGAAGTAACAACTAAAGAAAAACGACTGAAATTGTTAACGAAATGTGATTTGTTTACAAAAATATTATTACTCGTTCTCCTGCCCTTAATTCATAAACAACGGGTTAAAATGCGTCCTGTAACAAAAAAAAGGTCCTATGCGTGCGACCTATCATTTTATCTTTGCTCAGGAATTTCCGAGTTTTCTTATGGGAATTGTACATCTCACGTCTACTCCTGCCTGCCTGTTAACAAAACGTACTGACGCAAATGAGATCTCGTTACAGGCCATTATAGAGCGGCAAACAATTTATATTGCAGTATAGGTAGTTTAGTTTGAGATTTAGTTTCTTGCTTGTGTTTAACTTCGTAGTTTTATTTTAATGCCTCGATGTTAATTTGGCATGTACTCATGTTCTGAAAGCTTTTGTTTGTGATGTAGCTATTATTACAGTCGTCTACGAAGAGAAAAGCTCAGCGGCTGCTCATTTTGTATTTCCAATATACCCAGTCGTTCAGAGCATATATGAAATTAAAAAAAGAAAAAAGAGAGAGAACTGCACAAATAGATCAATGAAACTGTTAAAAACAAGAGCAGACATTCATTCTTCTTCCAAAGGTGCTTCTACATCATAATTTGGTACAAAATTAGAGCAAACAGATGTATAGTGCTCTTTGCGCTACTCAACGCATATTCACATAGCTAAAGAAGAGATGTGATCCGAAAAAATCATATAGTGCAAGTTACACTCAGAAAATTTGACGTTGTCTGGTACTGTAACTTTGATAACACTCTTCTTGTTTTGTAACAATCTGGGTGAAACTGTTTCTATCTCACAGAGCATGAGCACCATTACACTTATACTGTATGCTACATTACTATGTTGTTGCAGCAGTGCCGGTAGTACACTGCAGTTAGAATGTACTACCGTTCATGTAAGTGGCGAGACACTACGTCAGTGTTACTAATACTTTAACTTCAAAACTGCAGACTAAAAAATAAATACGAAAACGAATGCTTGGACCATTGCAAGAAGGTAACATTTCATTTTGTTCTCTGATCAGTTAATGTGGATGAGAAACAAATCAAAGCATTTGGTGAAAAGCGATTGGGCTGGACCAAAAAAGTCGGCACTGTAGATTTCATCAGCTGGAAAGAAAGCGAAACGTTTCTTGTGATGTAAAATAATTTTACCTTGTAAAAGACAGAAAAAAGCTCAAATGAGTGAAAGAAAATTGGGATAAGAGCTGGAGTGTAAAAGAAGAAAAATGCCACCCTGATTTAGGTTTTCCCTGATTTCGCTAATTCGCTTCAGGCAAATGCCGGTGTGGTTCCTCTGAAAAGGCACGGTCGGTTTCCTTCCCCATCCTTCCGTAATCCGATGGGACCGATGACCTTGCTGTTTGGTCCCCTCTTCCAAATCAACCGATCAAACTGCACTGACCCGAAAGGAGACAAAGTCGAAAAATAAGGCTAGGTTTTCCCACACGGTCCGTGTAGCCACTCTGACGTAGGTGCGTGGCAATCTTCAATTTGTGCACATGAGTACGATTTTGGCCTTCTACAAAAGTTGCGGTCATCACGTCAGACATGTGAACGGAGTTTAAATTTCAGTGAACACTGCACTTACATCTCGTATCGCTCACTGAAACAAAGGATGTGGCATTGACTCACTGACAGTGACACTCGGTGTAATGAGGATGAGCTGCTCGTAGAGATAACATGTTGACTGGTGAGGCAGACTGTGAATCACAGGAAACCCTCATAGTCCTTGCACCATAATGTACCATG
This sequence comes from Schistocerca americana, assembly GCF_021461395.2. Lineage (NCBI taxonomy): Eukaryota > Metazoa > Arthropoda > Insecta > Orthoptera > Acrididae > Schistocerca > Schistocerca americana. The sequence continues at coordinate 584,518,462 of NC_060123.1, read as the reverse complement.
ACGTGGGCTTTGCACTGGATGAGTGTACGTGCAGCATGTGGCGTTAGACTAGGAGTGGAGGTACACCAGTCCCCAGGCACACATGCGTAACTAATTCGGTTGACACCAGCACGTGTGTAAGTTGACCAAAACCCACTTTGAGACTTGAAATCTCTCTCGCTGTAGAGTGGGCTACAGCATACTTTCACTGTGGCGAAGCAGTCAAGGTTAAAGAAGAGTCTGTTCTACAAAAGTGTGCAGCTGAAATATTCTGTTATTTGATTACATCTCGAGTGACCTTGTGATTCTCACATTACTCCGTAACTGCATCTGTGACTAATAATAAGAGTGAATTAAGGATGAGATGTGTTCTTGACAATCACGATCCTAGAAGCCAAAATACACTAATCAAAAGTATACAGATATCACTACGTTATGCGGATTTGACCACTACGTATCACGAGCGGTGGACCCGCCAGTACAAAAGGCGTCGAGGTGACTTGCGTTGTCAGTAGAGAAGCAGAAACAGCGGAACTCGCGAGCTCGATGACTTCGAACGTGGACTAGCCATTGGATGTCACCTGAGTAGCACATCCATCAGGGATATGTCAACCCTTGTAAAGCTGCGTTAGTCGATGTTACAAGTTAAACTCTACTTGCCACCACGTGTATTGGTATCAGTGAAGTACGGGGGAGATGGTGGTTTACGGTATGGGGGTGTTTCTTGTGATCACGATGTGGTCCCTGCACTGCGCTTAAGAAAATGGTGAGTGCGGAACGATATGAACAAGTTTTGTAGTATTGTGTACTGCGTACAGTAGAGTAACGGTCCGAAAACGATGACTGTATCAGCATGACTGTGCACCCAGCTACAAAGGTGAGGAAATGATTTGTGGACAGTAACATTCCTGAAATGGACTGGCCTATCGAACCTGACCCTAATGGAACACCTTTCGGATGATTCGGAACATCGACTTCATTCCAGACCCCAGCGTACAATATTTCTATTCTGGTTTTGGCTCATGAGGGAGAATGGGCTGCCTTTCCTCTACAGACATTCAGACACATTACTGATAACGTCGTCAGCAGAGTTCAAGCTGTCATGAAGGCGAGCGGTGTACACGCCCCGTATTAATGTCCACTACTAGGTATCCGTATAGTTTTCATCACATAGTGTATTTTCTATATACACCTTGTGCTCCAATTGAGGGCTCAGAATATACCTATATATTATGGTGCAGACGTACTGGACAGGTTGAGAGCATACATCGAATAGGACGTTGGAAATCTGCAGAGACTGTAATACAACGTAAAGAACCATTTTCCTAGCCACTATCCCTACATTGGAAGATGAGAAAATGTAGCCGATATGCTACATTCTATCTTCCCAGATTCCTTCACCGCTGAAAATGCGAGGTGCGTAGTACATTCAATCGTCGCACAGATTGGAAAATGGAAAAGAAATAAGGGAACGCGGAATTTATTGGTTCAAGTCTCTAGACAAAATCCAGGCGGCTGATATGATAACCTGAACCAAGTATGCGGAATGTCTGGCCCCTCTTCATGCAACAATATGTCTTGTATGCACTTTCGCATGGTAGACTTAGGTACCGTTGGGCGAGATACACTGTACTGATATTTCCCTTATGTTTTGGTCTGGTGATGGAGGTATGCCAAAGCGCGGTATACTTGTATATGTGGATAAATGAGATGAGATCATGGTCGCCGAACTCTATAACGATTTTCTGTCTTCCATTATCAAAATCTGTCGTAAGTTAATGTAACAACGGGGCGTGGCACGATAATAGAGAACGGCGCATATAGTTTCAGTGTGTACGACGCGTCGTAGTGTAGATGAGGCGTAGAATACTGTAACGATCTATAGAACTTATTTTATGCTCCATATAATGGCGTTTTCTGTAGGGCCAATAGTGCCGCCACAAAAATCCACATAGATCATTTGGAAAGCAGCTATCTCCTTTCGTTTGTGCGACAGCGTTGTTGATGCGGTTGTGCTTTGACTTCCAGAAATCCTTCGACACTGTACCGCAGAGTCACCAATTATTCTACATGCGGAATATACGAACAGTTAGGCGACTGGATTGGGAACAGAACTCAGTACGTCGTTTATAACGGGGAAGCGAAATAATGTCCCATATACCTCGAGGTATTCTGATAGGACCGTTACTGACTGTTCACAAACGACCCTCCAGTAGTAATCGTGGAAGTTATATGAGTAGAAAATTACTACGTGGTGCAGAGAAACTACAGATAATCAGCGCATGGTGCAATGATTAATAATAACAGCCCCTCAATAAGCATAAGTGCGAAACAATACACGTAAATAGACTGGAACGTACGAAATAGGTTACTATGTGAACGACGATCAGTCACTGGAGTCCGTCAGAGCCTTTAAGTGTCGCCGGCCGCGGTGGCCGAGCCGTTTTAGGCTCTTCAGTCCGGAACCGCGCGACAGCTACGGTCGCAGGTTCGAGTCCTGCCTCGGACATGGATGTGTGTGATCTCCTTAGGTTAGTTAGGTTTAAGTAGTTCTAACTTCTAGGGGACTGATGACCTCAGATGCTGAGTCCCTTAGCGCTCAGAGCCATTTGAACCAATTATCTGTCCGATGCGATTTAAGGTGGACCGGCCATATAAATCCAGGTATAGAGAAGGCAAATGCTGTTGTTTATTAGACTGATGCGCATGTGACCGGAGTTCTATCAATTCTTCAGAATATTTTGACGGTCAGGGGTCAAGCTGAAAGGAGAACTGCACGCTTCGCTGCAGATTCAATTGGTCAACGAGAGTGAATTACAGATATTTTCAGTAAACTGCATTGTGAAACGATAAAAAGTGGTGTTGCGTATCGTGGCGGGGCATACTCACTAGTCCATTACGACTCAAATGTAGCGTAAGTCACGTTCAAATGTCGCGCAATTACAATTATCGTAAAACCAGAGAAATACGGGCCCATACTGAGTGATACCGACACATCCGGCTGGATACCAGCTTCTGGGACACGGGGAGGCGCGCGAGTACCGACTCGACGACGCTTGGCGTCCGTTATGGTGTTTTTAGTTGGATTCCCACATGTGACTAGGTGAATACGTTTTGGTAACGGCACCCTCCTCAATTATAGGTTTCACACTTGTGGCAACACTAGACGCAGACAGATGGGTTACGTTATTCCGTCCTGAGGGAAGGTGGTGACGTCACGGGCATCTGGCCACCCTCTTGTATCGACTGCTAAAGCCAAAAACAACGGGCCAGCAAGAAGAAGGAGAAGAATACAGAGAGATACCAAAAGTATACAATCCGCGAATGGTACGGTAATGTCTCTTGATACAGCATCTACCCTCCTCTGCACGCCGTATGGTGCTTAGCACAAACGTAGAGTTTCACCAATAGGTCACCGATTTCAAATACTTGCTCGTCATCGCGTGCACATTACAGCCAGTTTTGCCAATATTTATAACTTACAGTAAAACACGAACTTCATAAATCGTTAATACGCGCTTAGTGTTCACCAAAGGACGACAGCTGGCCATGACAGCACCGTTCCAAGAACACGGATATAATTCTCCGACGAGCCTTCTCTCCCGCCGCGCAGGAAAAGTACTGGTAATCATCCACCAGGGATTACATCAGTTTTCCCCGAGTCGCGTGCCGCGCAACTGAATTGGCAGCTGACTCACAGAGGCCCTGGTCTGAGCGTGGAGTTACGTTTCTCTTCCGTCACGATTTCAGCCTTGATAATGAGTACCATCTGTTACAGCAGAGGTTCAAAGTTATCTTGCTTGAACACTTAAAATACGCACGTAAAACACGTTGTGAGGGGAAATCATATTTTGTAAAGTGATGCAACACGGAGAAATATGCTGTGAAGTGTTTTCATTCTCATCTGGGAACACCATGTTGTAGTACTGAAGGACATGCTAATTTTGTTTGTATGTTAAATCCGGTCTGAGATGTAAAATTATTTTTGCGATATTTCAGTTTCCTATAAGTAGACAATCGAAATTTTACTGACCGTTACATTTCTTTTCATATGAGTTACATACCCTGCTGCAGCACAGAAAGGAAGGGAACCAGCGGAAAAATGCTGCTATCGAAGCACCACAAAATGAGAATATGTTCCTATTTATTAAAAAAAAACTGACTATAAAGTGGGGTACCAGATGTCCCATTCAATCTTCCGCAGCACCTTTAAAAATTTTCCCAAAAATTTCGGCTTTCGAACATATTCGCGCTTTTTTATGCTGACAGAGAAGGAGATAGTCTCAGTGAGAGAGAATCGGAAAAGTAATAAATATTTAAAGGTTGTGTCATAGAAAGAGGGAAGGAGATAATGGCAATGTGAAAGGAAGAGAATAACCAGTGGCAGTGGAACATAGTTGACCCAGCAAGAACAGTGCTAGGAAAAGAGTGAAGGAGACCGCGCCGGTGGGAGAAGAATACACAGGAGGAGGAAGTGGATGTGATTGAAAGCCAGTGAGAATGAAAGAGAGAGTCTATGACAATGACAACAAGGAAGAGGAAGATACTGACAATGAGAAGACACAGCAGCAATGGGAAGGAAGGAATGAGATAGTAGCAGAAAGGAATAGGGAGACCGTGGCAGTGAGAAAGAGAAAGGAAAAAGTAGGAAAGAACGAAAGAGACTGTGGCTCTTACACAGGAGACAGTGACAATTAGACACAAAGAGAAAATGACAGTGAGTTTACCTGAATGAGTGAATGAGAATGGGCAAGTAGAGTGGATGGAAATAAGCGAGTTACAGCGACGGACTCATGGGTGCGAGCGAGTAATAGTTAGGGGAGCTTGTGGGAATTAGAGGTGAGTTGCAAAAATAAAGCGCGTATATCTCCTCATACCAAAATTTTTGTGAAAATTTATGTAGGTTCTGTGGAAGGTAGAATGAGGTGGCTGGTACCCCACTTTTCGGTCGGAGTCTTTTAAATAAATAGGAAAGTACTCGTACTTTTTGAGTTCCGACAGGAGCGTTTTCCCGCTGGTTGTCAATACAAATTAACGTTATTTATAGCAGTAAAAGGCTAAAACGGTGGACGTCAAACTGCGGCCCCGGTTCTCAGTCGTTTTATATACTGAAACGCCAAAGAAACTGATATAGGCATGCGTATTCAAATACAGAGATATGTAAACAGGCAGAATGCGGTGGTGCGGTCGGTAACGCCTATAGAAGACAACAAGGGCCTGGCGCAGTTGTTAGACCGGTTAGTGCTGCTACAGTGGCAGGTTATCAAGACTTAAGTCAGTTCGAACGTGGTGTTATAGTCGACGCAGGAGAGATGGGACACAGCATCATCGAGGTAGCGATGAAGTGGGGATTTTCCAGTACGACCATTTCACGAATGTACCGTGAATATCAGGAACCCGATAAAACATCAAATCTCCGACATCGCTGCGGCCGGTAAAAGATCCTGCAAGTACGGGAGCAACGACGAATGAAGAGAATCATTCAACGGAACAGAAGTGCAACCTTGCGCAAATTGCTGCAGATTTCAGTGCTGGGCCATCAACAAGTGTCAGTCTGCGAACCATTCAACGAAACATCATCGAATGGGCTTTCGGTGCCGAAGACCCACTCGTATGCCCTTGATGACTGCACGACACAAAGCTTTGCGCCTCGCCTGGGCCCGTCAACACCGATATTGGACTGTTGATGACTGGAAACATGTTGCCTGGTCTCCTTTCAAATTGTATGGAGCGGATGGACGTGTAGCCGGCCGGAGTGGGCGAGCGGTTCTAGGCGCTTCAGCCTGGAGCCGCGTGACCGCTACGGTCGCAGGTTCGAATCCTGCCTCGGGCATGGATGTGTGTGATGTCCGTAGGTTAGTTAGGTTTAAGTAGTTCTACGTTCCAGGGGACTGATGACCTCAGAAGTTAAGTCCCATAGTGCTCAGAGCCATTTGAACCATTTTCATGGACGTGTACGCGTATGGAGGCAACTTCATGAATCCATGGACCCTGCATGTCAGCAGGGAACTGTTCAAGTTGGTGGAGGCTCTGTAATGGTATGGGGCGTGCGCAGTTGGAGTGATATGGGACCCCTGATACGTCTACATACAACTCTCGACAGGTGACACGTACCTAAGCATTCTGATCACCTGCATTCATTGATGTCCATTGTGCGTTCCGACGGAATTGGGCAATTCCAGCAGGACAAAGCGAACCCTCCCCCTCCCCCCCCAGACATGAAAATTATTCAGCATATCTGGGATGTCTTGCAATGTGGTGTTCAGACGAGAAGTCCACCGCCTCGTACTCTTGCGGCCTTGTGTACAGCCCTGCAGGATTCACGGTGCCCACTCCAGCACTAGTTCAGACATTAGTCGAGTCGAAGCCGCGCCGTGTTGTGTCACTTCTGCGTGCTCGCGGGGGCCTACGCGATATTAGGCAGGTGTACCAGTTTCTTTGGCTCTTCATTGTAATAATATGCTTCTAGCAACTGACAGACGAATCCAGAAACTTAAAGGAATGTCAGCAGCTTAATAAGCATTTTTATTGCTCAGTAACAAAAATACGAATACTTAAACCGACGGTATAAATTTAAGATGCGCTTGATTTTAATTAATATTGGTCAATTCGGCCGCGGGCTAAGTTAAGTTTGCTGCTTACGTCAGAGAGGGTTAACAGAAGTGAGATGTGAACATTATATTGTTTGTCTTCCAATGCTGACACCTCACGAGAGTGCGCAGCTACCATCAATCAGCTGCTGTGTGTAAACAACAAACGGAAGTAACATGAATTCGTGGATGCGCATTTTAGAGACGGTCATCTTCAGGTGTGACTCATGTTTGCAGCAATTAATATGTAGCCAAATTTAGGCTATTGTAATACAAAGCAACGAGTAAATGAAAAATGTCATTCAAAACATTAGCTTTGGTGTCTTATATTGCAGTTACTGTTAAACTGATATAACATACAAATTTAATGAAGTTACCACTTAAGATGCGCAGGGGAAGGTGTTATGAAGTTGCCAGGACAGTAAAAGTGGCCAGTGCTTATTTTTTGCCCTGGACAGTCCTGCTGCCTGCCTGGAGGTGGTCCAACTAGTTCTAATGTACATTGCCATTGTTGTCAGAGAGTTTTACAGAGGAAGCTTGTTCAAAATGGCTCTGAGCACTATGCGACTTAACTTCTGAGGTCATTAGTCGCCTAGAACTTAGAACTAATTAAACCTAACTAAGGACATCACACACATCCATGCCCGAGGCAGGATTCGAACCTGCGACCGTAGCGGTCGCTCGGTTCCAGACTGAAGCGCCTAGAACCGCACGGCCACTCCGGCCGGAGGAAGCTTGTTTCGTTACTTTTTAGTAAAAACGTTTTTGTTATTGAGTTGTCTGATGGAAAATACGTCATTTATATTATTCTTGTTACTTGTATGAAGAGTAATAACTTTTTATCATATTAATTAGGTCTCCAGCATATGCAAACAGATGTGCTATTGTACACCGTGTTTGTGTGATGTAAGAGGCATCTGTGAAAGATATGTATATGGACATGACCTTTTGAACAAAGTGTTTTATGTTTTCAAATATTTTAGCGATGACAAACGTTTATAACGTGCTGACTTTTATCCGCTTGACATCTTGTGCTAGAGTGTCAGCGTAAAATGGACATGTTTTAGAACATGTTAGAGACCTGAAGATGGCGGCAATGACTCTTGAAACCGGTAGTCTTAAATAAAGAAATTTTCTATGCGAGCTTGACTTTCGAATGGTTTTTAACAAATAAAACAGGTCGCCCTTCGGTACTCTGAAAATGAGAAAATTCAATTCTTGTAAAACTTGTCGACACTTTTCCGCGACGACACCTCCCACAAAATAATGGTTCAAATAGCTCTAAGCACAATGGGACTTAATAGCTGAGGTCATCAGTCCCCTAGACTTAGAACTACGTGAACCTAACTAACCTAAGGACATCACGCACATCTATGCGCGAGGCAGGATTCGAACCTGCCACGGTAGCAGCAGCGCGGTTCTGGAATGAAGCGTCTAGAACCACTCGGCCACAAAATAATGAAATAACGAATCTTTTATCGCATACTACGTTTGGCTGTTCATGCAGTAATGTTACAGCGTCCGGTATGATGTTTAGTTAATTATTTCTTTATTACTAACTCTATACGAAACACGTGTTGCAGACAGTATCCACATGTACCAGAGAATGTACCCGCAATATTATATCATCGTACAGTACATACTTCAAGAGACATGACGCCAGAAACACTGCGTGCTTAACGCCAAATATTTAACTCTTTAACTCATTTGTTAATTAATCAGACACTTGAAGGTGTTTTATGCAAGTGAGATCTATTCTTTATAGTATCACGCTGGAGGTTTACTGGTGCTATATTTGCAACCATTCTTCGTCAGTTTCTGTTTATCTTGTTGATTAGAATAACTATTATTCGTCCTTTTGTAACATAATTTCTTTAGTAATACTATATTTTTGTCTCGGTTTATTAACTTATCTCCTGTTTCAATAATACGGTTTCTGTGGCTTATGATCCATCATGAGATACAAAATACCAACGGCCTTGCGGCAGTGGTAACACCGGTTCCCATCATATCACCGAAGTTAAGCGATGTCGGGCGGGGGTAGCACTTGGGTGGGCCACCATCCGGTCTGCCGAGCGATGTTGGCAAGTGGAGTGCGTTCAGCCCTTGTGAGGCAGCGGAGCTACTTGTTTGAGAAGTAGTGGCTCCGGTCTCGTAAAATGACTGGGAGACTGGTGTGCTGACGACATGGCCCTCTATATCCCCATCCAGTGTCGCTGGTGCCCTGAGGATGACATGGCGGCCGGTCGGTACCCTTGACCCTTCATGGCCTGTTCGGGAGGAGTTTAGTTTAGTTTATGAGACATAAAATACTTTGCTACGAGTAGTTCGTCATCGTGAACTGCAGTATCATAAGCAGCAGGCTCACAGTAAACACAATTAATTTTATTAAAAAGCACTATATGTATTAAAATCTCCAACAGTACTGACTTAACATCTCCATATCCTTTCACCAATTACTAGCATATCATCCGCTGACTACAACCAAATACGCCTAGTACGAATACATACTGACTTCATTGGCGACTCCATGGAGTGCTGTGTGCACAACGACCATATATGTTAAATTAAAAGGAAGCGGCTTCAGTTATTGTGATCGCTTCTCAGTTCTGGTTATTGATAACTTGATACCAGTGTCTGAGTTTAATTTGTATAGCACTGAAGATGATCACATGGTGATCACCATGTGATCGAAAAATCGATTCTGCTGTCAATAAAACATTCAATATTACGGACGACGCTGACTTTCCTTTTAATATAACATACTGACTTGTTCACTGTAACAGATGAAGAACCGGAATAACTGATAAAATCCTCAATGAAAATAAGTGGGTACTGTCCAATACCTTTCAAAATTAATTTAAAGTTCATCTGAATGATAAACAAGAATGTTATCGACTTCTTTTGCGAAAGACAAATGAAATTTGTTCTTATCTAGAAGACAAACAAGTCAATGAAATTCATCCTACCACACGAGATAAACAAGTTAGTTTTTTAATACAGTCATTATACGGACACATGCTTACACTTGATTTGTATCCGTTGGAGGATAGTCTTTCTTGAACGTTCCACGTGTGTAATGTAAGTCAGTTATCTGGTGCGTGTTCCAGCTAATCGTGACAGGATCCCATTTCATGAGCAGAAGTACAAGATGGCTGTGTACCACCGCACGAGTGGCTATACACGTGATGCTGCGCAGCTGAACCAAAAATACATCTCACAGTATTACGTGCGTGATTTACGCATCTTTTCTGCAGCTCTCACCTACCTCGGGAGGGTTTTGGCGATGGTCGTTGCACGAACTGCCAATGCAGTGCTTTCATCTTCGTTACAGAAGTTGAAAGATTTATGAGGAAATGGCGTAGCTAATTTTCACAGCAAACACTTTCGTATCTATGAAAATCTTCATTGTACACTTCAGGATAATGAGCAGCAATAGTTTAAGATGAATGTACTTGCGGAATGATAAGCGGCTGTCCCGAAGATCAGGTCCATAAGCTCTCCTGACACGTATTTCAGGCTATGTCTACAAGGAATGCTCTTGTAGACTTGGTACTGAATGTTTACTTTCAAATAAGAGCAAGCGTGTTGTTTCTGCTTGTTAATATACAAGAACACTTTAGCCACATTGTTCGAGATGCCCTGTATTATACATCGAAGTGCCAAAGAAACTGATATATCTGCCTGATATCGTGTAGGGTCCCCGCGAGCTCGCAGAAGTGCCGTGAAATGAACTCGACTAATGTCTGAAGTAGTGCTGGAGGGAACTGACACCATGAATCCTGCAGGGCTATCCATAAATCCGTATGAGTACGAAAGCGTGAAGATCTCTTCTGGACAGCACGTTGCAAGGTATCCCAGATAAGCTTAATACTGTTCATGTCTGAGAAGTGTTTAAACTCAGAGGAATGTTCCTGGAGCTACTCTCTAGCAATTCTGTAATTGAGGGGTGTCGCATTGTCCTGCTGGAATTTCCCAAGTCCGTCGGAATGCACAATGAGCATGAAAGGACGCAGATGATCACACAGGATGCTTACGTACTTGTCACCTGCCAGAGTCGTATCTAGGCGTTTTAGGAGTCTCATATCACTCGAACTGCACACGCCCCATACCATTACAGAGCCTCCACCAGCTTGAACAGTTCCCTGCTGACATGCAGAGTACATGAATTCATGAGGTTCTTTCCATGCCTGTACATTTCCATGCGCCCGATACAATTTGAAACTCGTCTGACCAGGCAACATGTTTCCGGTCATCAACAGTCCAATGTCGGTGTTGACGGATCCAGGCGAGACGTAAAGCATTGTGTTTTCCTTGAATGGTTCGCACGCTGAGACTTGTTGATGGCCGAGCATTTTCATCTGCTGCAATTTGCGGAAGAGTTGCACTTCTGTCACGTTGAACGATTCTCTTCGGTCGTCGTTGGTCCCTTTCTTGCAGGATCTTTTTCCGGCCGCCGCGATGTCGGAGATTTGATGTTTTACCGGATTCCTGATATTCACAGTACACTCATGAAATGGAAGTAGGGGAAAATCCCCACTTCATCGCTACCTTGGAGATGCTGTGTCCCATCGCTCGTGCGCCGACTATAACACCACATTCAAACACACGTAACTCCTGATAACCTGCTATTGTAAAACAACAACTGCGCCAGACACTTGTTGCCTTACATGGGCGTTACCGACCGCAACACAATCTTCTGCCTGTTCACAAAATCTCTGTATCTGAATAGGCGTGCCTATACCAATTTCTTTGGCGCTTCAGTGTAAAATACAAATAATTTAGACCGCATATGTCGACGGTTTTTAAATGAACTAACATTACATTTGATCACTGTTATTGTAATGATTCTATTTTCACAAATATTACGTTGAAGAAACAAAAAGAAATTTGGATTGGAGTCATATTGGTCCCAATGGTACTCAGTGCAAAAACCATAAATAAATTTTAAGTGTCGCAGATTTAAAAATGAACGAAACATGATTGCATACAGTGGACTCAGGCGATGAAAGTCATATATTTTGAAAACGATAGTTTTGAAAACAAGGGAGACAGACCTATACATTTCCAGTGTGATTATGCGGTCATGTTGAACCGAGTGGTATTAGGGGATTAAGCCTGAACACCTGGCTACTGTCTGCTTACGTCAGTGCTACTTAGCATACATGGGCAGAGCTTCTGAACAAGGTTGACACTGTTATTACACTGCCTTCGATTCACTGTATTTGTGGTTGGTTACACCTGGTTCTGAGCCTCCTGGCTGACACTATTTCGTGCATTATTTACAATAGTATTTGGCTTTATCTGTAATATAAACGTGTTTCCATTTTGTACCTGTGGAGTTTCTGAACATGACGAATTAAGTCTGCAATTACATCTACGTGAATACTCTGCTATTCATTAATGCCTGGCAGAGAGTTCATCAAACAAGTTTCACACTGAATTGGCAGAGGTCCCGAGTTAGAGTCTCAGTCCTTCACACAGTTTTGATCTGCCAGGAAGTTGCATATTAGCGCACACTTCGCTGCAGAGTGAAAATCTCATTCTGGAAACTTTCACACTATTTCTCTACCGACCCATTCCCGTACGGCGCGCGTAAAAAACGAACACTTAAATCTTTCCATGAGAGCTGGGATTTCTCTTATTGTATTACAATTCTAATCTCTCTCTATGTAGGTAAGCGTTAAGAGAATATTTACACGCCCTGAAAGTTGGTTCAAAAAATGGTTCAAATGGCTCTGAGCACTATGGGACTTAACAGCGGAGGTCATCAGTCCCCTAGAACTTAGAACTACTTAAACCTAACTTACCTAAGGACATCACACACATCCATGCCCGAGGCAGGATTCGAACCTGCGACCGTAGCGGTCGCGCGGTTCCGAACTGAAGCGCCTAGAACCGCTCGGCCACTCCGGCCGACTGACAGTTGGTGACTGAAAATCCCTGAAAAGATCTCGCGGCAACGAAAAACGGCCTTGTTTTAATGAATGGCATCAGAAATCGCGTATCATATCTGTGACACTCTCTGTCGTGTTACGCAGTGGTACAAAACGAGCTGCCCTTGTCTGAGCTTTTCCTATGCCGTCCGTCAATACTATCTGGTAAGTGTCCCATAACGCGATACTCTTGCGGTGAACGGACAGGCGTAGTGTATCTAACATAGATATTCTGCCAATAAAACGCAGTCTTTTGTTCCCTTTAGCTTAGTTGCTCTATGGATTGTCTGGTCTAGCCTCTAGGTAGTATTCAGTTCTAGTATTTTGCCGTAAGTGATGTTGGCTTCTCACTCACAAGGTTTTCTTCTGTTCATTGCGTATTTATCAAACAATCGTTTAATTACTGTTATGTGAATTACATTCAGTGACTTTCACTCATAGATTGTGTACTATTCATTGTGGAGCCGTTAACAATGCTTTTAATTGCAATTACGTGAGTCACAGGTCTTGACTTTTCACTCCAAATAAGCAGTATAGCAGAGGAGTTAGAAAATACAACTATGGTGCGATTCAGCAACTCGACTGCAAGGTAAAACAGCTTCCGTAAATTTAATGCTAGAAAATTACTGGTTCACCGTTATCCTCTTACACTTTCAGAATAAATCATGATCTTTCACAATAATGAGCAGAAATAGCTAATCAGGACAGGGCTCAAACCTACACTCACTTTGTGCTGAGGCGACACAGTCTACAGTACACGACAGAGCGTTTGTTAGTAGATGCTGAAGACACGGCCATTTTATATGGAAGGTTGCATTTTCTGCATCTCCAATATCGACCTAAATGCATTACTCACAAATGTCGAACACGTCATTCTCTGTTCTAGCAGTAAGAAATAACATAACATGAAATATTCCTCAAGCTCTGAAAACTATCGTCACCACACACTGACATCTTCCCGAACTTGGCAGGGTGGCAGCACCACCTAACATGGAAAGCCAGAATTATAAAATTTTGTAAAACAATGCCAGGGTTTCCTAACAATGTGTCACATTGTTGACAGGAGGACTATCTTGACTATGTCTCGACAAGTGGGCAGTAGCCAGACATAAAGTACACTAATGACCATTAAAATTGCTACACAAGAAGAAATGCAGATGATAAACGGGTATTCATTGGACAAATATATTATACTATAACTGACATGTGATTACATTTTCACGCAATTTGGGTGCATAGATCCACTTCTGGCCGTAATAACGGCCTTGATACGCCTGGGCATTGAGTCAAACACAGCTTGGATGGTGTGTACAGGTACAGCTGCCCATGCAGCTCCAACACGATACCACAGTTCATCAAGAGTAGTGACTGGCCTATTGTGACGAGCCAGTTGCTCGGCCACCATTCACCAGACGTTTTCAGTTGGTGAGAGATCTGGAGAATGTGCTGGCCAGGGCAGCAGTCGAACATATTCTGTATCCAGAAAGGCCTGTACAGGGCCTGCAACATGCGGTCATGCACTATCCTGCTGAAATTTAGGGTTTCGCAGGGTTCGTATGAAGGGTAGAGCCACGGGTCGTAACACATCTGAAATGTAACGCCGACTGTTCAAAATGCCGTCAATGCGAACAAGAGGTGACCGAGACGTGTAACCAATGGCACCCCATACCATCACGCTGGGTGATACGCCAGCATGGCGATGACGAATGCACGAGTCCAATGTGCGTTCACCACGATGTCGCCAAACACGGATGCGACCATCATGATGCTGTAAACAGAACCTGGATTCATCCGAAAACATGACGTTTTGTCATTCGTGCACACAGGTTCGTCATTGAGTACACCATCGCAGGCTCTCCCCTCTGTAACACAGCGTCAAGGGTAAGCACAGCCATGGTCTCCGAGCTGATAGTCCATGCTGCTGCAAACGTCGTCCAACTGTTCGTGCAGATAGTTGTTGTCTTGCAAACGTCCCTATCTGTTGACTCAGGGATCGAGACGTGGCTGCACGATCCGTTACAGCCATGCGGATAAGATGCCTGTCATCTCGACTGCTAGTGATACGAGGCCGTTGGGATCCAGCACGGCGTTCCATATTACCCTCCTGAACCCACAGATTCCATATTTTGCTAACAGTCCTTCGATCTCGACCAACGCGAGCAGCAATGTCGCGATACGATAAACCGCAATCGCGATAGGCTACAATCCGACCTTTATCAAAGTCTGAAACGTGATGGTACGCATTTTTCCTCCTTACACGAGGCATCACAACAACGTTTCACCAGGCAACGCCGGTCAACTGCTGTTTGTGTATGAGAAATCGGTTGGAAATTTTCCTCATATCAGCACGTTGTAGGTTTCGCCACCGGCGCCAACCTTGTGTGAATGCTCTGAAAAGCTAATCATTTGCATATCACAGCGTCTTCTTCCTGTCGGCTAAATTTCGCGTCTGTAGCACGTCATCTTCGTGGTGTAGCAATTTTAATGGCCAGTAGTGTACTTGAATAATGATAATATAATGATAATATTGAAACCACAGCTGTATTCAATAAACGACGTTGGAATACAATACAGCTTTTGGTTTCAATATTATCATTATTCAAGTATCTTCATTATATCCTGGAATGTTAAAGTGTGGGTCCAACCAGCCAAATTTTCCATGGTTTAAGGTTTACCACAAGCATTCAGACGAATGCCGTGCTGAGTTGTACTCAACAGCCCTACTTACAACGTGCAGCAATAAAACACCTTTGTTAAACATTATCTACGTCACTAAATCTTGTGAAGCCCGCCCGGCTAGTCGCGCGGTCTAACGCGCTGCTTCCCGAACGGGAAGGCGTGCCGGTCCCAGGCACGAATCTGCCCGGCCGATTAGTGTCGAGGTCCGGTGTGCCGGCAAGCCTGTGGATGGTTTTTAAGGCGGTTTTCCATCTATCTCGGCGAATGCGGGTTGGTTCCCCTTATCCCGCCTAGTTACACTATGTCGGCGATTGCTGCTCAAACACTGTCTCCACGCACATGTACTCCATAATTACTCTACCACACAAACATTTGAGGTTACACTCGTCTGGCAAGAGACGTTCCTGGGGGGCGGGGGGTCCAGGTGACTACCCACTGTGGGGGCCGAACTGCACAATAACCCTGGGTTCATTGTGGGGCGGCGGTGGGGTGGGTGGACTGCTGTGGCCTGTTGTTGTGATTGTAAACCACTGAGGCCTATGGCAAGGCGAAGCCTCTCCGTCGTTGCTAGGTCCCCAGTTTAATACACAATACACACACAAATGTTAAGAGGTAGACGACATGGAAATGATGTAACAAATCCATTAATACAAAGATCTGACACCTACCCAAATGCTTTCTTCGTGGGCAGACGTTCATACAAATGCTACGGATCCTGCCTCAACGACGCGACGATTAACACCTTCAAAGGTCCAAAGACTCGTCTGCCTTTAGTCTGCAGACGCGTTTTGGTTAAAAGACATACTTACTATTCTAGGTATCAGAGTAATCTACATCCAATAAATATAGAGTCTCTAATCATCAGTATTTTGGAATACAGTGAATTCTAGTACTTTCAACATTGCAGCCCAGTCAGCAATCGTGATAACCTAACATATACGAAACTATCAGCCTCGACTGCGGTAATGAAACCAACCATTACCTAGGTTTCAGCCCAAGTAATTGAGCCTTCTTCAGAAGTTATACCTGATCCTACAATATGTTTACGAGGGCATGGTCTAGAAATAAAACTAAAACAATCTGAATAGGCGTAGTCACATTTTAAAAATGCGGTACATAGGTACTAAGTCACCACCAAGACTTATATATATATATATATATATATATATATATATATATATATATATATATAAATAGACAGTTTACAAAACAATCGAGAACATCGAATTTTCAACATCAGCTGCAGACAAGAAGAAGAATACTGTGAAGAATACTGCTGCTACTGCACTTGTCGATGGACCATGTGTTTTCTGTGGTTGTAGACTTAATTTTAGCATTGACATTAACGATACTTTTACCCATGGTAATGGTTGGCTGACTGTAGCCTTTGTACGAGGTGGTACCGGAGTTCCGTCTGTATATATATTTATGCAGTTTTCAAATTATACTGACTTTTTGACCACCCTGTATATATATATATATATATATATATATATATATATATATATATATATATACTTTTTGACCACCCTGTATATATATATATATATATATATATATATATATATATATATATATATATATATACAGGGTGGTCAAAAAGTCAGTATAAATTTGAAAACTGCATAAATCACGGAATAGTGTAGATAGAGAGGTACAAATTGACACACATGCTTGGAATGACATGGGGTTTTATTAGAACCAAAAAAATACAAAAGTTCAAAAAATGTCCGACATATGGCGCTTCATCTGATCAGAATAGCAATAATTAGCATAACAAAGTAAGACAAAGTAAAGATGACGTTCTTTACAGGAAATGCTCAATATGTCCACCATCATTCCTCAACAATAGCTGTAGTCGAGGAATAATGTTGTGAACAGCACTGTAAAGCATGTCCGGAGTTATGGTGAGGCATTGGCGTCGGATGTTGTCTTTCAGCATCACTAGAGATATCGGTCGATCACGATACACTTGCGACTTCAGGTAACCCCAAAGCCAATAATCGCACGGACTGAAGTCTGGGGACCTGGGAGGCCAAGCGTGAGGAAAGTGGCGGCTGAGCACACGATCATCACCAAACGACGCGCGCAAGAGATCTTTCACGCGCCTAGCAATACTTGTTTTTTGTTCTAATAAAACCCCATGTAATTCCAAGCATGTGTGTCATTTTTTACCTCAGTTTTTACCTCTATATCTAGATTATTCCGTGGTTTATTAAATTTTCAAATTTATACTGACTTTTTGATCACCATAAGTCTTGGTCGTGACTTAGTACCTATGTACCGCATTTTTAAAATGTGACTACGCCTATTCAGGCTGTTTTAGTTTTATTCCCCTCGTAGACATATTATAGGATCAGGTATGTCTTCTGAAGAAGGCTCAATTACTTGGGCTGAAACCTAGGTAATGGTTGGTTTCATTACCGCAATCGAGGCTGATAGTTTCTTATATATACTAAATTCTGTCTGTCTGATGTGCAAATTAGCTTTTTGGTGTGACACATATCAACCTCATTGACAGGCTTACACAGAAAATGGCAATTCCTGTGGAGGCCCATGCTTGCAGCTAGACTAATAGGTGACTGGGAGAAGTTTCGGCTGCATGGCGGAGTTTCAGCGTCATGGCCGCTGGAATCGAATCACTGCAAACACGCTGACGAAAATGCATTGACCTAAAAGGAGTCATCGTTTAAAATTAACTGAATCTTTGACTGGAAATTCGAGATCGTTTCGATTTACCACACGGGCCATGAAAGGGCGTTTAAAAATGTGTCATGTATCCCTACAGGAGGTAGTATTGGTCAAAAGATACTAATGGTATGTCCGGAAACCAATACCTGTTGAGGTGTGGGCCACACTGTTGTATCATTCCCATCTGTCTGTTACGTAGAAGTAGACACTACAGGCATTGCTGCATACCAGACACGTACACAGCACTTCTTTGCAGTGAATAACATACCTTTTTAAATACTTTTGGATCCAGCCGGATCACTCCTATACCGTCTGTGCATTGTCGATGAGTTGTGCATACACGAATGCCTTTCCATATCCCCGTAGCAAGAAATACAAAGGATTCAAGTGCAGTGTACGAGCAAGCCATGCTTTCGGATCACCTCGACCAATCCATCGCCCACGAAATGTTGTAGCGAGGACTGTCGCACGGTGCGTCCCCCGTGGATCAGAAACCACAGACGTTGTCCAGCTGTAAGGGTAACGTTCTCCAATAGCGCTGGTAATTTATCGTGCAGAAAGTGGTGATACACAGGATGCGTCTGTCTGTTTGGTAAAGTGTGTGAGCCTCTAACCAACAACTCCTCCCATACGTTGTTACTGAAGGGATGCTGATGCCTCACCACCATAACTGCATGAGGATTTGCATCTGGCCACACCTGCTTATTGTGGTAATTTACTACACCACCTCTGGTGATTCCTTTCTCGCCTGTAAACAAAATGGTAGCTGGGGATTGTAGATCTTCACGGCAGAGATATCAATGGATATTGGTTTCTGGACATATCATTATAGCAACTTTCCTTCTACGATTATCCAACACTAGCGCTTGTAGGAATATGTGATACTTGTTTTAAGCACCCTATATGATCAGTGAGAATAGTGAAGTGTCCACTGATGATACTACACCGATAGTGAAACATGTTTGTGATTTGGACTCAAACTAAATTGTGAACATTGCTTAGACCTGTCTCCCGATTCCGTCACAGAATAAAAGTCTCGCGGTAATTTAAGACGACTCTAAATGTTAACTGAAACTGTAAAGATTGTCTTTAAAGGCATATCATATGGAGGAAACACTACAAGAACTAAATGAAATGTATTCGCAGTGGCGAATATAGACAATCATCAGCTGTATAACGGAATGACGACAATAAAAATCTATGCCGAACCGGGACTCTAAAACGGATTTCCCACTTATCGCTAGCAGTCACCTTGCCGTTAGGCTATGCACGCACTATTTGCTGCCAGACCTAAACTTCCGTACGTCGTCAATTATGTGTCCACAACCTTTATGTATATTCCCAAACAGGGGAGCCACTTTACTTAAAAGTCGCTTAACCGTTGTCGACGGACACGTACGATATTGTAGTGCCTGTGTTATTCCGAATTGCAATGCAATGTTCCTTTGGGTATGCGTGCAAAGAAACATTGCATCGTGATTCGGAATAACATAGGCACTACAATATCGTAATCTGTTGATTAGATGAAATGTTGAAAAAAATCAGCTGTCATCGGATACTGTCTCTCCTATGAACGTGAAGTGAAATGCCGGCCGGGCTGGCCGAGCGGTTCTAGGCGCTACAGGTTCGAATCCTGCCTCGGGCATTGATGTGTGTGATGTCCTTAGTTAGGTTTAAGCAGTTCGAAGTTCTAGGGGACTGATGACCTCAGAAGTTAAGTCCCGTAGTGCTCAGAGCCATTTGAACCATTTGAAATGAAATACTAAGATACCAGTTTCGAGGTACAGGCGACTAACTTCTTGGACAATGCAACCAACGATGGAATGGAAATTTAATTAACAAGGACAGATGCTTTAGCTTAAACAAAGCTCGGAATCCGTTGCTCAGTTAGCTTCCGTCACTTCAGAAAAATGTTGATCCTATCTCCATGCTCATAGATACATTCCTCTTCAGACTTTTTTGCTGAAGCGTATTGTCTTTTGTAATTTTCTGTACTTGCAACAACTTTTTTACGGTCTGGCGCAGCCTTATGTTTTGTCTCAAATTTCTGTGAGACTGGTATAAACAGGAAGGCTTGCACAGCCATTGACGATCTGAATAAATTCCTTTTAAGGATTAGGTCGCAACATTTTGAAACTAAAAGCACTATTAAAACTTTGGAGCGGTTCTCTCCAGGGTGACTTAAGGCAGTTTTATTTCTTGATGGCTTCGGAAAACAATCGCCTGACCCGCGCACAACCTGTCGCGCTCAAAGTCTGGTTGGTTACCGAATATCGTGGAAAGAAAATAGCAAATGGGCTGCAAACCGAAATATTTCGCCAAGAAAGGCTAAGAGATCAAAGTATACTTTGATGTAACGCAGACGGCGCTGGCGCACTTAATCACGCTGATCCACGTTATGTGCACGCGCGGAGCTCGTTGATCCCAACGGCGGCCGCAGGGTGTCTGGAGTCCCGTCGCGGCGGCTTAGCGCGTGGATTACGGGCGCAGCTGCGCTGACCCGCACAAAGGCCGGCTCACCCACCTGTTGCTCGCTACTGTGCGTGCGTCGACCTGCGGAGTCGGGTTCCACTCGCGTTCGGCTGCGCTCGGTTCCGTTCGCGGACGGCGTCCAGTCGGTAACTGGCTGGCGGCGGCGGCGCGCGCGCTACCAGTATGCAAGCCGCTGCGGCCTGTGCCAGACCCCCCCCACCACAGCGCACAGTGATTGCCTGCGTCACGCCAGCTGCGGACCCTGCCGGTGCCGATAGCGCGCAAGGCTTTCCGCGGATTGCGTCATCGCCGAGTACACCGGCTTCCAGGCACTTGGAAGGCGTCCCTGCCTCAATCTACGTCGCTGCACGGCCGCCTGCCAAAACAGCTGAGCGCCACGTTGTCCCTCAGCTGTGGAGGCGTGGAATGCCTTCCTGTTTTCCCGTCACTGTTGACAGCGTACGTGGCTACTCAGGCGGAAGCGACTAGTGTTTTTCACAGACCACTTCCGCGATAGGATGTGAAGGTTTATAAATCCCTGCTGGCGTGTACGGCAACAATGCACTAAAATCAGGATTACAAGCCGATGATAGGCAAACTGATGACGTGACATCAGTGGACATCGAAAGGTCTCCATAAAAATGAAATGATCGTATGGCATTGTTGGCCGGGAGGCCCCATGCGGGGAAGTGCGGCCGCCGTATTGCAAGTCCTTTTCAGTTGACGCCACTTCGACGACTTGCGAATCAATGATGATGAAAGACACTCCACACCCAGTCATCACGAGGTAGAGAAAATCACTGACCCCGCCGGGAATCGGACCCGGAACCCCGTGCGCGGGAAGCGAAAACGCTACCGCAAGACCAGAGTCTCCATAATTTGCCCGATATTAACGGTGTGCAATCAGTGTACAACGCCAGCTATATGTTACGGAAGTGAAACATGGAAGCTAACGCTGAAACAATTCACAAATGGAGGATTGTCAACCAGCAAGATGGGGCATTTAAACAGGTTGATGAGAGAGAAAACTTTTGTGGAGAAGGCGATGGGGACATATGAAAGTAATATTGAGATTGCCTGGGCATATAATACGAGGGTCACTCCAAAAGAAATGCACACTATTTTTCTAAAAATACAGTTTTCTTTCTGCATGTGTGAAAGTTTTACGGTGTGTAGATACATCCTTCCCGCTTGTTTTCAAACTTAGTTCAACCTGTTCCCGTGAGTGGCGCCATCACAGCATGTCTTCTAGATGGCTGTTACACTTGACGTTCGTCAGAAGCAACGTGCTGTCATGGAATTCCTGTGCTGTGAAAACGAGACAGTGGGAAACATCAACAAGAGGTTGAAAAAGGTGTATGCAGTTGCTGCCGTCGATTGCAGTGCAGTTAGTCGGTGGGCAAGCAGGTTACGTGATGAAAGCGGGGATGGGAATATTGAGGATTGTCCTCGCAGCGGCAGGCCTCGTACTGCACGCACTCCAGACAATGTGCAGAGAGTTAACGAATTGGTGACTGCTGACAGAAGCTTCACAGTGAACGAATTGTCAAGCTTCGATGGGATAGGGGAAGGAACTGTTTCCAGAATACTGAAAGTGTTGTCGATATAAAAAGTTTGTGCCAGGTGGTTTTCCAGGATGTTGACAGTGGCTCACAAAGAAACAATGCAGCGAACTTTTGGAATAGTACGAGAATGGTGGAGATGAATTTCTAGGAATAATTGTGACGTGATGAAACATGGCTCCATAATTTTTTACCAGAGACGAAGAGGCAATCAATGGAGTGGCATCATTCAATTCACCCAAGGAAAAAAAAAAAAAATTCAAAACCACACCTTCTGCTGGAAAAGTTATGGCTACGGTGTTTTTCGATTCCGAAGGACTCTTGCTTGTGGACATCATTCCAAGGGGAACCACCATAAATTCTGATGCATATGTGACGACACTGAAGAAACTTCAAGCTCGACTGAGTCATGTTCGACCACATCGGCCAAAGCAGGATGTTTTGCTGTTGCACATCAATGCACGGCCACACGTCAGTCAAAAAACCATGAAAGCGATCACAAAACTCGGATGGACGACACTGAAACAACCGCCTTACAGTCCTGACCTGGCTCCATGTGACTATCATCTTTTTGGGAAACTGAAAGACTCTCTTCGTGGAACAGGATTATAAGATGATGACTCCCTTGTGCACGCTGCCAAACAGTGGCACCAACAGTTTGGTCCAGAATTTTACCTTGCGGGTATACAGGTGCTGGTTCCAAGATGGCGTAAGGCAGTTGAGAGGGATGGAAATTATGTGGGGAAATGAAAATATTGTTCCTAAAGGATGTATCTACACACTGTAAAGCTTTAAAACATGTAGAATAAAAGATGGATTTAAAAAAAAAAATAGTGTGCATTTCTTTTGGAGTGACCCTCGTAAAACGAAAACAGGAAACAACAAAGGAGATTCTATGTCTGTCCCTTCGTAATAATAAAATGCGTAGAGGAAAGTGGATTGATGAAATAAAGAAACGCAGGACAAACGAGAATGCAAAAAGCTTAAGATTGCAGGAGCCTTGAGGAGATGCTCCCTGATACTACGCTCTGGCGCAGCCATCGGCTAAGAAAAGCACTGAGGTGACAAAAGTCATGCGATACCTCCTAATAACGTGTCGAACCTCTTTTTGTCCGGCGTAGTATAGCAACTCGACGAGGCCTGCAGAAATATTGAGCCTTGCTACCTCTACAGCCAGTTCAGGATCTTGTACACGAACTGTCCTGTCGATGGTGTCCCACAAATATTCGATGGGATTCATGGCAGGTGATCTTCATCGCCAACTCATTCGCTCGAATTGTCCAGAATGTTCTTCAAACTAATCGTGCACAGCTATGGCCCACTGACATAGCACACTGTCATGCATAAAAAATTCAAAGTTGTTTGGGAACATAAATTCCATGCACAACCATTTCCAGTCAATTATCAGTTCAGTTGGACCAGAGTATCCAGTGCATTTCATGTGAACACAGCCCACACCATTATGGAGCCACTACAAGCTTGCACAGTGTCTTCTTGGCGACTAGGGTCCATGGCTTCGTGGGGTCTGTGTCAGACTCGAATCCTACCATGAGCTCCAACCAACTGAAATTCAGACTCATATGACCAGGCCACGGTTTTCCAGTCATCTAGGGTCCAACCGATGTGGTCACTAGTCCAGAACACGTGTGCAGGCGATATCGTGCTCTCAGCAAAGACAGTCGCGTCAGACGCCTGCTGCCGTAGCCCATTAACATCAAATTTCGCAGCACTCTCCTGACGCATACGTTCGTCGTACGTACCACATTAAAAAATGCTGTTATTTCACGCAGTGCTGCTTGCTTGTTACCGCTGACAACTTGGTACGCAAACGCCACTGATCTCGTAGTTGAGTGGAGACCGTTGGCCACTGCTTTGTGTGGGGTGAGAGGTAATGCCAGAAATTCGGTATTCTCGGCACACTCTTGACATTGTGGATCTCGGAATACTGAATTTCCCAACGATTTCCGAGCCACGTCAGATATCGGAAGTGGGCCGCCATGAGCTGTTGCCATTTTTCGGGGTGCGCTCAGCCTCGTGATGCCAACTGAGGAGCTACTCGACCGAATAGTAGCGGCTCTGGTCAACGAAAATCATCGTAACCACCAGGAGAGCGGTGTGCTGACCGCAAGCCCCTCCTATTCGCATCCTCCGCTGAGGATGACACGGCGGTCGGATGGTCCCGATAGGCTACTTGTGGCCTGAAAACAGAGTGCTATGCTATGCTAAGCTAACGATTTCCGAAACTAAATGTCCCATGCGTCTAGTTCCAACTTCCATTCCGCAATAAAAGTCTGTTGATTCCCGACGTCCCGCCATAATCATGTCATAAACGTTTTCACATGAATTTCTTGAGAACGAATAACAGCTCCGCTAATGCACTGCCCTTTTATACCTCGTGTATACGAAACTACAGCCAGCTGTATGTGTCATATCGCTGTCCCACGAGTTTTTGTCACCTCAGTGTAACGTGTGATGTTGAAAATGACAAAAGTGTCGTAACCGGTTTAGCCAAAAGTAATACATCTGAGCAGTGACTGAAAAACGTGAGATCTAATGTATCGAAACGTTAGGAAATGGTCATATTTAGCAATAGATGATAAAATACTGATGACGATGATGATGTGATGATGGCAGTAACGTTTGAGATAACTGACATAGGCCATGTACGTGTTAGACGATTCTAAACTAGATCATCTGTAGAACCGAGTACCCTATAAGGAATTAACTCTCAAGGAAGGGACAGTGTAACTGCATGCTCAGTAACTGACGAGTTGTCAAATGAAGCGGAGACGTGAAAGCAGGTCCCGCACGCTTCGCCAGCGACCAAGACCGATAATCAGCATGTGAGTCAGCTCAAACGGGGCAGATCGTTCGGCTTCCAAGAAATGGTTTTGTCGTACCGTGTCGTCTCATACAGGGCATGCACGTCCGAAAATGTTAAGTACAGGATTTCTGCGCGCAGCAACGAAGGACTTCTGTAACACGGAGTATGGCGCCGTCTTGTACAGTCACGATCAGAAGCATATTTCGGCGTCGACTGGTCGTGGACATCCCTTCTTGAAAAATGGTTCAAATGGCTCCAAGCACTATGGCATTTAACATCTGAGGTCATCAGTTCCCTAGAGTTACAACTACTTAAACCTAACTAAGCCAGGGCAAATACACACATCCATGCCCGAGGGAGGATTCGAACCTGCGACCGTAGCAGCAGCGCGGTTCCGGACTGAAGCGCCTAGAACCGCTCCTCCATGACGGCCGGCTCCTCCTTCATGGCCGGCCGGTGTGGCCGTGCGGTTCTAAGCGCGTCAGTTTGGAACCGCGTGACCGCTACGGTCGCAGGTTCGAATCCTGCCTCGAGCATGGATGTGTGTGATGTCCTTAGGTTAGTTAGGTTTAAGTAGTTCTAAGTTCTAGGGGACTGATGACCTCAGTAGTTAAGTCCCATAGTGCTCAGAGCCATTTGAACCATTTGAGCCTCCTTCATGATCGAATTTATCGAGCAACGCGAGCACCACATGCTAATAACTTATAGTAACGCAGTGCGACTTTTCGTCACGTACTACATGTATGCTACTGTCGACAGGTGTATAACGACGAGCAACGTAAAGAAGTTCTTATGTGAGGCACCTAGGAAGTGCACTGGGAACACGGTCACGTGACCATATTGTCCAAGTAACTGGCATCTTAGAGATAAATACGAGAAAGTGAATGAGGAGCATCAAGCAGGTCTTCGAATACGCCAAAAAGCTGGAAGACTTCAATCATCTACAAGGGACCAGTCGCTTTAGATTTCAGCGTCTAGGGTCCATTTATGACAGCTACAAGTGTCGCCACAATAAACTCAATTTTGTGTCACGAAATTTTTTTCTGGGTAACAAATGCACAAAATATGGACAGATTTCCAACACGAACAATAAGAGTAATAACCGAATATAGCAATCGAGCTCACTGCGGACTTCTGTACGAAATACTGGGGATATATTTACCAGTCTGTCACGCAAAGAAAAAAATAATTTGATAATTACTGCAGGACCACTTTGTCTACGACCATGTAACAAGATCTAGACTAAACTTCCACTTATCAAAAGAGAATAAACATGAAGCTCAAATCAGCATTTTTTACCAAGGAATAGTATTGTGCAATAAGTTTCGTAAAGAGATTTGATTACTATACTGAAAGTATATAAAGACAGTTAAAAAGTACCTTTCAACCAATATATTCCCTATAATATAGGATTACATGCTTAGATACAACAGACTAGAGATTTGTCAGAAAAAGTAACACAAATAATAATAATAATAATAATAATAATAAACATATTTTCTTATTTCACAATACACTTTCGCACGATAATTGCTCCTTTCTCCAAACTCTTACTCCAAACGTCTACAATGGAAAATGGAAGTATCACGTCTTGTTTCCGGGCTCAACATCGAACTCGTTATGAAGAGATGCTGACTCGTATTTTCAGGCAAGCAAATGGGCAGCTGTAGTATTCAAAACAGATACCAAATATTATCATGATATTTCTGATGTCACTAGCCGGCCGCAGTGGTCTAGCGGTTCTAGGCGCTCAGTTCGGAACCGCGTGACTGCTACGGTCGCAGGTTCGAATCCTGCCTCGGGCATGGATGTGTGTGATGTCCTTAGGTTAGTTAGGTTTAAGTAGTTCTAAGTTATAGGGGACTGATGACCACAGATGTTAAGTCCCATAGTGCTCAGAGCCATTTGAACCATTTGATGTCACTAGATAGTGTTTGTTAAACGTGTGAAGTGATTTGTGTTGAGAAATGAACTCCAGCTCTTTACATTTAGCAATATGTGTGTTGTATGTAGCAAGTGCAGTGATAGGTGTAGAGAAATGAATGAACAGTGTAGTACTAATTAGCTTCTAACATTATTAAATAACTCCTTTGTAAGAATGTGTAAATAAACGAAAAACCGAATGAGGTAGCATTGTTTTAAATGGACTAGCCTTGTATTTGGCAGAGTGCAGCTTTTTATTTACACGCTTTCATTCTGATTTAGGTTTTCCCTGGTTTCCTTAGGTTAGCAAATACCGACATAATTTGTGCTATAAGGCTATAGTTGACTACCTATTCCTCCTTGTCAATTTAAACGAGCAAGTATGGAAATGCCTGTACAAATGAATTGTGTTTTTCATTCTTAAATTATAATAGCATGACATGACGAATATTGTAGTAAACACGAGCGACAGAAGAATAAAACTACTGCAACTGCAGTAAACGCTAACAGCTGCTAATTGCAATGAGCGCAAGAATGCAATCGCTGGCGTGTTTTCAAACTATGGTGTTTTCCGATGCAACCATGGTTACTGCCGTCTGACAGTTTACTTTCTTGAACAGTATAGTAAACAAACGGCCAATGAGGATTGTGGCTGTATTGAATACGATCTCTTATCCAAACGACAGTCACTAAATCAGATACGCTACAGAAGAGGACGTAGTATCCATCCTGCAAGGAACTGTACATATTACGTTTCAGCAGAAGGCCATCTGGCCAAATTTGGCCAGGAATACACAAGCATAATCGAAACAAAGAGAAAGGGGCTTTGACTGTGTGATCTCGAGGGGAAGGGAAAGGGCTTACTAAACCCGCGCTCTGTTTTTCATTACCTCGCGATGTTAGAGAGAGGTATCTAAGATGTTGATTTTAGATGAGTGTAATCGATGTTGATATAGTGTGGTACTATGTTTGTGTTGTATGATCATGGGAGAAGGGAAAGGCCAAATACTGACGATGAAAATTTTTTCTCCCATAGAATTGGAAACCGTTACTTCCGAGTCGGGCCTCCCATCACAGGCGTGTGTTAGCGACCTCTCCTAAGGAGGCGGTTCGACATCATGTTGTCCTCCAGTTGCCATCAAAGCTTTGTGGACACGCTTACTAACCACGGGAAGGTTATGCACACCTTCAGAAATGTAAAAAGGTCTTCTCTGAATCCGTGCCGAAAAGTTTACAAGCACCCATTACACCACACGGGGAACTCATAACATACTGAATTCTAAATATAGGAAGTCATGTACCGAACAATGGAGAAGTTACTACAGAGGATTAGGGTATGACGATACGGCACAAAAAACTGAAATTGAACCAATAGAAGAGAGGGGATTAGATGGAATACAGTCTGATGAAATAACATCTGCCTTAACATCATGTAAGAACACGAAAGCGACGGGAAGAGATGGCATTAACGATGAATTGTTAAAATTTGGAGGAATGAAAAAGGAGATAAAAGCCTGTGCAATAAGAACAGAGGAATAAGTTAACTGGACTCAGCATACTAGATATATACTAAGATTTTAAACACTTAAAAACAGAACGGAAATAGGTGTAGTACTACGTGAGGAACAAATGGGTTTTAGGAAAGGATGCTCTACAATAGACGAAGTTTTTATTTTACTGCAGATAATACAAAAACGCAGAGAACGTTAAAAAATACGTTGCTTTCATCGATTTTGAAAAAGATTTTGACAGTCCCAATAGACAGAAACTTCGGAAGATAATGACGGATCGCGTAAATCTGAAACATCTAATAAACACGATAAAAAGTTTGTATCACAAAACGACCATCACTGGAGATCTAAACGGAAAAATGACGAGATACCAACTAACAAAAGAATACGACAAGGCTGCTGTATCTCTCTATCTTTGTTTAACATTAAAGTACATAGAATAATGCATGTATAGAAAACAGAATTTTCAAAAATAGTATACCTAGACAGGAGAACTCTATTAAATAACTTACTAAATGTTGAGGAAGCAGTAAACCTAGCAGATAAAAAAGGGACCTCCAGTAAGGAATTTACTTATTGAAACAAATAAGTGGAAAACTTGACATGGAAATCTCAATAAAAAAGCAGAGGCAATGACCTTAGTGGGGAAAGAAGAGTTTAGAACCAAAATATTGGTAGGTCAGGAGATTTTAGAGCAAGTAAACCACTTCAGTAATTTATGATGTGAGGAGACACATGGCTACAGCAAAGATGTAGAAATTAAGCTTAATATATTCAACTGGGTATGTGGAACAATTAACAGATACCTTAAAACCAAAACTCGGGAAGATACTCCAACTAAATTCTACAAAACAGTTGCAGTCCCCACTCTGCTCTTTGGAAGGGAGACCTGGGTGATTAGCAAAAAATGAGGAAGCCGTATTCCTGTTCAAGATATGAAATTCCTGAGGCGAGTTAAAGATTGCACAATAGAAGACAGCCTAAGGAACCAAGACATTAGGAAAGAACTAAAAAATTTTTATGTGAATAATAAAATTCTAGATTGTAGGAGAAAATGGAACGGACACCTAGAAAGAATAGAGAGTGACAGATTCCCCTTAAAGGCTAGAAATTACAAGTGCCATGGAAGAAGAGATAGCCAGCCGCTGTGACCGAGCGGTTCTAGGCGCTTCAGTCCGGAACCGCGCTGCTGCTACGGTCGCAGGTTCGAATCCTGCCTCGGGCATGGATGTGTGTGATGTCCTTAGGTTAGTTAGGTTTAAGTAGTTCTAAGTCTAGGGGACTGATGACCTCAGATGTTAAGTCCCATAGTGCTTGGAGCCATTTGATCCATTTTTTTGAAGAAGAGATAGAGGAAGACCCTGGCACCGATGGGCAATGCAACAGGCAACTTCGCCTATACTTGAAGAGAAGAAAAAGATGTACACTTGTAGAATCCTGATCATTTGTACATTGTTATCTGCGTGATGAGTGGGATACAGTTTAGTTCAGTTGCATATAGCAAGGCACTCGGACGAGTAAAACAACGTCTTTCCCTGTGCGGAAATCATATGATTTGTATAAAAGCACTATGGGACGTAGACATTAGGAAAGATTGAAGTTTGGGTCGGTCC
The DNA here is from genome assembly GCF_021461395.2 of Schistocerca americana. Classification (NCBI taxonomy): domain Eukaryota; kingdom Metazoa; phylum Arthropoda; class Insecta; order Orthoptera; family Acrididae; genus Schistocerca; species Schistocerca americana. The sequence continues at coordinate 584,488,682 of NC_060123.1, read as the reverse complement.
TGGATTCGTGCTCGGTTATCCGAGGCTGTTGGCGATCGTTGGCGGGAAATCAGGGTTCGAGTCCTAATCCGGCACAAATTTTCATTTGTTACTAGTAAATTGTAATGCCGTTGTACAATCGTAATCGCAATTTGCTAATGCAGTCCATAATTCAACATTGCTGTGATTCATCAGCAGTGCCTGTTTCTTCGGAAATGCATGCTTGCATCAAACTGCACAGACGCTGAAAAGTACAATAATTGACGTTGGATAATATGTTAGTTCCAGAAATACTTATTTAAAGGGATATCGTTTAAATGAATTCTATAAATGTGTTAGAAGTTACATATGCATAACTGTTCCTAGTCTGTTAGTTGCTCAAATAATTATTTATAGAAATACATCTGAAATTATTTCTATAAATTTTTTTAGCATCTTTGATTAGTAATAAAAAAGCACTCGGTCTCGGGTTAGAACCTCGTCACTGCTTAAATTTTGAGCAAAAATCATCAGCCAAAGCATCTGGCATAAGACGTCACACTCGTTCTGTCAACGGCCTTGTCCAAGAAGGCGAAGGAGTAGGGCATTCACTTGTCATTTGTGTGGGAAATTGCCCCTAAAAGACGGAAGAATCGGGAGTGAGCAACGACATGAGGATGCAGAAGGCGATGAAACCATTACTTTACAGACACATAATGTGTATTCATAGAACAGTGGCCTGTAATTGAAAATGATGTCATGATGATCTCTCCATTGGCAAAAGGACTATTCCCCCCCCCCCCCATTCGGATCTCGGGGGCAGGTGAACATGAGAAAATACGGAATAACCAACGGAAGCGTAGCGACCTATGAATCGGGATGTGGAATATCAGAAATTTGAAGTGGTTGGGAAGTTGGAAAAAGTGAAAATAGGAATGCAAAGGCTCAATATAGGTATAGTGGGAGTCAGTGAAATGAAATGTAAAGGAGACAAGGATTTCTGGTTAGACAAGTATAGGGTAAATTAAACAGCAGCAGAAAATGTTACAACATGAGTACGTTTCGTTATGAACAGGAAGAAGGCCAGAGAGTGAGTTACTGTGAGAATTTCAGTAACAGGGTTGTTCTCATCAGAATCAGCAGTAAACCAACATCGACAACAACAGTTCAGGTATACATGCCAACGTCGCAAGCGGAAAGGAAGAGATAGAGAAAGTGTATGAGGATATTGAAAGGGTAATACAGTATGCAAGGGAAAATGCAAATCTAATAGTCATGGTGGATTAGATTACGGCTGTACCGGAAGAAGCAGAGGAAAGGGTTAAGGAACGCTATGGGCTTGGTGGCAGGAATCAGACGAGAAAGAGTAATTGAGTTCTGCAATAAATTTCAGCTCGTAATATCGAATACTATGTTCAAGAACCACAAGAGGAGGTGGTATACATGGAGAAGATCGGGAGATACGGGTAGGTTCCACCTAGATTACATCATGGTAAAGCAGAGATTCCGAAACTAGGGAGTGGGTTGTAACTTGTACCCAGGAGCAGTTACAGACGCAGGTCACAATTTCGTAATGATGAAGAGTAGGTTGAAGTTTAAGGAACTAGTCAGGAAGAATCACTGTGAAAAGAAGGGGGGTACGAAAGTACTAAAGAAGCTTGAAGTTTTCTCAGGCTATAAATACTACGATAATGAATAACTCAGTAGACATCCTATGCAAAAAGGGTTACTCTGGAACACGTTGGAAGGGCTGGAAATTTTCGTTCATCATAGAAATAATCCTTCAAATCTTCTAAATGAACAAATACATTTTTATAAAAGAAACATTTTCTTTCTTTTTAAAGATATAATATAGGAGAATTGTGCTGTGTCTTCATCCTTCATTTTCTTAGATTATAGTTGTTTAAGAATTTTTAAGGATTTCTAGAAAGAAACACAAATTTTTAAAAATGTTTTGATTGTTTTCGTGTCACTTGACTCACCCTACAGTTTTAATATATTTCTTATAAAGATTTCACCATTAAGAATTCATACCTTTTATTCTTAAGCTCAAACTTTTAATCAAAATCCCTCATGTTATAGGGAATTTTCTAACAGTTTAATTTGTTTGGATTTAACTTTTTCTACTTCTATCCACTCAATTATGATTTCCAAGTTATTACAAGCATTCTAGAGTTCATAACATATGCTATGGCACAGCGTCAATGTACCCATGCAGTAGTACTTTACATCGATACGTCGTTTTCTACCTTGGTCTACGCTGACCGAAGACTACTGCAACCAACAACGTCACCATGGCAACAGCGTCCGATAGCTACATCTTTAGTCATTAACAGCCACTTGAGCGACGTTTCCATTGTAACGGCTCCTCTACACATATCTTTGGTCGCCTGCAGCCATTATACAACGTCTCCATGGAAATGGCGTCTTACAGCATAATCCTTGGCTACCAGGTGCCATCCTGTCGATATTTCCATGGAAATGTCTAGAATTACCACAAAGCGTCACCAGCTGGCTTTCTGAGATCCTACATCTGTTTCTATTGGGGCTTGTATTTTAAAGCCTTTCATAAATTTATAACAAGATTATTGAAGTCGTGTATTATTTATCTGAACAGTTACATTTGTTTAATGATATACATACAAGTGTCCCATTACTTTTACATTTTAGTTACAAGTTATGATGCTTTTTACGTAATTTAGGTTCCCATTGGGTGCAGCTGACGCAATACAGCAAAAGCGCCCGCCCTCTTCACTATTTAACACGCAGCAGATTTGCCACTATTTGCAGTTCGCGTTGTGACCACACGCAGCTGTTCACCATGCCGCCACCTCCTGCCAAATGGGTAAACGCTACACTACAGTATTTCTGACCTTTGTACATTTTACGCAAGGACCCGGGCAAATATCATGCTATAGTATTCTACTCGTTCATAAATGGCTGACCACCCTAATTAACAAGTACTTTCATATCTCCACAGGTTGTCAGGTATTGTGCGCTATATAATATTTTTTTGTTAAGTGCCTGTGCTCCTGTAATAAACGTATAGACACAATCCAAGATTCATGTGCAGTAAAACGGCTGTACAAGGCAATCATGAGTTAAATGTTCCGAAAGCGGTCATTTTAATAAATGAGGTATTCTGAGACCTTTACTGTTTTCACTAACTGAACACAGTAACCCTTCAGTTGAAGAGATTGGACATCCCTACAAATAGCAGTCACTGAAGTGGAAAAAAGCATAGGTAGGAGGAAGGTAACTGCGAAGAAACTATGGGTAGCAGAAGAAATACTTCAGTTGACCTACGAAAGGAGGAAGTATCAAAATGTTCAGGGACATTCAGGAATACAGAAATACAAGTCATTTAGGAATGAAATAAATATGAAGTGCAAGGAAGCTAATGCGAAATGGCTACGGTACATAAAAAATGTGAAGAAATTGAGAAACAAATGATCGTCGGAAGGACTGCCTCAGCATGTAGAAAAGTCAAAACAACCTTTGGTGAAATTAAGAACAAGGGTGGTAACATTAAGAGTGCAACGGGAATTATACTGTTTTACGATGGAAGAAGAAACGGGCGTCGATAGCGGATTCAGTATTAGACTCAGAATTTAAAAGAGCGTTGGACGTCTTAAGATCAAATAAGCAGAAGGGATACATAACATTCCGTCCGAATCCCTAACATCATTGACGGAAGTGGTAATAAAAGGACTATTCAAATTAGTGTGTAGAATGTATGAGACTGGCGATATAACATCAAATTTTCGGAAAAAAACCATCCCCACAATTCAAAAGATAGCAAGAGTTGGCAACAGCGAGAATCATTGCACAATCAACTTAACGGCTTATGCATTCAAGCTGCCGATAAGAATAATATACAGAAAAATGGAAAAGAAAATTGAAGATGTATTAGTTGACGATCGGTTTGGCTTTAGGAAAGGTAAAGGCACCAGAGAGGTAGTTCTGACGTTGCGATCGACTATGGCAGTAAGACTGAAGAAAAATCAAGACACGTTTCTAGGATTTGTCGACCTGGAGAAAGCGTTCGACAATGTAATATGGTGGAAGATGTTCGAAATTCTGAGTAAAACAGGGGTAAGGTGTAGGGGTAATATACAATATGTACAAGAGCAAAAGAGAACAATAAGAGTGGAAGACTAAGAACGACGTGCTCGGATTAAAAAGAGTGTTCGACAGGGATGTAGTTTCTCGCCCCTACTGTTCAATGTATATATCGAAGAAGCGATGATGAAAATAAAATGGCCAGTAGCTGTGGCCGAGCGGTCGCAGTTTCGAATCCTGACTCGGGCATGGATGTGTGTGATGTCCTTAGGTTAGTTAGGTTTAAGTAGTTCTAAGTTCTAGGAGACTGATGACCTCAGATGTTAAGTCCCATAGTGCTCAGAGCCAGCCAAGGCAGGTTCATGAGTGGAATGGATATCAATTACAAGATTCGCTAATGACATTGCTATCCTCGGTGAAAGTGTAGAAGAATTATAGGATCGGTTGAATGGAATGAAAAGTCCAATGAGTATAGAATATGGATTGAGAGTAAATCGAAGAAAGACGAAATTAATGAGAAGCGGTAGACATAGGTACAGCAAGAAACTTAACATCAGAATTGGATATGGATAAGTAGACGACGGTAAGGAATGCTGCTGCTTAGACAGCGAAATAACCCATGATGGAGGGTGCAACGAGGACATAAAAAGGAGACTAGCACTGGCAAAAAGGGCATTCCTGGCCAAGAGAAGTCTACTAGTATCAAACATAGGTCTTAATTTGAGGAAGAACTATCTGGAAATGTTCTTTTCGAGCATAACATGGTAGTGAAAACTATGGGAAAACCGGAAAAGGAGAGAGACGACGCATTTGAGGTGTGGTGTTACAGAGAATAGGATGGACTGACAAGGTAAGGAGCGAGGAGGCTCTCCGCAGAATCGACGAGGAAAGGAATATGTGAAAAACACCGACAAGAAGAAGAGATAGGGGTGTTAGGACATTTGTTAAGATTTCAGGGAATAACTTCCACGGTACTAGAGGGATCTGTAAAGGGAAGAAACTGTAGAGGAAGCCAGAGATCGGAATATATTGGCTGGTTCAAATGTCTCTGAGCACTATGAACTTAGAACTACCCAAACCTAAGTAACCTAAGGACATCACAAACATCCATGCCCGAGGCAGGATTCGAACCTGCGACCGTAGCGGTCGCGCGGTTCCAGACTGTAGCGCCTAGAATCGCTTGGTCATTCTGGCGGGCTCGGAATACATTCAGCAAATAACTGAGGACGTGGGTTGCAATTGCTGCTCTGAGGTTAAAGGGATGGCACAGGAGAGGAATTCGTGGAGGGCCGCGTCAAACTAGTCAGAAGCCTTATGACTAACTATATGTAGACTATGAATAGTCGTAGAAATGAGTAATTGATAATATTACCTATTCAGATGCCCATATCTCACGTCAGTATTTTTTAGACGTACAGCCACATAATTAGCATTTCGTGGGATATTCTTTTAAACATTTAAAAGACAAGAATGGTGACTAAATTCAGATGCTGAGTAGCTATAAATGCATTACACAGAAAGTACAATTTACCTTATTTCTAGGTTCTCAGATACTGTGCTCTATATACTCGTAATATTTTTACGCAACAAGTGCCTGTGTTCCTGTACTAAACATATAGACTCAATCCAAGATTCATGTGCAGTAAAGCAGTCGTACAAGGCAATGGTAGATATCGAGCACTTCGATGCAATGTATACGGCAGAAGAGCTAGGAAGCAGACAAAGAGAGCAGAACATCGATAAAAAGAAACGAGGAACGTAATTCCATGAGCTGTTGCATAGAAACTGTCTGTCTGTCGTCTGTCTCTGAAAATGCGTATCTGAACTTAGGTAACAGGTTAATTAATTCTTGTGTTGCTGTTGCAGGCAGCTGTCTACATTGTTAATAGATCCCCTGCCACATTGATTGATGGAAAGACGCTTGTGTATGGTCAGGTGGAAAAAAATTTTCACATACATGAAGTTCTGTCTCCGAAGTGACGTCTCATATTCCTAAGAAAAAACGGCAAAAATTGATACTTGAAGTCCATGAAACAGGTATTTTTCGGGTATTGTGAGATTGCGAAAGGGTATCGTCAGGTTGACCTTGACACATACAACATCATCAAGAGTAGAGGCGTAATTTTAGAAAATTCGGAAAACTACTTACATTTACTTACATTGTACGTCCAGAGAACAGTTGTGCGCTTTTGAGAAATTAAGCAAAAAAAAAAAAAAAAAAATCGAAAGAGAATACAGAGAACACACAGACATTGTGCAATTCTACAGATGATACTTTTTCCACGACTATGAATGATGATGTTTAATATCAATCAGGTAATGATTATAATGATGCCTGTGTACCTGAGGCAAGAATATAGAAAGATACTACAATACAAGAGTACTGTCTGTATCCAAAAAAGAAAAGAGACTGTTCGATAGAGAGGGGCAGAAATGTGTGGCAGTTTATTTTGCCCGTTACATGTCAGAATAGTTGTCACACAACAGAACAAGCTTTATAATTTGCCCAGGTTCTTAGATATTGTCCGCTGTTCAATATTTTTACGTAAGTGGCTGTGCTCCTTTACTAAACGTGTAGTCTCAATCCAAGAGTGATGTGCAGTGAAACAGTCGTACGAGGCAATGGTAGATATCGTGCAGTTCGCAAAGATGCATAAGGCAGAAGGAGCAGATCACCGATACAAGCGTACTTTTGATATAAATTTAATTGACTAATCAATTAAATCGATCAGTTAATTAAATAGATCAATTAATAAAGTTAATTAAATAGATCAATTAATAAAGTCTACCCTCTGGGAAACCTCCCAGCCCTCCCCCTCCCCTCCTCCTCCCTGAAATTGGCGGAAAAAAGGCTCCGTTGATCAATCATTTGGAGGGAAATCGACTGCAGTGTATGGAATATTGTTTAAACAATTTAGACAATGTGTAGAATATTCTTTATTTAAACAATGTACGCGACACCAGGTGGTATTTATTTTGTTACAGAATTCGTCGGGGAAATTTAGTGCAGTGTATGGAATACTTTTTATTTAAACAATTTACAGAATAAAAGATGTTGTGTGGAATATAGTTTATTTAAATAACTGATCAGGAAATAGATTGCAGTATGGAATATTTGAACAATTACGGCGCTTTTTTATTCTGATCGTGCTTGGGAACGCTCACTAGGCTCAGTTTATATTTGGTGCCGGAGCCAGGGATGTTAAGGCTGTTATTATTTATTTTCCTCACCTTTCGAAGCACACTGGAGCCTATACAAAGCCGGGAAAATCAGAACAATTACATATCTAAAAGTTAGTGATATAGTTCGAAAGCCACCGTCACTTTCTGCAGATGGGCAAATTAATAGAATCTCAGCAGCAACATATTTTGCACAGATCGAGAAACATACGGCAGTCATATTGCACTGACAGCTAAACGTTGCAAATCTGGGCTACAGATCGTGAATGGAATGAAGTGCGGTGTAGTAGCCGCCGTTTAGGTTCTTCCGTCTCCATCGCCACGGCACCGCAACGAAGGTCAAAACCGCCCAATGTCCTAATTACAGATCACGCTACTAATACTATCGACCACGGACCACATATCGGCTTGCTTTGATCTGGCGGCCCCCAAACAAGCATCAAATGGCGGCATTCTGTTCATCAGGAATTTCCACACTCGCTTCCTGTCTCTGTCTTTCTCAAGAGGCAACTCCCTGATTGTCTGTATGAACCAACGTCCCGAAACACGCAGACAGAGGTTTGCATCTCTCCTCATAATACAGTGTTCCTATTGGCTAATGCTGGAAACATAGGGAGTGTTGATAATTTCGATATCAAAGGAAAAGCCTGAAATAAGCCATTTGCACTACCCATTCAGCTTAATTGTGTAACAATTCACAGCAGTCAAATAGATAGCTTAAAACACTTAATCCACCTTACGATGATCCTTCTTCGTAATAAAACATATTTTCAACGTGTGAGTATCGCACACACAAACATTAAGGACTTCACGTATTGAAATTTTAACTACAAATATAATGTAGTGCTAAATATATGAGAGGTCTTCTATGCGTCAACGTTGGAGAGCAGGAATACGCACCTCCACTACAACGTTACACAAAAAATATCTGATGAGCAAAAAAATCCCTCCTATCACACAAATGAACGGTCACGAGGCCCACGCCATTCGCCATCTACAGTGTAGCGCCCGTCCAACCGGCTGGGAGAGAGACCTACACACGAACGCTTGCATGAACACGGTATAACTATCGAAAACACCAATTTGATCAATCGGGAATTTGACGTCGCGATTGGGTTTTTAAAAGTACTGTAGAAACCCTAAATTGGTTCTGTCCACTATATTTGGAAGGTGGGAGGAAGGTGTGTGATACAATAGATACAACAGCAAGTGCCACTGCAAGACAGACTCCACTGCGATGTACTGAGAAGCACTAAACACGACACACTTAAACTACGATCCAATACGTAGATGTATTAGTTGTAGTGGCTAGATGTCGGTGATCGCTATCAATAGGGAATCCACTCCGACATAGACCCACCAGTTTAAAAAATCTGCTTTACCCAATCAGAGGCAACGATTTAGTTTTCTCAAGCACGATAGAATTCCTAGGCAACGGCCTTGCCGCAGTGGATACACCGGGTCCCGTGAGTTCACCGAAGTTAAGCGCTGTTGGGCTTGCCCGGCACTTGGATGGGTGACCATCCAGCCGCCATGCGCTGTTGCAGTTTTTCGGGGTGCACTCAGCCTCTTGATGCCAATTGAGGAGCTACTCAACTGCATAGTAGCGGCTTCGGTCAAGAATACCATCATAACGACCGGGAGAGCGGTGTGCTGACCCCACGCCCCTCCTGTCCGCATCCTCCACTGAGGACGACACGGCGGTCGGATGGTCCAGGTCGGCCACTCGTGGCCTGACGACTGAGTGCTTTTTATTATTTAATTTTTTTTTTTTTTACTATAGAATTCCTAAATTGGTTATATCCGTTACATTCGGAAGAAGGAAGGCCTAATAAATTTTCAAATGTGTGTGAATTCCTATGGCACCAAATTCCTGAAGTCATCGGTCCCTAGGCTTACACACTACTTAATCTAACTTAAACTAACTTACGACAAGAACAACACACACACCCATACCCGAGGGAATCACTCGAACCTCCGGCGGAAGGGCTCGCGAAATCCGTGATATGGCGCCTCAAACCACGCGGCTACGCCTCGCGAAGACCTACTGCATGATAGGATAGAGACACCAGCAATTACCACTGCAAGACAAGAGTCCATTGCACTGTGCTGAAAAGCACTGAACACGATACACTTAAACCACAGTCCAGTCCGTGGCAGTAGTTGTCATGAGCAGAAGTCGCAGACAGCTGGAAACTCTTACACGCCCCGTGCGCACCTGGCACGAGGTCCACAGGCAGCGCGACCACCCTATCCACACCGCCAGCACCCCGTAATGAGGACAGTGAAAATCTCCGCCGCGCCCACAGCAGCAGTAATGGACGTGCATGTGTGCAAGAGTACACCACCCCCCGGCGATGGAGGACATCCGGGGGTCATTGGACTGGTAGGAATTCGCATGTTATCAATTCCTCCAGCCCAAACGTCCATCATTTTGAATCGCCTCTAACTTAACACACACGTCTGCTTCTGCCGCGCTCGCTCACGCAGCACACTGGTCACTTCGCCAGCCCTCGCTGTTGCGGGCAAGGTCAGACAGGTGGGCGCATCCTTTGTACACGTCAAAAGCTGAGCTAATCCGTTACTAGCCGGCCGGTGTCGCCGTGCGGTTAAAGGCGCTTCAGTCTGGAACCGCGTGACCGCTACGGTCGCAGGTTCGAATCCTGCCTCGGGCATGGATGTGTGTGATGTCCTTAGGTTAGTTAGGTTTAATTAGTTCTAAGTTCTAGGCGACTGATGACCTCAGAAGTTAAGTCGCATAGTGCTCAGAGCCATTTTTGTAATCCGTTACTTCCGGTTGCTGATTGCTCCTGACTGAACTTGCAAGCAGCCGCTATGCACTGCGAAACAAGCAGCTGCAACTTGGGCGTGTACAGTAGTTCTAAACAATTCCACTCCGACATAGACCCACCAGTTTAAAAAATCTGCTTTACCCAATCAGAGGCAACGATTTAGTTGACCATATACTTCGAATTTCTCACACGAAATCTAGATTCTTCCCGTTTATACGAGTTATTTTCGAAGATAGAAGAAATCGAACAACACACCGGTTTTAACATCGCTAAAATATCGTTACTTGTGAAAACCCTTTGCAGGACTATGGCATACGCTATATTTCTTCTAAGTATCCTTTCATAAGGAGAAAAATACCTTTCCTTATTTGTCACATCCTGCATCACAGGAGAAGAATATTAAACTCATTACCGGCCGCTGTGGACGCGCGGTTCTAGGCGCTTCAGTCCGCAACCGCGCTGCTGCTACGGTCTCAGGTTCGAATCCTGCCTCGGGCATGGATGTGTTTGATGTCCTTTGGTTGGTTAGGTTTAGGTAGTTCTTAGTTACAGGGGACTGATGACCTCAGATGTTAAGTCCCATAGTGCTCAGAGCCATTTGAACCATTTTTGGCTCATGATGAAGACGCCTCCTCACTTTCGAACTGTCTCTTAACGTAACCACATGTCTCGCCACATACGTATTCTCTTATGGTAACAGCACAGAGGCCGGTCGGAGTGGCCGTGCGGTTCTAGGCGCTACAGTCTGCAGCCGAACGACCGCTGGGGTCGCAGGTTCGAATCCTGCCTCGGACATGGATGTGTGTGATGTCCTTAGGTTAGTTAGGTTTAATTAGTTCTAAGTTCTAGGCGACCGATAACCTCAGAAGTTAAGTCGCATAGTGCTCAGAGCCATTTTGACAGTTTTTGAACAGCACAGAGAAGTTGTAAATATAAGTTTTATACTACATATCACTTTATAAATTTGGTAACACATTTGATTCGATTACTATGGATGTCTCTCCCTGTATAGGTGAACGACTGAAATATCGTTAAAAGATATCGCGCAACGAAAAAACACCAAGCTAAGAATAAAGTCCATGGTGCCCTAGCCATCACCTGCCCCCGCCAGGCCGCGTGACACTGACATTAAATTGATAGGCTAATTAATTAAGTTGATCATGAGAGTTACTTTGCATGGCCAGTAATTTTTCTTTTTCAGTAGTCAGGTTACACTCACCAAGTAGTTCAAATGGGAATCCTTGGAGGGAAGGTGATGTTCTTTTTGAGAAACACTAACTGAGAACCGACATTTGAAGCTGACCACAGAAGGGTTCTACTGCGGGCTTTTTTCTTGATACAACTTCGAGATCTGTGGCAAGTTCTAAACTGACATTAACACTTTTCGATCCTTTGGCTCTCACAGAAATCTGGACATCGCACAGTGAAAACGGTTTGTTTTCTGCTGTAACACTCTTTGCACACGTCCATTAGTTTTTTCTTTTTTCTTGATACAACTTCGAGATCTGTGGCAAGTTCTTTTCGATCCTTTGGCTCTCACAGAAATCTGGACATCGCACAGTGTAAATCATGTTGCTGCTGCCCCCACAACACACACACTGGGTGATTCAAATAAAAGACAGTCTCAACATAAGGAAGCTGCGAGAATTTTGTGGTATTGTGGAGCGTTTCCAAACTGCTGTCCAAAGATGATTGATGACCTCGACATTTAAGCTTATCTTTCACAAAAAAAATGGTTCAAATGGCTCTGAGCACTATGGGACTCAACTTCTGAGGTCATTAGTCCCCTAGAACTTAGAACTAGTTCAATCTAACTAACCTAAGGACATCACACACATCCATGCCTGAGGCAGGATTCGAACCTGCGACCGCAGCGGTCTCGCGGTTCCAGACTGCAGCGCCTAGAACCGCACGGCCACTTCGGCCGGCTTATCTTTCACAGTGACGGGCTACCTGATGGCTCGGAGTTCCATTTCTATTGATTCCTCATATATCAGTCATGTACGCTGTCACTGTTTCGGCGCTAGCCATCCCCAGAAGGTGTTGCACTTCCACCAAGACTCTTTTCCCATCTCAAACAAGCGATGTCAGTCAATCATTTTGTGGTAATCAACAGGGTACCAATGGACGGATTGGATGGAATAGACACCACTGATGTACTGTAATAAGCGTCACAGTTGACACTGCGATCGATTTTCGCAATTTTACCAGTTTCTTTTTTTAACAATGCTGACGAGTGACACGGCAGCATGCTTCCCAATGTCTGTATCATCGCTACTGCCCATCCTCTACTTTGCGAGTGCCAATGCAAAGGGAGGTGAATAACTGTTCATTACGTCTATTTATTATTATTTCTCGAAGATATACACCGAAGTATACCAGTGATCCACATATTTCTAGCACTTACGATTATGACTGCCTATTCTTCCCTATGCTGATGAGAGTTACTAAGCATTCTTGCATTCTTAAGATAAAGTTAGAGGTTAAAAGATCTCTTCAAATTGTCTTTGACCAATGCTCCCTGCAACACTGCCACTAAAGTAATCTGCAGCTAACCAGAAGCAGACCACTACGTTCTACGTTTTGTGAAGGAACAGAGTGAACCATGTTCGTAACCACTGCCCTGCAACCATCCAAGAGCACAAGATTTCTCCAGATGCGCGAATGGCGAGGACATTAGAACCCCTTACCAGTGTACAATAGATATGAAACTGTTGTGATGATATAATAGAGGGTTAAGAACAAGAAAAGTGTGGTTTTTATGCGTGACAGAGCTCCAGAAGGACGGAGTTGGGAGCATTTTACGTAAATCAATTCTGCTATCAATTCTGAACTATTGTTCTAGTGTATGGGATCAGTAAAAAAAAAGGTATTGGTAAGAGAGAACATAAGCACGTGTACTCCTATGGCTACAAGGTTCTGCACTTAAAACACTGTAATGTTGTATCGTTGCAATTTCCCACGTATTAGTCGTATGGAATGCAATGTTGTTACTATCCCAATGTAAGAAATACCTATATTTCCAGCTCATGACATACATTTTCCTTGCAGGTTTCTCTACCGCAAACTATGGTGACAAACTGTAAAATGATAAAAACTACGTCCTTAAAATTGCAATTCTTTGTGATAGATGAACAAAATAGTTTTCTGGAGGTGAATAGCGCCTGTAATGGAGCAAAGTAGTGTCGTCCCACTCTCCATTGTTGGCATTTGTATCCAAGATGATGGCGATGTTGTTCGAAGATGGCGGCCTGCAGACTTGGCAAAAACACATGATGTCATCCAAGATGGTGGAGGTGAAATCAGCTGATGACGTGAGTACCGTTATCCAAGATGGTGGCTTTTGGCGGTAATGTTCCATGCCCCCCTGCCACGCCCCCTGGCAGGAAGTTTGAATTTTGGCGGGAAAAAGAATTATGTGCTTCTACAGCTCACCTGCCCCCCCATTTTCCGACTTTTTTGCATGATGGTGCGTCATCCTGCTTATTCCTGCAGCTGACGGGAGTTGGTATATTTTCCCCACACTAGAGACTGATCATGATGTCGTTGAATTCGAATGTAATTTGTTTAAATTTGTATAAATTTGTTAAATTGGTTTAAATTTGTTGAAATTCGTTTAATTTTATTATCTACCTACAGCATTAGTGACTTAGCGTGGTGTTACCACCACAAGAGGCTGAGATATCAGTGCTTGTTGAGCTGTCACTGTGGAAGGAGCATGTGTTCTATCGAAGAACTATTGGTGCCAGAAAGGGGAGTTTTGATAGCTGCATTACATGCACCCATTCAGCCGAGGACTGCACCCACAGCCTCCTACATGAAGAATGGAAGCTTGCATTAATGCTTGAATATATGAAGAGGAAGAATACGGTCCTGCAAATAAATGCTTTGCAATGAGATGCATTTCACAACACATGGAAACATCTGTCTCTGCTGGAACTGTCTTTATTTCTAAAACCTACACATAAGCTCCCACTCCAAGAGAGACAACTGCGTCCATTCCAGTAGACCAAAGAACTGAGCTAGTTCGCGAGTTCCTCAAGATAGGGCATGTGATCATGCAGTTCATTCAAGAGGAGCACAACATCATGATATCACACATATTTTCCCAGCTGCACATGTGCCCCAGCCTACCATATTGCCGAGAATTTCGAATTTTGGAGGGAATTTCGAATTTTGGAGGGAATTTCTTTGTCCCAAAGCTGTGCTAATGTACCGACCCCACCTAGGCTGCTGGAGAGAGGAAGGAATGGATCAATTTATTACACTGACACAAAACACCCTGACGTGCTTGGGGTCAGAATATGGTTTATAGACCTGGAAACTACTTATAAATAATGCAGTACACTGATGTGCAGAGATGCAGACAACTCGTAAATTACCGAAATAATCCAGTACACAGCATACAGACCTGTAAACTGTTCGTAGATCACAGAAATAATGCATATGTAAAGCTATGCACAATGATTTAACTCCCGAAAATAATGCAGTTTACAAACACTCAGTGCACATAAAAAACGCAATGTATCAACGACTCGAACCATAATTCTACTGGATGGAAAGCCTAAGTGCATCCTCTAATACATGCAAACTGTCCAGATGCGGGAGAGAAAGATTAGGTTAGTGTTCTTTATTTATTTTGGTCTGGAAACTGACGCAAATATCGATCTTAATTACGTAATTGATCGCTAATATCAATCCTAACTACACAAATATATGCGTGGTGCTACACTAGGACGCCATAAAATCGCAATATAGCGGAAAACTGACGATACCACACAACTGGTTTTATCCTGCTCAGAAAAAATTTCGCAGTACCACTCCAAACCAGCGACAGAACCGCTCAAACTCTATCCTACACTTACAAGCTAGAGTGAGAAAGGCTGGAGTGTAAAGTACTACCTTTATTCTTTTTGGTAGGAGATATGTTCAACTGACTAGATGTTGATGTTGGACAGAAAGAAGTATATTATCTGCCAGCATGTAGCATCTATCGCTGTTTGACATTAGAGTTCAGATGCATTTGGGAAAGCCACCCTTTTATCTCCAAATGTTTAGTTCACTATACTTGCTCTTGTGTTGGTGAAGGACCAGGACATCAACCAGGATATCAAGGCGGACACCATACTACCTCCCCTCAGCTGCAGGAGTAAGCTCTTAGAGCAAAACCCTCTCCAAAATTCGAAATTCCCACCCATTTTCCAAGAGGATAACGCACCATCACGCAAAAAAGTCGGAAATGGGGGGGGGGGCGGTGACCCGTAGAAGCTTACCACCAGGGAGGCGTGGTATGGGGTCATGCCGCATTCCTGCCAAAAGCCGCCATCTTGGATAATGGTACTCATGTCAGCAGCTGACATCACGACCACCATCTTGGATACATCTGGCAACAATGGAGAGTGAGGTGACACATACATTGTTCCACTACCAGCACGCACTGTTCATATCTGATCATGGTTCAGAAATTATAGTATGCTGACATCTATGTACAATGATTGTTAGTAATGGCGATTGCCTCTTACAGAGATAGAGATAGATGCATAGTAACTGTGTTTGACATGTAAAATTACAGTCACACCACCACTAACTCCATAAACGGGATACCTGTGAACCAGCTGTATACACGGTGATTACAGTACCTCACAAACACCTGTCGTTAGCTTAGATGTAACATAGTTAAGAAACTGAAGAGTCGATTATGTGTCCAAGATGTGTCAGGGAATGGGAGTGTGTTGTATAAATCTTCCTTCATCTAAAGGAGTATGTCGAAACACGATGGACATGTTTCGTCACACATGAGATGGAAGTCGGCTGTTGCCTGAGAGGTTTACTGGTAATAGTCGCAAGTAGACAGGACTCTAAGTCACATACAGAACACACAGCTGTTAATGAGTCGAACGCGGTTTATGTCACACCACTGATGGATTCCGAAAGAATAAAGGAAAAAAATGTCAAATGACCTGCAGCAACATCTCCCTCTCTCTCCCTTGGATGCATCATCAGTTTACCATTAAATCATACCTCGTTACAACTCCATCTCAACTCATCACTCCATCCACTCTCCATCATCCTTTAATGCAGATGCAAGTAAATTTAGAGGCAGATGGCTCTTTTTTTTCAGTAAAGCATCGAAGTCAGCAGTTAACTCGCGTGCATCACTATTACCTTAACAGACATGCAGTAGAATGTTGCTTCGACAAAAGTAAGACTATTTCGCTGGTTTCCAATGCTTCCATGTCAACATTTTCTTGTATTCCTCTTGCTGGCACATACTCGTTCCCATGTATAAGAATTGTTCTTTACCAAGCGGAAGACATGCAAGTACTCCCTCAATTTCTCAGAATTTCGGTGTATTTTCCGGTAATTTAACGCATTTTCCGTCATCTTTCGTAATTTTATCGATTTTATGTCACTTGTACCCATGCGATCATGCCATCATTTCTCGTTTCGTATTCTAAACTTGCTTGTTAATGTCGTAAAATTGCCAACACGTAGCGCAAATGCCCTGTTTCTGGTGGTGGTGGTGGTTGGGGGGGGGGGGGGGGGGGCGACATAGCCTAACACTGTACTCGAATGAATCCAGTCACCTCCAAATACATATTGTACCATTGCAATGTGCTTGCTTTGTTTTCTGTATGTCTGTGTCTGTGCATGTGTCGCAGATGGCTCCCATCACCCAGAGTAGGCATGAGTTAGCGGTCGAATGTGGATGTGCCATGCGTTATACCCGATGTGATGTAGGGTCACGAATCCACAATATACCACATCTGGGATAAGGTTTAAAGGTGGATCTGTCATAAATTATATCCGTAGCCATGCTGGGATGCAGACCCACAATATACCACATCTGGGATAGGGTTTGAATGTGGATCTGCCTCGCATTACATCCAGAGTGTTGTTCTGAGGGGGATCCACAACACATCACATCTGCGATAGGGCTCCAAGGTAGACCAACTACTACAAGTTAGATCCGGAGATGTGTTCTAGCTAGAATCTGTGTTTCGTTCTTTCAATCTAGTATCTGTTGCAAATTTTCCAACTCATGTGCAGCAGGATATTAGGTCACTTAATGATAACTTTTCATAGACAGTGCTCAGGCAGAAACAATGTGTACCCAGTTGTTAATGGATGCACAGTTAATGGAAATAACACAGATAGCACCTTACAGGATTCAGACAGGTTCATACAAGGTACGGATGCTTATTAATGCAAACAGGATACAGAGCTTTAAGTGCAGCCCTGAAGAGGTAGAATGGGATGAAGTACACACAGAAAGTGATGCTGATGCCAAGTTCAATTTATTCCACCGTAAATTTGTCTCAAATAAGCCATGGATTACTAAGGGAATTAAGATACTGTGTGAGAGGAAGAGGGAAATATATGGACAAGCCAGAATAAGTCAGGATCGGACACTACTTGCTTACTACAAAAGATACTGTAATATTTTAAGGAAAATCATTAAGAAGTCGAGAAGCTTATGTGTTCTGACAGAAATCAATAATGCTGATAATATGATTAAAACTATATGGAATATTGTCAAATAGGAGACAGGGCAGCCCGACAGTGCACAGCATACCATAGCAATAAAGCTAAATGATGATGTTGTGAGTGATAATTCACAAGTTGAAATTATTTTTAACGGTCACTTTCTGAATGTAGCAGCAAAAATAGGGTTAAAGAGCTCAGCCGAAGAAGCTAAAAAGTATGTTACAAGTGTCACTCCCCAGGACTTTAGACCTTTAAAAATAGCACCAACATCCCCCACTGAAATTAAGGGAATTATACTGAAAAACAAGAGCTCATGTGGTGTTGATGGAGTCTCTAACAGAATTTTAAAGTGTTGTTCTAATTTAAGAAGTGCAGTCCTTAGTGATATATGTAATGCTTCGCTGACACAGGGAATTTTTCCAGACAGTTGAAATATGCAATTGTCAAACCTCTTCATAAGAAAGGGGACAAGAGTGACTTACATAATTATAAACCAATCTCATTCCTGACTTCGTTTTCTAAAATATTCTAAAAAGTTATGTATTCAAGAATAGTCTCATATTTAAGTGAAAATAATTTACTCATTATGTTACAGTTCGGATTCCTGAAGGGTTACTGGACTGAGAATGCTATCTACACATTTACCCATCAAATAGTACAAGCCCTAAATAACAAATTATCACCAGTTGGTATTTTTTGTGATCTCTCCAAGGCATTTGACTGTGTGGATCATGTTACACTCTTAGAAAAACTCAGGTTTTATGGAATTGAAGGCTATTCACACAGCTAGTTTGAATTATACTTAATGAACAGAAAGCAAAAAGTTGTGCTGAATAGGACAAATAATGTTGGGAGGGTGGTAAATTCTAATGAATGTGGAGTTATCACAAAGGGAGTCCCACAGGGTTCAATCTTAGGTCCTCTGCTTTTCCTTATGCATGTGAATGACCACCCACTTAACGTTCAGCAAGCAGAACTAGTACTTTTTGCATATGACACGAGTGTTATAATAAATCCCGTTCCAGAAAAAGCAGCTGAAGGTATTGTTAAAGATGTGTTTCAAAGAATTATTAAGTGGTTCTCAGAAAATGGACTCTCCCTTACTTTTGAAAAGACTCACTATATCCAGTTCTGTACACCAAACAGAGTCATACCGTCAATTGATGTAGCATATGAACAGGGCTTAGTTAACAGGGCAGATTTCTCCAATTTTTTGGTGTTCACATTGATGACATCTTGAACTGGAAGAAGCTCATTACTGATCTCAAACAACTAAGTTCAGCTTCTTTCGCTCTTCGTATAATCGCTAGTCTTGGTAATAAACAGATCAGCCTCCTAACGCATTTTGCATATTTCCATTCAATAATGTCCTATGGAATAGTTTTCTGGGGAACTCACCATTTAAAGTATTGACTGCACAAAAGAGAACAGTGAAAATAATTAGTGGTGTTCACCCAAGGATGTCCTGTAGGCACCTTTTCAAGGAGTTAGGTATTTTAACTGCACCATCAGAGTCGTTAATGAAACTCGCTACAAATAATCCATCTCAGTTCGCAAAGAACAGTGATGTTCATACATAGAACACTAGAGGGAAAAATGACCTTTCCTATCCGTTATTGAAGCTGTCAGTTGCTCAAAAAGGAGTACATTATTCAGCAACAAAAATCTTTGATCATTTGCCCAACAACATAAACTGTGTGGCAGGTAGCAGATCAAGTTTTAAATCTAGCTTAAAATCATTTCTTTTGGACAACTCCTTCTATTCCATGGACGAGTTTCTATATCACACATGGTAAAGAAAAAAAAATGTACCTCTAAATGTAGTTGCATGTGTAGAACTAAAAATTTCAGTAATATTTATATTAGCACTATTCATGTGTATATATATATATATATATATATATATATATATATATATATATATATATATATCTTGTAATCTGACTTGTTCCACATCATATCGATAAAATAATCCGGAAAATGATCCATGGAACATGAAATAACTAAAATAAACTAAAACTAAATTATGTTCGAAGTTTGATCCACCAGTGGGAATACCATGTCATGTGAGCCATCTGCGACACATGCACAGACACAAACATACAGAAAACAGAGCAAACGCACTGCAATGGTAGAGTATGAGGTTGGAGGTGACTGGATGCATTCGAGTTCTCAGTAGGGTTCCTCAAAAAGAACATTGTGTTCCCTCCAGAGATTTCCGTTTGAACTACTTAGTGACTGTAATCAGACTGCTGTAAAAGACAAATTACTCGCCAGACGAAGTGACTGTCATGCTCAATTTAATTAATTACCCTATATATTTGATATCAGTGTCATGCCGCCTGGCGAGTATAGGTGATGGCTCGAACACTATGGATATTAAATGAAATGATAATTAAATGGACACCCTAGCTGCCAACAGGCGTTGATGTACTTCATTGGGGACATGTTGAAAATGTGTGCCCCGACCGGGACTCGAACCCGGGATCTCCTGCTTACATGGCAGACGCTCTATCCATCTGAACCACCGCGGGCACAGAGGATAGTGCGTCTGCAGCGACTTATCCCTTGCACGCTCCCCGTGAGATCCACATTCCCAACATGTCCACACCACTATATTCATAGTGCGCCTAATAGGCTAGCGTGTCCATTTAATTATCATTTCATTTCTAGCAAAGCTGCACGGTCATCCACGGTAACTGTTCTTTCAGGAACAAATACTACCGTCATATATACTATGGATATTATTCTTCACTTGTTTTTTTTTTCGTTGCAAAATGGTTCAAATGGCTCTGAGCACTATAGGACTTAACATCTGAGGTCATCAGTCCCCTAGAACTTAGAACTACTATCACACACATCCATGCCCGAGGCAGGATTCGAACCTGCGACCGTAGCGGTCGCGCGGTTCCAGACTATAGCGCCTAGAACCGCTCAGCCACCGAGGCCGGCTTTTTCGTTGCACGAGATCTTTTAACGATATTTAAATCATCCACCTATACAGGGAGGGATACCCATCGAAATAATATCACATTTGTCACCGAATTTATAAAGCGATACGTAGTATAAAACTTATATTTACAACTTCTCTTTACTGTTACCTTAAGAGACTACAGATGTGGCCAGTCAAATGGTTACCTTAAGAGAGCGTCTGAAAGTGAGGCGTCCTGTGACAGTGGTAGATCTTAGCAAACCATCATGAGGCCAAAATGAGTTTAATATTCTAGTCCTGTGATGCAGGACGTGACTGATAAGGAAAGATATTTTTGTACTTGATGAAAAGATAGCCTATGCTATAGCTTTGTACAGAATTTTCACAAAAAGTAACGATATTTTAGCGTTTTGAGAATGCGTGAATTCTCCGATTACTTCTATCTTCGAAAAGAACTCATATAAAAGGGAAGAATCTAGATTTCGCGTGTATGGTCAACAATATCGTTGCCTCTGATTGGGTAAAGTATGCTTTTTAAACTGGTGGGTCTATGTCGGAGTGGAATTGTTTAGAACTACTGTATACGTCAAAGCTGCAGCTGCTTGTTCCGCAGTACATAGCGGCTGCCTGCGAGTTCGGTCAGGAGGAGTCAGCATCCGGAAGTAACGGATTGCACAGGTTTTGACGTGTACAAAAGAATGCGCCTACCTGTCTGATCTTGCCCGCAGCGGCGGGGGCTGGTGAAGTGTCCAGCGAGACAGAAGCAGATGTCTGTGTGTAACGTGAGAGAAGATTCAAAATGAAGGACGTTTGCGCTGGAGGTACTGATAACATGCTAATTGCTACAGTCCAATTGCCCCCGGATGCCCGCCATGGATGGGGGAGGGGGGGGGGGGATGCACTCTGGCATACGTGCACGCCCAAAACTTCGGCTGCGGCCGCGGAGGTAATTTACACTGGTCTCTTTACGGGGTTCTGGCGGTGTAGATGGGGGATGGTCGCGCTGCCTGTGGACCTCTTGACAGGTGCGCACGGGGTGTGCAAGTGTTTCCAGCTATCTGCGACTTCTACTCATGTCAACTACTGTCACGAACTGGACTGTGGTTTAAGTGTGTCGTGTTTAGTGCTCTCAATACACTGCAGTGGACTCTGTCGTGAAATCGTATTTGCTGTTGTCTCGATCCTATCATGCCGTAGGCCTTCATATTTCCGAATGTGGCGAAGAGAAACAATTTAGGAATTCTATTGAGCTTGAAAAATCCCAATCGCGACATCAGATTCCCGACTGATCGCGGTCTCTGGCATCTAGCCATGACAGCTTATTGCTACGGACTGGATCGTGTTCTCCCAGCCGGTGCGGACGGAGGCTAAGGTGTAAATGGCGAATGGCACGAGCCTCTCGATCGCTAGTTTGTGTTATCGGCAGGATTTTTTTTCATGAGATATGTTTAGTGGATCTTTATGGTAGAGGATGGGATTTGTCCACTCAGACGTTGGTGCGTACAAGAACTCGAATATATTTAATGCTACAGTCCATTTCTGGCGGAAATTTCATTACATGTTTTGCATAATGTTAGTGTGCGATACTCATACGCTGAAAATATATTTTTGACGAAGAAGGATCATGCTAAAAGCAGTGAGTGTTTTAAGCGATCTGTTTGATTGTTGTGTATTGTTAAACACTTAATCTGAAAGGATAGTGCAAATGGCTTATTTCACTCTGTTTTCGGTATTGAAATTATCAGTTCTCCCCTTGTCTCCAGTATTAGCCCATAGTAACATTGTATTCTGAGGAGAGATGAAAACCTCTGTCTGCGTGTGTCGGGACGTTGGTTCACACAAACAATTAAGGAGTGGCCTCTTGAGAAAGACAGAGACAGGAAGTAAGTCTGAAAATTCCCGAACAACAGAATGCCGCCACTTGATGCTTGTTTGGGGTCAATGAGATCAAAGGAGGCCGAAATGTGTTCTGTGGTCGGTGGTATTTAGTAGTTTGATCTGTAATTAGGACACTGGGCGGTATTGACCTTCGTTGCGATTCCCTGGCGGTGTAGACATGCACGAGAGACCCCGAACGGCGACTACTATACTGCACTTCATTCTATTCACGATCTGTAGCACAGATTTGCAACGTTTAGCTGTCAGTGCAATATGACTGCCGTATGTTTCTCGATCTGTGCAAAATATGTTGCTGTTGAGATTCTATTAATTTGTCCATCTGCAGAAAGTGACGGTTGGTTTCGAAATATACCATGAACTTTTAGATATGTAATTGTTCTCATTTTCCCCACTGTGTATAGACACCAATGTGCTTTGAAAGGTGAGGAAAATAAATAATAACAGCCTTGTGATTCTTGAGTTTCTCCCGGCGTATTTGATAGTGAAAATATCCACGGGTGTGCTGCCGGTCTACAGTGTCCAACGGGCACAATATTTCGGCGATCATACATGTCGCCATCATCAGGTGAACTGACGGACTGAGCTCCTGTGAACGTGCCGGCACGGAGATCCGTACGCTATGGCTGCTCAGAGGGAACTGGGTTCGGTCGCGGCGGCGGCCGATTTAAATACCCTCCGCCCGCGGCGCGCTCCCTCCGCCGTCCGCGCCCCGCGCCATGGTCGCGCGGTGGAACAGATTGCGACGGCGTCTGAGATGACGTCGGAGTGATGGCTCTGTCCGCCGTGGTCGTCACAACTATACGTTTGCTCGATTTACTCTTGATTAACCCGATCGCTGGTTCCCAAGCCTTGCTAAGTTTATAGCCACAGTCACGGTTTATGAGGTCGTCATTGGTGCGAATTTCGATGGCCTCTCTAACAACGCTGTCCCAATATCTCGACGTCTGTACCAGAATCCTCGTGCGGTCATATTCCATGGCGTGATTTTCCGACAAACAATGTTCAGCGACCGCCGACTTGCTCGGATACATCAGACGAGTGTGCCTCTGGTGTTCACGGCATCGATCCTCGACGGTACGCATCGTCTGACCAATATACGACTTGCCACATTGACATGGAATCTGGTACACGCCGGCCTTCCTCAAACCGAGGTCATCCTTGGCGCTCCCCACTAGTGCACGAGTTTTATTTGGAGGACAAAACACAGTTCCGACCCGGTGTTTCTTCAGAATGCGAGCGATTTTCCCCGAGAGTGCGCCTGTGTATGGAATAAATGCAGTGCCTACCTCCTCCCTCGTGACTTCATCCATCTCAAGGGGTTGTGCTGCAGTGGTTGGGCGGAGAGCACGTTGAATCTGCCACTCTGAGTAGCCATTTTTTCCGAAATACAGTTCTCAGATGTTCCAATTCCTGGGGTAGACTCTCTGCGTCAGAGATAGTGCGCGCCCTATGTACTAGAGTTTTAAGTACCCCATTCCTCTGTGAAGGGTGGTGGCAGCTGTCTGCATGCAAATACAGATCAGTGTGCGTAGTCTTCCGATACACCCCATGACCTAGGGTGCCGTCAGCCCTTCTCTTGACCAAGA
Source organism: Schistocerca americana (assembly GCF_021461395.2). Taxonomy (NCBI): domain Eukaryota; kingdom Metazoa; phylum Arthropoda; class Insecta; order Orthoptera; family Acrididae; genus Schistocerca; species Schistocerca americana. Next base: position 584,464,785 of record NC_060123.1, on the reverse strand, counting down.
CGTCAAGGAAAGGTAATTTACCCTCCGTTTCAGTCTCCATAGTGAATTTGATGTTGGGGTGTATGGAGTTTAGATGTGTAAGGAAGTCACGGAGTTTATCCATACCATGTGGCCAGATGACGAACGTGTCGTCCACGTAACGGAAAAGGCAAGTAGGTTTCCATACGGATGACGACAGGGCTTCCTCCTCGAAGTTCTCCATGTACAAATTCGCTACCACCGGTGAGAGTGGGCTACCCATGGCGACTCCCTCCGTTTGTTCGTAGTATTCTCCATTAAAAAGAAAATACGTGGAAGTCAAAACATGCCTAAAAAGTTCAGTGGTCTTCTTGTCAAACTTCTGACTAATCAGTTCTAGTGACTCTCGCAGGGGTACCCTCGTAAACAAGGAAACGACGTCAAAACTCACCATGATATCTGACTCATCCAACCTGAAGCTGTCAAGGCGTTTAACAAAATCCACGGAATTACGGATGTGATGAGGGCATTTACCCACATAAGGACTTAATATTCCCGTCAGGTATTTGGCCAGAAAATATGTAGGTGCCCTGATGTTGCTGACAATGGGGCGTAATGGTATCCCCTCTTTGTGAACCTTCGGGAGTCCATATAGTCTCGGCGGTACCGGACCTTGGGGTAACAATTTCTTAGCGTCACCCTCCGGTAAATCTGCGTCCTTGAGAAGCGCCCTCGTCTTGTTCTCCACCTTCTTTGTAGGGTCAACGCTGATCTTCCGGTAGGAATCGTCATTTAGCAGGCTCTGCATCTTATCAGTGTAGTCCTTATGGGAGACAACAACTGTAGCATTGCCTTTGTCAGCCGGTAAGACAACAATTTCAGAGCGCTCCCTCAGATCACGAATGGCCGCCCTCTCTTTACTGCTGATATTTGACTTCATCGGCTTGGATTTCGTCAACGCACGACAAGTTTCACGACGTATTTCCTCGGCTGATTCTGGCGGAAGTCGAGCTGCAACCTGTTCAACAGCACTAACAATTTCTGCGACCGGAGTGAACTTGCGGGTGGGAGCGAAGTTGAGACCTTTCTGCAAAACCGAGACTGCATCATCACTCAACACCATGCCACTCAAATTGATGACAGTCTTGCACGGAACCTGTAGAGATGGTTTGTCAAGGAGACGTGAGAACTTAGCTGTTTGACGTCCCGTAGCCTTCTTATGGGCGGAATCAGCTGACACCCAGGTGACACCATCAATCCAATCCCAGGAACAAGAAGTAAACTTACTAGCCAGTTGCAAATGTAGTTTGAGTAATTCCTGTGAGATAAACTCAAGGCTCCGGCGGGTGAATTGCACTCTCTCACGTACCAATGCGAGGCTGGCTCGTTTCTTGATTCTCTTAGCTGCTGCAGAATCGATGTGATGCATAACCTTAGCAAAATTTGGAACAACATTCTCGGAACGACATCTCTTTAGAAAGGCAAGAGTACTTAGCAAACGACATCTACGGTGGCGCAACTTTTCAAATTTCTTCATGCTGCGATACATCTCCTCCCCGTGAAGCTGCATGATGTGATTCTTGAGTTTCTCCCGGCGTATTTGATAGTCAAAATATCCACGGGTGTGCTGCTGGTCTACAGTGTCCAACGGGCACAATATTTCGGCGATCATACATGTCGCCATCATCAGGTGAACTGACGGACTGAGCTCCTGTGAACGTGCCGGCACGGAGATCCGTACGCTATGGCTGCTCAGAGGGAACTGGGTTCGGTCGCGGCGGCGGCCGATTTAAATACCCTCCGCCCGCGGCGCGCTCCCTCCGCCGTCCGCGCCCCGCGCCACGGTCGCGCGGTGGAACAGGTTGCGACGGCGTCTGAGATGACGTCGGAGTGATGGCTCTGTCCGCCGTGGTCGTCACAACTATACGTTTGCTCGATTTACTCTTGATTAACCCGATCGCTGGTTCCCAAGCCTTGCTAAGTTTATAGCCACAGTCACGGTTTATGAGGTCGTCATTGGTGCGAATTTCGATGGCCTCTCTAACAACGCTGTCCCAATATCTCGACGTCTGTACCAGAATCCTCGTGCGGTCATATTCCATGGCGTGATTTTCCGACAAACAATGTTCAGCGACCGCCGACTTGCTTGGATACATCAGACGAGTGTGCCTCTGGTGTTCACGGCATCGATCCTCGACGGTACGCATCGTCTGACCAATATACGACTTGCCACGTTGACATGGAATCTGGTACACGCCGGCCTTCCTCAAACCGAGGTCATCTTTGGCGCTCCCCACTAGTGCACGAGTTTTATTTGGAGGACAAAACACAGTTCCGACCCGGTGTTTCTTCAGAATGCGAGCGATTTTCCCCGAGAGTGCGCCTGTGTATGGAATAAATGCAGTGCCTACCTCCTCCCTCGTGACTTCATCCATCTCAAGGGGTTGTGCTGCAGTGGTTGGGCGGAGAGCACGTTGAATCTGCCACTCTGAGTACCCATTTTTTCGAAATACAGTTCTCAGATGTTCCAATTCCTGGGGTAGACAAACGGAGGGAGTCGCCATGGGTAGCCCACTCTCACCGGTGGTAGCGAATTTGTACATGGAGAACTTCGAGGAGGAAGCCCTGTCGTCATCCGTATGGAAACCTACTTGCTTTTTCCGTTACGTGGACGACACGTTCGTCATCTGGCCACATGGTATGGATAAACTCCGTGACTTCCTTACACATCTAAACTCCATACACCCCAACATCAAATTCACTATGGAGACTGAAACGGAGGGTAAATTACCTTTCCTTGACGTCTTGGTCAAGAGAAGGGCTGACGGCACCCTAGGTCATGGGGTGTATCGGAAGACTACGCACACTGATCTGTATTTGCATGCAGACAGCTGCCACCACCCTTCACAGAGGAATGGGGTACTTAAAACTCTAGTACATAGGGCGCGCACTATCTCTGACGCAGAGAGTCTACCCCAGGAATTGGAACATCTGAGAACTGTATTTCGGAAAAAATGGCTACTCAGAGTGGCAGATTCAACGTGCTCTCCGCCCAACCACTGCAGCACAACCCCTTGAGATGGATGAAGTCACGAGGGAGGAGGTAGGCACTGCATTTATTCCATACACAGGCGCACTCTCGGGGAAAATCGCTCGCATTCTGAAGAAACACCGGGTCGGAACTGTGTTTTGTCCTCCAAATAAAACTCGTGCACTAGTGGGGAGCGCCAAAGATGACCTCGGTTTGAGGAAGGCCGGCGTGTACCAGATTCCATGTCAATGTGGCAAGTCGTATATTGGTCAGACGATGCGTACCGTCGAGGATCGATGCCGTGAACACCAGAGGCACACTCGTCTGATGTATCCGAGCAAGTCGGCGGTCGCTGAACATTGTTTGTCGGAAAATCACGCCATGGAATATGACCGCACGAGGATTCTGGTACAGACGTCGAGATATTGGGACAGCGTTGTTAGAGAGGCCATCGAAATTCGCACCAATGACGACCTCATAAACCGTGACTGTGGCTATAAACTTAGCAAGGCTTGGGAACCAGCGATCGGGTTAATCAAGAGTAAATCGAGCAAACGTATAGTTGTGACGACCACGGCGGACAGAGCCATCACTCCGACGTCATCTCAGACGCCGTCGCAATCTGTTCCACCGCGCGACCATGGCGCGGGGCGCGGACGGCGGAGGGAGCGCGCCGCGGGCGGAGGGTATTTAAATCGGCCGCCGCCGCGACCGAACCCAGTTCCCTCTGAGCAGCCATAGCGTACGGATCTCCGTGCCGGCACGTTCACAGGAGCTCAGTCCGTCAGTTCACCTGATGATGGCGACATGTATGATCGCCGAAATATTGTGCCCGTTGGACACTGTAGACCGGCAGCACACCCGTGGATATTTTGACAATAACAGCCTTAACATCCCTGACTCCAGCAGCAAGTATAAACTAAGCCTAGTGAGCGTTTCCAAGCGCGACGAGAGTAAATAAGCGCCGCAGCTGTTTAAATATTCCATACTGCAATCTGTTTCTTGATCAATTCTTTAAATAAACTATATTCCATACACCATCTTGTATTCTGTAAATTGTTTAAATAAAGAGTATTCCATACATTGCAGTGAATTTCCCCGAATTATTATTCAACTAAATAAACTAACTATATTCCAAACACCGATAGTATCGTATACAATGTTTCAATAAACAATATTCCACACATTGTCCAACTTGTTTAAACAATATTCCACACACTTCAATTGAATTCCTGACAAGTTCTTTAACTAATCAAATAAACTATCTCCTGTTCACCGTCCTCATCTCAGAAATTGTTTAAATAAACAGCATTCCACATAATCTCTACATATTGTCTATTGTTTAAACAGTATTCCATACACTTCCATCGATTTCCCTTTAAATGACCGAACAAATGAGTGTTTATCCTGCCAGTTTCCCAGAGGGGGTGGGGAGGGGTAGGGGAGGGGTATTACTGGGGGTTTCCCAGACAGTGGATATAATTACTTGATCGATTTAATTAAGTAGTCAATAAAATTTATGTCAAAAGTGTTCTTATATCGGTGAGAGCAGTTCGTGAGGGATGAAAGTAGCGGAGGTGGGGAAACAATAGGTTAAGGAGCTATCAATCAAAGGAGAACAATACGTTTGCCAATGAATGTATACTTGCCCCTGATATAGATAGTGCGCACAAACAAACTGTGCTCATGCAGCCTTTGGACTATTACCCTCAGGTACTGTGCACTATACAATATCTTTACACAAGTGCCTGTGCTCCTGTACTAAACGTGTAGTCTGAGCCCAAGATTCATGTCTAGTAAAATAGCCGGACAAGGCAATGGTAGATATCGTGCAGTTCGCTACGATGCATGCAGCAGAAGAGCAAGGAAGCAGATAGAGAAAGTAGAACATCGGTTACAAGAAACAAGGAATGTAATTCCATGAGCTGTTGCATCAAAACTGTCTGTCGTCTGTCTCTGAAAATGGGTCTGTGGACTTAGATAAGAGTTTTATTAATTTTTGTGTTGTTGCTGAAGACAGCTGTGTACATTGTTAATAGGTCGCCTGCCAAAATGATTGGTGGAAAGACGCCTGGGGATGTATGGTCAGTTGGAAAAAGCTTTTCACATACGTGAAATTCTGGTTCCGAAGTGGTGACTCTTAATCCTAAGAAAAAATGGCATAAATTGGGTCTTGAAGTCGAGGAAACAGCTATTTTCAGGTATTGTGAGATTGCGAAAGGGTATTGTCCGGTTGATTTTGACACATACATCATTAAGAGTGGAGACGTATTTTTAGAAAATACGGAACACTGTAAAAACATTTACTTACGGTTGTATGCCCAGAGAACTGCTACAATACGAGAGTAGAATCGATGACCAAAAAAAAAAAAAAAGAAAGATTTTTCAATTCAGAGAGGAAGAAGCACGTGGCAGTTTACTTTGCTGAATTCCATGTCAGTGTCAGAATGGTCCTCAGACAATTGAAGAGGCTTTGTTATTGCTCATGTTGATCAACGAAAGAAGACGATGGATGAAGAGTACGACTCATCAATGATAAATAAAACTAGTGGATCTTCCTTAAGGAGAAAAAGTTTTATTTCGTGAGTACTTAAAAATATCATAATTCAGTATAAGGCAACATTAGTGGTTAAAGGACCTAGGGCTATATTTTATTTTTGACACATGGATCTATGCCGACAATTGTAAAAACGGCGATGGTACATTAGTCCTTACTAATGTAAAATTACTACCTTCTGAAGAAGACAAGTTTATATTTAATTCTTTATCCATTGCAACTGGTCGGCTGTTTATAATTTTATTACGTGAAACCGTTGTTGTTGTGCAGCTATGTTTAAAATATTGAGGTGGTGATTATTATGAAGTCTAATTACAAGTTGTGAAGTACGCTTCGGTTGGATACCTCTCTGCTTGAGTTGCTAAATACGACCTAAAAGTGAATCAGATTTATGCAGGAAGCGTATTCTGGAGTGGAACACTGACACTGAAATTTGTGTTCCACAATAAGAGATTTACTCAGAAGGCGGCCGAGGACGTTTACTGCATAAGTTTTTCACTGTGGTTGATAAAAACTGGGAATATGGTGCGTGCATATCGACTTCGCAGTCCACAGAAGATTAATCGCAGTGATGACATTGGTGTTCTTAAGAAAGTTAACTCTCACCAGAGTGTGCCGAAAACAATTTCTTCCTTCCCATTGATTAAGGGCTAAAGAAAGAAGAGCAATTTTAATGAGTATTTCGATATGTAATCCTGTTTCAGAACTGTTTGAGTTAATCTTCCTGAATTCCTTCAGCGGGTTTCAGCTCGGCATCTAGTACAGCGATGACACATGTAGATTTTTTTGAAGTCTCCTCCAGTAATGAATTCTTGCGAGTTTCTGATTTATGACAGAATCCTATGATAACGTCACTGTCGAAATCGAAGAATTTATGACATTTCAATTTGTACAAACATACTGTATCGTTTTAGCTTCTACTGAGACTGAACAGTTAATTTCTACATCGAGTGTTGACCATCTACGTGCCTTTTCGCATTTTGCAAATTATATTATAATCCTGATGAACAAAAAATGATGTTATTCACCAGTTCATATTACACGTGGTGCATCATGCTACCGATACGGTGACCTAAAGAAAACTTTTTATTAGTCGTCATCAGCCCTGTGGCCGCTCTTTAACAATTCTCGTAAAGACGCATTGCTTTCTTTGTTGCTTCATGCATATACAGTTTTCGGTTACTTGTAACATCCATGGCTAACTGCCCCTCTATGTTCAGTAGAGCAGTTAAGACACTTCAGGAGACGAGATCGTTAAGACACAATATGTAGGGCAGTGGTTTACTCACCGGTAAGCGCTTCCAGCGGAGTAGGACACGTGACATTTCCTTGTAAGGAAACAACACGTTTCCTTGTCTCCCATTAGCAGATCTGAGGCCAGAGTAACAGAAGCATCGCGTCGCCTTGTAAGGAAGCGTGGCTTTTTCTGGCTTCCTACAGGCTTGCTAACAAAGAACAGACGCCATGCTAAGCTGAAGAAACCAGAAGCACACACACAAAAGGACATAGGATGCGGACATGTTTCGCAGATTATTATCCACCTGTAAAGCTCATCACTGATGTCTTAAAGAACCGAATTCCCATGTATAAAAACCGAGCGAGATGGCGCAGTGGTTAGCACACTGGACTCGCATTCGGGAGGACGACGGTTCAATCCCGCGTCCGACCGTACTGATTTAGGTTTTCCGTGATTTCCCTAAATCGCTCCAGGCAAATGCCGGGATGGTTCCTCTCAAAGGGCACGGCCGACTTCCTTCCCCGTCCATCCCTAATCCGATGAGACTGATGACCTCGCTGTCTGGTCTCCTCCCCCAAAACCAACCAACCAACCCATGTTTAAAACAGCTTCAAATGTCTGATTACATTAAAAATGAGTTAATGCGTTGAATATTCGACATTAAGTGTGTATGATAGAAGAGAGAAAACCGTAACTAGGACCACGGCTGTAAACAGCGGTAAGAAACACTCGACGACAGTAGCAGGTGAACAAGGCAGCCATCCAGTTTGAAATGAATGATGTTTTTCAGTTAACCTTAACCATCGTTAAAACGCATTTAAACCTATCTTCTTCCGAAGGACAAGAAACCTGCATACAGTGTGATAATATAAATCACAATCAAAATTTCATGGACCAATAATACGTGTCATACAGAAACTACTACCTACAACAAGTGCAGGCCTGTCACAAACAACATGATACACACCAACATAGGAAAAGTAGTACTTACAAACTTCACATTAGCAGTGAGTCAGTTAGGAAAACGATCTAACATCTCCACATGAAATGTGTCGGCAACGGTCTGTATGTCAGTTTGTAAAAGTTAAGGTCCCTAAAATCAAGGGCTTGTCACATCAATAAAATCAATTACGTAAAATGCCAGACCGTGTTTAGAGCTACATGCTGAATGAGGGTGAGTGGATACTACGGACTCCAAGCGAATAAACGAGTATAGAATAAAATGTTGTTGTGCTCATCAGTCCAGAGATTGGTTTGATTCATCTGTCCATGCTACTCTATCCTGTGCAAGCCTCTTCACCTCTGAATAACTACTGCAACCTAAATCCTTCTGAATTTGCTTACTGTATTCATCTCTTAGTCTCCCTCTGTGACTTTGACCCTCCACTCTTCCCTTCAGTACTAAATTGGTAAACCCTTGATGCCTCAGAAGGTGTCCTACCAACCAATTCCTTTTTCTAGCCAAGTTGTGCCACAAATTCCTCTTCTTCCAATCCTATTCAGTATCTCCTCATTGTTACATCTACGTCTACATGGATATTCTGCAAACCACATTTAAGTGCCTGGCAGAGGGTTCATTGAACCACCTTCACAATTCTCTATTATTCCAATCTCGTATAGCGCGCTGAAATAATGAACCCCCCTATCTTTCCGTACGAGCTCTGATTTCCTTATTTTATCGTAGTGATCGTTCCTCCCTATGTAGGTCGGTATCAACAAAATATTTTCGCATACGGAGGAGAAAGTTGGTGATGGGAACTTCCTGAGAAGATTGCGTCGCAACGAAAAACGCCTTTCTTTTAATGATTTCGAGCCCAAATCGTGTATCATTTCTGTGACACTCTCTCCCATATTTCGCGATAATGCAAAATGTGCTACCTTTCTTTGAACTCTTTCGATGTACTCCGTCAGTCCTATCTGGTAAGGATCCCACCTCACACAGCAGTATTCTAAAAGAGGACGGACAAGCGTAGTGTAGGCAGTCTCCGTAGTAGATCTGTTACATTTTCCAAGTGTCCTGTCAATTAAACGTAGTCTTTGGTTAGCCTACCCCACAATATTTTCCATATGTTCCTTCCAACTTAAGTTGTTCGTAATTGTAATACCTAGGTATTTAGTTGAATTTCCGGCTTTTAGATTAGACTGATTTATCGTGTAACTGAAGTCTGAGTTCCTTTTAGCACTTATGTGGATGACCTCACACTTTTCGTTATTTAGGTTCAACTGCCACTTTTCGCGCCTTTCAGATATATTTTCTAAATCGTTTTGCAGTTTGTTTTGAACTTTTGATAACTTTATTAGTCGATAAACGAAGTGTCACCTGCAAACAACCGAAGACGGCTGCTCAGATTGTCTCCCAAATCGTAATCTACTCATTTAATCTTCAGCATTCTTCTGTAGCACCACATTTCGAAAGACTCTATTGTCTTCTTGTCGAAAGTGTTTATTGTCTATGTTTCACTTCCATACATGGCTACACTCCATACAAATACTTTCAGAAAAGTCTTCCTGACACTTAAATCTGTACTCGATGTTCACAAATTTCTCTTCTTCAGAAACGCATTCCTTGCCATAGCCAGTCTACATTTTATATCCTCTCTATTTCGACCATCATCAGTTACTTTACTTACCAAATAGTAAAACTCATTTACTGCATTAAGTGTCTCGTTTCCTAATCTAATATTGTCATCATCATCTGATTTAAATCGACTATGCTCCATTACCATCGTTTTGCTTTTGATGATGTTCATCTTATATCCTCCTTTCAATACATTGTTCATTGCGTTCAACTGCTCTTCCAGATCCTTTGTTGTCTTTGACACAATTACAATGTCGTCGGCAAATCTCAAAGTTTTTATTTCTTCTCGATGGATTTTAATTCGTAGTCCAAATTTTTCTTTTGTTTCCTTTACTGCTTGTTCAATATACAGACTGAATAACATCGGCGATAGGCTCTCCTTTCTCACTCCCTTCTTAACCACTGCTTCCCTTTCATGCCCCTCGACTATTGTAACTGCCATAAGGTTTCTGTACAAATTATAAATAGCCTTTCGCTACCTGTATTTTACCCTTTCCACCTTCAGAATTTGAAAAAGAGTATTCCAGTCAACATTGTCAGAAGCTTTCTCTAACTCTACAAATGCTAGAAACGTAGTTTGCATTTCCTTAACGCAATAAAATGTTAACAAATACAAAAAATACTAACATACGTAAAGACCCTTACAGGAGCGTCAGGCCATTATCGTACGGAAGTGATGACCTCTTTGTATAAGTACGAGCATAATGACTGCAAAGAGATTAATATCACCTTCAGTACATCATCGTAAGAAAAGTAATAATGCCATTGCTTAAGCACTCTATGGAACAAAATGACATAAAGAACAAAAATTCATAGGTACCCGTAGAGTGACAAACGTAGCAAGTGTAGGTGACATCAATATCATAGCAAGACATAAAGTGACAAACGAAACTTTATGCACAAAAATTGTGTAATAGAGTTTTGAGGAAATGCAGCACTCTCAAGGCTACCGGCAGTCGTATGAAGATAAATCCAAGAATGGACCGTTGGGAAGAATTAGAGGTCTATAAACATCTAGACTGTAAACAGGGCAGTTTACAAAAAAAATCATACGACTGCTGGTAGCCTTTGGGAATGATTCATTTCCTCAAAGTTCTCTTATACAATTTTTGTGCACACAGTTTCGTTTGTTAGTTTATGTTGTGCTAAGATATTGGTGCCACCCACTCTTGTTATCTTTGTCACTCTGCACGTACATATGAATTTTTGCTCTTGACTCTCGTTATGTTTAATAACGTGCTTATGCACTGGCATTATTACTTTTCTTACGATGATGTACTGGAGGCGACATTAATCTCTTTGCTATCATTATGTTTGTAATAATGTGCTTATGCATGACATCACTATTTCCGTACGATAATGCACTGATCGTTCTATAAGGGAGTTAAAACATGTTAGTATATATTTTTTTGTACTTGCATTTTTCAACATTTTATTCTATATTACTAGCTTCCCTGTTTTGGTATATATGATGTTGTTTGTAGGTAGTAGTTTCTATATGACACGTAATATTATTCCATGGTGTTTTGATTGTAATTTATGTTATAGCATTGTATGCAGGTGTCTTGTCCTTCTGAAGGAGACGGTTTTAAATTATTGAAACCATAGTTAAGGTTAACTGAAAACCACCATTTATTGCAACTAGTTGGCTATCCTATCCGCCTTCTATTCTGTAACCATTCCTGAAGTGCATCCATGTTCAAAATATTGAAGTCGATGAGAACTACAGTTATTGTATATAAAACGTGCTACGTTATGTGCTTTATTCATATTAGTTGATAGTTCCACGATAAACCGAGAAAAGGCAGCTCTATAATTTCTGATTCTCTCTAGTGAGGTCTTTGTCACAATGTGTACATGTAAACAGTGGTACGTGTCAAAATTATCGGGTTTTGAGAAAAGGGTGACACAGAGCCGTACTGTATTCATCTTCTGCTACTACTAGTTTCGTGCACAAACCATTATTTTGGTGTGAAATAATGAACAATAGTACCCGCATGTCACACAAACTGAGACATGGAATCACGCTTACTGGTATATTTATTGCAACTGAGCACATCTAGTATCGAGAAAGTTCATAGATCTGGAGCTGAGACCGGTTCAACAGCAACAAAGTAACTGGACGTATTTAATACGTAATCAGCTCATCGACAAGACATACTCACGTCTTTCATATCTAGCTGACGTTTTATGACCGAAAGAGACAGTAATAATAAACAAATACAATGCAACGCTGCCATGAATTTTTCAAGACATATAGCCGCCCGAAGAAAATGTTTGAAAGACATGGATGCCACTAGAATAACGAAAGTGATGTTAGAGCCAGCAATATGCTAAAGTAAACTTTGATAAGTTAAGTCCCTTTTCATTGCTTACGTTAATTTTCGTGATAGCGTGATGGCAGAAACGTTAAGGGCTATCCTTAATATTGTTTTCATGCTGTAGTACAGGTAAGACGTCAATAACATTAATTTCATATTGAGCTGAATCATACATTAATTTTTGAAATTTTGTACATAATCATTGCAAATATTCGTAACGGAAATAACAGTATCATAAACTGAAACAATATGGCCATTTTAAATTTATAACTTTGAGAGGTTTCACAATAATGTTTCGTTAACTCGCCCAGAAAGTAAACAGTGCTAAGTCAGTGCTAACTGCAGTCATTTTGTAAGTATACAGTATCCAGTGCCGAGTGACGTATTTTTAAAAATAGAGTTTTGGATAGAATTTGCTATTTTAAAATTATATCGTTACTCTAGGAATATCCCCAAACAAAGACATATCTGTATAAAAAAATCAATGTGGATGTGTTTCAAATATCTTATTCATGAGATTTTAATGAAACGTTACTCTGCAATTTCTAGAAACAATCAGCTTGTCTCTTACCATTGTCTATAACTAAGGTCTTCAACTACATTGCTTTTATTAATTTAGGATTCTTCACTCGACGACTAATGAAACATTCGGAGTAAAAACTGGTCAGTCACTCGAATAGTATAGTCCGGGTGGTTTGAGCTCCGTTTTAAAAGAAGATGCTCAATGTTTATGAACTACGTGTCTTACAATGAAATAATTTTGCGAGTAAATTCAGTGGTATGTTAGTGAGAAAAAGTGTCGAAGAAGTTTGAAATTACGAGTACAGTTTGTTGCAATTTGTCAAATTCTGTCATTAAACCTGTACTGGATGTATATAGTCTGCATAGTTTGCGCTAAGCGAGTTACACATCAAGACACATACACCGTTTTTAGCTGTTATACTTGACTTATTGCGATAAGCTTTTAACCCAATTTTATACCTCACAATGGGTGGATTAAGACTGCACTTTACATTTTTAATTCGAGAGATAATTATATGACAAACTGAAAATCAAAATACGTAGCAGATACCGCGGCACTGAATGTTTTAAAAGAAAGTGGCATTTTCTTCTTTTAACAAAATTATTACAGCAAAAGTGGTAGACGCCACACCTTTCAGTCAAATTTTTGTCGGCTCCGAAAGCTGTTAAATAGGCAACGTTCAATAATATACGTTGAGGTAACAAAAGTTGTGGTATACCTCGTAATATCGTGTTGGACCTCATTATGAACCGAGCGAGGTGGTGCAGTGGTTAGCACACTGGACTCGCATTCAGCAGGACGGCGGTTCAATCCCGCGTCCGGCCATCCTGACTTACATTTTCCGTGATTTCCCTACATAGCTCCAGGCAAATGCCGGGATGGTTCCTTTGAAAGGGCACGGTCGGTTTCCTTCCCATACGTAACGCGGAATCGACCACTAGATGCCAAGAGTGGATGACCAGCCAGTATAAAAGAAGGTGTGCGTGGGGTGGGTGGGGGGGGGGGGAGGGGGAGAGGGGCAAAGAGGCAGGAACACCAGAACGGCTCCGTCAGGAGAGCACAGCGACTTAGAACGTGAACTAGTCACTCGATGTCACCCGAGTTACAAATCCATCAGAGACATTTCAATCCTTCTAAAGCTGCTCAAGTCGACTGCAGGCGATGTGACAGTGAAGTGGAAACGCGAAGGAACAGCCACAGGTAAATCAAGACCACGCAGACCACATGTACTGACGACCAGAGACTGTCAACCATTGGAAAAGTGGTTGTGAAAAATTCTGTGAAATCAACGGAACGAATCACTCGTGAGTTCCAAAGTGCTATCAGAAGTCCAGCTAGCGCACTGACTGTGCGAAAGAAGTTTAAAGAACGGGGTACCGTGGTCGGGCATCTCCTCATAAGCCACACATTGTTATTCAAAAGCGACGGTTGAGATGCTGTGAACAGAGGTGCCACTGGACAGTGGATGATTGGAAAAAGTGTTTTGTAATGATAAATCACGCTATATCCCTTATGAATCGGATGTAAGGGTTAGGGTTTGGGGAATGCCTGAGAAAAATTACCTGCCATCATGTGTAGTGACGATAATGAATTACGGAATGGATGGTGTTACGGTACGGGGGTGATTTTGGCGTGGTTCCCCTATTGCGCTTAAGAAAACGCTAAATGGGAAGGGATATGAGAACACTTTACAGCATTGTGCACTGAGTACAGTGGAGTAACTTACTGAAAGTGACCCCGGCAGTTCTATATATCTGAGTGGTATGTATTCTGTCAGACATGTAAACATGAAAATGTGGTAATGCAATGACGGAACAGTGAAACACATCGAGCCGCGTTCTGCCTACACGTAAGCTAGCAGCTGCAGTCACGCTAAACTGAGAGATCGTTCGCCGAAATCTTCACGTAAATTTAAACTTGCATTGGAGAAAACAGCCGACAATGCATGAAGCGAAAGAGAGCGATCACTGGCTGCCATCTGCATTGGGCCAACAAATGAAGACAGAACAAAAGGAGGACAATGATATGCTGCACAAACTGCGGACGTCAAATGGCTCCCTTTTCCTGCCTGCACGCTTTGTGAACAAGCACAAATACCGCTTCTGGGTAGACGATTAGTGAAATTACTGAAGATGCTCTACACAGCTAGCAGTATGACGTTATAGAGTCCAATTTTGACACGCAAAAACACTGGACATTGTTTATCCGAAAACAGAGCTACGCTTAAGATCGGTAGGCTGATATCTTGTATTTTTTTGTTGCAGCTGCATTTCATAATTTTCAACTACTTCTGAACGCCTGAAGGACAGTTCGACAATTAGAACTGATTTACAGTCAATGGTGATTGTGGGGACAGTGCGATAACCATGTCATCTTAAGATTAGGTGATAATCTCTGACCTTCATGATCGTGAGATACGTCCGCTTCTTAGTTTTTGCTCGTGGGCTATCTCAACAGCGAGCTCTGCGCCAATTGACCAGCGACACTGCATGAGTTAAGGCAATGAGTTAATACGACAGTAATAGTATTCAAGTTGAGATACTCAAGCGAACGATGAGGATCTCAATGGAAAATAGGACCAGTGTATACGTAGACGAGGTTCTGAATATGTAATTCTTTCCTCTTACTCATTTTTCTGTTCTGTATCAGTTCCTGCCTCTAGATTGTTACTAATAAGCAAAGACATTGTTCGCAAGTCTTCAGCAACACAGCAAAGTTTTCAATGTTTTAAAATCATATCTGTCTATTATGATATTCTTCTACTATCTGCTCCTCGACACCAACTCAAAGTATACGTTATGAAGCTAAACAATGAAGTTTGGATTTTTCGTTAACCAATATTTTTCCCAGATACACAGCCTTGCTACTTTCAGTGGCAGACATCAGTTCACTTCCATATGGCTAACGTCTTTTATCCATGGTACGTGCAGCTTTATCTAGTGAAACCGCAATGCCAAATCTTCCAGTCAATTTTCAGTGGCCATATTAACCATTCAAATATTTATTCCATGACACGTGTAACATTTCAATCCAGGCGGACGATAGAATTATTGGTAAGTAATTATTATTGGTAAGTAATTATTATACTGTAATCTTTGTACTGAATATCGATCTAACGTCTTGTATTCTCAATATTCTTACCTAACTTTCACGACTGGTTTAAGTTGTAAATCATTCAATAAACGTAAAATTTACATCTTGTTACATGCAAAATGTTTTGGTTATTGGGTTTCAGAAGCCTGTTTATTCTCTTCTTCCTTCAGCGAGTTTTCTACACCATGCGACGTCTTTCGCATCCAGATTTCCACCTCCTATCTTACAAGTCCTCTTGTTGCATGAGTCACACCTCACTCCATAGTTCCAGTGATTCCAGGATCTCCCTCTTTCTCTGTGTCGCCGAGGTCTCCAGTGTCGTTTTTCAGAAGGGCATATTTCCTCTGTCATTCTTCTAAGATGTCCATAGGATGTTAGGCGTTTGTTCTGAATTGTGTCTACAACAACCTTCGAACTCCCATCTGTTCTTGTATTACGTTGTAAGAGGTCCAGGATTAAGGAATTTGTGGCTAGCGCACTCGAGCAGATGTAATTTCGATGGAACGCTCACGCGCTCCCTGCGATACGTAAGCTGTAAGAGAATCTCAGACCATAGAGCAGTGTAGTATGCAGTGGGAACTGTGTGTCAGTAGGAGTAAGTAGTAGCGAGCAGTCGTATGTATGGAGTTGGCTGGGCCGGTCGTGGGGAGCGATGGCGGTGCCTGAGCGTTGTAGTATAAGGTAAAAGCAGCCTCTCACATGTGTACTAGTGTTATATCAAGTCCCATGTAAATGTTTTTTTAAAATCTGTTAATAATAATCTTTCTTATAAAAATTAACTTTTTACAATCATTCATCTCAATTTCAAGAATTTACTAATTTCTCCAATCCACGGTCATCCCGATTACTGTAAAGATAAATCAGTTGTTTCTTTTATACATGACAAATCTAGCGCCCAGCATTGCACTGGGCTGTGCCAGGAAAATTTCTTATAGGAGCAGATATATACGGGTTATCCGGCGACTTCACTGAGGTAAGAATTTTCAGTTAATTCAGTATGATCTTTCAAGGCCATGACGCAGCATTGCTGACGTCCCAATTTACCAGTTTACATTCACAGTCAATCAGTTATTGAAAGGTTATATATGTATGAGTCACATTTTTATCAGAAGATTAGTCACGTTATTATTGCGAGGTTACGGAAAAATAATTTGTTGGGAGGTTACACTAAATATGAATGCTATACATATATATATATATTTTTTTACTGTTGCGAGGTTACACTTGGCGACCCTGCCAGTGTAGCCTCCCAACGAATTACTATTCCATAACCTCGCAATAATAACGAGAGTAATCTTCCAATTAAAAAATTACTCATATATATAACCTTTCAATAAATGACTGACTGTGAATCTAAACTGGTAAATTTGGACGTTAGCAATGCTGCGTCATGGCCCTGAAAGATCATACTGAATAAATTGAAAATTCTTACCTCAATGAAGTCGCCGGATAACGCGTACATATCTGCTCTTATAATAAATTTTTCTGGCACAGCCCAGTACAATGCTGGCCGCTAGATTTGTCATGTATAAAAGAAACAACTGATTTTTCTTTACAATAATTGGGATGACCGTGGATTGGAGAAATTAGTGAATTCTTTAAATTGAGATGAATGATTGTCAAAAGTTAATTTTTATAAGAAAGATTATTATTAACAGATTTAAAAAAAAAACAGTTACATGGGACTTGATATAACTACAGTACATATGTGCGAGGCTGCTTTTACCTTATACTACATCGCTCAGGCACTGCCATCGCTCCCCACAACCGGCCCAGCCAACTCCACACACACGATTGCTCGCTACTACTACTACTACTACTACTACTACTGCCACACAGTTCCTACTGCAGCCAAAACTGCTCTCTGGTCTGAGATTCTCTTATAGCTTACATATCGCAGGCAGCGCGTGAGCAATCCATCGAAATTACATTTACTCGAGTGCGCTAGCAACAAATTCCTTAGTCATGGAACTCTTACAATGTCATTTCTTACTTTGTTTCTGCTAGTTATTTCACAACTTCGTTTCCAAAAGTCCCGTTGCCATTGCTTTAAACGTCATCTCACTGACCCTGGAGATCTCCCACAGCTCAGCACCATACAGAGCAATGCCCACAACTATGGATTTCTAAACGCTCTTTTTCAAATTCTTTTGATACGTTTTTATACCAGATAATGGAATACAGCTGCTTAATTGTCATCTTCCCCTTTCCTGTTCTGTGCTTTATATCCTCGTTGCTTCCGTTCTTGTCCGAAATGATTGTCCCTAAATATTTATATGATAGACTACAGTGTGATATAGATCCATCACCATAATAAGATCCCTTCCTACGCCTCCGACTACTAATAATTCAGTCTTTGTGAAGGTTGTTTTTGTGGTGTCACCGCCAGACACCA
Organism: Schistocerca americana; assembly: GCF_021461395.2. Taxonomy (NCBI): domain Eukaryota; kingdom Metazoa; phylum Arthropoda; class Insecta; order Orthoptera; family Acrididae; genus Schistocerca; species Schistocerca americana. Next base: position 584,447,092 of record NC_060123.1, on the reverse strand, counting down.
CACTTGCTAGGTGGTAGCTTAAATCGGCCGCGGTCCATTTAGTACATGTCGGACCCGCATGTCGCCACTGTGTGATCGCAGACCGAGCGCCACCACAAGGCAGGTCTCGAGATACGGACTAGCACTCGCCCCAGTTGTACGGACGACTTTGCTAGCGACTACACTGACGAAGCCTTTCTCTCAATTGCCGAGAGACTGTTAGAATAGCCTTCAGCTAAGTCCATGGCTACGACCTAGCAAGGCGCCATTAGCCTTACATAGTTTGAAAGTTATCGTATGAAATGTCTCATCAAGAATGCTGTAAACAACAAAGGATATATAAAAGTTAAGTATTCGAGGAGCTGCATACTTTTCTTGCTACCATTCACTACTTATCCTGTTCCAGAATTCAGGCCCGTCTGCATTAGATAGATTTCGGCCCCGTCTATCTACAAGGTGTTGGCACATTTACCAACACATCATTGGCAACGAGGGAAACGTGTTCTTTCTAATTGCTTACGTTTACTTGTGTCATGGCTTCGCCAGATGTACTGTCCGAATTTTATCGCTTGCAGAATCAGCAGACGCAGGCGTTATTGGATGCCCTTGGACAGCTCGTCTAGGGTCAACGTGCCATGCAAAACGATGCGGCAGCAGCCGCTTCACCGCTCCCGCAGCCACAACATGCAGTTGCACCGCCTTCCCAGACGTGGAATCGTGGACCGAGTGGTCCCGCCAGTTTGGATTCCATCTCGCCGCCTACAGAATTCAAGGTAATGAGCGGCAGTCGTTTTTGCTTTCGTGTGTAGGTGTGTCCACCTACCGTGTGATAGTGAAATTATTTCCCCGCCGCGACGTAGCAACTCTGTCCTACGAAGAAATTTTGTCGGCATTGGACGCCTATTTCAAAGAAACAGTTGATGTAGTTGCAAAGAGGTATACGTTCTTTCGTACAAAACGTACGGCCGATCAAACTAATAGGGAGTGGGTTGCTACTTTGCAAGGCCTTACTAGGGATTGTGCGTTTGAATGTGACTGTGGCCTTCCTTATTCAGATACAATGGTACGTGATGCAATTGCACAGAACGTTTCTGATGATCGCATACGGGAACAGATTTTGAAACTAGTTAATCCCTCCCTTCAACAAGTGATAGACATATTGGATAGGCAAGACACACTTGACTGTGCTCAGGACTCATTTGCAACTTCGCCAGCCGTGTGTAACATTAACCGGCCCTCCGGGCGCGCTGCGCGGCCCGGTCAACTGCCCTCGCGCACACCAACGCAGCTGCCGCCACGCTCTAAACCAGGTGTGCCGCGCCAGCACACAAATGCAGTGAAATCATGCCCGCGGTGTGCTACTAGACATTCGCGTGACAATTGCTCGTCACGCCAAGCTATTTGCTTTTTCTGTAATAAGAAAGGACATGTTCAAAGTGTTTGCCAGAAAAAGCTCCGATCAGACAATCACAATCATTCCCGGCCCTTTGCTTCGCGCCGGATTCGAACCAAGGACACTCAGGCTCGTGGACCTTCGCCCATGGACATTCATGTAGTTAATTCCACTTCGTCCAGTGCCGCTGTCTCTATCAGTGACTGTGTTCGTCCCACAAAAAGTGTGCGTCGACGTCGCCGGAAATCACGTCAATTAGCAAGTGCTGCTGTACCTGTATCAGTTCAAATTGCACGAGACAGTCGCTCTTGTCATCAGCAGGACAATAAACTTTTTGTAGATTTGGACTTTAATGGCACGGTCATACCATTCCAGCTCGATACCGGAGCTGCAGTTTCATTGCTCAATCACGACACGTACAAACAACTGGGCAAACCTCCGTTGCGTGCCGCAAATGTTCAGCTCAGTACATATTCCGGACAGAAAATTCCTGTGTTAGGACAGTGCAGCCTTCTTGCAACATACAAGGGACAAACAAAACTTGTGTCATTTTACGTTCTTCGTTCTTCTACTGCAGTGAACTTGTTTGGTTTAGATTTATTTCAGTTGTTTAACATGTCTATAGTAAATCAGGTCCTATCAGTGACTCAGACTGTGCCTTCAGACAGTGTTGGTCGGTTATGTGAAGAATTTACAGACATTTTTGCACCGGGCCTAGGTTGCGCTAAAAACTATGAAGCACATTTTGAACTGAAAGTCAACGCGCAACTGAAATTTTTCAGAGCGCGCAATGTTCCTCACGCACTGCGTGTTGAGGTCGCAAGAACATTACACGATTTAGCATCACAAGGTGTGAGTGAATGTGCGCAATGCCTTTTCGATTTCAGCTCCGCTTCATCGCTTGCGCCGTACAGGTGTTCCGTTTTTCTGGACGACGGAATGCGAACGCGCTGTTCGCCAGTTGAAATCGGCGTTGCTTTCAAATACTTGCCTTACGCCATTCGATCCCCAGAAACCCCTTTTGTTGATGGTAGATGCATCGGATTTCGGGATCGGTGCTGTGCTTGCGCACAAAGATAGCTCGCATGTTCGCCCTATTGCCTTTGCGTCAAAATTGCTCTCGTCTGCGCAAAGCAATTATTCACAGATAGAGAAAGAAGCTTTGGCTCTCGTGTTTGGTGTTACTAAGTTTCATGATTTCTTGTATGGTCGTCACTTTACCATCATCACAGCCCACAAACCTTTGACGTCGCTTTTTCATCCGAACAAGCCTGTACCTCCGCGTACAGCGCAGAAATTCATTCGCTGGTCTATTTTCCTCTCGCAGTACCGCTACGATATCTTGTATCGGTCCACTGCTAAGCACGGAAACGCCGATGCGTTGTCCCGTTTGCCTGTTGCTGAGGATAAAGCATTCGATTCTTCTGAACTTGCTTGCATGTTCATTGATTCGGAAACCGATGAAGTGGTCGAATCGTTTCCGATTGATTCTCGTCGTGTAGCTACAACCACAGCTGCTGACCCTGTCCTTGCTACCGTTTTGCGTTTTGTTGCTACGCAATGGCCTTTGTCAAAGTCTCGGATCGAGGATCCGTTGGTTCGCCGATTTTTTGCTCACAAGGAGAGACTTTTTGTTCGACGTGGTGTTTTGTTGTTGCGTTCTGATAATGATCAGTTCAGAGTCGTGGTCCCACGTTCGTTACAGTCCTCTGTCTTACGGCTTCTTCACCAAGGACATTGGGGTATAGTGCGAACGAAACACCTTGCTCGTCAGCACTGTACTTGGTTCGGAATCGATGCTGCGATTACGAATATGTGTTCTTCTTGCATGACGTGTGCCGAACAACAATCCGCACCGCCGCGGAAAGTCTTTGCATGTCCAAAAGCCACTTCCCCTTGGCAACGCTTGCACATCGATTTTGCTGGTCCATTCTGGAATGCTCGATGGTTGGTTCTGGTAGATGCCTTCAGTAATTTTCCTTTTGTTGTCCGGATGTCTTCCATGACGTCCTCCACCACCATCCACGCGTTGTCTGCTATCTTTTGCATTGAAGGTCTTCCGCAGACTATTGTTTCCGACAATGGCCCACAATTCATGTCCGCAGAATTTCAGTCATTCTGCCAGGCCAATGGTATTCAACATCTGACATTCGCGCCGGTTTCGCCTCAATCAAACGGTGCCGCTGAACGATTGGTCCGGACTTTCAAGTCACAGATGTTGAAGTTGCAAGAGTCGCCTTCTCGGGAGGACGCATTGTTGCTCTTTTTGTCTTCGTATCGCTCTCAGCCCCGAGATGGTCGCTCGCCGGCTGAGTTGCTCCACGGTCGTCCTCGTCGAACCTTGATGTCTTTGCTGCATCCGCCGCATCAGGTTCCTGTGCAGCGGCAGACACCTGCTTTTGCTCCAGGCGACGTTGTATTCTATCGCAACTATCGAGGTTCACGGCGTTGGCTCGCAGGGCGCGTTCTTCGCTGCCTCGGCCGCGCGATGTATTTGGTTTTGGGGGCCTCTGGTGAGGTGCGTCGGCATCTCAATCAGCTGCGCCTCTGTCGTCGCACGGGTTCTGCCGCTCCCCGTCTGCTTTCAGCGTCGGTGCCGTCCGGTCAGCGCCCTGGGGACCCATCTACTGGCTCGCCTCATCCCCAGGTGTTACCGACGATGCCTTCCATTTTGCCCCATGGCGACGCGCCGCCGCAGCCGCCGCAGCAGCCGCCGCAGCCTGTTCTCCCGCCGGCGCCGCCCGCATTCGACGCTTCGCTGCAGCCGCCAAGCGCCTCCCTGGGTCACGCGCCGCCGATCGCCTCCCGTGACCAGCTGTCCTCCGCCATGGAACTCTTGCCCGCTCCGGACCACATGATGTCATCGCGCGTCGGGTACCCCGACGCAATGGAGGTCGACCCTTCGGCCCCTCCTCTCTCTCTACGGGCGCATACACCGCATGTTGGCGTGCATCCTGGAGTAGGCGTTTCCTAGCTCCCCTCGGACCGAATGGCAAGGTGCGGGTGGCACAGCCTCGCCTGTTGTTAGGCTCCCCACCTCATCGCATACGTCAACATGGGGTCCTCCCCACGGCGGGCGGAAGCCTTATAACACGACCGTTCGCCGATTTGCGGGGGAGGAATGTGGTGTCACCGCCAGACACCACAGTTGCTAGGTGGTAGCTTAAATCGGCCGCAGTCCATTTAGTACATGTCGGACCCGCGTGTCGCCACTGTGTGATCGCAGACCGAGCGCCACCACAAGGCAGGTCTCGAGATACGGACGAGTACTCGCCCCAGTTGTACGACGACTTCGCTAGCGACTACACTGACGAAGCCTTTCTCTCAATTGCCGAGAGACTGTTAGAATAGCCTTCAGCTAAGTCCATGGCTACGACCTAGCAAGGCGCCATTAGCCTTACATAGTTTGAAAGTTATCGTATGAAATGTCTCATCAAGAATGCTGTAAACAACAAAGGATATATAAAAGTTAAGTATTCGAGGAGCTGCATACTTTTCTTGCTACCATTCACTACTTATCCTGTTCCAGAATTCAGGCCCGTCTGCGTTAGATAGCGTGCATTTCGGCCCCGTCTATCTACAAGGTGTTGGCACATTTACCAACACATCAGTTTTCATTCGGTGAAATTTGTTTCCACATGCCAATCCTTTTTAATGTCTTGAGTAGCTCATTTTCTTTCTCGAAGAAAATGACCTAATCATCGGCGAAATTTAGAGAGAACTGGGTGTCCTTGCCGATTCTAATTCTTAATTTTTAACTTTATTCTCCTCTTTTTCAATATTTATTGATCTTTTTATTCGATACAATTACTTTTACATTCCTTAGACTGATATTGAGAACGTGCCTGTACATCGAATTAGACTGCACCTCTAAGAAGGACTGGAAAGTTTTATCATTATGAGAAACGTCTCTGCTGCCGCCTGGATACCTTAGCACACTAACTTATTCTCCATTAACTTTAATTTGTAAATGAAATGCATATCCAAGATGATGAATGACAGTGAATGAAAACGAAAAAAAATGGTTGACGTACACCGATCTGTTGCCAGTTTTCACTGCAGTTTTATTACGTTTTGTAATGGACGTTTTACATTCTCCTGGTGATCGGAAGATTCTTGCGGAAAGGTTGGTACACGGATTACTAATTCAGTCACATATCTAAACAGGAAACTTTCCAGCTTTTCTTCGCATTCCCTCGTTACGCGATCGTATATAATTTCTAAGAAGGATTATAGCGACCAGAACATTAGGCCAGTAGAATGGTATTTATTTGACCTATTTGACATCGACGTTTTCGATAAATGAATGAAAGGAGTGACTGATCATTTGGATAATTTTTTTTTAAGAACTAAATCGAAATGATTCAATAATCTGTTACTGTCGTCTTCTGCTTCGTTGCGTTCTCCCTTGCTTCAACTCGTCGAAAGTAATTCTGTGTCCGTCTACATATGAATACGTTTGTTCCTCTGTAATTTAACAAGCATTATTTTCTTATTCAAATAATGTTTGGTGTCCAAGTACATGATTCACAGTATGATGCCTGTTACATTTTAAATAGATGTCCTCGCGAAGAAAACCATTTTAGTGAGAATCGTGGGGACTACTACGCGTTTATTTATTGACAGTCTTCCATTATACAATATAGCAGGCAATAAAGTTTTACCCCAACGAGTTAAGCGTCCTGAGGCCTTTATTCTAAAGTTCCATGTAAAGTGGAGTCTTTCATGCTTTTATTTATCTCCAGTGTGGAGTGATACAAGGTGCAGAGGAAAACACTGCACAGTTTCTCCGCCAGGACGTCCTCTTGAAAAGTTGAGACCACGTTGTGTCCCTTAATAGCGCCTTCTGTTTCTCAGTATCACAGTACAACCTTCATGGAAAATATACACTCCTGGAAATGGAAAAAAGAACACATTGACACCGGTGTGTCAGACCCACCATACTTGCTCCGGACACTGCGAGAGGGCTGTACAAGCAATGATCACACGCACGGCACAGCGGACACACCAGGAACCGTGGTGTTGGCCGTCGAATGGCGCTAGCTGCGCAGCATTTGTGCACCGCCGCCGTCAGTGTCAGCCAGTTTGCCGTGGCATACGGAGCTCCATCGCAGTCTTTAACACTGGTAGCATGCCGCGACAGCGTGGACGTGAACCGTATGTGCAGTTGACGGACTTTGAGCGAGGGCGTATAGTGGGCATGCGGGAGGCCGGGTGGACGTACCGCCGAATTGCTCAACACGTGGGGCGTGAGGTCTCCACAGTACATCGATGTTGTCGCCAGTGGTCGGCGGAAGGTGCACGTGCCCGTCGACCTGGGACCGGACCGCAGCGACGCACGTATGCACGCCAAGACCGTAGGATCCTACGCAGTGCCGTAGGGGACCGCACCGCCACTTCCCAGCAAATTAGGGACACTGTTGCTCCTGGGGTATCGGCGAGGACCATTCGCAACCGTCTCCATGAAGCTGGGCTACGGTCCCGCACACCGTTAGGCCGTCTTCCACTCACGCCCCAACATCGTGCAGCCCGCCTCCAGTGGTGTCGCGACAGGCATGAATGGAGGGACGAATGGAGACGTGTCGTCTTCAGCGATGAGAGTCGCTTCTGCCTTGGTGCCAATGATGGTCGTATGCGTGTTTGGCGCCGTGCAGGTGAGCGCCACAATCAGGACTGCATACGACCGAGGCACACAGGGTCAACACCCGGCATCATGGTGTGGGGAGCGATCTCCTACACTGGCCGTACACCACTGGTAATCGTCGAGGGGACACTGAATAGTGCACGGTACATCCAAACCGTCATCGAACCCATCGTTCTACCATTCCTAGACCGGCAAGGGAACTTGCTGTTCCAACAGGACAATGCACGTCCGCATGTATCCCGTGCCACCCAACGTGCTCTAGAAGGTGTCAGTCAACTACCCTGGCCACCAAGATCTCCGGATCTGTCCCCCATTGAGCATGTTTGGGACTGGATGAAGCGTCGTCTCACGCGGTCTGCACGTCCAGCACGAACGCTGGTCCAACTGAGGCGCCAGGTGGAAATGGCATGGCAAGCCGTTCCACAGGACTACAGCCAGCATCTCTACGATCATCTCCATGGGAGAATAGCAGCCTGCATTGCTGCGAAAGTTGGATATACATTGTACTAGTGCCGACATTGTACATGCTCTGTTGCCTGTGTCTATGTGCCTGTGGTTCTGTCAGTGTGATCATGTGATGTATCTGACCCCAGGAATGTGTCAATAAAGTTTCCCCTTCCTGGGACAATGAATTCACGGTGTTCTTATTTCAATTTGCAGGAGTGTAAATTTTACTTAGGCTGCAAAAGATCGCCACCACTAATATGAATTTTACATGCTGCATGAAATGTTAAAAAAAAACAACAGAATAGAGAACAATATGAATGTGACAAAGGGCCACACGGGCTGGTTAAGCTCCCATCCATACAAATGGGAAACAGACGTGGAGGTTAATGAAAGGAGTCGCCCATTTCACGTTTCAGCTAACCACCGTCCCATGTCTTACAACACAAACGGGACGAAGTTAGCAGACAGCTACGGACTACCTTACCGAAAAATGAGAAACTTCATTTGCGCTGGTGACACTGCCAACCATGACTTCAGCAAGATCTTCATTGCCGCATGGTAAGGGCAAGGACCCAGAATTACCTGTAAGTGACTGCCCTCTACTGCGTTTCCTACATTTGTGTTTTCTAGCGGATTTTAAAACAGATCCGCGTGACAGCAATACAGTAAGAGGGATTCTCTATTTTTAATCGTAGTGATATAGTGATATGAGACATTGGCTTTTAGAAGATCTACACTCACGCAGGAATTATCTGAATGAGACGAAGATCGATAAATGTGATGTACATGTACAGAAAAACAAATGATTATAGTTTAAGAAAAATTAGATGATTTATTCAAGAGAAAGAGCTACACAAACTGAGCAAGTTAATAACGCGTTGGTACATCTCTGGTCCTCATGCAGGCATTTATTCGGCTTGACAGTGATTGGTAAAATTTTTGGATGTCCTGCTGACAATATTGTACCAGATTCTGACCAAATGGCGCGTTAGATCCCGAACAGTCTGGAGGGCCCTGCACATAATGCTTCAAATGTCGTCGTTTGGGAAGAGATCCGGCGACCTTGCAGGTCAAGATAGTGTTTGGCAAGCACGAAGACAAGCACTAGAAATTCTCGAAGCGTGCGAGCTGGCATTATCTTGCTGAAATGTAGGGCCAGGATGTCTTGCCGTGAGGAGAATAAATCGGCGAGTAGAATGTCGTCGACGCATCTCTGTGCTGTAAGAGTGCCGCAGTGGCAAACAAAAGGGTCTTTCGATAAAAAGAAATGGCACCCCTGACCATCACTCTTTGCTGGCGGACCGTATGGGTGGAAATAGTCAGGTTGGTATCCCATCACTGGTGTCTGGGGCGTCTTCAGAGACGTATTAGCTAGACGACGGTGCTCAGTTCCAAGCGGGACTCAGCACTGGAGACAATAAGTTCCAGTCAATGAGGTTCTAGGCGAAGACATGTCTGGAGACATCCCGAAACGCGGTGTGATAACAACCTGACTGTCTCCTGACAGACGGCCCGACAACCAGCAGTGCCGATCTGGAGAGCCATTTCTTTTCAGATCAGGACCTCGTTGATAGTCATCCGCAGCACCCTTGCAGTACAGCGATACGCCGACGATATTCTGCGCCCGGTTTTGTCGCCCTTCATGGCAAACCATCCTGGGATTACGTTTCAGCAAGATAACACCCGCACGCACACGGTAAGGGTTTCTACTGCTTGCCTTCGTGCTTGTCAGACTCTAACTATCCTGCATCTCGAGATCAAAAGAAACTGAGCCTCTAATGCTTAAACGTGAATTACAGATTTTTATACCAGTTCTTTAAGTGTTACCCAGGGTGCACTACTAGGAACCTAACCGCCTCACACCCCAAAGCTATTAAAAAATTCACTTAAAGAGTCATTGCCACACTTGCGTTCTATGAGCGCCAATATATAAAGTCAGGATATTTTTCATTTTAATTAATACCTCCAGGTTCTGCTTTATACGAAACTAATTTCATGTACTGCATTCCTGTAATTTTTCTATGTTTGAAGTTCGTCACTTCCTGCTTCATGAACGAATTTTAAAGCCAGACAAGACTTTTCTTTTTTTTTTTTTTTTTAAATTTTGGTTTCGAGTTGAATTTCCTTTTTATTCTTTTGACTAGAATTTTGGTTTCGAGTTGAATTTGATTCTGTACGTCAAGAAATCTGTGTATATCTGAGTTACTAGAGTAGAACTGACTATTGTACTTGCTGTGGAAACTTTCGCAAGCATTGGTGATTCTCTGCCCTCATGGATGGAGAAATCAGTGCGTTTTCGTCTATGTGAGTCCACTAAGTAGCCAAAAAACGTTTGTATTTTTTCATGCACAGGCATTGCGGACATTAAACTCTCAACAACCACATCAGGATCCAGCATTGGTAAACTAAATATGTAGGCCAGAAACTTTCCGATTTCATTTCTGACACAGTAGTCAGGTTCAAGTCCAAATGTTTGTATCTTTCGCCGCCAGCTCTGTTCTAGACGAAATTTACATCTTTGGATTCTTACATAAATTCACACTTCAGTTACAATTTTCATATTAGTTTCCTCAAAAACTGAAAACATTGTTGAAGGAGATAATTTTAGACCAAGTTTACCAACAGCTGCTGGTAAACCATTCTGGGAAGGTGAAGCTTTCTTATCAATCAACAAGGAAAAAAAAGCCATTGGAATGTGAAGTCCATTAATAAGCCTATGCATCGTAAATATTTCAAACAGTTTGTACAATGCCTGAAAGTTCCGTCAACGTGTTATATAAGAATCATGACGTTTTACAATCTTTCTGTCATCATCATTATGTAACAACATGTCCGTTAACGTTTTCAGAACAACAAGAGCCTCATAAATACTAGTAAGTAATTTTGGCAGATTTTCCCGCCAAGCTTTGTAAATGTATTTAAGTAATCTGTCGACGTCTTTAATATTTATTTCTTCGGCGTGTCCTCCTTTCAGTTGACAGTATAGTAGTTTTGTTGACGTCTTGCATATTACATCTTCTGTAGCTCTCCTTTTAAGATCACAAAATATTTTCTGCCTCTGAATTTTGTCACCAGATATTTCTGCGCTACTGTGGTCATCTTGCACGCCTGTGTCATCAACGGAGGCAGCTTTAATAATACTTTCACAGACGTTAATGTTGCAAGTCCATCTCGCTACAACACTTTTTTAAGAACTTTGGGAATCCGAAAGCGTAATCATTCTGGAGTAGCGTTTTCCTTCCCAGCCTATAACTGCATTAGGATAGCAGGACAAGTTCCCAAATTTGCGGGTCTGCTACATGAGCCGACAAACGAAGGCTGGGAGGGATGAGGGCGTATACCTGCTTCTAGCTAGACATATTCGGGACGCTTCCGTCCTGTCACCTGCTAAGCCCACCTTGTTACGGGAGGTGTGGATCCTGCGCACGATGTCGGTGCAGCTCTCAGCTGCCTTTACAGCCGCAATCGATGTGGCTTGTTAATTATTGTCTGCCGTGGCCTCCGACACAGTGTCGCACGCTCCGCAAACATAGCGGCGTCAGCGGCGAAACACGGACTGCAGATGACCGCAGACCACTATCCCACCTTCTGAAAAGTCGAAGGCAGCCAACCAGGTGGTCGAGAAGACACCGCTAGCCACCCCTAGCGAAACCAACAGGAAGGGGCCCGCGATTCTGCCGCTGGCTGCTCCCCATTCTGTCCACACCCAGGGACCAGAAAGTGCAATGCCGCCAACAGCAGCAGCAGCAGCTGTATGAACGCCATCTGCTCCCAGGGGCCTGTCATACAACCGCCGGCTGCTCCCAGAAACATCCACACTGTCGAGAGCTCTGCTGAGGCACCTGAAACGTCACTTGCGCCCGTTCGGAGCGCCTCCCTTCTCAAGGGGGTGACAACGAGAAAGCAAAGACGTCAATCGAAGCCTCCAATAAAAACTGAGACGCCTAAATATGGACGACAGCAAACCACCACACTGGATCTGCCAATACTTATCGAGCGTGACATCAAGTGCTGCGGTCCTTACCGGCTTAGAAGATAAAAACATACCAGCCACAATTCCACGAGCAGTCCGGAACGCCGATTCTTGCGGCTACCAGAGAAAACAGAATCCGCCCACAATAGATCATCGAGCACTATCTGCAGCAACAAACGAAAGGAATGACATCACACCAGTGATTGACATCACCAAAATCTCCTGGATATTTTCGTTACTTTATCGCACAAGCGGGAAAAACCTAACCGTCACTCACGCACTTCTTTTTCACACAGCGAACTTGATTCAACGTCAACCACAAGAGAATACAGCATACTCCCAGCAAGTAACGGCACAGACACACCCTTACAAGCTCAAACTACCTCCAGTTGTGACAGGAAGTTGTGCGACACAGGCCCTAATGAGGGTTGTAGGCTCCTCTGCAGAGGCGCTACACGTCCGCAAATAATGCCACAATGCCCGGGACAGGGAGAAATAATATAAATAAAATAGCTGGACATACGTAGCTGGGGCCGGCCGGAGTGGCCAGTTTATGATGTGATGTACAACACGTGATTTTTTTGTACGTAAGGTTTGGATTTCAAGTGCATTAAGATTTGCTATACGGACTACTCGATATGGACCAATATATAACAGAAAGAATTTTTGACATAGATTGCGGGCTTTATGGGTTAGCCTGTGGGAGCGGACCAGAACTTTGTCTCCTACTTGAAAATAAATATTCCTCTTTTGTGACTTCAATTGGCGCAGCCGTTGGTGAGCAGCTTGCTTAATATTTTGTTATGCAAGTTGAATAATCTCATGATGCCGTAGACAGCGAGGGGCTGATGTTGATTCTTTAAAACAAGATGTGGAGACAACTGTGTGGAAGTATTTGGTAATGAATTTATTACATCCTGAAACATGTGAAGGTATTTCTCCCAATCATTGTGTTTTGCATGACAAAAGATCTTGATAATTTCACCAATTCCTTCATTAACCTTGCTGCGGGATTCGATGAAGCATGGTATCTGGAGATAAAAATGGGGGAAATTTTGTGAGTCCGAAGACTACGTCGCCAAGTGCACGAACGAAATGCGGCCCTTTGTCAGAGATTACTGACGCTACATGCCCCACTTCTTTCAGAAACTGTTTAGTAAAAGCACATGAAACAGTGCAGGCCGTAGCTTTACGTAATGGGGTGAAAGTGACGAATTTTGAAGTTAATTCTACGCATAGAAAAACATAGGCATAACGTCTGTTTGTAGTGGGAATTGGGCCAAATAAATCAGCGGTCGCTTGCTGACGAAGACGTACAAACTGGACCGAAGATGCAAGGAGGAAAAAATAGATACGCCATGAAACTGTTCTAAGATTTCATCCAAAGTTAGCGGCCTATCCGTCTCTGGTATGATGATCGTATTGATCTGCCTTGAATCCAAAACAAGACGAATTGAACCACCCCGTTTAGACACAACATGTACTGGGGAATTGTACTGACTGGTAGCACGTTCAATAATATTGTGAGGTAACATAGATTGGATTTGCTGTTTGACTTTGTCACAATGAACTAACGGTATCAGATAAGGTGGAACAGCAAAAGGGGTATGGGGTTTTACTTGAAATTCATATAAAAAAATCTTTGATTGTGCCTGGAGCTGTGTCAAACACAGGAGAAAGCTCAGTTAAAATGTCATGTAAATCTTCCTTTTCTTGGTTCAAATGGTTCAAATGGCTCTGAGCACTATGGGACTTAACTTCAGAGGTCATCAGTCCCCTAGAACTTAGAACTACTTAAACCCAAGTAACCTAAGGACATCACACACATCCATGCCCGAGGCAGGATTCGAACCTGCGACCGTAGCGGCCGTGCAGTTCCAGACTGTAGCGCCTAGAACCGCTCGGCCACCCCGGCCGGCTCTTCCTTTTCTTGACTTGAAGCTAAATCAACTACCTTGATTTTATCTTGAATAATGTCACTAATTTCTGGTGTCGTATAGTCATTGTCAATGTTTGGGGAAGCAACAAAAATTGACGTCAGTGTTACGTCCGACGGGAGCTGAGACTGAATGAAATTAATTTTGTTAAGGTCTTGTTCTGCTTTCGACAAATGTTTGTGAAAGTCCAAAAAGAAGCAAACTCCATCATCGCAGAGACGAATCCAGTGATCTTAAAAATCTAGAATTGCTTTATATTTGTTCGAAAGATCGATCCCCAGAATGACGTCTGTAGTGAGAAGCGGAACTATTAAGAATGTAGCGTATAAGAAATGTGTGTCGACTTGAAATTGCAGATAACATTGCTGTTCAATATCTACACATTTGCCGGATACAGCACCACTGACCTTAGTATGAGAAAGCGGAAGTGTTGGAATGATAGAAACAGCTGCCCATATTTGAAAAGCGGCCTCACTAATGACAGACATGGGAGAACCCGAATCAAGTACTGCACAGAATTTGTGTGTGCCTATCGAAATATTAATGAGGGGATGATGAACAATTGGTTGTAGTTCGATTTTTTACAGCAGAATAACCTCTCGTATATCGTCACAACGGATAACTTGTGATGTAAAATTTTCAGCGGAATCATGGCACCGCTCCAGCTGCAGTGAGCCCAGTAGGCAGAGCTGTTAGTTGCTATTGTTGGTGTTCTGTCTCACGCTGATGATCTCCATTGTTTCGTGGATTTGGTGGACGAACTTCTACTAACTGTACTGTTCTACCTGATGAATTATTCAAATCGTGTCCGGGGTGGAACCGGAAATCAGGTTGATGAAATGGTACTCGCCTATCATTGCCGTGATTCTGTCGGCTGTCATTGGTTTGTCTCTGGTTATGTCTTGGATAATTATCATTACGTTTGGACTGTACTGATGAGTGGGTGGGTCATCAAAGGTTTGTCGCCGTTGGTAGTAATCATTGGTTCCGTATGGTTGATGGCGGTTCTGGTGCCACATTTGGCTTCTTTGTACAAAAGAAGTGTTGGAATTATTCTGCTGATTCTCCCAGTTTCTTTCACTGTCTGTGGAAGAATATTGCAAGAGAAATTGGCTGTCGGAATCAACCACATGGCTTTGTGAAGGTTGAATTAACATGAACGAGTCATGGGAAACTGTTTCTAATTGGCTTGCTGTGTTCTGGGAATCCGAAGGTAGAAGAGGAACCGATGCGGGATTTTGTGACTCTGTGGCGTCATTACTTGCCGCAGTTAGCCGGCCGGTGTGGCCGTGCGGTTCTAGGCGCTGCAGTCCGGAACCGCGGGACTGCTACGGTCGCAAGTTCGAATCCTGCCTCGGGCATGGATGTGTGTGATGTCCTTAGGTTAGTTAGGTTTAAGTAGTTCTAAGTTCTAGGGGACTGATGACCTAAGATGTTAAGTCCCATTGTCTCAGAGCCATTTGAACCATTTGAACTTGCCGCAGCATTGTTGTCAAATACCTGATTAGTTTGTGAAGTAGGAGGATTAGATGACAAAAGTAGGTCATAGTCCGGTTGTTGTTGCTTAGGCGATTTTGAGGAACTGCGTAACTGTACTTTATCACCCTTTCGATTTGTTTTGGACATCTTGAGGGAGACAATATGGCGGACAAGAAATTCAGAATGATCGTAATTCACAAGACGATATTTTGAACACAAAAAGTAAAATAATCAGAATGGACACATAAAATCAGTACAAGCAGAAGCAGAGCAGAAATAAATATTCACAAGCGTAGCAGCAAATGCAATATTACGCAACTAGCAATGCAGCGCACAGCTGAAACAATGGTGGCAAAAGGAATGCTCGAAAACAAAGTCTACAGTTGCGAAATATATATCCAAGAACGTCACCACGGAGGATGTCGCCAAGTGAAAGTGTCATGTCAAAAATTATCTTTAATAGTGGAGGTATCTAACCAAAATTGTTTCCTTTTTAATTAGTGAAAGTATCAAAGATAAAATTGTTCCAAAATAATTATTCAACAAACCAGCATCTGTCTGCGTCTGCGAACTTGTTTCGTGCACTCCTCCATTTTGCCAGTAATGAAACATGTATGTCACTCAGCAATCAAGTTTAAGAGAATAATGCCGTTTGTGCCATGGCATTAAGATGGTACTGAAAAATTAACTTTTGACTCTGATGTCGACTTAACGGAATTATATCTTAACTTGAATAATGCCAACCTGCCAGTTGTGCAGTGGCATAAAATTAATTATTTGAAATAACTTTGCTCTGGTAACTTTACTTATATCAAAATCGATTTCAAACCGTGAACTGCACATATATATTGCATAGGGGCCTGGCCTCATTTTCTTCACGTTCTTTCATTTGGTGGGTAACTTTACTGTACTACTCATTTTCATATTCAATACAAGCAAAAGGATGTGGATTATTATTCAAGCTGTTAGATTTAATCAAAATGATGATCTCAATATATATATATATAGGGTGGTCCATTGATCGTGACTGGGCCAAATATCTCACGAAATAAGCGTCAAACGAAAAAACTACGAAACTTGTTTAGCTTGAAGGGGGGATCCAGATGGCGCTATGGTTGGCCCGCTAGATGGCGCTGCCATAGGTCAAATGGATATCAACTGCGTTTTTTTAAATAGGAACCCCCATTTTTATTACATATTCGTGTAGTACGTAAAGAAATATGAATGTTTTAGTTGGACCACTTTTTTCGCTTTGTGATGGCGCTGTAATAGTCACAACATATGGCTCACAGTTTTAGACGAACAGTTGGTAACAGGTAGGTTTTTTAAATTAAAATACAGAACATAAGTACGTTTGAATATTTTACTTCGGTTGTTTCAATGTGATACATGTACCTTTGTGAACTTAACATGTCTGAGAACGCATGCTCTTATAGCGTGATTACATGCAAATACCACATTTATGCAATAAATGCTCAAAATGATGTCCGTCAACCTCAATTCATTTGGCAATACTTGTAACGACATTCCTCTCAACAGAGAGTAGTTCGCCTTCCGTAATGTTCGCACATGCATTGACAATGCAATGTTGTCAGGCGTTGTCGGTGGATCACGATAGCAAATATCCTTCAACTTTCCCCACAGAAAGAAATAAGGGGACGTCAGATTCGGTGAACGTGCGAGCCATGGTATGGTGTTTCGACGATCAATCCACCTGTCATGAAATATGCTATTCAATACTGCTTCAACCGCACGCGAGATATGTGCCGGACATCCATCATGCTGGAAGTACAACGCCATTCTGTTATGCAATGAAACAGCTTGTAGTAACATCGGTAGAACATTACGTAGGAAATCAGCATACATTGCACCTTTTAGATTGCGATCGATAAAATGGGAGCCAGATTACCTTCCTTCCATAATGCTGCATAATACATTAACCCGCCAAGGTCGCTGATGTTCCACTTGTCGCAGCCATAGTGTGTTTTCCGTTGCCCAGTACTGTATATTATACCGGTTTACGTTATTTCTCTTGTGCCCAGTGCCAGAACTGTACACGACGTTCAAAGTCGTCGCCATGCAATTCCTGGTGCATAGAAATATGGTACGGATGCAATCGATATTGATGTGGCATTCTCAACACCGACGTTTCTGAGATTCGTCTGCTACTGACGTGCGGATTAGCCGCGACAGCTGCTAAAACACCTGCTTGGGCATCATCATTGGTTCCAGGTCGTCCTTGACGTTTCACCTGTGGCTGAACACTTCCTGTTTTCTTAAATAACGTAACTATCCGGCGAACGGTCCGGACACTTGGATGATGTCGTCCAGGATACCGAGCAGCATACATAGCACACGCCCGTTGGGCATTTTGATCACAATAGCCATACATCAACACGATATCACCATTTTCCGGAATTGGTAAACGGTCTATTTTAACACGGGTAATGCATCACGAAGCAAATACCGTCCACACTGGCGGAATGTTACGTGATACAACGTACTTATACGTTTGTGACTGTTACAGCGCCATCTGTTACAAAGAGAAAAAAGTGGTCCAACTAAAACATTCATATATCTTTACGTACTACACGAATTTGTAATAAAAATGGGGGTTCCTATTAAAAAAAAACGTAGTTGATATCCATTTGACCTATGGCAGCGCCATCTAGCGGGCCAACCATAGCACCATCTGGTTCCCCCCTTCAAGCTAAACAAGTTTCGTAGTTTTTTCGTTTGACGCTTATTTCGTGAGATATTAGGCCCAGTCACGATAAATGGACCACCCTATATATATATATATATATATATATATATATATATATATATATATATAGGGTGAGTCACCTAACATTACCGCTGGATAAATTTCGTAAACGTTACCGCTGGATATATTTCGTAAACCACATCAAATACTGACGAATCGATTCCACAGACCGAACGTGAGGAGAGGGGCTAGTGTAATTGGTTAATACAAACCATAAAAAAAATGCACGGAAGTATGTTTTTTAACACAAACCCACGTTTTTTTAAATGGAACCCCGTTAGTTTTGTTAGCACATCCGAACATATAAACAAATACGTAATCAGTGCCGTTTGTTGCATTGTAAAATG
This sequence comes from Schistocerca americana, assembly GCF_021461395.2. Taxonomy (NCBI): domain Eukaryota; kingdom Metazoa; phylum Arthropoda; class Insecta; order Orthoptera; family Acrididae; genus Schistocerca; species Schistocerca americana. The sequence goes on along the minus strand of NC_060123.1, from coordinate 584,429,126 downwards.
TCAATTACATCCGGAGATATTGTAACCTAAAGTTGACGCTTGAGTACCACTACTCAGATGTTCGATCGTGTGTATCGGAGAGCACCGAATTACGTAGGGATCCAAAGGGAACGGTGATGGACCTTAGGTACAGAAGAGACTGGAACAGCACATTACGTCCACATGCTAACACCTTTTTATTAGTCTTTTCCACTGACGCACATGTACATTACCATGAGGGGTGAGGTACACGTACACACGTGGTTTCCGTTTTCAACTACGGAGAGGAATTGAATGTGTCCCGACATGTCAGGCCAATAGATGTTCAATGTGGTGGCCATCATTTGCTACACACAATTGCAATCTCTGGCGTAATGAATGTCGTACACGCCGCAGTGCATCTGGTGTAATGTCACCGCAGGCTGCCACAATACGTTGTTTCATATCCTCTGGGGTTGTAGGCACATCACGGTACACATTCTCCTTTAACGTACCCCACAGAAAGAAGTCCAGAGGTGTAAGATCAGGAGAACGGGCTGGCCAATTCATGCGTCCTCCACGTCATATGAAACGCCCGTCGAACGTGTACCTCATCCCTCATGGTAATGTACATGTGCGTCAGTGAAAAAGACCAATAAAAAGGTGTTAGCATGTGGACGTTATGTGCTGTTCCAGTCTCTTCTGTACTTAAGGTCCATCACCGTTCCCTTTGGATCCCTACGTAATTAGGTGACTCACCCTGTATATATACATATATAGGGTGTTACAAAAAGGTACGGCCAAACTTTCAGGAAACATTCCTCACACACAAATAAAGAAAAGATGTTATGTGGACATGTGTCCGGAAACGCTTAATGTCCATGTTAGAGCTCATTTTGGTTTTGTCAGTATGTTCTTCCACCTACGCTCAATGGAATGATTTCATACGGAATACTCTACCTGTGCTGCTAGAACATGTGCCTTTACAAGTACGACACAACATGTGGTTCATGAACCATGGAGCTCCTGCACATTTCAGTCGAAGTGTTCGTACGCTTCTCAACAACACATTCGGTGACCGATGGATTGGTAGAGGCGGACCAGTTCCATGGCCTCCACGCTCTTCTGCCCTCAACCCTCTTGACTTTCATTTATGGGGGCATTTGAAATTCTAATCTACGCAACCCCGGTACCAAATGTAAAGACTCTTTGTGCTCGTATCGTGGACAGCTGTAATACAATACGCCATTCTCCAGGGCTGCATCAGCGCATCAGGGATTCCATGCGACGGAGGGTGGATGCATGTATCCTCGCTAACGGAGGACATTTTGAACATTTCCTGCAACAAAGTGTTTGAAGTCACGCTGGAACGTTCTGTTGCTGTGTGTTTCCATTCCATGATTAATGTGATTTGAAGAGAAGTAATAAAATGAGCTCTAACATGGAAAGTAAGCGTTTCCGGACACATGTCCACATAACATATTTTCTTTCTTTGTGTGTGAGGAATGTTTCCTGAAAGTTTGGCCGTACCTTTTCGTAACACCCTGTACATATATATTGCTAAAAGTTTCAGTTATATACAAAAACTACGATTTCCAATATTTTTGCAGCACAAATCACTCTTACAAAAAACCATTTTGAAACCATTTTATAGCTTCTCCCATTAACGTGCCAAAGTTTGCTGAGTGCACAACCTGAAAACTGCATAGCGCGAGTCCCACCTTAAACCTGTCACCACGCGTCTGCTTCCTCCGGGCGCCGAGTTTTTTACTGCACACGCTCGGCTCTCTTAACCATCAAAGATCCTCCTACTCAAAGATATTATACTCATTCCACCTTGCGGTTGGCAACTATTGACTTATTTTCTGGATCTACCCTGATCAGACCTTAGTACATACCTTTCACGTTCACAAAATCCTTGTTGGTCTGTTCGAGATCGTTGCCAAGACAGAAACAAGGAAGAGATTAAGTAAGTTCTGAAAAAAGCTGACTTGTTCGTGATACTTCTGTCCTCTCATCATGAGAGCGCCGCAGCGATACTGTGGGAAGCACTACAAAAAGCGTACCGCATCTTGAAACGCGTACGTTTCAATCAGCGATGGCGAGGCATGACAGAATCTCTGACCAGAGAGTTGTTTATCGTTGCTAGTCTGCGCTTGACCGCGCGAGAGTTCAGTTCAGAGTTTGGACGCAGTTGCTAGTTGCACTCAGTCAGTGCTAGTAGCGCGCGCGAGTCGGAGTTGTGTGTGAGGAGTCGGCGGGCGTCGACATGGGTCTCTGGTCAAGGTTCGGGACGAGGTATATTGTTAAATAAGGTAATGAAGCAGCATTGCGCACATCTAATAATGTAATGTATGTCAATTGTAATTAATTTGTTCAAGAAATGCCCCAATAATAATTTTGTTTTCAAAGCAATCTTTTTTAAGAAAAGAATCATTCCAATTGAAACAATATTTCCTATGCTTTTCATCCCAGAATCAATTAATCAGATTGGTTATTGCACAGGGCCTAAGGTCAGCGATGCTGCCCGAATAAAATTTATCAGGTTCACCTTAACGTTAATTTTGTGGGGACTTAACATTTTTGCACATTTTATTATCATTGAGTTTTATTACTGTGGGAAGCTAACATTTGGCTCTATTTGCATTTTCATTCAATTCATATCATTTAAAAATAATTACGGGGAGGTTACACTTAGCACGATGTCGATTATCATTTAAATATTTTTTTTATTATTTTTGTGGGGAGGTTACACTCTTACAAATCTGAAGTCGGAGAATGTATTCAGAGGAATTTGCATACTTCTCAACGCATATAACGTTCGTTGAAGCAGTGGCTGATTTACGGAAAATGGGGCGTAAGCACAGGCTTTTCTTTCATATCCAATTCAGAAACGGAAAGTGTAACTGTGGGTGGTCTACGGCGCGCAATTAAGTGGGCAGAAGTGTTCCTGTTTAGAGAGAAACCATTCAAATGTGCATTTGTAATCGCGGCTTCTGAATTGTGAGCAGAGGAAATACGGAAATCGCAGATCGAATTCGTAAACTTATGGGGAACAGTTCTGCTACGAAGAGTGGGCGGTATTTGAGAAAGATATGACGACAAATGGTTGACAGGGAGACAGTACCAAAGAACGAGAAATGCGAATAGAGTGGAAATATGTTCCAGGCCATCGTTAGGACTCTGTGAAGAAGAACGTGCATTCTGTAAATTACTGTACACTGTGTGAATGCAGTTGCTGTTTTCTGAGCAACTTCTATCTGTGTCCCAGAACACTTTTTGAGTTAGGGCCGATGCCACCGCTGTGACGTCACAGTGCTGCTCTGCAAGGCACAATGGGCGAGTGGACGAGGAGTGCTGCGAAGGTGGTACTGGGTGAAAGGGAGAGGGGAGGAACCTATTCAACTGTCCGTGACGTCACAAGGTCATTATGCAAGCGTGGTCAGTGCATCAGATGGCAATACATGTGTAAACTGAGACAGGCATAAGGGCGCCCCTACTCACATGTACACACACACACACACACACACACACACACAAACACTGCAATACATACCTTATTGTAGCTAAACACGAATTTGAGCATCTTAGTACAATATCAGCTTACTTATTGTAGACTGGACGTATGTTCCAATCACTGTTAGAAGTTTTCGATGGTTTGAAAGACGTAATTTCGCGTATTTCTCTCAATAAGGTACTTGGATGCAACGTTTCAGAAGTTTTGAAATAATAATGCTTAGTATAGTTTCCATCGTACTACAACGAACGAGATATTTATGATTATAAAGTGAGTTAAAGAGCACTGAGCTCTCATTTAAATATATGGTCGAAAGAGTCAGCCTCCAGGAATTGTGAAACGAACCCTGTCGTCCATACAGTGTGCCACAAAGGGCGCATATTCACCACTAGATGGGGAAACTCACAGGCGTTGTAAGTAGGCTGTTTAGGTTTTTTTATTGGTAACGCCACCTCTGTATGAAAATCACTGGCTGTGCTGTGTGCAGTCTGTGGCTGCTTTGCATTGTTGTAATACTCGCCATTGTAGTGTTAGGCAGCTGGCTGTGAACAGCGCGTAGCGTTGCGCAGTTGGAGGTGAGCCGCCAGCAGTGATGGATGTGGGGAGAGAGATGCCGGAGTTTTGTAATTTGTCATGAACTGCTATATATATTATGACTATTAAGGTAAATACATTGTTTGTTCTCTATTAATATCTTTCATTTGCTAACTATCCCTATCAGTAGTTAGTGCCTTCCGTAGTTTGAATCTTTTATTTAGCTGGCAGTAGTGGCGCTCGCTGTATTGCAGTAGTTCGAGTAACCAAGATTTTTGTGAGGTAAGCGATTTGTGAAACGCATAGGTTAATGTTAGTCAGGGCCATTCTTTCGTAGGGATTTTTTGAAAGTCAGATTGCGTTGCGCAAAAAAATATTGTGTGTCAGGTTAAGCACAGTCCTGTATAATTTTTCAAAGGGGGCGTTTCAGCGTCTATTGTCTATTGAGGCCCAAGCGCGACAGACGAGAACTTACGTCATAGGAAAACCAAGTAGAAGGTTTTTGTGGCCAGGGATAGGTAGCAGTGTTAAATATGGCGGACCTAAGATAGGCCATAAAGCGAAACATTTATGGAAACTATTTAATTCTGTAATAATTCAGGGAAGTTTCATGGCGATCCCAATGAAACTTGCATATTGATCATATCTATAATAGTTTAGGACTACTGTCAAAGCGAAATTAACAAGTTGAGCAGTGCGTGGCTCGTGTTCACGCCATCATGTATTTTACACCCTGGTTTTAACAGACTTCCACCTCACAAAGTTAATTTAAATTACTACTGTCACTGAGTTGCTGCTTTGCCTGACCGTGAGCGGCGCTAGCAGCGCGTATCGATATATCCCCTCTCGTAGTATCTTTGCTCGACTGATATTACTTCCCGGTCGTCGTCTGTCGTAAGCCAGTTCGTCGCGAGTTCGGGTTGCGAGTTCGGGCTGCCAATTGAAGCGCGTCTGGAGCGCAGTCCAGACTTGCCAGTCGGGGTGCTGCAATGAAGCACTAGTGCAGTCGGGTTGGAGCTGTGACGTCTGCCTCGACATGGCTCGCCCGACCATTGCCGCCTCGCATCACTTGGGCCGGGCCATGGTCTTGGTGGATCGTCGGTCGGTCGTCCTACCGGACGACGGATTTTGGGTCGTCGATCGTTCATGAGTCGGCTGTGTCTGTGTGCGCATCGACTCCCGATTTGTCACGTGTGTGCTTAGTTACTGTTGGGTATCTTTCAGGTCTTCGCACAGTGTTTGTCAGGTTGTGTGTGTAGTTGGCGTTATTTCCACTGACGACGATTTCAGATGTTTTTCTTGATACAATAATTTACCAACAGCCGTATGTATTGTAGAAATTTATTTTATTTTATGAACTTCTATGTGCTATCAGTTTCAGCATTACATTGATGCCATCTTCAGGCCCCTGTACAATGAGTAGAAGTAATTTACTATTATAAAAAATTATAAAAAATATAGAACATACGTTAACAATTGACAGGTATCATGTTAACTATGTAAGTGGCTCAAAGAGATATATTGTACATCATTGAAACTATATGTAACATTAGGGCACATATGCTTCTGCTATGTCATGCTGTTGTTAATAGTTTTCACTGTTTTATTCAAATAAAGCATGATATATGAACATATGTGTCCGCTATTATTCATAAAACCGTAATACACAGTTGTAATAGGCCATGCAACACATCAGATGTACTGCATACATTCGTATGTCCAGTGGAGCAGCGGAAGAATTTTTTTAAATAAAATTAACTAATATAAATAACAATAAAACAAATTTAAAATACAAGAAAATGTGACAACCACGTCAGAATACATAGTTACTTATGTGTGGTCTAGGTCGTATTATGTGTGGTAACAGCAAAATTACTTATATTATCATAGAAATTGTTAGGTCAATGTTGCCATACATCTTCAAATGAGATACTGATGATCATGGGGATTGTAGTATAATAGTTTGGAATTTTGTGTGCTATACTTAGATGCTATTTTAATATTTGCCAATATAAGGCATTTATGGTGAATACTACATTTTTCCCCTCCCATGGAAGTTGTCCTCTGCCATAACTTACAAATGTGTCCAACATCATTTTCTAACCCTTTTGGGATTACTGTACTGTTCAACTATCGTTGCACTCTTGAGTTGCCACTTAACCAGTTTTATACTTGATGCAACATTGCATTTCCTGGCACTCAGCTAATGGGTATAAGTCCGTTATTGTCTGACTTTAACTAGTTAAATATTTTGACCAGTTTTTAGGTACCGTGACATTTTGACCCATGCAGGTAGTTTCTGACTCATTAAGGTGATGAGACAGAATATGATGACACTGGATGATGTACTTAAGATCCGGATAGTCATCTCATACTCTACTACACCTGCCCTTAATGCAACCTCGGAATGATTTGACATGGTTATACATCACACCCTTAGTCTTAGGGATTGTATACATTTCATTTTGAGATTTATCTTCATGCATATAGGCGGCCTCCTGTATTTCTCTTTTTCTTCCTTTCCTTTTTATTCAATAGATTCCACTTGGTATAATCCTGCGTAATTGTATAGTACTTATATGAAGGGAGACAGAAATTTCTTGATATACAGAGATTGAGAAACTTCTTTGTAACCATGACTACATGAGGCAGCTACTGGCGTTGCATTAATCCACTCAGCACAATGTGGGGTTGTCCTACATAAGGGTCCTAATGAAATGTCTACGATGACCAGGTGTTTGATGATTTTATAGTACGATTGCATTGGTTTACTTTGTGAATGCAATTAGGTTTTAAGACAAACTGTTTTATGCTTTTTATCGTTAATATTGCGGCAGCTGTTTGTCGGACCACACATAACAGCCGTATGTATTGTAGAAATTTATTTTATTTTATGAACTTCTATGTGCTACCAGTTTCGGCATTACATTGATGCCATCTTCAGGCCCCTGTACAATGAGTAGAAGAAATGTACTATTATAAAAAATTATAAAGAATATAGAACATACGTTAACAATTGACATGTATCATGTTAACTATGTAAGTGGCTCGAAGAGATATATTGTACATCATTAAAACTATATGTATCATTAGGGCACGTATGCTTCTGCCTATGTCATGCTGTTGTTAATAGTTACCACTGTTTTATTCAAATAAAGCATGATGTATGAACATATGTGTACGCTATTATTCATAAAACTATAACACACAGTTGTAATAGGCCATGCAACACATCAGATGTGCTGCATACATTCGTATGACCAGTGGAACAGAGGAAGAATTTTTTTAATAAAAATTAACTAACATAAATAACAATAAAATAAATTAAAATATAAGAAAATGTGACAACCATGTCAGAATATGTAGTTACTTATGTGTGGTCTAGGTCGTATTATGTGTGGTAACAGCAAAATTACTTATATTATCATAGAAATTGTTAGGTCAACGTTGCCATACATCTTCAAATGAGATACTGATGATCATGGGGATTGTAGTATAATAGTCTGGAATTTTGTGTGCTATACTTAGATGCTATTTTAATATTTGCCAATATAAGGCATTTATGGTGAATACTACATTTTTCCCCTCCCATGGAAGTTGTCCTCTGCCATAACTTACAAATGTGTCCAACATCATTTTCTAACCCTTTTGGGATTACTGTACTGTTCAACTATCGTTGCACTCTTGAGTTGCCACTTAACCAGTTTTATACTTGATGCAACATTGCATTTCCTGGCACTCAGCTAATGGGTATAAGTCCGTTATTGTCTGACTTTAACTAGTTAAATATTTTGACCAGTTTTTAGGTACCGTGACATTTTGACCCATGCAGGTAGTTTCTGACTCATTAAGGTGATGAGACAGAATATGATGACACTGGATGATGTACTTAAGATCCGGATAGTCATCTCATACTCTACTACACCTGCCCTTAATGCAACCTCGGAATGATTTGACATGGTTATACATCACACCCTTAGTCTTAGGGATTGTATACATTTCATTTTGAGATTTATCTTCATGCATATAGGCGGCCTCCTGTATTTCTCTTTTTCTTCCTTTCCTTTTTATTCAATAGATTCCACTTGGTATAATCCTGCGTAATTGTATAGTACTTATATGAAGGGAGACAGAAATTTCTTGATATACAGAGATTGAGAAACTTCTTTGTAACCATGACTACATGAGGCAGCTACTGGCGTTGCATTAATCCACTCAGCACAATGTGGGGTTGTCCTACATAAGGGTCCTAATGAAATGTCTACGATGACCAGGTGTTTGATGATTTTATAGTACGATTGCATTGGTTTACTTTGTGAATGCAATTAGGTTTTAAGACAAACTGTTTTATGCTTTTTATCGTTAATATTGCGGCAGCTGTTTGTCGGACCACACATAATATGATCTAGACCACACATAAGTAACTATGTATTCTGACGTGGTTGTCACATTTTCTTGTATTTTAAATTTGTTTTATTGTTATTTATATTAGTTAATTTTATTTAAAAAAATTCTTCCGCTGCTCCACTGGACATACGAATGTATGCAGTACATCTGATGTGTTGCATGGCCTATTACAACTGTGTATTACGGTTTTATGAATAATAGCGGACACATATGTTCATATATCATGCTTTATTTGAATAAAACAGTGAAAACTATTAACAACAGCATGACATAGCAGAAGCATATGTGCCCTAATGTTACATATAGTTTCAATGATGTACAATATATCTCTTTGAGCCACTTACATAGTTAACATGATACCTGTCAATTGTTAACGTATGTTCTATATTTTTTATAATTTTTTATAATAGTAAATTACTTCTACTCATTGTACAGGGGCCTGAAGATGGCATCAATGTAATGCTGAAACTGATAGCACATAGAAGTTCATAAAATAAAATAAATTTCTACAATACATACGGATGTTGGTAAATTATTGCATCAAGAAGTTCATGCCAGCCGTCGTCCCACGATCCATAATGGATCAACGAAGATTTTAGATCTTGTCGGCATTCTGAGAGGGGTCGGTCTGTTGCTGCGGACGAGGGAAGTTATCACCGCGGGGTGCAGTCGGCTGGGTCAGCTGGTGGTCCCAGCGCAGTGTCGGAGCGTGTGTGGAGCTGTCCGATCGCTACGAGCTTCGTGTTTCACCGACCCAGGACGTCAAAGCTGAGTAGCGGTTTGAACTACCCAAGGCACGTCCATTCACGTTGTGGTGGTTCGTTTCAGTGGTTTGCTGTTGCGGAGGTTTTCCCATGACCAATACCGAGTGTTTCTACTGCTGAAAATTAGCCGCCATGTGGTGCAATTAACTATTTTGTTTGACTACAATTCGAGTGCACCAGTGCAATTTTCTGCCTTGTGGCCGTTAGTGTTCTGGTTACCTGCCCTGGGAACTGACGTAAATTTAGGTAGTGTTCTTTTGGGTGAAGTTAACTATGGGACCCTGTTTCAAATTCAAGTGTACCAGCGGAATTTTCTGCCTAGTTGCCGTTAGTGTTCCGGTTACCTGCCCTGCCTAACGTAATTTCGGGCAGCGTCCTTTCCTCACCTGTTGTCGCTGTCCAACATGGTGTGTAATTTTGACAGCTAACACATACTCCATTGTGGTTTATCACGTTTATATCCTTTTGTGTATGAGTTCTCATGTACTGATTAATGGAAAGCAAGTCGTTGTGTCGGTCGGTCCCTGGCTGTCCCCTGGTTGGGTTCCGACGGATCAAGTGTAGTTGGGCTCACCAACTGTCTCACCTAAGTGAACGAGGGCAGACCGACCACCCTGGAGGCCTTCTGAGTGCGGTTGTCTTTATTGTCCTTCCTACCGGTGTTTAATTATCTGTTTTCAGCTACTCAAAATTTATGGCTTATGGTTATTTTTTCTTTTTCTCTTAAAAAAATTTTGCAAAATTAACTGTCGGCTTTCAGCCTTGTAACCTTTTCTTAAAATTATCTTTCAAGCTTAAACATTGTGGCCTTCTGCCTCTAAAAGTCTATGGTAATATATTTTAAAATTTTGAAACTTACTTCTGGCCTTCAGCCACTTTTATTGCACCTTGCATACGTTTGTTCTATCTGCTTTGCTTTGAGGCTTTTCGCCTAGCTGTGATAGATCTTTTTTTAATTATTTTATTGCTATTTTAATTGGAATTTTATCTTTTTGGTTTTTATAATTTCTTGTTTGGAGGCCTTCAGCCGTGAAAGTGTTGCATTTGGTGAACGTTCGGCTATGTGCCGCTTTGGTTGTAAATGTGTTATAAAACTACAATTAGAAGGTGAAACTGACCCCAACCTTATTTGGCCCTTTCCACAGTCCTAATTACCTGTTCTGCCCAGCGGGTTTAGCGGGCGTTTCACAAGTTTTGTAACAAAGACCAGAAGGCTAAAATATGAACGCTTTGGTCTATCTTAACGATCGACATTTCATATAGAAGCGCATCATTAAAATGACAAATGTTGTAAATATCAAACTCTGTAACTTTATTTGTTTAAAAGCTATAGTAAATTTTAATTATCAGTATTTTCAGTTAAGCATCAAATCATTTCCTCCACACAAAACACACTGAACAATGACAGCATGACACCTTATTGAATCATCAGGTAATAGAATATTTGTTGTAAAGTGTAGTGCATAAAAGTTACTTTTGTTGTTTGTTTATATATCAGAAAGCCCATCGGTGCAAGGTTACCGGCCGTGATACTCAAAGTTAAGAAGGAAATTGTATCGGTCTTATGTAAAAGAATTTAACGTTTATTATTTAATGGATATTATTGTTACTTTATTTAGAACGTGTAAGTGGTCAATCTTTGATTATTTAAATATGTTAAAATGTAAAGTAATGTAGAATAAGCTGTAATTAATTGGATGGACGGCTTCAGGAAAGGGAACTGCGCTAGCCAGTTGAGCGAAGAGGTTCGGCGCGCGAGAAACGCGGCCGGGGACAGGCAGAGGACAGTTCTGGTCTAGACACCAAAGGGGACAGTTCGGATTGAGACGTGAAAGCGGACTGTCGGTTTTTAGGCAGCTAGGAAGTGAAACGACTTAGAAAATTTCGTGTTGTGTGGCATCGCGCGACTCAGTCTCTCAGCGGTGAGCAGCCGCGCGCCTGGCGTGAACTCTAACTTTTCGCGTAGTTAACGAGTTGGAGTATTGGACTTGGGTTTCGCGATGAGATTGTGGAGGATTGAACTATATGAAATGGATATGCACACGAGTGTAACAGTAACTCTAAATACGACCAATTTCGCTATTAGTTTGCTTTCTGAATAAACATTCTAACCAAATCGCAACAGTGTGGCCTACATCATTTATGGGTCGTTAATTTAGTTCCCGATATTATTATTACTGTTATTGTATCTTATGTTAACTTTGTAGCTAGCGAACTTGCCATCAGCCAGACAACTTAACCAAAGGGTCACAAGTGTCTAATTTAGGGCGTGTAATGTGACAGCTGCTGTGGCCGAGGGGTTTACGCGCTTCAATATGGAAGAGCGCGACCGCTACGTTCGCAGGTTCGAATCCTGCCTCAGGCATGGATGTGTGTGATGTCCTCAGATTAGCTAGGTTTAAGTTGTTCTAAGTTCTAAGGGATTGATGACCTCAGCAGTTAAGTCCCATAGTGCTCAAGCCATTTGATTTGTGATGAGACACGTGCGGTTCAACCCCTAGACGAGTTTGAGCCAAGAAATTTCGACGGAGAGGAACCGCATGTGAGCCCAAACATCTACAGGATGTTGACTCGCAATAATAAACAGAAAAAAGTTATCGTATTTGTGCACTGTAGCAAATTGGAAACAGATTATTTTAGTTCATTCAGAATTACGTTTGAAGCTGTGCCGTTCTCAGCTATGCTAAAAGCAGAAGCCAAAAAGCACATTTAGAGTGAAATTACAGAAGTAAAACAAACATCGACACTTTTGAATTTAATGAGGCAATTTACTATGGCAATGTTTTTGCCTTCAGTCGTGCTTTGAACCATCTTATCATGTCAGTTAAACGGGGACTCACATTGTAACCTGTGTTCCGAATCACGGTGAGTTGCGGCGTTGTTCACATATACAGGATGAGCCAGAAGTTACGCAATCGTAAATTTATTTCTTTGACGACACGGGAAAGACACTGTGTACAAAACAGCAGTTCTTGATATTGCGATACTGCAACAATGCGGCAGAGAAGCGACTGATACAATCACACCAGACATGCAGTAGAATGTGTAGCAAGAGACTGAATACGGGGCTTAATATTTAGCGTGTTACCAGCGGTGCACATGTTGAAGCAAATAAAATGTTGATGTGAGGTTCAAACGTTAATGAATAGGGGCGTATGTGGTATAAGGCGTAATTCATCTACTGTATCCGATAAAGAGTTACCTTGTTTCGTTATCAGGGTAAACATCTGTGCACTTCTCCTCTGCAGTAGTAATGTGAACAGGTGTGTAGTGTTTTTCTTTCTACAGACAAATAAGCCACGCCGCAAGTAAGAATTGTTGGTAGGATTCATCCAACACTTGTACAAAGAAAAATTAGGAACACATTTTAATCATAAACGATATTATGTTTGTGTTTCAAATATGTTTGTACTGAATAGGACAGCTTTTCGTACAGAAATCAGTGGCGGCTAGTAGTCATACACACTCACAGTTATTACACAAACTGTTCAAGCTTACTGGATCGTTTCAGCTTCTATTACTGTATGTGAGGGGGTCTTCAAGAGTAAGTTGCTCATTATTATGGCAAACCAAGTAGCTTATGGGTGCTGCATTACGCGTCAGGGTGACACAGGTACGAACACTGCTTTTCGACATAGTCAGAATGTCTACATGACTTTACTTTCTACCAATCGTTCAGTTCCTCGTTGACAGAAGTCGGCTGCTTGGTCACGGAGCCATTTGAGAACCACTGTGTGAATTTCCTCATCGTCAGAAAATCTTTTAAAATCTCTTCCATCCCTCAGCCCTCTCGCCCCCCCAACTGTTCGTCGTCGGTCGCTATGACCTCTGTGGACGATATCGATGACTCTCCTTGCCGATCAGTATGACTCACATTTGTAGGGCATTGATAAGGAAGTTGGAACCATTTCACTACGACTGGACGGGGCACTGCATTTGTTCAATAAACCGCCAGAGTTTTGCGTTGCATCTGTGAACAGTTTAGACGTTTTGCTCACGAGAGTCATAATGTCCAGTGTTCTTCAACTCTGGATACATTACCAGTTGCCGCGCCATTTAACTCCCATTCTGTAGAGCACCTATTATTCTTACCGCAGCAGAACGTTGTCTGCACGAAAACCGGACCATGTGGTCTCTTCTAGAGTGCTGCAACGCTCTATGTTTGATCAGTTGTAGCCAACCAGCTGAAGGGAGGACCGAGTCGCTGATGGCCGGCGCCACATGACTCTGCTCACTCACGTACTCGCTCCATGACTGTCGTCTGGACCCCGGACATGCGAATAAACGAGCATGATCGGTCTTGGATGACGCTTCATGCCACCTCACCTTGCGCAGCTACACCACACCTCAAAATCCAGTGGCACACCTCTAGCTCCCTCCCTCCCTCTCCCTCCCCCTCCCTCTTTCCATCTATCTCCCTGTTTCTGTGTTGTTTCCTTGTATTTCTTCCTTTCTTTCTTTTTTTTTTTGTTTTTTTTTTCAAAACTAAAGTAACTTCTCCAAGAACCATTACGTCACGCAGTTAACTTCGTGCAGCATCTGGAAAATAATTTAGCATTCAGTAGAAGCACAGATAAGACTCTAGTCCTGACAGAAGATTTATTCTGCCTGTGAATAACAGGAAAATACGCACACGTTAAATGAATACTATCCCTGAAATATAGGTGACGACTGTCTGTATAAAGAAAAATACAGACAACATTCTCAGCTGTAAATTTTCACACTGTTCACTTGAGACAAAGTATAGTTAGTCTCGATCAGCAGTAAATCACTGATGCAGACTGGATTTAGTTGGCCGTGCTGATTTGTTAATACGAGTGATGCGTCAGCTTTACTAAGCTTGGTGGGGTACATAAAATACGTCATGTATCTACAGCCGTCCCTGGTAGGCCTTTTCCTGTCTGTCTATCACTTTAACATGTCATCATCATTCCTAGCATGAATTAAAATCTACGGATCTACTTCATATGTTGCGGACAATGCTATTTTACTAGTTCGTGAAACGATCTCTCTTTCTAGTTGGAGATGACGCTGGATTTGACGTGTCTATATGGACAAACAACACAGAGAGAAGTAATTCAGAACTGGATGAAGGTGTATTCGGAAACATATATTGTACATTTATGAAGTATTATATAAGTTATAATACTTCTGTTTGGTTATGACACTATTCAATAAATATACCAGAACGATTGCGTTAATGGTCGCATGCAGAATCTGCCAAATTAACACAGTTTTGCCACGCGTTGGGAAGAATTTCTGGCTTTTCATTTATGTGAAGCAATTGGTCATTGTGGCAACACGACCAAAGGAACGTAGGTGCTTTATGGTTGGAACTAATTACTACCTTCTCCTGTAGGAAAGTAAAGGCTCGATTTTTTAATCCCTTTTAACTATTATTAAGGCAACATATTTGTTAATATACCGCAATTAAGCTAGTTAATTATAGTTAGTTAATACACTATTAATAGCTGCAGTAATTTAATTCTACTCACGATCATTTTCGTTAACATGACAGATCTGCTTCAAACCAAAGAAGTACTGACTACATTGCAGGTTATTTTTGCCTTTAGTTACCTGTCGCCTCTTTGAACTGTTTCAGGAATTCAATAATTCTTCGTAACAGCTCGTCAGCATCATTTACCAAGAAGCTATCTTTTTCATCAAGAGTATGGTTAAGTGTGTGTTAATACAACGAGCAAAAGTAAGAAGCCGTTCCTAGTTTTCCAAAACTTTTATTTTGTTGGCTCCCTGGTCGGAGACAAAAAATTATGCAACATACCCGGCAAAATGTTCCAGTCAGCCATACTCTCTTCTGCTTCTTTTTGAATGTTATTACCATCACCTTAACTTCTGGCAGTTAGGTTGTAAGTAAAATACTGCTGAAAAGACGCAAATTTCTGTGCACATAATCTGTTGCAATCTTCAAATAATGCACCTCCTTGTGTGAATCGCTCCACATATCAAATGTTGGATTACATGTTAGAATAATAGCTTCTTAAATAGTAGGAGGCATTACACTGTTTGAAATTGCATCAATCCTTTGACATCTCTGCTTATAGTAAAGGAATGTTTAATCTTTCTATAAAAATTTGTCTATACATACGAGACAAATTAATACTTTGGTTTAAAACGTGTACATTAGGTATCGCGTTCAACTGCTGAGTAGAACTGAATGTTGGCTGGCCTTTTGTTACTCATATAAACAGTTTCGTCGAATAAAACTCTATGCTTCATGAAATGCAAAATTTGAACTAAAGGAAATGGATTTAATTAAATACCAAAAAAAAAACTAATTGTGTACCCAACGAAACCTATGTAACTGAAACTCACGACAGAAGCGCATTATGAACGCTGCGTGATGTAAAGTGCAATGTCCGACTTGGAATATCCAGAAAAATAAATTACTGCTTTACTCAGAAGAAAATAAATGTTTGAAATTACCAATACTGTTCAATGAAAATTAATCTACTTGCCAGTACGACACCTGACAATTCCTACTTCACATTGTTTCCAACAGGGCAAGATGAGAACTGCCCTGAAGAAAAAATGACTTACCTCTTGTTCAGCATGCTGTTTTTGTGGCTGGAGCTCTCATTTTCTGGAAAGCAAATACAAAGCAGCAGATGCAGCAGCTAAAGAAAAATAAACTACTCACTGCTCAATACTTTCGTTTTGCTTGTCAGAAAGAATCTGTGACTTCGTGTGTCGTAATCAAGGACTGTGCAGCATTAAAAGACTAACAATTGCGAAATTCTCTCATTACAAAAGATAGGGACACTTCAACCATTTTTGCGATTTGTGACATAATTAAAACTAAGAGATCAAATTAACACTAATGACAAAAGTTATTAGTTACCTGAGGGACAAAGATTTCCTTCAGTTACCTATTCTGATAAACAAACATTACATTCCTGCGCGTGCCTTCGTTACTTTTAAAATTTCTACAAAATCTTCTCCATAAATGTAAAGAACGTTAAAGTATCATGAGTGAGTTTTCATTTCCATAATAAAGTATTCCAGATAATTTTTCTGGGATTCACAAATAATAAATCTCATTTTCTAAATACTCAACTGCTCGCTGTTATGCCTCAAATAACAATCTCGCAATGCTGCGCAAATGACTGACTAGCAAATTAACCTAGTTCCTTGAATATTTCACCAGAGAAATCTTCACAAGAAACAGCATTAAAAGGTTCCATGACTTTCACATACACATTTTGCTCTTATACTATTTTTCATTACTGCCCATTTCCCTGAAAGAGCTTTGTCACTGTAGACTCATAGCAACAGTGTGTTTTTTAAGTGAGTGTACCCGACTGGGAACACAACAGTATAGAGAAGTTAACGCACCATATACAGAAAGTGGATTTGCTGTTTTAGTTTTTTAAACCGTCCCGTTTCTTCACTGTCGATGCATTGGCTTCGATGGTACTGCACTGGCTTCCTTCTCTTGCGTGATTACAGGCGAGAATGCTGTCCAGGCAATAGTTACGCACAGATATGGACACGTTTAACGTATTTGGAGTCAGACATTACCTAGGATTCGGTCATGGGTTCTATACTTGACCACAACCATTGGCATGGGCAGCCTATCCAGCTAGGATGTGCTCGCCTCTACTTGCATTTCGTACCCGCTTACTCGGACATGAAGGAGTCCACTCTCTTCCGTTAATGCGCCACTGTTGCGCAGTAGTCTTGAAGTGGGAAGATATATGTAACCTAATTTCTGATGTCCCTACGTACTTTCATAGGTGTCAGTTTTCCTTTTTAATTATGATGTACCATGTACAAGAGGCCATGAAAAAGTTTCCGTTCGAAGGCCACATTAATCTCTTGCATACAGGTCGATACTTATATAACCGTATGGGATTCGCTAAGTGTTGCTTATA
Organism: Schistocerca americana; assembly: GCF_021461395.2. Classification (NCBI taxonomy): domain Eukaryota; kingdom Metazoa; phylum Arthropoda; class Insecta; order Orthoptera; family Acrididae; genus Schistocerca; species Schistocerca americana. The sequence goes on along the minus strand of NC_060123.1, from coordinate 584,412,054 downwards.
CGCTGCAGTAACAACCTCAAACGGAAACTTTTTGATCGTCCCCTGTATATGAACGTAACTTCTCAAAAATATATGTAAATATATGACCATTTGTTCCAGGATGTATTCACAGCCGTCACTTAATAATTAAACGGGGTTGTTTCCCTATACTGTTGTCAAATTATTTAGTTTTTATTAACCGCGATTGCAGTCCTGAATACAAACGTCCGCCGGCCGTGGTGGCCGTGCGGTTCTAGGCGCTGCAGTCCGGAACCGCGGGACTGCTACGGTCGCAGGTTCGAATCCTGCCTCGGGCATGGATGTGTGTGATGTCCTTAGGTTCGTTAGGTTTAAGTAGTTCTAAGTTCTAGGGGACTGATGACCTAAGATGTTAAGTCCCATAGTGCTCAGAGCCATTTGAACCATACAAACGTCCACATAAATACAGCCGCTAGTCCAAACCTTAAGAACTTGCTAATGGTGTACAAGTCATTAGTCACATGAATAATCTCCAAAGCCAGATAGAAACCACAACAGTAATGTATATCTTGCGTTCGGATAGTCCCCCTTGACAGTTGGGTACTCCTTTGATGTTTGGACTAACGGCTGTATTCATACCTGTGTGGGTATTTGTGTCTAAAACTCCTGCCTGAAGACCAACAAAAAATCAAATGGCCCTAAGCACTGTGGGACTTAACATCTTAGGTCATCAGTCCCCTAGACTTAGAACTACCTAAACCTAACTAATTTGAGGACAACACACACCTCCATGCACGAGGCAGGATTCGAACCTGCGGTTGCAACAGCCGCATGGTTCCGGACTGAAGCTCCTAGAACAGCTCCGCCACAGTGGCGAAGACAAACAGTAACACTAGAAATTGCAATTTCAATAAATGTAAAATCAGTATTTGACAGCTTCAAGAGGAATAAACCATGTTAAATATATGAGTACTGTAAACTTCATTCAGTTTGACTTATGTACTGCATAAACAATAAGTTTCACTTTTTATATTTTAGCGTAGTGGACATTGAGAAATGTGTGCTTCTTTATCTCGTCCTCCTGATCTTCATGAGGATCACTATACAGGGTGTTTATAAATGAATATCGTAATTTTAACGCTTTATAATATTTATTACATTAAACTTACAGTTCTAAATGATGTGTGACATGAAAGAGCAACTCAAACGGTTTTACCAAGAACCTTATAAATGTTCACTAGCATAGCGAAGTACGCGATTGGTTGAACTTCACTGTACCCAAGCGCTGGACAGGCCGCAAGGGGTCTAACGACAGGGCTTGCTTTGAATGGCCTCCACGTCCACCCGACCTAGCACCAAGCGATTTTTTTCCTTTGGGGCTTCATCATGGATCGTGTCTCCGCAACCAGCAGACCTCACTGAATTAAGAAACCGGATTGAAGGAGCTGTTGCTACAATCACTGAAGACACACTTATCAACGTTTGGGAAGAACTCGGCTATAGACTTGATGTGTGCCGTGTGGCAAATGGTGCTCACATTGAACGTTTATAAGGTTCTTTGTAAAACTGTCTGAGTTGCTCCTTCATTTGACATATCATTTATAACTGTAAGTTTAATGTAATAAAAATGGTTGAAATGGCTCTAAGCCCTATGGGACTTAACATCTGAGGTCATCAGTCGCTTAGACTTAGAACTACTTAAACCTAACTAACGTAAGGACAGCACACACATCAATGCCCGAGGCAGGATTCGAACCTGCAACCGTAGCAGCAGCGCGCTTCCACACTGAAGAGCATAGAACCGCTCGGCCACATCGGCCTGCTTAATATAATAAATATTATAAAGCGTTAAAACCTCGATATTCATTTATAAACACCCTGTACTCTAAAACTAGTATGGACTGAACTAATATTATTTTTTCAGTCGTAACCGAGTGCATCAGCACGATCACTTACACCAAAGAGTGTATGAATAATATGTGTGCACGTTTCTTAAAGGACTCCATACGAAAATCATGCACAAAAGAAGAGTCAATCAGCTCTTTCTATCGCTCTCTCTTTCTGTGTGTGCGTTTGCGTCGGTGTCTACACACTAGAAAGTAGAATAAACTCCACAAAGCAGTTATAGTGATTGTGAGCAAATTATAGGCTAACCACATCCTAATCACGTTCAGTGGGTCACATGTCAACTACACATGCTGGCTGGGAAGATAATGGTACCCTTCATTAATAGAGGGCTTGCGCGTCCCACGCTACGTGCAGCCGGGCGTTGTCCTGCTGAAGTATGGCATGTGCAAGTGCACAAAGGGAAAGCAGTGCATCGAGATCTGTAACGTTCTTGATTCTGTGGTTACTGATGTGACTGACGTCGGTACCTTGTACTCGCGATTGCGTAGTACCTAAGGGCGCTTGTTGTTAGCACAGTATGTTGTTCACCTGTGCGGGTCACCAGATACTCGTAGCAGACACCACGGGAGCATGTGAGTTATATACATACAGTCATCAATGCAGGACCGTCTGAAGAGAGATTCATTCGAAAAGTTTACGTTGTGTTACTCAACTCACCAGAAAAAGTCTTCACAAGATCCTTCACGTCTGAGAACCAAACTTGCTTCCGAGGGGGTAGAGGAAAAAGAGAATATGCATTCACAATATAAATAAATAAAGCTTTAGAATCCGCAGAAAGATATGTGTCCTATCGTACACCTTGAGAAAGTATGCAACGCTAGCGACTATAACAAATAAACGGAAATTATGAGAAATTTTAGTCTACAGAGCCATAACACCAATTTACGGACAATCTAACCATAGTAAAGGTAAGCAGCGTACAAAAAGGAAGCTACAATTTTGAAGGCATTAAAAACCGTGTAAATGATCCTAATCTCTAATCAACAATTGCAAAGAACAAACACTGAATCAGAAGATACCATAATAAATAATAAGATACCATAATAAATAAAGCTTTTTGGACAGCGCAGGTTTGATAGTTTCAGACGAAAGAAATTACTCTTAATACTTTTTTCCGTTTCGTTCTATCCTACAATTTTTTCGGACATTGCTACGATATTTTCAGCTCCAAGTAGGTACTATAGTCAGTTGTAGGGTGGCTATAATTTCGCACCTTACAAGAACTCATCCACATACTTTGCGGTGATCTACAAACACAATTAGGTATCATGTGATAGGTTGTACATCGTATATATGAATATATAATGGAGACTGACATTGTCATATACGTCTTATAAATAATTGTTAACGCTTATTTCATGAAAGGTGACGGAGTGTCTTCATTATAAAAGCGACCTAATGAATAATTGCCTATACTCGTAGAGGTTGAAACGTCCGTGGAGATGAAACGGCAGGCAGAACTCAAGCTCTGGGTGGAAGGGCCGCACAGGTGTTGGTCCTGCTTAAACACAGGAAGTAGCTAGACGGACGTCGTGGCACTGAGCTCTGGAGCACAATAGGGTGACGGCCGGCCGCTATTGTAGTAGGGGCCGGAAGGATAACCAGATAGTACTTCCGAATGCAGAAAATCTTGGACGCAGGTGATAGGAACGAAGGAGCGGCACCTCGGAAACCACGCAGGCTGGGTTATTTCCAAGGAGTTTTACTCAGAAGCGTACCAGTGTACGAGTATAGGTTTTTCCTCACAAACTTTCCGCGCTGGACGACAAAAGACTTAAATATGATTGGTCGGCGTTCGGAAGAGTCTGTAGAGAGGGAGAATATTCCGTGGTTTCGGGAATGTGATTCGTTTTCGGAATTACGATGGTGGGGAGCTGAGCCTAGCTGGGAAGCCAGCGTTGGAGAGACGAGGTCTTCCGTTGTGAGCGCCCCTGTGTAGCGGTCGCTCGATATCAGCTCTCTTGACACAGACGAAGTTGCTGTCTTTGCTCTCAGAAGTCTATAGTTAGAACAGTTAGGCACTGTAGTGTTGCGAGCTTATACGATTCTGCACTTCGCCTCCGGGTTGGAAGTCGTTGAGTACGCAGCATTCAGTGATTGAGAGCACTTCTTCTGCCTATGTTTACGTTATTAGAACTTCGTCCTTGTGGCTGGGAGTTCGCGTTTCTCGTCTGTAGAACACAGAGAGGAGAAGACAGTATTAGAGTGTATTAGTCAGAGGACCGCCTTCTGCCATCCTAGTGTTTGAAAGAGTTTTATTTTGTGGCTGGAGTTCTTCCATCGACGTAGTCGTGTACGAGAACCAGCACGCCGACGCACCAGACGCAGTACATACGGTGATATCGCAAACTGACTTGGCTTGTTAGGGCTATAAAGCTAAACAGCTGTGATCACGTTAGTTTCTTTCCACTGAGGTTCCACACGACTGTAGATCATCTTTGAAAGTAGTGTCTTCTAGTGTTTGTTACGTAGATTATGTCAGTCATTTCGCGTTATTTATCTTAGATCGCGTGGCCATAAAAGGGGGCAGAGTGGGGCAATTGATTAATAATTTTACTTAAGAAATATAGAGCTTTGTCAGAAAGGGTGTTTCTTTTTTAAATCTGCAATAAATATATAATAAGAAACAACGTTTATAATTTAGTAGTATTAGTTAGCTTCATCATTCATTTATGTTTAGACTGTAATTTATGGAATTACGAGTTCCTAAGATCTGCTTCAGGGGGTAGTCAGATAGGGCCAAATCATCATTTTAGCGTTTATTATTTTCCGTTGCGCACATTCATTTTACACCAGCCTGGAGTAGCATCTTGGACAGTAGCCTCTACAATCCTTGTCTATGTCTTGAATTTTTCCCCTTAGTAACTCCTTCTAGTGCCAAGTTCACTTTTCCTGTATACCGAAGCAAATGTCCCACTAACCATTCTCTTAAATGGATCTAAGCACTATGGGACTTAATATCTGAGGTCATCAGTCCCCATTCCCTCCATGTGGCAAGAAATTTCCGTGATCTTATTATCTCGCCTATTTTTTTTCGAGCTATTTTGTTTGGTGCATTACCTGTCCCCTTAATTGTAAACATTCGTCTGATCACTACATTTCAAACGCTTCCCGTCTCTTCTTCTGTGGATTTCCGATGATCTACGTCTCACAGCCATGCAGTGTTCTGGTCCAGACAAACTCTTAGAGGCACTTATTTCGCAGTTCAGTATCAAAATCTGATACAAGTAGAGCTCTTTTTCAAAGATGCTTCCTTTCCCTTCTGATATCTTCCTTGCTTCGATCGTCTTATGCAATCATACATCACTCCTTCAGTTACTGGCTCGTTCCCAATTTTGAGGCTAAGAAGGTTCTTTCTCCTACGCCTCATCACCGTTTTTACTGTGTTTATACTGAAGTCATGTTCTCTGCAAAGTATTCTTTCCATTCCTTTGAACACATCTAAGTTTTCTTTTCATCCGATCATGAGTGCTCTGGCAGAGGTGTCCCCCTTCTATTCTGCTGCGCAATTTGCTTTCATTTCGTTCATTGCTACTTTACTTACAAATTGAACAGTAGTGATGATAAGCTGCAACGCTGTGTGTACCATTGTTAATACCTCTGGACCTTATATAACTATTGCAGGATCGGCAGTTTCTATACTGCCATCGTGTCTTCGGAAAGTGAAATGAGTACAGCTATCTACGGACTGGCCGCCAATGTGCGATTCAGTCACTTTAGGATTACCACTCAATCATCCATCGTAAATCGACCGATAGCGCTTCATTTGCAAACTGAGGTCACCGCTAATGGTTGCGACCTCTACGTAGGTAACAGCATTCATCCGCGCCTCCTTAAAGGTAGCGGAGAGCTGGGGGGAGAAGGTATGACCAGTATGTGTTCTAATTTTCTTCAGTTTGCCTTCTATTACTAAACGCAACCTGCGAACTGCCTTCTCCTTCCTGCAATGAATCTGATCATCTTGTAGTACGTCTTCAGTTTTTCTTTCTATTCTTCCTTATATTATTCTGATCAGCAAATTTCAAGCGTTACTTGTCAGAGAAATCGTCGAATGTTTTCACATTTGTTTGCAAGTGCCTTCTTTGCAAAATTATAATAATGTTTTCCTGGAACCTGGCGAAAATTCACCCTTTTCGAAGGTTTTTTTACGCCAATTCAAATAACCTTATTCGTAGACTCCCACAAATTTCAGTGATACGGAATATCATCGAATTCTGCTGACTTGTTTGAAATCGAACCATTCGGTGCTCTGTCGAACTCTAATCGTTTTACTGCATCACGTATTTGATGCCCATCGTCACGTCTTGGAAGATACACATGCAAAGTAAGATATGAATTCAAAATGGAAATTAACGCCAAAAGAAATGCTGTTGTGCTTCTAGCAAACAGGAAACATAAACACTAAAATTATAGGAAATGAAATAAGACAACGATGATCATATACACACGTAAGTGTTAAGGTGACTGAAGACATCGAGGAAGTGAGGAAAAACCTGGTTAAAGGCCCCACTGTGGACGTAGCGCGTTAAGGTTGAGGAACGTGGATGACAGGAGAAAAAGGAAATAAAATATGTTGAAGCATTTGAAATGTGGTGTTGTAAACGCCTGTTAAAGATAAAATGTACGGATAAGTACACCAAGCAGAAAGTTTATCTAGTACCTGGCGATGACATAACACTCAAGAAAACGAACGAAACAACCAAAGTGAGAAGGTCATATAATACACCAAAACAGTTACTTTTGTAAACATTATGGAAAGGATTGTACCGTGAAAGCTCCGGGAACTCGACGATTGGCATTTATGAAACAAGTCATAAATAATTCATGAGTCAATAAATATACAGAAGAGATGGAATTAGCTTGTAATACATCCAGATGGATAGCTGCCAAACACTCGAAAGACTTGATAAAGGAAGATCGAGAATTCATTTTTTCCACATTATCTTTTTTCATTTAATGGTACTTCTTTCGTCAGTTTTGTGTGAATTACTGTATGTTGTGACGTTTTTCACGTTCATGTAGACTTGGATCACAAGGTCCATCGCAAATTGAGAAACAAATAATAAAAAGACCAAATAAGTAAAAAAAATAAGATGCTCACTTTACGCTACGTAAGTAGAAGATAATGCCATCAACAGTATAAAATAACATTCTTGGTGGTAAGTTCCTATGGGACCAAACTGCTGAGGTCTTCGGCCCCTACTACTTAATCTAACGTAAATTAACTTATGTTAAGAACGAACGCACACACCCATGTCCAACGGACGACTCGAGACCTCCGATGGCGGGAGCCGCGCGAACCGGGCAAGGCACCTGACCGCACTGCTACCCCGCGCCACTTTATAGTAGACACACATCGGCATCTACATAGCCACCCACCCCCTCACTCACTCACCCACCCACCCACCATACACCCATCCATCCGTCCACCAATCCACCGGCCCGAAAACACACACACACACACACACACACACACACACACACACACACACACACAAACACACACATATATACAGGGTGTTACAAAAAGGTACGGCCAAACTTTCAGGATACATTCCTCACACACAAATAAAGAAAATGTGTTATGTGGACATGTGTCCGGAAACGCTTATAATTTCCATGTTAGAGCTCATTTTAGTTTCTTCCACCTACGCTCAATGGAGCACGTTATCATGATTTCATACGGGATACTCTACCTGTGCTGCTAGAACATGTGCCGTTACAAGTACGACACAACATGTGGTTCATGCTCGATGGAGCTCCTGCATATTTCAGTCGAAGTGTTCGTACGCTTCTCAACAACAGATTCGGTGACCGATGAATTGGTAGAGGCGGACCAATTCCATGGCCTCCACGCTCTCCTGCCCTCAACCCTCTTGACTTTCATTTATGGGGGCATTTGAAAGCTCTTGTCTATGCAACCCCAGTACCAAATGTAGAAACTCTTCGTGCTCGTATTGTGGACGGCTGTGATACAATACGCCATTCTCCAGGGCTGCATCAGCCCATCAGGGATTCCGTGCGACTGAGGGTGGATGCATGTATCCTCGCTAACGGAGGACATTTTGAACATTTCCTGTAACAAAGTGTTTGAAGTCACGCTGGTACGCTCTGTTGCTGTCTGTTTCCATTCCATGATTAATGTGATTTGAAGAGAAGTAATAAAATGAGCTCTAATATGGAACGTAAGCGTTTCCGGACACATGTCCACATAACATATTTTCTTTCTTTGTGTGTGAGGAATGTTTCCTGAAAGTTTGGCCGTACCTTTTTGTAACACCCTATATATATAATAAGAGAATAAAATAATAACAGAAGAAGTAACATGGTTTCTTTAAGAGGGCCCTTCTTTTTACTTATATGGATCTGAAAAAAATAAAAATCTAGACCAGACATTTACTGTAGGCACACACAGAAATCTCGTTCTCAGAGATACGAAAATGCGGCTTGCCATTACGAATAATCTACGTATCACATTCGTCTCGTTGTGAGATAAAATTTAAGAGAGATAAGGAGGTTGTCTGAGATCTGTCGTCGTGTCAGGAAAAACATAAGGATTCAGTGAAAATGTCTAGAGAGCACGTGAAGTAGCAGTTACTGCATACTGGGGTGTTTCCTTTTCTAAGATGGCTGGTACATACCGTAGGCGAGTTACCATTTCATCTAGACAAAGTTACTGGAAGGCTTTTATTACCTCTAAATTTCGAGATCATGTGGAGTCATTGACGGTCCTGATTGTGTACTGTAACACGGAAACCGTTTCAGTGCGAATGAAAATTAGTACAGCTGTTGGTGCCATCATTAATATATATATAAGATACAACAACAGCTGTTGTCCCAGTATCTACCAGAAGTATTTAAGAAGATAATTTTGAGAGTTTGACTCTCATTTGAAAAAGTCAAAGATTGCCTACTGGGCTAATCGCTATAACAGATATCTATAGCCTCGATAATAACGAGCGTATCTCTTCATTAGCAGAATTTTTAAAGGTCAGTATGGACAAAGAAACATCTAACCGAAGCATATGATTTATATTCACGACATCAAAATATCGAATACACATCAGCCAGGACATTAAGACCACCGTCCTACTATCGCCATAAACCCGTCACACGCACGGTGCATGTAGTATTATTGAGCGTGCTGTCCATGTGTAGACTAGGGAAGGCGAGCGACCTGTCTGAGTTTGACCGAGGGCAGATTGTAGTGGCCTTGAGGGTCTGTACGAGAATTTTGGAAACTGCACGACTTGTCGGATGTTCCGGGAGTGCTGCGGTGAGTGTCTTTAAAAGGTGAAACCACGTCCAGACGTCGTGGGGTTGGGCGGCCATCCTTCACTACAGGTGTCGGACGTCGTAGGCTGGGTAGACTGGTAAAACAGGACAGGCGGCAAACTGTGACGGAACTAACACCAGACTTCAATGCTGGGTTGAGAACAAGCGTGTGTGAACACACAGTGAACCCTACACTCTTAACGATGGGCCTCCGCGGCTGACGAGCCATGCATGTGCCAATGATAACACCACATCGACAGCTATGACTGAAACGGGCACTTGGCTATCGGCACTGGACGTTTGCGCGATAGCAGAGTGTTGCATGGTATGATGACTTCCTATACCTTCTTCATCATGCGTATGGAAGGCCACGAATCCGTCGCCCGCCAGGGGCGGAGACAAGCTGACGGCGGCTCCATTATGGCCTTGAGAACATTTACGTGGGCATTCGTGGGTCCAGTGAGACACCATGACAGCCAAGGAGTATCGTACACCCCTTCGTAATCATCATGTTTCTCGACGGCAGCGCCAGCCATTTTTCCACAAGGTAACGCTCCATATCACAAGGTGGTGGTGGTGGTGGTGGTTAGTGTTTAACGTCCCGTCGACAACGAGGTCATTAGAGACGGAGCGCAAGCTCGGGTTAGGGAAGGAAATCGGCCGTGCCCTTTCAAAGGAACCATCCCGGCATTTGCCTGAAACGATTTAGGGAAATCACGGAAAACCTAAATCAGGATGACCGGAGACGGGATTGAACCGTCGTCCTCCCGAATGCGAGTCCAGTGTGCTAACCACTGCGCCACCTCGCTCGATCCCATATCACAAGGCCACGAGGGTGATGGAGTGATTCGAGAAATACGATGGCGAGTTCCAATTGATGTGCTGCCCCCCTCACCCCCCCCCCCCCCTCCTCAGCTCACCAGGTCTGAACCCCACCCATATCACAAGGCCACGAGTGTGTTGTGTGATGGAGTGATTCGAGAAACACGATAACACGGTGGCAAGTTCGGATTGATGTGCTGCCCCCCCCCCCCCCCCCCCCGCTCACCAGATCTGAACCCCACCGAACACATCAGGGATGCGGTTGAACGTGTCGTCAGAGATCATCGCCACCCTCCCCGGAATTTACGGGATTTAGGTGGGTTGTGTGTGTGTGTGTGTGTGTGTGTGTGTGTGTGTGTGTGTGTGTGTGTAGATGTGGTGCCAACTCCCTCCAGCGATCTACCATGGCCTCATTGCTTTCATTTCATCTACATCTACATACATACTCCGCAATCCACCATACGGTGCGTGGCGGAGGGTACCTTGTACCACAACTAGCATCTTCTCTCCCTGTTCCACTCCCAAACAGAACGGGGAAAAATGACTGCCTATATGCCTCTGTACGAGCCCTAATCTCTCTTATCTTATCTTTGTGGTCTTTCCGCGAAATGTAAGTTGGCGGCAGTAAAATTGTACTGCAGTCAGCCTCAAATGCTGGTTCTCTAAATTTCCTCAGTAGCGATTCACGAAAAGAACGCCTTCTTTCCTCTAGAGATTCCCACCCGAGTTCCTGAAGCATTTCCGTAACACTCGCGTGATGATCAAACCTACCAGTAACAAATCTAGCAGCCCGCCTCTGAATTGCTTCCATGTCCTCCCTCGATCCGACCTGATAGGGATCCAAACGCTCGAGCAGTACTCAAGAATAGGTGGTATTAGTGTTTTATAAGCGGTCTCCTTTAAAGATGAACCACATCTTCCCAAAATTCTACCAATGAACCGAAGACGACTATCCGTCTTCCACACAACTGCCATTACATGCTTGTCCCACTTCATATCGCTCTGCAGTGTTACGCCCAAATATTTAATCGACGTGACTGTGTCAAGCGCTACACTACTAACGGAGTATTCAAACATTACATGATTCTTTTTTCTATTCATCTGCATTAATTTACATTTATCTATATTTAGAGTTAGCTGCCATTCTTTACACCAATCAAAAATCCTGTCCAAGTCATCTTGTATCCTCCCACAGTCATTCAACGACGACACCTTCCCGTACTCTACAGCATCATCAGCAAACAGCCGCACATTGCTATCCACCATATCCAAAAGATCATTTATGTAGATAGAAAACAACAGCGGACCTACCACACTTCCCTGGGGCACTCCAGATGATACCCTCACCTCCGATGAACATTCACCATCGAGGACAACGTACTGCCTTCTATTACTTAACAAGTCTTCGAGCGACTCACATATTTGGGAACCAATACCATATGCTCGTACCTTAGTTAGGATTCTGCAGTGGGGCACCGAGTCAAACGCTTTCCGGAAGTCAAGGAATATGGCATCCGTCTGATACCCTTCATCCATGGTTCGCAAGATATCATGTGAAAAAAGGGCGAGTTGCGCTTCGCAGGAGCGATGCTTTCTAAAGGCGTGCTGATGCATGGGCAGCAACTTCTCTGTCTCAAGGAAATTCATTATATTCGAACTGAGAATGTGTTCGAGAATCCTGCAACAAACCGATGTTAAGGATATTGGTCTGTAATTTTGAGAATCCGTCCTTCTACCCTTCTTATATACAGGCGTCACCTGCGCTTTTTTCCAGTCGCTCGGGACTTAACGTTGGGCAAGAGATTCGCGATAAATCCAAGCGAAGTAAGAAGCCAACGCATTAGAGTACTCTCTGTAAAACCGAACTGGAATCCCATCAGGACCTTGCGATTTATTTATTTTCAACCAATTCAGCTGTTTCACAACCCCAGGAATGTCTATCACTATGTCCTCCATACGGGAATCTGTGCGAGACTCAAACGGTGGTATGTTTGTACGATCCTTCTGCGTCAAAGATTTCTCAAACGCTAAATTTAAAATTTCAGCTTTCCTTTTGCTGTCTTCCGTTGCCAGGCCAGACTGATCAGTGAGTGACTGGATGGAAGCCTTCGACCCGCTTACCGATTTTACGCAAGACCAGAATTTCCTTGGGTTTTCAGCAAGATCTTTTGCTAAGGGATGACGGTGGTAGTGGTTGAATGCTTCGCGCATCGCTCTTTTTACAGCAGCACGAATCTCTACTAACTTTTGCCTGTCCTCATTCTCCTGATCTTTTTTGGAGCGCGAGTGCAACTGCTTTAGCTTCCTGGGCATTCTCCGAATTGCGCTGTTAAACCACGGTGGGGCTTTTCCGTCCGTAACCCACTTTTTCGGCACATACTTGTCCAATGCGTGATTTACAATGTGTTTAAAATTTGCCCATAATTCTTCCACGTCCATCGTACCGGAAGTAAATGAAGTCGATTCATTTATTAAGTAGGATGCTAAGAAATGCTTATCTACTCTTTCTAGTAAGAATACTCTCCTAGCCGTCTTGACCGACTTTTTAACTTTCGTAACCATAGTCGTAATGACAACATCATGATCACTAATCCCTGTCTCAACACTGACACCGTCTACATCTACATCTACATTGATACTCCGCAAGCCACCCAACGGTGTGTGGCGGAGGGCACTTTACGTGCCACTGTCATTACCTCCCTTTCCTGTTCCAGTCGCGTATGGTTCGCGGGAAGAACGACTGTCTGAAAGCCTCCGTGCGCGCTCTAATCTCTCTAATTTTACATTCGTGATCTCCTCGGGAAGTATAAGTAGGGGGAAGCAATATATTCGATACCTCATCCAGAAACGCACCCTCTCGAAACCTGGCGAGCAAGCTACACCGCGATGCAGAGCGCCTCTCTTGCAGACTTAGCCACTTGAGTTTATTAGACATCTCCGTAACGCTATCACGGTTACCAAATAACCCAGTGACGAAACGCGCCGCTCTTCTTTGGATCTTCTCTATCTCCTCCGTCAACCCGACCTGGTACGGATCCCACACTGATGAGCAATACTCAAGTATAGGTCGAACGAGTGTTTTGTAAGCCACCTCCTTTGTTGATGGACTACATTTTCTAAGCACTCTCCCAATGAATCTCAACCTGGTACCCGCCTTACCAACAATTAATTTTGTATGATCATTCCACTTCAAATCGTTCCGTACGCATACTCCCAGATATTTTACAGAAGTAACTGCTACCAGTGTTTGTTCCGCTATCATATAATCATACAATAAAGGATCCTTCTTTCTATGTATTCGCAATACATTACATTTGAATATGTTAAGGGTCAGTTGCCACTCCCTGCACCAAGTGCCTATCCGCTGCAGATCTTCCTGTATTTCGCTACAATTTTCTAATGCAGCAACTTCTCTGTATACTACAGCATCATCCGCGAAAAGCCGCATGGAACTTCCGACACTATCTACTAAGTCATTTATATATATTGTGAAAAGCAATGGTCCCATAACACTCCCCTGTGGGACGCCAGAGGTTACTTTAACGTCTGTAGACGTCTCTCCATTGATAACAACATGCTGTGTTCTGTTTGCTAAAAACTCTTCAATCCAGCCACACAGCTGGTCTGATATTCCGTAGGCTCTTACTTTGTTTATCAGGCGACAGTGCGGAACTGTATCGAACGCCTTCCGGAAGTCAAGAAAAATAGCATCTACCTGGGAGCCTGTATCTAATATTTTCTGGGTCTCATGAACAAATAAGGCGAGTTGGGTCTCACACGATCGCTGTTTCCGGAATCCATGTTGATTCCTACATAGTAGATTCTGGGTTTCCAGAAATGACATGATACGCGAGCAAAAAACATGTTCTAAAATTCTACAAGAGATCGACGTAAGAGATATAGGTCTATAGTTTTGCGCATCTGCTCGACGACCCTTCTTGAAGACTGGGACTATCTGTGCTCTTTTCCAATCATTTGGAACCCTCCGTTCCTCTAGAGACTTGCGGTACACGGCTGTTAGAAGGGGGGCAAGTTCTTTCGCGTACTCTGTGTAGAATCGAATTGGTATCCCGTCAGGTCCAGTGGACTTTCCTCTATTGAGTGATTCCAGTTGCTTTTCTATTCCTTGGACACTTATTTCGATGTCAGCCATTTTTTCGTTTGTGCGAGGATTTAGAGAAGGAACTGCAGTGCGGTCTTCCTCTGTGAAACAGCTTTGGAAAAAGGTGTTTAGTATTTCAGCTTTACGCGTGTCATCCTCTGTTTCAATGCCATCATCATCCCGTAGTGTCTGGATATGCTGTTTCGAGCCACTTACTGATTTAACGTAAGACCAGAACTTCCTAGGATTTTCTGTCAAGTCGGTACATAGAATTTTACTTTCGAATTCAATGAACGCTTCACGCATAGCCCTCCTTACGCTAACTTTGACATCGTTTAGCTTCAGTTTGTCTGAGAGGTTTTGGCTGCGTTTAAACTTGGAGTGGAGCTCTCTTTGCTTTCGCAGTAGTTTCCTAACTTTGTTGTTGTACCACGGTGGGTTTTTCCCGTCCCTCACAGTTTTACTCGGCACGTACCTGTCTAAAACGCATTTTACGATTGCCTTGAACTTTTTCCATAAACACTCAACATTGTCAGTGTCGGAACAGAAATTTTCGTTTTGTTCTGTTAGGTAGTCTGAAATCTGCCTTCTATTACTCTTGCTAAACAGATAAACCTTCCTCCCTTTTTTTATATTCCTATTAACTTCCATATTCAGGGATGCTGCAACGGCCTTATGATCACTGATTCCCTGTTCTGTACATACAGATTCGAAAAGTTCGGGTCTGTTTGTTATCAGTAGGTCCAAGATGTTATCTCCACGAGTCGGTTCTCTGTTTAATTGCTCGAGGTAATTTTCGGATAGTGCACTCAGTATAATGTCACTCGATGCTCTGTCCCTACCACCCGTCCTAAACATCTGAGTGTCCCAGTCTATATCTGGTAAATTGTAATCTCCACCTAAGACTATAACATGCTGAGAAAATTTATGTGAAATGTATTCCAAATTTTCTCTCAGTTGTTCTGCCACTAATGCTGCTGAGTCGGGAGGTCGGTAAAAGGAGCCAATTATTAACCTAGTTCGGTTGTTTAGTGTAACCTCCACCCATAATAATTCACAGGAACTATCCACTTCTACTTCACTACAGGATAAACTACTACTAACAGCGATGAACACTCCACCACCGGTTGCATGCAATCTATCCTTTCTAAACACCTTTGTAAAAATTTCGGCAGAATTTATCTCTGGCTTAAGCCAGCTTTCTGTACCTATAACGATTTCAGCTCCGGTGCTTTCTATCAGCGCTTGAAGTTCCGGTACTTTACCAACGCAGCTTCGACAGTTTACAATTACAATACCGATTGCTGCTTGGTCCCCGCATGTCCTGACTTTGCCCCGCACCCGTTGAGGCTGTTGCCCTTTCTGTACTTGCCCAAGGCCATCTAACCTAAAAAACCGCCCAGCCCACGCCACACAACCCCTGCTACCCGTGTAGCCGCTTGTTGCGTGTAGTGGACTCCTGACCTATCCAGCGGAACCCGAAACCCCACCACCCTATGGCGCAAGTCGAGGAATCTGCAGCCCACACGGTCGCAGAACCGTCTCAGCCTCTGATTCAGACCCTCCACTCGGCTCTGTACCAAAGGTCCGCAGTCAGTCCTGTCGACGATGCTGCAGATGGTGAGCTCTGCTTTCATCCCGCTAGCGAGACTGGCAGTCTTCACCAAATCAGATAGCCGCCGGAAGCCAGAGAGGATTTCCTCCGATCCATAGCGACACACATCATTGGTGCCGACATGAGCGACCACCTGCAGATGGGTGCACCCTGTACCCTTCATGGCATCCGGAAGGACCCTTTCCACATCTGGAATGACTCCCCCCGGTATGCACACGGAGTGCACATTGGTTTTCTTCCCCTCTCTTGCTGCCATTTCCCTAAGGGGCCCCATTACGCGCCTGACGTTGGAGCTCCCAACTACCAGTAAGCCCACCCTCTGCGACTGCCCGGATCTTGCAGACTGAGGGGCAACCTCTGGAACAGGACAAGCAGCCATGTCCGGCCGAAGATCAGTATCAGCCTGAGACAGAGCCTGAAACCGGTTCGTCAGACAAACTGGAGAGGCTTTCCGTTCAGCCCTCCGGAATGTCTTTCGCCCCCTGCCACACCTTGAAACGACCTCCCACTCTACCACAGGTGAGGGATCAGCCTCAATGCGGGCAGTATCCCGGGCAACCACAGTCGTAGTCCGATCAGGGGATGCGTGGGACGAGCTGGCCGTCCCCGACAAACCCCCATCCCGACCCCCACAGTGATGCCCATTGGCAACAGCCTCAAGCTGTGTGACCGAAGCCAACACTGCCTGAAGCTGGGAGCGAAGGGACGCCAACTCAGCCTGCATCCGAACACAGCAGTTGCAGTCCCTATCCATGCTAAAAACTGTTTTGCTAAGAACGTCTGAACTAATCTACAGAGAGCGCAAACAAATCGACAAAATTTAAACGGTTATTAAAATACAAGATTGCCTAGTAAATGCAGTAATGCTGCTACTTGCGCACTGCTGACACTGCTCGGCGGCGGAAGGAGACTAAGCGAAATTACACTATTCAGGTACTAAAACACGATGCTACACTCTCAAATACTATAATACGCCCGAAATTTATGAATTACACAATGCAAGAACCAAAAACACGCAAAGAAATTAAGAGTTAAACTATGTAACAAATGAGTGAGCTAGGAGTATACGACTTGCTGCTCAGCTGCTTATCCAACGGCGGCAGGGAGCACACTGACTGCGACCAACCGACACTGGCCGTTCAAAACAAAACAGTAGACAAACGACTACGCGAATTTACACTATTCGGGTACTAAAACGCGATGCTACAACTCTCAAATACTATAATACGCCCGAAATTTATGAATTACACAATGCAAGTACCAAAAACACGCAAAGAAATTAAGAATTAAACTATGTAACAAATGAGTGAGCTAGGAGTATACGACTTGCTGCTCAGCTGCTTATCCAACGGCGGCAGGGAGCACACTGACTGCGACCAACCGACACTGGCCGTTCAAAACAAAACAGTAGACAAACGACTACGCGAATTTACACTATTCAGGTACTAAAACGCGATGCTACAACTCTCAAATACTATAATACGCCCGAAATTTATGAATTACACAATGCAAGTACCAAAAACACGCAAAGAAATTAAGAATTAAACTATGTAACAAATGAGTGAGCTAGGAGTATACGACTTGCTGCTGCAGCTGCTTATCCAACGGCGGCAGGGAGCACACTGATGAGGTCTGGTCTGTTCGTGGCTACCAGATCCAAAATATTTCAATTACGCGTTGGCTGTCGATTTAGCTGCTCAAGACAGTTTTCGGATAATGTGTTCAAAAGTAATTCACACGACGGCTTCTCTGTACCACCTGTAATGAATCCATAGACATCCCAGTCTATACTAGGTAGGTTGGAGTCGCCTCCGACTAATTTAGCATGATCCGGGTACTTCTGCGATACAGAATGTAGACTCCCTTTAAATGATTCTAGAACTGTCACGGTGGAACCTGGTGACCCGTAATAACACCCCACAATTAACTTTATTTCCCCTAGCCCTGTTAAACATGTCCAGTTAACGTCACAATCACACTCTACTTCGACCTCAGTAGACACAATATTTTTGTCAACTGCAATGAAGACACCATCTCCTACGGTGTCTAATCTGACTTTCCGATACACGTTCCAACCCTCACTAAATATTTCAGAACTTCCTACCTCAGGCTTCAGCCAGGTCTCAGTTCCGAGAATAGCTTGCGCGCCACACGCTTCCTGGAGGGCAGTAAATTCGGGAACTTTATTCCGAACACTCTGGCGCTTCGCCGCTGTTACCCGTGCCAAAGATGAACATAGTGGCTATTAGATGGGTGATCGTACGTTCCTGGCTGATCAGTGTATGCAGGCCGTGGTAATCATTCAGTGTAGGCGCTAGTAGTAGAATAGACGTTCTTTATAAAGTTGTGACTACACATCAAACTCTTCCTACTCTGAATGTCTTCTGATTGCGCTCCTATATTTGCAGAGATTGAATAACACTATGTTCAACAGCATGAGGATGCAGAATAGATTGGAAACGACTGTATTAAAGAAAGTGTATGTATGCGCAGGTATGTGGCCTGTAATTCACAAAATGTCATGATCTTAACATTGGCAAAAGGTTCCGGACACTCCCCGTCCAGATCTCCGGGAGGGGACTGCAAGGGAGAAGTGTCCATGAAAAATATTGAATAACAATCAAAAGGATAACATTCTACGAACAGGGGCATGGAATGTCAAAAGTCTGAACGTAGTAAGGAAGCTGGAAAACGTGTTAAGGGAAATGCTCAGTCTCACCTAAATCTTTCCGTTCCAACTCTGGTTTCTCTTGTTTTATTATGATGATCATTTCTCCCTACGTAGGTGGGTGCCAACAAAATATTTTCGCATTCGGAGGAAGAAGTTGGTGATTAATATTTCGTAAATAGATCTCGCCGCAGAAAATCCGCCTTTGTTTCAGTGACTGCCGCCCCAACTCGCGTATCATATCAGTGACACTTTCACCCCTATTGGGCGATAACACGAAACGAGCTGCCTTTCTTTGCACTTTTTCGATGTCCTCCGTCAATCCTACCTGGTAAGGATCCCACACCGCGCAGCAACAATCCAGCAGAGGACGGACAAGTGTAACGTAATCTTCGTTGATCTATTGCATCAAGAAAGCGTAATGTAGGCTGTCTCTTTAGTGGGCTTGTCGCATCTAAGTGTTCTGGCAACAGAGCGCAGCCTTTTTTTCGCTTTCCCCACAATATTATCTATATAGTCTTTCCAATATTGTTTCGCCTTCCCCACAATATTATCTATATAGTCTTTCCAATATAAGTTGCTCGTAATTGTAATTCCTGGGCATTTAGTCGAATTGGCAGCCTTTAGAACTGGGGGGGGGTTACTGAAGTGAAATGGAACGAAGACAAGGACATCTGGTCAGACGAGTAGACGACAATATCAACAGCAGCAGAAAATGGTATAACAGGAGTAGAATTCGTTATGAACAGAATAGTAGGGCGGAGAGTGAGTTACTGTGAACAGTCCAGTGATAGGATTGTTCTCATCAGAATCGACAGGAAACCAACACCGACAATGATAGTTCAGCTATACACGCAGACGTTGCAAGCAGAAGACGAAGAGGCAGAGAAAATATATGAGGATACTGAACGGGTAATTCAGTGCGTAAAGGGAGGTGAAAATCTGATTGTCATCGGAGGTTTGAATGCAGTTACAGTGGAAGGAGAAGAAGAGAGGGTTACCGGAGAATATGAGCTTTGTGGTAGGAATGAGAGAGGAGAAAGACTAATTGAGTTCTGCGTAAATTTCAGATAGTAGTACAGAATAATCTGTTATCATAAGAGGAGGAAAAGACCGGGAGATACGGGAAATTTCACGTAGATCATATCATGGCCAGAAGTTTCAGATATTGGGTTCTAGGGCGTACCCAGGAACAGATGTAGACTCAGATCACAGTTTAGTAATGATGAAGAGTAGGCTGAAGTTTAATAATCAGAATGGATCATTACGCAAAGAAGTCGGTGGAAGTACTAAGAAATGAAGAGATACGTTCGATATTATCGAGGCTGTAGATACTGTGATAACGATTAGCTCAGTATTCAGTCCAGTTGAAGGACAACGAACACCTGTCATACAAGTTGGAGAGAAAAGCATAGCTACAAGGTAGGTAACTGCGAAGAAACCACGGTAACAGAAGAATTGGAGGGCTATCCGGAAGATAACAGACGTTTTGGTCTTTCGTAGCGGTGGGCGGGGTTACAGCCATCCCCTGTGTGGTCTGTTTCTCTTTTACTTCGCTTTCTGAGACGAGTTAAAATGTGCGCTGCAATAGAAAAACCGCCACCTGTAAGGTGCGTTCTACGATTAGGTTGTTGTTGGCAAAATACTGCCAACCAGTTGAAATTTATCTCGACCTTTGTGGATGTGTACGGACAAGGAGTAATGAGTCAAAGCCGAGGTAGGCAATGGTGCACTGATTTTAAAAATGGCCGAAAAAATGTTCACGATGATGGTAGCAGTGGTAAATCTATTCTTACGACTGCCGGAGTGGTAATAAATATCGATGAGAAAATTCGTGAAAATCGTCGTTTCACAGTTATGGAACTTTCACTACATGTTCCCCAAATTTCAGGTAGTTTGGTGCATGAAATTGTGGTGGAGAAACCTGTACAAATTGTTTGCTAGATGTGTTCCCAAAATAACGGAACATCACAAAAAAGCAGAGACTTGCTGCAGCAGCGACCTTACTCAAAGATTACGAGAAAACTGGTAACAAAGTTATCGATCGTATCGTAACTGGGAACGAGACCTGGGTGAAACAAAATGGCATTCGATGGAATAGGGACACACAAATTCTCCCACGAAAGCAAGGAAGTGTCTGCAAACGCTACTGTGTTTTGGGATTGCTTCCTGGACTCGGTTAGGCGCACCGGCCCCGGATCGAATCCGCCTGGCGGATTAACGACGATGGCCGGTGTGCCGGCTAGCCTGGATGTAGCTTTTAGGCGGTTTTCCACATCCTACTAGGTGAATACCGGGCTAGTCCCCATGTGCCGCCGCAGTTACACGACACGCAGACATTTGAAACACATTCACACTATTTCACGATTTACACTGGACGCAGACAGCTGGGGTACACTAATCCCGTCCTGAGGGGTACAGGGTGGCGGCAGGAAGGGCATCCGGTCGCCACTTAACATTAACATGCCAAATCCGGTTAACCATGGCCGACCCTGCGTAACAGCGGGACAAAGCGCAGGCGATAGAACTGTGTTTTGGGATTCTAAGTGAGCTATTCTCGTTGAATTTCTTGAGCGTGGGAGGACAATTAACTCAGAGAGGTACTGTCAGACACTGACAATACAAGGCAAGCGTCGCGGACAACTTAGGGCAAAAGTTATGTTTCTTCACGACAACGCACCCCCACATATGGCCAGTGCGCCCGAGAGCTCCTACTGGGTTTTGAATAGGTGGTGTTTGAGTCATCCACCATACAACTTTGATTTGTCGCCGAGCGACTACCACATCTTCCCAGCAATGAAGAAATAGCTCGCTACACAGCGCTTTGATATCGACGCCGAACTGCATGCCGGTACAAACCAGTGGTTGCAGTCGCAGGCGGCAGATTTCTACAGAGACGTTAATGAAAATCTAGTGGCACTGTATGATAAGTGCCTCACTCTGAATGTCGATTACGTAGAAATATAAGAGTGTAGCTCTAAAAAGCGTATAATGAAATTTGGTTTCCCCATATTGTTAATTTTTTGTTTCCAAACGTTTGTTAATTTCTAGACAGCCCTCGTGTTTCAGTTTATCGACGAAAAAATAAAGTAAAACAATATTCAGGGAATTTCAAGAATACAAAAATAAAGTCACTAAGAATACAATAAATGGGAAGTGCAGGGAAGCCATTTTCGAGACTCTTAGTTCTCACGGTACTATGTACTGCGGCAATTTAGGTAGCAATTAATATGTGAAGAAATATAAACCCTTTTAATGAAGTGTGGTCTGGGAAGGGACCGTGCCATGAACATCACGAACTCTCCCTCATGCAACCCACCGGATCGTACCTATTCTCGAACTCTTTAGTGATCCATACGCAAAATTCAGACATGATGTTAGACGCAAATAACTGGATATGAACCATCTGACATATCGGAGATAGTAATGTTATCACGTGGGTTTGTCACACTGGAAAGCGATAACATACTTGATATCATATCCATAACACTTACCGAACACCTCCTGATATCAGCAATTCGTGGCCACTCTGGGGCAGATGGCACTGATTGCACGTCAATCACTGCAGAACGATTTTTAGTGATTGACGGCAAGGTTATAATTTTTCTCATATTTTGTTCTCTATACATGTTGAACATATCAAACTGAGAAGTACGTAGGCCGGCCGGTGTTGCCGAGCGGTTCTAGGCGCTTCAGTCAGGAACCGCGCGACCGCTACGGTCGCAGGTTCGACTCCTGCCTCGGGCATGGATGTGTGTGATGTCCTTAGATTAGTTAGGTTTAAGTAGTTCTAAGTTCTAGGGGACTGATGACCTGAGATGTTAAGTCCCATAATGCTCAGAGGCATTTTTGTTTTAGAAGTACGTAGTAGGTTATGATACGACTTGGTAATGATGTGCGACATATTCCGGACATTCGCTGCAGGAAAGACGTATGAACTGTTATCCACGACTTGATTGTGGAGTGAATAGGGCAGGACAGAAAGTGAAATGATCAGAATAAATCTCTGATAATTGCTAGTAACCGTCCTCTTTGTTAAGGTAAGAAAGACAAGCGAGAGAGAGAGGCTATATATTCACGTACCCGAAACAAAAATGGTTATCAAAATAATGGAAACATCAGATCAGACGTCAGTAATGCGCCGATGGATGATTTTACCTTCTAGCATAGCTGCTTTTCGCATGGATACACGGAGATCGATCATTGCTTCCAGGATTTCCTTGTCGCTGGTTACGTTTCACTGCACTTTACCAAGGCTGAATAGAACATTTGCACTGGATTCTCTGCTAGAGATCGAAAATGCGGTTTTCTGTAATGTTACACCCATTAATCAGACTGACTACACGCAAGAACTGGAAACGACTGACATTCAAGTCTGACTCAGCAGTGCATATATTAACAAAGGAGCTACCATTATGCTCCGCTTTCCAAGAAAGTTACGTATTATGTATAAGACCATACAGAATTGCTTTAGTAATCATTGCGGTAACTTGCATTTTCTCTACACCTTTTCTCTACACATCTACAACGTTATAAAACGGTCGACGTAGTGATAACGGGTTTCGAGGATTCCATTCCAGCCTCGATGTCAGGTTAAAATGGCTCAAATGACTCTGAGCACTATGGGACTTAACATCTTAGGTCTTCAGTCCCCTAGAACTTAGAACTACTCTAACCTAACTAACCTAAGGACATCACACACATCCATGCCAGAAGCAGGATTCGAACCTGCGATCGTAGCGGTCGCGCGGTTCCAGACTGAAGCCCCTAGAACCGCTCGGCCACACCTGCCGGCCGATGTAAGGTTGGCATATGACCTTAGAAGTAGGTTGTTCAACTTTGCGAAGTAGTAATGACACAGATATCTTTAAAGTTATTATTTAGACTAATCAGTTTTCTTCCAGTTTCCGTACAATTTAATTCGCTCTAGTTCTGCGCTATGCTCTTCACTTCAGGGCAGCACTTTCTTCCAACATCCTGTATCATTTGTTAGATATACAGTTCGCCTACAGTTTCGCTCCTCTACTGTCCATTGTAGCAGAACGAAAGTTTTCCATGATGTCATTCTGTCCCTTCTAGGTAATTTTACACGTATTCCATTCGTCGACAGTTTTGCGGAGAATTGCCTTTTACGCCCTCCTTGCTTCGTTTGTTATACGTCATTTTGCCTCCAGCATAGCAGAATTCTTTCATTTAATTTACTACGTGAGCCATAAATTTGACGTCATTTTAGTGACTAATCGAAAACTATGCTACACCTCAAGACGTTCGCCTCTTTCGACTTACTCTCAATCCATATTCTGTGCTCAGTAGTTTATTCATCATCAAATATTTCAAAATATAATTCAAACATGTATTTTTAAATGACGTGTGACCTCCATTGCTCAAACTTGAAACAAATCGAAATACAGGGTGTTTCAAAATGAATATACGGGTTTTTATCGGTTTGTAGCATCAACTTACAACTAGAAATTGTAGATCAAATGAAAGAGCAACTCAGACAGTTTTGTTTGTATATCTTTGCGCAAACGGAAGAGTATGGAATAACCAAGAGTAACTGAACAACGCGTAGAACGAGTGAAAGTCTTTCACGCGGAGACCCAAGAAACCCCTTCGGAAGGCGAGTCGTGAATTAGTAATTCCAGTGAGTCTGTGTGAAAACTTTTAACGAGGCGCTTAAACTACGTCCTTATCATTTTCAGTTCTTACAAGTTTTAAAGCCTACAGACTATGGTTTTTAGTGCCAGCTTTGCAAACGAAATGTTGCTGCATGACGATGCAGATCTTCTGGATCGTGTCGTCTTCAGTGATGAATCGACACTTCACCTAAGTGGAGTTGGGGAAACATACACAATGTGCGCAGCTAGAGTCACCAGGGTTTATAGTTGTAAGTTGAATATAATAAGTGCTACAAAGCGATAGAACACGTATATTCATTTTGAAACACCCTGTACACAACTTAAGAGAATCACAAATGTTATTTAACAATAAAATAAACTCTATGGCACAAACTATTTGACATTCGACAAATTTCACCAGTAAAATATTAATAGAAACAACCGATACTCGAGGCTGAACTGTACCTGGTGACTTTTGTCATAGCGGAAGTGACTCAACCAAATTACTTTGAAGAACAAGCGACCCTGAACGTATGTGGTTGTCGTAGGAGTATCCCAACAACATTCGATGATCGCATCGATGACACATCAAAGTCTGCAACGCCAAATCAGTGCGTGTCTCTCGCACCAGCATTATCGCGACCGGTGTGGGTACGACATCCAGCTGGTTGCTGTCCAGTGAAACTCACGCCTAGGACTTGTCACTGGTGGCGATGACGACAACGCCCTCAATATCGCCAAGTGGCTTCTCTCGGCAGCACAGTCGGGAAACTTAAAAATTCCTCTGTTGTACCATGACCTTTCATCCAAACAAAACACCTTCTGCTGGACCAACTTTCCTCCTGTTACAGGTAGACAAGGTCGATGGCGTATCACTAGTATAACAAGATTTACCAAAGTCCTTATTGGTCAGCTCTGATACATGAAATGTTTTATAAACAATTACACCTCTTTCATTAAGACTCTAAAGTCCAGGCAAAGAAACAGGTATACATCTCATAACAGCCACTGTAATCCATTCATTACAACTACGAAATGTTCCTGTACTATGAGCTCTAGAAGACGTCCTCCATGAAACAAAATCACAACGACCTGTAAGGAGATTGGTTTGGACAATTCCTGTGACAGCTTTATTGTTTATTCTCAAAGAGCCAGATGTCAGATCAAAATCCCTGATAAGCTTGTACAGTTAGAGCGCTCGCATTGACGACAATGTCGCTACGTCAGTGTCGGCCAATAAATATTTTGGTTAATCATATTATACTAGTGATATGACACTGTCCTTGGCTACACGTAGCAGAAGAAAAGTGGGTCCAGTGGAAGGTATTTCTATTCGGATAAAAGGTCGTGGTACAACAGAGGAATTTAAATTAATTGGCGATATTGATTGTGCCGATCATAGGTCCTGCATTTCTTGTGCACTTTGCCTGGAGATGATAATGCCATCAACGGATCTCATCACTGATATCCTTCAACCGTGAACCTGAATCACCCTTCTGAAACTTCGTTTCACTTTCTTAATTGACTCTTAAATCTACAGCTTGAACAGTACGGGAGAAGGAATACATTCCAAGCTTTATGCATTTTATAATCCGAGCATTTCTCTCTTCGTTCTCCATTTGTAATGTTCCCTCCAAATTTCTATACTTATTGCATATTTTATGTCTTTCTATGTAGAGTATATATGGACCATTTTACTTTGTCGAACGCATTTTAGGTCTACAGGTCCTATGAAAGTGCCGTGATTTGTTTGAAGTCTGGCTTGCATTATCAAGCGCAATACCAGAATTGTCCCGCCCGTGTCTGTAACATTTCTAAAACCCAACTGGTCATCATACAACAAATCCACAGTTTTGTGTGCCATTCTTCAGTGTATTATTCTTGTCCGCAATTTGGATGCTTGAGCTGTCAAACTTCGTGATAAGGTTTCTGTATTTACCAACCCTTATTACCTTCGAGATAGTGTGACTCTTATTTTTTCAAAGTCCAGTGGTGTACCCCTAGTCTCATAAGCTCAATAATCGTTTGGTTGTCGCTTTCCCCAATGATTATATCAATCCTGTGGGAGTGTTATTTATTTCTTCTGTCTTGCTTGATCGCTAGTCTTCTGAAGCTCTGTCAAATTCTGACTGTAATGTCGGAAGTCCATTTCATCAAAAGACCTAGTTTTTCTTCTATCACTTAAGAGACAGTTCCTCCCCATTGCAGAGGAATTAAATATACTCTTTTCATCTACACACTCTCTGCTCTGCCTTGAATTGTGGCGTTCCTTTTGCATTCTTAATGTTGCCGACTTCTCTTTCAAAGATTCTGAAGGTTATTTTGACTCTTCTGTACACTGTCCACCCAAAAAGTTCTAAGACATATTGTATTTCTGGCGTATAAGCGACGTTAGTGCAGTAATTACTGTGGCAGCTTGAGCTAACAACTGTATACAACAGAGGCGCATTCGATCAGTCAGTTGCCACAGAAGGCAGTTTTAAGTAGTGGACGTGCGGCCGTGAAGTGCCAACGTTGTTGTGTCAGTAATCGGAATGGAGCAGCGAATTGAACATCCGTAAATAAAGTTTTGAGAACAGTCTTCAGAATATTTTAAGGAGCGGAAAGTGTACGCGAAGTTTGTCCCGTATACCTTGGTTCCCGAACAAAACCAATGGGATGACTGAAACGTGGAATGCAGGCAGTTATTTTCCGGAAGAAATTGTAGGGGTGACGAGGCTTGTGTTATCAATACGAATCTACCACAAAACGACAAAGTGCAGAAGTTCACATTCAGCGCCCACGCGCTGACGATTTAACCGACTTTCAAGCCAATGTGACGCGTGAGTTGGACGGCATATCAAAGAAGGATATTTCTAATAATTTTACGTTGTTGTGTGAACGTTTTGGGCGTTGCATTCAAGTGAGCGGAGAGTCTTCAGAACAGCTGAAGCATTAAAACCACTATCTTAACTTTTCTCTATGTTTCATTCATTCAGTCTTGAAACTTTTTTTGACTGACGGGATATGCTGTGTCTGTCTTTCCAATGACCATTCGATTTAGTCATATGTTTCTTATGCAGTCATTTCGCTTTAGCTTCCCTGCAATTTGCTACTAATTTAGTTTCTAAAATGTAGCAAATATTACTACATTGATTCCCTTCCTTGAAAATTATTGTATTTCTTAGTATTGTATTTTCTTGTTTTGTCGATCAAGTGAGAAGTATCCATTGTTACCCACAGCTTCTACGCAGTTAACCTTTTTTCTTGCAATATTTAGCTGTCCAATTCCTGTTATTGCTCATTTTAGGGATGTACATTTCCTCTCATCTGAGGTATCTCTTGTGTTATTAGTTACCGAGAACGTCAGTATCTTAGTATCGCCCTCCACTGAATATTCATTCTTCCTCACGATTATCGTTTACTTTACCAGGTCTCAGTCATTACGAAACTGTGATTCACAGACGACAGAAGCAGTGTAACTTTTACTCTAACAATTCACAAAATTCTGTTTACTTTCGTCCTGTTGCATCGGTCTTTCCATCCAGTAAATATCTCGTGGGCTAGCCGTTGTGGATTGTATTATAGTAGGACAGTAATAGTACTTAATGTGAAGTTGACTGTGGTAATCTACTTTCGATTGACTGATATAGCAATGAAAAAAAAAATAGTGTACAACTGATTAAGAACAGTTAAATCCGAGTTGGTAGCCCTATTTTATAGACCCTGTTGTTATTGTTGTACACTCTTTGTGCGGTGTGACTCGTACATCTATTTCGCCACACAGCACAGATTTTAAGCTAAAATATTAAAATAAAATATTAGATTTATTTATAGAAGACCATGTAATTTTGTAACGTGAATGAAAATGACTGCACTATCTTCAGAAAAATGCCACTATTAACAGCTACTGTCATTACAACCTGCAGTGGCACTGTCGATATTTCAGATCAATAATGACCACATATATTAAGAAGCACTTAGTCGGATCGCGAAGTTGAAAGTGAAACTTCACCAACGTGAGAACGTTTTGTGTTTTGTATAGGAAGGACAAATGTGCGAGGTAAATGGGTTTACCAGTTACCAAGAGTCCAGTTAAACAGAAAATGAAGGATCACAATATTCTTATATATCGCCAGATACCCATCGCTTCGCGTCATGTTATTTCCTTCCACACAGCTAACTAATGTTGCTACAGACGAAACATTCTGCTCAGGATGTACGGTATATCTTTCGTTATCCCCCAATTAAAATATACGTATGAGAAACACTTTTCCAGTTCTCAGAACTTGCTACTTATATTATCTGCCTGCAATACGCAGAAATGTGGGGTGGAATATGCCAGTCATACTTCGGCATCAGAAAATGGGAACTGAACGATGTGCCATAACTGAAGCAAGAAATGTATTGGGAAAGTATTTAAAAATTACTTTTGTTATCATAATAGGCACTAGCTCATCTGCGAGAAATTTGAACACTGACAGGTAAATATGGATTCTGTGACAATGCTGTTATGAAAATACAGAAAGAAATTACGCTGTTGATATTCCTGTGAAAAACTCTTAATGAATTTTACTTAGTGAACAGCAATATTCTGTCTGCTGTAATTTACCGTCATCAGTATGTGCTGCTTATTATGTGTCTGATTCCCTTGAGCAGAATGTTTGCTGTTATATCAGTGCCGATTCATCGACTGCCGCTCATACACTGCTGCATCGGCCACACTTGATTCTCTTCCTGAGGTCTTGGAGGCGAAAGTGTCATCAGCAGATAAGCAGCAAGAGCTCGGCCGCCACACATAGCTTGCCATATTAAAGTAAAACAAAGCGTTCTCTTTCATGGTTATTCTATTTCGGCTACTCTTGAGTGAAAGTGTGTTTTACTTGTGTCTACGATGGTGTGCTTTCGAACGAGACTCCACTCAATTACACTGAGAAAGATGGGAGGTGATAACTGCAGTTGCACTGAAAATCGTGCGTAATATATTCCGTACGCCCACTCTTGAATGTTAGGCAACGTGATTCCTTACTTTACGACTTTGGCAAGATATATTGGAACAGTGGGGTTGCGTAGGCAGTGTTATCGAATGAGTACCCTGAGAGACAATCGCTATCCCCATCCATGAGGGACAGATCCTGTTCTGTTTACGTGTTGTATCGGGTATAGCAAGCCAGTATTTTACTCATCAAAATGTTTTGCATCTTAAACGTGTTTCAACTCTCCGTTATGGAGCAGGTCTTTGTATGATTGTGCTGAAAGCACCATCCGATTCTTATAACATTTATCCGATTCTGTAAAATATTTATATTTATAGGGTACAGCAATAATTGTTAATTTAACAGAATAACGCGAATCTTGATTTACGTTTTGTTCCTTTCGTCGATTTAATTATAGTTTGTCAGTTTAAGATGGTAGAATTGAATAACCATGAGCCTTTGCACTAATATCTGGCGTAAGAATAACTAGGGAAAAGATTTAATGCGTTCAGCTCACCTATTAGTGCGATGATAATCATTGTTTCTGTAGCACGAAGCCGGCCGGAGTGGCCGTGAGGTTCTAGGCGCTACAGTCTGGAGCCGTTGACCGCTACGGTCGCAGGTTCGAATCCTGCCTCGGGCATGAATGTGTGTGATGTCCTTAGGTTAGTTAGGTTTAAGTAGTTCTAAGTTCTAGGGGACTGATGACCACAGCAGTTAAGTCCCATGGTGCTCAGAGCCATTTTTGTAGCACGAATTGTGAGGCTCAGCAAAGCATTCGTCTACCTTATTAACTATTTTACGGAAGGTGAGTTTTCCTCAATAGCTGCATGGCAGCAGCTGTTTCTTTGTCTCGATGTTATGTTCCGTGACAACGTTACATTAGTAGGTCACAGTAGTCAATAGTGGATCGTTTCAGATGCCAAGGGTACTTCCGCTGAGTTACACACGCATGTCTATAGCGAATATTCTTGAGGGTAGTCAGATGGAGTAATAATACACCGCTGGAAAAAAAAAATTAGTCCAGCTGGAAAGACGACGTTGATTTTGATCCGATGACTGCATGTGCCACTTTGCGGACAGTAGATTTACTGATAACTGTTTGAACGACGCTTGCCAGCAGAGAGAGAAATTGCGTAGTTTTCAGAGTTCCATCTCTATGTACCCTTTAATAAGGAATGTTCAAAGCCAAAGGGCTGA
Organism: Schistocerca americana; assembly: GCF_021461395.2. Lineage (NCBI taxonomy): Eukaryota > Metazoa > Arthropoda > Insecta > Orthoptera > Acrididae > Schistocerca > Schistocerca americana. The sequence goes on along the minus strand of NC_060123.1, from coordinate 584,381,933 downwards.
GTGTGGTGCAAACGTGTGAAGCGAGCAGATAACCATGCCACGGAGACGCACTCGTGCTTCCCACAGCCAACTGGACGAGTTTGAAAGCGGTCAAACTGTGGCCTTCCGAGTGGTGGGATCGTCCTTTAGGACAAATACCACACAAGTTGGACGTGCTGCGTCATTTGTGCAAAGACGCTGGTATCAGTGGTCACGTGAACATTCTCACACACGTGTACGAGGTTCTGGACGTCCACGCAGATCAGACGCCCGCTAGGATCGTCGTATTAGGGCAGCAGTGGCATCTTGTTAAGCTACCACAGTACAGATAAGTGGGTTTGTGAGCCCAGACGTGACAACTCTCCATCTGATGTGAACCAGTTATTAGCAGTGGAACTACGCTCACGCAAGCCTCTAGCCCATCTTCCACTCGCACCACAACAGCATCGGTAAGATGGAATGACGCACCGTTGTCTTCAGCGATGGAAACAGATTCTCTTTTGCATGCAAGTGATGGTCATCGGCGCGTACAATGTAGACCTGTTGAGCGCTGCCTCCTAGAGTACAGGGTTATTACAAATGATTGAAGCGATTTCACAGCTCTACAATAACTTTGTTATTTGAGATATTTTCACAATGCTTTGCACACACATACAAAAACTCAAAAAGTTTTTTTAGGCACTCACAAATGTTCGATATGTGCCCCTTTAGTGATTCGGCAGACATAAAGCCGATAATCAAGTTCCTCCCACACTCGGCGCAGCATGTCCCCATCAATGAGTTCGAAAGCATCGTTGAAGCGAGCTCGCAGTTCTGGCACGTTTCTTGGTAGAGGAGGTTTAAACACTGAATCTTTCACATAACCCCACAGAAAGAAATCGCATGGAGTTAAGTCGGGAGAGCGTGGAGGCCATGACATGAATTGCTGATCATGATCTCCACCACGACCGATCCATCGGTTTTCCAATCTCCTGTTTAAGAAATGCCGAACATCATGATGGAAGTGCGGTGGAGCACCATCCTGTTGAAAGATGAAGTCGGCGCTGTCGGTCTCCAGTTGTGGCATGAGCCAATTTTCCAGCATGTCCAGATACACGTGTCCTGTAACGTTTTTTTCGCAGAAGAAAAAGGGGCCGTAAACTTTAAACCGTGAGATTGCACAAAACACGTTAACTTTTGGTGAATTGCGAATTTGCTGCACGAATGCGTGAGGATTCTCTACCGCCCAGATTCGCACATTGTGTCTGTTCACTTCACCATTAAGAAAAAATGTTGCTTCATCACTGAAAACAAGTTTCGCACTGAACGCATCCTCTTCCATGAGCTGTTGCAAGCGCGCCGAAAATTCAAAGCGTTTGACTTTGTCATCGGGTGTCAGGGCTTGTAGCAATTGTAAGGCTTCTGCTTTAGCCTTTTCCGTAATATTTTCCAAACCGTCGGCTGTGGTACGTTTAGCTCCCTGCTTGCTTTATTCGTCGACTTCCGCGGGCTACGCGTGAAACTTGCTCGCACGCGTTCAACCGTTTCTTCGCTCACTGCAGGCCGATCCGTTGATTTCCCCTTACAGAGGCATCCAGAAACTTTAAACTGCGCATACCATCGCCGAATGGAGTTAGCAGTTGGTGGATCTTTGTTGAACTTCGTCCTGAAGTGTCGTTGCACTGTTATGACTGACTGATGTGAGTGCATTTCAAGCACGACATACGCTTTCTCGGCTCCTGTCGCCATTTTGCCTCACTGCGCTCCCGAGCGCTCTGACGGCAGAAACCTGAAGTGCGGCTTCAGCCGAACAAAACTTTATGAGTTTTTCTACGTATCTGTAGTGTGTCGTGAGCATATGTCAATGAATGGAGCTACAGTGAATTTATGAAATCGCTTCAATCATTTGTAATAGCCCTGTACATTCGTCCAATACACATGGATCACACCCAAGCCTTATAGTCTCGGGTGCAGTAAGCTACAACTCTCGTCCACCTTTGTTGATGCTAACAAGCGCTCGTTGTGTACAGAATGTTGTTAGACCCGTTCTTTTGCCATTCGTGCAATAGGAAGGTGAAGTGCTGTTCCAACACCTTAATACTAGACCACAGACTGACCGTTAAACTCAACATGCTCTGGAAGACGTGCAGCAACTTTCCTGGCCTACACGATCTCCGGAATTGTCTCCAATAGAGCACGTGTGGGATATGGTGGGACGAGAAGTGACTCGAGCGATTCGCCAGCCAACAACTCATACAGAACTACATGAACAGGTCGAGCAGGCGTGGCATAACGTACCCCAGTGCAGTATTCGCCATCTGTACGAAAGACTGGATGCTAGAGTCAGCGCCTCCACTGCCGCCCCTGAAGACAACACCACTTACTAGTATGGGTGTTTCAGCATGGTATCTCAGAACCGCCTTTGCAACTGATCTGTAAATGTAAACATTTCATGTACTCCATGTGTACTCTTCCAATAATAAATCTTAAGTGAACTGGAAATCTCTAAGAGTACGCACTACATTTTTTCGAGCAGTGTATTTTTTCCTTTACAAAGTGAGCATCCTTTATCAGGGCTGGGTCAAGTGGAACTTTCATGTCCACTGCCACGAACGAAGTCACATCCGATTTTATGCACAAGTTACAATGAATCTCATGTTGAGCCAGGACGGGATAAGGTATGTACCTGTAAAAACTTCAATGCGAAGTACCTATAACAGTTTCCACAACGGCCGGCCGGAGTGGCCTAGCGGTTCTAGACGCTACAGTCGAATCCTGCCTCGGGCATGCATGTGTGTGGTGTGCTTAGGTTAGTTAGGTTTAAGTAGTTTTAAGTTATAGGGGACTGATGACCTCAGAAGTTAAGTCCCATAGTGCTCAGAGCCATTTTTAGTTTCCACAACGAATCTTTGTCTCGAAGCCTGGCAGAAAATCGAAAGGAATTCTGGTCGTATGTGAAGTATGTTAGCGGTAAGAAACAATCAATGCCTTCTCTGCGCGATACATTGGAGATATTATCAAAGCAGTGCTGCCAAAGTACAGTTACTAAACACAGCCTTCCGAAACGCCTTCTCAAAAGAAGACGAAGTAAATATTCCAGAATTCGAATCAAGAACGGCTGCCAAGATGAGTAGCGTAGAAGTAAATATCCTCGGAGTATTGATGCAACTTAAATCACTTAATAAAAGCAAGTCTTCTGGTCCAGACTGTATTCCTTTCGGAGTATGCTCATGCATTAGCTCCATACTTAGCAATCATATACAACCGTTCGCTCGACGAAAGATCCGTACCCAAAGACTGGAAAGTTGCACAGATCACACCAATATTCAAGAAAGGTAGTAGGAGTAATCCACTAAATTACTGGCCCATATCGTTAATGTCGATATGTAGCAGGATTTTGGAACATTTATGTTGTGTTCGAACATTATGAATTACCTCGAAGAAAACGGTCTATTGACACACAGTCAACATGGATTTAGAAAATATCGTTCCTGTGAGACACAACTAGCTCTGTATTCACATGAAGTGTTGAGTGCTATTGACAAGTGGTTTCAGATCGATTCCGTATTTCTGGATTTCCAGAAGGCTTTTGACACTGTACCACACAAGCGGCTCGTAGTAAAATTGCGTGCCTACGGAATATCGTCTCAGTTATTTTTGTGGCGGCGTTCGTAGCGACAAGCAATTCGCTGTAGAAACGGCTTACGAAGTCACCGCCACACTTTTAATAGCGGGCCGACCGGTCCGCTGGAACAGTGAACAGAAAGATGAAAACCCAAACACTCTGATTAAATAAAAGTCGGTACTTATCTTTATTAACGAAGATACAGAAACACAGTAGTGAACTCCGTGTCTACAGAAACCTGTCTAGTTCGAGTCGGAGCGGCTAGGTCAGCGTCGGCTGACGACAAACAACAACTCTACTGCGATGAACACACAACTGACTAGCAAGTACACAATTCGGTGGCAAGTATACAACTGAGCGGCGAATACAGAACTGTCCTAGCGCTCGCGACTCCAGCGCTTAAGAACCCAGAAGCCAGCGGTGGCGCGCGCAGACTTGCGGCGATTTCCTGTCTCGCTGGCGCTGCTTATGCGGACGGCGTCCGGACTTTGATGCTGCCAACCTTTTGGCAGCGGGTTCGGGTGGCATTACTGGCTAGGATATAACACTCCTCCCCCCCCCCCCCCCAAATCGCCGCACCGTCGTTGAGTAATGACGTGGCGAGCGTCGACGGCGGGGGAGGGGTCTGGCCGCAGGCGTAGCGGAAGAGACCGGGGCGGAGACTTGTCGGTGGCAGTCCCCGGTCCGCACCCCAGCATTGGCTGCGCGGGGCCTCGGGAAACACCGACTGAAAACCGAGGTCAGGGTGCACGCCTGTGACCACGGGCGCAGCTTCTGGGACTGGACGCGACGGGGCGTCGGGACCCACGAAGAGAGGCAGCGTCTCCTGACGCTGCGTCAACGGCTGCTGATTGGGCGCCAGACAAGGCGCTGCGGTGTCAGACTCCTTGGGGGTGCCCAAGGAAAGCGGCTGCAGGACAGGCTGCACAGCCACCGCTTGGGAAGGCGGCCCGGCTGAGGGGTCGACGTCCATCAGCTCCGAAGGCGGTGGCGACTGAAGAGGGACCGCAGGCGCCGGAGCGACCACCTGGGGCGCTCCCGGATGAAGCTGCGCGGGAGGCATCAACGGGACGGGCTGTCGGCGTGGTAGCGGCGACGGCTGCTGCTGCTGCCCTGGGGGCGGCAGCGAAGTCGGAAGGCGCGGCTGGAATCCGCCGCGGACCAAATCTGTGGACAAAGAACGAGCGGCAGAATCCGGGCGGCCAGCGCGGCGCAACTGGTTCTGATGCCTCCTGTGCACCCCAGTAGCACCTTGAACAGTATAAAAACCGCGACCCTGGACACTTATCACGGTACCACGTTCCCAACGACGGCGACCGCGATAAACTCTGAAAAAAACAGCGTCGTCGCGCTGAAAACGCGTGCGATGCTCAGAAGCGGCGGGTCGATCCGGGGGGTGCAACAACCGTAGTAGGGTGCGATGACGACGGCCGTGGAGAAGCTCCGCAGGCGAAGGGCCGTCGCGTGGCGTGGTCCGGTACGACGACAGGAACGTGATGAGGGCCTGCTGACGAGAGTGCGTAGCACGAAGGCGGTCCATATGATCCTTGAATGTGCGTACAAAACGTTCCGCTGCATCATTCGATTGAGGGTGGAACGGCGGAGTAAGAACATGGCGAATGCCATTGGCAGAACAAAAACTTTCAAATTCAGCAGAGGTAAATTGTGGACCATTGCCAGACACTAAAACTTCTGGAAGACCCTCAATACAAAAAATTGAAGTCAACGCCTGTATAGTTTGTGCAGACGTTGTAGACTGCGTGGGCACAACAAACGAAAAATTACTAAATGCATCTATCACGATGAGCCAACGAGAATTCCAATATGGACCAGCGAAATCAATATGTACTCGCTGCCAGGGACCGGCAGGGCGTGCCCATTCAAAATAGCGTTGAGGCGGAGCAGCTTGGTGTTCGGCACACGTCGAACAATCTGTAGACATCTGCGTAATCTGCTTATCAATGCCGATCCATGTACAATGACGGCGGGCAAGCTGCTTGGTGCGGACCACTCCCCAATGACCTTCATGCAACAAGTCGAGGACCTTGGATTGGAGCACTTCGGGAACCACTACACGAAGCTGGTCATTCTCGGTGCGTAACAGCAAAACTCCGTGCGAAACAGACAACAGATGACGTTGCGGATAATAGCGACGAACCACAGGATCCGATATGTCCTTTGCCTTGGACGGCCAACCACGTTGAACAAAACGTAGTAGTAAACTCAGATGAGGATCCGTAGCTGTCTCACGTGCCACCTGACGATAATCAGTCGGAAAATCCCGGAGGGATTGATGCTCATCGGCGTCAATCTGATGGCAAGAGTCGTCAGAGGAATCGAAGACATCATCCGCAGCAATCGGCAATCTAGAAAGCGCGTCAGCGTTTGCATGCTGAGCTGTAGGGCGATACAGTATCTCATACTGGTATTGTGACAACAAAAGAGCCCAACGTTGTAGTCTCTGAGCTGTCCGCTGAGGAACTGGTTTAGACGGATGAAACAGTGACGTCAGGGGCTTGTGATCTGTTACTAAATAGAATTGTCTACCATAGAGGTAGTGATGGAATTTTGTGACACCGAACACAATAGCCAACGCTTCCTTGTCCAATTGGCTATAATTACACTGAGGTTTGTTTAGCAATTTAGATGCGAACGCAATAGGACGTTCGGTGTTACCGACTCGGTGAGACAACACAGCACCGAGGCCGAAAGAAGAGGCATCACAAGCTAACACCAGAGGCTTGTTAGGGTCGTAATGGACCAGACAACGATCATCCAATAAAGCCTCTTTAAGCTGCTGAAAGGCTGATTGGCAATCAGCTGACCACACAAACGGAACATTCTTACGGCGGAGACGATGCAACGGTGCAGCAATCTGTGATGCATTAGGTATAAACCTAATATAATATGTCAATTTGCCAAGAACTGCTTGCAATTCATGCAGATTGCGAGGGGCGGGCAAATCACGAATAGCTGCTAAATGTGACTGGGAGGGATGAATGCCTTGAGGATTAATAACATGTCCCAGATACTCCATCTCCGTAAGGAAAAATGAACATTTATCGATGTTGCAACGTGGGCCTGCCTGAGACAACACTGTAAACAAACACTCCAAACTACGGAAATGTTCAGCAGGCGTCCGACCGGACACAACAATATCGTCTAAATAGTTGCAACACGATGGCACATTAGCCAGAAGTTGTGACAAAAAACGCTGAAAAACAGCTGGAGCTGACGCACAACCAAAAGGCAAACGCAGAAAACGGAACAACCCCAACGACGTGTTTATGACAAAATATTGTTGTGATTGCTCGTCGAGGGGCAATTGCAAATATGCTTCACGGAGATCAATTTTGGAAAAGAAACGAGCTTCCCCTAACTTATCCATCAGCTCGTCTGGTCTAGGCAAAGGAAAAGAATCAATGACAGTCTGAGGATTAACTGTCGACTTAAAATCAGCACACAAACGTAACTTGCCAGACGGTTTCTTTATAATAACTAAGGGAGAAGCCCACTGGCTCGCTGAAACGGGTTGAATAACACCGTTGTTTTACCAACGACGAAGTTCATCTTCTACAGGTGCCCGGAGGGCGTGAGGCACTGGACGAGCACGAAAAAATCGAGGCTGAGCATTATCTTTTAACGTAATATGAGCGGCAAAGTTCGCAGCACAACCTAGTTCGTCTTTAAATATGTCACTGTATCGTTTACACAAGTCGGTTATGCCGTCTTGCGGAACAACAACAGAATTAATTTGCAACACATTGTCTTGGATAGACAGGCCAAACAAGTCAAAACAGTCTAATCCGAAAATGTTTACACTGTCTGTAGCGCGGAGCACTGTGAATGAAACTGTTTTTGTATTGCCACGGAATGTGGCTGGCACGCTACATACACCTAACACAGGAATTTGTTCTCCAGTATAAGTAGCCAAAGAATGTTTTGCCGCTGAAAGTTTAGGGCGGCCGATAGCCGCATACGTAGCACTATTTATGAGAGTCACAGATGCACCAGTGTCTAATTGAAAATTGAAGGTCTTATCCTGGATGCGTAGCTGCACAAAGAGTTTATTACACTGTCTCTGGATCGGTGCAGTGGAGGCGGAAGACACAAAATCAGCGTGTTTAGCGAGTGTTCGCTGCTTACGACAACTCGTGGGTTGGGCGGGTGGAACAACAACTCCCGCTTCACTTGCAGTCTGTACATTACTTATTACAGCGTTTGAATTACGCCTGGGTCGCATAGCAGAGGGCTGGGTGGGCGGCTTATTGCGAACAAGTTTATTACCCACACGAACCGTGGAAGAGTCTTTAAACGCTACCTTATGGGAGGGCTGGCTTTGAAGAACATGAATATCCATGGGCTGGGCAGCACTAGAATTGTTCTTGCGTTTACGCAAACAAACAGTCTGGATGTGTCCTTTCCTTTGACAAAAGTGACAAACCGCGTTTCTCAACGGGCAACGTTCACGAGGATGAGCAAGAACACACTTAGGGCAAGACTTAACTCTATCATTTTGCACACGCGGCTGACGAATGTGTTTAACATGACGCGGCCGGCTAGTGTTTACAGTCTGACTGCCGGTGGGGCCGCGGGCGTGACATAACTTGCTTAGCACAGGCAATTTGAGAAATACATGGCTGATCTAACTCACACTCAGCATAGTCAAAAGTATCTTGGGCTTCAATTATGTTCATCACAGTCTCTAATGACGGGTCAGGCAACTTTAAGATAGCAGCACGAATACAAGAATCTGCAATGTTTTGAGTAATAGCGTCTCGTAACATGACATCACTGTAGGAAGCTCCACACATACAATTAAATCGGCACTGACGGGTGAGGCCCCGTAAATCTGTTAACCACTGTTTATTAGATTGATGTGGCAGTATCTTTAATCTGAAGAACTTGAATCTGGCTGCTGCCACATGAACTCGCGACTCGAAATACTCAGCAAGCTTGTTAACAACAACGTCATAGTCTAAAGCTTCTGGCTTGGATTCCGGGAACAACTTACAAAGTAGTCGATAGACTTCCACGCCTGCAGTGGAAATTAAATAAAGCTGCCGCTCAGTACCCGTGATTTTGTAGACTGTCATGTGCGCCTGCAACTGCGCGAAATATTCTCGCCATTCTTCTCTTGATGCATCAAAAGCACAGAAAGGTGGTGCTGCCTGTGCTTGTTCCTTTTGTGTTGGAGGATTAGCCGCTTGTTTGACGATCGCTTCCACCAGACTTTGTATTTGCTGACTCTGTAACAAGATCAACTGTTGTAATTCGGCAGACATACTGAACACAAATTAAACCAGCCCCCAAAATTTTATCGCTACAATTAGGATAACCAGAAACAAGTTGAACCAGCCCTGCACACGAGTTCGGAAGTCCTCGTCGCCAGTTTTGTGGCGGCGTTCGTAGCGACAAACAATTCGCTGTAGAAACAGCTTACGAAGTCACCGCCACACTTTTAATAGCGGGCCGACCGGTCCGCTGGAACAGTGAACAGAAAGATGAAAACCCAAACACTCTGATTAAATAAAAGTCGGTACTTATCTTTATTAACGAAGATACAGAAACACAGTAGTGAACTCCGTGTCTACAGAAATCTGTCTAGTTCGAGTCGGAGCGGCTAGGTCAGCGTCGGCTGACGACAAACAACAACTCTGCTGCGATGAACACACAACTGACTAGCAAGTACACAATTCGGTGGCGAGTATACAACTGAGCGGCGAATACAGAACTGTCCTAGCGCTCGCGACTCCAGCGCTTAAGAACCCAGAAGCCAGCGGTGGCGCGCGCAGACTTGCGGCGATTTCCTGTCTCGCTGGCGCTGCTTATGCGGACGGCGTCCGGACTTTTATGCTGCCAACCTTTTGGCAGCGGGTTCGGGTGGCATTACTGGCTAGGATATAACAGTTATGTGACTGGATTTGTGATTTCCTGTCAGAGAGGTCACAGTTCGTAGTAACTGACGGAAAGTCATCGAGTACAAGAGAAGTGATTTCTGGCGTTCCCCGAGGTAGCGTTATAGGCCCTTTGCTGTTCCTTATCTATATAAACGATTTTTGAGACAATCTGAGCAGCCGTCTTTGGTTGTTTGCAGATGACGCTATCGTTTATCGACTAATAAAGTCAGCAGAAGAGCAAAACAAAATGCAAAACGATTTAGAAAAGATATCTGCATGGTGAGAAAAGTGGTAGTTGACCCTAAATAACGAAAAGTGTGAGGTCATCCACATGAGTGCTAAAAGGATCGCGTTAAACTACGGTTATAGGATAAATCAGTCTAATCTAAAAGCTGTAAATTCAACTAAATACGTAGGTATTACAATTACGAACAACTTAAATAGGAAGGAACACGTAGAAAATGTAGTGGGGAAGGCTAACCAAAGACTGCGTTTTATTGGCAGCAGACTTATAAAATGTAACAGACCTACTAAGGAGACTGCCTACACTATGCTTGTCCGTCCTCTTTTAGAATACTGCTGCGCTGTGTGGGATCCTTACCAGATAGGACTGACGGAGTACATCGAAAAAGTTCAAAGAAAGGCAGCACGTCTTGTATTATCGCGAAATATGGGAGAGAGTGTTACAGAAATGATACAGAATTTGGGCTGGAAATCATTAAAAGAAAGGCGTTGAGACGCAATCTTCTCACGACATTCCAATTACCAACTTCCTCCTACGGATGCGAAAATATTTTGTTGACACCCACCTACATATGGAGGAACGATCATCACGATAAAATAAGGGAAATCAGAGCTCGTACAGAAACATATAGGTGATCATTCTTTCCGTGCGCTATACGAGATTGGAATAATAGATATGGTTCGTTGAACCCTCTGCCAGGCACTTGAATATGATTTGCAGAGTGTTCGTGTGGATGCAGATGTAGAACTTGCAATTTCTTTTCTTCCTTTGTCCGTTTTCTTATCTTCTCAACTACTTACTCCCGCGGTAGCCCTTGTTCTCTATATAAGCTGTATATTGTTCTGAAAGTCCGCTAGCTACCACTTTTATTGTCATGTCTGCTCACGGAGAAACACAGCTGACGAGACGCCCATCCGTATCAGATATTGTCAGGATGTGCGGAATTTCACAACTGCACTTGTACTTAACGGCCGTCCTTGATGTGCTGGAAAAGTCTCGAAGAACCAAGATAACTCTCGAAAGCAGTTATGACATCGGTAGATATGATATTGAACTTGTCAAGTTCACATTAGCTCCAATCGCTTGCTGCCGTCTGTGACTGATAAGCCCTTCCGTAGATAAACCACTAAATCGATACTAAATCAAATTTGCTGGCCATTAAAACTGCAACACCACGGAGACAGCACTTAACAAACATCATACTGAAGTGTACTACGCGCTTAGGTATGCTAAATATTTAACATTACGTAGGAGTGATGTCATTTACATTGTTTTTATGAGGAAAGGTTATACAGCTGATTTTCAGTTCAAAAACGGCATCTGAATGTTGTGTGTTTATGACAAGATCGTGTTTTACCCTGTCTAAGAAGAATAAACTATTACCAACGTGTGTCGGAATTCGGCAGTGGAAGGGTCATGGCTGTAGTATATCATTCCGCGACTTCGCTGCTCGCGATTTGTTTGGTTCCCACGATTGTCTTTTGAATATGAAACTAACGGGTTCAGGAAATCTATACTCTGCTGCTGACCTAGTGCACCAGGCTCGGTCAAAAAGCCAGACAACCAAGGGCCCGCGATCACGACACAAGTAAACTGCGATTAAAATTTTTCTGCTGTGCACCATTGTTAATGGCCGGTCAGATAATGGTATTCAGACAACCGTGCATTTCATTGCGGTTAACTCCGTGTATTGCAAAAATGGTTCAAATGCCTATAAGCACTATGGGACTTAATATCTGAGGTCATCAGTCCCCTAGACTTAGAACTACTTCAACATGACTAACCTCAGGACATCACACACACCCATGCCGGAGGCAGGATTCGAACCTGCAACCGCAGTAGCCGCGTGGTTCCGGACTGAAGCGCCTAGAACCGCTCGACCACAGCGGCCGGCTGTATTGCAATGGAATGCGTCCCGAGATGCAAAGACGTTAATAGAGATATGAATTTGTACTCGGCCGCCCATAAACGTAAGTTTTGTAGACAGTCGGTGATGAGTGTAAATGCTCATAGAACATGCACCTTCGTTTAAAAATCCGAAGCCTTCTGCAGTCGAAAACACGCCGCCCAGGCAGTCAGCAAGGACACTACTACAGAGAAACACTGCTTGTCGAAACAAAAATGCCCTGACACTTCCTGGCAGATTAAAACTGTGTGCCCGACCGAGACTCGAGCTCGGGACCTTTGCCTTTCGCGGGCAAGTGCTCTACCAACTGAGCTACCGAAGCACGAGTCACGCATGGTCTCACATATTTACTTCCGCTTGTATCTCGTCTCCTACCTTCCAAACTTTACAGAAGCTCTCCTGCGAACCTTGCAGAACTAGCACTCCTGAAAGAAAGGATACTGCGGAGAGCTTCTGTAAAGTTTGGAAGGTAGGAGACGAGATACTGGCAGAAGTAAAGCTGTGAGACATTGCGTGATTCGTGCTTCGGTAGCTCAGATGGTAGAGCACTTGCCCGCGAAAGGCATAGGTCCCGAGTTCGAGTCTCGGTCGGGCACACAGTTTTAATCTGCCAGGAAGTTTCATATCAGCGCACACTCCACTGCAGAGTGAAAATCTCATTCTGGAAACATTCCCCAGGCTGTGGCTAAGCCATGTCTCCGCAGTATCCTTTCTTTCAGGAGTGCTAGTTCTGCAAGATTCGCAGGAGAGCTTCTGTAAAGTTTGGAAGGTAGGAGACGAGATACTGGCAGAAGTAAAGCTGTGAGACCGTGCGTGATTCGTGCTTCGGTAGCTCAGATGGTAGAGCACTTGCCCGCGAAAGGCAAAGGTCCCGAGTTCGAGTCTCGGTGGGACACACAGTTTTAATCTGCCAGGAAGTTTCATATCAGCGCACACTCCGCTGCAGAGTGAAAATCTGATTCTGCAAAAATACCCTATTTCAGCATCTTAAAAATGGTAAGAACACTCAGGAGATGTTGTCCAGAAATATTGAGAGTTGCGTCGAATTACTTGGGGAGACGTATATTTGAGATTTGAACTTCACGTACCACAAATTTAAAAAACTACGAAAGACCGACTTCCCTGCTGTCCCTTCGTTAGAGAAAAACAGGCTATGTGGTAACAGGTGGAGGCACAATTTAATTCTACTTCTGGTAAGTTTGATCATAAATTAATAAAAGTTTTCGGTTCATATTACTTAAAGGTCATCCTATGAGGAGGCTTGAGTCTGTCTCAGTACATCGAAACGCGCCGCAACCTTAATACTGTACGCTTATAAAACTGTGGTCGTCTCGCGAAAACTGGGCGTGAGCCACGGTCAGATTTAACTGTGGTCAACTCCATCGTTTTCTTTCATTGAGATTGATGATCCAGAATTTTGTGTTGAACAAGCTTAAATGTCGAGTTTACTATAGTTAACTTTTAATCGAGGTTGGCGCACTCGGCGTGTGTGTACGTCACACAATATCGCAACGACCCCACTTGATTAGCGACAGATAGGAGAAATATACTGTTCAGTCCGTTGTGTTGAATTGTGCAGCCACTTGAGGTATCGGGTGGTTATAATGAAAGTGCAGCTACTCTAGGAGATCCAGAGAGGCTGTAATTATCGTATGGCCGCGAAACTTCCCAGATATGCTAACGCGTTAATGGAGAATCGATTTACGCTGGAAAAAATAGCTCCAATTGTGACCACCAGCTGCAAATGTTGAGCTGTTCACTGTTTGTATGACGTTATGGCACCTACGCTGTCATTTGACAAGCCATAACGTGAGTAAACAGTGTAGCTAACGAGAAGAGAGACCTTATGCTGTTGAAGAAACTGTTTTATGTGAACGGCAGCAACTACTGTGCTGCACTGAGAGAGTATCGCTGACTGAAAGGTATGAAGAGAGGCCCGATGTCATTAAATGGCTTAAAGAAGATAGTAATAAAATTCAAAAACGCAGCTGAGACTGGCGTGGCACCCGGAATGGAAAGACGTCGCGTTCTGGTGGAAGCTATTGACGAGCCTGCTGTTGCTGTGGGTGACCATGCAAAACGCGCCCCGGATAGTGTTAGAGCTCATGTAACGTCGCGAGAGATGTCCATCCCATGATCAACAGTGCAGAAAGTGTTTCTGTCTGTTTTACACTGGCACCCTTACAAGATCCAGAAGGAGCAGCTACTGAATCCTCATGATCTGTAGCCATGTTCTGAACTTGCTCTTCAGTTTCCGGCACGGATAGTGGTTGACGACATATGGCCGGGCAACATGCTATGAGGTGACAAGTATTTTGGGTACTGTGCAGCCGCGTGTTGTGAATAAAGAGGCACTGCAATTGCCTTGCATGACTGTGTGTTATGGATTCACAAGCCAGCTTTATTTCGGTCCGTTCTTCTTTGAAGACAATACACCAAGAGTGCCTGTCGGGTGTACCGTGAGGTCCTCTTACAGCATGTGAGTCTTGCTTTGGAAGAGTGTTTTCATGCAAACATCTTGTAGCAGTGTTCCCCGATCGTATTATGTCCAAGAGTTTTCCAAATGAATGGCCTGCAAGACCACCTGATCTGAATTCTTGTGACTTTTGGATCTGGGGATATCTAAATGAATGCGTTTACCAGGGACACGTTCGGTCTCCGCCTGGTGCTAAGGCCAGTATAGAGGAACAGGTAACTCAGATTCCACTGGAACCGCTTGGAGAAACTGTGCATCTTCTTGTCGGTGTCCTCGGCGCATATATTTAACAAATTGTGTAAGCGCCTGTTAACAATAATATCAGTGTATTATGGATAAATGGCAGCATCTGTCGTAAATACTGAAATACTTTATTCATACAATAATTTTTATATTTACAGAAGAGCCTATCTTGTAACCTTAGTAACTACCCGACGGCCTAGAAGGTCCGAATAATTTGCACTGAAACTGATTACACAGGACCGAAATCGACCTGTAAAATAAAGGATTTCAATATTTACGACCGATGCTGCCATTTGTCCAAAATATATGGACAATAACACTGTCGTGGTGCACACGGCTCCCAATGGAATTGGTCACAAGGGCGTACGACCTCGTCGAAACCGGATCCTGCAGTTTTAAGTTGAGTGCATTTCAATTCGAGTAGACAAACCTCCACCATTGTCAAATCTCCCAATTCTCCAGTGACTTGGGTTCGTGTCGCTGCTCGTAGTGTCGCCGAGGAGAAGAGCAGCGCCGGCCGCGGTGGTCGTGCGGTTCTAGGCGCTCCAGTCCGGAGCCGCGTTGCTGCTACGGTCGCAGGTTCGAATCCTGCCTCGGGCATGGGTGTGTGTGATGTCCTTAGGTTAGTTAGGTTTAAGTAGTTCTAAGTTCTAGGGGACTGATGACCACAGCAGTTGAGTCCCATAGTGCTCAGAGCCATTTGAACCATTTTTGAGAAGAGTAGCGAGTGGAGTATTTGGGGAAGGCGGATCTGATTGGCCTTCCTGAGCTTCTATTTACTATTTTCAGCTTCTTACATAGTTAAGTTCAACCAGTGGTATTGTTCTGTCTTGTGGCCGCTAACGCCCCAGTTACTTGCCCTGGGGGTTAGTGTATGTAACGGCAGTGTACGTTTCCTCGCCTTGCCGCCGCTGTCCGGTGAGGCGTGTAAGTTTGACAGCTTTCTTAATTGTTGGTTGGTTGACGATTCTTCTACCTTGGTGGTAGTGATTCCTTTCTTGTTCCGGGTGGAGTCCAGACCGACGGTTCCGGCTTTGGCGTATTTTAAGGAAACAAATAAACAAATCGTTGGGAAAGAAGAATGCGACTTGGGAAACACCTTGAATACCAACGATTGGGACGCAGGAAATTTGGTTAACAAGCTTCATAGGTAAGAGTGAAACCATCCTCAATGAAGGAGAAAAAAAATTAGAGACCTGAATCCTACCTAAGTAGACAGAAAAATAAAAGAAAGCAAAGCAAGAAATGTGGTGTTTGTATTTGTGGATAACATGTTCATATTGTATGTGGAAACTGCAAATATGAAAATAATTAAGTGCACTGAAATAGAATTAATGGACGGAGGAGGACGAAATCAACGAAGAAGAAATGACGTAAAATAGTGCCAGAATGAACCAGTAGTAAGAACTAAGTACGTGTTCCGGATTGGGACTCGAAGCACTATACGCTGTAAATTCGATTCGGCAGAAATTTTTTATTGTTACTGCATGTTCAAAGTGGAAAACAGTTATACTTAGACGGTAAGTAACCTCGTACACTTTCATTATTTTGTACGTAATAAATAACTTTTGTCGAATTTGACAACATATTTTATTGTTTTTATTCTTCGAGTTCGTTATATCGGACTAAAAGTCATCAGATTAGGACGAGCAGCTTTCATATGTCGTAGGATTTCACTGCGCTCACTTCGAGTCACTTGTTTGGATCACAGACGTTCAGCCACGTGTCGCCTCTTTCTGCTAGCACAAGATAATGTTTTCATAACCGATAAAGTGCAGGAATCTCTTAGCTTGAGCCAAGGACTTTGACCACCTTAGGCCAATGATAATGCAATGCGGAAGAATTCATTCTGTCGTTTGGAGGTGAGCATTATGGTACAGCAAGTAATACTGCAGTCATTTTGTCTCGTGTGTATTTGACCAGCATGCGTTGGAATTTAGGCAACATTGCCGCTTGCTCCACATTTGCGTTGCCAGTCTGATAGATTCTAAAGTGAATAATCGTTTTATTGTCACTTCCCGAAATGCTTTTAGAAATTCCTGTGGAATTTCATCTATTCCTCCGGCCTTGTTTCCTCTTAAGTCGTCCAAAGCTCTTTTAAATTCCGATACTGGATTCCCTATCGCTTCTATATCGACACCTGTTTCTTCTTCTGTTATATCAGACAAATCTGCCTCCTCATAGAGGCCATCAGTGTACTCTTTCCAACTATCCGTTCTTTCGTCTGTATTTAACAGTGGAATTCTCATTGCACTCTTAATGTTACCATCCTTGCTTCTATTTTCACCAAAGTTTCTTATGACTTTTCTATATACTGAGGGGGTTATTCAGAAAATCATTTCCTTTTCGATTTTTTTCTTATTTTTCTTGCAGCCATTTTACTATTCCTGTCCTGCATTTCCTATTTATTTCGTTCGTAAGTTACCTGTATTTCCGAATTTTCCCATTTTTGTATTTCCCTCTTTCGTCGATCATCTGAAGTATTCCTTTTGTTACCAATGGTTTCTTCAAAGTTACCTTTCTGGTACCTACACTTTTCTTTCTAACTTCTGAGATTGTCCGGTTTAGAGATGTCCATTCTTTTTCAATTGAACTGCCTACTAAGCTAGTCATTATCGCATTACCTATTGTCTCAGAGAAATTCAAACATATCTCTTCATTCCTTGGTACTTCCGTATCCCTTCTCTGGTTCTTCATGACTAGTCTCTTCAGCTTCAGTATCCCCTTCATCATTTTCAAAATGTGATCTGAGTCAATATCTGATCTGCGTACGCCGTACAGTCCATTACCTGATATCAGAATATCTGCCAACCATATTGTAATCTCTCTCCCGGTATTTTCCAAGTATATCTCTTTCCTCTTACGATTTTTCAATAGGGTATTCGTTATTACTATCTTAAGTTCATTGCAGTACGCCGCTATATTTATATATAAACAAGATTCAAGAGAAAAGACTTCAGAACCAGTTTTCACGGGAAAAAGTTCTTTAGAAAAATATATTTCAAAGGAGAAGAGTAATGATATATTAATGCTTTCTTCCTGGCACCTGACATCCCTTTTCTGCTACTCTCTTCCCTATTTCGTGAGAAAACTGGTTAGCAGTAATTAGCCTACTTTCAAAATTGATAAAAGATCATAATAATCGTCATCATCATCATCATCTACAACAAGTATGGTGCCTTTTCGTCCGTTCCGTTTCCTTCAAAATTGGTTCAGCTATCTCTTCACTGGTGTTCCTAAAGATCATTTGACTCTTGGTTTGTATTGCTTTATGGCTTTAGTGATTCTTGGGTCCGGCGTGTGGTCTATATTTTCTTAATTTATATCGCTTTATTATGCCAATTACGTTTTACGTATTCATTTCATCTCGGATGTCGTCATTTACCTTCTTATCCAACGAAGTATGTCCAGCCAAGTATCTGAAGAAATTCACTTCACATACTTCCATTTTCTTTTCATCTCTCTTTTTAAGCGTCCAGTTTTCGCATCCGTAGAGCAGTGCTGGTATAGCCGTAGCCTTATAAAACTTTAGTTGAGTATCTCTGTGGACTTTATTTCCCAAGGTTATGCTTAGAGTCCACAGAAATAGTTAAATAGATCTAATTTATATTGTAATTCGTTCTTTTAATTAATAAAATGTTTCGGGTTCTTACGCCATGGTCGAATGGATATCAGCTTAAAATCCATCTGCGGAGGAAGTTTTCAAGGGGGATCGTAGCTTTAATGTCCGATTCACACCCTGAACAGTTGGTTGTGTCACTGCGGTGCCAGCTGCTACTCAAATTGCTGCTACAGATGTAGTACGAAGAGTCAGAGCCATACGTCGAACACCATGGTCTTTTATCTCGGCTGTTGCACGTGATCGTCCGGAGCCTGGTCTTGCTGCGACCGTACATTCCCGTGGCCACCGCTGCCAGCAGTCATGTACAGTTGCTACATTCCTGTCAAGTCTTTCTGCAATATCGCAGAAAGAGCATCCAGCTTCTCGCAGTCCTATTACACGACCTCGTTCAAAATCAGTGATGTGTTGATAATGACGTCTTCCTCGCTTAAAGACATTCTTGACGAACATCAACTCACCATGTCAGATCTCGAAGCTAACTAACGCTCACGACCGTTACACAGCATGTACTGAAAGCAAATCTGATTTGCATCCTCATAATGGCGTTACTAGCACCAGCGTTATGCCACTGGCGGGAAATCTGAATAGACATCCTCTTTCACGTGTGGAAACACTCCTACCAACTTCCGTTTATGTCTCACAACTCCTTAATGGTGTTGCGATTTTTACCCCCTCAGTGTCTCACGATGGAATTAGTATGTTATGTCTCACTATGTAGTTGCGTCCAGTTGACACATTGTCACACAACGGTGTCGACAGATGCCTGACTTACGGTATTCGCAGTACTTTCCAGTCAATATCTGCTCGAATGTGCAGTTTCGGAAAAAGATTTTTGATGCTATCCCACTCACAGAAGCAGCTGGAATTATTTTTAAAAATTGCTGCTTCAAATATTACTTATTCGTGTTTCGGCACTCTTTAATGATGCGCATGACCGTGGAATAATAAGGAAACACTTTAGTACCTCGACCATCCAGTACTACTTCAAGCACACGTAGATATTTATTACATAAATGTACGTGCACGAAGGTGAAACTATTGCAATGCCATTTTTTCTCAGTATGTATTTGTGTAGTGAGATAGCAGAAAGACAAACAGTCACTGACTCAGCTGCGGAAGTTATCATGCAATGTAACCATCACAGACGTGTTGATCAGCATTTGTCTCCTACATTCCCTGCCCAACATGATTGTGGCGACATCTGACCTAAGTTAAAGTAGGTGTCTTCTCAAAGGACGTAAGTGACTGTAACGATTTGGGTGTTGTGATGCGCAGCGTATGATTTCCAGATGAGAATACAGCTGGCTTTGTTAACAGAGAACTCGTCAGATTTGATTAATCGACTGACAACGCATCGTAATCACTCAGACTGCTCAAGGCAGCTGCTTCGTTATCCATACTCAGGCACTCCAGATGTAGTCACATAACACATACTCTCTCTCTCTCTCTCTCTCTCTCTCTCTCTCTCTCTCACACACACACACACACACACACACACACACATACACACATTAGCCGGCCGAAGTGGCCGTGCGGTTAAAGGCGCTACAGTCTGGAACCGCAAGACCGCTACGGTCGCAGGTTCGAATCCTGCCTCGGGCATGGATGTTTGTGATGTCCTTAGGTTAGTTAGGTTTATCTAGTTCTAAGTTCTAGGGGACTAATGACCTCAGCAGTTGAGTCCCATAGTTCTCAGAGCCATTTGAACCATACACACACAAACACACACACACACATGATTTTCTCATGGTGATGATACTAACATTCTGAGATACTGGAGAAAAGCACGTTTATCAATACAAGACTGAGGTCGGGAGATGTCTAGGTCGAAAGAAGGAAAGCAAAAGGTGTTCCTTCAATACTAAGTGCAACGTTCAGTAAGTAGTTCCCCAAATTTTTCTCTCAGAACGATTTTTTCTTAAAAGTTAAAATCTGTTGACAATATCAGTCAGCATTTATTTTACGTGTAGATGGTCTACATCACGTTCTATGGCCTTAAGCCGTTCTCACACGGGACGACGCAGCTCACGCGAACGTGGACATCGGAACTCAAGAGAGGCAGCGCCCTCTGCACACGGGACGAGCTGGTTAACGTGATTTGCGCTCTCAGCTCTCTCCAGCGGAAGTTGTCGGCCTACTTGGCTTGCAAACCATACATTTTCTGTACGAAAGCGGATGTGCGTAAGATTGTTACGTTAAGTCTGTTAGCGATTATCGAAGAACAGCGGAAAAATCGCAAAGAAGATTCTGGAATCGTTGGTGCCTTGAACATTGAACTGCTGAATCAGGAACACTGCATAACACCGTACAACGATCTGACATACTTAACAGTAGCTGTTATTCGATAACTCAATTGAATTTTCACCGCATTTTCGGTTTACAGTTGAATGTAGTTATGGTATATTGCCTCACGCCAGTCTGCGCTTGCATAATATCCATATTATCGACGTTGCATTGACTACCAACACTCTCAGATAACGTACTTCGTCACATATATTTGAAGATCGACATTCCTATCGTAATTTTATATCGATGGAAGAGGAGATTTTTACGAAGCTGCTAACGATCGTTGAAAAAGGTATTTACCGGCAAGATACAAACATGAGCTAATCTATAAACCCGCAGATAGGTATACATATTTTACAGAAAGTTTCATAAAAGCAGAAACTTCCAGTGTGTAACTTGTGTCTACTTTCAGACATAGCCTGGCAGTCACTTTCAGATTTCCGGATACTGGGGATACATTCCAGTCGTTGGCCTTCGCTACAAGAATTGCAGTGGACACATTATTTATCATAAATAAAATCGACTTTTGGGATAGTACTTGTACTGAATGAATAATAAAGATTCAGATATTTAGAAAACAAGAGATGAATAAGGAATAATTGAGGAGAAGTTGACAGCGAACCCAATACTAATTTAAACCACTATGCTTTTTTTTCTTTTATTTTCACTGTGTTCAGAACTTAGAACTAACGACAGTATCGACGCTATCAACTATGCTACAACTTCAACACTGGAACCATGTCTCAGTAAATGGTAAACACTGTGTACAGGCTGTATCTACAACTGTCATTATTTGGTATTTAATACGTAAATTGTGCCAAAAAGACGCGATTTTGATAGATCATCAGTGTCCCGTAGCATTAAAGCTCTATACGTTCATATCACACAAGTTACAACACTAAAGACATCAACTACCGGAATCCTTTACCTACCGATATGTAGTTTTCTCTCATATTAGTGTAACATGTCACAGCTACTACGACGCGTTTTCAGGAGGTCTTTAATTTCCTGATGCTTTGAAACAGCTTATAAATATGTCACGTACTTCCTAAAAAAGAAAACCCAGAACATGCGATGTTTAATACGGCGGCTCCAATGTTTTACGTCTAACGTAAAGCGATGTCGTATTTTTTTTTTCCTAACGTAAAACGATGTAGCATTTTTTAAAGGCACGCACTGCCATTTGACTGTTTTATTGTTTATTTAAATACAACCTGGGTTTCGACCTTTTAATGCCATTTTCAAGCATCTGCTTTTATGTCTATAACATATATTGCAGGGCACCAGGACACTTAAATTTTTGTCAAGCTCAAAGTTGGTCATAAATTAAGAAAAAATATTGGATCCCCACGAAACGCCGCGTCATATTCAGTAAAAACAGGCTGACGTTTGTTTTACCGACAAGATGGTGATCTTACATCTGGCATTTCAAGGGGAGCCAATACTTTTCTTAATTTATGGCGAACTTTGAGCTTGACAACATGTTAAGTGTCCTGAAACATACGTTATAGACATAAAATCAAATACCTGAAAAAGGCATGAAAGGCCAAACCCTGGGTTGTACTTAAATAAACAATAAAGCAGTCAAATGGCGATGTGTTTCTTAAAAAAATATTATATAAGTGTTGCTCAGCAACGTCAAAAGATGTCGCATCTCGTTGGCCACGTTCCAGTCCGCGAGGCAAAAGTGCTGTGCCGCCAGAACAATACACAGCCAGGGCAAAAGCACCACGGGCGAAAAGATGGGAGCTGGAGCCAGTGCTATAGAGACTCGCCACTTGCCAAGTTCCAGCTGCTCTACAGACGGCGCTGAGGATGAAGATATCGACTTCTCCTCGACCAGTTGCCGGCCGAGTACGGACAGAAGTCTACTCAGAAGATAGAAGAGCACCTCTCGCCCACTAGGTTATAGATTCCTAACTTAGACAGGGAACGTCGTTTAGTGAACAGACATTGTTGTAAATTGCATTTGCTATGTACTGTGATATTTACCAACGATTGTTTGCACTTAGCCAGCGAGGGTCCTTATTGTGTTATATTACACGCATTGTTGCAGACTTCACTATTTGACAAGTCACAAAGGTAAGTAAATCTCTTTAACTCATTTGCGTGACTTTGCTACTAATTTGTTGGAGTGTTGTAGAACCTTCGTTCTCCTATCCTGTTACCTGACCCTGGGGCAGAGCTGTGTAAAAGTGGCAGGGAGAAATTGTCTTAGCGGTGTACTGCACCAGAAGCCGCTTCACTAACTCACAAGCTCGGCCTATCGGAACGACAGTGGCTACTCGGCCTCCACAGCAGTAGCGACGAGGCCTTTACAAAACTGGCGACGAGGGTTTATAAAAAAATCGAGAAATATTTTGTAAAGCGAAGGTGGAGAGGGATGAAAGAAAAGGAAAGGGTAGGAACTGATATTAGTTGCATCGGGACTTTCTGCGGAATAAGCGGCGACGAGCGAAAATGTGTGCCGGACCAGGACTTGAACCCAGGATCTCCTGCTTACTAGGCAGTTGCGTTAAACAGAGTACCATCCAGACACAGCATTAATCACAAATGCCCGGATTATCTCGGCACGCTCCACGGCCAACTCACATTCTCGCTTAGCGCCACCACATATCCACATTCCCCGTCCATGTCTTCCGTGCTCGCTAGTTTTAGATTCCCACTGGAGGTCGAACGTAAATTTGTACCTGCACTGATGGTTGCTGATTCATAGCCCATCGAGGTGTATCAATTATAAGAGCGCATGACCTCTGTTTTTTTCTGACATGTCCTAAAGAATAGACACCATGCATTCACTTAAAAATCTAACAGGCCAGATTCCGTAGTTCACGCACAGCAGTGTAGTAGTAGTTGGAATTTCCACTCTGTGACGTCACCAGCTCAACGTCGACGTGCGTTTTAAGTCCCTTGAGAGGACGGGTTTACGCCAGCGCTGCTTAAGAGCAAGTATTCCCTGTTGGTAAAAGCTCTTGTCCTGTGGTCGTAGCCACGGTTTCATTGAATAAATTATGCTCTCATCATCTTCAGAGCGTGTTGCACGTAAGGAATCCTAAAGTGGCCCAGATGGAAGTCGGAGGGCGGCAGATCTGGGCTATAGGGTGAATAAGGCAATGATGTTCAACACAGCTGGAAAAGACTCGAACTCGGGACCTTTGCCTTTCGCGGGGAAGTGCTCTACCACTGAGCTACCCAAGCACGACTCACGCCCCGTCCTCACAGCTTTACTTCCGCCAGTACCTCGCCTCCTACCTTCCAAATTTTGCAGAAGCTCTCCTGCGCATATGAGCTTTAGATGCACAGTACCTTTTGTAATGCACAAGCGTATGCCAAATTTTTAAGCATTGAAGCATATACCGGATATAGCTTCCTTGGTTAACCGCGAACAGTGTCAAACTACACTGCTTCCCACATGAGGTATATCATTAGTACATGGCCACTTCAAACTCAGATGCATAATTATCAGTAACCTGGAGCACACTATTATTAATATGGAGAAATGACAAATGTTATTATCAAAGCAGTTCAGTTCTTCTTCTAATTACGATAATACCACACAGCGTGCACATGAATTACAGAACAGTTAGGCAACAAGAGTTGACTTGACTTCCAAGAAGAATAAAGATGTAGAATATTAATCACGTTTGTTATATTTAAATAACTACAAGAATTTTCACATACAAAATCCGGAGGCACTACTTTTCAGCCGCCCTTGTATTACAAAACTAAATAAAGCAATGTCTCCATAACGTGAGGCTCAACAGCAGTAAAGTATTTTGTATATGCATTCTAACCATCAGCTGTTTGTTTGTCCCATTAGTCATCTACCGCTTCGGTTATTAACCATCATCCAGGATTTAGGGTACAACAGATTAACTGAAAGCATCTCATATTCCTTTAAAGCTGAACAGTATCGAAATTATCCAGTTAATTTGTAGAAACACATGACGTAAATTGTCTTTGAATAGTGACAGTCATATCTCATGTCAAGTAGACGGAGATCATACGAAAAACGCCTATAGTGTCTGTCTATTTGACATGAGATATGACTGTCACTATTCAAAGACAATTTACGTCAGGTGTTTCTACAATTTAACTGGATGATTTCGATATTGTTCAAAGGAATATCAGAGGCTTTTATCTAATCTGCTGTACCCCACATCCTGAATGATGGTTAATAACCGAAACCAGTAGATGACTAATGGGAGACATAAACAGCTGACGGTTAAAATGCATTTTATAAATAAAATTGTTTATCGTAATACACAAACAAATTGGCAACCAAAAATAGGAAGCTTGTTTGAAAGTGCGTGTCTTTGCACATCAATAAATTAAAATCAGTTGCTGTGTAACTTTAAGAACAGCCTTGGTGCATTCCATTCATTTTAACATACTTTCTTCCTCCTCGTCATTCTGTGATTGGTCACTGTCGTATGTTAATGGATCGTTTTCGTATACCCAGTGGCATGGATGATTTTGAACAGCTGTTCACTGAAATTGGGAACAGGACAACGGACTGCGTTCTTAAACGTTATACGCTGTTCCGAGATAAGCCTGAAGAGACTGCAGAAGAGAGACTGACGACACAAACACAACAGGGCAGTGAAGCAGCGAGGATGGTTGCTATGAAAACGGTGAAGAAGAAGATCGAAGTGCTGGTGGTAATATTGGGCAGTAAAGCAGCCAAAATGATGGCAGTGAAGATGCTGAAGAAAAAAATAATACTAATAACAATTAAGACAATAATAAGATGATCTAAGTTCTGGTAGTGATGGTACTGTAGACCTAGCATCTAAAATAAAGAAATACTAATCACTATGAAAACAAAATGTGTAGGTGACGAAGTGTCGATAACAATGCAAATTTTTGTGTGCTACTTAATGTTGCTATGTCTGTATTATAATGAAAGATTGTACTTTTACTATTAGTAAAAAGTTTTTGAAAAAAAGACGCCTCTTCTACTCATAGTAGACGCTATGCTGAGGCCAGGAAGTGTGTGAGAAGGGTTCCTGTGACGATGCACTGCGGGTTGCAAATGATGCCAAGCGTGATTCACGCCAGCAAATATTGCAAAGTCGCTCCATTCGGTTGACTCCTGCCTCCTGGAGGAAGGTATTCATGAGATGTGTGCATATACATTGCAGCCTTGAAAGACGAACCCATCGCCGAAATGTTGACTGTAGGGCTGGAAAATAAACTAGAAGAACGTATCTCGATATCGAAGAGCCCCTAAAGTCCCTGACAGAGATCTAAGTCGTTCAAGATCTGAACTTCATACCGCCGGACAAAATCCCTGCTAAGCCGACCAAACAGCAAGTCTGAAACGTACATAATAATATGGCCGCCATCACATTCTTCTGACTCAACCATCAGGCTTTAGAAAGATCCCGCAGTTATCGGTGAGGTGACTCCGGCGCCAAAATTTACAGGTAGTGCCTATCAGCAGGCGTTGTTGATCCCAGGGGTGTCTCGAGGCACCGACTGTGGCTCTGGTGTACGCAAATTTTTCGGCAATTCCCATTGAGTGACAAGTCGTGCACACATTCTAAGCTTCATGTGACCCTTAGAAGTATGATAGGCTGGACAGTACAAACAATCTACAAAGCCCCGTTCACTTTCTCTTTACCTCCATTACATATGCGACTGTGCATAGTGATTTCCTGGTGTCAGTTGAGTATTGAGAAAGATGTTCCAGAAAAAAAAGCCTTTGCATCAAACCTCTAGTGGGGAAGAACTTTTGTTTGAGACAAAATGCTCAGGGTCTTGTTATTGAACTCGTCAGCCCTGGCATGCTGAGACTTCACCGAACTAGCGTGTTGCAGCAAGCTCATATGCTATATCTGCATACTACCTATACAAGTAAAGTGATACAGTGATGTTTTAGAAGAAAACCTTCTCAGTGAATGCCTAAACAGAGTTAGATGTTTTAGAAGCTCGGCCTACTCCCTTTTACGCAGAGCAGATGATTATAGGCAACACGCATTACGCATCAACGCTGCTGAGTGCCTACGTCCACCACCTGTCATGGACATAACGAACTACAAAAGAAGCCTAGTACCACCAGCAAGCCGGCCGGGGTAGCCGAGCGGTTCTAGGCGCTACAGTCTGGAACCGCGCGACCGCTACGGCCGCAGGTTCGAATCCTGCCTCGGACATGGATGTGTGTGATGTCTTTAGGTTAGTTTGGTTTAAGTAGTTCTAATTTCTAGGGGACTGATGACCTCAGAAGTTAAGTCCCATAGTGCTCATAGCCATTTGAACCATTTGAACCACCAGCAAGCACCAATAAACGTTTTGTCTAAGAAAAGTTTTTCCCCACAGGGTGATCTATCACCTCTAGAAATTATATGCAAAATTAGATGCAAAGACTTTGAAACAATATACTAGGGTCAGTCATCTACATCTACATCCACATGGATACTCTGCAAATCACATTTAAGTGCCTGGCAGAAGGTTCATCGAACCAACTTCACAATTCTCTATTGTTCCAATCTCGTACAGCGCGCGGAGAGAATGAACACCTATGTATTTCCGTACTAGCTCTGATTTCCCTTATTTTATCGTGGTTCCGATCGTTCGAGAAATGGAACCACTGGGAAAATCCGATGAAGCTTTGAACATATGTGTTGGGCAGTGTCTCTAGTATGCCTGTCGATCGCAAACTGTCGCTCTTTTCAGTTCGGAGTGTAAGAAGAACACGTAAAAATGCTTAGGAAATGGTGCCTCTCTCCAAGTAGGGGGCCTGGTGAGACATTTCTCCTGTCATGCGATCCGCATAACGTAACTGTCATACGCTTCCTCCTTCGTGACAATTCTCGGCCGCACACTGCAGTGGCTCTGAGGATGCTCCTGCAGCAGTTTCAATGGGAAGTGTGTGATCACCCAGTAATTGGCTCTCGCTTAGTTCAGCGTAGAGAATTGGCGGAAGGCACAGGCGACTGCCCTCTACGACGAGCTGGTACACGCTAAGTCTTTCCTGATGCGATAATTTACCAACAGCCGTATGTATTATAGAAGATTCTTTTATGAACTTCTTATGTGCTACCAGTTTCGACATTACATTGATGCTATCTTCAGGCCCCACACGTCATAGTCGTAAAATCGCTATACACGGAAGGAGCCATATAACTGGATCCGTGAATCAAATCGCTGTGCAACAGCTCTTGATGGCCTGGCCATGATTTTATTCACGGATCCAGTTATATGGCTCCTTTCGTGTATAGCAATTTTACGACTATGACGTGTGGGGCCTGAAGATGGCATCAATGTAATGCCGAAACTGGTAGCACATAAGAAGTTCATAAAATAAACTTCTACAATACATACGGCTGTTGGTAAATTATTGCATCAAGAAATACATGCCAGCCGTTGTCCCATAGTCCATAATGGATCAACAAAGATGTAGATAAGTATCTGGAAGGTATAGTTAACTGTAGCAAATAAAACAATTTTGATTTTCACAGTAGTTTCCATTTCGCGACCGGTCGGAACTTACTTTCCTAATTGCCCTCGTATTATGCAACTTATGGGGATAATGCAAATTTACTGTAATCTGAAAAGACGTTCTCTTGTTACCTATAACTAGCACATATTACCTGTTTTCTGCACTGGTAATAAAATGCCGAATATGAGGCCTTCAAGGATAACTGATCGCCTTTAAAATATATCCGACCTATACTTCAGTGGGAAGTGGATGTTTAATCTTTGACACAGTAAGCATTTCATGAAGCTACGCTTCTGAGGCCTGCACGTCCAATTTGCATTCAGGTGAGAAGCAATGTTTAACGCAAATAACAAATCTGTCATGCGTGATACAATTAATGTCGATGTACAGGATAGCATCAGAGGGAAAAAAGATCACTTTTTCATCTCGATCATTTCGCTTTTACGCTGGACTGGCTGTACCAGTAACACATTTTGCTGCCACATTGCGCATCATTTATCTCTCGAGCCATTATTCATTGGTACGAATTTATTTCCTTCCGGTTATAATTAAAATGCATCGCAGCTGTATGACTGGAAACGGGTAGGCACTTGTTTAGGTGCAATGAAACGTGTTAATGCGATCTTAGCTTGCAGATGCTCATGGTATTTAATTTCTAACAGCAGCCACCAAATCGATGCTACCGAATCATTACGTGTTCCATGTTCGTCTGTATGATTTCCAGTCAGTCGTGTCATTTACTGGAGCCATTATTCGCCGCTAATGAGAGCCGCGATCATTAATCGCTTGTATATCGTACAGTAAGCGTAAGTAGATTTGTTCGATTTACGTCATAGTATAACAACAGCTTGCCAAGCAAAAGCCACGTAATTGTTTATTTTCAAAAATTACTGGGATGTTGAGAGCACAGAGTTGACAACTACCAATAGGGGGCGAAGAACTGCTTGTGATGCCGATTCGCCAAAGAAAATCCCCAGCCTCTAAGCTGCCTATCATAGCCGTACCACGTGGCGAGTGCAGAAAACTTTTGGTACGGTATCAGGTTTAACTAGAAGGCACGTTGCACTCTGACACTCCAATGACGTCTCTTCTTGGAGACTTAACGCATGAAATCAGTCTTGTGGCTCGGAATTCCATCTCATCCAGAACTGGAAACATGGAATAAGTGCACGGTACTCATTTATGCACTGCTGCAAGCAATTCTCCGCCATAGATCCACCTTTTCACACTCCTGCCTTTGCCACTGATGCAGAACGGAAACCAAGAGGTATGCTTATACTTACTCAAAATCCACTTACAACAAGAAGCTCCGAAAGAGAGACAGTCGAGTTGTACTGTCACCAAGGCAGATGGGATGCCACTGAGTTCATGAGAATACTGAGGCAGAATCCACAACCTGGCTGATGACGTCATCAGTTTTCAGGGATGTCAGATTCATAGTCGTTGGTACGCACTTGGAGAAAACTTCATCTTTTTTCTAGCGGGTATTGTCCCTCTTCAGTTAGAAACAGAGCGATTCGCAGTGCGACAATTAAGGCGTAAGCTGTGTCCACAGAATTTTGAAGCATATGGAACTACGAGAGACAAGTGTGTGAACATTTTCAAACTTAGCAAGAGAAATGATACAGAAAAGAATTGGAATTCATAAATCGATAAGCACTACAAATATATATTAGACTGCTTCGATTTATAGCAGGAACACCATGTCATTGATAGTGGCAGTACAAAGTACGGACTTGAAAGGTTTTTCACTTCCCTGTGCTTTCGATCTAGCGTAGCAGAGGGCCATATGGGAGTTCAGGTCCACTCAATAAAGAAATAAATAACTTATATCAGCCTGGAAGAACTTCATTATTTTCTCGAAACAATTTCAACAGTTTCTCTTTTCCTGAGCCGGAAATCCTCCCTAACATCTACTTCTCAAACCAGCTGTACCGCTAGTCCCCTATTTCTTTCTCTGATGAAGGCTCCAATACCTCTCCCTGCTCCATAATATACTCTCAGTCATTCCCCTCCATGTATGCATCCCGCTTCCCAGCCTAACATATCCCCTCCCCACCCACTCTCAGACATTGCGACACATTTATCTGCATTGTGCTGCTGGTTCCCGTCTCTCCGTCCTTCCTTCGTTCCTTCCCACACAGTATCTACCGCGAGATCTCGAGGGACTATCCTAGCCGAATGTGTAACCGTCAACGCTACTTTCAGCGACAGTCCTAGCACCAACCACAAAAATGGTTCAGATGGTTCTGAGCACTATGGGACTTAACATCTGAGGTCATCAGTCCCCTAGAATTTAGAACTACTTAAACCTAACCAACCTAAGGACACCAAACACATCCATGCCCGAGGCAGGATTCGAAACTGCGGCCGTAGCAATCGCGCGGTTCCGGACTGAAGCGCCTAGAACCGCTCGGTCACAAAGGGCGGCCGCGCCGACCACCCCATCACCCTCTGTGGTTTTTACAAAAAAATCGTCAAAAGACCTCTATAGTATTTTAATCTTATTATTCTAATCTTTTCAACGGTAAAAAGTTATATGCACATGTTTTTCGTGTTGCTTGGTTGAAGAGCAGCAATATAGCTGCCGCCATAACCCCAGAACCCCCCCCCCCCTCCCATTCGGCAGTGGCTGGCGTCATTGGCTGCATCTTGCATCTTTCTCTGAAGAGGGCGTAGAAAAGCCGGTTTCTCGCTGCGACAAGTGTCTGAACTACGGTGGCAGCTATTTTGAAAAAGTTTTTATGCGTTTTTTTCCTTTATGGTACTTAGTTTCCGAACAAGTCTCGTATTTATACGCCACCAAGAAGCCAGGTTGCTAGCACCGATGAAGAATTATATATTGATTGTGGCTCGTCTGGTATGTATTCCGTCGATGACTAGACCGTATTATTGTTATCAGTGTCAGCATACTTGATGTGCCTCAAATGAATTTTTTCTTGTAATCAGTAAACCTGTTAGGTAGAATTCCACGGCCATTGTCAGAATGAATAAAAATCGTCTGGGCTTGTGACCGCATTGTCAAATATATAAAACTACCGACGTTCACAATGAAGATGGTACCTTGCACAGGGACCGAAACGTCGGTAGTTTTATATACAGGGTGTTTCAAAAGTGACCGGTATATTTGAAACGGCAATAAAAACTAAACGAGCAGCGATAGAAATACACCGTTTGTTGCAGTATGCTTGGGACAACAGTACATTTTCAGGCAGACAAACTTTCGAAATTACAGTAGTTACAATTTTCAACAACAGATGGCGCTGCGGTCTGGGAAACTCTATAGTACGATATTTTCCACATATCCACCATGCGTAGCAATAATATGGCGTAGTATCTGAATGAAATTACCCGAAACCTTTGACAACGTGTCTGGCGGAATGGCTTCACATGCAGATGAGATGTACTGCTTCAGCTGTTCAATTGTTTCTGAATTCTGGCGACACACCTGGTCTTTCAAGTGTCCCCACAGAAAGAAGTCACAGGGGTTCGTGTCTGGCGAATAGGGAGGCCAATCCACGCCGCCTCCTGTATGTTTCGGATAGCCCAAAGCAATCACACGATCATCGAAATATTCATTCAGGAAATTAAAGACGTCGGCCGTGCGGTGTGGCCGGGCACCATCTTGCATAAACCACGAGGTGTTCGCTGTGTCGTCTAAGGCAGTTTGTACCACCACAAATTCACGAAGAATGTCCAGATAGCGTGATGCAGTAATCGTGTCGGATCTGAAAAATGGGCCAATGATTCCTTTGGAAGAAATGGCGGCCCAGACCAGTACTTTTTGAGGATGCAGGGACGATGGGACTGCAACATGGGGCTTTTCGGTTCCCCATATGCGCCAGTTCTGTTTATTGACGAAGCCGTCCAGGTAAAAATAAGCTTCGTCAGTAAACCAAATGCTGCCCACATGCATATCGCCGTCATCAATCCTGTGTACTATATCGTTAGCGAATGTCTCTCGTGCAGGAATGGTAGCGGCGCTGAGGGGTTGCCGCGTTTGAATTTTGTATGGATAGAGGTGTAAACTCTGGCGCATGAGACGATACGTGGACGTTGGCGTCATTTGGACCGCAGCTGCAACACGGCGAACGGAAACCTGAGGGCGCTGTTGGATCACCTGCTGCACTAGCTGCGCGTTGCCCTCTGTAGTTGCCGTACGCGGTCGCCCTACCTTTCCAGCACGTTCATCCGTCACGTTCCCAGTCCGTTGAAATTTTTCAAACAGATCCTTTATTGTATCGCTTTTCGGTCCTTTGGTTACATTAAACCTCCGTTGAAAACTTCGTCTTGTTGCAACAACACTGTGTTCTAGGCGGTGGAATTCCAACACCAGAAAAATCCTCTGTTCTAAGGAATAAACCATGTTGTCTACAGCACACTTGCACGTTGTGAACAGCACACGCTTACAGCAGAAAGACGACGTACAGAATGGCGCACCCACAGACTGCGTTGTCTTCTATATCTTTTACATCACTTGCAGCGCCATCTGTTGTTGAAAATTGTAACTACTGTAATTTCGAAAGTTTGTCCGCCTGAAAATGTACTGTTGTCCCAAGCATATTGCAACAAACGGTGTATTTCTATCGCTGCTCGTTTAGTTTTTATTGCCGTTTCAAATATACCGGCCATTTTTGAAACACCCTGTATAATGACAATACGGTCACAACCCCAGAAAAATTTTATTGAAACTGTTATGTAGACATCAATACAACATCTACCGCCTTTTCTGAGAGACAATTCGTTGACAGATGACACTGACCTTCCCATTACAACACGTCGCAGAGTTGGAGAGATTACTAAGGGTTAACTGTTTTCAAACTACCCACATCTGTATGACAGGACGCATTCTAGTTTTTTGAAAGGGGTTCCTAAAGACATGGAAGTAATTTTAAAGCCTTACCTGTCTTTCCAGTACCCATTTTCACAGAAATTCTATACAAAGACAAATTAAAATATTTGTATGGATAGACATAAGCATGTGTTAACTTGCTGTGCTATAGGGTTTCGACAACCGTAAGGATGTATACATGCTTGAATGTAAATGCAACTGCTAGCCAAGCATGCAGATTGCACTGTTATGTCCGACCACGGATGGCACAAGGCACCTGTGCGATGTCCTCACTACGGTCAGAACACTGTTCTGTGTGGTTGTAGGTGCATTGTTTCGGAGCACGTGCATTCGGAAGTGGGTAAATTGTTGATGCTCGTATGGTGAGCGCTTCCGTAACCAAGGTAGCCGAAATGTTTCGTGTTTCGAGAGGAACGGTACCAAAGATATATACCGCATACAAGGAAAGTGGAGAAACGTCATACGCTAAGTCACAAAGGCGTCGAAACTGTGTGTTGAGTCATCGTGACAGACAGCCACTGAAGAAGATTGGCGATAAATAAGAGGAAGGCAGCTGCAGAAGTTACTGCAGAACTGGATGTTGCATTCGAAAACTCTGACATCGCGAAACCAACACGAATCGAACTCCATAAATAGGGAATTGCGATGCCAGCAGGAATTCCAAAACCACTAATCACTGATGAAGCATTCGAGAGGACGACGGTTCAATCCCGCGTCCGGTTATCGTGATTTAGCTTTTCCGTGATTTCCCTCAATCACTCCAGGGAAACGCTTGGGATGGTTCCTCTGAAAGGGCACGGCCGACTTCCATCCCTATCCTTCCCTAATCCGATGAGACCGATGAACTCGCTGTCTGGTCTTCTTCCAGAAACAACCCAACCCCGACCCAACTGATGAAAGTGCCCGTTAGAGGAAAAAGTGGTGCCGAAGCCATAAAACCAGGACCATAGAACTATGGAATTAGTCATTTGGTCGGATGAGCCTTATTTGGCACTGTTTCCAGCTTCCGGCCGAGTTTACATCTCAAGAGTGAAACAAGGCGGGGGTCATATCGTGGTGTCCCAAGGGCCTCACGATTACTCTGCAAGGACGCAGTTCTGCCCAGGATTATGTGACTTTTTTGGTTGATCAGGCCAATCCCATGATGCACTGTTGGTTTCACAGTGGTTATGCTGTGTTCGAAGAGGACAGGACCCCTGTTCAGACAGAGCCCCTGTTCACAAAACTCTCATGGTCCTGGATTGGTTTTATGAGCACGACGACGAATTGTCGCACCTTTCTTGGCTACGACGTTCAGCCAGATCTGAATGTTGTCGTCTACTTTGGAGAGAAGGTTGCGTCATCACTATCCACCTCCATCGTCTTTACCTTACCGTGCCACTATTTTACAGGAAGAATGATATAAGATTCCATTAGAAATCCTATATTTATCCATTCCGAGACAGCTGGTAGTTTTTTCGAATGCCAAGGGTTTTCCCGCAGCGTACTGGGCACGGTAATGTGTTGTGTTTCTGGTGTTTCCTCATGCTTGTGAACTACTTGTACATCGTTAATATGATCTGTTTTAAATAAAACAGTGGAAACACTAAGGATACAGGTGTCGTACACTACAAACCTAAAATGGTATCCGTCAAAGAAGCTAGTTAAAAACCAGTACATTTTTTTCAATTTTCAACAGATTTTTGCATTAGTATGCTCGAATTGACGTTGCAGAAATTACGTAAATCACTGTGCCAAGTTTGGCTTCACAAAATTTGCGATAAATTACTTCCGCGTCTCGGTATTCAGTCGGTCTACAGTAAGCCTGAGGGTTGATAGTCTATTGTAATTAAGTAAGTTCTACACTAAGAAGAATTTCATTAACCCCGCCCTTATGTGTGCCTGAAACAATCAACAAGACTATGTAACAGACAAGGTTAAATATATAAACCTTTAAGGAACGCACAACTTAATTTCTCTCAACAGTTTGAATATAACCTTTCCTAAATATGTACACGGTACTTAAACCACACACTTAACCACACCACTGAAACGAACAAAACAGTTTTCTGTCACCTACGGTCTGTGAACTTCGTAACACAGATCCGCCACTTGGAATAATAGTTATGAACTCGCATCTACAAGCACATATGCGAATGTAGTTTCAGGCTTCATTTATACATGCAATCGTTCACAATAATTTTCATTCTTACTATAAATATGAAACATTCAAACAATATATCCACTACATAAAAAGACGGTAGATTCTATGCATGCAGATAAGCCAGAATTCGACTTTCAATTACGTTAATGAGTCAATGTGCGTCTATTTTGACATTAATTTCAGTACAAATAACAAATGAATTAATTTACATTAAACTGAATTACCTTTACGACTCTTTCAGTTCTCAACAATCATCACACTTCAATGGCAATATGAATTGGAGGCTAACTGACAAAGCAGACGTAGTTATGTATTTAAAGACAAGAGTCTGCAGTGGGTGTTCGAAGTTTATATCAGTCGGCTGAACACTAAACAAGCTCTCATAGCATAGTCGCAGTATTACGTGGCCACTGTCGTACCGCACTTGTGAGAACAGCATCTTCTCTTATTGGCTCGCTTGAGAAGAGAGACAGGCTCAGGAATTGGACCATCTTAACATTTGACAGTCGGCTCTCGTTTTATTCAAGTTCGCACACCCGTTCGCGTCGCTTAGCTGCTGGCGAACTTAGCGTGTAGCGTCAGTACACATTTAATTCTGACAATACTTACCCGTTCATTTACTATTTGCAACGCTTGAATTTACAGAGCTTTTCATGGCAGTTAAATATTGCTTTGTGAATAATACTTTTCGACACGACGTTTTTTATATTTAAGTCCGTGGTGCTTTTAACATTGGATATGGAAATGGAAATGAAGTCCCTTGAATAGCGTAGGGGAACGATGCTGGAGACCCGCACAGCCGTACTAGGGAAGGTCCTAGTGGAGGTGGTTTGCCGTTGGCTTCCTCCGACCGTGATGGAGATAAATGATGATGATGAAGACGACACAACTACACCCAGTCATCTTGGGGCAGGTGAAAACCCCTGACCCCTCCGGAAATCGAATCCGTGACCCCGCGCTCGGGAAGCGAAAACGCTACCGCGAGACCATGCAATGTGCTATCTTGCGAGACAGATCGGATGGAATCTGAGTGTCAAACTTAATGCCCGTGCGTCTGGTATACCAGACAGTGAGAATGTGGTGTTTAGGTGGTTTTCGAGGCTCGTATGGGCAACTGCTGCGCAGGTCCCCTGTGTTGGCCTCAGAAAATATGGTACACAAGCAACTAAAATACGATGACACAAGACTAGTACAAATACTTAACTTTGATTTGAGAATTCCTGTAGTACTTTATACATGATCAATCACATAGATGTGCCACAAGGAAAGGGCGATTTACAAAACAATCAGTCTTATTCATATTAGATAAACATTAGTAACACTTCTGGTCCTAGCGACCGCTACTAACAAAAATCTGTCAGCAGAACTGCAATGACTACAGTGACTGCTGATCTCTAACCGTGCTGCGTCGAGACTGCTAATGAAGAGGCTACGATGCGTCGGCTAACGAAGCGACAAACGTTGGAGCTGCTATTGAAGTGGGCTGCCATCAGTCGGGCGCAGCGCTTTCGTCGTCTTCACCTAGTGGCCGCTGGTGTCGCATTGCCGTCCTGGAGGCAGGTCGGTCAGCATGCGATTGTGTGACCTCTTCTCACAGCCTTCTCTTCTCTGTCTTTCCTGACTGCCATGTCGTCGCTGACTTTACGCCGTAACACGAAGCTCATACGATTCTCAGACAAACGGCAAACACAGCTTCCGTCCTTTACGTTAACAAGAAAATGTGGCGATAGGAGAGGTACCAGGCCAAGGAAGTCAAATAAAATAAATCTGCTAAACCATAGAAACTGCAGAGTCCGTACGACAAGGAGAATGCTAGGGAAGACAGTGTAACCTTGAATAAGCTATTGTAAAAACTACAGTTTGATTAAGAAATTTAGTATATAGCAGAAACAAAGGGAAGAAATGTGTTTGTAGGAACATCATAACAAATCCAGTGGGTCACCTGACTTCTCTTTTGTGATTTTTAACGTCTAATGAAAATAAACATAATTTAGTTTATACTTTCGACGTCGATTTCCAGTAATTTTCGTTTACTTCCTTCAGAAATAACCATTTTGCTTGATATAGTCCATTAGCTGACATAAAAATATGTGGATGACTTACACTTGGCAATTAACGACACTGCATTGTTTGTCCCACAAGTATAACTTCAGAAACGAAAAACAAATCTGTCCATCCTTCATTTAATTTGATGTCCATACCCCAGTTTCAAGTTCAATGCAGTTCGCCCCTGGTAGATGAGTGGTCATCGCGACGGAATGTCGAACAGTAAGTAGGCTGTTTATGTTTTTTTACTGGTAACGCCACCTCTGTATGAAAATCACTGGCTGTGGTGTGTGCAGTCTGTGGCTAGTTTGCATTGTTGTCTGCCATTGTAGTGTTGGGCAGCGGCAGCTGGATGTGAACAGCGCGTAGCGTTGCGCAGTTGGAGGTGAGCCTCCAGCAGTGGTGGATGTGGGGAGAGAGGTGGCGGAGTTTTGTAATTTGTCATGAACTGCTATATATATTATGACTATTAAGGTAAATACATTGTTTGTTCTCTATTAAAATCTTTCATTTGTTAACTATGCCTATCAGTAGTTAGTGCCTTCCGTAGTTTGAATCTTTTATCTAGCTGGCAGTAGTGGCGCTTGCTGTATTGCAGTAGTTCGAGTAACCAAGATTTTTGTGAGGTAAGCGATTTGTGAAATGCATAGGTTAATGTTAGTCAGGGCCATTCTTTTGTAGGGATTTCTGAAAGTCAGATTGCGTTGCGCTAAAAATATTGTGTGTCAGGATAAGCACAGTCATGTATAATTGTTCAAAGGGGACGTTTCATATGTCGACCCTTAGCCGAGGATACCTCACTGGAATCTTCTGATTTTTTTCTTGTAGTTTGTGTATTTAGTGTAACTATTGTTTATTGCTAGTGCGTAATTGTAGAGAGAATCTCCTTTGTAGTTGCAGTCTTTCATTGTTGTACAGTAAAACAGTTGTGGCATGCATGTAGATTAGCACCAAGTATTTCGCAGCTGCGCTTGCAATTAACGAGATATTATTTTCAGTGCTATGTTAATGTGTTCTCTTATTGTTGCTCTTCAAATTGTGCTTTTCTGTGTTATCGTGTGAAATATTGTGACAATAATGGCGTGTGGAAAACGTAATACTAGGCTCCAAAGTAAACTGAGAAATGACAGTGAAGACGAAAGCAGTGTGTTAGCGCCACCGAGTAATGAATTAACTAATGTTCAAAGTAGTAATTTGGTAATTGTACATAGGGAAATGGAGCGAGCTGCAAACAATGGTGTAGACAGTGAAACAATTAGTGAACAGGGAAGCATTATCGATCGATCGGTCGGCAACAGCTTGCCTCAGGAATTCGAAATGACAGGACACAATCTTGCAAATACTGTAGATTCAGGTTTTGCGTCCTCAGCCTTTTCTCAAATAAGTCACGACACATTTTCTGCTTTTCAAACTGCGAATATTGCCGGTTCAAATGCATTGCCGAATAGCGCTGAGGAAAATGTTTCAGACACCAGTGCATTGTTATTACAATTAACGCAACAAATGGGACAAAAGCTTCAAAAGTTAGACACAATGGAACAAAATCAGAGACAAACACAGCAAAAGCTTCAAAAGTTAGACACAATGGAACAAAATCTTCAAAAGTTAGACACAATGGAACAAAATCAGAGACAAACACAGCAACAGTTAGACACAATGGAACAAAATCAGAGACAAACACAGCAAAAGCTTCAAAAGTTAGACACAATGGAACAAAATCTTCAAAAGTTAGACACCACGCTTGAACAAACACGTGAAGATTTAACTACTGAGTTACATAACATCGAATCGAAATGTCAAAAAGTCTGTAATGACGTAAAAACACAAATTTGTGAGCATTTACAACCTATTTTTTCGCGGCATGAAAATGCATTACAGAATCACGAAGCAGTCATAAAAGAACTGCAAACTATTGTTCATCAAAATCATGAGACCCTGCAAGCTAAAATTGACTCAGTTGCATCTACCGATTCGGTTACGCAACTGGCAAAAACTCAAGAAAACTTAAAGGACCCAGTAGATACTCTGAAAATTGGTTCAGAAAGACACATGGAGGAAATTAGTTCATTATCAGAGAAAGTAGTTGAACTTTCGGATCAGCTAAATAATTTATCTACGAAGGTAAATGATAATCTGAATGACACAAAACCGGTAGTCTTTAATGAGACAGAAATGTACGAACAAATTAGGAAACTGAAACAAAATCTGAATCAAATTAATATGCAACACCAAAGAGATATCCGGGAAGTACAAGATCAGCTGACACAGGTAATACAAGAATTACGTATTTCAGAGGACACGCACACCCCAATACGGGATGAGGGACACAGAAATATGGAACAGCCACAAAACAATAACACAGCGCATTTCGGAAATTATGACAGAAATTGGCAAGGTGCACCGAATTTTGAAATGGAACCGCCGAAACGACGTAACAATGACCGCTATGCGACTCGCCGACATGATGATTTTGACTATAAGCTGTTCATTACTACACGTAAATTTAAAACATTTGAGAATTCTGCCAACGACATTCATCCACAAGCGTGGCTCCATCAATTCTCTCATTGTTTTCCTCCCAACTGGTCATTAGAACACAGATTAGAATTTATGTGTGGCTACTTGGAGAATGAACCAGCTGTAAGAATGCGATCGGTCATTCACGATTGTCACAGTGAAGGAGATTTTTATCACGCCTTCCTCTCAGCATATTCGTCTCAAGCTACACAAGACCGAGTAAAACATAGCACCATAATGATGAAACATTTCGAACAATCTGAATTCTCCAGTCTTGTGAAATATTTTGAAGACATGTTGCACAAGAATCAGTACCTGTCAAACCCATACAGCCCCTCAGAACTCATCCGCATTTGCTTAATCAAATTACCTGAACATTTACGACATATTATTTTGGCAGCACGTTGGAAAGACGACATTGAAGCTTTTCAGGGACTCTTACAAGAATTAGAAATTGACACTGACAATCGCGGAACGCGGAAACAGGAACAC
Source organism: Schistocerca americana (assembly GCF_021461395.2). Taxonomy (NCBI): domain Eukaryota; kingdom Metazoa; phylum Arthropoda; class Insecta; order Orthoptera; family Acrididae; genus Schistocerca; species Schistocerca americana. Next base: position 584,342,179 of record NC_060123.1, on the reverse strand, counting down.
AACAATTACAGGTCATATTCGTCGCAATTCCACGATGAAAGAAATAATAACTGGGCGCGACAAGGCTATTCTCACAACGTAAGTCGTGACCAAAACAGACACCACCCGTATGACAACCACTGGCAGAGTAATAGTTACAGAGAAAGATCGCACTTCCGTAATTATGAATATGACAGAGATAACCATAGAAACAGACAATATGGAAACCAAAACAATTATTATCAAGGGAGACAAAATAACTTCAGACGCAACAGTTCAGCGCGCAGTTACGATTCCGGGAGAAATTCTCCACCAGATGACCGACAAACAAGAAGCTATGTAAACTACCAACAAAACGACAGACCTGAATTCCATCAGAACTGGCGAGCTTCAAACTGGGCAGGGCCTTCTCGTCAAAGTGAATTTGTAGAAGTTAGGTCTCCTAATCCCAATAACGGCGCGCGCCAACAATGAGATAGACAATGACTCGCACAGCAGGCAGCCGCGTGCGCCAGCTGGGCTTGAGAAAAATAACATAAGCTAACCCTGAGAAAAATTTGAGCATTCTTTACCGATGTACCATATACCTCGTGATAATTCCGTTGAAGCTGGAGCTCTGCATAGTAGGAAGAGTAAAGGCTTGCACCATATTTCACGTGTAAAACCGTTTATTGAAAGATAATCTGCTTTTTAACTTAGTCTTTGCCATAAAACTTTTCACTTCACACTACTAATACAATTTGTCAGACTGAGACACTGTTAATATGCAACAATGTTTGAAGTTAAATATCCAGTCAAGAACCAATAGAACTTATTTAAACAGAAATTACGAATGCATTGTTATTGTGAACAGATGACACAGTGTTGTATTTGTACATTCTTGCTTGTTAGTTGCACGATTACTTAACGACTATCAGGCTTACATACTTAGGACATATACCAGTACTATTAATGAGATTTTAATGCAACATTTTGGTTTACTTGAAAATACATTCTGGATTTAAAGTACTTTCAGTGAGATACCAGATGACACAGTTTATGTGACAGCTACACGATTTTATCACGACGCTACTAATGAGTGACAATTTACAATGTTGCTTTTGCAGTGTTTCTGTTTTATATCCGCACAGTTTTCTGTTTTATTCTGGAAAGTAAAACATGTTTTAGTAGTAACTTTTGTGGTATAGCTACAATGAGACAGCCTTTTCCGTAGCAGAACAATACGTTACAGCACAGTAATTTCTTCATCACAACAATAAGCGTAATAACTAAGATATCTATACGCAAAGCATTTCACTTTTGTTTATCATGAGGTAAGTACATTGGCTTCTGCAGAACTTAGCTTTCGGAGGACAATAACTATGACACTTCCACAGAAATTATCTTACAGCAAGACGCACATTTAGCGCTACAGGACACGTATTTGAGTGATTAATTTTGTACTTAAATCATTTATATTTAAAGATATTTGAAGTACAATGATACAAAGGTTTTCTGTGATACATTTCATTCCATTGCTGTAATCTGTAACACCTGAGGGTATAATTACATTAATCCTCAGGGGGGTACACGCCTACTTTGTGTACCATGTGTTTGGCAGGCACTAGGAGCCCTAGCTAATGTGGTATTTGCTTATACAACTTTACACATCGGTACCATATTTCTCTAAGACTGAATTAAAAAGCTATCTGATTATTTAACAGAGAAACAAACATTTTTTTACTACATCAGTGTCACATGTTTACGTAATTACACAGTTGGATAACTTCACACTTATGAAATTGTATTTTGTCTGTACTTTGTGAACTGTTCATATTTTTTTGGAACCATTGTGATACTATGAGAGCGTTGAATGATGTATTTGGGATGGGATCATGATTTTTAAAGTATGTTTAAGGTAGATGACACTTTTGACATGAGCAGAGAATTTTTTTAGGTTTTGAAATTATTGGAAGAAGCTACGACGATTTTGAGAGTTGACTGAGTTGTTATGATGTTATTATTACGATTACTATGTGTAGTATGCTGTTGCGGTATGTTTATGATCAGTAAGCCGATGCTATACGGGTTATTTGATTATGCTATGTATCTATTATGATGAAATATTGAAGTGTCGTCGCAAGATTGACGTGTCGCCGAATATATATATGTGTAATAAGGTAAGGAGTAATGAGTAGTGGTTAGGGACTCTGGTTTGTGAATAAGGTTGTTGGAAACCAAGAATCGTACTTTAAGAGTTATGAAATGTATGTAAATGCGTGAATGTATCACAATTCCGGCGAAAATTTTTTGGACACTGTTATATTCATAAGATTTTGTTTCTACAGATTTGTAATGCAAGTTCTTGACCTGTGAAATATTTTTATATGAGACTGTCACTGTAATCCAAACTGATGTCGTAAATATTTCGGTAAGAAAGTTAAGTGACCACCTGCACGTAATGCGTCGTGGGCACCCAGCTGGGCGATAGTCGCCTGAAAAAAAAAAAAAAAACAAAAAAAAAAAAAAAAAACAAGCCATTAGCGTGTGCCTTTCAGAGGTTCAGGTGGAGAAAAAAAAAGGGAGGCCATTATCCTCGCTATTGACATTCCTTTGTAGAAAGCATCGCAAATACGACACGCTCATAACTTGGAAACATTCTTACATCTGCACACCTGATTAGGACAAGTGTCTATCTACGAGAATTGAGAGAATTTCTACTAACTTATGAAATGCCTCATGACTACTGAATGATTATTTTATGCTTTACTTTGTACATAGTTGCTTATTTCATTTGATATCTGGTTTCCAGCTGTCTTGCAGCATTGGTTTCATAAAATAAAATTAAATGCATTTGCTAATGTGAACACTTTCTGTCAACAGATCTATTAAATAATAATTTTGTGATCCACATTCTTCAAAAAAGGAGCACTTGGAAAGGAAAGAACAATAAGAAGGGACTAGTAACAGTAACTGCATACATAATATTTTTTCAAGTACATGGTAATTTTTTTTTACAATAAGTTGTTGTGGTGCACCACTTGAATTACTTAGACATTAAGATGTGATTATACATTTCCCTTATCTGCATTGTTATCTTTAGTGTACTATTTTTTCTGCTAGAGCTATGTCATGCTTAGGTATACGTTATAGCATTTACTGCTGCTGTTTGCCATGCATAGTGCTACTGAATGTCACTTTACATTACGCTGTTAAGCCAGTTTTACTACTGATTTATTTTTCTTGTTTGCTGCACAGGGCCTTATATTAGTTGTAATATTGCAATTGCTTTGCCAATTTGAATTTTTTGTCATTGATTTTTATATTAATTGTTTTATGCTGCTGCATTGCCTCGTCCCTTAGTTCAGCATCTGAGCTCAGTAGATTTAAGTTAGCTTAAGAGGGGGTAGACTATATAAGAAACTAACTATGATGAACTGGGAGAAATGCATTGCGAAGCTATAAGAAAATGGTTTGGCCAAAAAAAAAAAAAAAAAAGAATTTTGAAAGAGGATATGAACCAAAAAAGTAGGATTTAGGGCCCACACATTTAGGTAGGATTTTCTTGGAAATAAATGATGAGGTAAGATAATGGTAAATAAATAATGAGGTAAGAAATGTGTGAACATATAAATACAGAAAGCATGCTTGGATATAATTTTTTTGGTGGAAACAAATGTTGAAATTAGAGGAAAGATATATCGATTGAAGTTTTGGGATGGACTGCAGTACCAAATGTCACACTAAAAACAAACCCTGTCCTGTATTTTTGTGTTATTACACTATGTGAATTTGTGTTTTTCCTGTCTTAATGTGTTTAGCTAATAAGAGTTATGTTGTAGAATTTTTCTGATAATATGTTATTTTCTTTGTAAAGATGTTTAGACATTATTTATCTGTTCTGTTTTGTTGCTCATATGTGAAGTTGATGTTTCAAAAGTTATTTTGATCTTTTATGTATGTACTCATGTCATAATTCCTGTAACACTGATGTATATGTTATTTCGATTCTTTTGTAAAGCCCATATTACTACAAATGTTATCTGTACTATTATGTTCTTTAATGATGTATTTTGTACCTTTGTAATTGTATTTTCAAGTTGTAAATTTATAATTGTATGGACACCAGATCTTCAAATTAAGTTACATTTCACTGCACACGTTTCTGTTGGTCATAGTATATGGACAATATGTGAGAAGTAGGGACTGATAGTGTTTGCACGTGTGTTAATGATTCAGCAAGGGACTGGATAACAGCATTGCTGGTTCTAAGGACAATTCCATAAACTTTGTGAGTGCACAAGTGGTGGTTTATGGACTTGCTATATTGTCCACAAGACTCTTTGATGGTGATTGTGCACCTGCACATTTGCAACAGATGGCTGCTGGCTGTCTCTACAAGGACTACAGTGGGTCTGTGTCTTTGCTGACTCACCAGTACTATTATTTCTACAAGGACTGCAGTGGGTCTGCGCCTCTGGTGGCCCAACAATATCGTAATCTCTACCAGGATTACAGTGGGTCTGCTCTGTGATGACCTACCAATACTCTTCAAAACTTCGATTGACTCTGCTGTGGGTTTGCTCTGTTGTGGCCCATTACTTGTCTGCATGTCAAGAGTCATCACTGTCTTTCCGTTGGAAGGACAACACTACTTCTTCAAGACTGCATGGAAATCCACTACTTCCGTGTGCATTTTCTTTTACTGCTCAGACTTTGAGAAAAACACTGCTATTTTACTGTGATGAACGATTAGGACTGTCTTTATGGACTGTGAGAAAGTTTAGCTTTTGACCAACATTGTATCAATAAGTGTGTGCATTTGATATCTTTGTTATTGTAATTATGAAAAATTTTATCAAATCATTATTGGCCACTGCCCAAAACAATTTGTAAAATTTTTTGTGGGGAGCATGGGGGCTATGTAAGTGGGCTGTTTAGGTTATTTTATTGGTAACGCCACCTCTGTATGAAAATCACTGGCTGTGCTGTGTGCAGTCTATGGCTAGTTTGCATTGTTGTCTGCCATTGTAGTGTAGGGCAGCGGCAGCTGGATGTGAACAGCGCGTAGCGTTGCACAGTTGGAGGTGAGCCGCCAGCAGTGATGGATGTGGGGAGAGAGATGGCGGAGTTTTGTAATTTGTCATGAACTGCTATATACACTCCTGGAAATTGAAATAAGAACACCGTGAATTCATTGTCCCAGGAAGGGGAAACTTTATTGACACATTCCTGGGGTCAGATACATCACATGATCACACTGACAGAACCACAGGCACATAGACACAGGCAACAGAGCATGCACAATGTCGGCACTAGTACAGTGTATATCCACCTTTCGCAGCAATGCAGGCTGCTATTCTCCCATGGAGACGATCGTAGAGATGCTGGATGTAATCCTGTGGAACGGCTTGCCATGCCATTTCCACCTGGCGCCTCAGTTGGACCAGCGTTCGTGCTGGACGTGCAGACCGCGTGAGACGACGCTTCATCCAGTCCCAAACATGCTCAATGGGGGACAGATCCGGAGATCTTGCTGGCCAGGGTAGTTGACTTACACCTTCTAGAGCACGTTGGATGGCACGGGATACATGCGGAGGTGCATTGTCCTGTTGGAACAGCAAGTTCCCTTGCCGGTCTAGGAATGGTAGAACGATGGGTTCGATGACGGTTTGGATGTACCGTGCACTATTCAGTGTCCCCTCGACGATCACCAGTGGTGTACGGCCAGTGTAGGAGATCGCTCCCCACACCATGATGCCGGGTGTTGGCCCTGTGTGCCTCGGTCGTATGCAGTCCTGATTGTGGCGCTCACCTGCACGGCGCCAAACACGCATACGACCATCATTGGCACCAAGGCAGAAGCGACTCTCATCGCTGAAGACGACACGTCTCCATTCGTCCCTCCATTCACGCCTGTCGCGACACCACTGGAGGCGGGCTGCACGATGTTGGGGCGTGAGCGGAAGACGGCCTAACGGTGTGCGGGACCGTAGCCCAGCTTCATGGAGACGGTTGCGAATGGTCCTCGCCGATACCCCAGGAGCAACAGTGTCCCTAATTTGCTGGGAAGTGGCGGTGCGGTCCCCTACGGCACTGCCTAGGATCCTACGGTCTTGGCGTGCATCCGTGCGTCGCTGCGGTCCGGTCCCAGGTCGACGGGCACGTGCACCTTCCGCCGACCACTGGCGACAACATCGATGTACTGTGGAGACCTCACGCCCCACGTGTTGAGCAATTCGGCGGTACGTCCACCCGGCCTCCCGCATGCTCACTATACGCCCTCGCTCAAAGTCCGTCAACTGCACATACGGTTCACGTCCACGCTGTCGCGGCATGCTACCAGTGTTAAAGACTGCGATGGAGCTCCGTATGCCACGGCAAACTGGCTGACACTGACGGCGGCGGTGCACAAATGCTGCGCAGCTAGCGCCATTCGACGGCCAACACCGCGGTTCCTGGTGTGTCCGCTGTGCCGTGCGTGTGATCATTGCTTGTACAGCCCTCTCGCAGTGTCCGGAGCAAGTATGGTGGGTCTGACACACCGGTGTCAATGTGTTCTTTTTTCCATTTCCAGGAGCGTATATTATGACTATTAAGGTAAATACATTGTTTGTTCTCTATTAAAATCTTTCATTTGCTGACTATGCCTATCAGTAGTTAGTGCCTTCCGTAGTTTCAATCTTTTATTTAGTTGGCAGTAGTGGCGCATCCTGTATTGCAGTAGTTCGAGTAAACAAGATTTTTGTGAGGTAAGCGATTTGTGAAATGCATAGGTTAATGTTAGTCAGGGCCATTCTTTTGTAGGGATTTCTGAAAGTCAGATTGCGTTGCGCTAAAAATATTGTGTGTCAGGGTAAGCACAGTCATGTATAATTGTTCAAAAACGTTTCAATACCTAACGGCCCAGGTTCGATTCCCGGCTGGGTCGGAGATTTTCTCCGCTCAGGGAGTTGGTGTTGTGTTGTCCTTATTATCATCATGTCATCCCCATCGACAAGCAAGTCGCCCAAGTGGCGTCAACTCGAAAGACTTGCACCAGGTGAACGGTCTACCCGACGGGAGGCCCTAGGCATACAGCATTTCCATATCCAGTTTAATGCAAATCCCATAACAAACACTGACATTTGTCATCGCTCTGTAACTCTGCAGCGCATGATTTCTGTTACTGTGTTACTTATTTCTCATGTTGCGCAGTCTTTATGGACTGCTGAAATTTCTAGTCCATACTTTCTTATGTCACAAATACTTCATTAGTAAATAACTCTCGTTAGTAGAAAACTTTCATGTTTTGTTCATTCACTCACTCGTTCGTTCATTCGCTCGTTCATTCGTTCGTTTATTTACTCGTTGTGTTCCGTAGGTAATGTCAAGAAGAAGAAGAAGTTATAGGTATGTGTAACGAGTCAAGGTATAAATTAACAAAAGATAAACAAATCACAGAAACTTGATCTTTATACCCCATTAACGATAAATTATCTATGTTTAACGCTGTTCACAGATACACCATCTAAATTTAAACGAGAAAACTAGTAAGTTAACTGCGGCACTGAGAAACGTCTGTTATCTGCTCAGTTTTACTATGAGGGAATTTGCAACAGTAAGTTACACGTCTCCTCCCACAGTAAGACCGTTGCACATCGACAGTGGCTTATCGTCAGAAGTGAAGAGCACAGTTGCAGTCGGGGAGGTGAGTGGTGGTGGTGACGGCCCGGAGGGTGCAGTGGAAACACTGCTCACAATTAAGAAGGTTTGTCCAGTCTGGGTACATGTTTCGTCATGGCTCGGAGATGCAAAATACTCCTCCCTCTGTTGACGCTGGCTGAAGCCGACGTATGGGCGACAGCTTCCGCCCTGGTGAGACGATAGTGCATAGGCAGGCTGCATTGCTGACGGTAGGCCTATGGGAGGCCACTATTGGCCACAGTTGCGAAGTCGGCGGCTAGCTATTTCTCCGTAGGCGGTTTGCTATTTCTCCTTGAAAGGTCCTTGTCAACGGACGCCTTCACAGTGGCGGCGCAGAGACTGCTGTGCACAGGATTCGACCTGCTGCTCTCTGGCAGGAGTCAGAAGCCGGCCTGAGTCATGTTGCCTGTAACAAGAGACTTGCCTGATGCGATGACCTCAACCCGCCTGCTACGATTATTACCGCTGCACAGTGCAGTTTTCCTCCGAGCGCAGTTACCCTTGCCTCGTACTCCCCTTAGGCACATTGTACTCTGACACATGTGACGCCACACTGCAGCTAGCAACCTGCAGTTGCTCATGCAAAACCACGGACTTCTGACTACTTCTAATTGTTGCTGTGGTCTTCAGTCCTGAGACTGGTTTGATGTAGCTCTCCATGCTACTCTGTCCTGTGCAAACTTCTTCATCTCCCAGTACCTACTGCAACCTACATCCTTCTGAATCTGCTTAGTGTATCCATCTCTAGGTCTCCCTCTATAGTTTCTACCCATCACGCTGCCCTCCAGTACTAAATTGGTGATCCCTTGATGCCTCAGAACATGTCCTACCAACCGATCCCTTCTTGTAGTCAAGTTGTGCCACAAACTCCTCCCCAATTCTAATTACTTTTGCTAAAAGACTGGGTAGCGACACTACAGAAGAGAATTCGTGTTCTATGTTTGCTCCATACACTGTTACACTGTGATATAGGTTGGGTTGGGTTGTTCTGAGGAAGGGACCAGACAGCGAGGTCATCGGTCTCATCGGAATAGGGAAGGACAGGGAAGGAATCGGCCGCGCCCTTTCACAGGAACCATACCGGCATTTGCCTGGAGCGATTTAGGAAATTCACGGAAGACCTATATCAGGATGGCCGGACGCGGGATTGAACCGTTGTTCTCCCGAATGCGAGTCCAGTGTAACAACCACTGCAGCACCTCGCTCGATGTGGTACAAGTAACAGGGGCATCACAATGTGTGTATTATATAACACAGGAACTGGAAATGTACTCGAAAGTAGAAGTACGCATGGCAGTAGGATTATTGTGGGTAAAGCGTCTAAATTACACACATATTAGCCGTCGATTCCTAGTGGTACATGGTCCTAATCCAGAGTCACATCCAGCCGTAGTGAAATGGGGCGAGCATATCGACCAAAGCCTAATAGACGTGGGGTGATACTGACTGGGAGGGAAGGCCATCGTCATTGACCACAAATGACATCGTCTATTTAATGGAGGAAATGATTCACAGCAACCTCGGATTTTACGACGATGAGGATGTACACAGTGGTTCTGTTATAGCTCTGCGCCCAAGGAACGTGTTTCGATCATCAAGGAAATGAACAGTTGGTAAAACTTCCTGACGAATGTTTACAGGGACTTGGTGACTATGTTGAAAAATAGTGTCATATCAGGTTACTTTCAATGGAGTGCAGCATCTAATAAATACATGGTCTGCTATGATAATGCGTAACTTATTTTTGAAGTCGTCTTGTATATAGTTCCTGTTTAGCAGCTATTAGTTGCTTGATATTTACTTAATTACAACGGTATTTTTAAAGAAAATACTCTTGAGTGCTATTTATAGCTTTATAAGAAACGTCGCTACTTGCCGTGTAGTTAACAGTCCTTTTCAAACCCTGAATACAGAGATTTAAATAATTCCTAGAAAATGTGGATAATGTTACTGTGTCACTAAGCAAGGCGTTCATGGTATTCTCATGGCCAGTTTCTGTAATGCGTAGTAGTATCTGTACTGAATCCTAGTTCAACTGTAGGAAACCTACACTTCTTTCCCTATCGTATCTGTGTTTCTTTGTTCACTTTTGATACAACTCCATTCGTAGCTTTTTGTCCTAATTTTCTTACTGCGTAATCAGGAGTTATGTGACAAAATGTTGTGTTGAGGAGAGAGTTACTGAAGTCTTCTTCCTTGGTACATCTGTCCTACGACAGATATAAATGTCAGACCCTAGACTTGCCTCTTTTCTGTGTATCTTCCTCAAAAGGCTACTAACTTCTTCCATTATTAATGCCATCCAGTGTTCCAAGCAACTTTCTTCTTTTTACCCTTTTCCCAGCCCTGCAATCTTTCCGTCGATGATTGAGCAAGGTGACAACTTACATGAGCCGTGCACTGGGAGCGCAAGTCCCACATCAGTTGCCACTTTGCAATTCTGAATAATTAATTAGCTCAGTTAAGACAAGTAGCAGCACTGATGTGAACAAATTTGCGTTTCACCGTGCTGTGCCAACAGATGTGGCTAAGGGACGAGTAACGAGAATGTACTGCATGGCGTTAAGTGCACAGTTTCATGAGGGTTTTTACTCAAGTAGCCGGTGGCGTGAAGCTAGCTGCGCGTTAGACCGAAGATCGAATTTTGCAACCTGCAGCATTCCAGGAGGCGATGGATCCCACCAGGACAATCTCCAGCGGCAAGGCTTTGATGCCTCCCGACGAGCATCGGCGTTCTGGCAAAATACTGCAAGGCAATCAGGATGTCTCCCCAAAGTGAATAACGCAGGGAGACGCTGTTTCCCCCTCGGCCATGTCGCCCTGAGCTCACCAAAACGTAGCATGCGACATCGCCATCAAGGAAAGTATCTCTGCGAACCTCCCACTCCATAGTTTTGAGTGTGGAGACAGGAGCGGAATGTGTCCGTTTAGGCGCTGGCACCATGGGAGTATCTGGAAAGTTTCTCGGACGAGCTGCGACTCCGACAGGCGACCGCGATTGGCCAGGTCGATGTGACGTAAGCAGTGTTTCCTGCACACTCACAGTCTAGCGGGAATAGCGCTCATTGGTTAAAAATATGTTGCGATTAGACAGCCGCAGCAGCTGAGCTGCAGGCCAAATTAGATTTTTGGTAGAAATGGTCACTCGCGTTTCAGCGTTCGTCCGATAAGGCGCAGCACTCTGGAGCATACGATACGGAGTAATTGCGGAGTAGGCGCGTATCTTATCCAGAACTTCTGATAATTTCGCATAATTGTGTCGCGTATGTGCGCCGCTGTGGCTGCAGCGACAACGCACTTGATCGTCATAACAGCACGACGAGAACAGCCGGCTGGGAACCTTGTCATGGAGCAGAAGAGCAGAATAGGTTATGCGCAGCTCCGGCCGTAATACGATCAGCCTTCCAGTTTGTAGAAGTTAAACAGCTGGCCATTGACCCATGGAGCATCGCAGCACATTCTCGCGTTATATCTGTGATTACATTATTTCTGCGACTAGACACTGATGGAAACTACGTGATCTAGAATCTTGTGCTCTCATTCAGTTAAGGGGAAGCGTCAATCTGCATTGCTAGTTTTTATAGTCGTAGATTCGTGTTATGCTCCTTTCTCTTTATTAAGTTATTAATCTGTCCACATTCATGAGGCATTATCTTGCTAATGCGATTTAAGAGTATCTGTAAATTCTCAAATGGAATAAATCTGATTATTTTTCCTGATATTTCAGACTACAAATATTGGCGCGCCAACCCTATCCCACAACCTAGTCAGAATTTTGGTAGGGTTAACTTGATGTTAATAATTCACATGCATCACCAATATCTATGAGGAAAGCAACCGCACCCCACCCGATGCCTCAGCAGAAGCCTATACTCCATAGTCAGCACATAAGAATCTCTCTGGAGGTGTTTATAATAGAATTCGGAGTTCAGTAAGTAGTTCATTTGCATATCGCTTCATGATAGCAAAGGGAACTCGGGGGTTGCTCATCATAATTGACGACCCTGCTTTTAAGTACGTACCCTAAAATCTTCTGATACAAAAACAAGATTTTCTGATTTGCTCATTTTTCAATATTTTACAACAGATTTTTTTTCTCACTCTCTATCACTCAGCACACAGGTACTTCCTTATAACTGGTTGTTCGAAGGCCCGCATTTCCTTCCTGCTTGCGTGAATTTGGTTCAAAATGGTTCAAATGGCTCTGAGCACTATGGGGCTCAACTTCTGAGGTCATTAGTCCCCTAGAACTTAGAACTAGTTAAACCTAACTAACCTAAGGACATCACACACATCCAATCCCGAGGCAGGATTCGAACCTGCGAACGTAGCGGTCTCGCGGTTCCAGACTGCAGCGCCTAGAACCGCACGGCCACTTCGGCCGGCCTGCGTGAATTTCCTAATCTGATGTGTTTACTTTTCAACTGGTACTATCTTCTGCGGTCATTGTTCTGTTGTCGCGGCTTCTCGTCACGTCAATGAAAATATGCTCTGATACATCGACGTTGCATGAGCATTACATCGTTAATATTTAAGGTGTATTGGGCAAGGAAATACATGGTTAGAAAATACAATCAATCCCAATGATATGCGCCGCTCACATCTTGTAATGCCAGCCAGTTCTGAATGCTGACACAGAGCCACTCTAGACTCCTTAGACAGGGAAATCAAACAAATATGACACACAAGTTGGAAAAACAGAGGGAACGAAGATTCGTAACCGAAGTTACAGAATTTACGGATGAGGAGTTATCCGCACAGCTGACTGTGAATCCGCTCTCGGAGCAAGCAGACAGCCGCGTGACTCAGAGTAATGAGATCACAGTTTCTCGTGAAGGTCATTCACGGTCACGTGACTCTGCGAACTTAGGCGAAAAGCACGACAGTCCTTGTGATAATAAGAACCGGACGCAAATCGTAAACCCAGTCACCGACAATTACACAAAAGGTTTTGCCCAGACACGTTCTCAAAGCAGGCGTTATGCTTTCAGTGCACCAGCCTCAATCATCAACTCGCCTTGCTTGCCGCATGAGCGTCGCGACACGGAATGTTACGACTTCACTGCATTTATGAAGCAGTTAGAGGAAAACCGAGGACAGCAACGGGAAGCAGAATTAGCCGAACGTAAAGCGGTAGACGAAAAACGAGAAATCTGGTTTCGCAGGATAGAGTGGATCAGGTTATGGTTAGGAGGGGGCAACAATCAGTTACTGTTAGTTGCACAAAACACGCGACCTTTTATCTTCCTAAGAACCACTTAATCACACATTGTCTTAAAAGGATCAAATTAAAAGAATATGGCTGAAGGCCTAGTTAAGAAAACTTGCGATACCTCCTGGGCTGAAGGTCCAAAACCACACCAAAAAACAAGAACGGCTGAAAGCCTGAACACAATTTTTGCTCTAAAGAATACACGCGGCTGAAGGTCTTATTTAAGAAAAATATTTCACGTAAATACTTAGCTGAAAGCCACACACAAGACATTGAACAACTCAGTGCTTAGGGCCTGGATAACAAGAATTTCAGATAGAGCAAATTTAAAAAAAAAATTAGTTTTAAACAAATCAATTTTCAAAATTTTAATTTAAGACGGCTGAAGGCCTTATCTTAAAAACATTTCACGCAAAAGCTCGGCTGAGGGTCACACACTGGACATTGAACAACTCAGGACTCAGGGCCTGGATAACAAGAATTTCAGATAGAACAAACATTCAAAATTTTCCAGAATGAGCGCTGTGAGCTGAGTGTGCGCTGCTATAAAACTTCCTGGCAGATTAAAACTATTCTCGGTCCGGCACACAGTTTTAATCTGCCAGGAAGTTTCATTCAAAATATTAGTTACTAAGGAAATCAATTTTCAAATTTTTAATTTAAGGCGGCTGAAGGTCTTATTTAAAATTAAAACAAACTAAATTAATAGACAGCTGAAGGCATCGCACAGTACATCAGACTAAAATGAGAATCACAATCTAAAATCAACAGAACTGTGGTGCTCAGAAGTGTTCCGAGGGTTGGCCTGAGGAGGTAGTTATAACGTAAGGTGGGGTAGGATAGGCAGCCAAGAGTAAGGTTAAATAATCGGATGGCTATCCGACCCAGGGGCGGCTGAAGGACCGACCAACAACCTAATCAATTCCCTTCCGCCCGACCAACGGTACGACAACGGAATAATATCAGCTAAGGACGAAGATACCAGCCACATTAAGTCTTCAAAATTGGCATCTAAAAACAGCTAAGGAACGATAACCAATCTTAAGAATAAAATATGAACAAACAACTGAAAGGCTGTCGAACTGCCGGCCGGAGTGACCGAGCGGTTCTAGGCGCTACAGTGTGGAACCGCGCGACTGCTACGGTCGCGGGTTCGAATCCTGCCTTGGGCATGGATGTGTGTGATGTTATTAGGTTAGTCAGGTTTAAGTAGTTGTAAGTTCTAGGGGACTGATGACCTCAGCTGTTAAGTCCCATAGTGCTCAGAGCCATTTGAACAATTTTTTTTCCTTTACTGTCGAACTACATGTCGTGCCAAACAGGATCAACACGGCGAGGAAATACACACTACCGGAAAACTATACTAACGACCAGGGCAGGTATCTGGAGCGTTAACGGCCACAAGGCAGAAAATACCGGTGGTGCACTTCACTGAAAAGTAACAATCAATTTAATAGTAAAAGACCATGCAGGAAGACGGCTGCAAAATTTCGTCGACTCCAACACACCATACGTTGCTGCTAGACGGAGCGGCCCCGGAAGCAACAACCAACCATGAGTGAAGCGATGTCACAGCAGTTGAGGTTTCATAACAGATTAACTGATCACTCAACGTCAGTGTCCAGGTTCGGTGGGCAACGAATTTCTAGCTCTCGCAGCTGGCGCCTCACAATCCGGCTGTGCGCGCTCGTCACCAGTGGTCCTGGCGTGACCTCATGCCACAAAGACTTCATCGCTGCTCTGTCCCAACCGACCGACTGCCACACACACCACCACACGGAAATATAGAGGTCACACCAAAGATGGTACAGCAGTACTAGTATCGATAAGCGCTGCTGCTGCCATTGAGGAAGGCAAGTCAGTAACTCGTTATGGCAGAAATTCAGGGAGAAATAAGACGCCGCTAGATCGTGACAAAATGCAAAGAAGAAACGGTATCAACGCGAGCTGGGCGCGACTCACAGCAACGCCATTTCTTTCTAATGAAGATGGCAATCGTTAAAACAAAGTGGTTTTTCTTTGCGACGGGATCTTCTCATGAAATTTCAATCACCAGTTTTATCCTCTGATTGCAAAAATATTCTGTTGGTACCCATCGATATAGGGAGAAACAATCATCACGATAAAATAAGAGAAATGAGGACTCGCACAGAAAAATGTAAGTGCTCGTTTTTCCCGCACGCCGTTCGAGAGTGAAACGGTTGAGAGACAGCTTGAAGGTGGTTTATTGAACCCTCCTCTGGGCACTTTACTGTGAATAGCAGAGTAATCACGTAGATGAAGATGTGTTCCACGCTTCTATCCTTTACACTAGGCCTCTGTCTTCTCCAATTCTTAGATGTCTTTTGTCATTAGTTATCTCGCTAGTCCATTTCACAATTCAAAACAATCCATATATATTTCCCTTTTCTTTTTGACTATCCATAAGTAACTGTCACGTAATGCTACACCCCTTACAAGGCATCGAGCGAGGTGGCGCAGTGGTTAGACACTGGACTCGCATTCGGGAGGACGACGGTTCAATTCCGCGTCCGGCGATCCTGATTTAGGTTTTCCGTGATTTTCCTAAATCGCTCCAGGCAAATGCCGGGATGGTTCCTTTCAAAGGGCACGGCCGACTTCCTTCCCCGTCCTTCCCTAATCCGATGAGACCGATGACCTCGCTGTCTGGTCTCCTTCCCCAAAACAATCAACCAACCTTACAAGGCAATTGGTGAACCTCTATTGCAATGCATTTGCAATAATCGTGTTTTCAAAAATTGATTTACTCATAGATATTGTTGTGTCTAGACAAGACAGCCTAGACACAACGAGAGGAAGCCGAAATGCATGCGCTAAGCTAAAGCAGGATGGCGTGAGGTCTGAAACAGGATACGTAATGAATGCTATAACGAAAAGTACGTAGCTTCTGGAATACTTAACTTTAATCCATCCTTTTGGTACATCTGGAGATTGTGGCGATACAAGTGAGACTCTTTAGATACATGCAATGTTACTAATGGCGCCTTGCTAGGTCGTAGCCATTGACTTAGCTGAAGGCTATTCTAACTATCTGCTCTGCAAATGAGCGAGGCTTCGTCAGTGTGCATCGCTAGCTACGTCGTCCGTACAACTGGGGCGAGTGCTAGTCCGTATCTCGAGACCTGCCTTGTGGTGGCGCTCGGTCTGCGATCACACAGTGGCGACACGCGGGTCCGACATGTACTAATGGACCGCGGCCGATTTAAAACTACCACCTAGCAAGTGTGGTGTCTGGCGGTGACACCACAGATATTCTTCTTTTTTGTCTATAAAGCGTCTAGTTTCTATCACTGAAACCCTAAAGTACCTAAGAAATTTTACTTGTTTAGAGATCTTTCATTGTTATGACATTGTTAGGGAAGTTTTTGTATTCGTTTATTCCTGTCGCATTTATTTTTCCCACAATTTTCACTCATTCTATACAATTTTCTCACTTTTAGACCTTCTTCATCACACATAGTTATTTTTCAGCACCTGATACGGTAAATATTGTTTCCTTATCAGCATACTTGTCTTTATCCTTTCTTCTATTGCTATTATCCATCTTGCTTTTTCTAATGTCTTGAGGATCATTCTGAGCGTATAAGGTTACTCATGAAGATTCAATTATCATCTTGAAAAAATCAAGTATGCACCCTTCAACGCGACAGATTTTTCCCAGGGACGTATGTCCTGGTGGAGATCTTGTTTCTAGAAGTCTGCATTTAGACTGTTCAGAAAACGTATCACCTCGTCGTCATTCAGGTACAGAACGTGGATGTGAGAGAGCAGTCAGGTGCGGATGCGTGGCGTTTAATATTTTGCAAGGTGCGTCAAGATTTGGGAGAAGACTCAAGATAAATTTGAATAGTTGGGGATGGAATGGATAGCCCTTGTAAACGTGCATAATTACACTGTTTGACTGTTGTGCCAGAGCCGAGGACGACGGAGATCTGTCCCGCAATGCCCTTCGTGTCGATATTCTCGGGAGGCGGTCTGGGTGGTGCGACCTGACCCATCTCGACGTGTTCTACGGCTTTCCGTGAACCATTCTGCACGCACCCGCGGCGCTGCCGAAACACTTTGTCCCACACGAGCAGCGACTTCCCGGATGGATGCATCACATCCTCTCATGCCAATAATGCGCCCACTTTCAAACTCACTGATTTGACAGTACGGTTCACGCATACGTTTGCGAGGCATCCTGCACTTCTGCTCAAGTCTCAAGGTTCAAATGCTTATCATTTCTGGAGAGCGTTCAAACCTACGTGCCCTATAAGTATGGAAGTCCAGTCTTCTACAGTCGTTCAAGGCGTTCTGTTTTCTATGAACATACATGTTATGACGCCCTACTCTCCTACTCTCCTACCTCTCCATATAATTATAGTTTTGCTTGAGCGATCAGTTTAATTTCGGGGTAACTGACAGTATTAAAATTCTTCCGCAAAAAGGCAACCATCGCTAGAAAGAGAAACACATCAGTTAGATGGTGAGGATATGGTCTGAATAGCTCACGGTTACTGTGCGTGGCATGTCCATGTAGTATGCTCGGTACAGGTATATCACCAACAAATCTCTGTGCTACTTTTCATCAATCAAAATCAGTCAATATCATTTAGAGAGGCCTTTATCTCACGGGATCGAAGCCCGACAGACTCATTGATCAGAGATGAATGACCGATCATTAGTAAGAATTTCTTGCAAATAACAAGCGCAAAACACGTTACAATGATTTTCACCTAATCTCAGGACCACGATTTGATATGAGCAATGACGAATTAATGACTGCACGCAGTATAGGTTCCGCCATTGTATGTTTTTCAAATGGTCTGCGACTTCGCTATATTAGCCAAAGCGATGTGAAACAGTGTTAATTTATACGCATACGTGTAAATATCCACACTACGAGAACTTATGATAATAACGAGAATTTTTTTTACATTTTTTTTTCGTATTTAATTCAAAGAAGAAAACCAGCTAACATATGTGCACATACAATACGCGTTTGTTCACTAAGGCAGACAGAGAAAGAAGACATGTGAAAAAATGCTGAGCTGCGATCTTACCAAAAGACAAGAGGAAAACAACTTCAAAGTCGTGTTTTGTTGAACCACAGGCTCATTTTATATCAATGTCGTTCTGGAATGTTCTATTGCGATTACTTTTAATTAGGCCGGTTCTTGGCTTACAAAAATTTACGCAAAACTTTCATGTATTCAAAGAAAATAAAGCACACATACCCGCCAGAAACAGGTTGCTACTGAAAAAATAGAGCTTTTATACAAAGTAATTCTGTTGACAGTAACAAATCCAATTCCCTCTGCAAAGTGTCTTAAGCACGTTCTATTTGTTCTCTCTTCCAAGTGATTTATTAGTATTCCTAGATCAGCTAGATTTTTGAGACGGGCGACATAACCATCTCTAAATCAACGCAGTTCCATCTCACTTTAACTGTATTTTACACCATCTTGAAACCGTTGGGTGGCGCCTTAATTAGCTTTAATGCAATGCATCCCAACACGTGTAATGAAAATACGCAACCTACGTACTCCACTGTCTGTAATTTCCGCATAGCGGAGTTCCCACATTCTTTTCTTTATTCTGGATTTCACTGCAACACACAGATAGTCGCTGGATTTAGATGTTAAAGCCGCGCTAAACTGCGTGAAATGCCGGAACTAACAACTTGCTACAAAAATATAGTCGGTACTCTGCTGAGATTCCAGCGCTCGACGTAATTACAAAAAGAAAACGAATTTAACAAAGTGGGGAGCTTTGCAGGAACTAACAAGTGGGATGTTGACCCACAGGCGTTTCCACAATTACTGCAGCTGACCTTGTTTCCATACGTTTTCCGGCAGCTTGTCGGTCAGACATACAACAGCGCGGAATTTTATGGCGAGTACCGAAAAATCAGTAACTCTTATTTAGGCTTATCGTTGTTGGTGCACACCTTTTGGTGATTATTGTAACCGACCACAAGTAGGCCTCATATAAAGTATCGATTCATCAGCCTTCATCACTGGTACTTTCACGGACACCAGAATCATCCGTTAGGAACAACTTTATTGACAAACTTCCTATCTGATTTAAACAGTGTGTTGGGTCGGGACTCAAACCGAAAGCTTCCCTTTTGCAGGAAATGCTCTGACCGGCTGAGCTCTTCACGTTCGCCTCAAGTGAAGTTCTAGGTTCGAGTCCAAGTCTGGCATATATTTTTAATCTGCCAAGAAGATTCACAATAACACACACTCCGTTACAGATTGAAAAATTCATCATGGAACTAATACTATTAGTTATTCGTCATTTCTGGGGCGTAGATGTGAGATGGGACACTGTTCGAAGCACAGTTTTTAGTACAGGCTGACGTCATATATCTGCATCTACATCCGTACTCCGCAAGCCACCTGACGGTGTATGGCGGATTATAGTAATGATAACAGTATATAATAATTTATCTACAGGGTGAGCCAGAACTCCGCTGACGAACTTTAGGGGGTTGTTCACCAATAAATTCTGAGTACTTGTTATCAGGAACTGACGGATACTCGGTTCAGACATCTTTTACCATCCATCCATTTAAGACGCCCAAACCAATGTAGCCTTTTTTGTTTCCTGTGTCTATAATAGCCTTTACAATTTACGTTTTCCTCAGTATGCCAGCATTACTTATGTGATGCGATCTTGATATTCAGATACCCCTCTTCCACTAGTCCACTTGCACTGCTAGAAGCCTCTGTTTATCTCTTTTATTGATTTTCCAGGTTTCTAAACCACACGTTGCAGTACATTCCACACCTGTATTGTATACTACTTTTTTGGTTTTGATTGTCCGTTTTTTTATTCCTGAAGGCAGTATTTAAGTGTCGTTATTGCATTTTAGCGTTGTCCAGCTTTATTTTTTATTTCTTCTCTACTTTCTCCGTTAACAGGTAATGTCATCACAAGATGATTAAAAGCTTCATTTCCTTTTATCTTGGCAATATCAGTTTTCAAGTACATATCTTCGTTTTCTCCCACTGCAAGATATTCAGGTTTGGCAAGATTTGTTGAGAGATCTCATTCCTCATACTATACTCTGCGTTGCGGGAAAAAGATTAGTGGTCCTGGAAAGACGACAACGATTTTGATCCGATGGCGGCATATGACACGTGGGGGGAAATAGCTGCATTTATGAGGATTTCACTGTCATCCGCCAACAGATAGCGTAGTGGCATAGCTACCAGAGTGCTATCTGTGTCCACCCTTTAATAGAGAATGCTCATAGCAAGAAAGCTCTGTGTGGTGCAAACGTGTGAAGCAAGCAGCAACCATGGCACAGTGCCTCACGTGCTTCCTACAGTCAACTGACCGAGTTTGAAAGGGGTGAAATTGTGCCCTTCCTAGTGGCGGGATGCTCCTTTCGGTGAACTGCCACACAAGTAGGACGAGCTGCGTGAGTTGTGCAACGATGGTATCAGTGGTAACTAACGTGAATGTTCTCATATCCGTAGACGAGGTTTCGGACGCGAATGCAGCATAGACGCCCGCCCGGATCGTCGTATCTAAAGGACAGCAAAGGCGTGTCGAACAGCTACCACAGCACAGGTAAGTGGACTTGTACGACCGGACGTGTCGACACGAACTGTTGCAAGCAGTTGTGAGAAATGGAAATACGGGCACGCAGACCTCTAGCCCATCTTCCATTTACACCACATCATCGATGTCCAAGGCCCAACTAATGCCATCAGAGGATCACCTTAAAGATGGAATAGCGCGCCGTGATCTTCAGCAATGAAAGCAGATTCTGTCATCACGCAACTGATGGTCGTTTGCGAGTATGATGTAGACCTGGTGAGCGCTGTCTCGTAGAGTGCATTTGCCCATCACACATTGTCCCCATCCCAGGCCTTATGCTTAGGGTGCGATAAGCTACAACTCTCGTTCACCTTCGGTGTTTCTAGAGGGGACGCAAAAGCGCTCAATACACGCGGAAAGTTGTTAGACCCGTTCTTTCGCCGTTCTTGCAAAAGGAGGGTGACGTATTGTTCCAACAGGATAATGCTCGTCACCATACTGCCCGTGAAACTCAACGTGCGCTGCAAGAAGTGCAGCAATTTCCTTGGCCAGCACGATCTCCGGACTTGTCTCCAATTGAGCACGTGTGGGGTACGATGGGACGAGAAGTGACTCGTGCAAATCGTCAACCAGCTCGCTTACAGATCAACGTGAACAGGTCGACAAGGCGTGGCATAACGTGTCGCCATTTGTACGATCGACTGTATGCTGGAATCATCGCCTACATTGCCGCCTGTGGAGGTTACACCACGTGCTGATATGGGTGTCGAAGCAAGATACCTGGTAACTTAGAACCGCTTGGTTCAAATGGCTCTAAGCACTATGGGACTTAACATATGAGGTCATCAGTCCCCTAGACTTAGAACTACTTAAACCTAACTAACCTAAGGACATCACACACATCCATGCTCGAGGCAGGATTTGAACCTGCGACCGGATCAGCAGCGCGGTTCCGGACTGAAGCGCCTAGATCCGCTCGGCCACAGCGGCCGGCTAGTACCGCTTGCGCAGTTGATTGTAAATGAAATTGTTTCATGTATTCCATATGCACTGTTGCAACAATAAATCTTATGTGAACTGGAAACCTCTGGACGGGAGTACGATTTGCCTTCTGACAGTGTAAATGCCCATCTGCAACATATGCTGCAATAATCATTTGATCGTCAGCTAGCAGTAACAAAGTTTTTCTCCAACTGGAACTCCCAGGCCGCAAATACTTCGTCTCCTTTCTTGTAGAGCTTCCTCTAAATACACCGGTGTCCAAAATTAAAGAAACAAACTGCTATTTACCTGTCTTGTGTCTAATTCACGATATAATCATACAAACTGTCAACAGATGTGGTTGAAATGGTTCAAATGGCTCTGAGCACAATGGGACTTAAGATCTAAGGTCATCAGTCCCCTAGAACTTAGAACTACTTAAACCAAACTAACCTAAGGACATCATACACATCCATGCTCAAGGCAGGATTTGAACCTGCGACCGGATCAGCAGCGCGGTTCCGGACTGAAGCGCCTAGAGCCGTTCGGCCACAGCGGCCGGCTAGTACCGCTTGCGCAGTTGATTGTAAATGAAATTGTTTCATGTATTCCATATGCACTGTTGCAACAATAAATCTTATGTGAACTGGAAACCTCTGGACGGGAGTACGATTTGCTTTCTGACAGTGTAAATGCCCATCTGCAACATATGCTGCAATAATCATTTGATCGTCAGCTAGCAGTAACAAAGTTTTTCTCCGACTGGAACTTCCAGGCCGCAAATACTTCGTCTCCTTTCTTGTAGAGCTTCCTCTAAATACACCGGTGTCCAGAATTAAAGAAACAAACTGCTATTTACCTGTCCTGTGTCTAATTCACGATATAATCATACAAACTGTCAACAGATGTGGTTGAAATGGTTCAAATGGCTCTGAGCACAATGGGACTTAAGATCTAAGGTCATCAGTCCCCTAGAACTTAGAACTACTTAAACCAAACTAACCTAAGGACATCATACACATCCATGCCCGAGGGAGCATTCGAACCTGCGACCGTAGCAGTCGCGCGGTTCCGGACTGAAGCGCCTAGAACCGCTCATCCACCGCGGTCGGCGTCAACAGATATCTCGTTATGCTAGTGCTCTGCACGGAACATGGCATATCGATCAACGGACAACCACGCTACCTATGACGTCAGGGCACCTATCAAGCGGGTTAGTGTTTGCAGGGTAGCCCCACAACCACAATCGCTGTGTACACAGTCTCAGACGGTGCAGTATGACACAGTGAGAACGTCTACAGACTCTCGGCAGTGGAGGGCAATAGAAAGAAAGAATGGAAGCAGGAGAGTTGCAACCCCAGGTGGCCCGATGGCGTAATGCGAATCATTCTGTTGTTTTTAGGATGAGCCGATAGTTAATGTGGTGTCACCGCCAGACACCACACTCTCCAGGTGGTAGCTTTAAATCGGCCGCGGCCATTAGTACATGTCGGACCCGCGTGTCGCCACTGTCAGGGATCGCCGACCGAGCGCCACCACAAGGCAGGTCTCGAGATACGGACTAGCACTCGCCCCAGTTGTACGGACGACGTAGCTAGCGATACACACTGACGAAGCCTCGCTCATTTGCAGAGCAGATAGTTAGAATAGCCTTCAGCTACGTCAATGGCTACGACCTAGCAAGGCGCCATTAGTAACATTGCATGTATCTAAAGAGTCTCACTTGTATCGCCACAATCTCCAGATGTACCAAAAGGATGGATTAAAGTTAAGTATTCCAGAAGCTACGTACTTTTCTTTATAGCATTCATTACGTATCCTGTTTCAGACCTCACGCCATCCTGATTTAGCTTAGCGCGTGCCTTTCGGCTTCCTCTCATTGTGTCTAGGTTGTCTTGTCTAGACACAACAGTTTATAGAGACCGAAACCATATCCCAGAGACCACGACAGGGCCGACCACGCGTGACCTCAGAAAGAGGCGACCATTATTTGGCTGTAAGGTCACGACGGTACAGTCTTACTACTGCACTGCAACTGGCATCTGGCCTCGCAGCATCCCCTGGACGTGTTGTATCGAGGCAAACGGTGTACAGGAGGCTTCAGCAGAGTGGCCTTTTTTATTGGAGATCTGCTATCTGTTTACCTCCGGCGTGTCTTCACAGAAGATAACGTCTAGGGTGGAGCCATCACCATGCCACCTGGATGGTCGAACGGTGGGCCAATGTTCTTTTCGCAGATGAGTCCCGATTTGGTCTGGAGAGTGATTCTCGGCGGATTCGCATCTGGAGGGCACGTGGAAGACGATATCAGGACTCAAACATTGTGGAAAGAGTCCGATATCGAGGAGGATCCCTAGTAGGGTGGGCAAGGATTATGTTGACCACTCGAACACCTTTATGAAACTGTACGGGTAAAATCAGCAAAATTTAACTGCTGTCGGGTACCGTGAGGAGATCTTGCGATCTCATGCGCGGTTGTTGCGAGGTGCTGTCTATCATACTGATAGACTATAATGCTTCGCCTCATAGAGCACTGATGGTTGATGTTTTTTTGGAAACTGAAGTTATTGCACACCTGGCGTGGCCTTCTCGCTCTCGGTAGGCGGGTTGCATTACGCCAGCGTTCACCAACCACTCTCCAAGACTTGCGAGTAGCTCTGCAGGAAGAATGGACGTTTTTGCCTCAACATGTCATTGATGACATCATTCACAGCGTGTCTCGTTGTTATTCGTCCTGTATTGGTGCCAGAGGCGCTCACACCCTATACTGAGCACATTAACCAGTTGTCAGAATGTGTGTGCAAAACCGTTAAATTGGAAAAATACAAAGAACGTTTTTGTCTACGGTTATGCATGTTGCAGTTGACTACGTTCTGTATTCCTTGCGTTGTTTCTACTTTACTATCATCTATTTATACTGCTTTGTGGCAAAATAAACTTAACCTTGCAAAATTTCCATTTGTTGCTTTAGTTTTGGACACCAGTATAGATTCTCAACACAGTAAGAGCTGAAGTATATCCTCTCTGAGTCCTCCGGTGTTTCTAAATTCAACAGATACCAGTTTAACCACCTTTAAGCACCCGGTGTATCCAGTATAAAACTATTTCACAGTTAATGCAGAAGTCCTGCGGGCAGCATTATTCAGCGTGCTCAGCCACAACTTGCTTAGCGGCACCATGTCATACGTTTTTTGTAGATCTACTAATAATACATGGACATTCTGATTTCTAGCCATTCTACACCACATGAAGATTCTCCTTCTTTAATAACTTCTGAATATATGTGTATGCATCCATCCTTTTCTGCCGTCCTTTTACATTTCTATCAGTTTCTGTTAGACCAGTAAAGCCTACATTTAACTGCTTGAATTATTTGAGCACTTCATTTGATTAAACAGAGATCCCCTGTACGTTCCATGTTCACATGCATATTGTCCTTTTCCGTGCCAGAGTTCGTCTTTTTTAATCCCTACAGTTCCATGACTATATTGTGAAATTTTGCGGTTTCAACTTTCTCCATACGCCAGAATGCAAATCCTACGCTCAATCCCTCCTACCTGAAGGTAAAGATAATTTTTTATTTGCACGATTCAAGCTTTCGTTCTGTTCTGCATCTTCCAAACACAATAATATGTCCACCGATCGTTGCACAAAAAATAGCCAGGTAGCAATGATTAAAAATGTTTATTTACCAAGCACTAATTGCACGTCTACTCCAAAGTGTATTAAAGTGAACATAAAATAAGACGGTTCTTGAAATACACTCCTGGAAATTGAAATAAGAACACCGTGAATTCATTGTCCCAGGAAGGGGAAACTTTATTGACACATTCCTGGGGTCAGATACATCACACGATCACACTGACAGAACCATAGGCACATAGACACAGGCAACAGAGCACGCACAATGTCGGCACTAGTACAGTGTATATCCACCTTTCGCAGCAATGCAGGCTGCTATTCTCCCATGGAGACGATCGTAGTGATGCTGGATGTAGTCCTGTGGAACGGCTTGCCATGCCATTTCCACCTGGCGCCTCAGTTGGACCAGCGTTCGTGCTGGACGTGCAGACCGCGTGAGACGACGCTTCATCCAGTCCCAAACATGCTCAATGGGGGACAGATCCGGAGATCTTGCTGGCCAGGGTAGTTGACTTACACCTTCTAGAGCACGTTGGGTGGCACGGGATACATGCGGACGTGCATTGTCCTGTTGGAACAGCAAGTTCCCTTGCCGGTCTAGGAATGGTAGAACGATGGGTTCGATGACGGTTTGGATGTACCGTGCACTATTCAGTGTCCCCTCGACGATCACCAGTGGTGTACGGCCAGTGTAGGAGATCGCTCCCCACACCATGATGCCGGGTGTTGGCCCTGTGTGTCTCGGTCGTATGCAGTCCTGATTGTGGCGCTCACCTGCACGGCGCCAAACACGCATACGACCATTATTGGCACCAAGGCAGAAGCGACTCTCATCGCTGAAGACGACACGTCTCCATTCGTCCCTCCATTCACGCCTGTCGCGACACCACTGGAGGCGGGCTGCACGATGTTGGGGCGTGAGCGGAAGACGGCCTAACGGTGTGCGGGACCGTAGCCCAGCTTCATGGAGACGGTTGCGAATGGTCCTCGCCGATACCCCAGGAGCAACAGTGTCCCTAATTTCCTGGCAAGTGGCGGTGCGGTCCCCTACGGCACTGCCTAGGATCCTACGGTCTTGGCGTGCATCCGTGCGTCGCTGCGGTCCGGTCCCAGGTCGACGGGCACGTGCACCTTCCGCCGACCACTGGCGACAACATCGATGTACTGTGGAGACCTCACGCCCCACGTGTTGAGCAATTCGGCGGTACGTCCACCCGGCCTCCCGCATGCCCACTATACGCCCTCGCTCAAAGTCCGTCAACTGCACATACGGTTCACGTCCACGCTGTCGCGGCATGCTACCAGTGTTAAAGACTGCGATGGAGCTCCGTAAGCCACGGCAAACTGGCTGACACTGACGGCGGCGGTGCACAAATGCTGCGCAGCTAGCGCCATTCGACGGCCAACACCGCGGTTCCTGGTGTGTCCGCTGTGCCGTGCGTGTGATCATTGCTTGTACAGCCCTGTCGCAGTGTCCGGAGCAAGTATGGTGGGTCTGACACACCGGTGTCAATGTGTTCTTTTTTCCATTTCCAGGAGTGTAGAACAATAATACATCTGGCAGCTGAGGGCTGGTTAGATTGCCACTGTATCTAAGTTCATTAAACACACACTTTACAAAAGTTAAAGTTCCTTAGCATGCTCAGCGTTAAAATACAAACTGAATGAACAAAATTTAAGTCGCACAGGAGCAAACGTCTTTAAGTCACCATGTAACTGTTTGGAAGTTAAAGATAAATAAATTTACAGGTCCACAGGTCTGCCATGACGACAGACTGTCGGTTTTCATTGTCGAGGAAGGCGCGACAATGTCCACAGTTTGCAGTTCCAGGGTTCGCGAAGTAAGATGTGAACGGTAACGTCGTCATGGAGGTTGCCCTCGAATCTCGGTTGATGGAATTCTCCCGGACCCAGAAAACTCATGTGAAGCGATCTGGTCTGGTGTGGTGCCAGCTCTGCCCTTAAGCTGATGGCTGGAGTGCTGACCAAAGTTTTCAGATAGTCTGCGAAACCAGTTATTACGGCCACTGATGAGATATGTGTAGTGGTCGTGTCAACCCCTTCAGCATCAACTGCAGCCTGAAGACGATGAATTGAATCGCCGAAACTGGTACCGTAGCCAAAAAATAAATAAAATCATGAGGATAGCTGTAGGCATTTCACTTTCTCACAGATTTTTCATTTTCTCACGACTGAAAAGAGGAAGGGAAGGATTATGTCAGCGAATAATGTGAAATGCCTATTTATGACATTTTCAAGGCCAAAACTGAAGGCTAATGCTTCTTCCTCAATCTGTCTATATTGTCGCTGAACAGTGTCGACAGCTTTGGACACAAAATCGGTTGGGAGCTCCACCGC
The DNA here is from genome assembly GCF_021461395.2 of Schistocerca americana. Taxonomy (NCBI): domain Eukaryota; kingdom Metazoa; phylum Arthropoda; class Insecta; order Orthoptera; family Acrididae; genus Schistocerca; species Schistocerca americana. The sequence continues at coordinate 584,314,785 of NC_060123.1, read as the reverse complement.
ATCAATCGTGTGGGACAGGATTGCGTGACACATGTGCTGTCAAGATAAGAGGTTTGGTGAGCTCACTACCTGTGAAGTGCTAGGGACAGTTTTAATTCTGTTTTAATTCTCTGAAAGCTTTCTCACATGCTGAGGTCCATTGCCAATGGACATGGATGGTTTAGCAGTTTCTTCTGCATGGGAAATACATTTCCAGAAATAATTCAATTGTCTCAACTGCGGCGCGGAGTGGCCGCGCGGTTAGAGGCGCCATGTCACTAATTGCGCGGCGCCTCCCGCCGGAGGTTCGAGTCCTCCCTCGGTCATGGGTGTGTGTGTGTTGTTCTTAACATAAGTTAGTTTAAGTCAGTTTAAGTAGTGTGTAAGTCTAGGGCCGATGATCTTTAGGAGGTAGGAATTTTACACATTTTTTGAATTATCTCAACACTGGCTAGTATTGTTCTGAGCCAGAAGTTATGTACTGCCTTGATATACTGAAGTGTGGGGTGGATGCCAGAAGCAACCTAGATATTCAGTTTGTTGAACAAAGGAACAACATTTGTCCTTGTTACAGTTTAGATTGCCTTTTTAGAGTACCATGAACAGATCGTCCAAGTTGCTGGCCAGGTCTAAGTAATTTGCTCTCCATGACACATCATGAGTGAGATGCTTCAGATATCACTGAAATATCACCAGGCACCTGCTATATACTAGGGAAGTCTGTTCAACGATCCAAAGGAGGTATTGATGCCTAGGCTACATTTGGATTCTTTGTCCATTCTTCAGATCAGTATTTGAAAACACTTTTCTGTCCACCAGAGGGACCATAATTTCTTCTGTCTTAGGTATGAGGTACTTATCAGTGACTGACTGAATGTGGATGGTCGTCTCGAAATCTCCACAAACGCGTCAGGCACAATCTGGTTTTTCAACGATGGCAATGGGCATGGCCCATTGGCTGTTTGGAACTGGAGTGTGGATGCCCTCATCTTATAGAGGCTGCAATTCTCGAGAAGCTTACCCTGAGCGCGAAAGGAACATTTCTAGCTTAAAATACTTTTGCGAGCAGAATTTTGAAAGAAAAACCTTTGGGGCTGAGCTTTTTACGTAGGGAGTTGACTGTGGGGGCAGAGTCGTGAATTTAAGTATATTAAAAAAGGCCTTGTCTAAGAGACTGAAGCTCTTTGGGCATCCACCACCAAAATCCTGGCCATGATGTGTATCTGGGCTGCAAACTGTCCATTAATCTAACTTCACGTTGGGTATCAAAGGATTGGAGGGGACGGAACATGATGCTACCATCCGATCTATCTGCAACAAAATGATGTGGTAGTGACGTTGACAGTTAATGAGAGACTCTCTGTAGAGCGTGAGAATATTTATTGATATATCTGGAGACAGTAATTCCCTGTTGTCTGTCCCCCTGTCAGAGGGGTCCATGCTGGGGCAGTCCACTGACATCTTCAGATCTGACTGACGTCCTTCAGCCATATGTCTGTATTTCTCGCAAGAGGTGGACATTGCCTGCCGGTAAAGGCTATGCTCTCACTGATGACTGATGAAACACTGATTGGAAGAAGAAATCTGTTGAAGATGGCGCCATGTTGCCATTTCTCTGCCTGAACTTTGTAATTCCAATTGGGTATGTGTCTGTAATTTAATCTGAGTTGCACACACTTGTGGGGGTCCCATAGGGTACCTGAGGACCGAAGAGATTGTCTTAAATGCCCTGATGATGGGAAGATAAGTTTTTAGAGAAAGGTCGTTGAGTTTTAGGAGATCTGGGGCGGGCACTCAAATCACCTCCCTAGCCAAGGAAGTAGCACACGACTGCTTGCACTCAGGGTTATTGCACTGAAAACGATAATCGCCTGATAAACCCTGCATGTGGAGAATCTGTTTTTTATATGGCTGTCCTTGGGCAGTTAGAAAACTTGTGACAAACCGCTACCACATGTACTTGAGTGTCAAAGTATTCAAGTAAACTGAACTTGTCATACGAAAGAGCATTAGGCTCCAATTCTGGATTAAGTTGTCATAATAGGTGATAAATCCGTGGGACTATGAATGCCAAAAAGAAAGAGCACCGCTGGTCGTCACCTGATATGCCACGAGCAGGAAATGCTGCTCCATGTGTCCAACGTAGGTTGCCCGTTGCTGGACTGTCCTGCCGAACAGCTGGAAAGCTGGTGGAACTGGTTGGACAACCTTGACCATAGAGCCGATTTCTGAGTGATAGGAGACTTCCATTGACGACGTGCGGATGGCTGCCAGGTTCTCGATCAGGAGATTGTGGGTGCGCTGCCTCTGCTGCAGAAGCATCAGTATCTGGGAAGAGGGGTCCACTGGTTCCGTCATGGTGCTAGCAACGCGTTACTGGACCTTCTGTCAAGTGGGAAACGCACACAGGCACTGACTATGTGGACGCGAACACAAAACCAACCGATATGCCCATTGACTGGAGCACAAAAAAAATCTAGGTGGCAATGACTGACAAAGGTTCTTTATCATGATTAACTACATGTCTATTATGACGTGGTTTGAAACAAAGTAAATCACTTCTTGAAATAAAACTATAAGGAACAATGATACGTCTGGCAGCTGAAGGCTGGTTAGATTGTCATTGGGTCAAAACTGATTAAACACAGACTTCGTAGAAGTCTTATCCCATAGGACGCTCAGTGTTCAAGCACAAAATGAATGAACGAAATTTAAGTTCTGCAGGGAATAAGACTGTCTAAGTCTGAAGTGTCGTCATTTGAAAGCTAAACAGGAATAAATTTACAAGTCCACAGATCTCCCATGGTGACTGACTTCCCGATTTCTTCAGCTACGAGACCATGAGCACTAAATCCACAGTTGGCAGCTCCCAGTTCGCGAAGTCAGATGTGAAAGGGAGCAATGTTATTGGAGGCAGCTCTCGAGTGAGAATTCTGATTGATGGAATCCTTGCAGAATCGGCGCCTGACCGAGGAAAGCTCACTTGGAGCGAAATAGTCTGGTCTGCCCTAAGTTCCATTGACACTAACATACTGTGAGCTTATTTTCGATGATGTGTACTGCGAACAAGAGTATTTGCATGCAGTCTGTTGCCTCTAGAGGTGCTTGGGTTGTCTTTGTTCTAGAGTCAGAGCGCGGTCCTCTCTCTTCTGCAAAGTTGTACCCTGATCTTAAGACACATTCAAAGCAATGATGTAATGTTGCTTGCTGCCACTGCAGGCGTTAAGCCTCGGTACAGCACAAAAAGACCCTTCTGTCAGTATCGCCATATCGGAGTCCATCTGCCTCACCAGAGTCACCATCTTTTCCAGGGTTCCTGCAGATTCCTCACAATTACTATAATGGTGTTGTGACTCAAAGACTCCCTACTGTACATCACCTCTGCAGGGACTCCCTTCTTCTATGAAGTTGCCCATCTCCTTTGAACATGGACAAGGGACGGTTTCTGTTTAAATTTCTTCACAGCAGTGGGAAAAGCCTGTAAAATGCAATCATCAAACGGTACAACATAAAACACAGGATGTTGCTACATTCTTTAAATGAAACTCTGGTTGTTGGTGATGGTCATCACTGTGGGAACAACTGAACATGGTGTTGTTGTTCCTCTCTTCTATTGATTTTAAGGAACCCATACTAGAGGTGCACATCAAAAATGGTTCAAATGGCTCTGAGCACGATGGGACTTAACTTCTGAGGTCATCAGTCCCCTAAAACTTTAGAACTACTTAAACCTAACTAACCTAATGACATCACACACATCCATGCCCGAGGCAGGATTCGAACCAGCGACTATAGCGGTCACGCGGTTCCAGACTGTAGCGCCTAGAACCGCTCGGCCACTCCGGCCGGCAGGTGCACATCAGCCAACTCTTCATCAATATACCTGTCCATACTGCTAAATGTGTTAACATACAATTAATACTTGTTGCATTTCATGCTAATAGGTTCTATTTCAAAATGTATTTGACTTTTAACTAGTTTTTGAAAATAATTCTGCTTAATTTGATTACACTCACTGGTAATTGGTAGTAGCAAAATATAAATTTAAAAGTTGAATAACCAAATGCACCACTGACCAGATGTTATTAACAGCAGTGCTTTCAAAATTCAGTACAACCAAAGGAGTGTGCTTCCTGCCGCCGTTGGATAAGCAACTGCCAGCAGAAAGTCGTATACTCCTAGCTCACTTATTTGTTACATAGTTTAATTCTTAATTTCTTTGCGTGTTTTTGGTACTTGCATTGTTTAATTCATAAATTTCGGGCGTATTATAGTATTTGAGAGTTGTGGCAACGCGTTTTAGTACCTGAATAGTGTAAATTCGCGTAGTCGTCTGTCTTCTGTTTTTGTTTTGAACGGCCAGTGTCGGTTGGTCACAGCCAGTGTGCTCCCTGCCGCCGTTGAATCAGCAGCTGCCAGTAGAAAGTCGTATACTCCTAACTCACTTATTTGTTACATAGTTTAATTCTTAATTTCTTTGCGTGTTTTTGGTACTTGCATTGTTTAATTCATAAATTTTGGGCGTATTATAGTATTTGAGAGTTGTAGCATCGCGTTTTAGTACCTGAGTTGTGTAAAATCGCGTAGTCTCCTTCCGCCGCCGAGCAGTGTGTCAGCAGATCGCAAGTAGCAGCATTACTGCATTTACTAGGCAATCTTGTATTTTAATAACCGTTTAAATTTTGTGTCGATTTGTTTGTGCTCTCTGTAGATTAGTTCAGACGTTCTTTGCACAACAGTTTTTAACATGGATAGGGACTGCAACTGCTGTGTTCGGATGCAGGCTGAGTTGGCATCCCTTCGCTCCCAGCTTCAGGCAGTGTTGGCTTCGGTCACACAGCTTGAGGCTGTTGTCAATGGGCATCACTGTGGGGGTCGGGGACGGCCAGCTCGTCTCACGCATCCCCCGATCGGACTACGACTGTGGCTGCCCGGGATACTGCCCACATTGAGGCAGATCCCTCACCTGTGGTAGAGTGGGAGGTCGTCTCGAGGTGTGGCAGGGGGCGAAAGACATTCCGGAGGGCTGAACGGAAGGCCTCTCCAGTTTGTCTGATGAACCGGTTTCAGGCTCAGTCTCAGGCTGATACTGATCTTCGGCCGGACATGGCTGCTTGTCCTGTTCCAGAGGTTGCCCCTCAGTCTGCAAGATCCGGGCGGTCGCAGAGGGTGGGCTTACTGGTAGTTGGGAGCTCCAATGTCAGGCGCGTAATGGGGCCCCTTAGGGATATGGCAGCAAGAGAGGGGAAGAAAACCAATGTGCACTCAGTGTGCATACCTGGGGGAGTCATTCCAGATGTGGAAAGGGTCCTTCCGGATGCCATGAGGGGTACAGGGTGCACCCATCTGCAGGTGGTCGCTCATGTCGGCACCAATGATGTGTGTCGTTATGGATCGGAGGAAATCCTCTCTGGCTTCCGGCGTCTATCTGATATGGTGAAGACTGTTAGTCTCGCTAGCGGGATGAAAGCGGAGCTCACCATCGGCAGCATCGTCGACGGGACTGACTGCGGACCTTTGGTACAGAGCCGAATGGAGGGTCTGAATCAGAGGCTGAGACGGTTCTGCGACCGTGTGGGCTGCAGATTCCTCGACTTGCGCCATAGGATGGTGGGGTTTCGGGTTCCGCTGGATAGGTCAGGAGTCCACTACACGCAGCAAGCGGCTACACGGGTAGCAGGGGTTGTGTGGCGTGGACTGGTTTTTTTTTAGGTTAGATGGCCTCGGGCAAGTACAGAAAGGGCAACAGCCTCAAAGGGTGCGGGGCAAAGTCAGGACATGCGGGGACCAAGCAGCAATCGGTATTGTAATTGTAAACTGTCGAAGCTGCATTGGTAAAGTACCGGAACTCCAAGCACTGATAGAAAGCACCGAGTGACATTATACTGAGTGCACTATCCGAAAGTTACCTCGAGCAATTAAACAGAGAACCGACTCGTGGAGATAACATCTTGGACCTACTGATAACAAACAGACCCGAACTTTTCGACTCTGTAAGTGAGAACAGGAAATCAGTGATCATAAGGCCGTTGCAGAATCCCTGAATATGGAAGTTAATAGGAATATAAAAAAGGGAGGAAGGTTTATCTGTTTAGCAAGAGTAATAGGAGGCAGATTTCAGACTACCTAACAGATCAAAACGAAAATTTCTGTTCCCACACTGACAATGTTGAGTGCTTATGGAAAAAGTTCAAGGCAATCGTAAAATGCGTTTAAGACAGGTACGTGCCGAGTAAAACTGTGAGGGACGGGAAAAACCCACCGTGGTTCAACAACAAAGTTAGGAAACTACTGCGAAAGCAAAGAGAGCTTCACTCCAAGTGTAAACGCAGCCAAAACCTCTCAGACAAACAGAAGCTAAACGATGTCAAAGTTAGCGTAAGGAGGGCTATGCGTGACGCGTTCAGTGAATTCGAAAGTAAAATTCTACGTACCGACTTGACAGAAAATCCTAGCAAGTTCTGGTCTTACGTTAAATCAGTAAGTGGCTCGAAACAGCATATCCAGACACTCCGGGATGATGATGGCATTGAAACAGAGGATGACACGCGTAAAGCTGAAATACTAAACACCTTTTTCCAAAGCTGTTTCACAGAGGAAGAGCGCACTGCAGTTCCTTCTATAAATCCTCGCACAAACGAAAAAATGGCTGACATCGAAATAAGTCTCCAAGGAATAGAAAAGCAACTGGAATCACTCAACACAGGAAAGTCCACTGGACCTGACGGGATACCAATTCGATTCTACACAGAGTATGCGGAAAAACATGCCCCCCTTCTAACAGCCGCCGGCCGAATTGGCCGTGCGGTTAAAGGCGCTGCAGTCTGGAACCGCAAGACCGCTACGGTCGCAGGTTCGAATCCTGCCTCGGGCATGGATGTTTGTGATGTCCTTAGGTTAGTTAGGTTTAACTAGTTCTAAGTTCTAGGGGACTAACGACCTCAGCAGTTGAGTCCCATAGTGCTCAGAGCCATTTGAACCATTTTTGAACCTTCTAACAGCCGTGTACCGCAAGTCTCTAGAGGAACGGAAGGTTCCAAATGATTGGAAAATAGCACAGGTAGTCCCAGTCTTCAAGAAGGGTCGTCGAGCAGATGCGCAAAACTATAGACCTATATCTCTAACGTCGATCTGTTGTAGAATTTTAGAATATGTTTTTTGCTCGAGTATCATGTCGTTTTTGGAAACCCAGAATCTACTCTGTAGGAATCAACATGGATTCCGGAAACAGCGATCGTGAGAGACCCGACTCGCTTTATTTGTTCATGAGACCCAGAAAATATTAGATACAGGCTCCCAGGTAGATGCTACTTTCCTTGACTTCCGGAAGGCGTTCGATACAGTTCCGCACTGTCGCCTGATAAACAAAGTAAGAGCCTACGGAATATCAGACCAGCTGTGTGGCTGGATTGAAGAGTTTTTAACAAACAGAACACAGCATGTTGTTATCGCTGGAGAGACGTCTACAGACGTTAAAGTAACCTCTGGCGTGCCACAGGGTAGTGTTATGGGACCATTGCTTTTCACAATGTATATAAATGACCTAGTAGATAGTGTCGGAAGTTCGATGCGGCTTTTCGCGGATGATGCTGTAGTATACAGAGAAGTTGCTGCCTTAGAAAATTGTAGCGAAATGCAGGAAGATCTGCAGCGGATAGGCACTTGGTGCAGGGAGTGGCAACTGACGCTTAACATAGACAAATGTAATGTGTTGCGAATACATAGAATGAAGGATCCTTTATTGTATGATTATATGACAGCGGAACAAACACTGGTAGCAGTTACTTCTGTAAAATATCTGGGAGTATGCGTGCGGAACGATTTGAAGTGGAATGATCATATAAAATTAATTGTTGGTGAGGCGGGTACCAGGTTGAGATTCATTGGGAGAGTCCTTAGAAAATGTAGTCCATCAACAAAGGAGGTGGCTTACAAAACACTCGTTCGACCTATACTTGAGTATTGCTCATCGGTGTGGGATCCGTACCAGATCGAGTTGACGGAGGAGTTAGAGAAGATCCAAAGAAGAGCGGCGCGTTTCGTCACAGGGTTATTTGGTAACCGTGATAGCGTTACGGAGATGTTTAGCAAACTCAAGTGGCATACTCTGCCAGAGAGGCGCTCTGCATCGCGGTGTAGCTTGCTCGCCAGGTTTCGAGAGGGTGCGTTTCTGGATGAGGTATCGAATATATTGCTTCCCCGTACTTCTATCTGCCGAGGAGATCACGAATGTAAAATCAGAGAGATTCGAGCGCGCACGGAGGCTTTCCGGCAGTCGTTCTTCCCGCGAACCATACGCGACTGGAACAGAAAAGGGAGGTAATGACAGTGGCACATAAAGTGCCCTCCGCCACACACCGTTGGGTGGCTTGCGGAGGATAAATGTAGATGTAGATCCATTTGAAACTTTCGCACGTTTATAGTTTTAAATGGCACTATGCGGGAAAAACTGTAGTCGTTGGAATCAGTGCAGTTGATTGTTTGAAGTCTGCAAAAGTGAACCAAACGACGTGAAGTAATAATCATGAATTGTAGAGTCGAAATGAATAACGGGCTAAATGCCAAAAGATTGATTCCAATTCAGTTTCTTTTCTTTTGGCAAAAATATTTTAACGGAAAAACCTCAGTATGTTTTTGAATTGTTGTCTATAGAGAGAGTCACACAACTATTGGATTTTTTTAAAAGTTTCCATCCTTTTATCAGTAAAGGAAGCATTTGTAATTTTTGTTAATAATAAATAATTTATGTATACAGTAAACAGATACACTATCCTCTGATTAAACTATTTTTAATACTTACTTAAATTTTGTATATCATAAAGCAATTTCAATTGATTAACTGTTCGAAAAATGCGTTGTAGATCCTTTTTCTTTTCTGCTGACAAGTTGCTTTTACATTGTTGTGATGGTAAAAACTATTTTTTATAATATCAATGGTAATGCCTTTCCTGAAAAACTTTTAAGTGCTTCAGTCTTCAAGAACGTTAAGCATTGTTCTCATCTTAACGACAAATGGCTGCAATATTTTTTTCACATGACTCCAACTACAGCTGAGAATATTTATTTGCATTGTGGTACCAATTGTATCGTTTCCAATTTTTCAAAATATGAAAGACCTCACGTTGGGGCATAGTAACCTCAAACGGATTGTTAGGTGTAGCATTCTTCATACGTATTGACATTATTGCAGCCTTTTACATTTTACAGTCTGGGAAAAATCTCTGTCATACGCTGCAAACAATTACAGTGCCTATTATTCTATCTTTCGGGCCATACATGCATTTCTAGAAATAATCATAGCGCTTAGCCCGCTTTTGGTGTTGTAGGCAACAGTGCTTAGCTTCGTTTTTCGGGTCTAACTCGAAAAATTTTTTAAATTCTTAGCTGATTAATGACTTCCACTCTACAGTTTATGATGCATCCCAGTATATACATCTCTGTGCGTCCAAAATTGTGTTTCGCATTTGGAATGTTTGTACGTGTTGCAGACGTCAGGGACTTTGAGTAGGACCGCATAACCTATAACTTTAACACCTCGACAGTAAGGAGGTTAGGCCGTAGTAAGAACAGATAAATCGCAATTCAAGGCGATAATGACAAATATTTTGGTCGTTTCAGGAAGTATATTCGTTTGGAAAAGTCACCCTTACAATGGGAAGGGATAATGGGCTACCGCAATGGTCACGGTTATTAACTATGACAATCCTGTATACAAATTATCCAGTCAATAAGATCTTTAAAACAAATAAAATAAAGCTGGGCACCCGTGATGTTCTGATTTCAGTCTTAACCCGTCGCAAATTCTGTGATTAAAATACTTCAACAGAGAGGTCATACACAGTCTCAGATCAAGGTCGTCCGTCTAAAGAGATTGCCTGCCGAAGGACAATGTTTAGAAAAAATGGATATTCAACACAGCAGATTAACAGTTGAAACCAAAAACAAGGAAGTTGATAAAGAGGACTTCCCTCCGTCGGCAATATCTCGTTTAAGATAGCAATAATCCTCTGCAAATTTCATTTGAAAAAGCTTTTCCTCTCACATCTGCGATTGTAGACCAGCTGCAACTTGTGAAAGGCAATTTGTTGTTGTGGAAGACAAAAATTTTTGAAATGCCTAGTCAGTGTCGTGTGGTTTACAGACATAGATCACGCACGAGAACGCCGCACGGAACATCAACGTTGGTTTCTCCTTTTGCAACTAACCAAGTCTGCAATTGCTGAATCTTACACAGGTTTTGGAGAAAAATATGGAAACACATCGAAAAATGTATGGTTGAACATACATGCAGATGCTAGCCATAACTGCAGATTGCGCTGTAGCGCGTTACCACAAACGGCGTCTATGCAAAGACCTCAAGACTTTTCAGATGTCGGTAGTGGCCAGAACATTGTTCTGTGTAGTTGTGAGTGAATTACTTCGGAGAAAAGAGAATTCAAAAGTGGGAAAATTGTTAGTGCACTTATTAATAGTGCTCCTGTAATCAAGGCAGCCTTAGATATCTGTGCTTCAAGAGGCACCAGTGGGAAGGCCTTCGCCACATACTACGAAAGCAGAAAAACATCATCCGCTAAGTAACGGTAGCTGAAGAGTATTGTGACGACAAATAAGAAAGCAACAGCTACAAAAGTCACTGCACAAGTGATGTCTCACTTGCGAACCCTGTCAACATCAAAACAACACGAAGGGAGCTCCATATAAAGGAAATTATGGGCCGAGCCAGCAGTCCAAAAGTATAAGATATAAGTTTCCGTAAAAGGAAAACGGGGTGACGAAGTCAAGCAAGCTGGACTGTGGAGCTATATTCCGAGTTTACGGCCCATGGTTGAAACACCGCGAGGGGTCAGTGATGGTTTGGGTAGCCGTATCGTGGTATTCCGTGGGCCCCATGGTTAAATTGCAAGGTCGCATTACTGCTAAGGGTTATGTGACCATCTGCTCACGCCCATCCCATGGTACAATGTCTGTTCCCCACTGGCTTAGTTGTGATCCAAGATTACTGAGCTTCTGTCCACACGTTTCGTATTCTCCAGGACTGGTTTTTTAAACAAAAGAGTGAATTGTCACATCTCCCCAGACCATCACAGTCCCGAGATCTCAGTATTATTGAATCCTTAAGATCTTCTCTGGAGACCATCATCGTTATCTGAACTTGGTACTATTTTGCAGGAACAATGGTATAAGATACCGTTTAAAACCATACAGGACCTTCATTTACCCATCCCGAGACGGCTGGACGTGTTTTGAGTGCCAAAGTTTTTTTTTATACAGCATGTTATGAGAGGTAATGTGCTGTGTTTTTGGTGTTCCCGTGTTCTTGTCCACCCCTGTATCTCTACCAGACATTCAATAGAGTATGATAAAACCATATTTTGGAAACTCCCACATCATTTTGGGTCTCAAAAATTAGAGAATGAGTGGAAGCATACATTTTCCAAAATATGACAAACCATGGTAGCGGTTATTGGACAATTCGTGAAATCCCATATCTTTCACTCTTTGCTCTAATCGAATAATAGAAGACGACAGAGTACGCTGATAGCCGCAGCGCGCGTCAATTCCACCAGCGAGGATGTTGTTCACCGGTTAGAACGGTGAGTCTGTCACCACAGTCTTAAGATATGCGCGAAATACTCATAGCTTGCTTATATACCTCCGTGTGGCTCTAGGCTCTATCTGTCTTCAATGCTTTACTTGCGGATGACGAAATATGGTGAGTACAGTTAACGACGGCCAACTGCAAGCCCGAAATTTATTTCAACATTCGATTCCCCGCATTTGAAATTCCCATGAATCGTTCTTACCACATGAAAACCGAATGCATTTAATCATCGTAATTTGTTTGGGTCTTTTTTTTAACTATAAACATTGTTGATGGCCTATAATTTTGAAAGTTTTGCTTTTTATAAGTTTCCTTCATCGACTTTATTTGTCCCATATTGACGATATTCTGACAGAAAAAACAATTATTCTGGAGCTTTAGTTTGGCATTCACAGAAAGAGCACTTTTCAAGCTGTTCAGGTCTTTTAACGTTCATAATTGCAGGAAAGTCTGACAACATTAAATTTGTCAGCAATGGAAAGCGTAGATCTACAGTAAGGTGGGTATAAAGGAATAAAGTCATTGTTGTTTTCAACAGTGGAAGGTCTATTTGCGTGGAAGCTAGGGAAAGGGTCGTGAAAATCATTGTTTTTCTACTGTAACCAAATCAGCTAATAAAGTGATTAACTTCTGCTCAGGTCGATTGTTTTCTTCCTTTAAAAGCCATATATTTTGTAAATGTTTCTCCTCATGACAGTGGCCTCTTTGTAAAACGATGAAACTGCAGGCACAATGCTGGACATGTCCGATAGGGATGAAATAGTATCGGAGGACTGAGATCATTTTTCGGAAAGCAGCTCTTTATCACAGATGATGGACCAGAACATGATATAGTAAGCAGTGTCATTCTGATTTCACAGGATAAATCAGTTGAATAGACGACAGAGCTCCTAACTCAACTGGGACAGCAATGGGCATGTAATGTAGTTCACGTGACTCCAGGGCCAACGAACTATGCCATTTCTCGCATTACAAATGAACACTCAGCTTTTAAATTGTTCCTTCGTCCATCAACTGAATACAACTACCATACAAGTGCTGACGGAACGCGTTTATAGGGAGCCGACACGTTTCCACTGATCGACGGTCGAATCCCGATGGTCCCGCGCCCGCTGCAATCATAATTGACGATGTTGTTGAGTAAACATGTGAACACGTAGGACTGGTCCACTGCGGACCACCATCTTTAACAATGTAGGATGAACGGTATGCTCCGAAACACTTGCGCATGCACCAGCGTTGTGCTCTTTTGGCAGAAATGCCATAGTCCACTCTCTGTCCTACTTTAGAGATCAGACAAGCCTCCAAACCCACGTTCTGTGAAGGGTCGTGGACGTCGAACCATTTAGCACCCAGTGGTAGTTCCACTGTCCTTCTGCCTCTTTTCGTAGATGCTCACGACATTAACACTTGAACATTCTACCAGCTTCTCCGTTTTCGAGTATTTGTTCACAGGTTATGGTTGATAGTAATCTCCCATTGTCAAAGTCGCTTTTCTCAATAGACTTCCCCATTTGCAGCCCTATCTTTGCTAGAGTGATGCTCCGTCCGTGTCTGTTCTGCTTACGTTCTTTTGTCTTACCATATCACGTCCCTGCAACGCCACCAGAAGGCATCAAATGGTTCAAATGGCTCTGAGCACTATGGGAGTTGACATCTGTGGTCATCAGTCCCCTAGAACTTAGAACTACTTAAACCTAACTAACCTAAGGACATCACACACATCCATGCCCGAGGCAGGATTCGAACCTACGACCGTAGCGGTCACGCGGTTCCAGACTGAAGCGCCTAGAACCACTCGGTCACCACAGCCAGCACCAGAAGGCATCCAACGTCGCGGTAGGCAGTGGTTGTGGGTTATCAGGGTATCTGCATGTAACTCTTACCCGCTATTCAGGGCAACTTAGCCACAATATAAAGTAAACAAGAAGACTGTTCTTAAAAACCCTCGGCGAGCAGCTAATTTCTAGGGAGATAAAGAGACGAAGAATTTCTAGGGAGATAAAGAGACGAAGACACCTTCCAATAGAAATGCTTGAAGAGAAGCTATAGAGATAAGAACATCGTTTTAATCTGCACCCGGTACATCTGAACAAAATAATTCAAGGACTAATAAGAGAGGCAGATGTCATCTATGTGGAAAAACTGATAAAAATTCAGTGAAGTGTCCTAAACGTACAAAGTTCACTTGCAAGAAACGTCTTACGTTGACGTCTAAGAACTATTTGTAGAAATTAGGCATATAGTGTTAAAATCAACACACACATCATTTCAGTATTCGATTGTTGTACTGTTGCACTATTCTGTTATGCGTTTAGAATACATTAAACTATCTAAATTATAATTTTATTTATGGTTTCAGTGATAAATGTCTAAAAGTGCACCTACCGGAAACCAATAAGAAATCAGAGTCTTTTTTGACCCAAACATCTTGAGCGTACTCGCTAAATAAGCAAAATAGTAGGCTTAAAGGGATATAAAAAGTCTACAGTTAGACAGCAGAACCAGATTTTTAACATTTGTACAGTTCTTTCTGTTTTTCTCATAAATCTGTTGGTTCTGAAAAGCATTTGACCCAGATACTACTTCCTTGCTGGTACGACAGTTCTCCATAAGAATGCGTTGTAGGACGGGTCTTCGTCGGAAGAGGGGAACCTGGAAAGTAAAGATGTCGCAACAGCCGTTCCTCAGAAGAACACTTCAAACGAAGACGCTCGTCAAGTACATATTAAGGACGACGCGCGTAGCTTCAAGTTCCTTTCACTGTCAAGTTCAATTTCACAGGCTCACTCGAATTCTAAACAGCTCATAATCTCATTTATCTTCTGCTTCTGTGGAAAGTTGCTAACGATTTAATTCTCAGATAACGAGCTACTTCCTAGGTCGATAAAAGTTTCCAAGAAAAATATCCGTGGAACTTATGACGAATTCTGTCCGATGCACCATGTTAGACGGTAAATGGATCGAGTAGTTTTTGAATATAGGTTTGTATACAACGTATCAACGTATTCGTACTAAGGATGCTTTATAAAGGATGGTTTGTTCCTGTGTTTACTCACTCCCGATGATCAAGCAGTACATAACAATACAGTTACAATGACATTGATTCATTATTTGTTTAACGGCTAGTGCAATACGCATAAGAATATTTGAAAAAAATCGAATTCACAGCTGATACACAAAATGAAGTTCACATTTCGACAAATATACCTATTGTTACTCAGCTCTAAACACAGAAAGGACAAGTCATTCTTAATAACCGCGTTGATATCCTCCGTTTTATAGCTGATACTCAAAATAAAGAAAAAGCTCACATTTCGACAAATATACCTACTGTTACACAGCTCTAAACAGCGAAAGATAAGTCATTCATAATAACTGCGTTGATATCCTCCGTTTTATAGCTGATACTCAAAATAAAGAAAAAGCTCACATTTCGACAAATATACCTACTGTTACACAGCTCTAAACAGCGAAAGATAAGTCATTCATAATAACCGCGTTGATATCCTCCGTTTTATAGCTGATACTCAAAATAAAGAAAAAACTCACATTTCGACAAATATACCTACTGTTACACAGCTCTAAACAGCGAAAGATAAGTCATTCATAATAACCGCGTTGATATCCTCCGTTTTATAGCTGATACTCAAAATAAAGAAAAAGCTCACATTTCGACAAATATACCTACTGTTACACAGCTCTAAACAGCGAAAGATAAGTCATTCATAATAACCGCGTTGATATCCTCCGTTTTATAGCTGATACTCAAAATAAAGAAAAAGCGCACATTTCGACAAATATACCTACTGTTACTCAGCTCTAAATACAGAAAGGATAAGTCATTCATAATAACCGCGTTGATATCCTTCGTTTTATTGTTGGGTTGGAATATTTAGTGTACTTGTTCCTCAGAGCAGTACTTAAAAGCCGGAAAAGTTTGGTTACAATACTTACGCACAGATGTAGACGTATGTTCCCGGAATGAAATTTACTCTCTACAGTGGAATGTGGGCTGATATGAAACTTCCTTCCAGATTAAAACTGTGTCCTAAATCGAGACTCCAACTCGGGATCTTTACACTTATGCTGATGGAAACTGTTTTTGAAGCACCAGTTAGATATTTATTAAACTCTGTCGTGACATTCATCACATAACGGTTATTTAATGATTAAAATTTCAGTCCATTCGGTACTGACGTCCATCTCTATCATCATCAGTGTGAGTTGTGATCACCTTGGGCAGAAATACATTCTTGTATTCGTTGTGGTGTGGAAACGAACAGCCTCCGAACGACACTCTGAGGAAGTTATCGCCCTGCTTGAAACCTACGAAGGTCACTTCAAAAGAAATTCATACAATTTTTTTTAATCCATCTTTTATTCTACATGTTCGAAAGCCTTACAGTGTGTAGATACATCCTTTAGGAGCAATATTTTCATTTCTCCACATAATTTCCATCCCTCTCAACTGCCTTACGCCATCTTGGAACCAGCGCCTGTATACCCGTACGGTAAAATTCTTGACCAACCTGTTGGAGCCACTGTTTGGCAGCGTGCACAAGGGAGTCATCATCTTCAAACCTTGTTCCACGATGAGAGTCTTTCAGTTTCCCAGGGAGATGGTAGTCACATGGAGCCAGGTCAGGACTGTAAGGCGGGTGATTCAGTGTTGTCCATCCGAGTTTTGTGATCGCTCCCATGGTTTTTCCACTGACATGTGGTCGCGCATTGTCGTGCAACAGCATATTATCCTGCTTTTGCCGATGTGGTCGAACATGACTCAGTCGAACTTGAAGTTTCTTCAGTGTCGTCACATATGCATCAGAATCTATGGTGGTTCCACTTGGCATGATGTCCACAAGCAAGAGTCCTCCGGAAACGTAAAACACCGTAGCCATAACTTTTCCAGCAGAAGGTGTGGATTTGAATTTTTTTTCTTGTGTGAATTTGCATGATGCCACTCCATTGATTGCCTCTTCGTCTCTGGTGAAAAATGATGGAGCCATGTTTCATCACCTGTCACAATTCTTCCAAGAAATTCATCTCCACCATTCTTGTACTTCTCCAAAAGTTCGCTGCATACCGTTTTTGTTGTTTCTTTGTGAGCCACAGTCAACATCCTAGGAACCCGCCTGGCACAAACCTTTTTTAACGCCAACACTTTCAGTATTCTGCAAACACTTCCTTCCCCTATCCCAGTGTAGCGTGACAATTCGTTCATTGTGATGCGTCTGTCAGCAGTCACCAATTCGTTAACTCTCTGCACATTGTCTGGAGTGTGTGCAGTACGAGGCCTGCCGCTGCGAGGACAATCCTCAATATATCCGTGCCCACTTTCATCACGTAATCTGCTTGCCCACCGACTAACTGTACTGCGATCGACAGCAGCATCTCCATACACCTTTTTCAACCTCTTGTGGATGTTTCCCACTGTCTCGTTTTCACAGCACAGGAATTCTATGACAGCACGTTCCTTCTGACGAACATCAAGCGTGGCAGCCATCTTGAAGACATGCTGTGACGGCGCCACTCACGGGGACAGGTTGAAATAAGTTTGAAAACAAGCAGAATGGATGTATCTACACACTGTAAAACTTTCACACATGCAGCATGAAAACTGTATTTTTACAAAAATAGTGTGCATTTCTTTTGGAGTGACCCTCGTATGTTGTGTTAGTTCGTGAATCTAACTATCTGGTGTATGATATGAAAAGATACGTTTTCCCATCGCATCCCAGGGCAGCTCTATGGGAGATATGTAATTAAGCAACTGGACAGGCCAATCAAGGATCCGTCGCGTACTGCAAGACGTTATTCCACTTCTGCGTACGGTACTGCGTTATCATGCTGGAATATGCCAGTCGTTACCCAGGCAGAGAAGGGCGTGACAGCAATGTGTATCATTCTTATCACATACTACTGAGCATTCATCTTCCCTTCAACAATTACCAGATTGAACCGTGAATTTACTTTCAAATTCTTTTCTTAAAGAATTTACTTTATTTACTAGCGATTCATCAAGAACATTAACACATTTAAGCGTGGATTTAGTTGCCAGGGAGTAACTGATGAAAATGAAATTACTTTGAACAAATTGGAACTTTGCTCATAAAAGCCAGATTTAAAATTTATAAGCAGAAAAGCACCCTCGAAATATCAAGTTACAATTTTATTTAGAGGCAGAAAGAACAATATTAACAGTATAAGCCTTCGGGCTGAGAAGCTTGCCGCTCCCTTTCAACACGGCCGTAGTCACGACCGCTCACAACAACCTCTGAAAGACTACACTGATGCAAATCTGCAACACACCAGATTACTTTAAACTAAGAATTTTAACAACTCACACAAACACATTAACTATGCACCCCGTAAGAGGGATGGAAATGGTACAAACACTCACACTAAGAAATCATTTGCCACCGAAAGTGCAATTTGTTTTTAAAAGGACTCTTACGGTGGAAGGGGGGCAACTTTATATAAAAGACTACTTAAATAAAACCCATGGAATTCTTACATAAAATATACAACATGCTCTACATTACACATATACCACCTCGCAAGATGATAGGCAAGATAAAAACATATTTCATGAATTCGGCCTTTACACCTTAATTCTATCAATTCGTTAACACCGAATCCGACAAACATAACAGAGGCAGCTATTAACTTATGGCAGATTGACAGGGGGATTACTGAACAACCCGAACCGCAGATTGCTCTAACCCTCCCCAACTCCACAAGGGAAAAACGGACCACCCAATTCACAAATAACCACCTTCCGCGGGTGGGCAAACGGAGAAGAATGGTGGGGCGCCCAAAAACAAAATGGCTGGTGACCTCACCAAGAAAACAAGAAGAATTTAACAAGTAAATGAAACAACATATCTCGAACCACTTAACTTCTAATAAACTACGATTTCTGGCGAAGACCTGGCGCAGCAGCCCCAACGCTCTCCCGAACCGTCCGCTGCCAACCGCTTCAACGGGCGCAGGAAGGCTCACCAATCTCCCGTCTCACGGAGTCGCAGCTCGCCCCGGCCAGCCCGAGGTCGTGGTTTCACTCCTGTTGCTCTCGTGTCAACCGCGAAGCCACTACCCCTTTCTATATGGCGCGGCCGACTGGACTCAAGTGGGGACCTCACATGCGCCGACGCTCAATGCGGACTAGTCATCTCGTGTCTCAGTGCAC
The DNA here is from genome assembly GCF_021461395.2 of Schistocerca americana. NCBI lineage: Eukaryota > Metazoa > Arthropoda > Insecta > Orthoptera > Acrididae > Schistocerca > Schistocerca americana. The sequence continues at coordinate 584,296,012 of NC_060123.1, read as the reverse complement.
GACCGACCAACCGACCGATCCAACCGCCAATGACCGTTGCCCGAGCAACTCGAGCAGACTGGCGGCCTAACGCGCAGACTCAGATGCAGGAACTAAGCCCCGACAGGGCGACCACTAATTGAGTTCTGTTACTAGCGGAGTGCCAAGACTCTCATTTTATGGCTTAAAGTTTGATCCAAACGACAGACATACTCGCACTCCGACGACAGACAAACACTAACTGCCGCACAAATGCGAACGAGAGGCAGACCAGCAAGCTGATAGCGTCCCTTAAATGCACGTGGACAGGCTACCTTTCCCCTTTCCCACCAGAGGGAGACACCAAAGCCGCGATTGCCACAGCGGCGCCACCGCCAGAAATGGAAGGCGACTGCTTTACGGTACGCACTGTGGCGTGCTCTTCAAAACAGCAAATTTTACCACGGCTCACAGATCAGTCCTGTTGCCATGATTCCTGGAGCTGGTACGTATGGAACGCTAAAATCGATGTATCTGGTGACTTTCCACCAGGTCGCCTACAGACACGCTGGCGTCGATACCATCGCTAAAAACGGAAGCGAGACTCATTGCTGAACACCTCAGAATGCCACCACATGTCACAGTTGGCTCCTGCTGTACAACATGCAAGTCCTAAATGTGGTGGTATGGTGTCAGCGGCAAACGAAGTATGGCAACTCGAGATGTCAACTTAGGGTTCAATAATTTAATGCCAATGCTTCCTGACGACACTCTGTACTGCCTCCTGGGTTTCAGTTGTTGTCTTTTGTCTATTCGTCAGAGAATGTCTTCCCGTGAAGTGGCCTTTTGTGGAAGGACTAGTGCCTTTTCTTTTTCTACGCTGTTGTCCCTTGAACATTTCGTCAGCACTCGTTCTGAAACCTATTAGTGTCAAACAAAAGGAAAAAGGCTTAAGAACTGACATTGGGAATTATCTCTCTATTATTCTTTCTTATGTCTAAGAGTTGGTCTGTAGTCTGAAATTATTATCAGTTCTGTGAATAAGTGACAGAAATATTGTTTGTTGGCGAAAGACGAAGAAAAACTTACGTGTAGAGAATGCATGATCGTGAAAACTTGAACGAAGTTTGGCATTTAACTGTTAACAGAATGGAATGACAAGCAATGCTATGACGACATTTTCAGCCAAGGGTAAACATTAAAGTACTCCGTACTACACATGTTATCCTGCATCAGTAAATATAAGTACGATATATATGACAGGAAAGTAATTGCACTGAATAGCCACTGATGAAAGTAGACTACGAACATTTTTGGAGAGGAAGTGTTGCAAGAGGCCACACAGTCTTATTTTCAAAAAGTAGACTGTAACACAGATAAAAACGAGTGGATAGGACTAAGAAATATTATATGGTTATATGAAGGAATGGGTAGTGAATTTAAGTTCTAGAAAGACGTGGCAACTGATATATGAACTTCGAGGAGCACAATGTCTGCGAATAGTACAGAAACCACATTAAACGAAACACTGATTAAAACCAGAATCTAGACCGTTGCTTGCTACATCTACACGCTGAGAAAACTACTGTGTTCTTGGACTGTGTCAAGAGAACCCAGGACTCTACAATGCCCTTATACTACCTGCTGTTCTTTATGAAATCAAAAGTGGAGCAGAAGGAAGCGAAAACAGGAGAACTCTTCACTTTAGAGAAGGACTGCGGGAAAATCCACGAATCAAATCAAGAGATGGTGAATTCATGGGTTGGAGTGTTCTCCGCAACGAAGAGCTAGACCATCTGTACCAGTATATCAATATTGTATGGTTGGTTAATATCAGCATCCATTAATGACCTGGACATATGGCTGAAGTGTATGAATAACACGGGTAAATATTGCTAAGAACCTGGTACCATACCACACAACAGCAAAGCCGGGCCTCGAAGCATATCCGCATTTACACTCAACGCCATTTTTACTGGATAAATTGTTTTAGATTTGGACACAGGGGAAATACATTGTTTTGGATTTCTCACGAAGAAGTACCCGACAATATTCCTGGTGTCGTAGTAGGAGAGGGTCGCTCTAAGATTGGAGGGACGGTTGATAAAATACTTAATACGCTAAATGAATATCTACATATCAAGAAAATCAGTACACCCTCACTGTCACTAGATCTAATGGCAAACTGACCAGAGACTAGTTCTTGCCAAGGGGTAGGGCCAATAAGCACTAGGGATACAGAAGACATCCACAGAAATTTAGGGGTGCTTAAATTCAACACGAAACTCACTTCTATATCTTTCGTACATCTTATGTGAGCAACATCAGTATATTTCTGACTGGACAAAATATCGATTGCACCAGAATAAACTCAGTTGCCACTTACCAAACAAATTGTGTGTTTATGATTTGAATTAAAATGCTGTCTTAGCAAACGAATCATGTTAGGGCCATGAAATTCCTAATTTGTTCACATTCCCCGTATAACGGGGTGTCTAGGAAGGTTTGGGCCGTGAGGCTCTAACAGGGATGGCTGTAGGTGCAGCAGAAGAAGGCAGTTTGTTGATACAAAGAACTATTTATGCTGTTTATTTACATCCGTCATTCTTCAATGTTGCTGCTGTTGATTACTGGCGAGCCCGGCAAAGACATTGACTTGCCATCATTCGATGTTTTAACCTTCAATCCCAGGCTTATCAGAGGTAGCAGAGGACATGCATCACCACTGCTGTTGCAGATCTGGCAGACTCCATCTGCTCTCAGAATCACAGGGCGAAGAAGTCCGTCGTTTGAACCTCAGCAGGCGCAGGGATGGCTGGACACCAGCGTTGTAGGCCCATGCAGGTGACAGAGTGATTAGCTACCCAGGCACCCATGTGTTTGAGTGGGAGAGAGGTTCAGAGACGGTGGTGACAGCAGCATCATCATCAGTACGACATTGACTGGCACAGGCTTGACATAATACTACGGCCCAGCTGTTCGACATCGATGGGCTGCCCCATAGGTTTAAATGCAACTGTCTGGGGCTGCATAAGGAGCCGCATTTACACTGTAATGTCTCCGACAGAAGCCAGTGTTTGAGGCTTGGTGCTTGCCATTGGGTGGTGGTTCGAACCCGAGAAACTTTCTGTTGGTTGGTCAGTGTCCCAGGTCACTGACTCACGGTGGTCCAGTGGCGATGAAGTGTCTCGCTCCTGCGTCATATAAATCCTATTATCCAACTCTGGCATATTTCCTTCCACTTTAAATTTTCAAATGGTTCAAATGGCTCTGAGCACTATGGGACTTAACATCTGAGGTCATCAGTCCCCTAGAACTTAGAACTACTTAAACCTAACTAACCTAGGAACATCACACACATCCATGCCCGAGGTAGGATTCGAACCTGCGACCGTAGTGGTCGCCCGTTTACAGACTGAAGCGCCTAGAACCGCTCGGCCACAACGGCCGGCTTTAAATTTTCCTCATTAGGCTCTGGACAGGACACTGGTACTTAATCCATGGACTCATAATTCTCCTAGTTGAGTGTAGTTAATCTAGTTAGTTGTTATTTGATTAATATCTTGAGGTATTCCGTGTAGCAGTCAAAGTCTATAATAATATTATTTTTGAGAAACTAATTTTTTATTCGTAGTGATCGTACTGATATCCCGCATGGTGTACAGGTGTCTAATGGCAAGAAAGATAAAAGAAAAGAAGGAAATGATTTGTTGTAGATGACATAATTACATTCTGAATGACGCACTCATTTTGTGTGTTGACTGTTGAGCCTACTGAGTCTTTAACTTTGAAGATCTGAGTACTTTTAAGGTCCTGAAACGAATTTTGCTTACCTTTTCATGCGGCTAATGAGACTACAGTTCAAAGCAGCTGTTATGGAACTTTCCTCATTAGCGGTTAGTTCGAAACAAAGGGAGAGTGACAGTAGAGAGTACATATCAGGGGCCTGCATAGAAAAATCAATGTCCCGAGGATACTAATGACTACACGACTATAGACGTAGAATTTCAATAAATGTCAGTACTCACGTTCAGTGCAAGGCAAAGATATTAGATACAATGAAAATTTTATATCTCGCTTACATGAATTACAGCGTATATTTCCTGAAAACTGCTGCAGCACTCTAAAACTATAAAAATATAGCGGACTGCTGACGAGTTGATTTCTCGTTAGTACTGACATGGACATGTAATTAAGTTACAGCTATCTAGCTCTGCTCAGGTTCTACACATCCTAAAAACAATATTTTCTTAAAAAACTATCCAGGATTATTCATGAAAATATGTCTTTAATACTGTGGTGTAAATGTGGCAGTCTGCCCGCGGGTAACAGCTTAGTTGATTTATAGTATCAATCCGAGAGTAATTCCCCATTAGTTTCAAGTGATCTTTCACTGATAGGAGCAAATCACTTTGCATTTATAGACATCACTTTCATAACTGTAATAGACATGAATTTACAGTCAGTCAGGTGGCTGTTGAAGAACCGTTCCACGCGAAGAAGCTGTAATTTGGGAAGTATGATTTAGAGTGCATAAACGGAAATAAATCATCTAACTATAAAAACAGCCTAACCTTCTCCCCGACACCTGATCCAGTAATCAGAAATTCACGAAGGCGCCAAGCGCTTCAGTAAATGCATTTGTTCTGGAAATACTGTCTATTAGCGTACTCCGATCCAGCTGCGTAATTCACTGCCGATGACAACAAGATAATCATGACAGTGCAGTTGCTTAATCGCTAAATCCCAAAAACGTAATTTTGCAAACCTAGCGACAAGGAGGGCAGTGAAGAAATAGATTTTTCCGCGACAGAAAGAGGAAGGGAATTTTAATTTCTGGTGGGCACGCGGTTGTTCATCGTCCAGATGACATGTTTCAAAAAGTGTATGCTGAAGCAGTTGTATGGCAGTTGTATGATTTGGCTTGCGTCACGTCATTAAGATAACCAGTAAGCGCATGCAAGATCCGTAGAAAAAGGTTCTTTGACGTGTACGTGATTGCTTGACAACTCATACAGTGAACAGTTTTCTAAAAACGGGCGTGACAAGTATTTAAATGAAATTGAATGGAATGGTCTGCGGCAGCTGTATTTGTTCAGGTCGATTATAAACCTACACAACCGGTTTCGCAACTTTTAAGTTGCATCTTCTGGTGCAAGTATGTGTACAAAATAGTTTTTTTTTTAAATTAATGCTTTGATGACGATAAATTGCAGTTATCTGAGACATGTTAAAATATTGATTGGCTAGACTTAAACATGGAAGAAAATATTACGCATAAAGTTGAGAAACTGGTGCGTATCACATAGCCCCATAATTACAGGCTTATGTATTTTTAATAAATACATTTTGTGTGTTCCTACCAAAAGAAAGTGTTGTGTACATAGTTCCGCGTAGTCAGCGCGTACACAACCTTCCCACTAGAGCGCGCCCCGCTAAGCACAACAGCGCAGGCGTAGTGCTCGTCCGTTTCTGCACTACGAAATGGCGTTGCCTTAGAGACGGACCAAATTATGTTTCCGCCGATCTGCGTATTAATATGTAACGCAGCCAATGAGATTGCTGCTAACGTAGAACCTTTTCTCCTTGCAGATCACACTCACGCAGTGATACATGAACGCGTGAGGTATTATAATGAGTGTACAGACCTCCGATTAGTCAGTCTGCACCAGTCTGTACCAGTCTGCATTTGTCTGTACCAGTCTATAGTCAAGTTTCAGTCTGCGATTAATAAGATTGCCATATTCCGGTACATAGCCATGAAGATAAATCAATAGACACTTTGTCAAGTATCAGAGATATGTGAGAATAAGATTAACCTACCAAGAACAAAAGAACTTCAGATTGTCAATTGTAAAGTTACGTAATGCCTATGCTTTTTATTATTTTAATAAATGTGTGCGAAAATTAATCAAGTTCTGTTTAAAGTTGGTCACCGTCAATCTGCTACTCTAAGCGTGCAAGTGGCATTTCTATCGTCTGACCTAACGGCAGAAGATAAACATGCCACGATAAGACCATGAGACATATTGCTGACACTCGCCCATCAATAATCTGATGGTGTGTGTACCGAAGTTCTTACAGTACGCACACGACAGAAAGTTACTTTCACGTGCTATGTCATAGGATACAGAGTTCTGAAGAGAAACAATTGGTGTGGCTATGTAAAGTTCTCAGCCCAGCCCTCCTAACTTGTAAAAAAAAAAAAAAAAAAAAAAAAAAAAAAAAAAAAAAAAAAAAAAAAAAAAAAGTCAATTGATAAAAGGGCCATCGTCAGTGATGAATCCCATGTCTAAGAACGAAAGAATAGAATTATGAGCCAAAAATGTGCCTTAAATTAAAAAATTGTGAAACAGTAACTCAAATGAAAAATAGATGGGGACCATCCCCATGTGACGTGGATCAGCTGCCAGAAAGGGACTGACCTGTGTAAAGTCGAGAACTGTACACTTACGGATTAAAATTTGCTTTTTTCTTCCTGTATCAAGCAACAGAATGTTCCTCATGCATGTTACTCAGGGAAGTACTGGGCCCTGTAGTGATTGAAGAATAAAATAAACTTAGTGACGAAAACTAGTACATTTACTGCACTGAAATCTACTGAAAATCATTTTTAACAGTTATTGGGAGCCACCAATAGCCGAAAGCAAGAAGTGTATGCTGCCGTTCAAACTTACCGGGCCGGCCGAAGTGGCCGAGCGGTTCTAGGCGCTACAGTCTGGAACCCCGCGACCGCAACGGTCGCAGGTTCGAATACTGCCTCGGGCATGGGTGTATGTGATGTCCTTAGGTTAGTTACGTTTAAGTAGTTCTAAGTTTTAGGGGACTGATGACCGCAGAAGTTAAGTCCCATAGTGCTCAGAGCCATTTGAACCATTGTTTGAACCAAACTTACCGGGAGCCGGGACGCTCATGTGTGGCTGCCACTAACATAGTAGCTGACAACATAATCAACGAATGTGACGTGTGTTGTGGAAGTGTGTGCTGCGGCTGCCGTCCGGATACTGAGACGGTGACTGAAACTGAACCAACATCGGCAATACGGAAGTAAGAAAGCGCGACGCTAGTGTTCTGTTGAGGATTTACGATCACCACGCAAACTGTCAGACTCCAGATCTCTGTATCACATAAAACTGAACTTGAACCCGAATAATACCGAATGCAATTAAGTTGTTAAAGTGAACTACTTCTTTCTGAATCTTTAAAACTTATTTGTGAATCATTAAAACAGTGTGGACTTAACATGGAGCATATGACCTCCAAGTGACCTGCAATGCCGGCCGCTGTGGCCGACCGGTTCTAGGCACTTCAGTCCGGACCCGCGCTGCTGCTACTGTCGCAGGTTCGAATCCTGCCTCGGGCATGGATGTGTATGATGTCCCGAGGTTAGTTAGGTTTAAGTAGTTCTAAGTCTAGGGGACTGATGACCTCAGATATTAAGTCCCATAGTGCTCAGAGCCATTTCAACCATTTTTTTTGACCAGCAGTGGGAGTAAACACGAAAGTTAATTTAGAAAAGCTGTCATAAACTTACAAACTGATTAGATATTAGACTTCTGACTTCAAGAATTTAAATAGTCAATTTGGTCAATAAATCTCGGTGCCTGATCTTCGTTTGTGTTTGGAGAGTATTATCAGGGGACTGTCTACTGGACATTATTACATATATCGCGACAAGTACATTTACAACAGCACCTTTTCTCTCTTTACTTGGTACGTCTAAGTTGTTGTGGTGATCTGAAGCACAATGCTGATTATCACATAAGTGAGATCTTAGCGAGGATTTCGAACTCCTCACGTTGAGATGTTCTTTAAACCCAATTTCCAGACGCCTACCCGTCTGCCCAATGTACTTTTGAGAACAGTCATTACAGGAAAGTGAATAAGCCCCTGTGTTCTTATTTGGGTTGCTGACTGACTGTTCCCTATGTCTATTTTTGAAACCTACATTCTGCGGAATGAAAAACGCTGGATTTGTGGTATTCTTGTTTAAATGTTTACCGATTGATTCCGAAAAGAGGCCGTGGTAGGGAATGCGGTTGTAGTTCTAGTTGTCCTGCTAAAAGGCGATAAAGTGGTAGAAAACGTAGGGTGGCTATTGACAGGACTTGTCCTCTTCAATACTTCCTTATTTATATTGTGAACAAAATTTGTATCGTAACCATTAGTTAGTGCAACGTACTCCGCGTCGAAAGCTTGGAAGGTTAGTGGGATTTGATAGAGGCGATAAAGAAGCGAACGCAAGGCTGCCTTTCTCTATTTTGTGGGATAATTAGAAGAACGATGGAGCACCGCTCCAGTGGCTGACGGTTTCTGGTAAATATCAGAAACAAAAGTACTCTTTCTTTGTGTGATTAAAAGATCAAGACATGGGAGTGTGCTGTTAACATTGTGTTCGATTGTAAACTGAATACCAGACTGGTGTGAATTCAGGTGGTCCATAAGTGAGCCGCAAAACTCATTGGGGCCTTTACACAGTAAGAGAACGCCATCCACATAACGAAACCAACTAAGGATCTCTGCAGCATAAGGTGAGTGTTTTTCAACAAAATCGTATTTAGACTCAGACAGCAAAATGTTTGCCAGGCAGTAAGACAAAGGAGAACCCATTGCTAATCTCTGTTTTTGAACGAAAAAGAGTAGCCAAACTTAAAGTAATTATAACTAAGAATAATTCTTCACAACTTCAACATTTCATTAATGTAGTCAGGTAGACGATGTCTTTGGGTGTTCAGATTTTCAGCAATAACATTCCGGAGTTGGTTCTTAGGTACTTTGGTATACATATTTGTAGTGTCTAAACATGCTATGTTGGCATCAGTGGGAATGTTGAAGTTATTTAAAATGAAAATTAGATTGGCACGATTGCGTAACGAATAACTAGACGAGTATACATTAAGCTTGTTAATATAGTTATCTAATAATTTTCCTGTCTGGTAGCCAATACCATTTCTGGCGATGACGATCGGGCGAGCCCGAAGAACTGTCTTACGTATCTTGATAATCGCTCTTAACGTGAGTGCTTCTGGAACGATAGGTACGAGAGACCACTTCTGAAAAGAGGTGGGAAAAGATGAAGTGGCTTTTATGTGTTTCTTCAGTTGGGTCAAAATCTTTGCAGTCGGATCCAATCTACGGGGATAAATATTGTTTTCTTCGAAGAATTCCTCTATTTTGGCTAAGTATTTATCCTCCTTCATAACAGTACCCGTTTTACTCTTATTTGCTCTTACTATTTTTGCTCTGTGATCATATAGGTTTTATTAATGGTGCAGAGACCTGCCTTTTCAGATATTGACTCCGAATACCCATATGAAGCAACAACTTGATGCTGAATGTGTCCCCCTATTACCTTATTTATTTTAATGGCCGTTTCATTTCTTTGGGCAGCTGAAAGTAGAGCACCATCCATGGCGGCTAAGGCGTGTGCAACGGAATAATCAGTTTGTTGTTGGGATAACGGCTTAATAATATTGTGTGACTGGCCTTTCTCAAGCAGCCGCGTTTCGCTGGTGTTGAACCTAATGTCAGTTAGGCTGCAAACCCAGAATAGAAATTTAAACGCTCTTTGAGGTGTACTAGGAAGGTGAGATTACATACCTCGATAACGTAACTGTTGCAGGTGCTTCTGATGAATCAAAGACAGTCTATCCATTAATATATCGACACACTCACTCACATGCTAACGTACTGCATCGAAGTTCTTCACGCTAATCATACTTGCTGACTTCAGATGTGCCATATACGGCGCCTTGCTAATGTTGTCTTTTTTCATATATCGCTCCCGGATTTCTGCACTTAAACGAAAAGTCATAATGCGCTTGGCTGAACGTACCGACGTATAAGCATGCTCATTCAGTCTATTCACAACGTAATTTGTAAAAATATGGTCCACTAAACATAATCTGTTGAATTGGAAATTCATAGCAGATTTTACTAACACCTTACTATAATTCATAAACCTGTAAAACGCTCATCCTTGGCAAGCCGTTACAGATGATATTACATTGTGTTATAGTCCAGAGCACAACCAGTAATGAGAGACGTTAAGTCTTGATATCAGAGGTTGCAATAGACGCTTCGTGCGGTTAGTGGTGTCATTAATGGTTATGGGGTTTGTTTCCGAGGGCTTTGTCTTAAGCACCGATTTGATTGATAATGCGTTCGGGAGGTGTAAGACTCGTGTCCTTGCCTGGTCATTCCTAAATCGCTTACAGCAATGACCGGGATGGTTCCTTCGGAAAAGAATTTGGACCGTTTCCATTCTTATATTCCGAGTTTCAGCTCCATCTCTGAGAACTTCGTCTTCGATGCTGGAACAAACCGTTGCCTCCGTCTCCTCTTCTGATGCCAGCATTCTAGAATTAAAGTCAACTTTCAGTAGACGCTGCAGTAGATGTTAATGAATACTCAACATATAATACATAATTAATTGTCTTTCAAAAACAACACTTACTAGTTAGACGTAGGTAGCCTTAGTGGCCCAACTGCTGAGATATTTATCTACCATATAGCGAATAAACTATTGATAAAGATAACATCGAAAAAGAACTTAAATTCTGTAAGAGGTAAGTGGATGACACCCAGATTCTATTGGGTGGCAGAGATGATGAAGTAACAATCCTTTTTAATAAACATATTAGCGCACTAAAATTTTCAACTCGTCCTTGAGGATGAAGAGAACAACGTCGAACTTCTTGTGAAATGACAATATTCGAAAGAGAACCAGCGGATATGTTTCAATGTTCACAGAAAAGCCACTGGTTCAGGCACAACTATACCATACTCTCCTACACATCTCAACTCCAGCAAACAGAGATCACAACTTCAACAGTCAGAACTCCAATTAGAAACAGAAACCATAAAATGTACCACAATAAACAATCGACACGATCCGTAAGACGTTAATACAGAGTCAAACCAGATAAAAAAGAAACCGAACAAAGAACCGCAAGCAAAACTCACAACTCACAGCATCAGTAACTAAATATGGTCCGCAGCTCGTGGTCGTGCGGTAGTGTTCTCGCTTCCCGCGCTCGGGTTCCCGGGTTCGATTCCCGGCGGGGTCAGGGATTTTCTCTGCCTCGTGATGACTGGGTGTTGTGTGCTGTCCTTAGGTTAGTTAGGTTTAAGTAGTTCTAAGTTCTAGGGGACTGGTGACCTCAGAAGTTAAGTCCCATAGTGCTCAGAGCCATTTGAACCATTTTTTGAACTAAATATGCGAAAATACCGATCCGTTCTGTAATGTCTGATATGTTAGCAGGGTTATTAATAAAATATATAGAAAAATAAGCTTCAACACTACCAAGAATTTGAGTAGTGCGCTTATTCACCGGACGAAACCATCAGATACAGATCTTGACGCGTGTACAAAATTTCCTGTAGCCCATTCAAGAAATGTAGGCCGGAATGGTCGAAATTTCAAAACTCGATTTAAAGACTGTATAGACTGTTAGAGGCTGGAGGAATGTAACAAATCAACAGTGTCAACACTCTTTAAAGGAATAAGCCACACTCTGAAAATCTTAAAGGTCTTGAAATTTTTCAGAAAATCGGAGAAAGTAAAAGAATGCTTATCTTGGAAGCAATGGAAAAGAACATTTACGATACAAAACATGGAGATAACATTCTTGATGAGGTAACTGAATTCAAAAACAATCTATAACCAGTTCTAATGGAATGGGTCAAAGATGTGCCACGGTGAAACAAATGAGTACGAAACTGTCTGTATGGTGTATATCGCTGTAAAGAAGCGATTGTTGATACTCATGCACACACTGCAAGGCCGCCACATTTTATTAAGTGTGTAGTGTACGTATTAACGTTGTGAGCAGTGAAATATGTCCAAGTCAGTGTCCGCTACAGTCTGGAGCCGCGAGACCGCTACAGTCGCAGGTTCGAATCCTGCCTCGGGCATAGATGTGTGTGATGTCCTTAGGTGAGTTAGGTTTAAGTAGTTCTAAGTTGCAGGTGACTGATGACCTCAGAAGTTAAGTCCCATAGTGCTGAGAGCCATTTTTTTGTCCGATTTAGCAGTGCTATAGTGTAATGTTACACAACAATTCAGCCAGTGTACCGACGATGCAAACGAAGCTTTGGGACGCTTAAATCTTAAGTGAATAACAGACATACTGAAGTGTATCACACAATTTTCACATCATAACAACAGCATTTAGCACAGGCTGCAGTGTCAGTCACAACAAACAATGAAGCAAAGGTCCACGCCAGCAGAGGAAACCAATAGACATCGTTTACTGGCCACCCATTGCCCCCCCCCCCCATCCCCGCCAACCCTCCCCCTACATGCCTCAATGACCACCTTGGCAGGAGAACAGCGTAAAATGAAGTATTCTGTGTTAATTCCCATCAAGATATTTTATCTTTAAGTAACATATAATTTTATGCATAAACCACTGATGATCAGTAAAATATGTCTGAAACACGTTGCAGTATGTTAAAGTGAACATAATATAAGTAATTGAGACTGGTATACATAAAAATGCAAATAATTATGGCACACGTGTATTAAGTTTCATTCGTAGGAAATTGCTGTGTAATCTGCAGGACGTTCATAAATTATCTTTGCAACTTAAGACTTTAATAACTTTCAAACCGTACTAGATATTAACAAATGGTTTTCAACACGTCGCCCATCAGATTCAGACGTCATTGTGGACAAGGTGCGTTAGGCGTTTGCAAGGAGTCCGACAAAATCGGTGCGTACAACGGCCAGAGAACTGGAAATGAGACATCAAGAGTACACAGTGTCTTGCGTAAGAGGTAACGACTATATCGCTACAAGGTGCAGCTCCTTCAGGCATTAAAGCCTACGGAACAACCTCAGTGCGAACAGTTTTCAGTGGATATGCTAGGAAAAACTGATGTACCAATGGCGTTTTGGAAAAGATCTTTTCACCGATGAGGCAACGTTTCATTTATTCGGCAAACTGAATAGTCATAATGTTCGTAAATGGAGTTTAAAGCACATTTGTGTTATACGTGAAACGGAAAGAGACAACTCCAAGGTAAATGTGTGGTGCGGACATGCACAATTGCATCACTGGTCCTTTCTTTCACGTGGAGTCTGCCGCCAACGGTGATTTTTACCTGGAGATGTTAAAATGGTTTATTGTGGCATAATTAGAGCACCTGCAACCTGATGTCATATTCCAATAGGATGGGCCAGCACCTCACTGGTCCCTAAATGTCAATCAATTTCCAGACTTAAAGTTTCCGGATAGGTGGATTGGACGAGATGGTCCAGTTCAATGGCCACCACGATCCTCTGACCTCACACCACTGGACTTCTTCCTGTAGGATTTTGTAAGAGATGTGGTGTACCGAACCACTGTTAGACACCTAAAGGACGTGAAGGCACGCATTCAAGCCGGCCCTTGTGGCCGAGAGGTGCTAGGCGCTTCAGTCCGGAACCGCGCTGCTGCTACGGTCGCAGGTTCGAATCCTGCCTCGGGCATGGATGTGTGTGATGTCCTTAGGTTAGGTTTAAGTAGTTCTAAGTCTAGGGGACTGATGACCTCAGATGTTAAATCCCATAGTGCTTAGAGCCATTTGAACCAATTTTTTGAGCACGCTATCACAGTGCGTTTGTACGTTTCACCATGGAGATGTTCAATCGTCTATCGTGCATAGAGAGAAATGGAATTACGACTAGACATTATTTGTGGCACTAAGGGTGCACGCGCTGATGTGTGTCTGAGTAAGGAAACAAAACTTTATGGGTTACCTCGTCACATGTTGAAATCAATTTGTTAGTATCTAGTATAGTTTTTTAGGTATTAAAGTCTTAAGCTGTAAAGGTAGTTTATGGACACCCAGTAGATCATCATCAAAATAACGTTACACACCTACTGAACAGTCGATATGAGAGCGACGTGCCGCGACTCCCATGCAGTGAGTGTTATCTGTGACTGAAGCGCAAGCGGAGCAATGTCAGCTTGTGACGAGCGTCTATCATAGTCTTCCTGTGACAAAGAAGAAAACACTGTGCGTTGATGAGTAAACAACCAGTGTAAGGAGTAAGACTGTTGACATTTTTAAAAATATCGGGAGTCTGATGTATCGATATTTAAAAAATTATCATTATCGTCAACCAGTATACTGAAAACAGTATCGACACATCAACAGAAAAAATATCGGCATAACAGCCTATAAAAATATCGTCGGCATATTCTAAATATACGGCTGGCTTTAGAGCTGTATATTTAAGTATTGGTTTATTGCTATATATTCTGTATATCAACAAGTTAGCAGTCTGCTTATCACCCTTAGAGCGAAATTTGAAAGGAAAACGATGCAGGTTCACGCATGGCGATTACCACTTTGCTAGCATTGGTAATTGCATGTAAGTGGCACAAAAGTGTCCGATGGGTCCGTCTTTCGGTTTCGTCACTTGTCGGATTTGTACGGAACACTTCATGTCGACTTCCCTGTTTTTTCATTTCTGCAGACGCCAGCGAACTAGCAGCTGTAGTGTCAAAATTGTATGGTTAAGTTAAAACGTTGCAGGTTCTGTTCGTTTCGCCGAACCCCGAGTACGTCAACATCTCCCCCCCACACGTCTCCGCCCACCGAAAAGAGCGATCTTGTCATTTCAATATTTGTTCATCATTTTCAACAACTGTTTTTGAAGAATGCCGATGTGAAGAAGTAGTACACTACGTGCATTAAAAATCATTTTTTAATGCAACTGGTGTGCTATTTCTCGGAGCGTTGGTCTATGTCTCGAGGTGTAAGTCACTTACTGTGGGCACAACTGGTTAACATGTCGCACTATTACGGCACTATTGGCGTCGACTATAAATAACTGTCGTCCGCAGGTGGCTTGATGACGCCTCGTATCCATCGTGAGACACTTCTAAAGGTGCGAGACGAAGCGTCTGTGCCCAGCGAGTAGCTGGGACGACAAATGGGCTGGCGTGGGGGTGTTGTAGACCTTAGTTGTCAGAGGCTTTCTCTGTGTATGAAGTTTACATGTAATTGTAGATGTCGTCTCTGTAGGCTAACAGCTTGTGGCAGGGTAAATCATGTGGTGTGGTTGAAACCTAGTCTCATGATCAACACAGTTTTTCTTTAAGATTTCGCTCCTCAATATGCATTCTACAAAAATTCAGAGTCACATCTACACAGGGTTTGGCTGGCTCTGAGCACTATGCGACTTAACTTCTGAGGTCATCAGTCGCCTAGAACTTACAACTAATTAAACCTAACTAACCTAAGGACAACACACACACATCCATGCCCGAGGCAGGGTTCGAACCTGCGACCGTAGTGGTCACGCGGTTCCAGACTGAAGCGCCTTTAACCGCACGGCCACACCGGCTGGCTACACAGGGTTTAATCTCATTCCTACGCAGGGTGGGATTTCCCCTTCCATCAGCTTCGCTGTGCAAAAATTCCTTTGCGTAAGTGAATTTAACTGAAACAGTATTAATCGTGAAACCGGCACGCCCTAGAGACTCAGACACTATAAATTATTTTGGCTCTAGCAATTATTATTAGGATGTGGAACTGACATAACATTTATCACTGAAAAAGATTAAATGTGGCAATAAACTCGAGATTTAGATGCACTCTGTAGTTTATAGTAAGAAACGTTTAAAATCATAAAGCGCTCGAAACGATTATGAAATCATCAGTGTTACAACGGTATGCTTTCCGATTAGAACTGGAAAACTGTGACTATCAGTTGGCAAATTGGAACCGAGTGGAGCTGCTAAATAATCTCGTATCTGACTCTGTGAAATGTATAGCACCTGAACATATGACGATTACAGCGACTGTTTGTCTCAGTCAGTAAGCAAAGAATCCAAACATCCCGCCAAGAATAGACGAAATGTCCATAAGCAAATGCTCTGAATTCCTTCCCTCTTCTTTAAAAAAAACTCCCCTTAAGCCTTACGTCCCCCTGACGTCACTTTTGTCACACCGGTCAGTGATCCCACAAACCCCAGTTATCGTCACATTAAAGATTCTGAGAATGATTGAAAAGCTGACCAGAAGGCCAGTCACAGATTATTATACTACTTCTTCAACTTTACCTGCTGCTCTCATCCTCCAGTGCTCTGCAAAATCCTTGGGACTATTTAGCTGAGCCTGGATGGATGGATGGATGGTGAGGGTTTGAAAGGCGCACGACGGCAAGGTCAACACGACAAGTGTCTGGCGTAGTTGTTAGTTCGGCTACTGCTGCTAAAATGGCAGGTTATCAAGATTTAAGTGAGTTTGAACCTGGTGTTATAGTTGGCGCACGAGCGATGGGACACACCAACTCCGACGTAGCGATGAAGTGGGGATTTACCGTTCGACCATTTCAAGAGTATACCGTGAATGTCAGGAAATCGGTAAGACATCAAATCTTCGACATCGCTGCGGACGGAAAAAGATCCTGCAAGAACAGGACCAACGAAGACTGAAGAGAATCGTTCAACGCGACAGAAGGGAAACCCTTCCGAAAATTTCTGCAGATCCCTATGCTTTGCCATCAACATGTGTCAGCTAGCGAATCATTCAACGAAATATCAATATGGGTCTTCGGAGCAGGAGGCCCAATCGTGTACCCTTGATGATTGCACTACCCAAGGTTTACGCCTCGCCTGGGCCGTCAACACCGATATTGAGCTGTTGATGACTGGATACAAGTCGCCCGGTCAGACGAATCTTGTTTCAAAGTGTATCGAGCGGATAGATGTGTATGGGAATGGAGACAACCTCATGAATCTATGGACCCGCCATGTCAGCAGCGGATTGTTATAGCTGTGGGAGGCTCTGTAATAGTGTGGGGCGTGTGCATTTGGAGTGATATGGGACCCCTGATACGTGTAGATACGACTCTGACAGGTGACATGCACATAAGCATCCTGCCTGATCACCTACATCCATTAATGTCCATTGAGCGTTTCGACGGACTTGCGCAAGTCCAGCAGGGCAATGTGACACCCCACACGTCCAGAATTGCTACAAAGTGGCTCCAGCAACGCTCTTCTGAGTTTAAACACTTCCGCTGGCCACGGACTCCCCAGACATGAACATTATTAAGCATATCTGGGATTCCTTGCATCGTGCTGTTCGGATGGGATTTCCGCCCCTCGTACTCTTACGGATTTATGGACAGCCCTGTGGGATTCATTGTGTCAGTTCCATCCCGCACTACTTCAGATATTGGTCGAGTCCATGCCACGTGGTCTTACGGCACTTCTGAGTACTCGTAGGGGCCCTGCACGAGAATAGGCAGGTGTCCCAGTTTCTTTAGCTCTTCAGTGTATGTCACACTGATGAAGTGGTGATGGTTGGGTACCCGGCAGTCATCGTCTGATGTCAGCGTCATTACTCCTGTACCATCTGGATCCTGTATTTTAGCGAAAAATATGTACGGAGTTTCGGTAGGGATTGGTGTGGAAGGACTCGAGTTATCTCACAACGCTACTGCCACTGGTCTAGCTCGAACACTTCTGTGGAAGTCTTTAAATGTTTGTGAATTACATAATTATTTGCACACTATAAGTCCCTTGGAAAAAGGTCTAGAAATCTGGCACTTAGTGAATCAAAATCATTGAATGTTACAACTGCTAACAGAATGTTTATGTTGCGTACTATGTCGAAACCAAAAGGTAAAAAACTGTCCATCCCAAATGTGTTTTGTGACTGACGTAATGGTACGACTAAGAAAGTAATCTAACGTACGACGCCGTTATAGTGCAACTTATGTGGAAAAGTATGTGGCGTTTGTTCCAAAACTGTAACCTCTGTGACATCGATTGAAGAGATGCAGAACCAATGTGAACATTGGTTTCGTATTTTATAATAGAAACTGGTAATAAAAATTTCAACGGTGTGACGCAAGTCTTTTAATTGGAGAACACACCGTTCACTTGTGAGTGGACAGGGGGCCAACCCAAGTAATCTTACAGTGAAAGGTGATCTAGAGCTTAACATAGAATCCAAACCACGTCTCGTTCCAGGAAAATCTTCACATCATTGAGAAGTGAAGACTAGGTTAAAGCAGGCTGAGAAACTACTGTGGTTCGACAGCTACTGGGCCTCACTACCTCTAGGTTTCCATACACGTGGTTTAGAACCACACCACCAGGCCTCACGCGGAAGCAGGTTAACCAGTACCAATAAGAAAATATATTAATTGCTTGTAATCGTTAGTTGGGGAGGAAATCTGGGCGATTGTTCTATCAACGAGCTCAAGTGTGGTCGTAACGTGTTTTCGCTGCTCCGGCGGTGTTGGCTTGACGGGAGGCTGTTTTTGCGAACTTCGGCCACATGCTTGTGTTCACATCACTCCACTCACCACGTTCACCTACTTGGGCGCTGAGTGCGTGTGTGTTTAGCCAAACGGTCACGGCAGCCGGGATACCTCTTCCGTTAGTTTTTATAACAAGGTGGGGCGGTAGAAGCGTTACGTGAAGACTGTGAGTCAAATACGAGCCGCTACTGATTTACTGCGTCGACTCTCTCCATCAATGGACTTGTAGATTTGGATACCGAGTCATATGACGAAGATGAGCTTGGTGAGAACGTAGTATGCCTTCTGTGACGTGAATGCGAATGCCGTTTTATGGAATGTACCTCACTTTCATCAAAATGCTGCTGTTTTACTTTCGATATTTTAAGCAGTTTTACAGAACATATGCTGCTTTACACGAAATAGTGCTGTACTGTTCTCAAATTTCGAAGTTTTTCCGTATCGTTAACATATCTTCGGAAATATTATTGATTTCAATACCCGTGCACAAGCTTCATTATTGGGTGCGTAAATAAATCTTACATCACCCACTAACCTTTCAGCATAGTATTGCTTACAGTTTAGCTTCTGACACAAAAGTCGACGATTAAAAATGAGCCCTTCGTGACCAATTCCCAACGCAGCATATGAGATATGATTGCTATGACTTCTCGCGAAAATGGAAAAAAATGATGCGAGCCTAGCTGTTACAATATCTCTTTGCCGATCGCAATGCTTAGAGAGCCAACTATGGAATTCAGACAAATCCAAACACTCAAGTCTATCGAGAGAACATTACGTTTGCACACGACACAGTGTTTGGCACTCCGTTTAGCAACAAAATGGTTCAAATGGCTTTGAGCACCATGGGACTTAACATCTGAGGTCATCAGTCCCCTAGAACGTAGAACTACTTAAACCTAACTAACCTAAGTAGAGCACACACATCCATGACCGAGGCAGGATTCGAACCTGCGGCCGTAGCAGTCACGCGGTTCCAGACTAAAGCGCTTAGAAACTCTAAACCACAGTGGCCGGCGTTCAACATCATCTGTTATATTATTCGTCTAGAGCTGGAGCTTTTTCCGTATGAGTCTCAGCCTTAGTTTTCTGGATGACATGACGCAAATGGTGATAGTGGATGCTGTTCTGGCTTCATGAACTGATGTAGTATAAGCTGTTGCAGCTTTTGCCCTTCCAGAGTCTGCTTTTATTGTACCTGCCGTTGCTTTTGTAGTTGCAGCTGTTGATGTTATATTTTTCATGAATTCCGGACCTGAGATCACTGAATTTTGTCTGTTGTCATGGGCGTCCGCATAACGTTGTCCAAGAGGGGGCGAGATTCCAAAGGTGCAACTTTTTACCTAGTATGTTTCTTAATAGTTGAATTTGAGAACGTTTGTGTCGGAAGATATAAATACGTAAGGCTTACAATATCTTAAATTTTGATTGCTGTCCAGTCAATATTTTTCTGAAGGGAGATTACTGAAATACGTAAAACTAAGCTCATTTCGTTACTATATCCAAAGTTAATCGTTTTATTTTATGAATATGAATGTGGATGTAGGAAGCCTTGGAAAACAACCAAAGCTACCCTCGTCCCTCTGGCTTGGCACCTTACTGTTCAGCAACGCCAACTGGATTACAGAACTCATAACTTCAAGGCTGGATGTCACGCTGAGCTGCACTCATTGTACAAGGGGCGTTAAATAAGTCATGCAACATGTTGTGACGTAACAAGACTGTTACGCCACACTGAAGTAGCCGAAAGAAAGGCACGCGTACACACACGCCGACTGGCGTCAAGTCTGGAACAAGATACGTTATGACTGCTATCAAGAA